>NW_026622841.1:6832500-8082500 GCF_023065955.2 Ursus arctos
TTCACTAAAGTTTGTATATGGCAGCTGTAAGGGTAGGTTACAGTTTCTACAGCCTTCTGTCCTCCAAACATCTACATAGCTAAATGAAGTATCCTAGCATGAAGGACTCCTTGTATTAAGACATGTACATGTTTGGAATCAGAGGCTTATCATTCGGAATCACTCATTTATGTTCATCATGCAGCCTATCTAAACTTCATTTTCCTGTGAATGTTCTACTTTCCGAAGGTAAGAGTCACACATGAGCCATTCTCCATGTATCCACACTCCACTCACTGCCCCCTCACACCTTCATCCATTCCAAGGGGCACAGATGAAAACCACAACTACCTGAGGATTAACAGGTACACCCCTTCCCAGCAGTCCTTCCATTCACCTGTGGCTACCATGCTTGGTCATTCAACAGCAGTCAATCTGGGCAGTTGTGACATATCAGCAAAACGGCACATAATTTATATTCCCCATGTTCCGTAGTCACTTGTATACTGCTTCTATCTGATTCCTTTATAGCAGCATCACAAGCAAGCCCTATGTTTTTCTGAAAGTTGTACAACGAATTTATATTTGTGAAAAGATAACCACTAGCAGCAATAGATTATTGTTTGGTTGAATCTTTCTCTTCTCAACTAGAAAATAACTAATTTTCAATAGTCTACCTTACCTCCATACCTTGAACATAGCAGAGTTGGAATTCTCAATGATCTTTCAACATAATTCTTACAGAATTATGGCTAGAGGGATTAGGGGATAGGAACTTTCTCTAATTTCACTAGGCAAAATTAATAGTAGTTATATTTTTATAACTCTTCACTTTCACAAATGTTACTTGAAGTTCTCCAGGTTTTAAACATTTTTTTTTAATTTCTTAAGTACAAATTATTTTAATACACTATATCAAAATATCCCTCAAAATGGATGAGATAGATGAATTATATTTACACAAATATCTTCTGAAATAATGAATAGCATTTAAGACTTTTCTGATTTTCCATAAAAACACCTTTCTTCCTCAAATGCGTTCACAAAACCTACTTTTTCTGATGATTAAGAACAAATAGAATATATGATGGCAGTGTAATAAGTTGAATTATAGCTTTAGACAACAACGTTGTTAGTGTGCAATGCAGATTTAGTGACTTAGTAGGACTGAAATGTTTCCGCATTTAAAAAAAAATACATGTTGTACTAAAAATGAGAAAATATTTCCAAGTTAGAAAGCCATTGGATTTTATGTTCCTTACACAAAGTAGGAAACTCATGTGTCAAAACTTAGAATTCTATGGTTTTTGTCATATTCTGAAATAAAAAAAAATATTACAACATAATTCAGAGCATACCGAAATAATTCAAAGCATCAGTAGTATGTTGAAATCTTAAAATGCTTGGTTATTCATTACGTCATTAAGATGAGCAAAGGAATTGATAAAGGCAAATCAGTGATCAAGGATTTAAAAAAAAAATCAAGGACAGTTTTAGTTTCAACACTGAGACAGAATAAGAAGGAAGTAAAAAGACAGCATCTAGGATTAGATATAATTTCACAGCTTTGACCTCCTTCCCTACCTACAATATAAAGGAAATTTGTTTTTGTTTTTTAAACTAAATTATTTGAAACAAAGGGTAAATACAGACTGGCATTCTAGACTGTGAGCAAATGAGATGATCAATTTTGGCCCTAAGGACATTAGAACAGAGGGACATACTGCAGGACCAGTAAGAGGTAAGTGGCTTCAGAAGTCTTTAGGGAAACTACCTTGTTTTCCAGATTTGATTCCATAGTCTAACAATGGAGTGTGTGTGTGTGTATTAAAATGGAATATATATATATAATGTATTTTATAAATATATTAAAATATATTATATATATTAAAATATATTTTATATATATTAAAATATATTTTATATATATTAAAAAATAAGGGAAGGAAAGGGATGGGGGAAAAAAAGAAAAATAATGTACTTTATAGAGCAAATTTATTTATGAGGCAAGTAACGTGCTGGATGCCTTTTGTAGACCACATTACAATATTTCAAACTTCAATGCCTCTTGGAAGGCTATTCACTATTCTCAAACTAGACTCATTACTTCAACCTCTTGGGACTTTACTTATCCTTGAAGACAAAACCTTTTTACTGCTTACTCCTTAGTACTGTTAAGCACTCATTAATATGGGTTAAAATGTGTCCCCCAAAAAACATATGTTAGTATCCCATAGTACCTCAGAATGTGTCCTTATTTGGAAATCGAGTTTTTACAGAGGTAAGAAAGTTAAAATGAGGTTGTTATGAAGGACCCTAACCCAAAATCACTGGTGTCCTTGTAAATGGGGAACATTTAGACACAGAACACATGCAGAGAAGAAACATCATGTGAACATGAGGACAGAGATTGAGGTGATACTTCTATAAGCCAATGAATGCCAAAAATCATCAGCAACCCCCCATTGAGCTAGTAGAAAGTTATGGAAGGAATTCTCCCTCACAATCCCTGGAAGGAACCAACCTTGCCGACACCTTGATCTTAGACTTGTAGTCTCCATGAAACTATAAATTTCTGTTGTTTAAGCCACTTGGTTTGTGGAACTTTGTTACAACAGCCCTAGGAAATTAATACACTCATGAATATTTATAAAATTTGAGAAAAATCAGTCTTTAGAACTCCATTAGATTTATATTATTGCCCCCACTCTAGAAAGAATAAAGTTAATCTTCAGTAATTTTAGAAAATATATTCATGGTCAAATAATTTATAAGTCAGAGCAGGGATGTCATGTGAGAAGATCTCTGTAATTCAGGAGACCATGCCTTCACTAACACAGCTCTTCTTCAAATGCCAATATGAAACCATCAGGATAAAGATGGTAATGGAAGTGAGGACTTGCCTAAGGGGAAAAAAAAAATGTGGGAAAAGATGGGGTTTGGGGCCAGTGATGCAACATGGAAAGAGACTTGCAGGACTTATATATTCGTAAACATAATTCCATTGGATTACACACAGGAGTCAAAGTGGCAGGAGAAAACAAAGATTACAGGAGATGGTGTTTCAGGGAATAGGAAGAAATATGAATTAGTATCATGGTCGGGCATACTGTAATTCTCATAAAAATGCTCCATTTAGAAAATGAATTCTGAAAGCCAACTGAGAAAGAGTGAAAATTATTTTAAAAAAATATATATATACATATATATTATATATATAATTTGCAATTAGAATATCAAAATTCAATACTGACTTATATGTAAGACCCTGGACATTTGAGGGAAAACAGTAAGCCAACAAATATGCAAATGGATTAGAATATTTATGCCAATGCCTTTTCCTTAATATATTACAGATTAAATAAGTGATCATTTTTCTACAAAGTTAAAACACTTTATATCATTATCTTGATCTGATTTGAAAATATATAGGGTTTTGAATCATATTTGTCAACAGAGACAGCTCTGATTTCTGAAATACTATAAATGAAAACACTTTTGAAACTATCCAGTCCTTTGCAGATATTGTGCATTATTTCTCTAGAATCTACCTCTTGTTCTCCTCCCCTAAGACTGCTCATTCTCCTAACAACGCGTGCACAAAATCCAGAATGGGTTTGTTTCCCCCATACATTCAGTTACTCAGCAATATACACTTCCTCTTCATCATCTTCCTATATTATGTACCCCAGGCCTCTTTTTACCCCTAACAAAGGAACTTTCTTTGCCTTTTATGAGACTTTTAAATTATTCTTTAAATGTATTACCTGCTCCCAGCTTCCTTATCACACTCATCATTCTCATTACTGCTTGACTAAACTTCCCAAAATAAAGCCTTGCCCCCACCTTCTCCTACTGAATGTTCAGCGATTCCCATAATCTTTCAGGATAAAATATAAAAGTCCTATCTTTACATTTTAAGATTCATCACATTAGCAATTTCAAACAATTCATCTACTCAGTGTTCCAAAAATAAATGTTACATTTCTAACCTCTGTGAGTTTGTGCCCATCATCACCTAGGATATAGTTGGAAATTTCTATGAATTCATTTCCTATAATGAAAAGTATGGGAGCAGAAAACTAACAACAACAGCAAAAAATTAGAATGTAAACATAGCAGAGGAATTAGCTCAGAGTTGTAGCTTTGTAAATATTTGCTTAAATTATATATATGCATACCTCATCATAACTGCTATTTGACTCTGAAAATCACATTATGATAGAATTAATGTATTGGTAAACACTTATAATAATAGTAGCATCCTATTATTATAGAATTAACAGAAATTATATATTATGTAGTTTTATTTTCACCTAAGCTGTATTAAAAATAAAATTTATTGGGGGGCGCCTGGGTGGCACAGCGGTTAAGCGTCTGCCTTCGGCTCAGGGCGTGATCCCGGCGTTACAGGATCGAGCCCCACATCAGGCTCCTCCGCTAGGAGCCTGCTTCTTCCTCTCCCACTCCCCCTGCTTGTGCTCCCTCTCTCGCTGGCTGTCTCTATCTCTGTTGAATAAATAAATAAATAAAATCTTTAAAAAATAAATAAATAAAATTTATTGGGACCTCCATGGCTCAGTCAGTTAAGAATCTGACTTTTGGTTTCAGTGCAGATCATGATCTCATGGGTCATAAGACTCAACTCTGCTTCGGGCTCCCCACTCTGCGAGGACTCTGCTTGAAGATTCTCTCCCCCTGGCCGTCACCCTACTCGTTCTCTCTCTCAAATAAATCTTTTAAAAAATAAAATTTATTAGAATATTAAAAGTCATTTTGCTTCGAAGATAAAAGTACAGGTAATATTTTTATTTTAAAATTATGTGTAAGTAAAATCAACTATTGTCATAATCTAGGGGAAACCATTATTTTAAAAAGTCCTCTCTTTAAAGCTAGTGGGATTCTATTCAATGCACTAATCTTCTAAATACTCTGTTCAGAAATGACCACTCTTATCCCTATTATTTTTAGTAAAGGATAGTTATGAAGACATTTAGATCATTTATTTCAAATATGATAACACATTTTAAAAGAGCATTTTTAGAATGTAATGTACTGTAAGGAATGGCAAACACTTTTTTAATTGCTGTGCTTCTATTTTATTCTTAGTATTTGTTGATGTTAACAATTAGAGTTTATTTTAGGTTTCACATTAAAATCTGCTTCAAATGTTTAAATATAATAATGTATTAGGTCTAAATGAAGCAATTTTAGCACAAGCCCTAGTATTAAAGATCAATGTTAACTGCCATTCAAATGTAAATATTGATGTAATGCAGTGTGTTGTATTTTTTCAGAACACTGGATTCACCAGGTTGTTCTAGGATTCTGCTAGAAAACATTCTATGGCAAAACAAATTACACACATCTGAATTTTCTATCTTCTTCTTTAATTTTTTTTTTTTTTTAAAGATTTTATTTATTTATTCGACAGAGATAGAGACAGCCAGCGAGAGAGGGAACACAAGCAGGGGGAGTGGGAGAGGAAGAAGCAGGCTCATAGTGGAAGAGCCTGATGTGGGGCTCGATCCCAGAACGCCGGGATCACGCCCTGAGCCAAAGGCAGACGCTTAACCGCTGTGCCACCCAGGCGCCCCTCTTCTTTAATTTTTTAATTCAGAATTCCCTAAACTTCTTGGACAAGAGAATCTCTTTTTGAGTGGCACCTATTATTACCCTATAAAACTAGTCTTCTAACATAGTTCAAAATTAAAAAAGAAAACTTTGATGAATCTATATTTTATCTGAACTAGAAGGAAATAATGAAATAATTAATATGACTGCAGACATCAAAAACTGAAGTAATATTGTACACTGATATGCAGTCAATTTAATATCAAAATATTTAAATAGATTAAAATCTGTATGAAAGTATTACTATGCATGTAGAGAATATATATTTTTACCTTAAAATTACTGCTCTCCATAGTTACAAACTGTTGAAAAAAAATCATGTTTTTCAACACTGATTAGAATTTAACTTGCATATATGTGAAATTCTATGGAAATATCTGTCTGCATCTACTGAAAAAGAAAAAACACTCAAAGATTCAAAGTGGGAATTCACATACACAGAAATGTGACTCAAACTGTACCTACACTTTAAATACTAGTACTTCAGCACTGATCTGATCAAAATTTCCAATTATACTCACTATTCACTTTCAATAATTGGAGAAGTAATAAATCTGGGGTTTTGAGGTCTTCAGATAATTGTGGCATTGAAATTAAGTTATACGTAAATATACAAATTATAACTATTATTCAGCAATAATTACAGAGGCATGGGGTTGATTTAAAATCTTAACATTTTATCTAGTAATTTAGTCTGTTTTGTGCCTTTTAACGTAAAACTCAGTTCCCATGCTCTGCCATATTTAAAAAAGGAAAAAAACGTAAACATGAGGATTTTCTTTGGATTACCAGAAGAGCACAATTTATGAAACATCTTAAAAAAAAACAGAAAGTTCTGAAAATTGGCTCCATTCTTGATTAGCATTTTGACAATCATTTCAATATTCATAGTGAGTACCAGAATGTGAAACTATTATATATTTCATTGACTTGTTCAGCTCTGAAAAATGTCATTTCCGGCAAATTATACTCTAGAATATGACAGTCTACAGAATTGACACAAACACAAAACTAGTAATTCAAGTTGCTGAATTTCCAGCAGTGTGGCGGTTTTAAAAAGGAAATATATACATATATAAAATGTATATAAATATTATACACACAAACTATGGAAGACATAGGATTGCACTTGGGGCTATGGTTCATAAGAAAGTAAGTTCCCAATAATTTTCTGGAGGAATAATAAAGGAGCAAAGCAAATTTCTTCAGCTTTTAAATGATAGCATATATAATAATCCCAGCACAAGAAATGAAATATGTCTTGTATTTTAATAATAGAGATTTGTGGGTAGTATATACAAAAGGAATACGGCAGTAAAAGGCAGTTTTCACTTACAACTGAAAAAGAAAGGATAATGAAGTTGAATTCACAAGTTAAAAAGATACAAGGCAATATAGAAATATGTGAAACAGTATAAGTAAATCTGTAATTATTGGACCATAGGGCCTCTCAGTGATTCTCTTACTAAGAAGTAATACTAGATACCTTGCCCATCGTGTCCAGCCCACGCTTCTGATACTAACATTTTGTCTCTTAGCAATACGCATAGGGCTCTGTGCTTCAACCCCAATGCTCGTCCTGTTCCCACCTCTCTCGGAGTCACATGAAAGACTTGGCTGAGGTACTTAGGCAACGCTGAACAGCTTTCTGTACCTTGGCTTAATTGCAGTGGATAATGATTTAAAGCGGGCCTGCTCATTATCACAGCAGGTAGGGAATACAGACTAGAAGACGTTAGGTTTGGGAGGAGGCCGAGGCTGCACACTCTGGCCACCTTGGGATTCTTCTCCATTGACATTATTTCATCTTTTGTTTTGTACTTCCTGGTATTTGCTAAATTCAGCTTCAGAGTGGGAGAGCAAAATTGGCTTTTGTGATTGACAAGATGCCCAATCATCTGAATCTCATTGCTCATGGATTGCTGGAATAGAGAGATTTATCCTCTCTTAAGAAAATTGTATACTAACACTTGGTTCTCTCCAAAAGTCAAGCTTAAACTGAAGTTTTGCTTCCTTGTATAGCGTAAGGAATGATTCAAGTTTTAGGTAACACGCTGCAACATTATGCTATTTTTATTTTTCTGCTCCTAAAATCCCCTGCCTCCAGTCCACTAACCATCTGAGTTCCAAAGCACAGCAAGGGATAGCTTAATTAGTTGCTTTACTGCCCATAACAAGGATTGACAGCATCCTTGCTGGGAATGAAGGAGTTTTACCTTATACCTCAGGGAAGTCAAGATTTTGTCGCCTACCTCTAGCAATATACTATGAACTATACCAGTTTCTATTTCAATATTTCAAGTAATAGCTACCCAGCTTAAATAAACATAAGCAAAAAGTTTAAATTTGCAGGCATACATGTTTGGGGAGTCTGGGGGGGTACTTGTGTCTTCAGAGATCATCAATCAAGTAATCAGAACTTTCATAGTTCTGCACATCTCTCTGTGGGGTGGACCAAGAATGACCACATCCAGCCTGACATTTCCACAGTGAATAATTACGCTTGGCTCCTGCTCTCACTGCCCAAATAGTACTCCCAGTGAAGAGCCTGATTGATGCTATTTGAGTAACGTAACTATTACTTGAGCCATTCATTTAGCCAAAGGCATGAAATACTGTGTTCAAATAGGACCAGATCACATGTTGAAATGAATGAATGAATGAATGAATGAATGAAAGAAAGAAAGAAAGAAAGAAAGAAAGAAAGAAAGAAAGAAAGAAAGAGCGGGGACCTGTGGGTGATGGGCATTATGATGGTTTATTTTATATATCAACCTGACTAGGCCACAGTATGCAGATATTTGGTCAAAGGTGTCTCAGTAGACTGTGGATAAAGCATATTACCCTCCATTATGTGGGTGGGCCTCCTCCAATCAGTTAAAGACCTTGAGAGAAGAAAGACTGTGGTGGGGAAAAGGGAATTCAGCCAGCAGATGGCCTTCACACTCAAGCTGCAACATCAGCTGCCTCCAGTCTGCCCACCCTGCAGATTTGGGACTTTCTGGTCTCCACAATCAGGTGAACCGATTTCTTAAAATCTTCTTTTTTTTCCCCCCATCAATCTCTCTAGATAGATCTATGCATATTGCAGAATTTCTATCACATTTATTATTATTATTATTAATTTCTGTTTCTCTGGAGAACCTAATACAAGCATTATGACTGGTAGACCCCCAGAAATGTGTATTTAGTAGGTGCAAGGAATAGCTTATATTTGAAGGGATACTGAGTAGAATAGATGTCCTTTGCAATATTCCAAGTACTGTCTTAAACATGTTAAATAAGAAAAAGGGGGAAATAACATGTCTCCTCAAAAACTTTACAACAATTAGACAGTATAAGTATGAAAGTATTAAACACTAATGAAATTAAAACTCATATCTCTCGTTCAATCAAATGGCATAGAAAGTGGTTTTAAAAGAGTGGTAAAATAAACCACATGAGAAATATGAGCAAAGCACAATGGATGCACAAGACAGAGAAGTAACAAATATTGTCATGCATGAACTGACATTTCAGTTAAATCTTGAAAAATAGATAGAAATTTCAATATGCAGATGTGACAGACAATATCTATTTCAGGGACAAGTCATAATGCAAGGAAAGGAATGGGGGAAACATTGCATGAAATATTCAGGAAAATGTTTAATGAATACAGTGTTTGGGACGCCTGGGTGGCTCAGTTGGTTGAGCACCTGACTCGGTTTTGGCTCAGGTCACGATCTCAAGGTCGTGCGATCAAGCCCTGTATGGGGCTCTCCCTCTCCCTCTGCCCCTGCCCACACACTCTTTCTCTCTCTAAAATAAATAAATCTTAAAAAAATAATTTTTAATGTATAAGAAAAAAGTTTGTGCTGAATTTGAGCTTTAAAGAAATATACATAATATTTATAGGACATATATACATATACACACTAAAATTTATTAACGAACTCCTGTTTTCTGAATCTACATAGATAAATATAGATGCAGAACTATAGTTCTGTATATTAATGAGTTAATATGTATAAATATAGGTATTAGCTCTGGCTGCATAGAGGGCCAGAAGCAATAATAACTTAGTAACGAAGTATACCTACCACCCAGATGTTGGCCTCTGAACACTGTTCCCATTAAAAGGAACCAGAGTTCTTTGGAGAAGTGATTGATTCCAGGACTAGAGTAGGGAAAATAGAAGATGAGCCTGAATACCATTTTGTGATGTCAGAAAATAATATTTAACAACAACAACAAAAAAGTGTGGAAGAGGCTTTTTTAAAGAATAGAAGAGCCAACCTGAACGAGTTCTTAAGGGCCAGACTTGAAATAATTTGAGAAACAAAAATAACTGAATATCTATGAGTCCTTCCTGATATAAACAAGTCTTTGGATAATTAAATATGTAAGAGAAGACAACTCTTCCTCACAGAAATCCAACTAACAGAAAGTAGAAAACAGAGAATAACCAAAAATAAAAAACACCACAGAAATGCATGTTCCAGATAATACACATCAATGGATGCTAAAATTAATGGGCAAGTTTATAGAAAAATAGGATTTTCATAGTCTCAAGGACTCTCCTCCAAGATACTTAACTCTGAAGAGAAATATAGTAACTTTAGGGTGGAAAAACTTCGTAAAATGCCCACTTAACTAAATCACTAGTAATAAGATATATGAACATCCTTAATGCCTTGATATGATAGAATGGAACACAACATAATTTCTTTGGTATTCTTGCAAAAAGTGCATAAACCTACTCTGATCCTGTGAAGACAGCAGACAAAACCAAATTAAGAGACAGTCTACAAAATGATCTTTGAGTGTCAAGGTCATGGAGGACAAGGGAAGACCAAGGTCATAGTCTGGAGAAGACTAGGGAGAAATAATTACATGCAATAGGCCATGTTCATGGAATCCTTGGATATAAAGAACATAATTGGAAAACACTGGTGAAATTAGAATGAGTTCCATACTCTAGTTCATAAAAATATACCAATGTTGGGATACCTGGGTGGCTCAGTCAGCTAAAGGTCCGACACTTGATTTCAGTTCAGGTCATGATCTCAGTGTTGTGAGACTGAGCCCCACACTGGGCTCCGTGCTGGGGGTGGAGCCTGCTTAAGATTCTCTCTCTCCCTCTCCCTCTATCTCTCCAACCCATCCTGCTGACTCTTGTGCATTCTTCCCTTCTTTCTCAAACAAATATAAAATTAAAATATGCCCATGTTAATGTAATTTTCTTGATATTTGTACTCTATGTAAACTAATGTCATCAGGGGAGGAAGATGAGGGATATAAGACAACTTTACATATTGTTTCTGCAACTTTTCTGTAAGTCTGACATTAATTTGAAAGAAAAAGGTTTTAAAATTATATGTGTAGAGGCGCTTGGGTGGCTCAGTCAGTTAAGCATCCAACTCTTGGTTTTGGCTCAGGTCATGATCTTGGGGTCCTGGGATTGAGCCCCACGTAAGGCTGTGCACTGAGCATGGAGGCTGCTTGATATTCTCTTTCTCTCCCTCTGCCCTTCCCTACCCCCAACTCCCACTCACTCTCTCTTTCCATAATAAAAAATCTTAAAAAAAATAAAATTATATGTATATGTGCATTCATGTCAATCATTTGCTTTTTACTGTCCTGTAGCCTCTATGCATACACGGTTTGAAAGTTCCTACAGAGGGAAAGTCCTTCTGGCCTCTGTCTCCTGAATTATAACTATCATCAACGACAACCTCATATTCTAGCCTAACAACATAAAAGTACAGCATTATTTCAGCAGCTGAATAATTAAAAATATATATCACATAGTATAGTGGAATGAAGATTTTACTGCCATAAATAGCGAAATAGCTTTTCCATTTTATTCATAAGCATAATCAGTAACAAAGTCATTGCTAAAGAAAGCTTCCTCTCATGCATGTGTTTGTCATTGTCACTGATACATTTCTGAACAATTCAAAGTATCTAAACACATGGAATATTTTATCTAGAAAAGCTTACCAGAATGGGTGCATGTTGGCTACAAATAACATGGTATTTTAAAAAATAATTTATGTTGTGTTTTGTTTCCCAAAACATGCTGATACAAGCATTCCTGAGTAGATGAGGGTAAGAAGTTAAGTAGCAGAAAAGGCACCATGAGGAAAAGAAAATATTTTTTTTTTAAATATCATTTGATGAAAATTTGGATACCCTACCCAGAAAATTGCCCTATCCATTCATACATAATATCTGGGGGTTCCTGGGCTTAGAGTAAGCTACGTAATTTTAGTGTTGAAAACAGCAGCATTCCTACATACAACAATGAGACAATACCAAATTTCTATCAGTTAAATTATACTTATAGGATCTTTTCATGTGACCATTTTTATTAAACTACAAATCAATCACAGTAAATGAAATCTGGAGTCAAACTATATATTTAATTAAACTAACCAATTGTTTGTATTCAAAGCTTGATCAAATCAAATGAATTATGCACCAATACACATACCCAAAAATACATTTTAGGTTTCTCTTTAGGTATGATATAAATAAACCTTCCCACAACTGCATTCATAGTCTCGCAAACTCAGTTCCCGTGTCACTGGACGTCCTCGTGATTTCCACGATTAAAGCCACAATTTAGTATGAAGGACAAAATAACACTCTGTATGAGATGTTCCTTAAACACTGAAGAGAAACATGTGGGGAGGAACAGATGCTGATCCTTGCCGGATCTCTGGTGAAGAGAAGCCTAGAGGATCTTTCCACTGCTTGCTTCAGCACCCCCCCACCGCCCCATGTTGTGTACACTAGCATCACCTAACACCTTGAGCTTCCCTGGACATGGATTATTTCTCATGCTTCTTTGTAGATTCTTATCCATTAGGAAATTTTTTGTAATCCCACAGAATTCAATTCACTCTAACCTGCTGTTTCCTAACTGGCTACTTTTAGACCTTTAGGCTCACCTCAGATACCACCTCCTGAGTGTCTCCAGAGCAAACCTCTCTCACAAGACTTACCACATTGTTTGAAAATTACCTGTCAGAATGTTCCTTCCATAAGAACAGGAGCAGTTAGCACCCCCTATGACCAATGAAATCTTCATGGCATTTGTTCTTATGAGGCTCACCTGCAGTTAGACTGTGCATCTCTCTTTCAGGCTGTGAATTAGCAAAAGGCTGGAGCAGCTCTGTTCCATCTGTCTCAATCTGAGGGACAATGTCTACTTGGATTGCACACTCTTCATGGCGGAGGTCAGAAACTTACAAAGGCTTAAGTGAAAATGCAGGTGCCTATTTAGTCCTGAAAATGGTACCATCTCATCCCTGCTGCCATTTCATTGTACAAAGGCAGTCACATGGCCACGTTAAAGATCCATGGAGGAGATGTATCCCTTCACTGGAGGCAAGGGATGGGGAGAGGACTAAATATATGCTTACAACTTATCTATCACAAGCAATGTCTGGGATAGTCTCTGGTACAAAGTAGCTGTTTAATACATTTTCGGGTGCTTAATTGTCCTCAACAAAAGATTTCAACTGTTTACCATTTTGAAAATCTTGAAAATCAAAAGGGTTAAAAGCAGAGTCAAATGCAGTTCAGTCATTAATTCAGATTTTTATCACATTGGCTGTGACTTCTTTGCTTATTTGTCTCCTTCACTCCACCATGATATCCATGATGTCTTGCCTCACTAGATTCTCACCCTTTAGTAGTGGGCTTGACATCTGGGAGTGAACACTGAATGCTCACTGAATAAAGAATAAAGGAACATAAGTTAGGGAAAAAAGACAGATCAAGATCAAAGCAAAGCTAAGACAAAGCAAAGCAAACTGCTTTTGTGCCAAGAGCATCCCTTCCCTCATGGAGCTCGTAATTGGTGCTTCAGTATTTACTAGATTATCTGTTCTTTCCTTTGAAGTGAGAGTCAAAAACTTGTGATTTAACCAGTTGTTATTATAAGTATGATTTATCATAAGGTAAGCCTCTAAATTTGCTTTGCCTTGCTAATTTATAAGTCAGATAGGATAGAAGATGAAAATGCTACTGAGCAAGTTGAATGTAGGTCTGAAGTCACTAGAACCACAAAATATATAATCCTAAAATACTTATGGCTTAGTGAATTTGAGACTTAATTTAATCACGCTCACTGAATTGGGATACAAAAAAGCTAACTGAAAATAATATCAATAACTGAGACTCAAGATATAATTGTCCATGATCACATACCAATGAAGGTGCAGAATAAAGAAAGGGAACACCTCCTGTCTGGGTTTCAGTGTGCTTTCCATTTCCCTCTGCCTCCTTGATATTTGCAAATCATCTTACTACAAAAATATTATCAATATTATATAAATTAAAAGATTAGTCTCTTTTATATACATTTTACAATTGGGATTTTATATTTGTGAAGAGATTTGGGCAACATCATGGATAGGCCTCGCAAACTTAACATCAAGCAAAAGAAAAAACTAAAAGGAAAACAGTGTATGATTGTATTCTAAATAAAGTTAAGAAGCAGGCAAAACCAAGGATGGGGTTCGAATCCATGAGTCATTACTCTGGCTGAAGGGGAAGTGAGTGGAAAGAACAAAGTATTGTAGGGCTGGGGGGTAGCCTTGGGAGGTGCTGTTCATTTACTGTCTCTCCCTCTAGGTGGTTTTCACATGGCCCTATCCTCAGTGTAGACTTTATGCTTTACAACCTTGCCACTACTCTTCCTTACTGAATGTGCCCACAGGCATTTTCAGGCATTAGGACGCTGGTCCCTGAATGTTTTGGCACCATCCCCTGAAAGTCTTAGCTCCCTGATTCACAGTGTGGTCCTGTCCTGGGGTATTTCCTCCTAACACCCATGCCTCTGCTGCAGATCGCCTGGGAGACACCCCTACTGCCCTCCTTTGAAAAAATGAGGGTGCTGGGGAAGACGTGCTCCCATCTCTCCTGTTCTCACAGCACTCTTCCTGGACAATTCCACAAGGCACAATGATCAAGAAACAATTTTTTTCTTTTACAAAGTAGGACAAATTGGGTTGACTGGGAAAAGAGGTGAAAGGGAAAATTCAAAGATCTCAAGCATATTCTTGGCAGATTTAGGGAACTTGAAAGTTGAAGATCTGGAAATTAGTTCTCCTAAATACTTCCTGGGTTGTCAGTTTGAAGACTGTTGCTCTAAGAGATTCTGTGGTCCCTGTAAACCCTTCAGTCTATGATAAGAAAGAAAGAGAGAAAGAGAGAAAGGAAAGGAAAGGAAAGGAAAGGAAAGGAAAGGAAAGGAAAGGAAAGAAAAAAGAAAAGAAAAAAGAAAAAAGAAAAGAAAAGAAAAGAAAAAAGAAAAGAAAAGAAAAGAAAAGAAAGAAAAGAAAGATAAACTTAGACTGTCAGTTTTCTTTAATGATGCATGGCTTTACTTGCCTCTGAGTAGTAGAGAGAGACTTAAGACAAGGGGCAGTAGCAATAGGACATTTACCTGTGTAAGAAAATCTGTGTGTGCAGCCAAATGTTAGTAGGCAATGTTTCCCTCTTTACTTGGAATTGGCAGTCCCCACAGTAATTCCTAGCACTTACATGGTACTTACTCTGTGCTGAGAACAATTCTAAGTAGTTTCCATGTAATAATTCATTTGACCTCCCCAACAAAACCACTGGAAATGAAACTATTATCATTCCCATCCTAAAGATGAAAAATACAGAGGCACAACATTAATAGTCTCATCCTAAGCTAGTCACTCTGTATTTGCACCTGGGACATCAGGTTCCAGGGCCCAAGATACGGTTGTAAGACATTGTATCTCCTTCCAGATGCAGCATTGGGGCAGCCCATTCCTCCATCTGATTTATCGCACTGTGTATTGAAGAAATTAATACTTTCTGAGCTTGTACTGCATGAAACATGTGGTGTTGAGTTCTAGGAATTCAAAAATGCGTAAGGCACCTTTAACATTTGATTTTCATTGGTGATTTTTAATAAAAGGTAATATTTAAGTTGGCATACAACTTTTAGGAATTAAAAACTAAACTAGTATCTAAAACTCTAAGAATACTGAAAACACATAAATCCATGTGTACTTAATAGTGCTATGCTTTATTTACCAAATATTTATTGAGAATGTATGTGTCAAAAACTGCTAGGTCCTGAGGTGATATTAAAAGGTATTTAAGACCTTCTCCACCAAACTAGAGGCCCTCTAGGGTGCTTAAGGGCATTGTCTCGTGGTTATCTATGCAAGAGGCAAAAATAGAGAAGAGATCATCTCAAAGAGATTTTTGGATGTAGCTTACATCTAATGGAGTGAAATCCAGTGTTCTTGAGAAAATAATTTTAGCACAGGCAGTGCCATTTTAGACTGAAAAGGACAGAGGGAGTATAAGCAGAAAGACTAAAGGGTCCCCAGAAAAATAAAGACAAGATTAATTTCAGTGACAGAAAGCATTAGGTCCCCAGCTATCCACCAGCCCTCCCAACAGGATCTCTGCCCAAACTGCCAACCATACCTCCTAGGAGGTGTAAGAATTACAAAGAAATGCAAAAACCTCAGTAGTTAAGGAGACAAAGAGACTGCAAAAACTAAGTCTCTACCAGGCCAGGAAATAGCTTAACTGTATCAGAGACAGTAAATCTCTGGTAAAACTCTCAGTGCTATTCTAGAAGTGAGGCTTACTCCAGGATAAGGCCCTGTATTCCTTATCCAAGATAATGAGCCCAAGACCGCAGTCAGCATATACCAGCTCTCAGAGCAAGCCCACAGCCCCTTCTCAGTTAACCTCTGGTTCATCATAATGTTAAAGTCTCCATCCTAGGAGCACAAGCTTCATTAACATAGGACACACATGTACACGTTTCCTGAGTACACACATGTGACCCAGACCCACCTTGACAAAGAGGCTAAAACTCCCCGTTGTGAATATTCTTCCTAACCCTAAACAGAGGAAACCCATTCACCCCTGCACAGAAGTCACAGCTTCGGAAATTATTCCCCATTATCTCCTTATTTGCTGCAAATTAGTTTTCTTTCCTGTGACAACTCCACCTAGTGTAGTCTCTATCTATAACTCACCAAGGAGCAAACTCACGGTAGTCTCATTACACGAGCACAAAATAAAAGGCTACTGCAGTCATGAAATTCTACTGGCAGGAAGCAGGCTGCTGAACCGCTCAGGTGCAAATATAGGTTACCTCCCATGAAAAGAAAAAGGGGACTCAGAGAGCAAAGCCAGGAGACCAGAGGATGGCCTCACTGTTCTCTAAAATATGAGGCATGTCTGCTTGTGCGTGGAGACCAATGTGAAACGGGGTTAAGGACTCCGGAGTCATGAAGGCTTGCCATCTAGTCTTGGAAAAGTGGGACAGAAGGCTGACCACAGACATGGGGCACATAATGGACAATCAGGCATCATCTCAGGTGATGCTCCTGTCGTGCCGCTCACCTCAAGTTCCACTCAGCATGGCTGATTTTCACACATGTCTGCTGTGATGCTGTGGGAACCCAACAGACCTGCTGTTCATGGTTCCTCCAAAAGAGCAATTTCCAAGACCCTGAACTCAGCACTGCTTGGCAGTGTGTGAGGAAGTCGGGGAAAGAGTTTCCCCCTTTCTAAGGTTTTCAACTCTGTTTCCAGTCTGTTATATTACAGTTGTGATTTTGATAGCAGCAATTTTCCAGCTTCCCAGTTCCCCTTTGCTTTCAAATCCTGGACTCCTCTTCAGATTTTCTTCAAAGAATCTGCATCTTGATCCCCCCATGACCCCATTAGAGTGATACCTTGGCACAACCTTAAGTTACTTTGCCATCCTCTACCTGAAATACTGAGTCCAATTCCATACACCAATCTTCCTTTTGGTTTCCACAGCACAATTGAAACTACCCCAGGATTTTCAACAGGTCTGGGATTTATAAGAAAATTGGAGACTAAAAGTCGTGCCTCACTGTTTCTAAGATCCTTTGGCCGGGAGTATTTTCAGGGACCCCACTACTAAGCTTCCCTCCCTTGGCATATGGGTACTGCTGGGTTCTTGGGATTCACTTCTCTGGACAGGGGAGCAGCTTAGATATTACACAGGGTGTCAGAGATTAGCACCTGGCAGGAAAGCACAGAACATTTTTGAAACATCCTCATAAGAGTCTCAGAAATACTAATAGCATATACAGAAGATATGTAGGCTGAATTTACTTTGTAATTAATTAGATAGGGCCAGAACAGGAAAGGACCAGTCAAATATTTCCATGAAACTACTGCGTAACAAAATCCCACAATATTCAGGGACATAGAGCCAAATAACTCTTTATCCTAGCTTATGCCTCTGTGGGTGGGCTGGGGACCTTCTCAGCCAGGCTGGACCATGCTGGGCAACTCTGCTTGAAGTTGAATGTCCAGCTAGACCTGGTCCCTCGCTGCAAGTCACACTCAGTTCCCCTCCTATGGGTTTATTCTAGAGTCCAGGGTACTTCACAGAAGCTCTTTCCATTGCATAGCAGAACCATAAAATGGCCAACCCCATCATGCAAGCACATTTCAAACCTCTGCTTGTATTCTATCTACTAACATCCTATTGGCCAAAGCAAGTCTCATAGCCAAATCCAAATATCAATGGAGCAGGATATAATACCTCTCCCATGTAGATCAGGCAAGGGTGAAAATTGGCTAAATATATTTTAATCTGCCAAACAGTGTAATTTGACTTAGAGTATTTACAGTTATCTTTATGGAGTAGAATTTTCACAATAGCCTAGCAAGGTGTGGGCCTGAGGGGAGCAGGGAGGTAGGGACGCTCCAATGAATCGAATTTAGAGAGCTAGCCATTGCCCCCTCATCTCCAAATTTAAAATGTAACAAGATCAATACATTTAAAAATCCTAAAAATTAGTAATACCCTAAAATATTTACAAAATATGAAGGTCACTTAATTATGAAGAATAGCTTAAAGTTGTATCTTTTTAAAAATAAAGGCATAAAATGTAGGGTACTACATTTTACTTAAGAGAACACGTAGGCCGTATGCATGATACGCAAGTATGAATTGATAGCTGTAATTATCCTATAAGTAGAAACATATATGCAAATAAATAGTTAATTTGCAAGTAAATTAAAGTAGTTTCCATTAGTAAATTTTTCAGATATGTAGGTTACTGGAGTATGTGTAAAGGGAGATAATAAGAAATGCAGACTAGGTAGTTTAGACAAAATATTCTTAGTAGTTTAATTTACAGTAATGTTTTAAAAATGATGTTAGAATTTGCATATTTTCAATAAAAAACTTTTCAATAGGATATTTTCATTACAAAGTAGCTTATATATGTTAAAAAAGGTGTCATATTTGTATTGTTTCATACAATTCTTATGAAAACATTACAAATGTTGTCAAACTGCTTATATTTTCCAGTACATAACATGTTTTACATCCAGAGAATGTTTAATTAATTTACTGATTAATTTTCTAATACTACTGCTATTTGGCAGCTGTTTTGACAAAACTGCCTTCCTCATTATAGAAATCCTACTTGCGAAAAGAAGTCAACCATAGCAAATGGACTTATTGAATTATCCAGCTCACCAATTATATAGTATAAAATTATTCATCCTCATATAATTTGATCAGGAAAGATCATTTATCTTTAGCAACTGTGTAAAATTACATATTATGCTGCAGGATAGCTGTAATCTTAAAAGTGTCTGTAGTTAGAAAACTTTTAAAATGTGTTTGAACACTGAATTATTGCCTATTTTCCCATACTACTTTCTTATAAAAAAGGTTAGTATCTAAGTAATTGCTCCACTGAGCCCACTTCTCACCATTTAAAAAGCATCACTTAGTTGTTTAAATGCAAAATGTCTATCGGTTATTATTCCTGCCTGCAATTTAGTGGAGACCTCATTCTTACTACATTTCAATGTTTATAAATTAATGAATGCAGAATCAATTCATTTCCTAATAAAACTAACATAATTTAATTGGAAACTCTTCTGTATTATCATTATTATAGGTATATATTAGAAGCACTGTAGCAAAGCATTTGTAAAGGTTGAGCTGACACTTAACATTTCTTATTCGTAGTGCTATGCTCAGCATGAATATTACTTTCCAATCTATTTTTAGGTCTTTGTATCTTACCTTATTTAAAGACCATGCTTGATGTATTTGAAGATTACTTTTCTGTTACAGCTAACCAAGTGGATCTAAATAGGCTTATCAACTAAAATGAATACTCCAATGAACCGAAAGTGAGCATTTCAGCTATCATTTGAGCCTATACATATTAATTTTTCCTATTTGGTCAGTCTTTCTAAGTATCGCCCAAGTAATACATTATCAGGTAAAAGTCAAGAAGAGTAGGTAGCTTTGTCTAAAATTTCTCTGTATTTTTCTATAAATCAATATACTTATATATGTCTAATACATATTGCTTACATCAACTATACATAATTTACAGGTATACATATCCATATATTACCTAGAATTTGGGGGAAAATATGAAAAACAATATCAAAGAAAAAAGTTAATGAGATAACAGCCCATTGACCATGAGCATCATAAAAGTAATACACATTTTAGCATGATATAGTTAACTTTTAATTGTTTTCTGTTAAGTTGGGAGTCATACAAATGGTACCATTTTTCTTCAGAAACACTGCCAATTCACTAACAATGGAGAGATTTGGACAGATTGCCAATAATGGAGAAAAGTCATCTATTATAAAATATGTGATTATCTTAAAATAAGATTTATAAGAAAAACTCAATAAATGTTTTGCTATTTAGCAAGCACCTTATCCCAAAAATTCTCTAAAATCTTTGTAAAAAAAAAAATCATGCATATTCAATCAACTGGTGATTCCAATATAGTCTTAGCACTTCCATGAATACTGGCTTTCATAGAAAAAGTTTTTTTTCCTTAAAAAGCCTTTGCATTTTGGCTATAAATTATTTTGTTAAATCATTACAGGTCTGAAAGAAAGAATGAGTATTTTTCATTATATTATTTTTAATAATTCTTATTCTCCTTATAAATCTATATAAAGAAAAAATCTTGAATTTTTAAAAACATTATATAAAATTGTTACAGCTTTTACAAAAACAAATTTGTATTTTTATATTCTAACTTATCATGTAGATAAGAATGACATGAAAATGTATTTTAGAAATTTAGATATTTTAAATTCAATATGTTAAAAATTAATTTTAAAACATAATCTATTAATTCACTATTGAAATATTTCTCTCCTAGAAACATATTTTATAAAATAAATTCTACATTATGTCTGGTTCAGGATAGCATAAAAGCAGCAAAATTATGTTATTTCCATAGTTGTAGTCAAAAACAGCTTATGAAATCTAAATTTTTTATTGCAATATAACTGATATAGCTTTCCTTTAAAAAATAGAGGACTTTCATTTCAAGTAATAACCACTCAAAACATCCTTCTACAAACTAAAACAGCTTGACCAAATGTAATAAACTAAACTCAAATGAAAATCAGAAAATACAAAGGAACAAGAACAATGATGAAAGTAGAAGCAACAGTAGTCAGTCTGAGCCAAGGCTGAAGCTCCCTGGGTAGATGAACATGGGGTGGGGGGGAGACTGGACAGGAGCTAGATTAAGTCGTCACAGACTTAATTGTATTGTAAAGGCACATGAATGGGAGACAGTACCTGGAGTTACCATCGAGCAAGGTGTTAGAACTGAAATCCATACACAAAAGTACAATTTTAAAACTAGCCTTTAGTTATAATGAAACTTCCTAATGTCTTTTATGACATATAACACTGACACAAATATGACAAAATAATGATCATACAAAGGAAACTACAGACCAATATAATTCTGAATATGGATGTAAAACTTCTAAACAAAATATTAGCAAGGGAATCTACCACCACATTAGCAAAATAATAGGCCATGACCAACTGGGATCTATTCTCAGACACTGAGCCTGGGTCAATGTTTGGATATCAATCTACAGTACCACACACTATATGATATTACTACCCTAGTCCAAGGGAAGATGTCATATGATTATCAAGTATCTTCATAATACTGGTAAAGACTGACAAAATGCAAGTCATTAATTTAAGAAAAAAAAATAAACCTCAGGAAATTAGAAACTGAAAGTATTGGTTTTGGTTTTTTTTTTTTTTTTTTTTGCTTTAAATCTTTTCTATAAAATGAGAGGAGGGGAGCCTGGGTGGTTCAGTCAGTTAAGCATCCGCCTCTTGACTTTGGCTCAGGTCATATTCTTAGGGTCATACGATCAAGACCCACAGCAGGCTTTGCGCTCAGCACAGTGTCTGCTTGGGATTCTCTCTCTCCTTTTCGTTTCCCCCCATTCATTCATGCTCTCTAAACAAATAAAATCTTTTTAAAAAATAAAATAAAATGAGAAGAACAATGGCCATCTCCCAAGGATTTTAAAGAGTCACAAACATACTAACCTAGGTACTGGTCACCCTTCCCTTCCTCCAGTGCATTCCCATTTAGACAGATTTGCTTATGTATATTTTTTAACTTTTTGATTGTGAACTATTTTTTGGCTTATATAAAAGTTGTAAAAATAGTGCAAAGAGTACTCTTATACTCCTTATGCAGAGTCCCCCAGTATTAACATATTACATAACATTATAATTATCATCTGAAAATTAACATTAATTTTATTAATTGGAGACCATATTAAATCTTTATCAGTCTTCCACTGATGTGAGTGGACATTGTTGCTCCCATTTTACAGAGAAGAAACTGAAGTCTAGAGTGAAAAAGACTTAGTAAATGTCACAGAGCTAGGACATAGCAAGGGTCAGAGCTGAGGTTTAGTCAGTTTCTAAAAACCGCCAATGTTTTCCTCCTTCGTCCCTTGTGCCAGCTCTTCACTCTGCCTAGAACATACTCTGCCTCCTTCCCTTCTTAGATCCAAATCCTGCTCCCACAGAAAAGCCTATCCTGAGCATTGTATGTGATGTTCCTTACTATCTCTTAGTTTTCCACAGCTTGTACAGAAAAACAGCAAAAACACAATCCTTTCACACGCTGCTAATAAGAGATATGCATAAATCATAAGGTATAAAAAATTCTGACAGTGAAAGTATGGGGGGGGAAGCCTTTCCAAAAAGTAGTTGGTTTGCTTTACCAAAATCAGAGTAGGCATGAAGAAAAAAATCATTTATTGGGAGACGGGATCACCATCCAATAAAATTTTTCATTTCATAAGGAAGATAGAACAACTATAAACCAACATGGCATAGTCTGGGGAAAAAAAAAAAAAAAACAGAGTGATAAAACCCTGCAATTACACAGGACAAAAAACTTCTCTTTTCTGAGAATACATTAAAAATATAAAAGAGTCTTATATTTATGGAGACTGTACTTAAGAGCTAGAAAATATACACTTATTTTAAACACAGAGAAAAAGGCAAAGAAAAAAATCACCTAACTATACGAAATTTTGATAAAAACAAAAAATTCAGGACAATATGGAACACATTTTCTGATCAATTTTCAACTGTCAGAAAACTTCTGATTTGGAGAAGGATGGAGTAGCTTCTGTCTGACTCATTTCTTCACCAAGAGCATCTGGAAAACACAGGGAAGATCTGTAGATATCAGCGAGTGGCTGGAAGATCCAAAACCCTAGGGAACAGAGAGCCATAGAGAGGTGAGCTGATGATCTGTACTCAATTTTTTTCGTAGGATATATCTGTTACAAATGGCAAAGGACAAGATTCCAAGAATCTCAACTTGGGGAAGAGCCAAGACCCAAGGATGAGCACCAGCAGTCCGTTTGGCTGTTTCTTGGGGAAGGAAAAAGGAGACTGGACACATGAGCAGATAAATTCTCTGACTTCGGTGTGGTAGAGAATTTGTTCTGGAAATATAACAAGTTCCCTGAAGAAGTCTGTCCAAGTCTGAAGCAACAGAGCAAGGTGATAAAGTGCTAAGCAGAAATTCTCAGTAAAGCAGAGACATGCTGATTAAAGCCAAAAAAATGATCAAAAAAGGAAAGCCTGCCAGTAACTCAGTTTAAAGTCCAAAATGTAGGTGTGTTTATACCAGAGGGGTCAAAACTAAGATAGTGAAGACAAACAAAAACCACTTAACTTCAACCTAATATTATCAGCAAGCAAAGAAAAGGTGATTATCTCTGGTCAAAGATATGTCATCAGGTTTTCTACAGTTATTTTGTTTGCTCTCTTTTCATTCAAACTGACCTGCACTCAATCAAAAATTGTTAGGCACTAGAGACAAGAGCATATAATCAAAATCAAAAGGAAAAAATATATAAGGAACACAAAAAAATAATTCATGCAGACATCAGACATAGACTTTAACAGTGATTTACATGTTGAAGAGATTAAAAGATAGAAACAGATGATAAAATGAATATTACATTACTCTATCTATACCAAAATGAGAAGCAGGCAGAAGTCAGGGTAGTGACTTATTACCTGACAGGAGAATGACTCTGTGAAAATAGGAAGATGTTTTCTGAGACGACTCTCTTACCATGTTTTCTTTCTTGATCTGAATGCTAGCTGCATAGTTGATTGTTCACTTTAAGAAAATTCATCAGCCAAACCCTTATGATTTGGGCAATTTTTCAATTGATACTGCAATAAAATGTTTACTGAAATAGAATTAACTAACCAATAAGATCAAAGATTTTTAAATATATCCCTGGAAATTAAGACACACATAATAAGCACATGGACACACAAACACCTGTTTCTAAATATCTATTAATTCTTCTATGAAAGAAGAAATCTTAAAGAGATTATAAAACACTTAGAAGTGAAAAATAATACTAACAAAAATTTAGATGCAATTAAATTGGTATTTTTAGGGAATTTTTGAGACTTAACTACTTGTAGAATGAATTATTAGAAAAAAAAGTGTTGAAAATGATGCCTAAATACTTAACATAAAAAGTTTGATCAAGTTAAAAGGAAATGAGAGGAAATTTTGGGAAAAATGGACTTGAGAAGAAATTACAAAAGAAAATAAAATAGAGTATTAAAAAGTGTTATTTCTTTGGTTATTTGGGGAAAAATAATAAAGTAAGAAATCTCAGACAAAACTTTTAAAGGAGTTATAAGCAGCAAAGAGATGTAAGAATAGCTACAGTTATAGCAGATATTAGAAAAATGTTAGTGTATATTATAAATGTCACTGGCAAATGCATTTGAAGTTAGGTGGAAAGGGTGATTTCCTAGAAAACAATATGCCAAAATATATCAGATACAAGCTAACAATCAAGATTAAATAACATGAATATTTCTATAACAACAATTCAATAATGAAAATACAGCCTTCTTAAAAGAGGAAAAAAGGTATAAAGGGGTGGGGACCTAGAAGGCTTTGAAGAAATAAGGCTTTCAAAAACTGCACCAAGGAATAGAAAAACAGAACTCTACTTTTGCAGGAGGCAAATACAATCCCAATGTCAAAATAGGAAAAAAGGAAAAAAATAAATTGAAAATCAATTTTACGTAACTTAGAAACAAAATATCTAAAGAAATAATTAGCAAACTGATCCAACAATTAATAAAAATGTTATTCTCATGGTTCATGCTAAGTATATAAGTATACTTATATACTAAGTATATAAGTGGGAGAGGGAGAAGCAGGCTTCCCACTGGGCAGGGAGCCCCACGCGGTGCTGGATACCAGGACCCTGGGATCATGACCTGAGCTGAAGGCAAACACTTAATGACTGAGCCACTCAGGTGCCCCCCCCCCCTTTTTCTTTTAAAGATTTATTTATTCATTTCAGAGGGAGGGAGCAAGAGAACAGAGGGGAGGTAGGGAGAGAGAGAGAGGAAGAGAGAGAACCTCAGAGAGAACCTCAAGTAGCCTCCCCACTGAGCATGGAGCCTGACGCAGGGCTCCATCCCATGACCCCAGGATTGTGACTTGACCCAAAATGAAGAGTCAGATGCTCAACCAACTGAGTCACCCAGGCACCCCAGGAACATTTCGTTTTCTTTCTTTTCTCTTTTCTCTCTTTTTCTTTTTCCCTTTCTTTTTCTTTTCTTTTCTTTTCTTTCTTTCTTTCTTTCTTTCTTTCTCTTTCTTTCTTAATAATGTCCACAAATCTATACAAGATCTCCTCCCAAAAAAAGTTTAAAAATAAAAATAAAAAACTAATATGCAAGCCCAGAAGAGGAAACCTAATGCCCATTAGCAATATGGATATGTGTTCCAACTCACTAGTAATCAGGGAAAACAAATTAAAACAAGATTACATTTTCTACCCACTTCATTAGCAAATATTTAAAGACCTGACTATAACTAATACTGACAAGATGTAAGGAAATGGGGACATTGAAATATGATTGATGGAAGAAGTGATTGCTACAATCACTATAAAGTGTCATTTGGCTGTATCTAGTAAATCTGGAGGTGAATATGTCTTAAGACCAATTTTCCACAGATATATGAAGATACATACGAGAATATGTACAAGTATACAAAAGTATTTGTTGCAACATAGTTTAAAATAACAAAACATTAATAATCAGGAAAATGACCACAGGATATAAAACGAATATACTTTATATGCATGCCACACAGTGCTCTACAAAGGAAATAAATCAACTTAAGTTATAACTGACAACATGAATAAATATCAAAACCCTAGTGTTGAACAAAATAAAAGCTAGTTTCTAAATGATTTAATGACATTTGTAGAAAGTTTTAAAATATACAAAACAATATTGGATGGTCATAAATGTATCTAAATGTTACAAGTTTAAAATCACACACAGGAATGAAAACAACAAATACAGGACAGTGTTTACTTAAAAGGATATATTTAGGAAGGGACGAGATGAAAGAGGGGTGGAAAAAAGGCTTCAACTGTAACTTTAAAGTTTCATTTCTTAAGTTGGATTAAGTTACATTAGTCATGATTACAAGTATTGTCCAGTTATGTTTGTGCTTCTCAAAAAGTAAAATATAAATTAAGAAGAATGCCTGGTAGGGACTGGGACCACACTCTCCTCCTACCTTGCTAAGACCACATGACTTGCCTCTGCATTCTTCTGCAGACTACCCCATCCAACCTGCCCAACAAGGCAGGAGTGTCTCCAAAGCAGTTCCTGACTCACTCACTCTGCAAGTAGCCAAAACAGCAATTAGTGTCACTCCAAAGTGACTACTGCCTTGGGAAGAAAGGAAAATAACCACATACCGATCTACTGCAACCCCAGCAGTGGATATGGGTGCAGACATCTGGTCTGACTGCAGGCCCCAACCACCAATGAAAGCCTTTCAAGGGACAATGCAAGGACAGTGCCCTGTAGTTAGGTGCGACCCCACCAGTAAATGGGCTGAAGGCAGGTAGATGGTCTGGCCCAACTACAAGCCCAAGGCAGTCCAAGACTGGCCCCCTAACAGTACAAGAACCAAACCCTGATCACAACAGGCAAAGTGGGCCACTGTGGTCAACTCGACTGAAGGAAAATATGGCACAGCCACAATAGTAGGACACACACAACCCACATAAGAGATACTCCTGAAGCACACGGTTCTAATGCACAGGAGATATGGCACAACAGGACAGGTGCTTCATAAGCCCACTATTTTCAAGAACAGGAAACATAGCTAACTTTTCTAATACACAAAAACGGACAAAATGAGGAAAGAAGGAGTGTGTTCTGAATGAAACAACAGGACAAAATCACAGCAAAGGAACTAAATGATACAGAGATAATATGTCTCAGAGAATTTGAAGTAATTATCATAAACATACTTACTGAACTTGGAAAAACAAGTGGAATATTTCAGTAAGAACCTTATCAAAGAGATAGAAAATGTGAAAAAATAACCAGAGATGAAGAACTCAACAGCTGAAATTAAAATACACTGGAGGAATCAATAGGTTAGAAGAAGCAAAAGAACAGATCAGTGACCTGAAAAACAAAGTTATACAAAGCAATCAAGCTGAACAGGAAAAAGAAAAAAAACAAAACAAAACAAAACAGAAATCATTAAGAACAGATTAAGGGAACATAGTGATATCATTGAGTGTATAACATTTGCATTATAAGGATCCCAGAAGAAGAAAACAAAGACAAGGGGGCAGAAAATTTGGTGCAGAAAATTTACTTAAAGAAATAACAGCTGAAAACTTCCCTAATCTGGGGAAGGAATCACATCCAGATCTAGGAGGCACAGAGAGCTCCCAACAAAATCAACCCAAGGAAGTCCACACCAAGACATGTAATAATTAAAACTGATAAAAGTGGTGATAGAGAATTTTAAAGGCAGCAAGAAAAAGGGAAACAGTTACATGTAAGGGAAACCCCATAAGGCTATCAGCTGATTTTCAGCAGAAAATGCAGGCCAGAAGAGAGTGGAATGACATATTCAGAGCGCTGACAGAAAAATACCTACAACCAAGAATACCCTATCCAGCAAAGCTATCACTCAAAATTGAAAGAGTGATAAAGACTTTCCCACAAACCAAAGTTAAAGGAATTCATCATCACTAAACCAGCCTTTTAAGAAATGTTAAGCAGGATTAAGAAAAGCAGGCAAGGAGAGAATTTCACAGGTATATATAAAAATAAAAGTACATTAATCACTTATAAAACTAGTACAGAGATTAAGCACAATGCAGTAAAATCAAATTTATCTATGAAGATCAGTGAAGGGATTCACATAATAAAACAATGTGAAGTATGACACCATATATATAAACCGTGGGAGTAAAAATTTAGAGGTTTTAGAATAGGTTTACTCAAGCAAATATCAATTGAACATTGACTGCTATATGCATAGAATGTTATATGCCAACCTAATGGCAACCACAAATCAAAAAGCTTGATAGGCAAAAAGAAAAAAAAATCTAAGCATATCACGAAAGAAAGTCATCAAACCACAAGATGAATGAGTAAGAGAAGAAAAGAACACAGAACTATAAAAACTGTAAAACAAGTAACAAAATGGAAGTAAGCACATACCTATCAATTACTTTCAATGTAAATGAACTGAATGCTCCAACACAAAGAACACAGGGTGACTGAGTGGATAAAAAAGCAAGACCCATCTATACACTGTCCACAAGACATACTCACTTCAGACTGAAGACATGCAAACTGACGTGAAGGGATGGAAAAGCATTTATCATGCAGTGGGATGCAAAAGGAAGCTGAGATAGCAATACTTACATTAGACAAAATAGACTTAAAACAACGATGTAACAAGAGACACTAATGAATGATAAAGGAACAATCCAACAAGATATTACAATTGTAAATATGTATGCATCCAGCATGGAAGAACCCAAATACATAAAACAACTATTAGTGGATATAAAAAAAAATGAAATTGATAGTAATACAATAATAGGCCTCTTGAATACCCACACTTACATCAATGGATAGCTTATCCAGACAGAACAAGCTATCAGTGGCCATGTATGACACACTGGAGCAGATGGATTTAACATATTCAGGACAGTCTACCTTAAATAGAAGAACACACATTCCTTTCAAGTTCACAGAGAACAATCTCTAGAATAGATCACACCTTAGACAACAAAACAAGTCTCAACAAATTCAAAGTGACTGAAATAATATATCTTTTCTGACCACAATGGTATAAATTTAGAAATCACAAGAAAAAAAAATCTGGAAAGAACATAAATAAATGGTGGCTAAATAACATGCTGTTGAACAATGAATGGGTCAATCAAGAAATCCAAGAGGAAATAAAAAATACACGGAGGCAAATGAAAATGAAAACACTGTAGAGTACTACCTCAAGAAGCAAGAAAACTCTCAAATAAACTAATTAACCTTACAGCTAAGGCAGCTAGGAAGAGAAGAACAAACAAAACCCCAAACCAGTAGAAAGTAGGAAATAATAAAGATTAGAGCAGAAATAAATGAAATACTTAAAAAAATAAAATAAAATAAATTGAAGAAACCAACAAAACCAGAAACTGTTCTTTGAGAAAATCTATAAAATTGATAAACTTAAGCAAGCAAGGAAGACAGAGAAAGAAAGAAAAGCAGTAAGACTCAAAATCAGAAATGAAGAAGAGATTAGACAGTTGGAGGATGGAGGCAGAGTAGAAGGAACCTAGGCTTGCCTTGTCACAGGAATACAACTTAACTATCGAATCATCCTAAGTCCATCAGAAATTGATCTGAAGACTGGCAGAACAAATTCCATAACTAAAGGTAGAAAAGAGGGAAGAAGGGAAGAAGTATGGAGACACAGCTTGAGAGAGAAACAGATCATAGCTACTGTGGTGGGGAGGAAGGTGAGGTTATGGAGAAGGGGGAGAGACTAACACACAGGAGAGGACATGGGGAAAACAAATTCCCATAGCAGTTGGCTTGGAAACCACAAGAGATGCAATCTTGTGACTTCTGATACCAGCAGGACTTAAAGACTGGAGTTTTAAAGGTCAGCGGTCTTGGCTGGGATAGAGCCTGGAGGGAATTGAGCTGCTCACAGAGAGAAAGTGGGCAAACAACCCATGGAGATACAGTGTGGAAACAGTGATTTGAAGAGGGCCTGGGGCACACAGTGGAGAGGTTATTTGCTCATTTCAGACAGCATCCCAGAGAGGAAGCATTTAAGGAATAACCCCTCCAGGTACAAAAGAAGTAGCTGGAGCCATCCCCCACCCCCAACCTCTCAACATAAGCATAAGACCATGTTTGGGAATCAGTGCAGCCCCAATCCTTGCCACCTAAGTTATTTACACCAAGCTCCCCCACCACCCCTCATGCTCTTCCCAGTCATGTTTGCCTCAGAACCAGCACAGTAGGAACTGACACCACAAAAACTTTATAACATCCATAATATAGGAATCCCAGAAAAAGAAGAGAGAGTAAAGGGGGCAGAAAATCTATTTGAAGAAATAAGAGCTAAAAAGTCCTGTGTAAGAAAACAGATATCCAGATCCACGATGCACAAAGAAACCCACCAACAAAATCAATAAAAACATATCCACACCAAAACATACTATAATTAAACTGACAAAAAACAGTGATGGGGGGGGGGGACTTAAAATCACCAAGACAAAAGAAGACAGAAATATATAAGGGAAATCCCGTAAGGCCAGCAGGGGATTTATCAGCAGAGACTTTCTAAGCCCGAGGGGAGTGCCATGATAGATGTACAGAGCTGAATAGTAAAAAAAATTCTGCATCCAAGAATACTCTAGTCAGCAAGGCTATCATTTAGAAAAGGAGAGAGAGAGTTTTTCAGACAAATAAAGACTAAATAAGTTCATGACCACTAAACCAGACCTGCAAAAAAATATTAAAGAGAACTCTTTGAGTGGAAAGGAGAGGCCAAAATTGACAGTATGAAGGTAGAAAAAAACAAAAGCAGTAAATATTTCTGTAAAAAATCAGTCAAAGAACACATTAAATGAAAGAATGCAGAATATGACAACATATACCTAAAATGTGGGGAGGAGAGAAATAAAGAATGGGTTCAAACTTAAATGACCATCAGCTTAATATAAACTGCTATATGCAGAAGAGGAGTATATGCAAACCTAATAGTAACCACATATCAAAAAACACTAATACATATGTAAAGAATAAAGAGAAAGAAATCAAAATAGATCACTAAAGAAAATCAGCAAGCCATGGGAAAAAAAAAAACACATTAGAAAAAATCTTCAGAAACCACCACAAAACAATAACAAAAAATACATATCAATAATTACTTTAAACATAAATGGACTAAACTCTACAATCAAAAGACAGAGGATGACAGAATGGATTAAAAGAAAAGTAAGACTCATCTATATGCTGCCTACGAGAGGTTCATTTTAGACCTAAGGACACCTGCAGATTGAAAGTGAGGGGATGAAGAAATATCTATCATGTAAATGAATGTCAAAAGAAAGTCAGAGTAGCAATACTTATATCATGAAAAAAGAGACTTTAAAACAAGTACTATAACAAGAGATAAAGACACTATATAATAATAAAGGGGAAATCTAAGAACATGAAACAATTGTAAATATTTATGTACCCAACATGGAAGCACCCAAATACATAAAACAGTTAATAAGATAGAACTACTAATAGATAATAATACAATAATAGTAGGGGACTTTAACAACTAACTTACATCAATAGACAGATCATATAAACACAAAAATCAGGAAAAGTGGCTTTGAATGACACACTGGGACATATGGATTTAACAGATATTTTCAGAACATTCCATCCTAAAATAGCAGAATACATTCTTTTCAAAAACACACGCAACATTCTCCAGAATAGATCCCATATTAGCCCACAAAACAAACCTGAACAAATTCAAGAAGACTGAAGTAATATCATGCACCTTTTCTGACCACAATGCTATGACACTGAAAATAAACCACAAGAAAAATCTGGAAAGACCCCCCAAAAAATGGAGGTTAAACAATATGCTACTAAAAGTGAATGGGTCAACCTGAAAATAAAAGAAGAAATTAAAAAGTACATGGAAACAAATGAAAATGAAAACACAATGGCGTAAAACCTTTGGGATGCAGCAAAAGCTACTCTAGGAGGGAAGTACAGAGTAATACAGACCTAGCTCAAGAAGAAAAATCTCCAACAACCTAACCTTACACCTTAATGAGCTATAAAAATTAAAAACAAAACCTAAAAGCAGAGGAAGGAAATAATAAAAGATTAGAGCAGAAATATACACTGTAGAAACCATAATGGAAACCAAGAGGTGGTGCTGTGAAAAGATATAACTGATAAATCCTTAGAAAGACTAGTCAAAAAAGACAGAGGGAATTCAATTAAAATCAGAAAAAAAAAGAAAAAAAATAATTTCTGACTCCAAAGAAATACAAAGGATGATATAAGATTATGAAAAATTATACACCAAGAAACTGGACAACCTAGAGGAAATGGATAAATTCCAAGAAACTTACAAACTACCAAAACTGATACAGAAAGAAATAGGAAATTTTAACAGACTGATAACCAGAAAAGACATTGAATCGGTAATCAAAGAACTCTCAACAAAAGCCCAGGACCAGATGGCTTCACAGGCAAATTCTACCAAACATTTAAAATAGAGTTAATACCTATTCGTCTCATCCCTTTCCAAAAACAAAACAAAAGAACACAACAACAACAACAACAAAACAGAACAACAAAAGAAGGAAAACTTCCAAATTCATTCTGAGGCCAGCATCAACCTGATATCAAAACCGGATAAAGACACCAGTAAAAAGGAGAACTATAGGCCAATATCTCTGAGAAACACAGAAGTAAAAATCCTCAACAAAATACTAGCAAAATCCAGCAATACATTAAAAAAAAACCATTTCACTATGAGCAAGTGGGGTTTATTGCCAGGATGCAAAGGTGGTTGTTTAATATTCATATAATAATCAATGTGATAGATCACATCAATAAGAGAAAGGATAAAAAAATATATGATCATTTCGACAGATGCAGAAAAAGCATCTGACAAAGTACAACTACCCATGCTAAACTCACTCTGCAAGGAGGTCTACAGGGAACCTATTTCAACATAATAAAGCCCTTACATGAAAAAAAACACAGCCAACATCATCCTCAATGAGGAAAAACTGAGAAGTTCTCCCCAAGGGCCAGGAAAAACACAAGGATGTCCACTCTCACTACTTTTATTCAACAAATTACCAGAAGCTCTAGCCAGAGCAATTACATAACATAAAGAAATAAAAGGAATCCAAATTGGTAAGTAAGAAGTAAACCTCTCGTTATTTGCAGATGATAAGATACTATATATAGAAAACCCAAAAGATTCCACCAAAAAATTGTTAGAACTGATAAACGAATTCAGTAAAGTAGCAGGATACAAAATCAATGTACAGAAATCTGTTAATTTTTATATACTAATAAGAAGCAGCAGAAAGAGAAATTAAGAATACAATCCCACTTACAATTTCACCAAAAATAATAAAATACCCAGGAATAAACCTAAAGAGGTAAAAGACCTATACTCTGAAAACTACAAAACACTGATAAAAGAAATTAAAGACAAAACAGAGAAATGGAAAGATATTCCATGCTCAATGATTGGAAGAACAAATATTGTTAAAATGTCTATACTCCCAAAGCAACCTACACATTTAATGCAATCCCCACCAAAATACCAAGAGCATTTTCCATAGAACTAAAACAAACAATCATAAAATCTGTAATGATCCACAAAAATCCTGAATAGCCAAAGAAACCTTCAAATACAAAAGCAAAGTTAGGGATATCACAAATATGAACTGCACATTATATTACAAAGCTACAGTAATCAAAACAGTATGGTACTGTCACAAAGACATATAGATCAGTGGAACAGAATAGAAACCCAGAAATAAACCTTCAAACTATGTGGCCAGCCAAATAATCTTTGACAAGGGAGGTAAGAATATATAATGGAAAAAAATCTCTTCAACAACTGGTGTTGGGAAAATTAGACAGTAACATGTAAAAGAAAGAAACGACCATTTTCATATACCACATGCAAAAATAATTTGAAAATGCATTAAAGACTTAAATGTGAGACCTGAAGCCATAAAAAACCTAAAAGAGAACACATGCAGTAACTCATTCAACATCAGCCATAGCAACTTTTTTCTAGGTAGGTCCCTGAGGAAAGGGAACAAAAGCAAAAATTAACTATTGGGACTACATCAAAATAAAAAGCTTCTGTACAGCAAAGGAACAATCAACAAAACTAAAAGGCAACTTACAGAACAGGAGAAGATATTTACCAATGACATAGCTGATCCAGGGATAGTATAAAAAAGGTATAAAGAATTCTAAAACTCAACACCCATAACACAAATAATCCAATTAAAAATGGGCAGATGAACTAAATAGACACTTCTCCAAAGAAGACATATAGATGGCTAACAGACACATGAGAAGATGTTCAACATCACTCATCTTCAGGGAAACGCAAATCAAAACTACAGTGAGAAAACAACCTCATACCTGTCAGAATGGCTAAAATCAACAACACAAGAAATAACGTGTTGGCAAGAATGTGGAGAAAAAGGACCCCTCCTGTACTGTTGGTGGGAATGCAAGCTGGAGCAGCCACTGCAGAAAACAGTATGGAGGTTCCTCAAAAAGTTAAAAATAGAACTACTCCTCCACCTAGCAATTGTACTACTGTGTATTTACTAAAAGAATACAAAAACACCAATTCAAAGGGATAGAGGAACTCTTATGTTTCTAGCAGCATTATTTACAATAATGAAATTATGGAAGCAACCCAAGTATCCGTCAGTAGAAGAATGAATAAAGAAGAGGCGGTATACATACACAATGTCTCAAAAAAAAAATTGCAATCTTGCTATTTGCAACAGTGTGCTTGGAGCTAGAAGGTATAATGCTAGACGGAAATGTTAGTATGAGAAAGAAGAATACAATATGATTTCACTCGTGTAGAATTTAAGAAACAAAACAAAGAAAAAAGACAAAACCAGGGTCTTTAAATATAGAGAAGAAACTGGGGAGGATGGTGGGGGGATGATGAAATAAGGGTAGGGGATTAAGAGTACACCTACATAATGAGCACAGAGTAATGTACAGATTTGTTGAACAACAACATTGTGCCCCTGAAACTAATATAATAACACTGTATGTTAGTTATACTGGAATTTAAAAAATAAATAAAATTTAAAAACAGATAATATATATATACCACACCCTGGAGGACATAAAAGAGGCAGTTCACCATTCAAAGTTCAGGCTGCCCCAGCTGCTTGCTTCTCTGTGCTGAGGGATCAAGAGCACAGCACAAATTGCAACCCACCCACCCTCACCCACTTGAAACCTTTGATGTAGCAAACTGGACACCCTAGCAATTGCTGGATTCCAAAAGCTAGATTAACACATGCACAGACCGGATGCTTGCTTTGTAACCCACCCAAGATTAAGGTCCACCTTGCAGACACAGATGCAGGGACCAAACCCACTATTTGGGGGAGAAAAAAAAAATCAGCATATCAATTAGTTTATTAACTTGTAGATATGAAACCATTAAACAGATCATGCAAGCATGCCTCTGATGGGCGTAGCCTCTGTCCTGAGAGAACTTAGAATGGAAACAAATAATAATCAATCCATAGCACAAAATCAGGGCATGTGGAAGTATCTGAAAAAATGCAATGGTTAAAAACTTCACTTTGATTGCATGACAGTCACAGTCAGAACAGTTAGTGTCTGTTAGGAACCATGTTCTTTGCTGCCAGAGCTAAGAAGATTCTGTCAGATTGAATTAACCTATTCAACAGTGAGAACCTGTATTTCGACAATTCTTATACCTCCAAATAGTTGAGGGCACATTATTATGCTTTTAAACATAGAGACTTTAGGAACTCGAAAGTTAACCATTTCTCCTCACAAAAAGTGACAAGATTTGCTTCAATTTTAACCCTTTTAGCAGTTATTTTTTTTAATCACTTCAGGATATCAACTCCTCTACTCTACATCCTTAAAAATACCAGGTTTAACATTAATTGGGTTGAGATTTAAAAAAAAATTGATAACAATGACTTGAGTTTTCCTTAATCTATGGTAACAACTGCAGATTTTTCCACTACACTCACACAGCAAGAGTTTTTTTTTTTTTCTTCAACATTCCTACATACGAATTGTACACCAAATATTGTAATTAAATTATCTGTTACACATTCATATTCTAAAGGAGATCTATTTCTCAAGAATTACATTCAATTTTATTTCTTGAATCATTAAGAAACTTAAATGAGACATATACCCTCATCAAATGACATTATACTTACACATTCACAATTATGTTTCATACAATATTCAGCAGTTTCTTATAAAGAGCAATTACAACAATTATTATTCAGACACTTGTTATTTCTACCTACTACTAAAGGAATTCATGCAGTATTATTATGCTTTCTGTAAACTCTATGTTAAAATAATTAACTTCTGGTAGGTGATAGTGAACTGCAAAATAAATACTTTGCAAGACTCAGGTATCATAACAATGTGTGACACTATTTGTTTGGCACCCATTTAATTTCACTGTGTAAATGACATTTCCATTCCAACATCATTTAGTGAATAGATGTCTAGCTACTGTGGCATTTGACATTTGACCAACATTGAATATTAAGAGCTTTTTCTCAAGTGTGGGTAATTCAACATAAATAAATTATCTGGAGGGCTGGGAGCACCACAGAACTCCAGGTTGGGATATTAGTTATTAGTAATGATGAGCATTTTTAGTAGTAACTCGCCCCTCTCTGCCACACCATCCTAGACACTCACTACCTTCAGAAAAGAGTCTTGTGTTTGATGCCCCTTCCTCAACATTCCCATTGCTGGAACTGGAAAAAGAGTACTAATAAAGCAATCTAGGTGCAATGGTTATTAGAACTGTGATGGTTAGTGTATGGCTGGTGTACCTTGAGACTCCCAATCTGGAAGCTAAGGGTTCAACCTGACCCTTACTTTGGGGTCAAGAGAGACTGTAATGGGGATGATCTGGAGATCCTGGTGATCTGAGTTACAGTATCAAACTCAGGAGTCAGATGTACATTTAGAAAAGACACTTTATAGTCAGAATTAAGGAAGGTACATTCATGAGGTATACCCCTCATCTAGTGAATCACAGAAATCAAAACTGATGCCTAATCAGAGTGGCCAGATCTGATTATGAGGAAGGAAATTTAACATCTGAAAAATACCCAACAGTTTTTACTGGATAGGCGTTAAGAAAATATAATTTTATATACTCACTTTGTTATCATTGTATTAGTTAGAGTATATATTAAATTCGGGCAAATTATCCTTACTTTGGAAAGCATTCAAAGGAAAGAGGATGCACTGTATCTTATGATGGTATAAAAAGCTACATATTTTAATAGATTTATCAGACCATATAAATTCAAAGAAATCAGCATCTTGACTTTATTCACCTTTTAATATAATTGACACTTGATCATATGCTAAATAAGAAATTAATACATATAACCATTGCAGAAATAACCATTATTCTGCATAAAGACTCAAAAATAAAAAAATATTAGAGAATAATATATACTCATATAAAACCTTATTTTCCAGGAAATTGGATTACACTAAAAGCTTGTATGACTTTAAAAAAAATACACAAAAAAATGTTAAATAATTCAATGTATTTTTATTTTTCTTAGCAGTTTTATAGTGCTCCATTATAGGACACCAATTAATTTATTCATATCAAATATATATTCACATATATTTTCATATATCTTATATGATATATTCATATATCATTAAATTTAGGTTGTTTTCCATTTAAACTGTTAAATATTATTCTTGAATAAATATGGATCAAGACAATGATTACCAAAGAATGCAAAATCATTATGTGACATATTGTTGCGGAACAGATGGCTAATGCCACCTTGTAATACTAATCAATGCTAGCATCATTAAAAGTGATACATGCAGACATTCTGTACTTTGTGCAATAGAAAAGCAATAGAAATTTCACAGTACCACCTGCAAAGTATTCTAAAAGTTGAGCAACAAATATAATCAAGCCTCTAGATCTTTTAGAATTTACAGGAAATATCCAAGATAAAGGAATAATTTAAGTGATACCACACAAAAGCTTTTAGCCAAATTCAGGATGAGAGACATTCAACAGATTAAACAACCAGATTTCCCCCAACAAATCATTGGCATTAAAAAAAAAGGAAGAAGAAGTGGGAGGAGAAGGAGGAGGAATGCTGTTAAGATGAAGACTTCACTTGGATTCTGATAAGAGGGAGCACTGGGAAATAGGATAAATGAGTATAAACTGGTTATTAAAAGTCATTAAAGACATTATGAGTAATTTTAGAATTTTGGGGTGTGATAATGACATAGTGTTTAGTTTTTAAAGACCTTACATGCTAGAGATGCACACTGAAATGTCTATTGATTCAATGGTGTGTTGTCTGGGATTTGTTTCAAAATACTACAGAGTAAAAAAGATGGATACACACAGATAAAACTTAGCAAAATTGATATTTGATGCAGCTGTGTGATGGGTACACGAGGGTTCATTACAGAATTTTAACTTTGTGCACATTTGAAGTTTCATAACCAGAGGTCAAAAATGTTATGATGGCTATTTTTGTGCTCATGGTATTGTGCTCAGGCCCAAAACATTTGTGGATTATTTATTTTGGATAAATTCCTAGATATTGGACTGCTGAATCCAAAGGGAAGTACTTAAGGTTATTACACTTTATATCACCATCAATTACATATAGAAATACCTATAACCCTTGTTAAAGGGTTATTATCAGTCTTCACTATACTTACAGACAAAATGCAGTATACCACTACTGTGTTAACTTATATCTCTTTACTTACTTAGTGGGATTTACCTTTCAAGAATACATGTTTATTAGCTTTTTGAATCTCAATCAATGAGCTATATCATTCCTATCTCTTTTTTCTTTAATTCCTAAAGAATTTATCTACCACCTTGATTTGTAAAAATACTCTATTACAAATATTAACCTGTCTAGCTTATACATTATAAAAATTATCTTTAACATGAGCATTTAAATTTTGTCTATACATTCTTCCATACAGAGATTAGAAATGTTCATGACACAGCTCCAAAGGCAAGAGAAACAGAAGAAAAAATGAACTTGTGGGACTTCATCAAGATAAAAAGCTTCTGCACAGCCAAGGAAACAGTCAAAAAAACTAAGAGGCAGCCCACAGAATGGGAGAAGATATTTACAAATGACACTACAGATAAAAGACTAGTATCCAAGATCTACAAAGAACTTCTCAAACTCAATACATGGGAAACAAATAATCAAATCAAAAAATGGGCAGAAGATATGAACACTTTCCCAATGCAGACATACAAATGGCTAACAGACACATGAAAAAATGTTCAAAATCATTAGCCATCAGGGAAATTCAAATCAAAACCATCTTGAGATACCACCTTACGCCAGTTAGAATGGCAAAAATTGACAAGGCAGAAAACAACAAATGTTGGAGAGGTTGTGGAGAAAGGGGTTCCCTCTTACACTGTTGGTGGGAATGTAAGTTGGTACAGCTACTTTGGAAAACAGTGTGGAGGTCCCTTAAAAAGTTAAAAATTGAGCTACCCTATGATCCAGCAAATGTACTACTGGGTATTTACCCCAAAGATACAGACATAGTGAAGAGAAGGGCCATAGGCACCCCAATGTTCATAGCAGCATTGTCCACAATAGCTAAATTGTGGAAGGAGCCGAGATGCCCTTCAACAGATGACTGGATTAAGAAGATGTGGTCCATATCTACAATGGAATATTACTCAGCCATCAAAAGGAACGATTTCACAACATTTGGAGCAACATGGACGGGACTGGAGGAGATAATGCTAAGCGAAATAAGTCAAGCAGAGAAAGACAATTATCATATGGTTTCACTCATTTATGGAACATAAGAAGTAGGAAGATCAGTAGAAGAAAGGGAAGAAGAAAGGGGTGGGTAAACTGAAGGGGAATGAACCAAGAGAGACTATAGACTCTGGGAAACAAACTGAGGGCTTCAGAGGGGTGGAGGGTTGGGGGAATGGGATAGGCTGGTGATGGGTATTAAGGAGGGCATGTATTGCATGGTGCACTGGGTGTTATACACAACTAATGAATCATGGAACTTTACATCAAAAACTAGGGATGTATTGTATGGTGACTAACATAATAAATTATTATTAAAAAAAAGAAATGTTTATGTAGTAAAATCTATGCATCTTCTCCATTTTAGTACCTGCCATTAGAATCACAAGTTGAAAGTGAGAAAGAATAAAGCTTTCCCTGATATCCAGGATCCAGTCTGGTACTCTCAGCTGGGCCTTAGCATTCTGTGTTGAAAACAGTAATTTCATAGAACTTCAATATCAGAATGCGATTCAGTGACCAAGATGGATCCAAATAAATACAAGGCCACGCCACAACAACATGTGAACACAGAATAAACTTTGTCCAAGTTGCAAAAATGATCAAATGTCTCCTAATCTGGTTAACATACATGATCACTGCTACTCTGACAATTACAGCTTTGGTCATGCTTCAGTTTTCCCTCCCTGCAGATAGTTTAAAAAGATACACAATCATGCCCTGCTTCCTGACAGCATCCAATCTAGAGCAAAGCCCCACTTCCTTAACTCTCCCCACAGATCAGCTAATAAACCTGGATCTTCTAGGTTCTTTTCAACATTCTCCTAAGACACCCTGTGGACTCCATGTGTTCTCCCATGTTGCAAAACTTGACAAACCAAAATTGTTCAACTACAGAGATGTATTCCTGGTGGCCTATAGCTGGAGGAAATTAACAAAAAGTAACCTGCTCTAATATTACACAGTTTCATATTTTCTCTTAATATGTACTTCCCTCATTTAATTTTTAATAAAATATTGGTACATATGAAATTAATTTTACTTGGATTTTGTTAAAGAATTATTTTTCCAAAATGACTCACCTATTTTAATGTATTAAATCATATATTCATTTTTTTCCTTTTTATCATATCAAACACCATAATTTAAGTGTATTCCTCCCACTAAAGCATCAGAATAACAATATATACAACTGTGTGTAAAACTACAACTTTGAGATTTAGCTTAATTTAATATTAAGCAATTAAATTTAAATGAAGAAAGATGATATTCTGAAGCATTTTTTAAAACAAGAATGTGTCCTCTTCTATACTGAGATTCACTGCTTAAAATTTTTACAAAGTCAAATTTTGGTTTGCGTTTCTCTTTTCAGTTTCTCTCATACCTCATTGTCTTCCCTTACTTTTTCAACCTTTTCCCAAGAATGTGTTTCCTCCTCTGTTCAACAAGTCAATTTGCATCATCATTCCACCCTCAACTTGGGCAACACCATTAACTGAACGCTGGTGTGGCCATTATTTTTCCATACTCAGCAACAATCACACTGCAAAGGACCTGATGCATTAGTCTTCTAACGTCCTTCTTTTCTTTCTTAACCATCTGTGTCCAACTAACCAGTAAGCCAATGCCTCACTCATGTTGGTTCACCCAATGCCAGCCAAACACAAGGGATGCAGTTAATGGTTAGAGATGATGAATCCATTTGCTGCAACTATAGTGGCTCTATTTTCGAGCTTGCAGGAATGATACAAGGAAGATCTCCTTGAAGGTACTCCTCCCTTGCCTCCCTTCATCGCTGTTACTTTGTCAGCTTATTACTTGCACTGAAGGAGAAAGATCCACTCCCTTTTGCAAAGATGTTAGAGAACTTAAAACAAAAGGATTTCATAATTGACGCTATAAAGGTAAGGCTTCATCGTCATCAGATCGCAAGTAAAGGAGTACTGATTTAGGATTCTGTACCAAGCCACCAGAGATACCTTTCTCAATGAGAGCATAAGGCCTTTTTATATGGTACATAACAACAAGCTTCTGGCTGCAGGCATTTTCTAGAAATGGGAAAAGAGTTCAACAACTAAGGAGATGTGCAGGGTGCCAGCAGGTGAACTCTGAAGGTGCAGGGCTTGTCCTTGTCCTCTCAGGTGTGAAATGAGTGAGTCTTTCCTTGGGGGCTGGAGCCTAAGGGATCCCTCCTCGTGCCTCACTGACCTCCATAACCATTTGCTGAATTTGTCAAGTAAATGAACTTTAAGCTCTGACCAGGGTGTCTGGCCTATAGCCCTCCTCTTAGGAAGATTTTTCTCAGTGAAGAATTTTTGTTTCATCTCCTGAATTGCCTTAGGGCACCTGCCAGCAGCTTTTAGTCTGCTAGTTTAGCCAAGAACTCTTACTTGGCCTTCAGTGAGATAGTTTATTTTTTTCCACTGGTGTTACTATTTTATAGCTTCATTCTATTACATTCATATTATTTATTTTTAATTTTAATATACACAAAGGAGTATTTCACTAGTGGTTCAAAATATAAACAGGCATCAATAATTTTCTTTTGATGTGGTATGCTCTGAAAATACAGATCTGTCTTTTCCAACTTGATCTCATGTTTCAGCTCAGAGGCTTTTCTTGGCATAAATATCTATAAGGAAGGTGCATAAACACACACCTTTTATTATTTTTTTTAAAGATTTGAGAGAAAGAGAGTGAGAGAGAGAGAGAGAGTGTGTGTGTGTGTGTGTACGAGTGCACAAGTGAGGGGAGGTGCAGAGGGAGAGAATCTCAAGCAGACTCCCTGCTGAGCATGGACTACCACGTGGGGATCAATCTTAGGACACTGAGGTCCTGACCTGAGCCTAAACAAAGAGCTTAACTGACTGAGCCACCAGGTGCTGAGCCTAAACAAAGAGCTTAACTGACTGAGCCACCAGGTGCCCCAAACACACATCTTTTAAAGCTGCAGTTTCTAGAAACACTTCTACGTACTGGTAAGAACACATCCTGTTGCTTAAACTAAAAAAAAATCTACAGACTTTCTCAGCTATTAGTTCCTGCAAGCATCCATTCCAACCCAATTCTATCAAAATCTAAAGTCACAACCTCCCAAAAAAAAAAAAAATTAAAAAATTAAAAAATCCCAGAAATCTTCTAATCTTTGCATCCAGAAGAACCATCTTCTTCCAAGCCATGTGGACAACAGATATAACCTAATTCAAATACTGGTTGCTACTCACACATATACAGAATGCACTTTCCAAACAACTTCCAAAATAATCTTTCAGAAACGTGAGTCAGGTCAGGCCCCATGTTCTCCTTTAAAACCTTTCAGTGCCATGAAATTTTATTAAAATCTAACTTGTCACATGAGTTATGCAAAGCCCTCCATGATTTGTCCCAACTCCATTTCTCCCACTTCATTACTAACTTTGTTCTTGCAATACATACCACAGTCAAGATGCACTTTCTTTTCCTTTATATTAACTTGTAAAGCTGTCCCTGCCTTAGAATTTTAGGAGTCACCATTTCTTCAGCACTCTTGCTTTGTTAAGACCTCAGCTCTGGGGTCACCTCTTCACAAGGACTTCCCTGAAAACCCCACTTTGCCTCCCATTCCAGTGGGTCTTTTAGTCTTTTACACACATCCCATTATTTCTTCCCATCTGCCTATTTGCACTGCTGTCACCTGCATTTTCCTTTCCTTGTCTACTACCCATTTCTCCCTATTCAAGTGGAAGCTTATCTGACTTTGGACCTTATGTGTTTTGATTACCCACCTCTTCCAAACATCTAGGAAAAAAAAAATACTTGTCATTAAATGTTGTACTCACCAATAAATAAGCCTACGTTTACATAAAAGAATTTCTAGACAGACGCAGTTATGAAATTTTCTCTTTAAAATTTCTCACACAAGCCCATGATTAGAATTAATGGATTCACTTACTATTATGACAGAGCAACACCAGAAATGCACTGGAGTTCAGTTTTTGCCATGAAAGCCAAGGGGAGTGCCTTAGTTTCCTAGGGTTGCTGAAACAAATTACCACAGGCTGGGTGGTTTAAAACCACAGAGACTGCCTCTGTCATGGCTCTGGGACCAGAAGTCTAAAGCTAAGGTGTTGGCAGGGCCACCATCCTCCAGAGACTCTCAGCGATCCTCTTCTAGGTTCTGGTGGTTGCTGGCATCATTCCTGTCTCTAATTCCACTGTCACAGGCCTCCTTCCTAATGGTAGCTCTTCTCTGGGTCTTCACAAGCTCTTCTAATGACACTAGTCATTGGGTTGAAACACATCCTAATGCAGTAAGATATCCTTTTCACTTAATTGTATCTCCAAAAGCTCTATTTCCAAATAAGGTCACATTCATAGATAACAGGGGTAAAACTTGATCTTTCTGAGAAACACAATTCATCTTGAGCTGGTATCATGCTCATATCTCATGGTACCAAGGACAATATAACAGGAGTTGTTCATGTCAACAATATATCTCTAACACAAAACCAGTTCTTGTCAGGAAGAAAAGTTCACCTCCAATTATCCCTAAGACTACTAAGGGTATTAGAAACTCTAATAGAGTCTCAATTTCAAAGATTCTGCCCTATTCTTATTGAAAGCACATTCTCATCAGAAAATAAGCTCTGATTTGTAGTTCAGAATATTTGTGCCATGATTTTAAAATCACTTCGAAATTTTTCTCTAGCACTGGTTTTACAATAATGAAGTAAATACCCACCTCTTCAATTCCTCACTTGGGAATCTATTCATTATGAAGCAGACTCGGTTGGCAAGCCTTCAAGGCCATGCTAAGGTTCCCTCTTATAATGAAGATTCACACTGGCTAGATCACACTGCAATATCCATTCAGGCCAAAAATAATATTGTCCATGTTATTTGTTGCAACATTCTGACTCTTTACATAAGTGTTCCCTTAAGAGCTTAGATTCAAAGCTCATTTTTACTTTACCCATCAAAGAGACTACAGCTCTTTCTTCTGCCCCAGTGAGATGCCCCACAATGTCAATAAGAATACAATTTAGCCTTCCAAAAATTTATGACAAACTTTGGTAATGGTTTCTAAATAAGTGTATATAAACTCAAATTCATATTTTTATGTTGTTCCCTTCATGAAATTGCTTAAAATATATACTAGCGCTATTTAGGAAACTTAAATGGAAAATGTATTGAATACCACATTCCATCAGTAGAATTTTGATTTCTTAAAATTATCTACATAAGCAGAGTAAATTAAGCCACTAAAAATTACTAGGAGGGCAATCAAGAATTTCAAGCACTTTAATTGCACATGGTTACTGGACTCAAGAATACGTAAACATGAGCATGTCAATAATTTCTTCCTACCAAGATGGTGCCTGCATAACTAGCCAGGAGCATGGAGGTCCCCTGGAGCCTGCAGAGGCCTCATATGCCCACCAAGGCATCATCGTCCAAAGTGTTCAGAAAGAAAGAAGCCAGATGCTATGGTGGAGAGAGACTGAGACTCTGCTTGGGTTATTCCCCAGTAAGTCATCACTATTATTTCATTGTAATCTATCATTTTATAAAGACTTTTCTCCCCACCCCCAACACAAAATTCAGCTGCAACAATGAATCAATTAAAATGTCTGCCTATACCCTTGCAACCAGGATTCTGAATACTGCTTAAAAAAAAAAAAATCACTCAACTTTACTGAATAGAGACCATAAGAACAGAACTCCAATTTCAATTGTGCCTTCAAACACATCCCTATACTTTCTTCTCTGTTTCCCTAGTCATTTCTTCCATTTTGGAGGCTCTCACGTTTCTGGTTAAAAACATGGACTCTGGAATGTGACTACTTCGGCATAAATACTGATGAAACTGCTTATTAACTGTGTGACATTGGGTAAATTACTTATCCTAAATTTCATGTAGAAATGAAATCATAGTATATGTTCATCAGGTTGTAACAGAAGCTATTTGTATTATGTACATTTTTAGTTCAAAGTCAACACAGAGTATATATTCCATACATTGCAACTATATTTTCCTCTATTTTCTAAAAGATTTTATTTATTTATTTGAGAGAGAAAATGAGAGAGAGCATGGGGGGTGGGAGAAGCAGACTCCCCTGCTGAGCAGGGAGCCTGATACAGGCCTCAGTCTCAGGACCCTGGGATCATAACCTGAGCCAAAGGCAGATGCTTAACCAACTGAGCCACCCAGGTACCCCTATCATTGTCTATTTAAATTCTTCCTGTTCTAAAGCATCTAATCCCATTAACCCACCTCTAATCCTGAAAACATTATCCTTCCTTATACTGTAAAGGAAAAAACCCAGAAATAATCTCTCAAATTCCCTCAGAGCTTCAGCATTTGCATCCACGTATTCCTTCCTCCTCCTCCTTGCTACAATGAAAGAGGTGTTGATCAATTTATCTTCCGCACGTGCTCCTGATCTCACCTACCAGGAACTCAGACACCTCATCTTTCTTTCATTCTTATCAGTTAGCTCTTTCTTGTATTTTATATTTTTATTCTCTTTCACTTGCTCTCCCCCACAACATCCCTCAGTACTCTTTCCATCAGCATTTAAAATTTTTGAGCCTACCTTAAATTAAAATTTAAGAACCTACCAATACATTTCCATTTAATTTTAATCCCCTAATCTCCACTAACATAGTTCTCATTAATATTTCCTAAAACCAAAGTTTACTACAGAAAATAGATAATTCTTAAGTATAAAATAGCAGAAAATCATTAAATATTTTGACATATTTTCTCTCAGTTTTTTTCTATGCTACATGTAGATTTGCACCTATAAATATAAATTTATACATGTATACATATATAAAATAAACATATACATGCATATATAGTATATATATGTTAGACAAAACTATACTGCATGTGTGAAATACATATATAAAGACTGACTATAATCTGCATTTTTGTTTTTCATATTAGGTCTACCATTTATCAACTTACCATCAGACAAGTACCTAAATATTTTCATGCCTTGGTTTCAACTATAATATGGGAATAATGAGACTACGTCACGGTTGTTGACAAGATCAATTGAGTTCATTTATAAAGTGCTTAGAGAAAAACCTAGTATGTGGTTTAATGTTATACAAGTATTTGCTATGATTACACTTATGATCACTTTTCAGCAGTAAAAGATTCTTGTTCATTAAAACACATACATTCCCCAAACTTCCTTGTTGATAAATCCATAAACATTTATCAGGCTTTAATGAACTGGCCTGCAGCACTGTCTTTGTATTCTTAATATTTTCAGGTCACTCGCCTTACTGTCCTCTGCAGCCACCATTTGCTCTATCAATTACCTAATAAACATCAGTGTCATTTTAATCCCTCTTTGACCATCACAAGAATGTATTAGTAAACAAAACAGAAATCCCCTTCTTTTATGGAACTTACACGTTAGTGAAGTAGTTAAGTACAACAAACAATAAGTATATTAAGAATATTATATCAGATGTTAAACTGATATAAAAATAGAGCAGAATGAGGCATATCAATAATGTTAAGGGAAGAGATACAATGAACAAGGTAACATTTCCCAAAGCTTGAAGGAGGAGAGGGAGTGAACCATATGTCAACTTGGGGAAAAGAATTCTAGGAAAAGGAAAAATGATGCAGAAGCCCTGAGGGGTATACCTAGGAGAGAGATGCTAGGGAGGAAATTAAGAAAAATTAGTGAGACTAATGAAGCCGGTGAGACTGGAATAAAAGTTGAATAGGAAGACATAACAATTACAAAAGCAAGAGATAACATTAAGCCAAATTATGTAGGGTCATTAGATCAATTACAAATGTCATCTGAGAGAATGAAAAGCCACTACACGGTTTCCGGAAGGGAAGAGGTATGACTGACTCACTTTTTAAAGGATCACTCTGACTGTTCTGCAGAAACAACTTGGAATCAAGGCTGGGTGGGTAGACAGAGAGCAGGGATAAGAGTGAAGAGGACAACAGTGGCTATCAGACCACAGAGGTATCACAGGATGCTGATCAGAAGGGGTGAGGTCTTAACAGTTTGAATGCAGATCCAAAAGGATGCTTGGTCAGATGGGAAAATACGTCATGTGGAAGAGAGAGAGAGAGGAAGTCAGCAGTGACTCCTGTTAGGGCTTTCTTTTTCTCCGGAACTGCTGATCCCTTGGGGTGTTGCTACCTTACTAGCCCTACAGAGAATTCAGATTTTTTTTTTTTAGTTGTTTATGGGGGAGGGTGGCTGCAGAGTAGTCTGAAAAAAAAAAAAATTGCCCTACCACATGGAAACACACTAGGGCATTCCTCTGAAAGTCCTACATAGATGGTCTGACATCTCAATATAGATTTGTGAGTACCTGAAACCCAGTTCTCAGCTAAATATGAGACAGTTGAAAATACAAATTTAATATTACTTGTTTGCTTAGTCCTGGCTGTCTTTATTTCATATGCATAGTATATGTATATACTTGTGCAGACATATACAAAGATACACATGTATGTATACAAACTAATTTTTAAATGGCTACAAAATGCAAGAGTGTTAGAAATTTTAATTTTTTGGTATAAAACAAATTCTGTAACATGTACCTGCTCTCTTTCTGAAAACACCATAAACAGTGATGATTTGCATGAATAGATCAATTCTTCCACATGAATTCAGAGAATTTTAAATACTCTTGCAATTGGAAAAAGAACAATTTGAGCTCTGAAATTTACAATAATAAACCATATGGTTTGTGAACACAATAATTTTTTTTAAAGAGAATACAGTTTAATTTTTACATTTTTGAAGTTTTAACATAAAGAAATAAGACTCATTTAAACTGGACCATTCCACAGTTTCTTAGATGGAAGACTCATTGATCTATTTTGGCAATGAGATATAATGAGGCAGGGAAAGACTCACAAAACTCAGAGCTTTGAAGCATATGCAGCTGCATATTAATGACTGCATCTGTTACGTTCTGCCTAGAGTTTCCTATCTGTAGAAAGTTGCATAACCACTGTCAAGAGATTTAAAAGGCTTCCATTAATTTGCAATGGCAGCAATTAGCAGAGATAATGCTATGCCTTACTAGATTTCAAGCTGTCAGTGTCTGGTCATTTATATGTGGAGTTTTTGTAAACTTGAACCTATCATTTTGGTCAAATGCATTAATACATATAAATGCTTTATTGGGTAAAATTTTTCTAAATACCTAAGAATATTTATAAATGACATTTGAAGTCCCAGAATTAAATCCATGTAGTATATAATTACCTTCCAAAGACAGGAAGGGAATATCAAATCACACATTAAAAATAGTTAAGAGAAAATAAATTAGAGATCAAATTCACTGAAGTCACAGAAATAGTAAGTCACTGTTAGAAACATCTTGCAGTGAAGTCATGGTGTGAAGGAAAAGCATAGGATCATTTGTCAGGAGATCAGAGTTAGAAGCCCTGCCCTATTAGAAAATGTGCTGCAATAAGTAAATCCCATTTCCTAAGATCATCAGATTTTCATTGGATGGATTTTAAAGTTCAATTAGAAAATACTTTCACATAAGGGTGACATTAGAAAGATGGCAAAGTAGGAAACCCTGGACCCTCCTTATCCCCCAAAACACACTAATGTAGCAAAAATTCACAAATTCTCTTTGTCAGAAATCCAGAAACTAAACAAAAAGCTTCTGGATCCCAGAACATGAATCCAGATTCATTAAAGTTGGTAGGAAGACTTGGGATACCAGCTCACTAAAGTCCCTGTCGCATGACACAGTGCCATAAGGCCAGGAAAAAATTCTGTAGCTCTCAGCTTCACCCAGGAGAGGGAAGGGCTTTATGCATCCAGTGTTCCAACGTCTACCAAAGAATGGGTATGTGTCTCTTGGAGATCTGACAGGTCTGGCACTGCCTAGCCCCCTGGGGGAGAACAGAGATAATATTTCAAACTGGTAGAAGTCAGAGATCCTCTCCCATGCATAGTACAGAGAAGGTAGATGAAAAACAGCAGTCTTAGCTCTTCCTCTGGGAAGTTAAAGTTGATCCACACTTCCAGAGCCACAAATTCTCCAGGGCCATGCCAAGAATCAGTATTTGACTTGTCTTGGAGATCTGATGAGTCTAACACAATCTAATCACCCTGGGGAGAATACAGATAGCAATTTGAACTAATACACAACACAGCTCCCCACTCCCCAGCTCAACACAAAGCAAGTGGCCAAAGATCCTAGTTTCCTGCTTCTTCCTGGTGAGGGTAAGAGTTTGTAAAGGTTCCCACAGTCTCCGGCCAGACTGACTGAAAAAGTTCTTCTGTACAAGGCCAGTTTGTGAGGACAGAGAAATACTTGTTTTCTCTAATGTGCGGACACCAAAACAGCGAATCAAAGAAAATGAAATCAGGTAAAAATTTTCCAAACAAGGAAATAAGATCAATGTCCAGAAACTGACCTTCATGGAGCTACTTGATTTACCTGACAGGGAATTCAAAGTAACTGTCATAAAGATGTTCACTGAGGTTAAGAGAACAATGCAAGAACAAATGCAGTAATTGCAGTAAAGAAATAGGTAATATAAAGCAAATAATAAACAGATATTACAGACCAAAATTACATAAAACTGAACTGATATATTCATGATAGGGGCTCAACTTTCAGATTAGATCAGAAGAAAGGATTAATGAACTCAAAGACAGATCATTAGAGATAATTCAGTCAGAAAAACAAAAAGAAATAAAATGAAAAAGCTTAAGGGACTATGGGATACCATCAAAAGAACTGATATATACATATAGGAGTCCCAGAAGAGAAGAGAGAGAGAGCATCAGAAATCTTATACAAAGAAATAATGGCAAATGACTTCCCAAATCTGGGGAAGGAAATACACATCCAAATCCATGAAGCCCAAAGGACACTAAGAAAGAGAAATCTAAAGAAATCCACACCTTGACATATAGTAAACAACTTGTCAAAAGTCTACTGCGAAGAGAAAATTCTGAAAGCACCAACGGCAAAGCAATTTGTCACATACAAGGAAGCCCCATAAGGCTGTGAGTGGATTTCTCAGCAGAAACAGTCCAGTCCAGAAGGGAGTGAGATAATGTTTTCAAAGTGCTGGGGGTGGGGGGAACTTGCCAACTAAAAACACTATACTTGTCAAAAGTGTCCTTCAAGAATAAAGGAAACAAAGATTTTTTTCAGAAAAAAGCTGAGCGAGTTTGTCACCACTAGGACTTCCCTACAAGAATTACTGAGAGTTCTTCAAGTTGGAGAGACAGAATGATGAACAGCAATCTAGTAGCATAAGAAAGTTGTTGGTAAAGGTAAATATATAAATACAGAATACTGCATTCATGTAATGGGGGTAGGTAAGTCATTTATAACTCTAGTATAAAAGTTAAAAGACAAAAGTATTCAAAATAACTGTAAAACATGCTCAAAGATAAACAATATGAATAGATATAAATGGGGACAACAACAACATCAAGCAGAAGGAGTTAAAGTATGCAGATTTAGTATGCAACTCAACTACGTTTTACCAGTTCAGACTATACAAAAACTATCCTGCAATCCCACTTGTCTAAAATAATTGAAATCAGAATCTCAAAATGAGCATGCCTATGATCATTGCAGCACCATTCACAATACTCAAGATGTGCAAAAAACATAAATGCCCTTAAACAAATGAAAGGGTAAAGACAGTGTGGTACACACACAATGGACTACTTGTGGCATTAAAAAAAAAGAAATTCTGCAATAAACAACAGTACGAATGAACCTTGAGGATGTTACATTAACTCAAATAAGCCAAGCACAGAAAGACAAATATTGCAGTGATTCTACTTATATGAGGAAACTAAAATAGACAATTCATAGAATCAGAGTGGAATAGTGGTTGCCAAGGACCAAGGGGGAAAAGGGCTATTAATCAATGGGCATAAATATCTGTTCAGAAGAATAAGCTCCAGAGATTTTTATGTACAACTTTAGACCTGAAGTAAAAAATTATGTAAATTTAAATATTTTAAGAGGTAAATCTCCTATTAAGTGTTCTTATGACAATAAATATTAAAAAGAAAATACCTTTACTTGTGTCCTCTCTCTTTTTTCAATGAGACAGTTAACCCAATTAAAAAACAAAAACAAACAAAAAACAGTAATTCCTAGCTTCTTACAGGCCATAATGAACTCTAAGGACTCTTACTCAGTATTTTAAAATTGACAACAGTGTCCGGTGATTATACAAAACTATCACAAAAATCTTAACATGTTTGTTCTCTACCTGCGACTCTTGAAGATTGAGAAAGGCATTATTACAATGAAGATATTGCTTTTTAAGTTTTCAATGATCTTAACAGAATCCGGCAAACGAAGAGTTAAAAACTGGTTAAATGAGTTGTTTGTTTCTGCCACAATGGAGGATCTATATATGGCTGATAGAGGCGAAAATTAATTTATTTGATGTATTGCGATCTGTTCCAGTTCTGAAAGTACCGTGTAGTCTGCCTGAGGTCTACCAACTGTCTTGTATTTCTGTCTCCCGTATTTCTATCTGTATCTTTATTATAAACCCACATTATTTGAGGTAAGTCAATAAAACTCTCACTAGAGACCATAAAATCTTGCCAATGAAGAGACAGCGCTCCAAGCTTAACTACTTTGTTCAAAATGAAAACACCGACGGAATCAAAATTTTAATTGAGATTTCACTGACTCCAGCAAGTTTGCTCCTCCACCCAAGTCCCCACATTGCACTCACTGTCTGTCCAACTCACAGAAGTATGTAAACTCCTGGACAGAGATGTCACCTATCTTGTTTGCCCTTGAATTTACACTGCCAAGTGTTTGGTGCTCATAAATAATTGCTGAATTAATGAAGAGTTAGGCTCAGTAAATGTTAGCTTGTATTACCATCATCACCCACTCAGAGTAACTAAACAGTGGTTGCTTTGCAGACCCCTCTTCTTCTATTTGGAGATGATACTTCTTGTGATCTCAGATCTATGGAACGTTGCCCTGCCTCCTGCAAGTATGGAGCAAGTACCTCTTGGCAGTGAAATCCTTTCATAAATGATACGAATTTCTCTCCACAGGAGGACAAGTTGCCCTCAAGGTTTCTCTTAGACAATCGTGTCTGAATCAAGTCTGCACATCGGAAGCATTCACATCTGCAGAAAAAAAAAAAGTGACAAACCCAAGCAGAAGGGCAAGACTAAAACACGCAGTTATAGAAGCACAACATTCTGGAATTTCTTGCTGGAAGGACAAACAACCCCCTCAGCTCCATAACCCCAATTCCTTCTCTGCAGTACAAAGATTAATGCGTGTAATGGTATGCCAGAGTCAAGACTAATTTTAAAATTCTGTTCAGTAAGTCTCCTCAAAAGACTTTGGGAAGCTGTTATTCAATTAAATTTATATAAAGTATGATTGGATTAAAATACTTCTTGAAATAACAGTTCAGGTTTGGGGAACATCCACTCGTAGATACCAGATCATTGCCATTTCACATTGCTGATCAATTCATGGCATACATACCAAAGTTCAGTTTCAGAGGCTGCACTGCAAAACGCTCGAGCTTGCCTGCACTATTACTGGATATTAATCTAACTGTTACAATATAAATTCTGTTGACACCTTAACAGAAAATTGGTTATGGCATAAAAGCATTTGTTCAGTTGGTCTCACATATGGAAAATCTTAATTGTAGAGCTTTTGGACATAGAAATATGTCTTCACAGCAATAGTAATAAAGAGTTGATTTTATCTACTAAGCTTGCATATGGCATCTGTTATTCAGTATTCAAAGGAGTGCTTCCAGCATGCACAGATGGAAAAACAAAGCCCTTTTAAAAGTTGCATCATTTTAATGAAGTGTATTTAATATAGTATGGTACTTTTCAAAAATTATGAAAAGACTCATACTAGAAGAGCATTTGGTCAGCTTTTATAAATGCTCTATTTAGTTACTCTGTTTTTAAAAGAATATGACAAATACTAACTTCAGTAAATTCTAGTTTACTCCTAAAATTAGCAGAGAAGCTGTCCCTATTTCCATAGTCCCATATTCCCCTAACCGTCCCCATTGCCTCCTCTCCTTTTTTAGAAGAAGACACTTACCTACCAGATTTGAGTTTTACATAAAGAACTGTCTAAATATAATGGATTCTTGCTGCTTATTCATGAGATGCCACTGTAGACAGGAGATTGCTATTCTGAATATCTTTATTCTTCACAATCATTTGTTTCATCTGTTCTGCCTATTAATGTATTTTTAAATGGGTATTAACTGTCCAGAGAGGCTAGTAATGCCTGTTATTTTTATTGCCCCCATTTTGGGGGGTTCCCAGGTTACATCTCTCATTTTCCATTAAATTGTTATTATGCTACTTATGTCACCTTGATGAAGGCTGCTTCATGAGCAGACAGTTCTCCATACAATTTTTCGTTGGTAATAAAGATAGGTATGTTTGGGATACTAGCCTTTTATCAGGTATGTCGTTTGCAAATACCTTCTCCCATTCTGTAGGTTGCCTTTTAGTTTTGTTGATTGTTTCCTTAGCTTTATTTTGATAAAGAGTCAGTATCCAAAATATATAAAGAACTTTTAAAACTCACCACCCAATAAACAAATAATCCAAATAAAAATGGACAGAAGTCATGAATAGACATTTTTCCAACGACAACATCCAGATGGCTAGCAGATACATGAAAAGATGTTCAATATCACTCATCATCAGGGAAATACAAATCAAAACTACAATGAGATATCACTTCACACCTGTCAGAATGGCCAAAATCAACAACACAGGAAACAACAGGTGTTGGTGAGGATGCAGAGAAAAGGAAATCCTGATGCACTGTTGGTAGGAATGCAAACTGGTGCAGCCACTGTGAAAACCAGTATGGAGGTTCCTCAAAAAGTTAAAAATAGAACTACCCCATGATATAGCAATTTAACTACTAGGTAATTACTCAAAGAATATAAAAATACCGATTCAAAGGGATACAAGCGACTGGATGTTTATAGCAGCATTATCTATAATAGCAAAATTATGGAAGCAGCCCAAGTGTCTACTGACTGATGAATGGATAAAGAAGATGTGGTATATATATATAAGTCATACCTTTCAAAAGTATATATGACACTATGCAATCAGTTGTGCTTATTCTTGATAAATTATTGATAGGCCCAATTGCTTTAAAAATAATGCCCCCTCCATGGCAGAACTCTTCTCCCCTCATCTCCTTTGTCCCTGTATAAAGCCTGCTTTCAAGAGCCTAATTAGTTCTGATGACTGGTGACCAGTACGAACCCCCATTTGAGCAGTCTATAGAAGAGCACCTAGAATTGTCCTTATTTTCTTTAACTTTCCCCTGTTACTTTCTCTAAACAGTGAAATGTAACTTCCTGGGGTTCCATTCCCATAAAATGGTATGAGATGACAACATAATTCTCAGAGTAAATAAAAGCATACAGGAACTACCTGTCAGCATGTCAGCATGTCAAGAATATAAACACTTGAATCATAAAGAACTATGTTAAAACTCTAGCTCTGCCATTTTTTTGATTGAAAATTTATGTAATTTACTGAGTCTGAACATACAATTTATACAACAGATATGCCAACACGAACATCATAGTTTTGTGGACAATATTCATATTACAGAAAAAGTATCTAGGATAATGCCATTCCCATGATGGATTAATGAGTTAATTTCTTTAGCTATCACGTTCCATTTTTACCAATGATCTTACTTCATGAAGCTTAAGAAAATGATAGATATACTTGGTGCCTTGGTAACTAGATGTTAATTCCAAGTGCACATAACAGGGTATCATTAAGACAATTCCTTATATAATATCTCTGTCTACCTCTAAACCTTTAAGATAAAAAGTAGATTATGAGAGGATGCCATGTGGGTAAAATTCCACACCTGACTCTCGTCACGAAAGTAAAGGGCCAGTATTATGATTTGTCATCATATATAAGATGAAATTTTAAATGGGTTTATGGTTTTTACTGTGTTACATACTTTACTGTGTTTAGGCTTAACTGAAAAAGAGGCAGCTAATCCTATATCATTTTTCCACAAAGCCTGCAAGATTAAAAAAAAAATAACGTTGCATCACTATGATATATGCCCCAATAGACTACTTTTCCTAAAAATCTCAATTAAGCTTCCTCTAGGGCTAGCAGTTTTAAAGAAAAATATTGTAGTTTTCCCTTGCTGCCTCTACTAGAAATAGTTCTAAAGTTAAATAACACTTTTTCTTTGTAGCACCATAGAGGAATACAGAAGGGCCAAAATCTTGAGATGTGTCAAATTACTTTTGGAAATAATGACTTGTTGCCATGGTAACCTAGAACCTAACGAATCTATCACAAGTTCTTGGTCCAGGTATGAAATGAACTGCACCAGAGATTTTAAAATAGTGACTCAGTTGCCTGAATCAGAAATGAGTTTCATATTCCCCTTATTTTCAAGTATTAATCTGAATATCACCTAGCAAATGAACTCGTAAGTCAGGTATGATTATTATCTCTCTTCAAAACCATGGAGAACTACTATGTATGTCCCTGATGTTAAAACAGAATGTAAGATCTTCTAGGTAATCTTTAAGCACATGTCTTTCTTAATTGTAGTTTTCCTATCACCTGCCAGACATCAGTTTTCTGCTTCTATATAGGTAAAGAGGGATGATGCCATTAAAATCGAGTTATGAATCTTCATTAAGAGAGAAACAATAGATGCGCGAGTGGGTGGAATAGTATATTCTTACATGTAGACATTGGCACTAATGTCTATCCTACTAACTTCCACTAACTGTGAAAAAGGACTGACTACATTTGTGCCTGTGTGATACGACACTCTCAAGACAAATCCTGGTATTGGCAGTTTATGCTCAAGAAAGCTGCACAGAATGGAAAAATGGCACGTCACACATGAAGCACACTGACAAGTGTCGCTGCTGTCTACCCAGAACCTGACGCCGGTGTGAGATTTCCTTGAATTGACTCGTATTTACATAATTCAAAGAGCATCATGCCATGTCAGGAAATTATTTAACCATCCAAAATCATTTCTGATACTGAAGTCTAAATAGGTTGTTCAAGTTTAATGGCAATGTGTGAAGCTGAGAGGAAAATTAAATAAATGTGAAATCTTTGAAGAATAAATAATGTAAGAACCCCTCTGCTCCTGGAAAGCCTGCTAAGTGTGTTGCAGAACTGCCAGTGGAGAAACTCTGACCCCACAGCTCCCAGGAGACAGTTGTCAGGAGACATCAGCCACCACCCAGTTGGGCATAATTAGTGTGGAGAACTGAAGCAGAGCTGCACAGATCAGAACGGAGCCCTGTGGTCAAGTGTGCCCAGCCACTGACTTGCACTTGTCTTGGGTAGTTAGAGCTGCAGGATTCCATGGTGCTGTAGAAATGTGGAAGTGAGAAAAAAAAAATTAACTTCGTTTGCCCAGATATACCATTCTATATTAGAAAATGTAAGTATTGGGGCGCCTGGGTAGCGCAGTCGTTAAGCGTCTGCCTTCGGCTCAGGGCGTGATCCCGGCAATCTGGGATCGAGCCCCACATCAGGCTCCTCTGCTGGGATCCTGCTTCTTCCTCTCCCACTCCCCCTGCTTGTGTTCCCTCTCTCGCTGGCTGTCTCTCTGTCACATAAATAAATAAAATCTTTAAAAAAAAAAAAAAGAAAATGTAAGTATTAAAAACATTCCAATTAAAAAAAAACCCAAGCTTAAACCACAAAATCCAACAACCACAGTTACATGAACTCCGGTGAGAAATCCTATTGAATTCTCTGGAACAGTGATGTTGGAACTCAGTACTTTCAACTGTCTCTCTGTTCACTTCAACTTCATGTTGAATTTTCTTTTTAAATCAACTCAAATGTTGGAGATACAAAAACTACTTGACCTAATGGAACTTATTGTCAGGAAAAGGACAAAATACAGATTTCTGAAACCATGTATCATTGTTTTGAGAGCGAGGCATGAGGACCTGGTGTTCTGATAACTTCAGAGCAGCACGCACTTTAGACCAGGGGCTTTGCCAAGTGTTCCCAGAGGAAAATGAATCAGAAGAAAGTTGCAGACTCATTTGCAACAACTTAGGGGCTTATCAGAAAGTAAATTTCTACTTTGAAAACTGTTAAGAGTATTTTAGGCAAGGAAAGTAGCATTAGCAAAAAAGCTCAGTGGTGCTAGGCAAGTGGCACAAAGAGATTTGTGTTTCAGAAGAAAAAAAAATACTTAATATTTTAAGACTAGAGGAAGAGTTAAAATACACCCAAGGGAGAAAGATTTTTAAAATGTCCTTAATTATAGCACTAATGATATGGGTTTGGGATCAAAAGGTAAGTAGTTAGAGGTACCTGATGAATGATTACATGCAGAGTAGCAGATACACCAAAGAGTCTAGGAATATTTCAAGTTGGGTATCTGGAAAGACCATTAACTGAGAGGTAGAAGTTTTTAAAGAAGAAAGATGGGGGCACAATGAGTTCCATTTTAAAGCATAGTAGACCTGTGGTGCCTTTCCTTGGGATATCCAAAAGGAGATGAAGAATAGCCAATTTGAATTTCAAAGAAGACCCCCCCCAAAAAAAAAAAAAAGATTTGAGAGACACAGCAATCTCTGGTAATAAATGCGTGGGTCAAAGAAAGTCTTAAGAAATTACCAAAAAAAAGTTTTAAATGAAAATAAATATACGACATATCAAAATTTGTGGGTCACAGATAAACTGGTGTTTACAGGGAAATGTATAGCACTAAGTGAGAGAGGAGAAAAGAAAGATCTAAATTACTAATCTCAGCTTTTCCCTTAGGAAATTAAAAAATAACAAGAAATTCAACCTAAAACAAGCAAAAGGAAATAAATAAAAATTAAAGCAGAAGTCAACAAATTGAAACTAGAACAATAAGAGAGGAAAAATCAATGAAACCAAAACCCGGTTCTTCAGATTAACAGGCACATCTCCAGCAAAACTAACAAAGGGGGAAAAGAAGAAGAAGAAAGAAGAAAGAAGAAGAAGGAGAAGGAGAAGGAGAAGGAGAAGGAGAAGGAGAAGAAGACGAAGACGAAGACGAAGAAGAAGAAGAAGAAGAAGAGGAAGAGGAGGAAGAGGAGGAAGAGGAGGAAGAGGAAGAGGAAGAAGAAACAAATTACTAACATTAAAAGTGAAACAAAGGAGGGGTAGTACTGCAGAGTCTGTAGACAGGAAGGGGACACCACAAACATTGCACTTGTAAATTTGACAGCTTGAATAGAAAGGACTAATTCCTCAAGAAACAAAGTACCACAACTCACCCAATATGAAACATAATTTGAATAGCTTTATATTTATTAGGAAAATTAATAATTTAATAATTCAGGTGAATCCAGGGAGATTCAGGAACAGAGATTCGTTTACTTGAAGCAGAAGCTACCAGGTGCCATAAGCCAGTAGGAATTCTGATGACTTGTTGGAGGCCCAGCGTGGGTAGGGTGAGTATGACCAGCTCATGGGGAGGAGAGTTATATGGAGGGCCTCATATTTTAACAGGTTTCTCTTCTAGAACCTCTCCATGCTTCTACAGGAAGAACTAGAGGAAGTTCTCCTGTGGCCCTGGCATAGAAACAGGAAGAAAAGTCAATACTAAGTCCTCTCAGACTTTTCTGCCTTAACAAAGGCTTTATCTCCAGGAGCAAAGTGATGCTTCAGAAAAGAAGGAGAACTAAAGACTTTCTCAAATATATAATAATATATAATAAATAATGAATAAATAAGTCAGTCAGCAAATAAATAAAATGTATAATTTGCAGTTACAAACCTCCAATTAAGCAATCTCCAGACCCAAATGGTTTCCTTGGTGAATCCTACCAACTATTTAAAGAAGTAATACCAATTCTGCCCTATTTCTTCTAAAATACACAAGAAGGAGGGGTGCCTGGGTGGCTCAGTCAGTTAAGCATCTAACTTCGGCTCTGGTCCTGATCTCAGGGTCCCACTCATGTCCTGTATCTCTCTCAAATAAAAGAAAATAAAATACACAAGGAGGAATGTTTTCACACTCATTTTATGATACCACTATTATCCTAACAACAAGATTCAAAAACTTTAAATAGAACTCCTGATTAATCTCTCATAATCATGGGCAAAATACTATGCAATACAATTCAGCAATATAGAAAAAATACATGACGAAATAGGGTTCATCCTATGAATGTGTTTCAACATTCAAAAATAAGTCAATGTAATTCAACATACAAATATACTATACATGTAAAAACTTTTGATTGTATCACTATATGCAAGAAATACATTGACAAAATTCAATATCCATGCTTTACAAAACTCTATCTAGGAGTCAACTAGAAACTGAGGGGTAATTTCTTAACCTCATGAGGAGAATTTATTAAACACTTACAACTGACATAATTAAGGGTGAATGACTGATGCTTCCCTCCTAAGATTGGAAACAAGGCAAAGACTCTCACCACTCCCCCTGATCATCTAACTAATGCAAGAAAGCAGGAAAATAAAGAGAAAAAAAATAAAGTTTATTTGTGATGTCATGATGGTCTATGTAGAAAATTCCAAAGAATCTACAAAAAAACAAACAAACAAAAAAAGTCTTCTTACAGTGGGAGGGAGAAGTTGTAGTAGGTGAGAAAAAAATCCAGGATGAGCCCTGTAGAATAGCCTCAGAGTCAAGATATTAGTATAAACTAAGTTTTACTTACTATAAATCCAGGTAGAAAAACAGTGAAACAATTACAGATATCTGGGTATACAGGAGTTAGTAGACACACACGTATTACCTCTTCTCTTTAAGACACCAGAGCAGCAGGGATACCACAAGCAAACCCAGTACCCACATCTGGTTGCTAATACCATTCTCCAATAAAAGGATTCGGGTCTCCTTGAAGAAATAGCTAATTCTAGGATTGGGATAGGAAAAGTACAAAATGAGCCTGAGGCATCTTGTAGCATCAGAAAGTAATGAAGTACTCAAATAATAAAAAGATAGGGATATTGCAAAGGACACAAGAGCCAAAATAAAGGAACTTCTGGAGCAGATCACTTGTCTTATTATTGTGTATTTCAGTAAAATATTTTATTATTAGAATAGCTGAGTTCCATTAATGATGGAAACTTACACAATGGCTTTAATTTGGACATGGCAGTTATGTGCACCTGCTGATACATTTGGGAGTAATGGGAGGGAGAGGAAAAGCAGTGAGGGATTCATTCTGTACGTTTTTAAGTGACAGGATGAGTGTTTACAGTATTTTCCAAGGAAACCTATTGAAAAAAATTAGGTCATTGAAGGAATTGCAAGGCCCTCCTACTCTAGAACATACCTTTTGATATTTTATCCTCAAACAAAATTCATCCTAAGGCAAGAACTTCTATAGATTCTCGTTTTGGCAATAAACACTCTTGAAAGGACGGTTGGCTCATACATGTGGAAAGCGTCACTGAAGAATTTAAAGGACTTAGCTACTTGGGAAACAAGGAAAAAAGGATATTTTGTTTTTCATGTCCACACAGATCCCTGAAGGACAGGACATTGTATTTTTCTCTCTTCACTAGCAGCAACGAGCCTGGAAACTATTTAGTAGGCAGTAAATATAGGGAATAAATATGTCAATGTCTATTTATCATAGAATAAATTTAGACCATTAAAAGCAGGCCTAGGACACTAGTGACATTTTGGAAAACTCTCCCCCCACCCCCAGGGTAGTAGACTGGTCTTATCAGAAGTATAAGAAGGTGCTTAACTTTATGGAAAATCATGGTGACCACAAAATATGCCTGAGTTAGATCAAATGTGCTTTCCTGAGCATGAGTCTCAACATCTATGTTACATACTTTGCACTCTTGAAGGATTATCTAGCATTCCCTTCATTGCGTTCAAACAAAGCAGGTATTAGTTACCTTTCATCAATAAAACTCCTCATATCTGACAAGCATTGTATCATTTTATGTTAACTGTTTCACCAAACAAACCAATACAATATCATCCCCATTAGCGGCCAAGGAGCTTGAAATAAAGAAAAATATATTTTTCTAAGCAAGTTTTAAGAATAAAACTTAGTTTGGACCACTTGACTATTTTTCTGATTTGCAGCATATGGCATCTGGGTGTGGGATGGGAAAAAAGTCTTTGTAAACGGGGATGTCATATCTTAAACTGCATAAAACACATTAGAAGGGAACTATGAACACACAAATATACACTGTATTTATTAATGCTGTGAATGTAACATTTACTCTTTGCAGACTCCCTAAAGCTCTCCATGTACATACACACATTTGAGGGAATTGGTGGAAATGGTGACTTTCAGGGTCAGCATAGATCATTTTAACATTATTAACACAAGTTCATCTGGCACAGTGCAATTTCCCTGAAAAGACTCTTGCTTCCTGATCTATTTTAGTTAGAACACATTTGTTTTGTTTTGACAGTGAAAGTTATACTTAAAAACACTGAACAGGTTTTTAAAAAATGGTTTTTATGAAAAGAGAGAAACCATGCTTTGGTTAAAAAATACTTTTAATGTTTCCTCTGAAAACAGAGGCCTCAAATTTTATAATTTTTGTTTATAATTCCCACCTTTGAAGTTATATTTGACTAAACAATTATTGGCCACATCCTCATTTTTAAAACATTCATATTTTGCTACTTTCCCTATTCTTGTTTTCCTCTCTGCTTATTCAACATAATTCCTCACCCACATCTTCTACGTTTCTAATTATAGCTTTCCTATTAGATCTTCATATTGAGTTCTAGGATTTGGGATCATTTAAGAAGAAACCCAAGATATATTTTTAATTAGGTAAGTCTGTTCTGCTCCTACGAGTACAGCAAGCAGTGCTCGTGGGTTTATTACTTAACTGGTTTCGCAATCTCTAAGCAGAGCACTTCCACCTACTTTCATGCAATTGCTAAAATGGCACTCATTTGTCAAGACACTTTTTTCCTTCATAAGATCGTCACAATATGGAGAGTTTGTTGTTAAAAGATATTTTGTTGTCATTTGCCAGAATTAATGATAAACATACAAATCTCTGCGGTGTTGATGGCTTTCCCCAGGTTGTGCATTTTAGCTGTGTTCTTCCATTCGATCTTCTAATGTGCTACTTTGAAATTCCATTCCTAAACTACTATAATTATTGGGTTCTAAGAGTCTAAGACCTGAACTATTGTCATTCATATAGGACCATGCCTATTTTAAATACTAAGTTTCAAAGATTTTATTTATTTGAGAGAGAGCACATCTGTATCAGGTAGGGTAGTGGGTGGAGCACAGGGAGAGGGACAAACAGACTCCATGCGGAGTGTGGGGCCGGACACCTGACAGGATCTCACAACCCTGAGATCATGACCTGAGCTGAAATCAAGAGTTGGATGTTCAACTGACTGAGCCACCCAGGCTCCCCTTAAAGACCTAATTTTTAGATCCAGTTTAATTCTGCATGGTCAGCAGTGGATTGTTTCTAGCCATACGTTATATAACAACTGAAGAAATAAAGCATCTATTAGTTGAGGTATTTTAAAAGGATAACATTGTTAAATTTTTGTACCTTCTACGAAACTTGTTATTGAGAGGGTAACAACTATTTGTAAGCTTTTTTTTTTCAAAAAATGTTTTGAATAACATCAACTGATTAATTTCTAAATTTCTTAAGATTTAACAGGGGCACCTGGGTGGCTCAATTGGTTTTTGGCTCAGGTCATGATGCTGGGGTCCTGGGGTCAAGCCCTACATCAGGCTCTCTGCTCAGCGGGGAGCCTGCTTCTCTCTCCCTCTGCCTACCCCTCTGCCTACTTGTGCTTGCTCTCTGTCAAATAAATAAAATCTTAAAAAAAAAAAAAAAAAAGATTTGTCTGTCTATTCATAGTAAGCTTCATTTGTACTTAACCTTAAGAAAATTTATATGAGGTTGCAAGATTTCATTTCAAGGCTTCCTTTATTGCTTATAATAACTGTTTTGAAACTATTCTACAAATAATCTCAGAATTTATTAACAGCCCCTCAGAAAACTGGACGTTTGTACATTTCTACTCAGGCCCTCTTTCCCCAGTTTCACCACAACTAGTCTGATTTTCTTTGAACATACAAAGCTAAAAGGTTATAAACAACTATCCAAAGCAATATATGATAATGTGAGTTACACTAGTTCATCTTAAAAAAAAAAAAATCTTTTGTGGAAGTAGTTCTAGGAGAATCAATCCTGAAACAGAAAATGTTGCATATTGGAAACAGTTTACCAGCATCATCCTGATAGGTAATATATATTGAACACTAAGTGTTTAGTTCTAATCAATTAATATTTATTAACTTGTTTGATTTTCAAAACAAGGTCATTTCGTGCATATTTTACAACAAGAAAGCAGAGGCACAAGAAAATAAATTATCCAATATCATTCAACTAGCAAAAGAAGTATTTATGGACGATTTATTTTCTGAAGGATAAAATTCTAGAATAGCACTCTAAATTTTATTTTACTTTGGAGTTATTGCTGTTTGCTGACTTTTTATTCAAATCCATCACTTAAGCTCTGACATATAATGGTGATCAGTCCAAGCACATTCCCAGTAAGAGATGGACACTGCTGGCTGAATTCAGATTTAAGAATTCACATGTTTTCTCAATCAAACCAAATATTTGGCTTCTCAAAATACTTAAGAATTCTAGGATTATAATCCTTTTATCAGCTCAGAAAGCAAGTGTCTTAAATATGCAACATTAGCTTCCCATTTATTTTAGAAGTTGCCAAAGACAACCCTTTAGAAAACTTCAGATTTAATTAATGTCAATATTTTACTTTATAATTTTGTATGTTATATTTACTGAGGTATATATTGTAAAGATGATTCAGGGTTTCAAGAAAAATAAATGTCTTCCTTTTCTGTACCAATATTTTAAGATTTTACTGTGAAGTGATTAAATATAAAGACAAACCAGATTTAAGTTTCTTTTCTGGTTCTACAACTTTCTACTTCTGTAAAAATTAACCCTTACAAAATTTATAATTTGTAGTATGGGTAGTGTAGCTTTTTTTTTTTTTTCATATAACACTGTTATAAGGATGAAATGAAATAAAGCAAAGAATATAAAATAATTCAGGCAGAGAATATAGGATGTATGGAATTTTGGTTCTTTGTCCCTCATCTTCACTCACTCTTTTCCAGTGTGACTGCTGTCCCAAATTTACATAATACTAATGTGTACTGAGAATTAAGTCATGGCATTAGTTTCTACGTCAATGGCCAATCCCCCCTCTGAATAGCACAGATTCATAATTAAATCATAATATAACCTAGCTGAAAATTAGGTTAGTAAGTCATCAATTCCTACTTGATGTCAAGTTCAGCAAAATAATAAAAAAAAAGTATTATAAAGGTAAATACATTTTTAGTAAAGATAAATTAAATGCTGGTGATGAGATAAAAAGTATACTGACTTTTTTCTATGGGTAAAGAAGAAATCCCAGATACATAGGAAAAATTGAAACAATTTTAGACATACATTTTATCATATACATAGAAAAATTATCTTTGTCAAAATAACAAAAACTAAAAGTTTTGTCACTGTGACTAATACTTTAAATGCTGCAACATTACCAACATTATTTTGGGATCACAACCTATAAACCTCCACATGAAAGAACACACAGTATAACGAATTCCTTTTGGTGTTGTAAGAACTAACCCACCTCAGATAGGATCTAGATTAGAGAAGCTGTCTCTCAAATAATATAGGACATTTTCACATAAAAATAAACCTGTCAAATACTCCACAGTATTCCTCAGAGATTTCAAGTGCTAACATTAAAATATGTAATATACCCTAAAAGGCCTAATCTGAAACATTTGATAGAAATATTTGATTCACAAACCAATTCAGTTACCCTTATGCTTATTTTCAAAGGTCTCACTGCTCTAAGGAGCTTACAGTGTGAAGTTGGTAAGCTATTCGATTTTATAATTTTAATATCTCCTTTTTTCTCATTATCTCCATTAGTGTTATTACAACTGCTCTTTAAATCACTAAAAATAAATTTCCCAGTGTTTTTTGTTTGTTTTTAAGGGACAGAAAAGCAATGATACAAAAAAGAATACACTGAAAGTCATACATTGACTAATTTACTACCTGCTGTTGACATTGCATTGATGACCATTACGGTGAGGAATGCTTTAACTGGGAAGTTTTAGAAAAAACAACACACAACACTAGCAAGAAATGTTTTAGCAGGAAAAAATCTTCAAGGATCAGTTGGAGTGAGGCCCCAAAGCCCAAATAGTGCAGGACCACGCTTCCAGCTTGGATACAGTGGTTTGGAGCTAACCAATACTCTAGCCAGACATAACAGGAAAAACACTGTGAAAATTGCCCAGAGGAACCTCAAGCGGCCAATAACTAATAACAACCTTTCCCCTTATTATTGGGGAAAAGTTAATTAAGCCCACAGTGACATATTATTACATATCATCAGAATAGCTAAAATTAAAAAGAATGAAAATATCAAGTGAGGGAGAAGATGTGGAACGATGTGGACTGTCATAAAATGACATTTTTATAGGCCAAAATAGTTGAATCACTTATTTCATGCTTTCACCTACACTGATACGTGTGAAAACCTATTTGGTAATGTTTAGTATTTAAATGTACCATGCCTCAGCTATTCTGCTCCGATGTGTAAATTCAACAGAAATTTGTACGTGTATATGCTATACACAGAAAGGAAGTGGGGTACTATTATTGGCCAGAGCTGGAAACAAATATATTAGGTATTTGGAACATATCCATGCAACACAATACTATAAATCAGTAATTTTTTTTAAAAAATGATTGGTACACATGGTAGCATGGAGAGATCTCACAAACCTAATACCGAGGGGGAAAGATAACTGAAAGAGTAAATACTGTGTGGTTCCATTCACATAAAATTCAGAGATAGAAAACCAACTAATGGCGGTAAAAGTTGGCATAATGGTCACATGACTGGCGGTGGGCTCATAATGGTCACATGACAATCTCAGTGGTGGGGATATCATTCCTGAGACAGACGCTAGTTTCTCCCGCTACACTTCCTGTATGTTCATTTCAGTTAAAATATTTTGACCAAAAAAATGAATTTTACAAATCTAGCAAAGTTTAGTGCTTTGACCAACTGGGTTACTGCAGTTTTTCAGGAATAACATTTTTTTTTTAAGTAAACTCTGCCCCTAAGGTGGGGCTCAAACTCATGACCCCATGATCAAGAGTTGCCTGCTCTACCACCTGAGCCAACCAGGCACCTCAGGGGTAACATTTTACATACATTGTACAACTGGATGCTCCCACAGCTGCACGGCTACTTGCTTACTGCGTGTCTGGTTCCCTGACTTGTAAAACAACTTCAGGGATGCTCGGAAGAGGGAATCAAACTGCAGAGCAGTAAGAAGGCGTTTTGATTAATTTTGTTTCCATATTTTTTCTCTTCTTCTCCCTTTTGTTTCACAGTTCTACTTTTGTTTTTATTTTTTTCTCTGGATATTTGAAATATATACATCCTAATCCCTGATGGCTAATTTTAAGGCTTTAAACAGTGTATTTGAATATAAATTATCAACAGGAAGAATGAAGCATTATCTGCTACTTCCCACCCATATAGAATAACTCAGGTCCATTTAATTCATCATGTCCTCTCAAAATTCTAGCTTTACAAATGAATTTTTGATAAAACTAAGTTTTTTTAATCCATATTGCAACAATCACATCATTTAAATCTTTTGAAATTCATTTTATTTTATGGTGTTCTATTTTCCCTTATAACACTTATATTTTTATTTTATAAAAATGGTTTATCACTTCACAAATCTAAACCTTTTTCATTGAACCATCTCTCAATTTATTGTAATTCTTTTTTCCTACTATGTTTAAAGGAACAGCTTTCATTAAATATCCCTGGGTTATTTACATTCTGAATCCTATAACTGAAGATTTTTTTATTGTTCTCTTACCCAGGAATTTCAACTCAGGAGTGTATGTTAATTTACAGGTCAAGTATTTCTATCCTATGGGTCCTTATTCTAAGCAATAAGGTACAATCCTTTACTTTCTAGTAACAGTGATTCTTGTAGTGAAATAAATCCAAGACTTCTCACATTTTTGTAGGAAATCTGATTCTTATAAAAAAATAGTCTGAGTATGTATAAGATTTGTTTTATGTTGAATTAGAAACCATTGAATCTGAAGAAAAAATATATGGACGTTAACTGTTTCTCTTAAGTTCAAATAAGCACAAACTGAAGAGGAAATTGTCGTGTGCGGAAGGGGTGGGGGGAGTGCATAAAACCACTAATCACAATGTAGGAAACACAGGTGTTACATGAAAATCTAAAATAAAAAATGCTTTTAGTTATGTAGTTTTAAAACAGTAATAATCTTTCAAAATAAAGCAAGAAGTATGACATTCATATATTCAGTTCCAGTATTATTTTGTAACACATTCAGGATGAAAAAATCTTTAAAAATCTGAAAAACAAAGACCGAGCAATAACATATTGACTACAAGTATAGCTCAAGGGTCTTTCATATAATACAAATTAAAGGGTATCAGTAATTAAGATGCTGGATATTTTAACTAATTATGACCATACAGAATAATATTTAATGTTCTATCAAGCTGGTTGAAAACTATTGTCATGAGCTCCATCCACCTATACACATAAATCTTCTTAATATGGAGACAAGGTAATGTGATATTTTTAGCAGCAGTATAAAGCAACAGACATATGTGATCTCCCATACCACATAGTATAGAAGTACACAATTTCACCCATGAATGGTCAAGTCAAACCATAATTTATTCCAAAAATATTTATCAAGCTTCTATGTGTTACTATCTTTTTCATTAATGAAAAGACAAAGATGAACATGAGAAATGTTCTTTAAAGGGATTAATCTAAAGGTGCATACAAAAATTAAATTCTTCAAACAACATAGTGGGGTATGGCATAATAAAAACAATAGTGATAATAGGCATTATTTTTATGATAGTCTCATAGGTCTCTTTTATTTTTTTTAAGAAAATAGAAGCACAAAGCACAACTGCCTAATATCCACCATCCTTCAGTGCTGATGTCGGGATTGACAGTGAGACAGTCTAATTCTGAAACTTAAGGTCCTACCTATTACAGTACTGTCACCAGAAATGCTCCAATGCCATGGGCACATAAAGACCCTTTAACCCATCTTGTACCTGCAGGTGCTTCCTAACAAATATGAAGTCTCCTAGGACTTCCCAGAAAAAAAAAAAAAATGTGGGCTTTAGCAAAAAAGACTTCCCCCATTTTTTTAATATGGGAAAATTTTAAGCATGGGGCGGGGGTGGGGTGGGAGGGAGAAGCACACACGTCCCCCACCACAACCACTCTGAGATAGGATATGGCATTTGATGAGAATATTCTTCAATACCCCCTTCACAGGGTTCCCTCAATCTAGCCAAATAATTCATTTTTTTAATGCAGGTGTTGAATTTTAAATTAAACTTTAAATATCTCCATTCTACTATTTAGACTTTGCATGAGGATTTTAGTATATTGATAATACTTGCACTTGAGAGCTATTTAAATTTGTGCTGTGTTGGTACATACTAGCAGGGAAACCAACTTGATTCAAAGAAATTAGATGTAATAACTTTTTAAGTCAAACAAGTAATGTATCTAATGCAAGTTGTGTTTTATGGAAAGAGAAATATGAAGCAGAAAACTATATACTATAGTATATATGAGATGGCATGGATAGCAAGGCGCACCATTATTTTATGTCTTCCAAAACAAGTTATTTCTTGTCATGTTTATTATAATACACATCCTAACTTCAGATATGTTAAATATGAAAAAAAAATAAAACCCACCTAGTTTTAGAAGAATGAATCATCAAATTTCCAATAGAGGCTGTATTTCTTAACACTGTATTATGGAAATTACTGCATCAAATCCTATGAGATGCATTAAAATGAGGTTTTCTTCTTGTTTTAATTATTGGCTATCAATACAATTTGCATAGAATTGAATCAGTGTATATAATGAAAAGGGTTAAACCTCTAAAGCAAAGAACATTTTAGTGAGCCCCATCCATAATTAAAGCACGAAGGGCTAATAAAATTTGAAGCCCAGGGTGGTTGTGTTTTTTTCCCCTTCCAGGTTCAAGGCTAATAAAACAATAATCTCTGCACAAATATTTTTTTTTTCTTTTCCGTCCAACATAAACCAGTGCTTAATGGAGAGTCAATAACCTTATTATGAAAATTGATCTAGATCAATAGTATACAGACAGTGGTTAATGATGCTTGGCAGCTTTTTCAAATGCATTTACTGACAGCATCCCATCCCTCTGGGCAGGAGTTATTGAGAACACATCTTGAAAAGCACACTGTGATACAAAGAAGGCATGCAGATGCCTCGTGCTTGAGACTAAATTTAATCACCTCCTGCTTGTGACCATTTGGCAGCTTTGGGAAAGTTCTCTCCAGAACCAACTCTCTGAAGCCGAGCTATTAAAGTGCTAATTAAAGAAAGTGCATGGAAGACATGAACACTAGGAGTCTGGGGTAATTGGCTACAAAAAAGACAAGGCTGAAACACGTCACTTTGTCTGCTTCTCCTGATTAGACTCTAATTCGAATACCAATATTTCACTGCACGCCAAGGTGCTCTGGGAGAGATGTCTGCCTCTCTCTTGGTTGAGTGGATGGCTCTTGTGTGAAAAGGGAAAAATAGCAATTTTATTTGATACTTAATCCTCTGACACTCTCAGGATCAACAGGGAAGTCCACAAAACCTTTCCTGTGCATCTTAATATGATTTATTAAAGATGAGGAAAAAAGAGGACGAAAAAAATGTCATCTAATTAAACAAGTAATTCTGTACATTTAGAAGTTGTCCAGTAAGCCTATCATGAAGCAATGGTAATTACATTTGAAGGGCTTATGTGCTGCCTGATAAACTAGTTCAAAACATATGCATGTCTTTCCAATCGACTGCTAGCTTCCTTCATAGATGAGATACACTAGTAAGGGGACAGAGTGGAAGTGGGGGCAAATGCTATGGGCAGGAACACATTTACAGAAATCATGAAGCATCCACCATGCTATAGATACTTATTTGAACACTATGCACTTGCCTTTTGGTATTATTTCCTTCTTAAGAACTTGAGATAAATTAGGTTATGAATCTACCTAGAATGTCCTGTAAAACAAATAGTGAATTCTCAATTTTAAATGCTTTGGAATTTTGAGGGAACTGAGGAGAGGAAGAATTTTTGCTAAGGACACACATCAGCCAATTCTGAAACCAGAATTTGAGCTCAGACTCTAAGGCAGTATATATAAACTGCTATATACTAAACATGACTATTAACAGCCACACAGGCAATAGTCCTTTTAAATGATTTGATCATTAAATTTGTGCTTTAATATCTGTAAGATTTAAGTAAATACCACACTGTTAAATAATGCAAATTCAATTCTTTGTAATGCCTATGCTGTTTCCCTAGCATAATACACTTGTCACTGTTTCAATGTCCATGGAACACAGGCTTTGGGTTTTTTGTTGTTGTTGTTGTTGCTGTTGCTTTTTTGGTAGCGACAATGAGTTTTGATAAATAGGGCAAATTCAGAGGTACTTTTCAGCTCTGAGTATTTACTTAGTTTTTCTCCAAAGTCTGACCCACAAATTTCATATATGATACACTCAAAAGTCAGTCCCATAATCTTTTACAGACCAAGCAAGTTCATGGGTCAAACTTTGGAGAAAAACACTGTCTTTGAGATAATTTCTTCATTTAAGCTTGCAATGAAATGTGTTATTGAAAGCCCTAGTTTCGAGCTAGTATATAGGCTTCTGAAGAGAGAGAGTGCTAATTCTGCAAAGACATATAAAGAGCCATTTAACACACGAGAGGAAAGAGAAGTCACTGAGTCTGGACTCATTGCAGGAAAAGGGCCACAGGAACAGGTCTGCAGCACAGGGGCAGCTGAAAAGGATATATGGGAGAAAAGACAGGACTCTGAATCTATTTGTTGTGCTTTACCTCCCTCCTCCACTCACCTTTGTCCATCTCCTCTCTGATATAGTCAACAAAGTCTACATCTGTCTTTGTATCAGGGAACCATTTTGAAGACCTTGAAATAGATGCCAAGAAAACACACGTGAATGTCATCTATCCAGAGGAAGAAAGTAGCATGATAATGTAAGACCCCAGTGTTCACAGAAACTGGATGGGGTAGATGGACAAAGCTTTAAGTCACTTGAGACCACACAATCAGTAGATGACAAGAGCTTCACATAGTAAGGGGTCAGAACTCACACGTGGATTCCATAATTAGAAGCTAAGACATCTGAAAAAACTTTCAACATAGACACTAAAAAAAGGCAAGCAGTGAGTACAGTCTTACAGAAGATCCAACACAACCATCTCAAGTTCAGCATAATCCAGCTCTTTTTTGCTTATTTGCATATTTGCGTTTAAAGTAATGCTGCATCCGTGGACCTTTACTCCCATTTGGATGTGAGAGCTTCATCTCCCAAGCAAGATTAACGTTCCTATTTTCGTCCTGGACTTTATATAGTGCTATTAATCTTAGTTCAAACAATCCTCAGGTAGATCTTCATGAAAATCACTCAGTCTGAGTCAGACAACCTCTCTTGGTGTCACTGTGAATGCCTTCTTCATACCGTTTATATATTGGACTAAACCTGTTCCCACTGTGGTTACATGAAGTTTGTAGGAAAGTGGGAGGTACACCATGCAAAGCAAAAAGAATAGTTTCCTTGGTAATCTTTCCCTTAAAAATTGCACCAAGATTACAGAATTCAGTGTTATTGAGACAGTGAGTAACAGGGCATATAGGACATGAGATATATTTGAATTCTTACCTCACCCTCAAAATATTGTAAAATCCTTGAAGGCAAGGACATAATCATGTGTTTTCAGCACTTACTACAGTGTCTGGTGGGTTGTTGATAAATGAATTGATGGAAGAATAAAAAATATTCATGCAAATTTATAAAAAACATGTATCTAACCTGGTTTTGACTTTGTAAAATAGATATGCAGAAAGCTCTATTCAAAAAGAAAAAAAAAAATGTGGCTGCTATGGGGGCAACTCCTTGCTGCCAGCAAACCACTGGATGAGGTGGCAGAAACAGACAATGGCTGTGTGGAGTTAGTTTGTGCCCTGTAGTCTTTTGCCTGAGAAATAGTGGCAAGGAAGCAGAATCATGTGGTGTGGAATGGGGCATATATGAGGTGAGATAGGAAACTGAAGTATGTGAGGATGTGGGGTAAACCAGACAATCCAGATGGTATTAGACATAAACATGAAAAACAACGTGTCAGTGACAGAGCACAAAATGAGTTGCATCTGACAACAAGAGCTCCATAGCAGACTGATTCCTACACACTGATCAGGGGCTCTAAATTATCAGCTTTATAGTCTCCGAGGGATCAGTGGCCCTGCCACACAGGTCCCAAGATGGATGTCATTACACTTCGCTCCTTCGGTTTATTATTTGCATCACATACAGTATCAAAAACAAATAATTTTATTGGTTCCTAATCCTTTATATTTAGACTATTATGCTTTTCAAGGAGTTTCACATGTATTACAGAAAACAATATCCTGAGAGAGAAGGGGAAATGGAGAACAGGAAACAGTTCTAGCGCGTGAACTGACCTCCATCGTTACAAATTAATCTACTGGCTAGAGCCACCAACTAGCATTCATATGTCCCTCTCTACCACTCTTCCACATTATGGAGTATTTCATCAAGGTGGGATACAGACGGATGGAGCAGAAAAACAGACTTGAACACCAATACTCTTCTGAGGAAGCCAGAATATGATACACCTTAACCAAATGCTATTACAGGTGAGCAATGCATTAAAATATAACAATAGTTTTACCAGCAAGAAAAGCACATACATTTTAAAGAAAAATTAATAAGCAGATTTGACAATGAATTTACAATTTTAAAACTAATTACAGAAGAAACTGTAAAATTATCAAAATAGGTTAACTAAAGCAAGATTAATAAACAATAACTCTAATTTCAACCAAGGATAATAATAAATAATTCTAATATCAATTGACTTAAATGACCTCTTGCAGTCTCTTTCTTGAAACACAGATATATTAGTTTACTTATACTCAATAACAAATTGCTGCAAATTTAACAGCTTAAAACAGCCACTTATTCACAATCTCTATAGGCTGAAAGTGCAGGCAACACACAGCAAGGTTTACAAGGTTACAATCAAGGTGTTGATTGGGCTGCATTCTCATCTGAAGGCTAAACTGGGGAGGTGTCTACTTCCACATTTAAGTTGTTGACAGAATTCATTGTCTTACAGCTTTGGAACTAGGGCTGTGGATTCTTGCTGTCCTTCACAATTATGGGTTTCCTCCAGTTCCTGCAGGCCACTCACAGCTCCTTCACACGGGACATGTACCCCATCAAGACAATAGAATTCTCTGCTACTTGGAGCCTTTCAATTCAGGAGAACTCAGTCCAACTTCTAAGATTTTCATTGATTAAATCAGGCTCACCCAGAAGGTTAAAAATCTATTAATTCGGGATCTTAGCTACACCTGTAAAGTCCCTTCACTTTTGCCATGAGTGATATTCCACCATGTTTGTTATATTATATCATCTAAAAGCAAGGTATCAGTCCCACTCATGCTCAACAGAAAGGGTATACAAGGAATGGACTCTAGGGGCTGAGAATTCTAGGATCCATCCCAGAGTATGTTCAACACAATGCGTGTTTTTGACCATGAGGAAAGAATCCAAGGGGTAAGTAAGTGTGATTCAACTGAACTGTATTAGTACTAAGAGAACTGGGGACACATCCCCATTATAAATAGCAGGAATTTAAGTTGGTTATTACTGAGAGGCTCTTTTAAAGTTTCATTTTCACTACTTTTTATGTTGGTGCAGAATCTTCCACAGTGAAGCTGTGCTATTATACCCCCAAGTCCCACTGAGGTTTCTCCAGCTTGCCTACTTCTGATATCCTTAAAGTTGTAAATTTGCAAATATGAAAAACATTTTAAAGGGAAAGTGAAAATACAATTTTTGAGGTTAAATGAGTCAAATTTATGTGAGGAATTATATGTACAAGGCCACAAAGGTCATCTTTATTAGCTTAAGGGATCAGTCTGAATGGAAGCAAATAATTAGGTTTTTTTGTGCCAGAAAGGCTCATAGAAGAATTATTTGAAAGGAGAATTTATTCTTTGTGTGAACATGGAACTGTTAATCTTGAAACTATAATCTGAAATATTAGAAATAATTGGGCAAAATATGTCAAATTTTGTCTACATCTCTGTAATTTTAAAAGCTAAGAAAACGTATTAGCTGTGGAAAGTGAAGAAAACTAAAGCATAGCTACAAAGAAAGATAAAATGCCCTAAACAGTGCTACTGCATATCTAGCATTCTTATTCTGAAATAATAAATATAAGTGTCTTGCTTTCTTAATGCCAAATATAATATTTTTAAAAAATATATAGGACAAAATCTGTATAAATACAAATATAGGACATATACTCTATGGCAATTAAGTATCATTTCTTATACATTTTTCAGGCTTAAGCATAACCATTATGTTTCATGTAATTATTGGTAAACACTGAGAAAAGAATTTATATTTTCACCTTTTTCTCCATACTGAAAAAACACAGCCTGACATGGCTTAACAATTATTTCAGTTGAGGGATAAAATTGGACAGAATAATAACAATGCATTGATATTTGCCAAAGTGTGGAGAGGAGTTGTGGTCCTGTGTGTTTTGGGGGGTGGGGGAATATATATATATATATATATATATATATCGCTAGTCCCTAGTCTTCCCCCTTTAAGAACAATTACTACTAAGAACAGCTATGACTATATATAGTTGTCACCCTGAGGTTAAATACTAATATTAGTAACAATTCTCTAAACTTCAGGGACCATGACACCAGGTTTGACTTTCCTTTTAACTTTCACATGCTCTCAGTCCTCTGACTTGATACTATCTTCACCTCTGCTTGGAACAAACACCAAGACCAGAGGCTAGGACCCAGCTGTTCCTGGGTGAAAGAGGGACTTGAGGTGGGGCAAGCGGGGGTTTCACAGTGAGAATGGAGTGGCCACACACTGAGCAGCTCCAGCAACATAACCCAGAGCCTGTGCTCACTTTCACTCTGTCTACACTACAACTGGTGCCTAGGACTCACTAACTCTGGAGATCTGCAACAAGAATACCGGGGATCAAGTTTTTGTTTGTGCACATAAAACAGTGTTACAACATGTTTTTGAATGAGTTATTAGTTTAAAAGCCACAACAAATATATGTTCTAGATACATGATCATTATAGTTTTATTGAAACTCTTCTGTTAATTACTTGGATGCAGCTGATTTTAGTTAGTTCATATATCCAGAGGGGAATATTATTTTTGTTGGGTTTAGTGTTCTACCTCAGTTCCATCCCTATACTGTTAATTTAAGGAAGGGAAAGCTGAGAAAGCTTTTTCATCTAAATACGTTGATGGGAAGGGGTTGGGTGTTGCTTTTATGATGCTTAGTTCTCTAAAACATTCACATTGTTATGGTGATAGTCTTTTTTTTTCTTTTTTTTTAAGGTTTATTTATTTATTTGAGAGAGAGAGAAAGAGAGAGAGAGAGAGAGAGAGGGAGGGAGGGCAGGCGCACTTGCATGCACAAGCAGGGGGAGTGGCAGAATGAGGAGAAGCAGGCTCCCCACTGAGCAGGGAGCCTGATGAAGGACTGGATCCCAGGTCGCTGGGATGATAAGCTGAGCCAAAGGCAGAGGCCAAACTGACTGAGCCACCCAGGTGCACCTGTTATGGTGATAGTCTTATAGCAACTATCCTCCTAATTATCAGCTGGAAGCCTGCTTATCCTTTCCATTCCCTGAAAGCAAACTGGAAATCACCTATCTTATGAAAAGTTGTGTTATCAGATCACTATCAGATTATAGGAGGCATATACTTTTTTTTTTTTTTTTTTTTTTTTGAATGTGGGTCTCTTGTTGGCATTTCTGAGATTTTACACCTTGGGGGTTGGAGGTTGTATTAAAAGCCAGGCTGCTTATTAGGTCTGTCTCTTGTATACAACAGGAAAAAGATGAGGTGAGAGAGGAGATGAGAAAGACCAGCAATCTGGGATGAAGCTGACTTTGGGCCTGTTCTCATGTTGATCCATCTACAAGGGAAATGGACGTTTAGAATCTGGAAAATGCTACCCCAGTTTGAAGACCACTGCTGAAGAGAAGCCTACTTCTGAGTATTTTCACTAAAAGTTTCCAGTTGACCAAACATTTGTTGCAAACACACAAATATCATTTCCAGCTGACAAATTCAGATTTAATCATCTTCAATTGTGCAACATATCACGTAGCAGACACCACATAGCGTTTACACATTCTCACTTCGTATGGCCTCTTTTGTGCAAAATAGTTGTCTTTATTTTACAAATGAAGTCACTAAGTTTCAGAAAATTTGACTTAGAACAGTCTAGTAAAAAGTAGAGATCAGATTTTAGGCCTACCAAATATTTGAAGTTCTGTCTAACACACTGCACATTAAAGCTCAGGGGGGAAAAAAATCACAGTGTGATCAAATATTCAAAAGAAGAACATGGAAGATCTTCCAAAATATTTAAATCATACACAACCCTAAATCTTTTCTCTCAGCTCTCAGTGGAAATCACCTTGTGCATTCTTATGGACACACCAGCAAGCATTTCCTGCTGACTCAAAGGAAGGACTAAAGGGCATTCTTTCCTATGGAACCTAGTTCAAATATGAGGGTTGTAGCAATATATTATGACATCAAAGTACAGCTTTAGGAGCCAGATAAGCCAGAAACAAGAAAATGCAAAAAAATACTCTGTAAGAGGGACATCTGGGTGGCTCAGTTGGTTAAGCATCTGCCTTTGGCTCAGGTCATGATCCCAGGGTCCTGAGACTGAGCTCCGCATCGGGCTCCGTGCTCAGTGTGGAGTCTGCTTGTCCCTTCCCTACCCATCCCCCGCTTGCTCTCCTGCTTTCTCTAAAATAATCTTCTAAAAAATTTTTAAAAATTAAAAAAAAAGTGGCTAACATTTTAGCAAACTGTGGGCATTCAGAGTATAGGCAGGATCACCCTTCAATAATTTCTACTGAGCTACCAGGTTCACAATTCACCTTTAATTGAGGTTCTTCCCACATTAAATAGACTGTTCATATGTATGTTCAGTTACGCATGCTCAAATGCATTTGTAGATACTTGTTGAATTACTCTTTTCTTACATCTCTTCCTTCAAAAAAACACTTTACCCTGCATTTAATATAAGGCTAGCAACATTACATGTCATTTTTCGGATATAAATGGCATAATAGTTTTATCATCTATGAGTAAAGGTTTGGAGGTGGCACCTCGAGTCCTTCTTGTTTTTCCTATTCCAGTTTTCAGAGAACTTCTGGTGTCTTGGGAGCTCTTGTGTTCATATACCAGCCCTTTAACTTCATAGTATTTGATATTCTATCATTAGACAATTTCCTCTCTCACTGCTTAAAATAAGCTTGTTCCAGAAAACCTAATACTATTACCTAACCCTTTTAGCAAAGCCAACGTTTTACTCCCTTTTGTACTATTTAACCTTCCTGTATATTTTGGTCAAGAAAGGACCATCTACTTATAAGTCTTTTGTTTTCTACTCAGAAGTCCACAACCATAAGAGATGGTGTTTCAATAAAATCTGTTCCATCCTGCCTCACCTCTCTTGCTATCACCTGTTAAGAACGAATCTGAAGAAGTGGAGAGCAGTTAGTGATCTTCAGGATCAGAGGCAGAGACCCTCTAAAGGGCCATAGAGGAGCATATTTCGAATACAGTATCATTCAATCTATTTGGCACTTGATATTTACAAAAAAAAAAAAAAAAAAAAAGCACCAAAAGCATATTTGGTGAATGAAGTTCCTATTAAATAGCTTTTAGTGAAGAGTGCTAAAAAAACATCATGTGTCTTTTACTGCTGGAGGCAACACTGGGGTTTCCTATACCTATCAATGACCAACTAACTACCCTTTCTGGATTTCACTAGTCTTAAGCTCTGATATAGAAGACCTGAATTAAACTCCCATGAGAAATTTCTGAACAAGAATACTTGTTTTATATCATCTCAAAGAAATATTAATAAGCAAATGCTGTTCTCCTCTATTACAATATATACTGTACTCACTAAAATATTCTTTAAACATCAGGCATATAAATCACATTCTACTAAATGGCATTTGGTCCAATGAAGACATTTTTTCATTATTAATAGAAACTGAATTTTATGCCACATTCATGATAGTAACTAGCAATATCTTGTTCTCTATCAATGATAAGTTTTGGTACAGTGAGTTTAAGATGCCATTGAACTTTCAACAAGCTTCTCATATTCCTGACTTTCTTTCATGCAGGCTTCCCAGAAGAAGGAAGGGAGGCATACAAAATTGTGGTGTCAATGAAGTTACTAACTTTGAAAAAAAATACACTAAATATGAACATTATAGGATTTGTTAATATAGTAAGAGTCAAAAATTGGGAGTATCTAGAATTCATATCAATATGAGCCAAAATTTAAAAAATAAAAAGGTTCCTTAAGATGCTTATGGTTCATCACCTAAAAGCTTTTAATACTAAAACCCTACTGAATGAAAATTTAAAAATAAAAATGGATGAACTCATCCATCCCCAAAAAACACTCCTGGAAGAGCTTTTTATTCAAGTGAATGTCAAGGTCATTGTTAGCACAGCATCTAACAAGTTCACTGTTCTGTCCATGTTGCTAGGGCAAATGGCCTTTGAATAACTAGTATTTCTATTCAAAGTATGTTTGTATAAGTAGTAAATTTTTTTCAATGCTATTTCAAACCTCAGCAGATTCAATATGGTCACTTCCCCCCCCCCCAAAAAAAAACCTGGGTTATAACAGTTAAACTGGTGAGTCATATTTTTTACATATCAGAAAGTGAGAACATATTTTTAAAAAGCAGGACTTCTTAATTTTTATTTCTAAGTTACCACAGATTTATGTACTGAATTGCAATGAATACATACAAATAATTGCATATAGTCATTATTTGAATTTGCATTTATAGTGGTTTCACATACTAAAACACGAGGCTATCCAATCAAATGATAACAATTTTTATCGAAAATAACAAAAGAATTTATATTCGTAATCTTTTGTGTGTGATTGTTTGAATGACTTTTAGGTTTTAATTAAAAACTTCCTTTGTCGAGATCTATGTTAGTTCCATAATTTAGTTCACTATGGTAATTTGAGGAGAAGAGAAAAATTATTACTAATTAATTTTAAAGCTATTTCCATTGGTGCCTTAATTTACTACCCTTCTAGCTCAGAATTCAGAAATTATTTTTTTTTTCCCATGGTAGAGTAGAATTGGACAAAGAAATAAACAATCAGTTTTGTTTTTCTTAATGATACCTTTCACGATTGAATAAAACTATTTTAGGGAAACAAAAATGTGATCCTGACTACACATCTAAATCCTCACTTTTATAGGATTTACCTAATCTTGGGCATTTCATTCATCGACACCATGGCAAATACCCCACAAAACCTGTAAACCATAAATCATAAAACTCTAAATATCTCTACTGCTATCCTTTGTGGTATAAATCATTTGCAAATCATTAACACATCACTTAACATCCAAATCTGTATCAGTTTATCAATTCCACTGAGACAGCCATCATCTGACACCTAATAATTAAAATTATAGATAAATCAAAAGTACATAACCCCCTAGTGATACAATGTGATTATTTTTAGAAAAGATACATAAATTTGTGTTTCAAAAACATATGACAAAAATCCCAAGGGACCTATATTTTTTAATTCTGGCGTTTCATATTTTTTTTTTTTTCCTAAGAGAGGGAGAGAGAGGATAGGGGCAGAGGAAGAGAAAAAGAGAGACTCTCGCGTAGACTCCACGCTGAGTGAGAAGCCCAACAAAGGTCTCAGTCCCAGAACCCTGAGATCATGACCTGAGCCAAAATCAAGAGTTAGAGGCTCAACTGAGTCACACAGGTACCCTTAATTATAAATTATTATGCTTTGGGTAAAGTAGACATCTATTTCATTGTAACAGGCAGTTTAAATGTCCACTTTTAAGAATATGGGGTGCGCCTGGGTAGCGCAGTCGTTAAGAGTCTGCCTTCGGCTCAGGGCGTGATCCCGGCGTACCGGGATCGAGTCCCACATTGGGCTCCTCCGCTGTGAGCCTGCTTCTTCCTCTCCCACTCCCCTGCTATGTTCCCTCTCTCACTGGCTGTCTCTCTATCACATAAATAAATAAAATCTTTAAAAAAAAAAGAATACATAAATTTTTCTATAGAGATTCTTCCCCAATCCATGTGAAATACGGTCGCCTGCAATTCAGTAAGGTTTAATCTAACTGAAAGTCAAATGGAATTTAAGATAAACCTGACTTTTAAAAACATACATGCAGTTAATGCATATGTACATATTCACATTTAAGTTAGAAGAGAAGGTTTTAAATTTTATTTTCTTAAGTAATCTCTATACCCAACATGGGGCTCAAACTCACAACCCTGAGACTGAGTCAACATGCTCTACTGACTGAGCCAGCCAGGTGCCCCAAGTTAGAAGAGAAGGTTAAACTAAGTTACAGATGAACAGAGTAAGAAGTGATAAAACTGTACAAGTAAGCAGGGTGGAAAAAAAGTATATATTTACAAATAATAATTCACTATTTGGCTAGCTAGACATTTTTTTTTTATTAATAATGATTTTTTATTATATTATGTTAGTCACCATACAGTACATCCCCGGTTTTCGATGTAAGGCTCGATGATTCATTAGTTGTGTATAACACCCAGGGCACCATGCAATATGTGCCCTCCTTACTACCCATCACCGGTCTATCCCATTCCCCCACCCCCCTCCCCTCTGTAGCCCTCAGTTTGTTTCTCATAGTCCATAGTCTCTCATGTTTCATTCCCCCTTCTGATTACCCCCCCTTTCTTTATCCCTTTCTTCCCCTACTGATCATTCTAGTTCTTATGTTCCATAGATGAGAGAAATCATATGATAGTTGTCTTTCTCTGCTTGACTTATTTCACTATAGCTAGACATTTTTGATGTTGGAAGCTCTGAGTGTATAAATTCAAACATTTTGCCTAGGGCCCCAACACATTGTACATTATAGAGGAACTTCCTTTCATATTCTATTTTGTAATTGTTAGGATTCTTTGTATGCAACCTACATCACCCAAATCTGGTTAACCTGAGCAACAGGAAGTATATATTAGATTTATGTAAAGGTGCTAGAAGAATTGAAGGGAAGCTGAGAAATCTTACATCAGAAAATATCAAAACCGTGCACCACATTGATGTAGGAGGCAGAAAGGAGGGTTCAGTTTTACCCCTGGCACTGCTAAAACTGCCTTTTCCCTGTGTCATCAAGGTCAGATTCATTACCCATGAGGAAAGCAGAGTGACTTGGCAAAATGAAAAACAAATTCTCTGACAAAGTCCTCTACCTTCTTTCCTGATCTCATGACTACATCTCTCAGCTTCCCTTTCCCCCACTCACATGGCCATGCGACTGGATTCTCCTTGTGTGTGAGTGTTGTGGGCCAGTCCCCAGCCTACTCTTGCTGCTCCAGTACCTGCTTCCCTGATCCTGTTTGTAGCTAGAACACAGGGGCACTTTAAGCTTAGCTTGTTCAAATAGACAAGAACAAGGCCCTAGTGCACGGTGGGTAAATGAGAGGGGAATACACTAGATCTCTGAATGACCTTGTAAACCAGAACCAGCTATTTATTGTGTGGGAGAGAATTTTTTTTTTTTTTTTTAAGGATCTTACTGGTTTATTTGAGAGAGAGAGAGGGAGAGAGAGAGAGCATGAGCAGGGAGAGGAGCATGGGGAGAAGGAGAAGCACATTCCCTGCTAAGCAGATAGCCCAATGCAGGGCTCAATCCCAGGACCCGGGGATCATGATATGAGCCCAAGGCAGATCTTTGACTGAGCCACCCAGGTAACCCCAGAAATATCTTCTTTCATCAACTGAATTATTGTAGGTCTAGCCTTAGGCCTTAGCTCAACAACATTACTACCTAGCTTGGGTTGTATATGCTATAGCTGGGAATATATTTTTTTAAAAAGGCATTTGACTAAAATAACAACAACTTCTGGAAAAAAGGAACTGTTGCACTTACACACTGTTGGTGAGAATGCAAACTGGTGCAGCCACTGTGGAAAACAGTATGGAAGTTACCCAAAAAATTAAAGAGAGAACTACCATATGATGCAATAATTCCACTATTGGGTATTTAGCCAAAGAAAACAAAAACACTAATTGGAAAACATACATGCACCCGTGTTTATTTCAGCATTATTTACAACAGCCAAATTATGGAAACAACCCAAGTGTCCACCGATAGATAAATGGATGAACGTGGTATAAATAGATAAAAGAATGAAATCTTGCCATTTGCAACAGCATGGATGGATCTAGAGGATTAAATGCTAAGTGAAATAAGTCAGAATAAGACAAATACCATACAATTTCACTTATATGAATGATTTAAGAAACAAAACTAACAAAGAGAAAAAGAGACAAACCAAAAGATGGACTCTTATCTATAGAGAATTGATGGTTACCAGAGGGAGGTGGGTGGGAGGATGGATGAAATAGATAAAAGGGATTAAGAGCACATTTAATCAAGATGAGCACTGAGTAGTAGAACTACTGAATTATTTTACTGTATACCTGAAACTAATAAAACACAGTATAATTAACATGCTACTGGAATTAAGATAAAATAAATAAAAGACATTTGTATTGGCCAAACCACCAAGACTGCACAATATGGTAGAAGGATAAGGTCCTTCCGTGAAATTCAAGAACCCTGGGCTGGAAAAAAGGCAGCTGTCTTGGATAATTAGTACAGAATGGATGGTTAGAATGGAAGGAAAAAGGGCCCATGTTCACATCTACAGTAGGATATTTCCTTATTCTCTGGACTCCTCTTTCCCACATATTGAAGAATTCACTTTTAAAAAGGGTCACAACTTTAGGCATACAAACATGCTCCTCCCCCAATCCCCCCAAAAAACAAGCCCAAAAAACCAACCAACCAACCTAATCCTGTCTCTTTGTACTTAGCTCATTTTTATCCCTCCCCTCTTTTGAGCAAAATTTCTTAAATTACTGTCCATAGCTACTATCTCCAGCACTATATACCACTTTCTCTGTTTAGAGTGATCAAATGATCAACTATTTCACATCTAAAGAGCACAGAGAATAATGTGAAGAAAATAACCATATACCAAATTTTCCAGGAAAAGAAAATAATAAAAACACGGGGAAAGTCCCATTTATTCCTTTGATCATTTCACTAAATACACACACACACACACACACACACACACACACACACACACACACGTACACAGCTACGAACTGTACTGAATTCGGCATGTGTCATTCTTCTGCATGTATTTACTGCCATCTCAGGTGTATGATACCAAAATAAGACAATAGGATTTTTAAATTTTGGAAATTTTTTACAGGATCTTGCTGAATAGATCATTCTTCAATTTGCTTTTATTTCAATGTTATGCTTTGAAATTTATCCACATTGATACGTGCAATCATATAGCTTCTATAAATTCAGTGTAAATTCATTTTCTCTTTGGTATATTCACTTCATGAATATTAGACACGTAATTCAACATTCTCTTTTAAAGGTCATTTAAATCATATTTGTACATACGTACACATATATATGTATATACTTACATATGCATATTGCATCTACATTTTTATATATGCAAGTAAAGCTATGAGCTTTTTGGCATCTTGTACATAATTTTTCATGGAGTTGTTTAGAAATTGAATATTCATGTCTTTCATCAACTCTAGAAAAGCTTCATGCATTATCTCTTTGAATCACACTTGCCGTTCTGCAACTTTATTAAATTTGTGCTTATCTTTTATCCTCACATTTCAACTTACTACGTCTCTATCATCCAGTTTACTCACTTCTCAGCTGTGTGTACTATCTAACCTCCTGTTTAATCCAGCCACTGCATTTGAAAGAATCTAGATGTAATTTTTTTTTTACTTTTTAAATGTAAATTTCTCATTTCTCTTTGTTTCTGCTTAAATCTGCCATGTCTTTTTTTTTTTTTTTTGATCTGGTATATTCCTAATGTGCTTATTTTCCCTTTTCTTTCATTGATAATGCAAATATACTCAGAGTCCACAGGTGTTAACTCAATGACTGCAAATAGGAGGTTGTTTCTGCTGTTGGTTCTTTTGCTGAACCCTGCTCCCGGAAACTTTTCTTCTCATGTGATTTGAATTAAACTGTGAAAGCATCTTAGTGTGTGTTCTTCTACAGTATTTTATTTTTGTTTTGTCAGGTGTCCTAGGTTATTTTAAACCCAGCACCACTCATTAATTTTTTAGCTTCAAAAGTTTCCTGCAAAACACAGAAACTGCATATTTGAACGTGAAATTGAAAGCAAGTCTCTTGTTACCAATTCTTAGGTGTGATTTTTATCCTTTCCAGCAATCAGATGAAGACAGACAAGATTTTGTATTGTCTCTTTGACAGTGACCAGAATTAGTTCCAATTACATTTCTTCACTGAAATTGTAGCCCTTCAATAAAACTGGCTGAGAGAATTTCAGGAAAACCTTCATTCTTTACATCAAGTTCAACACCTTGTCTTTTCCCCTTCCCCCTATATGATAATTAAAGAAGGTCTATCTGATATTGACACTGGCAGTGCTCCCAGGACAGCTAAAGCCAGAGAGACTTCTCACCATTATGGCTTTTCATCTCATCTTCATTGTTGGCCCAGAGGAATTTCTTTTATTTTCTAGCTAGTTCATCTATATCTTTAAAATAATATTCATTTTATATTATCCATCACTTTTTAAAATAAGTTTTATAGATTGCTTTTCCATGTTAATGTTATAAGATCTTTCTACTATGAAATGTAATTGAATATATAAGGATAAGTAGAAATAGTCATTAGAAAACCCTGTTCAACTTTTTATATCATATACTAATTTTGTTTAAATTGTTTTTAAACAAACATAGCATGTACTAGTCTTTAAAAAATGTTTCAGGGGCGCCTGGGTGGCTCAGTCATTAAGTGTCTGCCTTCGGCTCAGGGCGTGATCCTGGCATTGTGGGATCGAGCCCCACATCGGGCTCCTCTGCTGGGAGCCTGCTTCTTCCTCTCCCACTCCCCCTGCTTGTGTTCCCTCTTTCTCTGGCTGTCTCTCTGTCAAATAAATAAATCTTAAAAAAAAATAAAAATAAAAAAAAATAAAAATAAAAAAAAATAAAAATAAAAATTGTTTCAGTTGTGAGTTGCTGTAATTGCAATACTCAAATCTGTTACGGATACTGAAAACATACGTAAAATATTATTGATATTCTTGGCAATTAAATGAATACATGAAGAAAAAGAATTTTTATTTAGTTGGATGTGGGAGTAAGATAATGTGATTTTATGCAAATAAAGAAACCTTCAAAGAGTTTCTGAAGAATATATGAAAAATAAATCATTACCCAAAGCTAAAGAATATTGTTTAATAAAGGTACTGCTCCTAAATGCTATAGCCAAAGGGACACACAAGAAATGATAGAATGATGAAGAATGGGAAAGCACAATAAGCCAAATATTTTAAAACAAACAAAAACTTGTTGTAAGACTTTATCACCAAGCTCTACATGAACCTAGAGCAAGTAACTAAATCATTTTGATAATCAGATTCCTTAACTGTCATAATCCCATGGTCCTATCGTAAGTACTGGGCATTGCATTATATATTTTCCCTTGAAAGAACAGCCATAAACTGGCCTTAAGGTGAGGAGTAGCAATTCCACCAGAGTTAATGAGATTATCATCCCACAGAAATGCCAAATTACTTATGGTAACTTAGCAGTATTGATTTTTAAAGAAATAAAAGTCAACATATTCTCAAATGATAAAGGTTAGATCTATACTTATTTTCATAATAGTTATAATACCTAAAATTTTACCTCAAATCCCAATACTTTATATATCCCAAATTTGGCCAAAGAAACGGGGAGCTGGATTCTGCTTCACCAATTATTTTGACCATAACATTTCACCTCAATTAAATATTCATTTTTCCTCTTGCACATTAGTTAGTAGCCATGCAGTGCTATCAAAAACCAAACCAAAACCAAAACAAAAACAAAAAAACATGATCACAACCATATGACATTCAGCAATAGCTGTTTATGACCTCCTGGAGCTCTGTCCTCGTATCTGGACTTGAGTGAGCAACTTACCTTTCATTCAAATGTATTTCATCAATGTTTTTGAAAAGTTGAGACAATGGGACTGTGAGTCCAGAGAGACCAAAATGGCCAAAGACTGCAGAACAGGCTACCCAAGAGCTGCAACAGGAAGAATTCTAAGGATCTACTGAGAATTTCTTCAAGTATACAACAAACTGATGAAGAGTGCATGCAGGGGAAGAAAATGTGTGAGGTCAGAAAAAGCAGCAAGCGAGATTAGGTGTTACAATGCTTAGTGCTCACACTGACTTTGGAATAACACCTGTTCCCACTGACCATGTTGAAAATTGAGAATTCACAAGGTGCTGGGTTCAGACACAAGGACAGTTTTGCTCCAAGTATGGGGAATAATCAGTCCTGGACTAAACACAACTTCCACCTAAGACATCTTAAACACCAGACCTCAAATGACTCAAATTGTTTCCAAGAAATTTAATAAGTGTCCCAGAACAAATCTCAAGGTATTTATATGGACACAAAGTTTCCAGAATCCAACAATATAAAACTTACAATGTTTGGAATCAAGTATTACCAGACATGCAAAGAAACAAGAAATGACCCATATTGAGAGTGAGGAGGGAAATCAGTCAAAACAGTGACACGGATGTTAGAATTACCAACTAAGGCCAATAAAATACTAACTGTATTTCACATGGTTAACAAATTGAGACATGAAAGAAATAAAAAGATAAAAACTGTAATATAGGAGATGGTAAATATACTGGATAGGATTAAAGGCAAATTAGGTAAAGGAAAAGATAGTTGAACCTGAAGATATAGCAATATGAACTATCCAAATAAAACAGAAAGTAATTTTTTTTAAATGAACAAAGCACCATCAATCAGTGGCAACTTCAAATGGTCCACTATATAAGCAACTGGAGACCCCCAAAGGGGAGCAGTAAGAGAAAACAAAAAAACAAAAAACAAACAAAAAAGCTGGAGGAAACGGCTGAAAACTTTTCAAATATGATCAACTATACACCTACAGACCCATGAATCTCAATAAATGCAAAAACAAGATGATTGAAACTGCAGATAATCACACAATAATCAAATTGCTCAAAATCAATGATAAAAAGAATATCTTAAGTCATATTTTAAAAACACACGAGGTAGGTAGTGTCTAAAAAAAAAATCCCTACGTTCCAGGGCTTATGATATATGAGCCTTTATATGTAGCCTTCATACAATGACTTGCTTCTGTCAAATACCTGGCCTCTCTTTTAGACGCACTTCAATACATGCCACTGGCTCTAAGCATGAATATGGTCATCTTGTCACCCATGCTGATCCACAAGAGAAATATACCAGGTTTCTCCAATCAAGAAAGGGACTGGCCTATGATCACTTTTTTTTTTTTAGGAGTTTATTTATTTTAGAGAGAGAGTGCATGTGAGCAGGGAGAGGAAAAGGGAGAGAATCTCTAGCAGATTCCGTGCTGAGTACAGAGCCCAACATTGGGCTGGATCCCACGATCCTGTAATCATAACGTGAGCCAAAACCAAGAGGCAGATGTTTAACTGACTGAGTCACCCAGGCGCCCCTAATGATCATCCTTAAGACTATTTCTGCACTGATGCAAAGCAATAACAAAACTTGCATTTGCCTAGTGTGTCTTTCATTCAGGATGATAGCCATAGGGAGAAAGGAAAACACAGATAATTAGCTTTTACAGTAACTTGGTCAAAGTCACTCCTATTCACATAATAGACTAAGCAAATCCCTTGAAGATTATTTTTCTTAAAGCCATCCATTGCCATTAAGATGTCTCCAATCTCCCAGGAATAGCTACATGCTTTACAAAATGTTCTCCATAATCCATACTGTGCATTAAATAATTATAAACACTAATAAATTAACACACTAGCTGTCTTACACCTTTGTCTGCTATTTAAATATGCACTGCATTTAATGACTCTCAGAGAATAATAACAGAATAAAACAACAGTCATTACCCTCTGTCCTTGGATATACTAGAAAAAATACTTAATAATCATATGAAATTGTACTGGGGTGTGTGCATGTATGTTTGATATCAACTATTAACTTCATCTGATAATGTAATTTTGTAAAACTAACATTGTTCATGTACTCTCTATCCTCAAAGCTATATGTACCTCAGTTTGAAAATTTACTTTTATAAAGTTTGCCAGTATCCTAAAGTAATATCCAATATACAAAGAATTTCCAAGTAAAACAAATTCAATTTAATGACTTACTATAGTATCAATATTCTATTTCATATATTATACTCTTACAGGAGTTCCTGTATCTTTACATCTCATAAATTGGCAATATTACTATCTCTTACCCAAAACTTCAGTTATGTTTGTATGAATTCTTGTGCAACACAATTACTAAAAGATCTCCCAAGATGAGTTTGGGGGAAATACTCAAAAGCATCTCGGAGAAACGGAACAAATACTTTGTGCGTTTGTTCTTACGAGGTCAAAATCCAGCGTGTGAAAATGGTATCACGTTAGTTTTCTTCAAGGTCATGATTAGAACATCAAAGTCTGTGGAAAAACAGCAACATATGCATTTCCTATGAAGTGTCATCAATAATGGGTCCATCTATCACATGGCTCATAAGATTAGCAAGGATTGCTGCAGAGTTACTACCCGTTTGATAAAAAAGAAATATTTACTGAAATGGAATGTATGATGATCCCATATCATGTTGCTAAATCAGGCAAGCATAAGTAAATGAACCCTCTAGACAGAAAAGACAACATTTTAACAGTTACAGGATGATATAATCCCAGAGAAATATGAATTCATGTTACAGGAAGGAAACCTAGTGCTGTGTTCTCATTCTAGGGAAAACACTCTCTATGCAGGGGATGTCAGGTCACTTCCCAAAGTCACACGGCTAGTCGGGGGGGACATAACCCAAAAAAAGATGGTCAGCTCTTAAATTTCCAATTCACTATTCTTTCCACATTGTTAATATATTTTAGAAACTTCATTTTGAGGATAAAATTTAAAACCAAAACAAGAATAAAAACCTCCCACTCAGGGGCTTTGAGGTGAGACCCTTAGTTGAACGCAAAGGAAAAAAAATCATTAGCCCAAGTGAGAAAAGGATAACCCTCCTCTTCCTGCTAAAATTTCTTCACATTTTGCTTTTGATCATTGCTAACAGAGCTCATTTGTACTGTTTCCTTTAATGTGCGTCTGCCTCATCCCATCTCTCCTCTAACTATGGAAGATTTTCAGGTTTTAAAATCAAGCCTTGAGCTAGTGAGGGCCAAGTAGACTGATAACTAAGCGGGATGCCTTATTAGCAGAGGCTGAAAATATTGAAAAAGCCCACAACATTCCAGCAAAGATTTCAGCATTCATTTCTTCTCCTAGTTACAAAGTTACTTCTACTTTGTGGCCTAAATTGCTCTCTTGCTAGCTACAGAATCTCCTCATTAGCATGAAGCTATAAAATATTAACAGAGAAATTATTCCTTCTTTGGAACGAGACACCTTGAACAATTTGCTCAATATATTTCCAATTTATACTTCCTGGTTCATTGAAGAAACTGTCTATCCAAATGGCATTGGAAAGAAGGCGGAGAATCAGCCATGGCAACATAAAAGAGCCAATAATCTGTTGAAGAATAGGCTGCATTTCATCATGACAAACATTTTTACTGAAACCCTTGATCATAAACTTACAAGGGCACAATTATTCCCAGAACAGTTGAAAGACTTGCTGAAATGTTTACAAGGGTTACACAATATTAACAGTCTTGACAGATGTTTATTTCTTTCCTCCTATTGAGTCGTCCAAATATATATTTGCATGTATAAATTACTCCAACTATTATGGAAATAAATAAGATACATCATGTTTGAAAATATGACATTTTATCTACCAAAAACACCAAATTCATGAGGAAATATTTAAAAAATAATTGGATGTGGGTTGTTCCTCCCAATTTTTTGCAGCTCCTGCCTTACACAGAGTAGAGGTGCAATGTTGGTCTCAATAAATATAAAATATACAAAGCAGAATTTTAAGAGAATAGATCAAAGTTCACTAAAGCATTAATTTAAATGTTCAAGGTCATTAGATTTCTTGAATGTTAACAAAATGTTCTGCTATGGGGGCATCAATTATGGATAAATACACTCTAGCTTCAGATTTTTAATACAGAACAGAAATCTGGCCTGTAGCGTATACAAAAGTCTTATAAATGCAGCCTCCTGTGGGAGCAGAGTACCAAGGAGATTGCCAAGTTTGTTTTTGCGACGGATTGTATTTGAGGCTCTGATAAAGTACATTACGCTAGAAATTTTAATGAACATTATCAGAAATATATACTCTTCAGTTTCTGTTGTAAATGTGTACTACCCTGTTATCAAACAACACTAATCTCATCTCCAAACATAGCTGGCACTGCCCCTCCCTGAGAGGTTCTCCTTTCTAGGTTCTCCTTTCTAGGAAAAGTGAAACAAATTCTCGGGATCTTTTCTCATTACTTAAACATCCACCCGACATTTTATGGAGAGTTTAAATCCTCTCGATTTCAAGATCACAACAGTTGCCATGTACTAGTCACGAGAGTCACCGCTAGACTTGATAGCCAAGGCAAGGCAGCCACACAGAAGACCAGAACCAGGACTAACACTTACCTACTCTTCTTCTTTCAAATCCAGCACAGCAAGATTTAAAAGAAATGCTTCAAAGGAATTTCACTGTGATTAAAAGTAAGCCATTATACACTACACAAACGACCTCCACAAATTCCTTTCTTAAAAAGTGTATCAGACATAAAATAAATCATAAACGTTATCAACCTTACCACTTCGTAGTTCAGGGGAGAGACCAGATGCCAAGAGTCAACACTTTCCGAGAGATACTCTTCAACTGAGTGCAGTTTAGTTCTTGAACATAAAACTCTCCCATCTACAAAAAGAGTTCAAAGCATTTACATTTTATATATATACACAGTACTAAAATACATATATATGCACCAATAATTACATAAAATGAATGAAATAACCCAAAATTTTTCTTAAATGTCTTTTCCTTGTAATATCCCAACCAGAATAATATTTATTAAAATTTACTTTTTGGGGGGAAAGAAATTGTTTTTTGTGGGTTTTGTAAGATTTGTTTATGAGAGAGTAAGCAAGAGAGCACAAGCATCGGGGATGGGAGCAGAGGGAGAGGGAGAGAGCAACTCAAGCAGACACCTCAATCTCAGTACCCTGAGATCAGGACATGAGCCAAAACTGAGCTGGATGCTTAACTGACTGAACCACCCAGGTGCCCCAAGAAATTGTTTTAAATATACTCTTTAGGAATTCTGAAAACTACAGGAGGGTATTCCTAAAATTAAAAAGTCAAGAAAAATTAGATCATTTAATGTTGTCTCTAGGATGCTGATTTCAAAGGATTACAATGAATTTTATAGAATCAGTCATGACTTTGTACAATGGGGTGCCTCTTTTCAGTTCAGGTGTGATACTTATGAATCATCCTAATGAAGGAGAAAGAACAAAATAAACTTATTATTTTAGGTCCAGGGAAGAGAGCTTTCAGGAAGGTACACATACCCACACACACAACAGAAAAAATTTGAGTGTGTGGAAGGTACAGTCTATCATTCCTGTATCTAAGAAGTCAAACAAGCCTCCAGCAGGTTTTCAGCATTTCAGAGACACAATGAGCTTCGAGCACTTTCAGATTCAAAGATGGAGAACTCAATAACAATTGGACTCAATTGAAAAATCTCCATCTCAGCATAGGCAGTAATAGGACAAATACAAGAGGATCGACATCCCTGGGATAACTTTGAAAATAGAATCCCTTTGATTTAAACTAAAAGAGAGACCCCCTCACTGAGGAAGTGTTAGCCCCAACCTTCTGGTGAGAAGGAACTGGAAGTATACATAGAAAGTGGATGACTGATACTATTTAAGTCTATTGCTACTAAAGTTTTAGAAGAGTTTTCATTTCAAGGAGTTCAACTCTGTACAGTAAATCATTTTATCCTTATAATTTAAGTTTTAAAACATGTTTTTTTCCCCTTCATTCTCCCTCCCACACCCCTTCTTTCCCAGTAGATCCATTACTATATACCAAGTATTTCAACGTAGGTTTTATTGCTTAGAATATGCAAAATAAATAAAAGATTCTCTCACGGAACATTTATTTCTGGAAGTCACATCAACGGGCACACACTGCTACAGGCTATGTCAGTCATCAGGACTCCTGTTATTAGCCACAGTTGTGTGAATTGGGGGGGTGGCAACTTCTTCAAAATGAGAGGTAAGACTCATCCCACATTTTGGGGATGCAAGAAAAGTGAGCGCATGCTTGGCTGTACTGGCTGCCCCTCAGAAGCCCCACAGAAGCGGCCATAAACTTGATTCCATCTACTTCCTCCACCCTATCATTTGCTCATCCTTGATCTATGAGAGAGAATAATCCCAATCTACAAAGGAAAGTTGTTGCATTAGTGATACTAAGTATCATCGCAGAGAGAGAATAAATGTCATTAACAACATGGAATTTTAAATGAAACATCCTCATCTCACATCCCTCTGCCACTCTAGCTCTATGCCCTCGAGGTTAAGAACAAGGCCATGGAATCAGCAATGTTCTCTTCCTACCCCCTCACCAACCGTCTGGGTGGCCTTGGTCCTATATTTCAACCCTATAAACCTGCACCTTATTTTTAAGATTTTTTTTTTTTTTTTAATTTGACAGAGAGAAAGTACACACACAAGCAGGGGGAGCAGGAGAGGGAGAAGAGGCTCCTCACTGACCAGGGAGCCTGACGTGGGGCTAGATCCCAGGACCCTGGGATCATGACCTGAGCCAAAGGCAGAAACTTAACCTACTGGGCCATCCAGGTGCCCCAGACCTTATTGTCCTCAGTTATTAGAATACTCACCTCATAGATTTGTTGGCACGTTTCAAAGTAAAATATGCACACTAAGCTACATGCCCTTTCCTCAGTAAATAACGGCTAGCATTACTAAAATGGCCAGAATAATCTATGAATCTGTAATCTTGATAGAATTACACAAACTTCCATAGCCTGGAAAAATTCCAAGAGGACGTGTAAATGTAAAGAAAGATGCTGGAAGTGCATACAGTTATACGTCCCAAGGCAGACATCCAAAGCCACAATGGGGACTGAAGTCTCTGTTCCTCAAACAGTGACCCGCAGAACCCACTTCACTCCACAGGAGTATAGACGCGCCACAGGGACACCCCTTCATCTTTGGATGAAGAAACATAGTAACAGATTTTAAAAGGCATTTCAAGCCATTTGAAACTGAATTATTTCCTCCATTTGGCTAATAAGATGCACTGTCTTTTTAAATAAACTCTTTGTTCTGAGACAGTTTTAAAATTTGAGGGAAAAACGAAGATAAATATTACAGTAGTGTGTATATGCTGTATATCAAGAAAGATTATCTCCCTCTGTGACTATGGAGAGGAATGTTATTGTATTCCTTCTAGGCACTCTTTTTGTATTTATTAATGCTTAATAAAATATTAATCACAAGAGAAATAGAGGTTTGGGTTGGAAGAAGTTTTTGTGCACCACACTGGGCAGACTGGACTAATAATGCAAACACTTTGACATCACATTAATGAAGGCACCACTGTTGTGGGCTGAATTCTTGTTTTTACTGAACCAAGTGAGGGCTTTGTTCCAAAGAAATTGTGATTCCGGCAAGCCTATTTAAGCCCTGAGAAATTTCCTTCTATTAGCGCTGGTGACATCTTTCAAAGGGCACACTATTGCCAATTATATTTACCCGTCATTTTAAGGCTAGAATTTTAAAGATAAATCCAATAACATTATTTCTTCTTAATCATTAGGCCTGTGCGTAGTTGACATAAGGTAATGCTTTGGGATATTATAGTTAGACTTTGTGAAGCGCAGATAATTGGAAGAGTGCATTTAGTATTTTTGTTTGCAATTTCAATTTGGCTTGGTAGGTAAGACTGCAGGTTTCAGAAGAGCCAGCTGCCTTGACTCAAATCTTGACCCTCCAACTTACTAGGTATGTGACCTAGGGCACGTTGTTTAATGTGTTTATATACTGATTTCTTTATAAGGGTGACAATATATTAGTACATAATACTATTTTGAGGCTAAATATATGTTAACTAGCTGTTGCTTCGTATTATTATTCATATAAATATTCAAAATAGATGACCTCCTTTGTGCCAGGAATTTTTCCAGGTTGGATAAAACATTGAACAAAATATACACAGATCACTGTTGTTATGAAGCTTATATTTTAATAGCGCAGATGGACAATAAACACTGAAAGTAAAACGATATGGCACTTAAAGAGGAAGGACTAACAAGAAAAAAAGCAGGGTAGGAAAGAGGAAATGTGGAAAGGTACTGAAGTTTTAGAAAGCCTGGCTATGGTAAGTATTCAACATCTGTCCTTGAGCTTCAAACTCACCCTTCTGTATGTTACTTGGTAATGCTGAAGCTACGACTTTGCAAACCACCTCCCTACTTAGCTAGCAGGCTCCTTGCAGGGCCCACCAAGCTTCCCTAGAAGGAAACTAAGATAAGAGAAGGAAGAATGGACTTTCTACTTCCTGTTCACTTCCTTCTTGTTTCCTGGTTCTACCAGTGTCCTTCCAGCCATGCTTTACTCCAGCAGGAGAGCATTCCAGCTGAAGCACTTAAAGCCAGTTTTTATTTTGTTTCCCCAGCATTTGCAGAACCAGTCTTATCACACTGCCATGTTCCCAGAAAACTACTTGCATGGGCCGGGTGGTGGCTTCTCCTCAGAGATGCTCTAAGCCTAGCTCCATGAATCCCTTTCTCTAATGACACCACCACCCGGTTAAGCAGCACTCTGCCCTTAACAATCTGGACCAAGCTTTGCAAGGCTTATCTTCTATGCTCCATGGTTTAATAATTCCAGTCTTTTCCCTTTCTTCTCCAACCCTAAGGATAGAAGCCCTTCTCTGAAGCTGCTACCTCTGTACTGCCTTACTGTTCCCACTGCACCATTTCCACTTACCTGGCTAACAAATCTATATACTTAGTTAGTATTTTAATTAATGATTCTCCTTATAAACATGACATGAATTTTCACTCTTGAATAGCATGACTGTGTGATGGACAGCAAAGGCTTCACTGAGTAAAGACGTGAAAGAAGTGAGAGAGTGAGCCACACAGATATAGAGGGAAAGCATGCTGGGCAAAGAAAACTGCAAGTGCAAAGGTCCTGAGATGAGCCCTACCTGGTATGTGTGAGGAATAACAAGAAAGCCTCTGCTTCTGAAGAATAAGCAAGGGTTGAAGACTAGAAGCTGAGATCTGAGAGATTACAGGGGCCAGATTATGGAATGCCTCATAAATAGGGGGACTATTACTGTTTGAACAGGACACTTCGGAAAATGGCTACTATTAATCAGTAGGCAGAGATAACAGGCATTAATTAGAATGTTCTGGCGTATTGATTTGAATGACCTTCCTTTATGTAAGTCATTGTTAGGACCTTAGTTTTTATTTAAAGTGAGGTATGAAGCTATTTGATGATAGAGCTATAACTTGCTCTAACTTATATTTTAACTGCTTCCAAGGGGAGAATAAGTATGTATTTTCTACAACACAGTTATTTCTTAACTCAATACAAATTATTTAACTATAATCTATAATAAGTGTGACAAAACATACATGGGTTTTTGAGTAAATCTAATAGAAATAAAAACACAGCTATACCACTATATTTACCACGAAATCCAACTTATTGATAATTATCTAAGTTAATGTTAGCTTTGTTTTTTCTAATTTAAGGAAAATCATTAAGATTTTTCTAACTTCAGGGACGCCTGGGTGGCTCAGTCAGTTAAGCATCTGCCTTCGGCTCAGGTCCTGGGATCGAGTCCTGCATCAGGCTCCCTGCTCAGCAGAGAGCCTGCTTCTCCCCCTCCCTCTGTCTCTGTCTGCCACTCCCCCTGCTTCTGCTCTGCCTCTCTCTGGCAAATAAATAAATAAAATCTTTAAAAGATTTTTTTTTCAAACTTTACATTAAAAATCCTTAGACCTTTGTCTGTACTAGATTTTTTCTTCTGTTCTTGAAATACTATCAAGAACAAATTAGCCTACCTGTACTTCCAGCTAATATTGATCACAGGAAAAAGTAAAGGTTAGAAGGAAAGGCATAGCTAAGAATTAACGGGGCTGGGATTTGAGCCCTCGTCAGTCTTCAAAGCCAATATTTCATATGTCTCACCAAGCCCCGTATATTAAATATCCTAATTTTATGACCTTTTAATTTCATGTTAAGCATTAATAAAATAAAGTGCATTTTGTTTTACTTTGTTGTCATTTTGTGGAAAATTGGAACTTCTTTTTGAGAAAAAGAATTCCTCAAAGTCAAATTTCAGTATCTCACCTACTTTCCTTTGCCAAACGTTGCCTATTAGTACTCAGTACCGTTCTTCCCCTCTAACATTCCCATACGTGTTAAGAACTGGAAGACTAGACTCCATTGTCGGTAGGGCTGCAGTTTAGATTCTACTGTAGAGATGCACTTAAATGGTTCATTACATACAAATATTAGTTCTGTGAACTACAAAGAAGTATTCACTCATTATCTGGGTCATCCTGTGTCCTATGTAGGCCAGAAGGAACCTCAATTCTATAACGTTCTCTATATCGGATGTATAGGGTAAAAGAGATTTAACCTACACAGAGCAAAACAGATATCAAGAATAAAACAAGACAGGTGTTAAAGTAACAGTAAGAATTCAACCTAAAGAAAGGTAAAAATGCACATCAAGTTCAGTCTAGGTTTTGAACAGGGCCTTGAGTGTCTCCCTAGGAACAGGACTTGTAACAGTGATACTGGAATAAAGAAGGTTGAACTAAGCCAGATAACAAAGACTGAAAATACCAATATTATCCTAAACGTTAACTACCCAGAATTTAAATAAAAACTTGAAACAAAATAATGTGATATCAATCTAAGGAAAATAAAATTCACCAATCACAATTTTGCTTCTCTGATAATATAGTCTACTGAGAGTTTATAAATTAAATGTGATTTCTATTTCCTAAATTACACGTTTACTTTTTAAAAGCTGCATATTTAATTATACGAAACAAGGATCTGTGCTGAAAAAGCAGAATTAAATTGCTGAATTTGGAGGAAGAGCTACTTTCTTATTTTGAAGCAAGTTTTTAATAGTCAAGTCATTTTCTCCTAAAATCTATACAGAATGTAACGAAAACCATCCCTATGAAAGACCACAGGAATCTGAGATTGGTGTTGATAGTCAACTCAGTGAGCACACCAGCACTGAATTCTAATCACCCTCCTCTGACACCGAAAACACCTAGTGATTCTCCACTGACTGCTGAATGGAGTCCCAACATCTCAGTCATGAAGCATCTTCTACCAGAGGATCCAAACTATTAACCATTTCTCATTATGTATCAACATGAGCATTTCTCTTTAGTCAAAGTAGATTCCTAGCTCTCATCTGAAGAGGTCCCTCCCATTCTTTTTCTACCAGACTTAGTTCTCCACACGGCACACACTTCCTTCTCTTCTGGGACGAATGCCATGGGCTCTGGTTCTACCAGTGACCAGCAGTGCACTGAGGGAGGTTTTCCAAAGTTATTCCGGCTCACAGAGGCAATGACTTTGCTTCCGAACTCGAGAGCTGTGTGCTGTGACCCACGCGGTGCTGGAGATCCCTGTGGCATATCTCAACATCAGACCTCTCAGATCGCACAATCCTTCCTCAGAACACCTTGCTTAGTACTTTCCCTCATGCTCCAGCTCCCTCACCACCCCCCCCCCAAAAAAAGCTGGCATCTGTTACTCCAACAAAAATATTACAGAACTAGTTTTAGGGAAAAAGAGATGCTTATATTAGTAATACACAGGCAATGCATCACAAGTGAATTTACCCTTTGGGTGTATAAGCCAAACCAAGCTCTAAGTTGATAAATTAGTGTAGTGAAATCTACTGTCATACACAAGTACATAAGCAGGATAATCTGAACTTTAAACAATAGACTGAAAATCACTTTACCCAAAAAAAGCACCTATTTTTATATTTTAAAAAAAAGTGTCAGCTCTTGAGTGGTATAACATCAAAAATATCAAAGGATGTCCCCAATTCAGCTTTGCAATGCTTAACTGTTCAACTGCTTGCTCATTCCCTGCACGCGTCAGGTCAGTCCTGTTTTTTAAAGTTCAGAATCTCCTATTGTCATCTTTTAGGATACTTTTAGGATTTTATTATTTTTATTTTATTTTTTTTATTTTTATTTTTTTTTTTATTTTTTTAAAGATTTTATTTATTTATCCGACAGAGGTAGAGACAGCCAGCGAGAGAGGGAACACAAGCAGGGGGAGTGGGAGAGGAAGAAGCAGGCTCACAGCAGAGGAGCCTGATGTGGGGCTCGATCCCACAACGCCGGGATCACGCCCTGAGCCAAAGGCAGACGCCCAACCGCTGTGCCACCCAGGCGCCCCGGATTTTATTATTTTTAATTTCTTAAACATGTCAGTATAACACTTAGCTATTCATCATTTATAAGTTTAAGACCAAAAATTTTGCCTCCATAAAGTTTAAACAGGAGTAAAAAAATGAAGAAACCAAGCACTGAAAACTTAAAAAGTTAAATGATAGGGGAGCCAGTGCCACTACAGAAAAGCACCCTACTGTGTCTTGGACTTCTGCTGTGGTAAATACTAATATGAAACTAGTTAGAAAAATATTTATCCCTAAGTTAGCAAAATAAAACAGTGTAATTCCATTAATTACTCTTTTGTGCATGATACACGTTACGAGGTGAACTTCACATTTGATAAGGTGGCATGAAAATCTGCAAGAAAGTGTGCCTCGTGCTTAACATCAATTTAAGCTAAGGAAAATGAATCTAGACCCCTTGCAACTGCTGAGAAATGGAGAACAGATTGGGGCTTGGGGAAAAAGAAGGGGAAAACCTGCAAAGTGAAAGGAGAGGAAGGGCTGGGAACTCCGAGGTAGGGGCAGCAGAGAAGCCAACAGCTGGGAAAATCCCTCTCACAGAAACATATTCATAGATAAGATACATGTGGCCTTCAAAATCCAGATGTCAACCAACCAGTTACTCTTACTGGCAGGAGATGCAAGGTGCAGCAACTTTCCCTTTCCTTAGAGGGGAGTGTCCAAGCAGTATTGAAACCTGTAGTTTTCACTACACGTTTTATTGGCATGGAAGTATTCTAAGTGTCCATGGAGTTTATCTCCCACATCCTGGTATACATGTGTTGTGATAAAAAAAAAAAATTAGGGTACTTGTAACTTCCTGATGACCAGGTCTAATTAGCACAATGCTAACAAGCGAGCAAACCAACATGCTATTCTTTAGAACGTCAAGATTACTGAGGTCCCTGTGCACTATTATGAAAGACAGTGGGAGAAGTAACACAGCCCCAGAGCAAGACAATGAATGTGTGCTGCTGTTCCTGCCATTTAGAGGCAAACTGTTCCAAATCCTCCCTGACGATGGTTACAGAGAAGAAAGCAGTTGCCAGATAAAAAGCCACATAGCAAACGCCAGAAGCTGTGAGGATGGGGTCTGTTTAAAATACTGCATCTGCTGTAGCATCTGCGATCAGAGCTATGTTGAGAGAGGCAAGCTGCCATTGTTCCTGAGGGATCCTGCTTGTCCCTCCTGGGTGTGCCAAGAGGGCAAGCGCCTGACCGCTCTTCACCTGAGCCATTTCTCAGGGTTGGGTTTTCAGTGAGCAACCTCGAGGGATAAGATAATGTCTCCTGCACATGATGTTCTCCCACGCCTGAGTTCCTCAGCTTGATGCAAATTCACTGCCCCCTCTATAACATAGTCAAGTGACGGTTTCTCTGGCTACGTGTAATATATTCATTGTAATGTATACAACAGCTGGAGCCCCTCACCCTTTATGTGAAGGAAGTTCTGGCATCTTTGCATTGTTTGTTATAGGTACGGCTGTGTCTGGACTTTAGGGGCTATTCCCAGAGCACCACTGGGATGAGTCCCAAGTGTCCTTGCAAAGCACGAATCCTAAATCATTGACCACTTTTCCTCATGTGTTAGTCCTCTCCTATTGCAAGCAGAATAATGACTGTCCACGGATGTCCTTGCCTAATTCTTGGAACTTGTGAACATGTTACCTTACGTGGAAAAGGGTCGTTGCACTGGTGATTAATTTTACAAGTCTGTGATGGGGGAAATTATCCAGGTGGTCCCAGTGTTATCACAGGGTCCTGTAAACAGAGGCAGGAGGGTCAAATTCAGATTAGCAGAATCTGGTGTGACACTAGGAACTGCAAGCTTGGGCAAGCAGGAAGTCTCTAGAAGCTAGACAGGGTAGTAAATGAGTTCTTCTCCAGAGCCCCCGGAAGGAGCACAGCCCTGTTGAGCCATTCTAGACTTCTGGCCTGTAGAAGAGTCAGGTGAAAAGTGTATGTTATTTTAAGGCACTGCATCTGTGTTATTTGTTACAGCAGCAATACTGAACTGACATAACTACTTTAGCTTTATATTTCTTTTCCCCCTCCCTTAGCATAATTCCCTCAAGGCCTAACTCCCCAAAGACCTACTCCTCCTCGTGTCCCCCAGTTCCTGCCAGTAAATGTCAGCCAGATCAGAACTCCTTCTCTGTAGGAGGCTTGAACTTCTCTGTGTGGGCTGTACTGAGACCCGAAGGCAAGGAGGAGGAGAGGTGATACTGGTGCTCGAGGAAAACAAGCTTCTTCTTGCCAGACAATGCTTGAAGGGAGGTCATTGCCCAGTGTCCAGGTACGGGGTAGGAACTACTTCTGCCCTCTGGAAGACCTCAAAGGTATGTGGGAGTGGGGAATACCTTTGGGTTTACTTACCCAAAGACTCCAATCCTAAGTCTTAGGGTCCCATTTTTCCATGGAAAGTTTCAAATGCAGCCTCTTTTGTGGCTAGGCCCCCATTACAACATGATCCTGACCTATGTTTTAGCACAGAGCTAAGAGTATCCATTCAGGTTGCCACAAGGGCTCTCTAGCTTTCAAAGATGTGTTAAATTGTCAATTATCCACTCTGAAATTATGTATCCCAGATATTTCCAGGATATATTTTTCAATGCCTCATCTTTATGCTACGATCCCTACTACCTCTAATTAAATCAAAGCTATACCACTGTCAAACAAAATGATACTGTATTACAAGTGAGGGTTCAAATACGAACGGAGTTCTACAGACTGTCGATATTCCAAGGCACACTTCTCACAATGCTGAATGGCGAATATCGATCAGGAATCTGACCACTAAAGGTTATCCAAGAAAGTCAAACCAGAGGCTAATAAGGGGACTTTTTGTTCTACTGTCCCTTCCTCAGCCACTCCACTCAGTCATTTGATTTAGGCCAGTTTTTTAGTTCTTGCAGAATGAAAGTCTTCCATTTAAATTGTCCCAAGTTTCTCATTTTTCATGCCAAATGCATGCTATAATCTTTCTTCCAATGATTGGCAACTGAGAAGGGTACAGCACTGTAAGTTTAAGGTTGTGGCAACAGAGGTATTTTTTCCCTAGAATCTTCCTTATTATCAGCATTGGACAGTATCCTCCAGAGTCAGCAAAAGAAGAGTGACTTCCCAATAAAATTTGATTGCAAGGTAGGCTATCAAGCCAGAATGCTTTCCTGGCAAAGAAAGTTTGATGACTGGGACAGATGGGAGGGTTTCAACATCGAAGACTACTAAGTCCACAGGATATCCTCAGGGTTGCTGGTTGCTCAGATGGCACATTCCTACAAATTACTGAAAAGCATCCCTACCTCCAGACACTTTACTTCCATCTATAGAACTTGCGAAATATACCGGTCTCATGACTCTTTATTGCCATATTCTAGGGGAAAAAATGTGATCATACACACATCTGTAATGTGCACAATACAAATGACTCTCACTTAGACATGGGGTCTTGTGCAGGGCACAGCTGCACGGTTCTGCAAGAATGTCCTAGATTCCACTTCCTTCCACAGTGGTCATTCTCGAGCATATATGTTCTCTTATAAAAGTCTGATCTTACATTGCTCTTATGGTTATGGTTTCAGTAACAGAAGACCAAGTTAATTAGTAGTACAATTTAATCCAAAGCTTACATAGTTTTCAGCTATTGAAATAAGGGGAAAAACTAAAAATCAGTAAAACCCCTTCTTCTTTCATATAAAGTCAATTTCTGGCCAAATCACAGTGGGTGACTGATGAATCAGTAATAAGAATTAGAGAATCTTAATGGAGAACCATAGAGATTTGTGCCAAGTGTTTTCTTTCTACCCATGTAAAAATTCCAAGAGTTAGACTGGAATAAGTTCTGTCACAGATTTAACTCTTTCAGACCATAGGATCGTAAGATTTCAATTCAAGGGAATATATGAGGATTTCATGTAAGCACATGGTGGTATTTCTATCTAAGTAGTTATGAAGAATCTTTGCCCAACAACTCTGTCCACAATTGTTCTGTACACCGTTAAGCTCACCATTCTCTAGTTGGCCACTAAATGCTGTGATTTCTCAGGCTCTCGCCCACCCCTGCCCCACTCTACTATACTCACTCTAGAAAATATCACCTACTCAGTGATTTACTCGGAAATCTACAAAAACAATTTTTTTTTCCCTCTAAGGCCAAACCAGTATATTTGTCTGCATACACAATTTAGTTGTATCTAAGCAGATTAAATCACTAATATCTACTCCCAGCTCCACTTAAGAAATATAATTCCCTATCCCGTTTGATATTGAACTTTCCAGGAAACTTTGGTCTCATGATTTTCAATGTCACAAGAGCAACTCTAACCATGTTCAAAACCAAAATAATGATCTCCTGTTGTCATCCACAGGTTGCCTAATTGTCATAGTGACACCTCCACCTAGGAGAAAAGTATTTTTTAGCATAGAATCCTTTGGACTGTACATAAAAGCACTATGTCCTTCATGTGCTTACCAAGTACATGAACAAATCCTGTCAATTTTACTCTCAAAATATTTTTGTAAGAGAACTTTATAGTTACTACAAAGGTCAAAGCTATTATCATCTTTTTACCTAAACTGCTGCAAAAACATCCCAAGCAGTTTCTCAATCTTCAGTAAGGCCAATTTACAATTTTAGCCTCAACTATCCAGGACAAAACAGCTGAATAAACTGCATGAACCATGGCAATCTACCTTAGAAAATCAAGTAAATTTCTTAACTTTCTGTATCGACCCTTCACCTTAACAGAGCAATTAAAGTACAGGAAGATGTATTAGTGATTATACAGATTTCATCTTTGCTTGAAGTAGTAAAGTCAATGGCAATTCTACCATGCCTGACAAAGGCGGAGAGTGAGGTTTTAACTGACCTGATATTCTTTCCAGGGCTTAAGCAGCATCAGTGGTCACTTGAGGTAAGTCAAGGACAAATTTTGAAATTTAAACACACACTTCTAAAACAAACAAACAAAAAACCCCACACACTTCTAGATAACACATAATTCAAAATATTTTGAATTTAATAAAACATAGTATATCAAAATTTGTAATATGCACATAAAGCAGTTCCTAGAGGGAAATTTATAGCATTAAATGCTTATATTTTTGAAGAAGAAAGTTCAAGACAATAATCTGTTATGACCTCAGACATGAGAAAAAGAACAAATTTGCAGCAAGTCAAATGAAATGGTAAAAATAAGATGGAAATACAATGTCACTGAAATGAAAAACAATGTTACCAATGAAATCAAAAAGTTATTTGAAATGATTATTACTACTGATAAATTTCTAGCTACCAAGAGGGGGGAAAAAGACAAATTATCAACATCAGGAATAGAAGAGCATCATTAGACACTGTATACACATTAACTATAAAAGGGATTATAATTGAGTTTACCTATAAATTATCCTAAGTATTTACTCAAGTCAAATGAAAACCTATGTTCTTACAAAGACATGTACACAAATGTTGATAGTATTTTTGTGGATGATCAGTAAAAACTGGAAAAAAAAAAAAAACCCAAAGATCCTTTAACTAGTTAATGGATAAACACGCCATCAACCAGCCCTGCAATGGAATGCTAGTTAATAAAAAAAGGGACGAACTAGTGGTTTACACAACAGCATGGATAAAGCTCATATGGATCATGTTAACTGAAAGCTTTCCAAATGCTACATACTGTTTGATTCAATTTGTAGGACACTTGAAGGAAGACAGAACTATAAAAAAATAAAACACTCACTATAGAAGGGAGGGAATATGTAGAAAATGGCAACAAAAGAAGACAAATTTTGTAGGGTGATGGAACTGCTCTATATTTTTATTTTGTGGGTATGATAGGTATCTCTGTCAAATATTTTGGCATTTGTTGTGTATGGCAAACATGTTGGTTTATGTCAAGAATACTAGCATTCCAGGTTTTTATGTCAAAACTCAGAATTATGCACCAGAAAAGGTAAATTTTACTGTATGTGAATTACTTTTCAGTATTAAATAGGAACAATAACAAAAAAGAATAGCTGAAACACAAACTAAGGTAACAGATGTAAGTTTAAATATACCCTTTACTCCCAAAATGCATATTTAACCTGACCTTTTAAAAGAAAGATTCTCAGATTAGATAAAATTATAAAGTCAGCTCTATACTCTTAATTAGAAATAGATCTAAAAGATAATGGTCCAGAAAATTCAAAAGAAGGGGATGGAAATAATGTACAAATACCAAGAAAATAATGGTTTTATAATAGCACAGTAAGTAAATTTTAAGGCTAAAAGAAAAAAAAAAAAGCAAATCAAGAAACAGATTAACTACAGAGAACAAACTGATGGTCACCAGAGGGAAGGTGGGAGGGGGAATGCGTGAAATAGGCGATGGGGATCAAGGAATGCACCTGTTGTAATGACGTATGAAAACGCTGAATCACTATACTGTATAACTGAAACTAATATTACATTGTATGTTAACTGGAATTTAAATAAAAACTTGAAAAAAAATTGAAAAGAAAATAAGAAAGTATATCATTCACTATCACAAGGGACTTAAGTGTATCTAAAATAAAAATCTGTTTATAATATAAAATGTTATATTACATATAATTATACTGGCATACGGTAGTCTTCAAGGTGTTAAACTAGGAGGTCATTAGACTCATGTGGCTCTAACGACATGGTAACCTACATAAAGCAAACCAAAATCTAAGCCTATAAATACCTCCAGGTTATGAAATCAAAATGCTAGGAACAGCTGACCACAAACAGCCAAGTATGCTTTAAGCTACAGCCAATTTATTTTTTTTTTTCTTTGCTTCTGCACTTTCTTTACAGAAGTCTTTCCCCTGGCTTCTATTGGAAGAGCACTCCTAACAATTTCTGGTCTGGTGAGGCCCAATTCAAATAGATTTTTTCCTGAAATAAACTCTTAAATTTTTAATATGCCTCAGTTTATCTTCTAAGCATTCTGGTATCAGAAGGAAACCAGAGAGCACCCCCCCCCCAACAACCCCTAGGAGAGATGAGCAACCAGGCCAAAGAACCTGTTAAGTAAGCCCCTTGAGCTTGCTACTGTTTCTCACTATCTCTGGAGGTGGTGGGTAAATACCCCTGGGATCCTAGCTCTGCAGCTTTTCTGTGATGACTTTAAGAACCTCCCCCCACTCCCCACGGGGCAAGACATAGAAACCAAGCAGGTCAGGGGTTAGACTGGGTCCAACTTAAGCTAGACTAGCTCCAGCGTGAGCCCTCAGGTGAATAAAATTTTAAGGCTGAACAAGCAGGTTAACCCACCAAAGATCATCTTGAATCACAGTGGCCACAGTGGAGAAATTTTAACCTAGAAAAAGACACCCATTTATGAAGCATCCTAGAGAAAAAGTAGCCTCACAACGCAGCACTCACCAAAAAGGATGGAAGGAAAATTATTTGTCCTCCTCTATAGTTTCTGGTGACCTGGATGGGACCCGCTTTGCCACCCCACTTGCTCTAGAGCCTGCAGACAGGATCCTAGGAAAACTAGCAGAAGACGGCAAACAGTAAAAATTCTCAAAGTCAGCTCTCCCAGATCTCTATCTGTGGTGCCTGGTTCAGAAAGAAAGGTAAAATTTCATTCATCCCTTCCTTTCCAAATGCAAATTGGCCAGAAAAAAACACTGGTTACCAATCCTGTGTCTCTCCCAGGAACAGCCATTGCTTTCTTACCTTGTTTTATATCTGGATACTTAGCTGGGCAACCATCAGGGTGGGGGCCCCAAAGACATGGTCAGCCAGATACATGGGCTATATTTTGTTCATGGTTAGGGTCCTACTGACTGTGCCATCTCTTTTTCTTTTGGTTATCTTTGGAAGTGGCTCTGGATCTTGGGAGGGGAGTATCTCTTGCACCCTCTGTGGAGACCCCTCTTGTGTCAATGGGGTTGCTCAATACTGCCAAGGAATATTTACTATTTGTCTTGGCTAAAACAAGATTTCAGAATTTTTTTTTTTTTAACATAGCTCTTTTAGAGTAGGCAGTTAGTTAGGCTTTAACAGGATGCCTGAGGACCAGCAAAGAGAGCTGTTCATGGCCAACTATGGGGAAAGTTAGAGACCTGTAATGGCAGCACTCCAAAACCAAGCCATAAGAAAGCGGGACCAAACCAGAAAGGCACAAAACAAAGAAGGCTGGAAACCCTGACCAACTAAGAAAGGAAACCCTTGAAACCCTGCTCCCAATAAATGCCATCCCCAAGTAACAAGTATTCCACTCCCTGGTTAATAACTATCAATAAAAGATAGAAACCCAAACTCTGTCAACAGCTCTCCCTTGAGCTTATCTGCACTCACATCACTAGAGGACTCAATTTAAACAACAACAACAACAACAACAACAACAACAACAACAACAACTTTTCTACCTGCAATGCTAAACTATTGTGTCTGTTCTGTCCTTGAATTCTTCCTTGCAATGAGACTAAGAGCCTACAGGAACATCCCACGGACAGGATTGGCAGAGGTCCAGGGGTCTCCCCAATCCACCTGGCAAGAGCTCTAAGGCCAAAGTTTGGCCAAACTGGAAGCTGCTGTTGAGAGCCTGGTAGGACCTTTGTTTTAAGCCTCCTCCCATAAGCTAAAATGAAACTATGTACTCAGAGGTAAATAAAAACATTCTGAAGCCATTGCAGAAAGACTTACTGAAACATTCCAAAGGAACAGAGCTCTAAATCTAGAACAGAGCAATCTTTGATTTCCACCCTAGTTGAAGATCTTCTCCCTGATATAAACAACAAATAGAGGACAAGGTAGTTGGATGCCTAGGTGAGGGTCCAGTTATCATTCAGGTTGCAACCCAATTCTCTGAGGAGTTAAACAACTGTATTTGTCTTACAAATGTAGTCTCTACAAGAACAGAAATGTGGCTCTAGAAACAATTCAAGCCTACCTATCCTTTTTACCAATCCCCAAACTTCCCCTATTCATCTCAAAAGGATTGCACATAGTGGAAAAGATCTGGATTAAGAAAACAAAACACCTTCTTGGAGAAACATTCTTTCTCTGTGTCTCTGAGATGTAAGTGTCCTAACTGGTCTCCTCCAGGAACCCAGACGCATCTCTTGAAATGCAAGTTTCAGGGAGGTAATTCTTATCAAAGCAAAGCAAGACAGAGAGAAGCTAGTATTTGTAAATTAGGTGAATTTAAAAAAAATCATAAATGTCCTTCCCACAAATACCAGTAAGCTTTAACCGTCTTAAGTAAACTAAACTTCTATTTGCCAGAAACACAATTTGGATTCAACTGCTCTTTTACAAACTACTGAGGTTTGCATTATTATAACTATCTCATGGCTACATTCTTAAAACAGAAGCAGCCTGGATGTTGATGTATATCTGTGCAGGTTATCTTACAGGTAAGTGCTATCTTCCTAGATCCGGATGATTTTGCCAAAATTAATTTATAAAGAGCTCTATTTACTTGACTTAAAGACAAATAAGCACTGTATAAATTAAGTATGCTCTCAGAAATATAAAAATGTTTTTCAAGTCCATAAGATCTAGAATAATCTTCAGTAAATAAAAGCTCATTTAAGTTTTGGGTTTTTTTTGTTTTGGTTTTGGTTTTGTTGTGTGCGTGTGTGTGTGTTTAAGAGGGAGAGGAGGGGCAGAAAGAGAGAGAATCTTAAACGGACTGCACACTTGATATGGGGCTCAGTCTCACAACCCTGAGATCATGACCTGAGCCAAAACCAACAGTCAGATGCTTAACGGACTGAGCCACCCGGGTGCCCCTCATTTTGTTGGGTTAATTAAACCATGCATGCCTTTAGAGTTATCAGCCCTAAATACAATACTTTTATTCTATCTAGGTTTACAAAATGTTAAATAAACTTCTGTTATCTCTGTTACAGAATCTGGGTCTGCAAGGAAAATACCATAATATAATGGTTAGCTTTTTAATGCCTCATGAAAATTTCAGGAGTAATCTAAACTGTTTTAAGAATAAATACAGTCAATAGATGTAAAATTAAAGTTTATAAATCAACTTTTCAACATTATGCTTTATGGTATGTATACATAAAAATAGTTTCCGAAATCTTTTTGTTACTTGAAACCTTCAAGTTATGCTAAGTTAACTGATGAATATTTGTTGAGTATCTAGGTCATTTTCAAATAAGATAAAACACTGAAACAATTACAGAACATAGGTTTATCTACTTCTGGCTTCCTTTTAAGGGGACCTGATGATATTTTAACCTAATAGTAAACGTATTTTGTACCACACGGAAAAACTTACTATAAGGAAGAAACACGCTTCTAGAAATTATAAAATGTATTTATAAATTTGATAACTCACTGAATGCTAATGTAACGGAGTCCACAATTGCTTACTTCTCTAAAGACTTTATTCCTAGTGAAAACTAAAGGTTAAGAATTCTAATCGATATATGCAATTGAAACTACCTAGAAATAACAAGGGTGAAAGGAAACAACTGTTCAAGAAGAGCAGGAAAGCAAAATAACTGGAAAAAGACAAAACATGAATGGATATAAAAAAACGTAAATATTTGTGGAAATCTTGAACACAGAATTTTATTTGTGGTAAAGCTGACAAAAGTGGAATTGATTCATTTAATTTTTTAAAGAATGAGTTTTAATAGCAAAACTACACTGTGCAAAATTAGAATTTGGTTTTCTGTTACAAGGACAGTTTTTTTTTTGACTAGTGGTATGCTCTTGGTAAGAAAGGGTGAATGGTGGTTTGTTTTGATCTTTTGGGTAACCTGGAAAGCAAAGATTTAGTCTCTTATCTAAATAATTTACTGTAATTCACCTTGTCTTTATCAGGTCTTTGTTACTTAAGAAAACCCAGGCTTCTCAATATTAAAGAAAAGTTTTATTTACAACTATTTAATCTTCTGTATTTGCCTTTATTTTATTTTTTTTAAGATTTTATTTATTTATTTGACAGAGGTAGAGACAGCCAGTGAGAGAGGAAACACAAGCAGGGGGAGTGGGAGAGGAAGAAGCAGGCTCCCAGAGGAGGAGACTGATGCGGGGCTGGATCTCAGAATGCCGGGACCACGCCCTGAGCCAAAGGCAGACGCCCAACAACTGAGCCACCCAGGCACCCCTGTATTTGCCTTTAAAATATTCTATCACTTTAAATTTTTATTTCATAATGATCTGAGATTCTGTTTAGCCAAATGTTCAAACCTCTTGAATATTGACAACTTAAAATCATATTCTAAATGGGAGTCTTTTGGACCTCAAAAATTGTCCCTGAAAATCTCAAAGGATTGGTCTCTCCCTTTGTCAACAGGGACATTAAACTAATTAGGCTCATTTGGTATGTTAAGTTACCAGGAAGCATTGTCAGATAAGAAGTGATAATAAACTTTCTCAAATTATACGTGTATGGATATACATTCCTAATATAGGTATTCCAAAAACTTAAAAGTTTCTAGATATTTGTCAGTACTATCATGCCCAATTATTATCCTTAATTATTGTATGCCACAGAAATAACTATTTACTTATCAAACTCACCCAATCTTTAACCATGACCACTTTTTAAAAATCTTTTTGTCATTTACAGACATGGTTTTACTCTGATGCTTTCGCAAAGGTGCTTCATCTTCAGAGAGATTCATGCAAAGGATTTTGGCAAGTATGCTAGGATAGAGGTTTCTGGTAAGTAAAATCATGGAACAACTTGGTAAGAATTTCCAGAGCTAATCGAAAAACTGGACTCAAGAAGAACAAGAACCATATGGAACTGAATGAACTAATGAGGATGATTACTTTTCTTAGAAACACTACTGGTTCCTTAATGTTTTAATTTTCCAGGTTTAAGGGAATATGTTCTCTTAAACTATCTGACTTACAGTAATTTTTTAAAGTACACTCTGTAAATAAAATGAAAAAACTTACTTTTTCTACCTGATGCCCCAGAATTCGGAAGTTTACTGAATTTATGTAAATACCTATCCTTATTATCATGGCAGTACAGTAATTTGCCTAAGTTCAAGCAGAATCTGTTTTCTTTATATCAGGATACCATTGGAAACTTTAGTTATATTACCAAGGCTTTGGTTGAAATGTAATATTTGAGAATATACATAATTTCAGGTATGATCAGGCAGTTTTAAGAAACTAAGGTTGACTATATGGGGCCAATAAAAACCCGTTGGAAAAACCAGCCTAATATCTTGTTTATAGGGTTCCCAGCAGCTTACTCAGTGAATTAGGTTGGTCATTCCTGTCAGGATTGGGAACCTCAAGATATTTTGGGAACCCCAAGAAGACTGCAGGCAAAGTCCAATGGTGAGCTATTGGCTTGGCTTCTTAACCTTGAAAAGCTTGTAAAAGTCCCACCTGAGATTCCTTATGAAAAGTTCTAGCAAAGCAGATTTTGCAAGAGCTTTGTGTGGTCCATCACTATCCATGCTTCACTTACGTAAACAATCAGGCCAACTTTGATGAGACTAGATTTATTCTGCAAACAAATTAGTCTGTGATTATCTTTGATAGAAAGGAGGGTGATTGTAGAAGAAAAAATTATGTTTCAGTAGAAAATTCTAACACAAGCTTGTGAATATCAGATTCTAGTCCTGTCATCATCTTGAAGTTTTGTTCTTCATCTGCAAACTAAACAGGATCCTGAATTCTTCTAGTTTCCTAAAATATCCAGCTATAATTCCTTCAAACTAACATTTCCAATGTTCTCCCACCTTTCTGAGTTGAAACCACTAAGAACAAAAACTGCCCTTGAATCTCCTTGGAAGGGGCCACACCAGGTTATCTTCACTACCCACACAGCAGCCAAACTTCAAAGACTTGAACCTTGGGTCCACATCCACCAACTAAAATGGGCTCCTCCAGACTCTTGCAACTGCACACCAGCTGGAGATCTAAAATTAAAATCGACGAAGGAGTTTCCTCCCCAGAAACAGATAGCATCTTAAAGTGGACAGCTCTCCCAAATCAAGATCTTCATCTCTGATATGGAATCTCTGTTCCTTTTGCCTTTTTGCTACTTGCTTTTTTCTGTTAATGCACAGAAAGACAATGCTCCTTAAATCTGGCCTAAGCTGCATTACATTAAGTCCTTAGAGTTTCTTGCTAAGGTGGTTTCAGACAACAGAACTGCTTTAGATTACTTCCTGGCTGAACAAGGAGCAAATACCTCCTACTATACCTGGATCGGCACCTTTGATATTATAGGAAGTACAAGAAATTAATGAACAAGTCATTTAGCTAAACAGGTCGATGCCCCTTCAGGTACATTCTTTGATTTATTTGATACCAACTGGTTTGGTTTGGGGCCCTGGCTACGGAGTACACTTCAGTATCTTGCTGTAATTCTAGTAGTTATCATAGTCTCCCTGGTGCACCATGTTCTCTCCAAAGTCAATGCATGTCTAGAGCCATCAGCAGTTCATCAGACGGCTCACTGCACTTGGAGAAACAGAACAGAGATGAACAAAAGCATAAATAGCAAAAGCAATTCTTCCACTGATCTGACATCATAACCTACAGTAATTTCACAATGAGTCAAGAGCAACTTCACTCTGATGGTGACACGGTGGTACTGACACCAAATTTTTGGTAAAATGCTCATGTATGAGAAGATGACCCAAAGAGGAGAATTGTTTAATTAAACAAGGAGGCCATTAGACTGATGTGGCCCTAATGCTGTCTCAGCCTACATACAGGCAAACCAAAATCTAAGCCTGTAAGTGTCTCAAGGTTATAAAATACAGATGCAAAGGACAACCAATCATAAACAGCCAGTTAGGCTTACTGTAGCCAGTCAATAATTTCTTTACATAGCTTTCACCTTTTCTCTATAAAAGCTTCTCCCCAAACTCCTATAGCCGCAGCACTCACCACTTCTGGTTTGGTGCTGCCTGATTCCAATCAATTTTTGCTCAAAATAAACTCTTAAAGCAGTACTATGCCTCAGTTTGTCTTTTAACACGTTTGGGGTAATTTAAATTAAATATAAAAAATAAGCAAGATACAGTAAAGTTCTAGAAATTCTTAACCTGGAAACATTTTCTAGAGCTATTTTCTAGTAATTCAGCTCTATCCTTTGTCTACTACAGGTCATCACATTTCTCTTTGTGGCTGGTGGACACTATATACACGCAAAATATATACACACACACCCAAACATCTAAAATTAATACAATAACCAAGGTTTTATTTAGGAAACTATTAACAGAGAGTGTGAGTGCTGAAGAAAATACTTTTCCTCTAGCAACTATAATTCACAGTCTCCTGGTATTAATTAATAGCAGCCAGGGATGAATGGGGAATTTTTAAAAGTAAAATAAAAGTGATCTCAGAGTAATGAGTGATCATTAGATACCAGGGGCAACACGTAGCACAAAAATAGAACAAGTAAACAAAGACTGTCAACAAGAGAGTCAGACACTGATTTAAATTTGAATAACTAATACTATGTGTCTTGTAAAAGCATGATCTGTGGTCATTCATGTCTGGGGACTCCAGCAATGCTTCATGTGCAATTTGCATATTATGGAGGAGTCTTTGATTAAATATGAAGTAGTCAGGTATCAAATGGAATTACTGTACTCTTTAATATCTGGGAGCAATCCAGTTATTTACGTTACTGAAGTTTCACCCCGACATGCTAAGAAAGACTTGAATCATCTTAGAAAATTGGTCAGATGACTTCTCCCTTCTGATGAGAAAATACAAAATAAATTAAGTGGTGTGAAAATGTCTACAAAACAAATCTAGGCATAGGAAGTGTTTTCAGAGGTGCAAAGAGAATAAGGTACTATAGAATATTCCCCATAAAGATGGCATGGAGGCAGAAATGTTCTTGCTTTCTGCTACACCACCAGCATACAGAGCAGCAGCTGTACACGGTTGGTGAGCAAACATTTTTAAATGAATGAATGATGAAATTCTCTGTGCCACAGAAACGCAGATGATGTCGATAATTTTGAAACAGTTGAGAAAAACAGTTCAGCCCAAGCTGCCTTCTCTACCATTGTCCAAAGACTGCATCCACCAAAGAGAAGAACCTGGACTGTAGGATGTAGATCATGAGGCTCTGAATAAAACTGATCAGCTAAGGTCTGGACACCTGAGAATTGATTCACCAGTTTGTTTCTAGATTACTTGGCCTGGAAGACCCAGGAGTCTACAGTTAGATGGTAGGGGGTGAGGAGCTTCACCTAAAGGTTCATTTGGGGAACGTGGCTGGCTCAGCTGGTGGAGTGTGCAACCCTTGATCTCGGGGTTGTGAGTTTAAGGCCCACACTGGGTAGAGTGATTACTTAAAAAAATAAAAGCTTTAAATAAATAGATAGATAGATAGATAAATAAATGTTCATTTAGATTCAGGGCTGGAGCTTCCATAAGTAGTCCATGATTCAGCAACAAAAAGTGGCCGGACAGACAGGGGCAGGAATACATCGTCAGAGCAGAAAGTGGCAAAGATGCCGTGTGGCCCAGAAGAGAAAATGAAGGCAAATAAAATTTTGTCCTACTTTTCCATTTCTAGTGCAACCCAGGTGAATTTCTGAACTTTGCTACTGTTAAAATGTTTACTATGCCTCAGTTTCCTTTAAGAGTTTATTTGAGCAAAATTTGATTCAAATAGAGCAGTGCAAAAGCAGACAAGAGCCAGGGAAAGACAGATACAGAAACTGTAGAAGCAAAGGAAGTCAATTATTTGATTGGCTGGAGCTTGAGTCTCATTTGGCTGTTTGTGTTTGTCTTTAGGTTTCAGTTCTATAACCTTGAGGTACTTACAGGCATAGATCCTCGTTTGCTTATACAGACCACCTCCTGGGTATTAGAGTCACATAAACCTAACGGCCTCCTTGTTTAATTAATTTCACCTATTAGGATACATCATTTTATGATTTCAATTTATTTATTCATCTTACGATACAAGCTCCTACTTTATGTTTTGCACTATTCCATACTCTAGAAATAGAGCAATGAATAAAAATCTGTGCTCTCAAAGCTTATATTTGCATACAGAAGGGAGAGGTAGGCAAGTGGAGGTAAGTGGGGCTTGACGTAGTAACTGGACTTGACGGCAGTTTTATGAAGAATGATCAGAGAAAGACTCATCAATCAAGTGTGGAATTAAGAAGTCATTAGAAGAGGGATTTAAAATCATGAGACCCAATGAGATAACCCAAGGAGCATGTATAACTTAAAAAAAAAAAAATTCTTTCTTTTTTACACTGACTTCAAGAGATTTCTGATCCTTGCAACCAAACAAATTTGAACCGAAAGAGAAAATATTACTGGAAGCAGCTAAAAAAATCCCTGATGCCACTTTGTTCCCAATCCTGAATCTTAGAACGCCTCGCTACGCTTTGCCTCTGTCCTTCCATTAACTCCCCTTTAAAGGAATTAGCTTGAGTTTATCCTTCTTTCAACCAAACACCCTTTATGAAAGAACCTAAATAATAAACTTGGCTTCAGACATAACACATACTTTTCTAGCCCTTTTAATAGCTCTTTGTATCCCTTGGCCAAATTAGAACGCAAATGCAGCCATTTGGCTAGGCCCCTAAAACTAGGTTTGCAATTATTTAATTTTAATCCTCTTTACAAATGATTAAGGCAGAGATGACAATAAATCATTTATTAAAAATAATTTCCTTAACTAGTGAAATATATAATAATGTCTGCTTTCAGTCTGTATAAAAATTAATTTAAAGCAAACAGAATGTTGGCCATACTTTTAACAACCTTGTGTACCATTTGAAGAACTCTCTCTCGAGACAGTCTGTCAAATATATGAAAGAAATGGCGCTTAGAAATTGTTGCCTGTTGTAGCTGAAGGATTCCGATATATTCTTCTAGTACTTTGTAGAATCAAAAAACTTTGTGTCAAACCATATGGTTTTTTCCTTCATTAAAAAATAGTTCTGCTTTGCTTATTCTTAAAACAAACAAAATAATACTTCTTACTTTGTTGAAACTATTAAAGATTTTTTTTCCTCAAAGGCTTAAAAATAGATAGCTAGGATAATAAGCAAAAACCAACCTGAATATACTTTGATTTTTTTTTCATGCATTAGATATTATTTTATTCTACACAAAAGTTTATTTTAATTCAGTAAAAAACTGAATTCCAGCTTAATGATCAATCTGTAAGTTCTATTAACTCACCACCTTAAAAAGAGCACTGATTAATGTATAGAATTGTTGAATCATTATATAGTGTACCAGAAACAAAATTAACCCTGTATGTTAATTATAGTTCAATTAAAAAAAAATAGATCATTATGCTAGAGTGTTATGAAAGGAAGAAGGACAACAGGACAGAGACCATGTCCTAGGTAAGCCTAATTTCTAACTCATAAAACCATGAGGTAACATGGAAATCCCAGAGTTCCATAATGTTGACAACATGAGTGGAGGACAGGGAGAGAGCCATGTGGCCTGGAAATTCATGGAAAGCTTCTCAAAGGAGAAAGGTCTGCCATGGGCCTTTTAGAGGTTATTAAAATAAAACTAAACAAAACATTGTTCTGATTACCTTTAACACCCCCATCTGACCGTATCTATCACACAGAAAGCATTACACAATGTCCCAGGATGGCACAGTCTTCATAAATATAAGACACACTCTCTGACCTCAGACCACGGCAAAAATCCTGGGAGTAGGAAAAACTGTCCATCAAAAGAGTAAGAAAAGTGAACAGAGGAGGAAGGCCAGAATATTTAATGTGGTTTGTCTCAGGTTTCCCTCCTAGAAATCTTTCTTATGGGAATGTTCCCTTTAATAATTGGCCCAGTAAAGCTGTTGATATGAAAACTACTATGTGGAATTTCATAAGGAGGCCAACGGGGGGCACCAATTATTTCCCCGCAGTGGGGGAAAAATAAATAAATAAATAAGTGGAATGTTTCCATACAATGGAATATCCTGCTTTAATTTTTTAATGATACTATATCCATTCTACAACAGCCACATAAAAACATATATACAGACACCAGTATTGACATGTGTCATTAGGAGCAGAAAACCAGACAGGCAACACTGTTATAAACTAAATTTATTTATCTAAAAAATAAAGAAATGGGTAGGCCCTGTAAAGATACCTGGCAGAGAGATCAGCAATATTCTTTTAGGGCAATGCAAACTTCCTGGCCCCCAAATATCACCAGTTGGGCTCACAGGAATGGATGACAGTGTCTAGACAGAGAATGTTAAGCCAAAATTCTGAAGCTTTTCTCACCTCTAGTCTTTATGTGCACACAGACCAGTCCAGCATGAGCCCAAACCTATGTTATCTGTGGATACTGCCTTACCTGGGTGAGATGCACCACACGTCCCTCCAACCCAGGGCACAGTGTGACCAAATTCATTCAGACCAAACAAACCTCTCTTTCCACGCCCTCAGCTTCCCCAGATCGATACTGTGTCCAGGCAAACTCCTAAACTCAGAACTGAAGGATCAGAATGAGTACTACTCAGACCTCTCTCAGAATTATTTGCTGGGCCTTTAACTCAACTTTAGAACTAATTTTTGATTGAACAACTAAGTGCAAAACTATTTGTAGCCTACGCTTGTCATTGTAAAATGTATAGGCACTGGGGGTATAGGTTAATAATCATGATACAGCTGGACAGGTATACTAGAATTGAACAAATGCAAATGAGGGTAGAGGGTGAAAGCCAGGTTTCTCACTGTTGTGGTGGAAATCTACAAATAAGCAGAGAGGGAGCTAGAATCCTCCATGTGGTAATGAGTTAGAGTTGGGGACAGTATGAGTTCACTTCAGGTTAATATAGCTACAGGGGATTGCATATGGAAATATTTGTAGGTATGTGCACATACATGGATTGCTACACACATATTTACTAGCTTTGTCAGTTGGGAGGGCCTAGAAAGAATGGTAGAAGCAGAGACAAGGACATTGACTGCTCAGATCTTGGTTTCTAATTCTCCAGTACAAGGAATCAGGGCTCCTCAGAGAAATGCCTGATTGTAGGACTGGGGCAGGAACTATATGAAATAAATCTGGGGCATCCTGTAATACTAGAAAATAAGGAAGTTCTTAAAAGAAACACACACACACACACACACACACACACACACACACACACGTATAGGGATGTGTCAAAGGAACACAGAAGCCAAATGAAAGATTTCCCAATAGCCACTCTGAGTAACAAAAAGTGGTATTAGGTTATAACACAAGGTATAAAGAAAATATCCATGACTTCACAGTGACATAAATTTTAAATACATTAATAATGGAGAAGATAAATATCCCACGCAAAAAAAATTCAAATAATTTATGTAGATACTTCACCTTCAAGGAGCGTGAGCATAACTCCCAGTCCTTATGTGTGGGCTGTGCAGAGTGATTTTCCTCCGAAATGTACACTATGGGGCATCTGGCGGCCTCAGTCAGTGGAGCTACAACTGTTGATCCCAGGTTGTGAGTCTGAGCCCCATGTGGGGTATAGAAATTACTTAAAACTAAAAATCTTTAGAGAAAAAGAAAAAAAAAGAGTACAGTACGAAAATTAAGAAAAGACAATGGAGAAGCCTGGCAAACACTCCCACGACCATATGATCCAGATGGACATCAAGAACCGTAACTCATGTTGAGAGTATGTATTCTTGACGTAATGTGATGAAAATGGCGCTTTACTTCTGCATTCTTTCCAAAACCCATAACCCTAGTCTTATGAGAAAACACTGACTGCAGGTAATCTCTAATGGTGGCGCAGCCCACAAAAACACGGGAGCAGTATTTCTCAAAACTGTCAACTAACCAAAAACAAGGTTAAGTCCCCCAAAAATGGCACAGCCAACAGGGGCCACAGAAGTCATGACAACTAACTGTGATATGTCCAAAATGGGATTCTGTGACAGAAAAAAAATCAGTAGGTGAAAAATAAGGCAATCAGAAAAAAATATGAAATTTAGTTAATAAATTTATATTAATTCATTAATTATAACAAATGTACCACCCTAATGGAAGATGTTAATAACAGGGAAACCAGGTGTGGGGCATATGGGAAACCTCCGTACTACCTTTCCATTTTTTCTAAAAAATGTAAAACTGTGCTTAAAAAAAACTATTCAAAAATATGTAGGCATATTGATTAAAATGAAATAGTGGAACAATGGAACCATAGGGAATATGTTTTATAGTGTGTGTTTTTATACTTTTTGCTAACCAAAAAGGACATCGTTCCCAATGAGATACATTGCTAGGTACAAGTTGTAGGATTTTTAAAAATCTTTTTCATAATCTCTTGTTATTTTCATAACTTCCTTAGATATTTTTTTCTTGAGAAATTAGGGGGAAACGTGAGAATTCTGCCACCTTCGCATTTATTTTTAGAAAAACTTGATCATTTAAATGGAACCTGTCTGTTTCTAATGATATAATAAGACTGCCCCTCAGGGCAAGGTAGAGCTTCCCAAAAGCAAGTTCATAATTCTGGTGGTTATGGTAACTGAAAAATACTGGAAGCATTTTCGCCTGTCATAAATTTATGACTAATTTAGTGGTGAGGTAAAAACAAAAAGATAAAATGTCTAATTTTTCAGCATCAGCTGTGTTTGAGTAAAAGGTAAAAAGAAGAAATATATCTGTATCAAAGCTTATACGGAGATGTTTGAGACATTCAAAACATTTAGAACTGCTCAGAATGTTTCTGTGAAACCTTTTAAGTGATAGTCTAATAACTATTTTTAGCGTCCCAGATTTGTATAACCCATCTTTAGCTTTCTGTTTAGTGCATTTCCTAAATCCAGTGGGCAGATCACATATTTAGTTAGCTTTCAGCGTAAAAGGAAATTCTCTAATTTGAAAATATTTCCAATGCCTATTTCAAAGCAGGAAATCAAAATGCCATTTTCATCACTTATTTTCAGATTGATTAGCTGTCTATTGGAACAGTTAACAAAAGATGGCTAATTATGAAAGATTGAGATATAAAGGGTGTTATTTTCACATAAATAGTTTTTCCTAAGCTGGAAATCTAGGAAAAATCACATGGCCTAAGAGAGGACTGAGTGAGTAGGACTGAGTCGGGTCCTGCCTCTCCCAGCCCCTCGCGAAGGTTATACATCAGGACAAATCTTAGCTGGAACATATATTGGATGACACAAGTGGCTTCCAGCACAGCCTTTGTGACTCTGTCAAGCCTCCTGTATGTTGGAGGGTGAGAGGCAGAGACTTGAATGAAGCCTGTTTGTGATGGGAACACAGATACAAACAGCCTTTCTAAGTGTGGAAGAGTAAAGACAATTTGAATTTCAGGAGGATCCTGGGGAATCCTGAGGAAGAATTTAAGGAAAGAGATAGTCTGAGATGCAAAAAGAAATGTAGCAAGAGGGCCAGTGGCTGGCAGGGGAAGATGGTCGTGAGCCAGATGCTAGGGTTGAAAGAGAGCTCAACCCTCCCCCCTCTCCTCCCTGGCACCTGAGAAGTAGGAGTGCACCTGCAGAAAAGGTAGGAATGTGCATGACAGCTCTAGTTCCCTACGCGCTCTAATCCGCTGGATCTCGAGAAACCACGCTACAGGGCTCTCTGCAACCTGATTTAATGCAGGGCAACGTCTCCTATCAACTTGGACAAAGCAGGGACATAGCTCTCCAGGGCTGGCGCACAACCGTACCATGACAAACGCTGTCACAAGCAACAGAGCAGATTTCCAGTTCCCCCAGGAAGCATGGTGTGAACAGTGCACAGAGTTCTACTGCCTTGAAAACAACTCTGCATCTGTCTGCCGCAGGGCTGCGGAATCTTGGCTTTCCTCCCCTTGGGGGTGAAGGAAGGAAGCATATCTTGTGTCACTGTCCAGTGTAGGGGTATTTTCGTGGGAGCTCCTCACGAGTTCTTCGCAAGAAAATATACCACAGTGTTCCAAACTCTGCGACCGTGGCACAGGTATGTTATGACCCCTATTATCCTAACTACTTCTAGAATCCAAAAGGTCAGTCTAGACTGGCCCCAAAGTATAACAAAAGGTAAAGTGATACAACAGAAGTTTTTACCAATTAGTGAAACTGTGTCATTTGCCATGTTTTGTGTTTGTTTTTATCGCCCGTACACATCAATCTTCATGTATACATGCAGTTTTATGCCACAGACATTCTTGAGTCAGAGAAACTTATACACCTTTGTATATATAATCTTTTTAAATCTGTGGAGTACTCCAAAAAAACCTTCCATGATGACAAAAATGTCCTGTGGTAATATGGCTCTTCAGCCCCCTTCAGTGAGGCTGATGAAGGAAATTCTTAATTAACATAAATTTTAACACAAATAGCCACTTGTGCCTATTGGCTACTGTACTGGACAGCACCAGGCTACAGCACCAGTCTAAAAATGCTCATTTTTATTTTTTTAAATTTTATTTATTTGCCAGAGAGAGAGAGAGGGAGAGCGGGTGCATGCGTGCACAAGCAGGGGTGAGGGGCAGAGGCAGAGGGAGAAGCAGGCTCCCTGCTGAGCAAGGAATCAGATGCAGGACTCCAACCCAGGCCCCTGGGATCATGACCTGAGCCGAAGACAGATGCTTCACCAAATGAGCCACCAGGTGTCCCTAGAAAAAATGCTCATTTATATAAAAAATATTTAAGAATCTCATTTTTGTCAGTAGTGTAAAACTTCTTCTGTACTGAGCTATCAATGAGAGACTGTCTTAATGCTACAGCAAACTTACTAGATACTGGCACCTGCTTCCTTTGTCTCTGTTCTTTCCCACAGAGCAACTGGTTAAAAAAGAAGAAAGAAAAAGAAAGATCAAAATGCAGGCAGAAGAGGAAGGAGTAAATAGCAACAAACGGTCATCATCCATAAAAGCACTAGCTTCTAAACAACTGTCAATCGGCCAAAGCACAACTTACAACCCTTAAAAGAAGTGCCAAATAAGCAAGGTTACTTTAGCCATTTTGAAGGAATTTATTGAATATCCACTAAAGGAAATGTTTTTTAATCAGACACTGGGAAGGGCTGGAGAGGTAAAAGATTTTCCGCTTTTCTGCACTTTAACTTTTGCTCACATAACGTATTGTCTATAGCTATTTGCCATTTTTCCTGTTCAATCAATGCTGACATAGATACGTAAATATCTATATTCTACCATTTTTGATAAAAAAAAAAAAACTTTCTTCTCCATGACAGCTTACGTTTAGCATTTTAAAATTATTACTCTACATTCTAAATTTATGTTTTTCTTTGTAGAATTCAAAATGTGACCTGTTTTTAGCATCAGGGCCCTTTGTGATAGATATAAATGGTGGCTAACAGAATGTGACTCAGAAAGAAGGACTGACCGTCTAAGTCAGTCTCCTGGTTTACAATGTATTTCGCTCTCCTGAGTCAACAACAAGGAAAGGAAACAAGATATTAGCCATGACATCTTGCCATTTTCTATTTGGATAAAAATAGTGTGCGGATAGTTTCATGCCTGAATCATACTTTGATTATCACATATTCCTGACCTCCTACTGGTAGGCACAGGTAAGAATGTGTAACACGTCTCAGGATTTCTTAAACTTTACTTGATGAAGAACATATTGCAGAAGAATGAGACTAGCTTCAAAAATTACCTCCAAGTCTTATCCAGAATTTACCCTCCATCACTCAATCTGGAAGCAGTAGTCTGAAACAGGTCATCTAGAGGGCACAAGAATTATTGGCACTTCTCAACATAAGATGATAAAGAGCTTTCTCCCTCCAGACAGTAAAAAAATTGTTATTGGTTAAAAATCCAGGATAAACCACACTTCCATGCCTTCTACCTTCTGCACGTCTCATATTTGTAACAGGTGTCAGTAATGTTACAAAACCTTTATGGAAAGACTGGGGACAATGTCTGAATGGAACCACCTGTGAAATCAATCTTTCCACAGGCTGACCATCCCCAGTCATCTTTTTCAGTTGCACTTAAGCCTGAATCTCGTGGTTACTTTAAAAACATTTTCTTGGGGCGCCTTCGGCTCAGGGCATGATCCCAGCGTTCTGAGATCGAGGCCCACATCAGGCTCCTCCGCTGGGAGCCTGCTTCTCCCTCTCCCACTCCCCCTGCTTGTGTTCCCTCTCTTCCTGGCTGTCTCTGTCAAATAAATAAATAAAATCTTCAAAAAAAAAAAAAAAAACATTTTCTTAAAAAATGTTGCCACTTTCTACTGATATAAATCAGAAACGGGGTGCCTGGGTGGCACAGCTGGTTCAGCATCTTGGTTTCAGCTCAGGTCGTGAGATCAAGCCCTACATCGGGCTCTGACCTCAGCAGGGAGTCTGCTTAGGCTCTCTCCCTCTGCCACTCTGCAGCTCCCTGCTTGCATGTGTATGTGCACACTTTCTCTCTGCAATAAAATAGAAAGAAAATGGAAATACATTTTTAGGAGTTAGTATTTTCCATATATGTGCATAGAACTAATATTTATAAGAGCACTAAAATGTAGGATTATCAGACTCGTTATACTATTCAACATAAGTTATGATACGACAATGGGTACTATAAAAAACACACTTATCTTTCTAAAATTTTTCTGTGAGGATAGTACAGTGAAGCATATTTTCTCCATTGCTATGGACTCAACTGTTCTCTCCCAAAATTCATATGTTCAAGCCCAAAGACCCAGGGTGAAAAGAAGATTTTTTAGGAGGTAACTGAGGTTAAATGGAGTCATAAGGGTTGGGCCCTAATCTGATAGGACTGCATCCTTGTAAGGAGAGACAGCAAAAGATCACAGGCCATCTACAAGCCAAGAAGAGAACTCTCACCAGAATCCAACGGTGCTGGCACCCTGACCTCTGACTTTCAGCCTCCAGAACTGTGAGAAATTATGCACGTGTTGTTTAGCCACCTGGTCTACCTATGGGGTCTTACCTACCAGACCCAGACATTCAACCTCTCATATCCTGCACTAATGCCAACACGGATGGGTTCCTGTAAGGGATTTCTAGGGTCCCCTCTTGAGATCTGGCCCACCTAATCAAATACTACTCTGTAATGAAATATTTTCTTCACTCTCAAGACAAATGACTAAATTAGTTGAAGCCTGCAGGCTTTACACATAAAGCAGACTATGCAACTTGGTTATAACACAGTTATTAGAAATAATGTGCCAGTTCTCCACTTAAAATAAATATATATATATTTATATATATACACACAGACACACACACATAGATAGATAGATAGATAGATAGATAGATAGATAGATAGATAGATAGATAGCAAGAATGTCACTGGGAAGCCCAGCTGAGGAATGACTGGCCATGTGGATAGAGCCAGGACAATACCTAGCTGATCCCAAGAGAGGGTTTGCTGGCTCAACTTTCACAAAAGCCTGAGGAATTTGGTTAAGCACCAATCTCTGCTGAGACCAGCTACCAAGAGTGCTCTTCCTCCCATGGCCTGTCAAGGAAAACCACTGGACCCAGGGACCCTCCTGCCCCTAGTCAGCAGTGACAACCTAGGCTGAAGAGAAACAGAACCTTCCCCTATCTTTGTTGGCTAGTTTTACCAATTGCTGCGAGCTTGCCATCTCTCTATAAGATTCACTCACTTAAAGAAAAAAGAAAAAGAATTTGATTTTAATACTTTCCCCGTGATTAGAAAATTCAATCTCTAGTTTGGTAAAGGGTATTATTACAGGTCAGTCTTCAGCAGAGAGTTACTGATTCATTCTATGAGCATAACCATCACCACCACCTCTGCTTTCCTCCCATAACCCAGTTCTGCTTTGCTGTATTTAGAAAGCCCTTTTCCCCAGATTTTTTTTTTTTTTGAAGATTTATGTGTGTGAGAGAGAGAACGAACACAAGCAATGGAGTGGCAGAAGGAGAAGCAGACTCCCCGCTGAGTAGAGAGCCTGACAAAGGGCTTGATCTCAAAATCCCAGGATCCCTCAGCTAAAAGCACATGCTTAACTGATGGAGCCACCGAGGTGCCACTGAGAGGTTGTTTTTCAAAACAGATAAGGACACCTGCCTTCTCTGTCCCTTGAGGTAAATCATAGCAATGGTAGGCAAGGACTCCCCAAATACCTCCTCTTCTTGAGGCTCGATGACTTAGTGATTCATAGTTTCAGAAGACCAACGCAGAAATCAGGTAGATCTCCTAGAACTGGAGACCAGAAAAATCACATTTGCAGAAAAATTTTGGAGTTTTTATTCATTATAGTTTCTTAACATCCTAAACGTATTTCCTTCAGTGGAATCCAGGCTACTTTGTATAGGGGAAGTGAACCATTTTTCTGTAGAGGGGCTTGGCAGACATTGGTCACTCAGCAGGCCTCAGACACCTCTAACACCTGAGCCTAAGCCAAATGAATTTCCTCACCACCTTGACCATGAACAAATACACCTTCTTACCTCGAGAGTGTATCTTGTAAAAGAATTTAAAACTCACTGTGGACAGTTTTCGTGTGTGTGTGTGTGTTTGTGTGTGTAGATATGCACACACATAGACAGAGGAGTACATCTCAGATGGGTGTGAACCCTGGGCCTGCTAAGGAACACTCGTTGGAGTTTGAATTCCCCTCACCTAATCTTGCAAGCAGACTCTCAGAAATATGTTGGGTTTACCTCGTTTCAGTTATTTGTATTTGGTGTGTGGGCAGCCATATTGTCAGACTCACATGAACGGGTATAGGGACAAAGGAAAGATATACACACTGAAAATGCTAAAGAGAACTTCGTATGCCTGGAAGAAGCCTTACACCTCAAGCCTAGAATCTGTCATAACTGTGCTTCCCTGTGCAGGACTTCAGGGAGCCAGGGAAAATATGCCTACATCTCAGAGCTCTTATTTATTATCTACCCCCAAATACTTCATCAGTCCATTGTTACAACTGAGCTATTTATCAAAACTATCTCATTCTAAATTTATAACACCAGTTATACTAAACCAAAAACTGAAATTTAGATAAATTACCATATCAGCATTTAACAAAATCTATCGTGGAGCACTATCCCATGGTTTGTCTTACTTCCTGTTCCCACCTGCTCCATTCCTCCTCCTCACGCCCAAAGAACCTGGTGCTCGTTCATTCTAAATATATGCCTGTGTTTGTATTGTTCTTTCCGTAAGAATTGCCTGTCACCTCCTCTGTGGAGCCTTTCTCTTGCCTCAAAACACATCAGATTCCACAGCACAAAGAACTGACAGCCATCCCATTCTGTCTCAGATTACAGTAGCTGGTTCTCTAACAGAATTGGACACTTTTATATAGAATCTTAGTTTCCTCCCCCAATCCCTAATACATAGCTTACTGCAAAGTAGATGCATTTTAAGCATCTGTTAAAATGAGTTTAATTGAATATCAAGCAATTTGATTTCTACATAAGAGGAACCAAAAATGTAACAACTTCCAGAATTACGTGTAAATACTTTTTGCTTTATTTTTGCATCTCATTGCACTGGCCTTATCATTAAGTTAAATATTCAGAGAGGTTGGCCATGGATATGGGTTGCTATGGTAATGTGATCCTGCCAATATCTAGTGTTCTTGAAACTTTATGAGTTTTCGGAACGTAAGCAGCCTAGGATAAGCATAACCTTTACACTTTAGGTGCAGCCGTATAATTTTGAAAGTTACATCTCAAGAGAAAAATAAAGGTAAGTTTACATATCTTAGAAGTGTGTGTTTTTAAAATAATGTTTATGTAAAAAGAGTGATATTCTATGTAAGAAGTTTAGGTCCTATAATCCAAAAAAATGTGTTTTTAAGTATCATGGGAATAGGGTATGACCCCACTGATTATGTATTTTTAAAACATCTATAAGTTTGGCTGAAAATTTCTAACTGGAAGGATGCTATGCAATACTAAATCATTGCCACTAATAAGATTTTCTAAGATTTATACACCTATTGCATTATATCACAGCAAAATCACTTACTATCCAAAATCATCTTCTATTTAATACTATCTATAGACCATGAATTGTGATTGCATATAGCTAGTTACTAAGTCACAATTTTTGTGATTTGTCATACTTACAAACCTAATTAGAGAGAAGCAATTTCTAAATAAAAAAGATCTTTCACTTAAATCTGATATATATTTCAAAGGTTTTTGATTTGCTCTTAAACCTGGTTATATCTAAGTTTGTTTTCTAAAATAATACATTTTACCTTTCTTGAAATAATATGGTTTCATAGTTAACTGATTTATAGAGCTTTATATAAGTATGTGAAATATAGGGAATAATTTTAACTACTTAGCTTCAAGAGATATGTGATGAATAATGTAATTAACAGTTTATATAGCTCTGTAACTTTGTTTATAAGTTAGTATAATTTACCCAAGATATAAGTCTCATGAATGCTTTACTACAAAATTATTCCTATAATTTCTTGGGGACTTCAATTTTACATTGCTATATAATATCAATGTCTCCAGATAACAAGATAAATAATCAGCAAACTACTTAAATATTGTACTTATGAGAGGATAATATTCATAAACATGTAAAAATTTGGAATTTCTTCCAAAGTTTAGAGTTTTGCTTGGATATTCTGGCATCATGTTAATAGCAAAAACTCAATGTATCTGGAAATATCAAACACAATTTTCCTTTAGACAATATATATAAAATTATTGAGAATAATATAAACTCAAAGCATAAAAATTTTTCTTTATATTCACCCATTCTAAAGAGAGTGGAAGTCATATATTGCTTTCTATTTCTCATAAGGTCATAAGATTCACTTTCAAATCCAGATGAAAAAAGCAACTGACTACAGTAATTTAGATGTGATTAGATCATTGCTTATTTTTTCCTAAGTAGTTACTATAGGAAATGGCAAGTCACAGCAATAAATGCCAATTCATGAAGAAACCCAGGAAACTGCCTAACCTAAAGGAATCCCTGTGTGTCAACTGTTAGAGCTGGTTTGGGATGGTCAACCAGTTGGCCATCTACATTCAAGAGTCACTCATGGGGGGCGCCTGGGTGGCACGGCGGTTGAGCGTCTGCCTTCGGCTCAGGGCATGATCCCGGGTTATGGGATCGAGCCCCACATCAGGCTCCTCCACTATGAGCCTGCTTCTTCCTCTCCCACTCCCCCTGCTTGTGTTCCCTCTCTCGCTGGCTGTCTCTCTCTCTGTCGAATAAATAAATAAAATCTTTAAAAAAAAAAAAAAAAAGAGTCACTCAGCTTCTTCCCTAAGGACAAATCACTCCATCTAGAATCTGCCTCCAAATGCTTTTTGTTGTGGTGGTGGTTCTGTTTTGTTTTTTTATAAATCATACTAATCCAAATAAATTTTCTCCTAGTCCTTGCCTGAAAAAGATAGACATACTTCATAATAACAGATGATTTAGAACTCTGAAGGAGTACCTTCACCAACTACCATAGGCTTAAGATTTATTCTTGCAGAACCCTATTTAATATCACTCTCCCTAACATCGGTTCCCCCCCATTGGTATCATTAACATAATGTCCGACTTTACCATCTACATCTATAATATTTAAAATACATAAATATATGGTTTGAAATACATAATATGATCTGAAAATAAATTTGACAAACTTTATCAGAAGCTTCTCACAGAATTTATGAAATAACAAAGATTTGAAAAATAAAAGACAAAAAATATGAAGAATTTTTAAATAAACATGCAAAATTTCATAGTTTATAATATTAACAATCCATTCTACTATAAATCAGTCTCTCAATAAGACCAAGCCGGAAATAGTCATAAAGGATAAAGTGTTTAATTAACAGGTAGTATGGTGAACAGGAAAAGTACAAGACTAATATCCAGGGCTGACATTATCAAAATTAAAATAGACCAGTAAGAGGAGGAGTAATCATGAAAATTAAAGAGAGCTAAGCTACAATTCTACTCAAACCATTTAGCATATTTGGAGATTCAATCTGTTAGTAATTTAACTAGCAATTAAATTACTCATCTTAGAGCATGCACTTATCTTATTCACTGTACTATACACTGGAGATAAATATCCAGTTTCTTAACAATATTTAGACTTCTGAGTCAGGCATTTTTTGTCATTTGTTTTTTAAAGAATGCTCCTTCCATCAGTTCAGAGAGCATGTAACAAATTAATTTTGTGTAACAGCAACTAAGCAGATTTTAAAATCAAAACACTTTTGCATTTATTACTATTTACCATTAGAGCTAATACCAAACTTAAAGGTATTTCACTGGAAGACCTTTAAATGGAAACAATTGGGAGCTCTGCAAGCTCTGTGCTTCCACTTTCGACTTTTCAAAGCAGATACCCAAGAGCGACCAGTTGTACATCTCACTTCACCTCATGACCTCAAGAATTTGATGCCAAAAATATACTTTATCTTTGTGTAAACTGGTTCCTTGTTGAACCTTGTAAAAAAATCCATATAAAATAATGTTATTGCTTGCTAATATGAGTAAGAAGTCAACTTAGCAACAGATTATTTATCTACTAAGGAATCCATAAGGAGATTACCACTACAATTAAGAGCTTATAACATCAGTGAAATCACAATTTGGTTTTGACAGAACAATCTGCTTAAATTTTCAACAACTAATTAACACCCTTAATCGATAGCATTTTAATGCATTAGTGCATCATTCTGAAAATGCTAATGGTATATTAAATATGTTTGATCAATATTAAAGAAGTGGGTTGTAATCTATTTCAACTAATACTAATGGGCATTATTTTAAGTCTTTATTGCTATCTACTGCTTCAATGATTGTAATATGCAATTTGTTAGATTACCCATCTGCCTTTCATAAACATTGCATCAAAGAATCTTGACAAAAAATAAAACTTTATTATATCATCAAAAACAAGTAGTTTAAAAATGCCAATACTTTTACCCTTAAAAATCAGTATTACCAAGACAAATAAAGCAGAGTGTCTGAAGAGGTGTGACCCATGACTTAAAAATACTGTCTTCTTTAAGGAATTCTGGCATGCAATGAGGAAGATCACTGAGGGATGAGCAGGTCTATTTGAATAAGGAATCTCAGGTCTTCTGGGAAGGAAAGTTTTCAATCATTTATTTCTGAAATTCAAGGTCAGTGAAATCTTTCAGAATAGACCTAGTAGCATTAATCAAGGGTCAATGGCTAAGAAGAAATGGAATTGGCATCAAAAATTCACCATAAGAGAGGTGGCAGATCCAAAGAGTTTGCCTACCCTGTAAAAAAATCAGGGTGGGTGAACAAGTACAAGGGTTCAGGGGAATCTGGAACAAGAAACACTGAAACGGGTTTCTACTGTCACCACAATGGCAGGCTTGCACCACCCACCTTGGCTTATAGACTGAGGCACGGTGGGCTGTTGGGGAACACAAAACAATCACCTTCCTTTGCCTTTGAAAGCAAATGCAACTTTGGGATGGCCACATACCAGTAAGATATGAAGCCCAAGTCATCACTTGGCTGAAACAAGCTGTGAGCAAACAATATTTCCAGTATTTCCAGGTTTCAGTGAAACTGCAGGAAAGTGGCAGCTAATTCTGAAGCAAGAATTTGTGGTCACTCTGATAGAGTCTTCTAACCTCAAGAGAGCTTATCAGAGCTCTGATTTCAGTGGTTCTAAGGGAAGCACACAGAATTGTCCTTAAATAAGACTGAGAACAACAATGCATTCCAAGGGAAAATATGCTGAACTCCCTTCTAATCCAGCATGGACTGCCTAAATCATTCACAGTATCTTTAACTGGCCATTTTTGCAGATTTAAATTGTAAAGCAATATGTTTCAGTTCAATTTATAAATCTATTGCCTGACCTGGACACTTAGCCAAGGGAATAGTAAGAACCACCACAGTGAATCCCATCTAGGATCCAGAGACTTTTCTTTATTCATCTTGTCTGATGAAACCCAATGTCTTCCTGATAAGATCAATTATCCCAGGAGGTAAAGTAACTTCCTTGTCCACCCACTGGGTCAACCACAGCAAGACCCAAATGATGAATTGAAAGTTGAAACTGCTCAACAGCACTATGGCTATGTTCTTGGGTAAAATTATTTGTCCTTTAAGCAACAGAACTTCCAAATTACTGAGTCCCAAGTTGCTAGGACAAGGAGCAAAAAATATTCCTGATTTCATGATGACAAGATCCACTTCTATTTTCACTATTTTCCTCCACAATTGTGCATTCTGATTATGGTGGAAAAATCAAGTATCAGCAGTGGTTTTTAAGTACACAGAGTGCTCATAGAACCAGTACCCCAACACAGTTTTGTCTCATAGCTCATGTTAAAACTGAGCCACTTTCTATCAAATCAGCTGTTTGTGGGTAAATGAGAATATGATAAGTCCAATGAATTCAGGGGATAGAAGCCCATTAATACAAAATATAACCTTTAGCGGAGGCAAGATTTACAGAATACCACAGTGACAGAGAAGGCATTCTGTCCACACATGATGATTCTAATAGAAGTGCTGACAACAGAAAAAGCAAATTTCCATCCCAGATTCAGAATCTGTCCTCAGAATAGGACATTTTGCTGCATAAAAAATTAGCCCAACATCTAGCAGCTTGAACAACAAACATTTGATATCTCGCAGTATCAGTAAGTCAGACATCTGGTGTAGTTTATCTGGGTGCCTCTCAGGTTGCTCACAAGGCTGCAATTAATGTGTTATCCAGGGCACTGGTCAAGATTCAGAGGGGAAGGATCCACAAAAGAGATCACCAGTGTAGAGGCTGGTAGGCCTCAGGAGATGCACATGCAAGCCCAAAGCAACTAAGATTTTCATTAACACTCTCCTTGCCATTCTTCCACCCTCTGCCCATAGCCAATTCAGAGGCCACTCGCACACATATAGGTATTTGCAAAGGCAGCACCCTACTTCCAGTATCCAAGTCTGTGTTATCCAGTACTATGTACCAAATTACATCAAGAACTCCAATTACAACACATACTACTTTACAGTCTCTTAAGGCTAGGATGTGTCAGTTAACTGTGGTTGCCTCTGACTCATGACCTCTCACAACACTACCCTCAAGATGTCATTTGGGGCCACATTTATCTAAAGGCTTAACTTAGGGAGGATCCATTTGCAAGCTCATACTTGTGGCTATTGATAGGGAGAGGTCAGCTCCTTGTCACATAAGTTCTCCATATTGCTACTCATAACACACATTTCTTCCTCCAGGGAAAGGTGCAAGGCAGAGAGAGAAGGAAAGAGTGAAGCAATAAAAGCCAGTCTTTTTGTTGCCTAAATCCACCATTTTGCCATGCAAACCCATTAGTTAGAAGGAATTCACTATGTCCAACCCACTCCGGAGAAGAAATTATACAAGGCTTGAATTCCAAGAGGCAAAGATCATTAGGAGCCACTGTGGAAGCTGCCTACCCCGGAGGGGATCACAATAACGAACCTGCCATCTCTACATGACTCGTCCCTCACTGAGAACATCAGTTTAAGCAGTTTCTTTAGCAGGTGGGGAAACTCAGCAGTAGCAGCTGCCAGATTAGCTTTGATTAAGGGAAGTTTGGCATTGTTCAGCCCATACAAAGGCAACATCCCTGAAAACATGATCATTTTGTGCAAGGGTTCATTGAGAAATACCTGAATGATCAGGGAAAGAAGGTGATTGGCATGTATTGATGGATCATCTTGTCTACCTTATAAGAAAAAACTTTTTGCTATTTTTGTCAATATTGTCTGGTAGACATTTTTGTGGGATACAAATTATTTTACACCTTTTTTTCTCTTTAAAGATATATACCTTTCTCTTAGAGGTCTTCATCACTAGCTTTTTAAGTCTCATTTTTCCAAGTCTCTGTCCAGACAGCCAAACAATTAGCCACTGCTCATTTATCAATGTAAATGCTTGCCTCCAGTTGTTTCTCATTTCACACAAAGTAGACCAATGTACGACCCAAAGTTCTGCCCACGGGGATGCTCTTCATCAATATCTTAAGTGGCCAATCTGGGTTATACTGTAATTCTATAGCACCCCAATTTTAACTGGTACCAACTTACCATGCAAATACTTCAATTGGCCATTATCAGGTTGTAGGAACTTCTTTAAAGGCTTATCTGTGTAGACTAAGGGAGAAGTAGTGAAATAAGAGCAAGAACCATGGACATTTGAGCCACCTGCTTTCAAAATTTACTTGGGTCTTCCAGTTCTGCTAGGAGACAGTCTCATATACACCATTTCCAGTTTATAATGAGATGTTCATATTTTGATAGATAACTGTATCTCAAAAAGGAATCTGGGTGGTATGGCAGCCATGGAAGCATGTCCCTCAGGTCTCTCTCCAAAAGCAATGCTAGCACGTAGTTAGTTCACAGCCTTTCGCAGACATGCCCTTGGAATCCGCTACAGCATTTACACCAAAGCCATGCTCTCTTGGCTGCTACCAGCCAACGACGAGGCATAGCAGGAGTACTAGATTTGAGCTCTTTCTGTCCAATGCTGAACTCCCCTAATGATAAATCTATGCCCTGGGCCTCTCATCAGCCTGGATAATACTTTCTCAAAGCTGCACTGCAGTCTGGGGCTATCCTGTCCAATTCTCCTGCATCCCTTGTCTTATTTCAGAGTTATCACTGTTACTGTGGTCTGAAAGTCCTCTGGTTACCCTTTCTCCCTCCTGCCTCCATCCAAGTGTTTCCCCCAATAATTTTCTCCTTTTATAATTTTGTTTTGGCATCTGCTTCTCAGAGGACCTGAATTAACCTAAGTGGTACAATAACTTGGTACCCTGGTCAGCTGCTCAATTTCCGCCAGTGCTCAGTAGCAAACCAAAAGATACTTTTCAAATAGAAAGGACGGGATGACCTTGCTTCAAAACCTTGGGACCTGTAACTATTAACCTTTTCTTGAGAAAATTGGGATTGTTAGATGTTCACTATTTCTTCTTACTGTCACATGCAATAACATTTGATGCATCGTGGCATCTGACCCAAGTGTTAGGACAGCTAACACTTCAGGCTGCAGTCCCCTAACACTTCAGGCTGCAGTCCCCCAGGCTACCAGATAGCCTCCTGGGTTATCTGGTAAATGCGTGCAACTTTGTACCAATTTGTCTCTTAGAAAGATAAATGGATGTGTCCAAAATCAGTGAACCCCTATAAGTCCACTGAGGCAAGACTCAGAAACTTGGCAGGATTTATCTTGCACCTTCTAGCATGCATGTGTCTTTTTAAAACACCCCTGGTACTTACTACTTCGTGTTCATTGGTTCCAAGTAGCTTTTATTATTTTATATATTTATATTATTATATATTTATTTTAACTGGGAACAGAAAGGTTGACCTAGTTTTGAGGCTAAGATACACTACTGTTCCTTTCAGAAGCAAACTGCTTCTGTTTTCTTTACTGAAAACAATATTAAAGTATTTGCTAGAGCAAGATCTGAATACCAGGTGCCAGAGACACCAGCTACAATTGATAACATCATCTGATTAAGTGCAATAATTTCCTGTCATTCTCCCTGATCCATCCGGCTTCTGCTATGACCAAACTAGTGATTTAAAATTGGGACGTGGCATGAAGTACAACCTTGCATCTTTGCAGCCTCTGACTATGGCACCAATCTCTTCCTTTTCCTCAGGGACATGGTATTACTTTTGGATTATTATCTTGATGGAACATGGAAACATGTCCAAGGACTTGTTCTTGTCCATTTCTATCATAATAGCTTGTATTCTGGGGAAGGAGAACCAGTGTGAGTTTCTGTCAGTTTCTCAGTATCTTTACACCAGACCATGCAGAGTCATTATGGCAACACATAATAGCAGTATCTTTTCCGGTTGTAAAAAGTGTTCTCTTCTTGGAGCAGGCCTTTTACTAACGATCCATGATTCCTACATTGGGATACAATTCTAGTTATAGACCTGCAGGCTACAAAAGTTAATGGAATAGGTAGCACAGATACCTGGCACCCCTTGTGAAGAATGTGCCCCAGGTACAGTCATTATGAGTAGATTTCATATAAAAACTGGTTCCCCAGGCAGGGTATAGGAGGTCTGGCTGTGCCATAAGGGGAGATCTGGAGTTTTAGAAAATGGAGTTCTCAGCCTCTGTCTGTGTTCTTGGCAGGTATTAGCATCCCACTTCTCCCCACCAGTGTGGAGTTTGACCATTTAATGGACTCCAATTCTGCCACTCTTACACAAGGTCCCTGGTTTAATCCTTGGGCACGTATGCCTTACATATACAGGAGATTAGAGACTTCTTCACAACTGCCACCATGACTTTCCAATCACTTACGTGCTTTCTCAATCAGAGCACTATAGCTCTCTTTTTTCCTGTGTGTGTGCGCTCTTTGGTTCTATTAGAAATCAGGTAACTCTGCAATATTTCTGGTCAATATTGCCACCATAGTGACCAAGTACCAAGGTCATTGACTCTCTAAAGACCTGACCCTCCAGCTGCATCTGCACATCATCTTATGCCAGCACAGTGAGAATCTGAGAAGTGACATCCCCCTGAGGGTGACACCACCATGACCATCCAACATCTCATGATTAATTTGAAGATTAAATGAGATGAAACGTCTGGCATGTAAGTAATGAACAATAGTTTTTCTAAGATCTCTAATAACAGTACAAGTTTTAATGGTTTTACTTACTATGGAACCAACACTAAAGTAATGCATGTAATTTCTGCAACAATTCTGTGAGATACATATTACTTGAATCCCTGCTTTTTTTTTTTAAAAGATTTTATTTATTTATTTATTTGACAGAGAGAGAGAGAGACAGCCAGCGAGAGAGGGAACACAAGCAGGGGGAGTGGGAGAGGAAGAAGCAGGCTCATAGAGGAGGAGCCTGATGTGGGGCTCGATCCCATAACGCCAGGATCACGCCCTGAGCCAAAGGCAGACACTTAACCGCTGTGCCACCCAGGTGCCCCTTGAATCCCTGCTTTAAAAAAAAAAATCTGAGGCTCCATGAGGTTAAGAAACTTGTTCAGTATCATATAGTTAGTGACCGTCAGGGCTAGGATTTGAATCCAGGCAGTCTGGCTCAACAGTCCTTGCACCAACGTGCTATGCTGACTCTGATCTGGGAGAGGGATCTCCCTTGCAAAATTTTTTGACAGCCCATCCTCTTTCCTGCATATTACCTCTGGGCATAATGGGCCATATGTGGTAGCAGGATGAGGACCAGATAATGTGTGGGCACACAGAATAAAACAGTTGAAATCATTTGAGATTCTTAATTCTCCCACAACCTCATCTATTCCATCAAAAATATTCTTAATACTGTACACTCAAAATCTATCAAGAATCTTATCTAGTCTTAACCCCCCCACCCTCAACTACTACATCATTCCACCTGAACTAGCTTCCTAAATAATGCCCACATAGTTGTTCTTCAGACAGTATTTTTTTTTTAAGATTTTATTTATTTATTTGACAGAGAGACAGCCAGCAAGAGAGGGAACACAGTCAGGGGGAGTGGGAGAGGAAGAAGCAGGCTACCAGTGGAGGAGCCTGATGTGGGGCTCGATCCCAGAACACCGGGATCACGCCCTGAGCCAAGGGCAGACACTTAACGACTGAGCCACCCAGGCACCCCTATTCTTCAGAGAGTATCAATCTTTCTTCTAAATATGTAGTCAAATCATGCCATGAACTCCTCTCAGCAAAATCTTCAGATAGCTTCCTATCTCATTCTCAGGACCACTCAAACCCTCAATGTGGCCACTCTCTGATCACTCCTACCCCCTCTCACTCCATGCACACACTATACTCCTTATGGTTTATTAAATATACCAAGCATATGACCACATTGGGCTCTCTCTCCTTGGATTATGTACCCCAAAATGTCCACATGGTTTCCTCCTTGACTTCCTGCAGATCTGTGCTCAACTGTTCCCAATCTGCAAGTCTTAACCTGATAAATCCATTATGATGAAATTTTCTCCCTAATTTTTACATATAGATAATAAATTATAGGATATTCATCTTTAGACAGGTAAAAGCTGTGTTTGGATTTATGGCTTTAGTTCCAAAATGTCACTTTCATGGAACTCATCAGTTCTGTCCTTACAAGAAGAAAACAGTTGGACAACTGGTAATCATAGACTATTTTTGAATCCATTTAAAAACATTGCAGTATGATAGGTCTCTCTAAATTCTGAAGAGAAAGGCACATTCAGAAATATGTAACTGAAATCTACCTACTCAGGCTTGAAGTCAATGGAACCATAAACCAGTAGGAACACTTAAATGTTATTTTTGACTAGTTACGAAAGGCTGAGCATGTACCAGCATGAAGGTAAAAAAATTTCTGTGGTCCACAGTCTTGAGGGAGCTCCCACACTTTCATGGGCTTTTCCTCCAGGTTCTCATGATGAAGATCCAAGAAAGATCCCCTTATGGCTCTGATCAGATGAGGGAGTGAGTAATCATTGTTAAATACACTAAGAACCTTCTTCATAACAAAGGTCAACCCTCCGCTGGAAAGGACTCTGCCAGAGCCTTACCTAGTTGGGGGAAGCTGGATCCAAGTGTCTCAATCTAGCCCTCTTCTACCCTTCTGGTCTAACCTGAGAGGGGGTGGGGGAAGACACAGTCAACAGGGATCAGGGTTTTAATAGATTAGAAATGCTGAAGCTGGGAAAGGAGTTGGGAGCAAAGCAGAAAAGCTTGAGAACTGGAAGAATTTAGAACACTCCTCTCATACACTTTACCATATACCAACAGGGCTCCACATAGTAAATGCGGATTACAGCTAAAGAGCTCATCATACTGATTCTCTGAGGAGGAGTATTTAGGGAAGCCTAAAGTCAAAAGAAGAAAGAAAAACAAGAACACTAGAAGGATTTGAAGGTTCTGTTATCCACAGCCACAGAAACATTAAACAGACCAACTTCTAGACATATTAAAGGAAATCCTCACACTAAAGGATAATTTGTCTAAGTTGATATTACCCAAGACACCCAGCTTTAAATAAAAGAATTACAAGCCATGCCAAAAGACTAGGAAATACCCAGTCTGAAGAGACGAAGTAATCATTAGAACTAGGTTCAAATAGGACAAATGTGTTGGAATTACCTGTCAGGAATAAACAAAATATGTAAAAGATGCTCATGAAAAAAGACGGCAAGCAAGAACACATGGGTAATGTAGGCAGAGTAATGAAATTATATAAAAGACTCAAAAGTAAATGTTTGAAATCAAAGCATTATAACAAAAATAAAGAATGTCTTTGACCGGCTTATGAATGGACACAGCTGAAGAAAGATCAGAAATGTTACAAGGACTGGGAGAGAGAAATCAGGAATACACTAAGATTCTTGCACTACACATGAAGCAGCATGTTTAAAAGCTGACTTATATTAGTTTAAAATATATGTTGTCAACTGTAAGGCGTTCACTAATTTTTACTGAAGACAGGTATGACTGATATAGTAAAAGAGAAAGTAAAATGGATCACATGTGTGACTCCATTAAAACTAGATAAGGCAGAATATGGGGATTAAGTCCGTGGGAGACAAAGAATACACACACACAACAGAATTACAAAGAGACATTAAACCAACTATTTCAATAACCACTTTAAATGTGAATGGTCTAAATATACCAATTAAAAAACAGAGATTCCAAAAGGACCAAAACAAACAAAACACCAAAACAAAACAAAAAAAACAAGACCCACCTGTATGCTGTCTCTAAAAAACCTACTTTATGAAAAGGCTCCAACAGGTTAGAAATTAAGGGATGAAGAAGATACAGCATGCTGACAACTAATGAAACAAAGCTAGAGTATTTACATTAGTGTGAGACAAAGCAGACGTCAGAACAAAAAAGGTAATCAGGAAGAAAGAGGACATTATTGTGTTTGTTTGCTGGGATTCTGTACATCTGCTCAGGCTGCCATAACAAAGTTAAGAGACTGGGTGGCCCAAACAACAGAAATTTTCTCCCAGTTCTGACGGCTAGAAGTCAAAGATCAAAGTGCTGCCAGGTTTCCTTTTTCCTGAGGCTCCTCTCTCCTTGGCTTGCAGAAGGCCACCTTCCTGCTGTGTCCTTACATGGTCTGTCCTCTGTGTGTTTACATCCCTAATGTCTGTATGTCCAAATTTCCTCTTCTTCTGAGGACACCATAGTCTATTATAATCCACCCTCACAACCTCTCTTTAAATTAATCATCTCTTTAAATTAATCATCTCTTTAAAAGCCCTCTCTGCCAATATAGTAACTTTCTGAGGGGATTAGAATTTCAACACCTGAATAAAAATTACAGAGAAGGAAAAAGAAATAAATTTTCCAAGAAGACATAACAATCCTAAATATGCATGGGCCTAATAATGGAGCATTGAAATAAATGTAGCAAAAAATGATAGGACTGCAAGGATGAGTGTGGTTCTTTGTGACCTAAAATAACAGATTTGTAACTTTTCCTAATAATCAAAGTCAAATATTGTGCCCTGATACTTGGGAATGTTGGCATAGCACAGTGATACCTAAAAGTATACTATAATTACATTTCTGAGGTTAGTAGCATAAATGATTTATAAATGTATCAACTCTCTAGACTCTAGAGGCATTCCCCCAGTGTCTCCAAATAACCTCACCCCTTGCTCCACCAAAACAATACCTCCAAGTCTGAACTATTCTGTTGCTGTCAATAACACCTTCTCCCACCACTCTCTATCCCTAATCCTGATTTATTCCTCTTTGATTAAACAAATCCCACGTGAAACACGGCTATTTCTCTTTTACTTACCTGCTTTAGAATTTAAACTTTGTGAGACTTGATCTATTTAATGTTTTATCTGAGACTAGAATAGCCTCTGGAATGTAGTTAAGTGCTCATTTACCATTGACTCGTTGAATAAATGAATCACGGATGCTCTATACTGTTTTGGTATATGCTTAAATAGTGTTATTCTTTTATATCTTGTGAAAACAAATATTCTATCTGTAACTAATATACAATTTTGCTATGGGGGATTTAAAAGAACACAATTGGGTCTGGAAATCCAGGAAATATGTAACCAAGACTAGAGAACATAAAGTCTCTCTCATATAACCACAAAATCATTTTCTTGTTTGTACTTGAACTTTTTTAAGTAGGGAAGAAAATCTTTTTATAACATATGAGTTCTTACAAAGAAAATTCATGAGGATGACATAGCACATTGTCAAATTCACACTGATCATTTTTAAGCCTTTTTGAGAAATTTTGGCACTAAATTTGATGGAGTGGGATGAATGCAGAAAATGTAAGCCACAATGCCAAAGATGAGGACCTAGGACAGGCTCTTAGCAGGACTGCAAGGAGAACTGGTTCCAGCATGCAGAATAACAACCTCTAAATTTGCTCCTTTGTCCTAATTTTCTGTAGTTAGAAATGTAGAAGATTCTAAGTTTCCTCTAATCATTTAAGTCAAAACTAAAAGTGTTCAATGTTACTCAATTATTCACCTCCACAGCAACACAGACCACATAATGCATACTATAATTTAGCAGATATTAAACATTTACTGCTGCCAAGCATTATACTGGACTTTGGGCATATAGAAATAAAATGACAATGCCCTTGACCTTAAGGAGTTAAACTCCAGCAGTAATATACATGAACACAATTATGTTATTGGTATAATTGAGGTATGTCTGTATATAGAACATATTTAATGGTGTTCTACAGATACTAAATGGGAATACTTAAGAATGAATAATTAATTACCCCTAACAGAACAAGGAAAATACCCCCCAAAAGAAAGCACTTCAGCTCAGACTTGAAAGCATTAGAAGTTCACCAGAACATCAAAGCACAGAAGAGTAAAAGAACCATGTAACTGAGCAAGTTTCTCATTTTATACTGATGAGGGAAAAACCACATATAATAAACCTAGAAAATATTTTTATTTTCCATTTTACTTTTACTGATTTTCTGTAGATGTGAACACTGACTTGCCTTTAGTATTTCTTGTTCTTGATTATATTACTGGTATCATAATTTTATTTTAAACACTTTGCAGAAGTATTGTAAACATTTTGTAGAAAGCTATGAGAGAAAAATAAGCCATTATGAGTTATTTCAAGCTCTCTACTTGTTAGAATTACACCTACAGATTTCTTTCAGCCATTTAAATTCGAAACAGTCTAAAATATAATTAATGATCTCTCCATTGCCCTCCCGAGTTCACGGTCTTTCACTAAACTTTGAAAACTAATAACTATTAAGTAATATATCCTTACTTTACCTACACAAGCATACTAAAGAAACGTAAATACAAGCATGCATGCCTCAGAGATATTGCAGGTTTGGTTCCAGACCACTACAATAAAACAAACACTGCAATAAAGCGAGTCAATTTTTTTCGGTTTCCCAGTGCACATACAGGTTCTGTTTATACCACACTGTAGTCTATCAAGTGTGCAACAGTATTATGTCCAGAAGAACAATGTACATAAAGAATACTTACATTGCTAAAAAATGCTAACAATCATCTGAGATTTTAGCAAGTCATAATCACTGATCACAGATCACCATAATCCAGTAGTGCAATTTTGCAAGAATTACCAAAATAGGACACAGAGACACAAAATGAGCAAATGCTATTGGAAAAATGGTACTGCTCCTAGATGCAGGGCTGCCACAAACCTTCTCTTCATAAAAAGCGCAGTATCTTAGAAATACAATAAAGCCAGACACAACACAATAAGGCATGCCTGCACACAGGATGCTTTCTGGTTTCTAATTTTATTCTACAAATGTTTTATTATATTCTACATACCATTCTGTAACTGTGAATTTACTTAATAATGTATCCTAAATTATTCCACAATATTTCAGCAAAATTCAGGCATTTACTTCATACTGAGAATCTAAAATGTGCTAGGCTCTGTGAGAAGCCCTGATGACAGAATGTGGAATGGGGTAGCTATGCCCCTGGCCACGTGCTGCTGACATCCTTCCACGATTGCAAGGCAGAGGAGTGGATGTCAGGAGTGTTCCAGACCCAGAAACTTCATTTTCATAGCACTGAGAAAACCCAAACAACTATTGAAAATAAACGTTAGGAGTATTTAAAAAAAAAAAAAAAAAAAAAGAGTAACAAAGCCAGAGGAAAAGGAGAAACCAAATTTCACAGTTTTCATTTACACAAAGATTTCAACAAGTATTTATTGAACACCAAACTCCTTACTAGGAACAAAATATTCTTGCTGTCATGGAAGGAGCAGAAAAAAAGTAATATATATATGTAGTTTATTAGGTGAGAATGAATGGACAAAGGCAAAATTAAAGCAGGTAAGGATACAGAGAGAACCAGGTTGAAAATGGAGGGGTTATTATTTTATATACGGTGGGTGAGTGAGGTCCCCACTTATAAGGAGATATTGAAGCAGAAAAGAAGGTAAAGGAACAAGTCACGAGGATGCTTATGAAAAGCTATTCCAAGGCCAAGGAATGGTCAGTGCAAAAGCCCTGAGGCCCAAGTACCTAGGCATTTTCAGCAAGGCAAAGAGACACCGTGGCTGGAGCAATAGCAGAGAAATAATAAATGAGGTCATGGGTCATAGTGAGACAGGAGACCACTGAAGGCTCTGGCTGACAGAATCACTCTGGCACTGTGAAGCATGGGTACTGGCAGGGCAAGGAAGAAAGCTCAAAGACCAGTTAGAAACCTAATGAAATAGTGCAGGCAAACGATGCTGGTGGCTGGATCAGAGAGGTAATAGGATGGCATTCTAAGATCAAGTGTATTTACACTAAAGATAGGTGCAAAGATCTCTAAAGAATTTTATGTGAAGATGTACATAAAAACTCTGGTAGCAAGAGAACAAGCATGAATTTGAATATAAGGAGTCTAGTTAGGAAATTATATAAATTTGGAAATGTTCTGTTTTCCTTTTTAAACAACCCTCTAAAGTAGGATGAGAATTAATTCATATTCATGATAGAGGCTAAGTAAGCAGATGCCTATGTTGGGAAGGAAGAAAGGAACTGAAGAGGGGAAAGGACCGAACAGCAGGCTTGCCAGATAATCCGGAGAACTGATGAAGGCCGATGATTTCAAATCTATAGAATTTTACACCATAAAGAACAATGTACTGTATCACACTGCAAAACTCACAAACATTATGGCTACTTTTTAAAAATCAAAGCATTTTAATACAAAAATTGAGTTTAGGGATAAAATGCCATGATGTAGCTTTATAATTTCCTTATAATAAAAGAATTTCAAGGGTTGAAATTACTTGTTGAAATATAAAGTTATGCATTTTTAACCCATCTCAATCATGAAATTCTATTTGTTCTAATTATTTATAATTGCTGCCTTAGTTATTTTAAAGACTGGACTTTGCTAATTAGCTCTTTTCAAATGCTCTGATCCTCTGATCCCTGTTTCCTCTTCATGCAGGCTTTGTGTAGTCTTGCTTTTATTTGTATTGACCTTTGACATTTCAATTTTCTGTTTGCTTTTTAAATCCTAGATAATTAGAGGATTTCAAATTCATCATGATAGAGAAGTTCTTGTACAGAGCATGTAATTAAAATATCTGATGGCAAGAACCAGGATTTTAGCACCCTAGGGTTGAAAGATCGTACCTCCAAGCAGCATATCCCCGCAGGGTATTTTGTGTTTCAGCAATTAACCTCCTGTTCAGGACATGGCCTGCTATTCATCTCCTAACATCCCTTGGTTGGGATTATTTCAAAGTCTGCCCTTTTATTGCCTTTTATCCGATGTAGTGAACCCTCAGGTCAAAGTAAAAGGGCCTAGACAGAAAGTCTCATCATCTTGTAGAAATGATCACACTACCTTTTATTAGAAATGTATCATTAGAAGCTTGCAAATTGCCTTTTGCCCTGCATAAAACTGTTACATTTACGTTTTATCATAATGTTACAGCTATTCCATCAGTGAATTACAGTACCTGCTGCACCCAAGCACTTGTGGGTGCCCACATATAGACAGGTGCCCAGGTCCTACAGAGCCACAGAAATTGTTGGAATGGGAATGAATGTCTGAATAGGCAGTGAGCTAGAACAGAAAGGATCTTGAAACGCTTTGTTGCCACAAAATTGTAGCAAGGCATTTTCATTTTTCCTTCATTCCATGTATACTTCACAAGTGTGGGCTCTGTGATAGGCAGTGTAATTTGCGTTGTGGATACAAATATGATAAACTGTAAGTTGTCCCTCTTCAAGAAATACAAAGAACAGATAAGAAACAGACTTAAAAGTGTTAATACCACCAGATGTGGTATGATATAAATGGTAGTACATATGCACTGAGTAGTAACAAAAAAAGAACATCTATACCTGCTTAAAGACCCCAGGGAAGACTTCTGAGAAGAGGAAACTTTTGCCTTGAGATAGGACACTTAAATAGAAGATTTCTGGACAGACAAGTGTGTAGGAGAGTGTGTGTGTGGTGGAGTGGCAGTGGTAGTGACAGAGGATTCCAAATCCGGAGAAATGCACAGAACCAGGAAAGAGCATGCTCATAACCCAAAATAATTCTGTACGGTCAGACTGGAGCATGAGAAGAACCATGAGAAAAGATGAATCTGGACACCTAGTTAGCCAATCAGTCAAAAATATAGGGCTCCTCTGCTAAGACAGCAGTAAGCTTGCAAAAGTCTTGGCACCAATGCCAAAAAAGACATGGCAAATTTTATCCTACAGATGATGGAGCACCATGGGAAATGGGCATGACCAGCTGTGCACTGGTAATGCCATTTTGCCAGTAGCAAGGCTCAACCAGAAGGGCTGGGGGTAAAGGCAATGTAAGACGACCACTGAGAGTCCAGAAAACAGGATGTGAGGACCGAAATTGGACGATGGCTGTGAAAAGGCAGAAGTAGCAAAATACACAAAACATAATTAGGAGGAAGACTATAAAAGTAATTGGTGACTGATAAATGTGACGGGTTTCCTCAATTTTCTGACTTGAAAGAGTGCCCAAAGAAGGAAGATCTCTAACGCAAAAGGTCAGAAGAACGCTCCATTTCCAGACGAGGACACAACATTGAGCGTGTTACCTGCCCCCTTAAAACTCTTTTCTCAATGGAGAGAATACTGGCACCTGCCTCCTAGGAATAAGATGAGAATTAAAAGAATTAAGACCCATACATTAATTAAACTGCGTGGGCTCAGAGCAAGCTCTAAAATATGATGTGGTATTTTACAGACATCTTGACCTTATCATGACTTTGAGGCAATCAAGTTGAAATGTCTATTACTGGATAAATAGACTGTAGAGAATTTACAATTTTCAGCATAAAGTCAATAGATTAAACTCACAGACAGCTCTAGAAACATCCAGAACAATGGAAGAGGTGAGCAAGCAATTTTGGGAGAGGCCAACATTTAAGGGGAGGACAGAGAAAGTAAAGCCTATAAAAAGAACACAGATGAGTCTAGGAACAGACCAAAAGCAGCAATCAGGCAATGCAAGATACACTGAATAGACTGGAGTTGAAGAACAGGTATCCAGCCTCTGAGAGGTTCCTGAAAAAAGAAGGACATCCAACTTTGTCTCCACTGGCATTCTGACATTCTTTTTTGTGTTTCTATTATAGTGCACGTAATATTCTAAGTCATGGCTGTTTTAATAACTATCTTCCATTTTTAAAAAAATATAATCTTGTGTTATTTATCTTAAAAATCATCCCAAAACTTACCATCTAAAAACAATACAAATTTTATTTGCTTATAAATAATATGGATCCCATTTTAGGCTGGGCTCAGCTGAGCAGTTCTTCTGCCTGTCTCTCTTTGGATGGTGTGTGTTTATGAGTATGCAGTGAAAACACAACACTTACCTTCTCTCAGCAAATGTCGAGTATACAAAATACAGCCTTGGTAACTATTTTCACACTGTTGTACATTATATCTCCAGAATTTATTCATCTTGCAACACTTAAACTCTATACCCTTTTTCCATCATCTCCCCTACCCTCCAGCTCTTGACAACCACCATCCTACTCTCTGGTCCTGGGAGTCTGACTATCTTAGATTCCATATGTAAATGAGATGATGTAGTATTTGTCCTTCTTTGTTTAACTTCTTTCTCTTACCATAATGCCCTCCAGATTCATCCATGTTATTGCCAGTATCAGGATTTCCTTCTTTTTTAAGGCTGAGTAATATTCCATTGTATACATGCTTTAGATATCTGGCAGCTCAGCTGAGGCTGTGATGATTAAGGCAGCTCCACTCACACTGGAGCCAGCTGAGGCTGGCTGTGGTCATAGTCATATGTCTCCAAAAGGCAACTGCCACCTTCCTCACATGGCGTCCGATTCCAAGAGTGGATATGGAAACTCAAGGTCCCTTGAGGCCCATGTTCCAAACTTTATTCACATAATCTTTGCTACCTTCTGTTGGCCAAAACAAGTCACAAGGCTGGTAGAGAGCCCAGAGATTAGGAAATAGACTCCACCTCTATTGAGAAAGTTATAAAGAATTTTTGGCCAATTTCAACCGAACACACCTCCTTAGTGCAAAAGCCACATGCTTTTGACTTGGTATTCCCAGTTCCTCACAAGCTATTTTTCTTAAAGCTATGCTAAATGAAAGCATACATCTATGGTTGTGTGGGGTATACTTCCTTTATAAACATCCAAGGCTAAGAGTTTAAAAGGAAAAAAAAAAAATCTGTAATAAAATAGAACCAGATTTACTGAAACTGGCAACAAAAAAAAAAAATGAGTCTCTGTAGAAGGAATGAAGCCATACCTCAAAGCTATGACTTTTCTCTTGAATTCTACCATCCTCCAGAGAGCTTACTTTTTACTTCTGCTGACATCATGTACTCACTTCCTTTAAAACTAAGACTCAAGAGACTTTCCCTGATACTCCATGTCATCTTAAATGAAACAAATCTGAAACATTAAATAAGACTTTACTACGGCAATAAAGGTCAAGAGTAACATAAAACTAAATATGGCTTGCTCCCAAAGGTTTTAGACCCCATTCCATTAGGTATTTCTCCTTAAAACTATACCTTGACTTCATAAGAGCCATTGTTGCATATCTGAACAGCTACCCTCCTCACTGTCCAAATTCAAGAAAGACAATCTTGGAGAGTGGTATATACTCCTCTCCCATCTCCTTCAGAATTGGGTTTTTCTGCCTGATGATCTAACTCTTTTCAGACCCTGACTTGAGGATTATGGTCATAACCTGTGGTCATGGCTAGAACCATAACTACAGGAACTAATAACATCATCCATAAACGATGTAACACTAGGAGTACTAGTTGAGGGGAGCATTCTTTTTCACACAGGCCTTAAAATTAACAAATGTAAAAGAATCCAACATTTTTTTTCCATTCACACACAGAATTTTCTTAATATTTCAGAGCCAAAAAGGAGGACAAGGAAAGTAAGAAGAAATCGCCAACATAGTTTAAAATCTAGTAATAGTGGCTCCTTAACCAACTTAATAGATATTCTATAAAGCTAGTTACTTTTTTCTTCTTTTGTAAAAAAAAAAAAACTTCAATTATTTTTAGGTTCACAGCAAGATTGAGTGGAAGGTTGAGAGATTTCCCACATACCCCTATCCCCATACATACATAGCTTCCCCCACTATCACCATTCCCCACCAAAATGGTACGTTTGTTATAATCCATGAACCTACAATGACACATCATATCACCCAGACAGTATTAAAAAAAAAAAAAAAGTGACCTCAGGGAAAAATAAATCAAAAATTCCTACATGTACAATGTCTTTGATCTACCTGGCTTTCAGATTAAGTCAAACACTATGGATTATAAAAAAAAAAAAAATCCATCCGAACCTCGTTACTTCTTGACATTGATGTAATAAAAATTTCTGGATGTCCTATAACTAATTTTGCAGTCGTAATTTCGACAGCACTGAGGTTACTCCTAGTTTCACTGAATCACTGATAAGATTCAAACATTAGACAACAAAGATTTCAACTCAAAATATCCCTAAGACCACTTCACTGACAAAGAATAAAGATACCAAATAAACCTTACATTGCCATAGAGTAAATAAACCTAAAATACATCCCACAATTTCTTCCCTTAGTTTGTCAGTACTAACCATGGTGTCACATTTGTCTGCAGTTGTAAAATTTTTCATTGAATTCTCAAAGCTAGAGAGGACTTGCATAATACAAAAGAAAATAGTGAACAGGATATATAAGCTGCATATAGGAAAAGACTTTCCTTTCATCCCCTACAAGGCCACAGTGGAGCCAAGGTTACAGGAATACAGCAGAAACAAGGATCTTCAAACAGAAGAACTTGCATTTAAAGAATTCTATGTTTCAAAGAGAAAAAAATCCCAAGGGGAAAAAAAGATTTAAGTTTGAAAAAAAAAATTTAGTGAGCAAATAACAAGAAAATATCAAATATTTACTTTCATATGCAAAATGGAAATAAATGAAAATTTTCATAAGGAAAGCAACAAAGCATATTTGCGGTAATAGTAGTAAGTAGTATTAACACAAGTAAATAGTTGATTTTCTATTAGAAAAAACAACAGATATTTCAATTAGATTTTCAAATTTTGCAGACTGAAGACGTGCATCACTCAACAACAGAACTGTTTAGTTTGACCTCAATAATGTGGTTCATCATAGCCAACAGAAATGTCTCTTTCACATAACAGAGCTAGGTGCTGTAAGATGCCATGCCCAGTTGAGGACAGAGACAATTGTTCTGAGGTCCAACATTCACACTAGATATTAGGTGCCATAAATCTTTGAGAGTGGCCTCCTCAAAGGGAATGGTTCTAACATAAATTGAATATAAAAAAATTCACTCTTTTCTGAAATTGAATGTACCAGCAAATATGCTGGCGTACTAGCAGGAAGAGCTATTGCCAGAAGCAACCCAAAACCCACAAACGCATAGATGCAGTTGCTTAAAACTTCAGAGAATTGTAACCTGATAATTCTGGTTCCCAAAGACCCACTGCTAATGCCATCTGCTCTTGCCTGTCCAAATCCAAATGTTTGGGCTGCTGTTGGAAGTCACTTTTCAGCATTTGTTATGGATACCCTCTATACAAAATACTGAATCAGGGCTCTGTTTTGCCCACATGATTGCTCCTTTTTGTTGCCAATGCCTCAATACTGCCATCCAAGTCTCTGAAGCCCTAGGAGGTCATTCTGCTCTCATGGTTCCTCAAGGTGATACCAAACACAGGCCGAATTTTTCCGTATTACCATAACCCAGGTGCCTTACCTCTTCCATCAAGATTTATCTTTTACCTCAGTACTCTGCTAATTCATCTAATTGACTTAACCAAAGTATATATATATTTTTTAAGACTAACTTGTTACTGCTGCCAGGTACCATGCTCACGCCCACTGAGGACGTATTAGCTGAACCCCATGTAATGAGCAATGTGAGGCTTTCATGGACTGCAGGAAAACAGGAAGGCAAGCAATTTGGGAGGCAGGTGGAACTCTGGTTCCCACTAAACTCACACTGAATTAGTGCTGCCTTGTCTGAGTAGGTTTACAGGGAATCTAGAACTGGAATGTCTACTCCTGATAGAGACGGAATACTCAAACTGGTAGCACTTTATTGCTTGGTTCATGCCTTCAATTTGAAATTCAGCAGAGAACGATACACAAGGCCATAGGTTTGTTATTGTTGTTGTTTTAATGTCATAATGGGAATCAATGAGTTGTAGACTTTTTTAATGCTAAGAAAAGGCCAAGTGAAAGTAATTGAAATGTAAATTATAAGTAAAAATGAAATTGTAAGGGTTTTGGATTTCATAACAATCCAATGCACAGTTATGAATTTAAGTGAAAGCAGAAGCTCCCTATTACCTGCTGCTCCTGGAGGGTGGACTAAGCACAGATGATTGTTTGTATTATCACCCTCCTGGGAATTCACCAGATGTTAGCGGCAATGTGACAGAGAAGTGCCAGCTTGGATTGTTGCCACTGAATTAATAGGAAGCAGCCAGTGGATGGACTAACAAGAAATGACTTCAACATTTCTCAGGACAAAGCTTTCCATTACCTGCTTTTTTATTCCCTTTGTAAGCCGACCAGGTTTTTTTTAAAAAGAATTTTTTAATATCTAAAATATTAAGAGTATTTTCTCTAGTCTGACAATCACATATGGATGAGATCTCTATTAGAAATTTATATTTTTGCTACTGAAATACATTCTCTATCAGAGGTTAATGAACTTTTTCTGTAATGGGCAGGTAATAATTTTAGTTTTTATATATAGTCTTTGTCATAATTACTCAATTTGGTCCTTGTCAATGTTAAAGTGCTATAGAGAACACATATATGAATGAGCATGGATGAGTTCTGATAAGATTTTATTTACAAAAACATTTAGCAAACTGGGTTTGGCCCATAAATCATAGTTTGCGTACCCCTCTTCTATATAATGTTATTATGTTTTATGTAATTCACTACCTGCTACATTGCCCTGAATATGGCTGCTACTCAGTATTTATTGTAGACAGAATGACTACATGAGTAACAATATAAATTACTTAAAGCTGGAGAAAAATGTTAATAAATCTCTGCAAAGTTTTATTAGGGGAAAAACAACAGCTTCATAATCACTTTTTCTTTTCCTTACAAGTAAGCAAATATCAAAATGTTCTGAGACAGGGGCGCCTGGGTGGCACAGTGGTTAAAGCGTCTGCGTTCGGCTCAGGGCGTGATCCCGGTGTTATGGGATCGAGCCTCACATCAGGCTCCTCCGCTATGAGCCTGCTTCTTCCTCTCCCACTCCCCCTGCTTGTGTTCCCTCTCTCGCTGGCTGTCTCTATCTCTGTTGAATAAATAAATAAAATCTTTAAAAAAAATGTTCTGAGACAATCCCTCAAAAATAATTTAGCATTTTTATGATAAGAACATATAGAACAGTATAAAGCTTTCGCTTTTACTTTCAAGAACTATTTAAAGATAACTTTTACCATAAGATTATTAGGAATTAATGCCTTAAACATTCTGCTGTGCCCTTCTCCTAGAAAACTGAATGACAGCAGTACAAACAAGGAGATTCTAAAAATAAGAATATTGGGAAAACCCTTCTAGATTTAAAAATACTAATAATTGATCACAGATAAAATATGGGTTAGCAATTAATATAAAATGCTTTCAAATGAAATAACCTAGTTACCTTTAATTTTTTTACTTTGAGACTAAAATTTTATTAATGTTGGGTGATGATTTCACTTAGTTCCATGGCACCACAATTGTACCTATAATGTGATAAATTTTAGGACACTGCAATTCTAATGATAAAACTTTCTAGCTCTTTGATACCCCACAGCATATATAAAATTAAATGTTCTCATGGTTCAAGAAACATGAAACCTCACCAAATTACTGGAATAATGAAAAGATCCATGAGTTCAATCTTTATTGTAAGGCATATAAATCCCTACATAATAATATGGACTTGGACAATTTTTCACACTTAATTTCTTGTTTCCATTATGTTGCATAAATATTCTATGCATTTATACCTCCTCATTCTATGCATTTCTCCAGTAAGAAATGCCAGTCTTCAGAGATCTTTCAGAGACATTTCCAGGAACAAAGGAGCTGGAAGGTACAATTTCCCTCCCACAGCCCCCACACTAAACACACATCCATCTTTGGGAACCACCATAGTGCCAACAATCACCACCTAATGTATTAACAGTGCACTCCATACCCGCATTCCCCTGTAGACACTCCCCCTCCAGTCAGGCCTCCACATCGGGTCCCCAGCCACAGCTGACCCACATAAACACTGCTGATACCATGCTTCTGCCAAGCCACCCCTTCCAGCCAGGCCTCGCCTCAAGGTCTCCTCCCAGAGGAGAGGAGTACTAACCTGGCTGACACCTCATCTCCCACTACTGAAAGGTTCTACAGATCTGCTGTCTCCAATATGCTAGACAGAGCCCATCCAAAGATATGACACAAGCCTAGCAGTGTGAAAGCAGTCCCAACAGAGGCCAACACCAAAGTGACTCTTGCCCCAGAGAGAGGGAAAGATAACCACACACAACAGTCCATCTTCAGCTACAGCAGTGGGCTGGGTGCAGACAGCTGGCCTGACTGCAGGCCCCACCAACCAACAAAAACATCTCAGGGTACAATACAGGGAAAGTGCCATGCAGGTCCATATACTGCATCTCTGGCAAATGCCTGATCTGACCCAAATCAAGCCCAAGGTGGCCCCAGACTGGTCCACTAACAATGCAGGGACCAAACCCTGACCACAGTAGTAGGGCAGGGCACTATAGGAACTCTTCTTCACAAAGTCACTAACTTCAAAAGCAGATGTAGCTGACTTAACACAGAGAAACATACAGAGAGAGTTAGAGGAAATGAGGGGAGAGAGGAATGTGTCCCAAAGAAGAGGACAAAATCACAGCAAGATAGCTAAACAAAATGGAGATAAATAATATGGCTGATAGAGAATTCCAAGTAATATTCATAAAGATACTAAATGGACTAGAAAAAAGAGTAGAGGACCTCAGTGACACCCTTAAAAAAGAGATAGAACACATAAAAAAGAACCAATCAGAGATGAAGAACACAATAAATAACTTTTTTTTTTAATACACTAATGGAATGAATAGTAGACTAAAGGAAGCAGAAGAACAGACCACCACCCTAGAGGACAGATTAATGGAATGCAATCAAGCAAAAAGGAGAGGGGAAAAATGATAGAAAATTAAAACAGGAAACTCAGAGTCATCATCAAGCATAATAACATTTGCATTATAGGGATCCCAGAGGGAGAAGAGAGAGTAAAAGGGGACAGAAAATTTATTTGAATAGCTGCAAAATTCCCAAATCTGGGGAAGGAACCAGACATCCAGATCCAGGAGGTACAGAGAGCCCCAATAAAATCAACCAAAGGAGATCTACATCAAGACACATAGTAATTAAAATGGCAAAAAATAGTGATAGAGAATTTTAAAAAGCAGCAAGGGAAAACAAAACAATTCTACACAAGGGAAACCCCATAAGGCTATCGGCCAATTTTTCAGCAGAAACTTTACAATCCAGAAGAAAGTGGCATGATACATTTGAAGTGCTGAAAGGAAAACACACACACAGAACTGCAGCCAAGAATACTCCACCCACTAATGCTATCATCCGGAATAAAGAGAAAAAGATTTTCCCATACCAACAGAAGTTGAAGGAATTCCTCACTACTAAACCAACTCTACAAGAAAAGATAAAGGGGGATCTTTGAGTAGAAAGACCATAAGCAGGAGTAAGTAGAAAGCACAAAAGCAGTAAAAATAGCATACCTACGAAAATCAGTCAAGGGACTCACAAAATAAAAGGCTGTAAAGTATGACACCATATACCTAAAATGTGAGGGGAGAGGAGTAAAGAATGGGTTCAAACTTAAGCAACCATCAACTTAATATAGACTGCTATATTCATAAGATGTTATATACAAACCTAATGCTAATAAAAGAATCAAAAAGCAGTAACAGATATCTAAAAAATAAAGAGCAAGGACTCAAAGCATATCACTAAAGAAAGCCAATTAACTATGAGAGAAGAAAGAGAAGAATCAGAAAGGAATGCAAAACAAACAGAAAAAAACCATGAAACAAGCAAGAAAAAGGAAGTACATACCTATCAATAATTATAAATATAAATGGACTAAATTTTTTAATCAAAAGACAAGGGATGATGGAAGGGATTAAAAAAGTAATAATAAGACCCATTTATATACTCCCTACAAAAGACTCATTTCAGACCTAAACCCATACAGATTGAAAGTGAAGGGATGGAGAGGTATTTATCACACAAATGGAAGTGGGGAAAAAAATGCTGGGGCAGCAATATTTAAACAAAATAGATTTTAAAGCACAGTATAACAACAGACAAAGTAGGACTCTATATAATCAAAGGAAAACATCCAACAAGAAGATATAATAATTATAAATATTTATGCACCCAACACTGGAAAACCCAAATACTTAAAGCAACTATTATCAGACATAAAATTAAAAAATTAATAGTAATATAATAATAGTAGGGGACTTCAACACCCCCACTTAAATAAATGGATAGGTCATCCGAACAGAAAATCAAGAAGGAAACAGTGGTTTTGAATGACACATTGGATCAGATGGCTCCAACGGATATATTCAGAACATTCCATCCTAAAACACCAGAACACACATTGTTTTCTATGCCCTTGGAATATCATCCAGGCTAGATCACACATTAGGCCACAAGTTTTGAATTCAAAAAAAGACCAAAGTCATACCATACATTTTTTCAGACTAGAACAGTGTGAAACTAGCAATCAACCACAAGAAAAAAGTCAGGAAAGACCACAAATACATGGAAGTTAACTAACATGCTACTCAACAACTAATGGATCAAAGGGGAAATCAAAGAATAGAGACCAATGGAAATGAAAACACAACAGTCCAAAATCACCCTGATGCAGCAAAAGCAGTCATAAAAGGGAAGTTTCCAGCAATTCAGGCCTACCTCAAGAAGAATCTCAAACAACCTAACCTTACACCTAAAGGAGCTAGAAAAAGAACAAAACCTAAAACCAGTAAAAGGAAGGAAATAATAAAGATTAGAGCAGAAATAAATGAAATGCAAACTAAAGAAATAATAGAACAGATCAACAACACCAGTACCTGGTTGCTTGAAATGATCAACTAAATTGATACACCTTTAGCCAGACTCATTAAAAAGGGGGGGGGGGGGGCTACTCAAATGAAGTCAGTAAGAAAGTGGAAAAATAACCAACACCATAGAAATATAAAGGATTATAAGAGAATATTATGAAAAATGATATAACAACAAATTTGACAACCTAGAAGAAATGCCCAGAAACACAGAACCTCCCAAAACTGAAGCAGGAAGAAATAGAAAATTTGAACAGACCAAATTACCACCATTGAAACTGAATCAGCAATCAAAAAACTCTCAACAAACAAAAATTCAGGACCAGATATTTCAGAGGTTAATTCTACCAAATCTTTAAAAAAGAGTTGATACTCTTCTCAATCTATTCTAAAATATAGAAGAGGAAGGAAAGCTTCCGAATTCATTCTATGAGGCCAGCATTATCCTGATACCAAAACTAGATAAGGATACTACCAAAACAAAAAACAAACAAAACTATAGACCAATATCTCTGACGAACATAGGTGCAAAAATCTGCAATAAAATACTACCAAACTGAATCCAAAAATACATTTAAAAAAAACAAAAAACATTCACCGCAATCAAGTGGGATTTGTTCCTGACATGCTTGGTTGATTCCATATGCACAAAATCAATGTGATACATCATATCAACAAGGAGAAGGATAAAAACCATACGATCATTTCAATGAATGCAGAAAAAGCACTTGACAAAGTATAAAATCCACCCATGATAAAAACTCTCAACAAAGTAGGTTTAGCAGTAACATACCTCAACATACTAAAGGCCATACATGTAAAACCCACAGCTAACAGACTCAGTGGTGAAAAACTGAGAGCTTTCCCCTAAAATCAGGAACAAGACAAAGATGTCCATTCTCACCACTTTTATTCAATATAGTAATAGAATTCCAAGCCACAGCAGTCCGGTAAGAGAAAGGAATAAAAGGCATTCAAATTGGTAGAGGAGAGGTAAAACTTTCACTATTTGCAGATGACATGATACTATATATATAGAAAACCCAAAAACTTCAGCACAAAAAAAAAAAAACAACCTAGAATTGATAAATTCAATATAGTCTCAGCTTATCAATATACAGAAATCTGTCTCATTTCTATATAGTAATGAGGTAGCAGTAAGAGAAATTGAGAAAACAGCTCCATTTACAATCACACTTAAAATAATAGAATACCTAAGAATAAACTTAACTAAGGAGGTGGAAATCTTGTACTATGAAAACTATAAAATATTGATGAAGGAAGGTGAAGACACAAACAAATGGAAATACATTTCATGCCCATGGACAGAAAGAACCAATTTTGTTAAAATGTCCATACTATCTAAAGTAATCTACAGATTTAATGAAATTCCTTTCAAAATACAAAGAGCATTCTTCACGGGACTATAACAATCTTAAAATTTGTATGAAACCACAAAAGACCACGAATAGCCAAAGCAATCTTGAAAAACAAAACTGGAGCTATAGCAATTCCAGACTTCAAGTTATATTACCAAGGTATACTAATCAAAACAATATGGTATTGGCACAAAAACAGACACATAGATCAATAAAATGAATAGAAAATGCAGAAATTAACCCACAATTATATAGCCAATTAATCTTCAACAAAGGAGGCAAGAAAATGTAATGGGAAAAAGAGTCTTCAACTAATGTTGGGAAAACTGGACAGCTACATGCAAAAGAATGAAAGTGGACGACTTTCTAACACTATTCACAAAAATAAACTCAAAATGGATTAAGGATATAATTGTGAGACCTGAAAACATAAAAATTATGGAAAAGCAGAGGCAGTAACCAGCTAAAGCAACAGTTTTCTAGATAGGTTTTCTGAATCAAGGGAAACAAAAGCAAAAATCAACTACTGGGACTGCATTAAAATAAAAAGCTTCTGCACAGCAAAGGAAACAAAGCTAAAAGACAACCTACTGCATGGGAGGAGGTATTTGCAAATTACATATTCGAAAAGGGTTAGTTTCTAAAATATATGAACTTATACAACTCAACACCAAAAATAATAATTAAAAAAAAAAAAAAGGCAGAAGGCATGAGCAGCCATTTCTCCAAAGACATATAGGTAGATGGCTGACACAAAAAAAGATGCTCAGCACACTTATCAGGGAAATGCAAATCAAAACCACAAGAGGTAGCATCTCACACCTGTCAGAATGACTAAAATCAAAATCACAAGAAACACATGTTGGCAAGGATATGGTGATAAAGGAACCCTGGTGCACTGTTGGGAATGAAAACTGGTGCAGCCACTGTGTAAAACAGTATGGAAGTTCCTCCAAAAATTGAAAATAGAGTTACCATATAACCCAATAATTCCACTACTGGGTACTTATCCAAAATATACAAAAACACTAATCCAAAAATATATACGCACTCCTATGTTTAATACAGCATTATTTACAACAATTCTATTATGGAAGCAGCTCAACTGCTGTCCATCAATAGATGAAAACATAAAGAAGAGGTCTTTCTCTTTCTCTCTCTCTCTCTCTCTCTCTCTCTCACACACACACACACACATACTGGAACATCATTTAGCCATTAAAAGGAAGGAAATCTTGCCACTTGCAAGATGGATCTAGAGAGTATAATGCTAAACGAAGTAAGTCAGAGAAAGAAAATACCTTATGATTTCACTCATATTTGGAATTTAAGAAACCAAGTGAACAAATAATAAAATAGACAAACCAAAAAAAAAAAAAAAAACAGACTCTTAACTATAAAGGACAAATTGATCATTACCAGAGGGAAGGTGAGAAAGGGAATAAGTGAAGAGGATTAAGAGCACACTTACCATGATGAGCACTGAGTAATACATGGAATTGAATCCCTATATTGCACACCTGAAACTAATATAAAACTGTATGTTAACTACACTGGAATTTAAAGAAAAGAAAGAAATGCTAGTCTTATACTTGGCCACCCTTACTACTCTTTGAGTCCTTCTTCAAATATCTTATCACAAAGTCTTATTGAGACTTCATCTTTGTCAAAATTTACTTTCCTATTATGATAGTTACTATTCACAAACTATTTGAATCTGCTCCTTGGCCATCTAGCCTCACCAAAGACAACAAACTTTCTAAAGAACCCCCAATTACTCTCAATTACCCTTGTATTGGATTGTTAGAAGGAATACCAGGGCCATCTAATGTTACTTCCTAAGCCATTATTCCCTCTATATAGTTCTTGGTCAATCATTATTTAGTTTCTGCTCTCCTGCTTACTACTCCATAAGGTACTGGTATGAGAGGAGATAAACTTTCTTAATGTAAGCCAAGGTATACCTTTCTTCAATTTTTTCCATTGGCTTCTAAGTTTAGCCACTGGCTTTTAGGTTTAGCCACAAACAAAAAAAGCAAAATTAAGAACCATTATATAGAAGACCAAGTCTTTATTTTCACTTTAGTTCCTTAAATCATCTGTCATATGGTATTTATTCTGAAATTCTCCCAGACCCAACACCAACCTTTGCAGGCTCCACTAAATGTCCTCTGCATTTTCAAATACCTCTTTTTAAAATGCTCAGATTTTTTATGGTATTCTCATGTGGTAGGATGACTTACCAAATACTGTTTAAGATACAAAAGAAATTCAACTTATGTACTTTACATATATCATTCATTTCTAGTAACAAATTCAGATTTCATTAGTAGAAAAAATCCACATACATTTTAAAGACTTCAGACACCAGAGTTGCAAACATGTTTACAGATGTCAACTAAACTATTAAGTGTTGTTATTCCCCTTTGCACATAAACAATTACATTATCAATAAAATCAGTATTTCTGACAAGTAGTAAGCACCAGTGATAGCAAATCCAATATTTTTACACATATTTTATGAGAAAAAAACATTTAAATGTAAATTCATAATCAAAACCCAAAAAATATTTTAAAGAGAAAAGGGACACAGAAGAGGCTATGGAGCGAAGACCAAGATGGCAGAGGAAGAAGATCCTGAGCTCACCTCCTCCCACAGACACAACAAATCTACAACTACCAGTAGAACGATCGCTGAAAACAGACTAAAGACTAACAGAACAGAGTTTACATAATGAAGGATATAAAGAAAAACACATATCGAGATGGGTAGGAAGGGCAGAGATGCAATCTAATGAGGACCCACACACCTAGAATGATGACCCACAAGCAGTAGAGATATCACAAACATACAGGCCCTCCCTGAAGAACCGGGCCTCAAAGTACCTATCAGACTCCCCAGCCCAGGGAATCTACACTAGAAAGATGAGCCCCCATAGCATCTGGTTTTGGAAACCAGCAGGGCTTATGTCCAGGAGAGCCAAAGAGCAGCAGGAAACCAAGACTCCACTTAAGTTTTAAAGGGTACACACATCTCATCTGTTCCAAGTCTCAGAATAGAGGCAGCAGTTTGAAAAGCACCAAGTTTACACATGAAGACAATTTCGCTAATTTTAGGGCATGTTGCCAAAGGAACAGGGATCTGTTGCAACATTCACCAGAGATGGAAGCACTGGCAGGACGACTTTTTACTCCCCTTCTACTAAGCTGACCTAGGGCTGACAGGAATCAATTCAGACACTCTCCACCTACAGAGCATTCTTCTGAAAACTTGCCCCACCCAACCTGCCCCTCCCAAGCAACTCCCCACCCTGCCAACCAGAACTACCCTCAAGCAGCCCATCACATTCTAGTGGATGGTCTAGGCCAAGAGTGGCAGTACTGCTCCAACGGGCCAGCCCTATACATTAGAGCACCTGCAATAATTTCTGCCAGACCTTGTGGCCAGCTGCAATGTAGGCCCACAGCAGTCATAGCTGGGCCTTTTATCCAACAGGCTGGGGAGGCAGGCCCACTGACCAGTATATCTGTCTGTAGCAGTTGTGGCTGGGCCTCACAGCCAGCCATGCCACAACACAGCCCTGCACACCTGAGTCCACACCAGTCACAGCCCAGCCACAACAGAAGGGTGCATGTAGCCCACATGGAGACACTGTTGGAGCATCTGCCTTGGGTGAGCATTGGGGTTACACTACTGGACCCCACAGGACTTCTAAATAAAGTCACTCCCATCAAGACCATGAGACATAACTGACCTACCTCATACACAGAGTCAGACAAAATGAGGAGACAAAGGAACATGTTCTAAACAAAACAAAACCTCAGAAGTTATAACCAAAATCACAGAAATAAAAAGGATAAGAGACTACTAAGAACACTTATATGCCAACAAATGGGATAATCTAAAAGGAATGGGTAAGTCTCTAGAAACATACAATCTTCTAAAGACTGAATCAGGAGAAACAGAAAATTTGAACAGACCAATTACTAGTAATGACATTGCATCAGTAATCCAAAACTCCCAACAATCAGAAATCTAGAACCAGACCATCCCACAGGTGTATTCTACCAAACATTTAAAGAAGAGGTAATATCTATCCTTCCCAAATTACAGGCCAATATCACAAATGAACACAGATGCAAAAATCCTGAATATATTAGCAAACCAAAATATAAAATATAGTACATGTGTCATATGCCATAATCAAGCACTATTTATTCTAGGGATGCAAAAATAGTTCAATATCTACAAATCAATGTGATACACCATGTTAACAAAAATAAACATCATAAAGATCATCTCGTAGAAAAACCATTTGACATCCATTTATGATAAAAACTCTCAACAAAGTGGGTCAGAGGGAATGTAGCTCAATATAATAATGGCCGTAAATGACAAATCTACAGCTAACATCATACTCAACTGGGCAAACCTTGAAGTTTTTCCTCTAAGATCAGGGAAAAGGCAAGAATGACCGCTCTTGCCCCTTGTATTCAATGTGGTATTGGAAATCTCAGACACAGCAATTACACACACACACACACACACACACACACACACACACACACACTAGGAGGGAGCATCCAAATTGGAAAAAAAAGTCAAGTGGTCATTATTTACAGATGACATACTACAGAAAACTCTAAAGACTCCACCCAAAAAACTATTAGAATAAATTACTTCAGTAAAGCTGTAGGACACAAAATTAATATACATAAATCTGTTGTATTTGAAGGTGATTCAAATAAATGGAGAGATATACCATACTCATGGATTGGAAGAATACTCTTAAAATGTCCATACTACCTAAAGTAATCTACAGATTCAATGCAATCCCTATCAAAATTACCAATGGCATTTCACAGAACCAGAACAAAGAATCCTAAAATACATACAGAACTACAGAAACTCCAAATAGTGAAAGCAATAATGTAAACAAACAAAGCTGGATGTATTACACTTCCTGATATTTAAATATACTCCAAAGTTACAGTGATCTAACAAGATGGTATTGACACAAAAATAAACACATAGATCAAAGGAATAGACAAGAAAGTCCAGACATAAACCTACACATATAGTCAATCTGCAACAAAGGAAGCAAAAATATACAATGGAGAGAAGACAGTCTTCAATCAATGGTGTCAGGGAAACTGGACAACATATGCAAAAGAATGAAACTGGACCACTTTCTTATATCATACACAAAAAGTCAAAATGGATTAAAGACCTAAATTTAAGACCAGAAATCATAAAACCCTTGAACCTAAGCGGCCAGCTCTTTGACATCAGTCTGAACATTTTTTTGGATTTGTCTCCTTAGGCAAAGGCAATAAAAACACAAATAAAACTACATCAAAATAAAAAGCTTTTGAACAGCAAAGGAAACCACCAACAACATGAAAAGGCATCCATCCTATTGAATGGAAAAAGATATTTGCAAATGATACAGCCAATAGGTGATATCCAAAATAAAGAACTCAAACATCTCAGTATAAAAATAAAAAGCAATCCAATTAAAAAAATGGAAAGACCTAAATAGACATACAGCTGACCAACAGACACGTGAGAAGGGGATGCTCAATATCACTAATTATCACAGAAATGCAAATCAAAACCACAATGAGAGATATGTATGCTGAGGATGCAAAGGGGGAAACCATCATGCATTATTGATGGAAATCCAAAACAGAGTCAGAAAAAGAATGGAGACTCTTCAAAAACTTAAAAACAGAAATAACATACAACCCAGCAATTCCACTTCAGCACATTTTTCCAAAGGAAACAAAAACACTAATTTGAAAAAATATATGCACTCCTTAATTACAGCGGCATTTACAAGAGCTAAGATATGAAAGCAATGTAAGTGTCCAAGAGATAGATAATAAAGATGTAGTGTGTACACACACACACACACACACACACAGAGGAATATTACTCAGCTACAAAAAAGGATGAAATCTTGTGTTTGAGAAAACATGGGTAGACCTAGAAAGTACTACACTAAGTGAAATAAATGAGAAAAATAAGTACCATATATTTTTACTTACATGTGGAATCTAAAAAACAAACAAAACACACAGAAACAGACTCACAGATAAAGAGAACAATCTGGTGGTTGTCAAAGGAGAGCAAGTTGGGGGAATGGGCAAAATAGGGCAAGGGGATTAAAAGGTACAAACTTCCACTTATAAAATAAGTTATGGGGGCCTAATGTATAGCATCTAATGTATAGTTAACAATGTGTAACAACTTTGGTGAGAGATGATAGCTGGATTTATCCAGACAACCACTTCCTAATGTTTATAAATGTTGAATCACTATGTTGTACCCCTGAAACTAATATTATAGGTCAACTACACTTCAGTAAAGAAGGAAAAAATAGGCTATAAAATTTGTCAATATTATTTCCAGGAAAGAATAAGCAAGCAGCAACGTACGGTTAAAGTGCCTTCATGGGCTTCCTTCCACAGGTTAAAGAAAAAAAAAAAAATTAGGACTTTACACACAACAGATGACCGGCAGTATCTACTATCTTTGATAAAGCAGACATCAAGTTTTAAAATAATGCTTAGTGTATATATATATATACATATATATATATACATATATATATGTATATATATGTATATATATATATGTATATATATATATACACATATATACACACACACACACACACACACACATATATATACACACACACACATACTCAAAGAACTAAGAAAAAAAGGCAACATTTTCTAAAACCCCACTTCATTTCTATACTTCATGTGTGACTGCATCAGTAAAAAATAATGAAGTACTCAGCAAAAGAAGATGATGGACATGAGGTGTGCAACTTCTTGAGAAATTGTTCTCCATGCTTTCCAGTTCCTTTAGACCAGAACCAAATGGGGCAGAAACTCAACTTTAACTAGGAACTCAAAGGATAGCAAAGCAACTAGCTGGGGGGATTCTGACTCCCTGAATAACTTCATGAGGCAGAAACACCTGTACTGATCCAGGCTACCCACTCCCAGACTGTTACCTTATTTAAGCTATCATGTGTTTTTGCTACGTTATAACAGCCTAGACCCTACCTTTCCTGATTCAAGTATCCAGAGCTCTGGGCTCCCATCACTTATTGTTCAGTTTGCTATTACTGTTGTAAAGATACAGTTTTTTTAAATCAATTTTATGATCTTTGATCCAACACATTTTCTAGGTATTTGCTGCCTTTGTATTCCTGGAAATGCAGAAATTCTATAGCTTTTTAAGAAGACTGCCTCTTCTTAATATTTCACAGAAGAACACACCACACTTGATGATGTATGTTCTTTTAGTATAAATTTATGGCACATTTTTCAATGCATTCACTGTCAATTCAGCTACACTGCTATTTTGGACTGTTTTATGATGTCCATTTTTCTCAGTGTGACACTTCGGTGGGTTCTAACACACACACATCCACTGGGGAAGTCTAAACACTAAAGAAATACAGGGTTATCAATCAAGCAGCAAACACTTACTGAGTGCCTACTAAAGCCAAGTTCTCTACTAGGTAACAATAACTCAGAGAGGGACAATACATGGTCCCTGATATCAAGGAGCCCATGATCTTGTTAGTACACATACACGATCTGAACCAAATCACTAGAAAGAACATGATAAATGCCTCAAGTTCTGATGAAGAATTGGAGAATATTTTAAGGCAAAAACGATGCAAAATGTAAAGCTGCCTAAATACACTGTTAGCATTGGATATATTTCAATTTTCTTCTTCACTCAGTTTGTGAACGTATTCCTGAAACATACACCTAATTCCTCAAATCTACCATCCATTACCCTGTTCCTCAAACCATGCATTGCCACCCAGAGAGGTTAAAAATAGCAACGTCTTTTGCTATGGATCTATCCACCATTTAATTTTCTGCCCTACATATATCTGAACTCCAGTAAGACTGTGGTATAGACAAATGTTTCTGGGAAATCCAGAAGGGTAAGGGAGTGTGGAGGAATTATAGCCTAGAATGTGTTGACAACTCGGCATTGCTATTAGACTCCTAAGTTTTTTTCTCACCACAAAGCACAGCAAATATTTTTTTTTCAGAATTCACATACCTTTTATGGGACTTGATTAGTATTTGTCGTTGACAGCACTTGTATGGGATTTGGAATGCAAAAAGATGGAGCCATTATTCTCTACAGGAAGTTGGCCAGATATGCAGACAGAGAAGAGATGCCCCAGTGGGTTCCTGGAGAACCCTTGAGAAACATTCTTTACTGCTGCAGTGAGATAGCTGGTGGTAGTTTCTGAGAAAGTCTTTAGAAAGTCTTATTTCTGAGAAAACACTTGAGAACCACCTACTCCAGAGCTCATGGCTGAGGTCCTTGCAAGGACTTTACCAAAATTCATTGTCACATCTTGACCTTTACTCTTCTGGCTCTTGCTGGAAGCCCCTATTCCTTCATTAAGCCTTTTATGCCTGGAATACGTACAGTGGCTCATATTTTCCTGGCTGAACCCTGAAGACCACTGGTGAGAATCCTTTGTCAGTAAGGAGATAGCAGGAGAGAAATGCCTGAACTTGCAGGCACTCACTCTCCACACACACACACACACACACACACACACACACACACACACACCCCACCCTCAACAATGCATGCAGGGAGTAGGAAAGATAAATTCTAAACTTAATTCATTCACTTAAGTGCAATAGGAAGGTAGACTTGAACCAGAAGTCAAACAGAATGCTTGACATAAGCACTTTTAGTAGAGCCAGGAGGAAATGCTTAAGAGGAAGGCCAATCAGGGAAGAGATCACATGAAATGCCACAAAGGACACAAGCAGATCTGATAAGGACCCCCCTCCAAAAAAAAAAAGGTGAAGTTAATTCAGCTAAGGAAATCAGAGTACTTTTGACATGAGAGAGTGAAAATAGGTTCAATTTGAAATACCAACTACCTTGGTAGGATTTAGAAAATCATTATATATGAGAAATTCAAATATTCTCTATTTTTCTCATCCTAAAGAGCCTCGGCTCCCGCATAGTTCATGAATGCCATGGATCAGGAGCCCATGATCTTGTTAGTACACACAATCTGAACCAAATCACTAGAAAGAACATGATAAATGCCACTAAGTTCTGATTAAGAATTGGAGACTATTTTAAGGTGAAACCGATTCACGTTTTAAGATGAAATAGATGTCACCATCTTAAGGACCCATTTTAAGTCATCTTCTTTCTTACTTGTATACTTATTTTTTTTAATATCAAAACATCCACCTTAAGCACTGCAGTGAGTTGACCTTTAGAAAGCTCCAGTGAAGGTGAAAGGAGCCAGACTAGTAAGCCAGATAGAGTATTATCACCCGATGAAAATTCAGTATCATCAAGTATCCCCAAATATATCTGAATGGTAACTGTTCCCTGCCAAAGGCTAGTATGCTAAAATGCACATGGTGTATACATTTTGGGGGAACTTTTAAGCTTTGTTTTGAATAGTATCAAAATTAACTTTGCATGAAAAAAGTAACCTACAGAATGAATAGAATATTTGTAAATCATGTATTTAATATCAAGTTAACATGTAGAATATATATAAAGAGCTCCTACAACTCAAAAAAATCAAATACTGTGATTTCAAAATGGGCAAAGGACAGACATTTTTCTAAAAATGTCATACAAATAGCCAACAAACATATGAAGAGATACTCAATATCACTAATCAGAGAATTGCAGATTAAAACCATAAGATCTTGGGGCGCCTGGGTGGCACAGTGGTTAAGCATCTGCCTTCGGCTCAGGGCGTGATCCCGGCGTTATGGGATCGAGCCCCACATCAGGCTCCTCCGCTATGAGCCTGCTTCTCCCTCTCCCACTCCCCCTGCTTGTGTTCCCTCTCTCGCTGGCTGTCTCTATCCTGTCAAATGAATAAATAAAATCTTTAAAAAAAAAAAAAAACATAAGATCTTACCCCATCTCCATCAGTATGGCTACTAACAAAAATAAATAACAAATGTTAAGGATGTGAAGAACTTGGAACCTCTGGGCATTATTGGTGGGATTATAAAATGGTACAACCACTAGGAGCAACAGTACAGACACTTCTTAAATTAAAAGTAGAACTATCATATGATCCAGCAATCCCACTTCTGGGTAATTCTGAAAAACTAAAGCAGGGTCTCAGAGATATTTGCACATTCACAGCATCACTATTCATAACAGCCAGGAGATGGAAGCAACCCAAATGTCCAAATGAATGGATGGATAAAATGTGGTATCTACATACAACAGAATATGACTCAGCTTTAGAAAGAAAGGAAATCCAGTCAGATGCTACAATGTGGATGAACCTCAAGGACATTATGCTATGTGAAATAAGCAAGTCACTAAAGGACAAATACCATATGATTCCACTTATATGGGATATCTAGAATAGAACTTCCTCAGACAAAAGACAGAAGGTAACTTTGGAGAAAAAAGGAAGAAGAAAATACTGGAGACTGAGGAATAATCAAATAATATATTCAGTTTGGGTATCTTAGATACAGATTCCTTCAGGGTATGGAGACACAATATGTGCAAAACAGATAAAAATATGTCTCAAGGCAAGACTGGAACTGGGGATACAGATTTGAGATCCATACACATAATCCATAATAATGGATAACACTCCTTAGGGAATAGAGGTAGAACAAGACGAAAAAGTACAGAGTAATATATATCCCTGTAACAACTTAAAGAGAAGCTTCTAGAAAAAAAAAAGACTATAATATTATATGAACAAAATAATGTAAAGTTGCCAATAGTATAAAATATACCTTAATAGATGAAAGCATGATTAATTTTGTAGCACAATCTGAATATCCTCTCAGTTTACCACTCAGAAGGTTAAGTATATGTACAGATCTATAGTGCTGTAATATGTGTGTGTGTGTGTGTGTGTATATATATATATATATATACGTATATATATACGTATATATATACGTATATATATACGTATATATATACGTATATATATACGTATATATATACGTATATATATACGTATATATATACGTATATATATACGTATATATATATAAAGTGATATGCTGTACAATCCAAACACCATGTTATCTTCACATTTCCTATCACTTTGATAAACTTCGGCATAATATTGCCTATCTCTCATATTTATATCTACTTACACTTGAACAGAATCTTCCCTAAAACTTAGAGTTATCATCATCCACCCTTTCTGCTCTTGGGACAGTTTCTCCAGTCTTCCAACTTCACTTTATGTTTTATCCATAGTCCTCTTCTCTATTGGCTAGTTACCTGAAAACTAAAACTAATCAAAGCATTAAAACTAAGGCATCCTTAGACAATGATGGTTTAAATCCATATGTGTTTTTTGTTGCTGTCCTGGGGTTTTTGTTTCGTTTTTTTTTCACCAGAGCTTTCCCTCTCTTCTTGACCAAAAGCCATGACTGATGTTGTATTGGAAATTACCATCATGCTACATTAGCTTCCCAGTATGTTAACAGGCCAACTATTCCATAAGTCACACAACAGAAAGAGGCACAGATCACATTAAGATGGTTAAATCATACACAGAGAGGAAAAATATGGGCCAAGTTAACACACTTTGTATAGAGTATAAGTGGGGTAGTAGAAACACACCATTGAAATCCCAGGTCATACAATGTTCTTATGCACACTTGCTCTACACTCTCTCCCAGAACAGCCTTCTCTATGAAGCATGTGGCTATGAAGACCAGAGTTGCAATCTGAACAAGGGGGCTTAGTAGACCAAAAGTCCTGGCACCAGCACACAGTTGGCTCTACTGCAGTGTACAGTATCAAGTGGGCCGGGTCCCAACTGTAGCTTGAAGAGGAGTTAGGAATTTTACATGAGTTTCTTGGACAGAAGACAGGTGAAGCTAGGACAGAATCTTAGTGGTTCTTACCAATGGATGGTCAATTTAAGATCACATGAATACCAAGTGCTTTAGGTACATTATGAATATTTGTCTACTTTGAATACCAGCTACCTCTGGGTCCTTCCACCTCTTATCTGCATTCAGTATATAGGCTCTTATTTTATCTCTTCCTAACATGTCTCATAGGTCATTAACTTAGTTATTAACTTAACCCATCTTACAAATTTTGTTTACATCTCCCATACTACTTATGTATTCAATATGTATACCTCACACAGCTTATGAATTTCAACTATGTTCACAACTGATTCATTATCCACGCTTAACATAAATAATGATTTTTCTAGTAGTCTCATACATACCACAAATCTCTTCTTCATTTGTGACATAATTGTAGATTCTTAAATAACAAAGCAAAACACATTACAACTGAATACTGGTAAAATTCTCAGGCATGCAGCAGGCCACTGGAAGAGATACTTTCATTTTAAAATATGAAAACTTTAGATTTCTATGAAATCACATTTTATAGACAACTGTTTCCTGTTTAAAGACTTAAGTGCTCCAAACATTCTGATATGTAGTGTCTCAACACTACTGCTTGACAATAGGTTATTATTACTTTATTCAATGGGAACTTCCAAATAATATTATCAATGGTTACTCCATCAAATTTCTGAAGAACGTAAAGAGCAGAAACGGAGAATGAGATTTTTCTCTATTTACTAAGATGGTAATTCAGCTACCCTTTCCCATTGCTATAAATTTCTTAATACAGATAAATTGAAGAATTAAGAGTTTTCTAGAAATTCTTATTTAAAATTATCACCCACTGCAGTTATAGTAAGAATATACTCGTGACATTAGTTTCCTTTGTGAATAGCCCTATTTCTTTGTAAAATAAAAGTACATTCCTTAAATTTCTTAAAATGTCAAGTATTTATTATTTATTTGATACAGAAGAGGCCCAAAGACCAACAGTCTAATTTTTTTTTCAGAGTCAAAGGATGTCATCTCATTAGGAAGAAATATAGTAAAATATAAACAGTCCATGATGCCAATATCTATATCATTTACTGTGCCAGGTTCTGTGCTAATTAGTAAAAATCTCAAGATACCAAATTTAAAAGACTGCATCATAATATACCCAAACTATATTAGGGGAATCTAGTAGTCCTTTTTTTTTTTAATATTACTTTGCTGATTCCAAATAAAGTAAGATTTTTACCTATGCTTTTCAACAAGTACTTCATCAAAGTGAAAAGTTGAAGATTCTGCAATTAAAACCACTAGAATAAAGAGGAAAAAAGCTTTCTGCAATTGGTATTGGCAATATTTTTTTTTTCTACAGGACACCAAAAGCAAAACCAAAACTAGACAAGTGTGATGACATCATACTAATTAGCTCCTGCAAAGCAAACTATTAACAAAATGAAAAGGCAATCTCTGGAATGGGAGAAAATATTTGCAGACCATGCATCTGATAAGGGATTAATATCCAAAGTATATAAGGAACTCCTACATCTCAACAGCCAAAAGGAACTCAATTTAAAAAAGAAAGGACTTGAATAGGTACTTTTCAAAAGACCACACACATATGGCCAAGAGGTATATAAAAAAAATAATCATTAATCATCAGGAAAATGCAAAAGCACAATGAGGTATCACCTCATACCTGTCAGGATGGCTAGTATCAAAAAGACAAAAAATAAGCAGTACCGGGAAGGGTATGGAGAAAAGGGAACTCTTATGCACTGTTGGTATTTAAGCTGATACAGCCACTACGGAAAGACAATATGGAGGTTCCTCAAAATATTAAAAATAGAATTACCTTCTGATCCAACAATTCTTCTCTGTATACATCCAAATGAAATGAAATCAGTATCTAAAGAGACACCAGCACTCCCAGATTCATGGTGTGGTGTACATACATATGGAAGTGTACCTACACACACATATACACACACAACGGAGTAGCATTCAACCATGAGAAAGAAACATGTCCTGCTACTTGCAACAATGTGCATGAACCTAAAGGACACCATGCTAAGTGAAGTAAGCTTGACACAGAAAGACCTATACTTCATGATCTTACATGTAGAATCCAGAACAGGCAAACTCATAATAGCAGACCGTACAACAGTGGTTTTCAGGGGCTTGAGGGTAAGGCAATGAGGACATGTTGGTTAAAGAGCACAACGTTTCAGTGATGGAAGATAAAGTTTGGAGGGAAAACGCATAGCTTAGCATCTACAGTTGACAATACTACATTGTATACTTCAAATTTGCAGAGTAAAGTGTTCGTACCACAAGAGAAAGAAGAAAATGGTAGCCGTGTGAGGTTATGGATTAGCTTGATTGTGATGCATACATACACGAAAACACCCAGCTATATACCTTAAGCATATACAATTGGTTTGTCAGTTCACCTAAATAAGGCTATTAAAAAAAAAGAGACAGATATCTGAAATACATTAAATGGAAGAAGCAATTTCTGGCTTATATCTACAACATGATCCTTTTTTTTGGCTGAAATAAAAACTAAGTGGCCTACTGTATATGTTTAGCAATACCTACTGAATTGTATGTTAAAGAGAAAATTTTACTGTATAAATAGTAATTTAAAAACTTATGTGACCTCCCAGTAGGTACTTTCTGCAAACAAAAAAAAAATCACATTTATCAAAAATGTGTGTCAGATCTTATAATACCTAATGGGGGAAAAAAAAAAAAAAACATTTGCTTCATGTAATTTTGCCCCTGCCAAAAATAAACATATTGACAATGGTTTATTTGGGGGTCAGAGAGGATTTAAAGTATTAAGAAATGTGAAAGGAACAAACTGAGGACTACAGAGGGGAGGGGGGTGGGGGAATGGGATGGGCTGGTGATGGGTGGTAAGGAGGGCACATATTGCATGGTGCACTGGGTGTTATACACAACTGATGAATCATCGAGCCTTACATCGAAAACCGGGGATGTACTGTATGGTGACTAACATAATATAATAAAAAATCATTATAAAAAAAAAAAAAAAAAAAAGAAATGTGAAAGGGTGCTCAAGCAGAAAGCCCAGAGGCACCCAAGTGAAGTCAATGAGGCATACCAACTATAGAATCTGAATATGTCATCATAAAACCAAAGTGAGAAGGAGATAAGAACAATAAATGTAAAATGATAGCCATACCATCACAAAGTCCTGTAGACATCAAATACCAACAGGACAAAGTATAGTGTTCAAAGGTCATTCACCATCATCAATGTTAAGGGTTAAGTCTTTAACCCTAGACCTAAGAATTTCTGGAAATCCAGATTTAGGCAGGGAAAGTATAGAAAACAATCCTCCCAAGGTCACATGTCCACATGTCAGAAAATAATAAAATTATCACCCCTTCTTCTATGACTTAGTGTCAATTATTAGTACTGCATATTCTTAATAAATGCTATCTTACGTGGGTGTATGGTAGGGCCATTTTCTTAAGTTCACAATGCAACTTAGAAGTGCAAAATAAAGCATGAAAGCATACAGTTCTCCAGCTCACATTTCAAAATTTATGTCTCAAAGTGGCCAGCAAGGTATGATTTTATCATGTAACCTGCAAGTGTTGAAGACGGAAAAAGTATCACACACATGTGGCTACTTTACTTAAAAAACATGAATATTGCAACTACTATTACCAAAGAAGTGGCTAGGTATGGCTGAATACCAAGAGTATAGTGCTCAGAGTTTCTTACGACCCTATAAACAAGTGGAAGTGTCCATGATCACAAGGATATCAGAGAACACATTGGCTGAATGTGGCTTTAACATGAAAGTTCCCAGCCTTCAGTTTCCAAAACTGACATGTGTATTTTATGTACTTTCTAATATAAAGGCCCACCCCAAATGTCTGGTGTGCTAAGAGTCCTAGGGAGTGAAGAGGCAGCTGAATGTTGTGGGAGAATAAAGTTCAACTAAATGCTTGGCTACAGAAACTTATTCTACCTGGAACACAAGCAGAACAGTGGAATAGACTGTATGTTCAGGTATCTGAAAGATTTTAATTATGTAGTGTCTTAAATATGATTTTTACTAAAGGTTAAAAAACACTTTTCTAACATGCTACAGACTCAATAACAAATACTCCGAATAATCATGGAAGTGGTAGCTGGTATGTTGGTAGTGAGACAAAAGAGAAAGAAAATCTGAACAAAACCTTTAAATTTATTTTAAAGAATAGAAATCACCAAGGGCAGTTTAGAGTTAAAAAGGAATGTCAGAAGTAATGGGGTAACTTCCTTATATTACAGTACAATCATATATAATTTGAATCAATTAATAGCTAAAGTGGAAATTGGAGGCTTTGTGGCCAGCAGGGAAATGTGGGAAAATGTCTTATTGATCCAACCAGTGTTTCTCATCTAGATGAGAATAATGTATTGATACTCCAGAGAGGACAATATTTTGTTTTTCATCTGTATCTTATTTGATAAGACTGAAATATAAAAGCTTGCTGGCAGTAGTAGTGACTAACCGTCCATCCTCTGTTTTAGCTGGTTCCTTTTCACAGATTCAAGATTTTTTAAAAAGTTTATCAACAGTAAAATGTGTATTAATCTAATCTAACCATTTAACCATCACAGACACAAAAAGTAGAACTCTACTTCTGACATACTGCTGTCTTAGACTTTAATTTCTTGAAGAACAAGATTCAGAATGCAGGGATTTTTCAAGTTATGGACGTCTATTTCATCACTGGCTTCAGTTCCCTTACAAAAATATTCAAGATAGAGTAGGTCCACAATCTTGAAAGTCATTTCTAATTCATGCAAGAACAAAATGCCTCCTTCTCCATTATTTCACTTGAAGAGAATTTCTTAGGAAGTAACAATGGAGTTAGACTTAATTCCTTCATACCACAGAATGCCAAAGCCACCAGGATTTTTAACCTATTTAATACAACTTGTTTTATCAAGTCTAGAGATTCACAGGTTTCCTAGTCACATGGTATCAAACCCTAATATAAGAAACCATTTTCTAGGGTGACAGTCAAGTAGCAACCATAAGAGAATTCCTATCCATGTCAAAGGCAAGGCCAACACAACAGAGAAGATGCTTGGATCCAACTAGCTGTACACAGAAACCTTCTAATAGGATCCTAGTAAGGATGAAAAGCTATATAGTCAAAGCTATTTTTTAACTAATTATATATTTTATATAGTTTGTTTCACCTTTTATTTGGTATGGAAAATAATCAATTATCTACTTCACTTTTTAAAAAGAATTTTAGTACAATATGCAAACAGACATTAAGCACAAAGACTAAGGTTAAAAAATAATTTAAAAAAGTGATTCTGTTAACAGAAGAAACCAGGGATATGGTCCCATGCAATCTTTTAGTTCAGAAGGAAAATCAAATCATATCATCTGACATGCCTATGAACAGATATGGTATATAATCCATAGTACATTTGATTTGGGAAATACATAGATCACACCACATTCTGTCTTCAAATAACTATAGCTTCTCATGATGAAACTTTCCTTTCTTGAACCACTAGGATGGTTGGCCCAATCCTTGATGGGAAGATAGCTGTGTGAATCACCTATAAGCCCTGCTCTACCACGGAATATTTTTAGGCTATTAAACTAGGGGTTCAAAACCGTGAGCCTCAGAAGCTCACTGGAACTCATAGTTGGGAAGGACCCTTGCCATCAGTCCTGGTACCTTATCCCCTGTACTGAGCACAAAGGAATGGACTTTGTCTCTTTCCCAGGGAAACTGGCCCAGAATGAAGTTCTGAAGGACGAGAGGGTCCTGAAGCCACCCTTGTCTTGAGAATAAACATTAGGAAAGATGAAGCTGGGTGATAAATATAGAGACAGAATGAAGCTGCCCCAAGCAAGCACAGGGGACAGAGCTTCAGTTATCTAATGATCCTCAGGGGAGCAGAAAAACCCTGAGATTGTAACGGTTTCCTGTGAGAAAGCTATTTCACATTAAGAAAGTGTCAACATATAAACAATAAGTTATTAGATTGTATTCGGAATGTAGGACTGCTTGAGTTGGAATCATTCCTTGAATCCAGATTTTAGTCACATGTCTTTGCACCTTATTTAAACAAAGTAATAAAATTTTCTGTATAAACTCCATCCACAAGGGAGGGGCAAGATTTCATTATTGGATAACGTGTAAGTTTTCCTTAGGTTCTCTCAGGTAAGGTGTTGCATAATATTAAGTCATAATGTTGAAGTTATTGGATCTTAGCAAACAGCACAATTAACTATTTAAATAGGAGACAAGTGAGAATTTATAAACTAAGATAAAATATGCATTATTCAATTAAGGTATGTAACATTCTTCTCTGGAAACAAAAGCAAGCACAGCTTTTTCCACAGCTCTAATGTCATTTTCAAAACACCATGTTTCTCCGGAGCCATCAATAAAGGCCCTGCATCCATCTTTGTCAATTTCTTAGAGTAGTCATTAGTGAAATGTCACCTTCTGAGTTCCTCACACCTCAAGTACAGAAAGTTTTTACTTTTTTAAAACAGCAACAGTAAAAAATACCTGATGATGACCTCATGCATTGAAATTGTGCAACTATTCACATTGTCCAATTACGAAAAGATCTCAAATGATAATGGGATCCAGATTGTTGTAGTTAATTATCATTATTTTGTCATTATAGCAAAGTTCACCTCCATTATTCTCCCCCTCTTTAAAACCACCTCTGAAATATTATACCGTAAGAAAAGCAATGTAGAGTAAACATGTCATTTGAATGAGATAATACCACATTACTTTTTAAACTTTCCCTATTTAGGAACTATTTGTCACGGTATAAAACCTGGGAATTTAAAAATAAGGAAGATATTACAAATCCTATCAACCTCCATAACTTTTAAACAGCTGGAAAGAACAATCAGGATCTGGTGCTGAACTACTTTGTCCAAGGTAACCTTAGCAAATCCCAGATACTTAGACATCCAAACATTTTGGTGCCTGAATCACATCACCTGCCAGAGATGATGTTCAAAAGATAATTACATGTATTAGACATCCGACAGCTCTGCTCTCCAACCTCACTTCCAAACACAGGATTCCAAGACCACAATTATAGGCAATGGTTCTCAAAATTAGTTCTCAGGTAAAATCTGCAAATATTTCAAAGTATTTTTTAGTAATTTTGTTGAATTCCAATTATTTAAGACATAAAATATAAAAAAGCAAAACTATGAAATCTACTCGTTTTCCTGACGAAAATTTATTTTTACTCAATGTTTTTGCTAAGTCCCTTGGTAAACATCAAGTTCAAATACAGCTATTTAGAAGCCTTATCACTTATCTATTGCTTGCAAGTCTGCAGCAAATTCAAAACACACATGGCAGCAACCACTTAGTGAGACCAGATATTAGTTCAACACAGAGGTCTTGAGTCCAACTAGATGACAGGAACACTGGATACAGAGACAAAGGAGATACAGTTCCTTTTCTGTCCTCAGGAATTATTAGCAGCTCCTGGGAGGGCAAACATATGAAACAAACAAGTAATATATGCTAAGACAGATCTAAGTACTGTATTCTCTAATTGTGTAGTAGCTGCCTTTTGAAACTGTATTAGTTTCCTACTGCTCATATAACAAATCACCACAAATCTGGTGGCTTACAACATTAATTTACTCTCTTACACTCTGGAGTTCATAAATCTGAAATCAGTTTCACTGGGCTAAAATTCAAAGTGTTCTCTAGGCTGGTTCCTTCTGGAAGCTCCAGGCCCGATTCTGCTCCCACGCCTTTTCCAGCTTCTGGTGGTTACCTGAAATCCCCAGCTCATGGCCACCTCCTTCCTCTGTCTTTAAAGACAGCTGACTAGCAATCTCTCTTCCCTCTGGCTCTACTTCTGTCCTTAAATTTTCTCTGAATCTGATCCTACCTTCCTCTTATAAGGACCTTGTGATTACATTGGGCTGATCCAGATAAGCCCCCTAAATTTTGTCATCTCGAGATCCTTAATCACATTTGAAAGATCCTTTTCCCTGTGAAGTAATACACTCACACATTTCAAGGATTAGGACACACATCCGGGAGGGGGGCGGTCTACATTATTCAGCCTACCACAGATACTACGGCCCATTTTCTGCATATATCAAAATTTATGCAGTTTCAATAATCCTTTGGAATTTTACCAAGTCATCTTTTCTCTATACCAGTCCTGTGCCTTTTATGTAATCTAGACAACTACACTAATTTAGAAGCAAAACTTCTGTGAAATAAAACAAATGGACTGTACTATTGATATTATAGTTGGACTTTGAACAACATGGGTTTGAAGTGCACAGGTCAACTTACTCAGATTTTTTTCAATGAATACAGCACTATAAATCTTTTTTCCTTTCTTTTTGATTTTAACATTTTCTCTAGCTTATTTTATTACAGTAATACAATATATAATACACATAACATACAAAATATGTTAATCAATTGTTTTCCGAAAGGCTTCTGGTCAACAGTAGGCTACTTACTAGTTCAGTTTGTGGGGGGGGCATCTAAAGATAAATGCAGATTTTGGCTACATGGGGAGTCAGTGACCCTAACTCCTGTGTTGTTCAAGGGCCAATCATTTAATGGACTGCACAACTGAAATATAAACATATAATGGACTATAATATTAATAGCACAGTTTGTGCTTCTATAGCCCACATTAACTGTTCAAGTTATACCAAAGCATTAGCAGATTCTCACATTTCTATGTTCATTTTGACTTTGAACTACAGCTATGGATTGAATTCCAGTTCCATTTAAAAAAAAATGGTGTGTGTGCATACATATGTTTTCATATATCCTTTCCACTTAAACACATCTGCTATTAAAATTTAACAAATACATATAAACACGTAATTGTACATGGGTTGAAATGTTTAGTGGTTAACTAGTTTGCAGGAATTCATAATTACTATACTGATAAGATTCAGGGTTATGACTTTACTATTGCTTGCATTTCTATAATTCCTTTATTATTGAGGCTGAGAAATGTCATTCTCTCAATAGTGTAAATTAATGAAATACTGTAGAGCTCTAATTGATGGTTTATGAAGAAATCTGAGAAAGCCATCATTACTATCTGTCACTAGAAGGTTATAAACTTTTGGCTCTCCAAGGCATCTTCACATCTTGAGACAGATGTTCTGAAGTTTTCAATTATATGTCCAATTTTCCAAGTTTAAGGTAGACAGGAAGGAGAATGGAAAGCAAATTCCAACCGCTGCTTCACTTTTAGTGGATGCCTCAGTTTGAAAGAAGGAACGTGCATCCTTGTGGCACTTCTATCCCCCCCCCACCCCATTGGATGCCAGCTTGTATCACATGAGCATCTTCTTCTATCAGAAAAGGGAACATGTGGTATACCTACTGCTCCAAGGCATTTAATTTTGCTCTCCGCACATTCATTTATTCATTCAACAAACATTAATTCAATTCATATATCAAAAATTGTATGCAATTTACTAATGATACAGAGTAAAACAAAACACTACCTTTCATTGGAGAAATTGAGGTCTAGAGAGAGAAGACAAGTCACTTATGACAACAGTACATGTAACACTGCAATGACACACCAAAAGACAGTATCTAAACCCAACCGTGAATAAGAATCTCTTCTTGGGGAATTGAATGCTGAAGGACAAGCAGATATTAGCTAAAAGAGGAAACATGACAAAGGCATTCTAGGAAGAGTAAACAGCACAGATAAAACACAGTTGGTGAAAAAGCATGACATGGCACCTTGAGGAATAAAGGATAGTTCCACACACACAGCTGGCGATAAGAGAACTTCAAGAAGACAAAATCTAGGCCATAAATGATCTTGTTTTGTTTTTAAGTTTTTTAATTTCAGTATAGTTAACAAACAGTATTAGTTTCAGGTGTACGAGATAGTGATTCCACAATTCTACATATTACTCAGTGCTCATCATGATAAGTGTGCTCTTTAATCCCCATCACCTATTTCACCCATCCTTCCACCCCCCCTCCTCTCTGGCAACCCACAGTTTGTTCCTCATTGTTAAGAGTCTGCTTCTTGGTTTGCATGATTTTTAAACTCCACATGAGTGAAATCATATGGTATTTGTCTTTCTCTGAATTATTTTGCTTATACTCTTTTGCTCCATCCATATTGTTGCAAATGGAAAGATTCAATTTTTTTTATGGCTCAATATTCCTCTCTGTATGTGAATGCCCATCTTTATTCATTCATCTATTGATGGACATTTGGGCTGCCTTCATAATTTGGCTATTGTAAACAATGCCACAATAAACATATGGGTACATGTATCCCTTTGAATGTTTTTGTATTTGGGGGGGAAATACCCAGTAGTGCATTACTGGATTGTAGGGTAGGTGTTTTTGGTTTTTTTTTTTTTTTTTAACTTTTTGAGAACCTCCGTATGTATTCCACATTGGCTGCACCAGTTTGCATTCCCACCAATGGTGCATGAAGGTTCCTCTTTTTCTGCATCCTCACCAACACTTGTTGTTCCTTGTGTTGACTTTAGCAATCCTGACAAGTGTGAGGTGATAACCTCTTTGTAATTTTGATTTGCATTTCCCTGGTCAGTGATGTTGGGAGTCTTTTCATATGTCCGTTGGCCATCTGGAGGTCTCCTTTGGAGAAATGTCTGTTGGTGTCTTCTGCCCATAAGTTCTTAATGTATTTTAGATACTAACCCGTTATCAGATATGTCATTTGTAAGTATCTTCTCCCATTCAGTAGGCTGCCTTTTAGTTTGTTTCCTTCACTGTCCAGAAGTTTTTTGATATTTTTGGCTTTGGGGGGTTTGGGGAGGTGTTTTTTTTTTGTTGTTTTTTTTTTTTTTTTAAGATTTTATCTATTTATTTGACAGAGAGAGAGACAGCCAGCGAGAGAGGGAACACAAGCAGGGGGAGTGGGAGAGGAAGAAGCAGGCTCCCAGCCTAGGAGCGTGATGTGGGGCTCGATCCCATAACGCCGGGATCACGCCCTGAGCCGAAGGCAGACGCCCAACCACTGTGCCACCCATGCGCCCCTGGGGAGGTTTTTTGGTGTGGTTTTTTGTTCTGCTTTTTTGTCCCTTGCCTCAGGAGACCTATCTAGAAAAATGTTGCTATAACCAATGTCAGACAGATTACTGCCTGTGCTCTCTTCTAGGATTTTTATGGTTTCAAGTCTCACATTTAAGTCTTTAACCCATTTTGAGTTTATTTTTGTGTATGGTATAAGAAAGTGGTCCAGTATTCCCAATACCATTTGTTGAGGAGAATTTTTTCCCATTGCATAGTCTTTCCAGCTTTGTTGAAGATTAATTGATATAGTTGTGGGTTTATTTCTGGGTTTTCTATTCTGTTCCATTGATCTATGTGTCTGTTTTTGTGCCAGTACCATACTCTTTTGATTATCATAGCTTTGTAATATAACTTGAAATCGGGACTACTTTCAGCTTTTTTTCTTTTTCAGGATTGCTTTGGCTATTCATGGTCTTTTGTGTTTCCATACAAATTTTAGGATTGTTTGTTCTAGTCCTGTGAAGAATGCTGTTGATATTTTGATAGGGATTGCACTGAATCTGTAGATTGCTTTGGGTAATATGGACATTTTAAAAATTTTGGTTCTTCCAATCCATGAGCATGGAATGTCTGTTTCTTTGTGTCATCTTCCATTTCTTTCACCAGTGTTTTATGGTTTTCAGAGTCCAAGTGTTTCACCTCCTTAAGTTTATCCTTAGGTATCTTATTATTTTTGGTGCAACAGTGAATGAGACTGTTTTCTTAATCTGTCTGATGCGTCATTAGAATTACTGTATAGAAATGCAACAGATCTCTGTACATCAATTTTGTATCCCGAGACTTTACTGAATTCATTTATCAGTTCTAGTAGGGGTTTTTTTGGTGGAGTCTTCAGGGTTTTCTATATATAGTATCATGTCATCTGCAAACAGTAAAAGTTTTACTTCTTCCTTACCAATCTGAAAGCCAAAATGATCTTGTTCTAAATTAAGAATTATGTGTTTTTCCTTTAAGCTATGATGAGTCTCTAGAAGATTGGAAGCATAGTACTTGCATGATCCAATAATACAAATCAGAAGCAAACACCAGTGTGGGGACATGTTATTTGACCATCAGGTATGCTCCAACCTTCTCTAAACCAGAAGTGTCCCTGAAAACTCATCTCTATGAACTGTATCAATGAGTCCCCTGGGATCTACTACCAGGTAGGTTCCACTGATGGGTAGCACCAACAGAGGATGAGAGGGAGGAAACGAAAGTCAGTATCTTTATTATTCTGACTCCTTGCCTGATTTTCTCAGATTAGAAGCATCCCTCAACCAAATTTAAGGCTTCTATAGATAGCTATCTCTAGATGATATAGACCCCTGTACTACTACTATTAACCATATCTCTGGTTGCCTCCGTACACCTTGCCTGCAACTGTTTAAATGATGCCCTAATTAAACTCTGCTGTAATTCTTCCATATGATTGGACCACCTTTCATTATGCCCAAATCCTCACTGATACCATGTTTATCCTCATAACACAGTGCGGTCAAAATCCTCTTCCACATTTCACAGGTGAAGAAATTTAAATACTAGCAAATTAGGAACAAATCCCACCCACCCACCCCCGAAAGCCCCTAACCCCACTTGCCCAGCCCCAGTGCACTGCCACAAGCTCCTCAATGACTAGGGGAAGGCTGGCAGATTGTGGGACTTAGTCTGAAAGATCATGTCCCATTATGTCACACATTTCCACCCTTTACCATGGTAACATAATGGATTTGCAACATATTTGTGACTTCCCACACTTCAAAAAACCTTTGGATGAGACAGAATGAACGATTCTTCACAGTTATGCCCTTGCTAAAGTGAGGGGACTGTGACAAACACTCCAATCTGCCAAGACCTACGTTATATACACTGAAAACGTATTTCTAGGGGCGCCTAGGTGGCTCAGTCAGTTAGGCTTCTGTCTTCGGCTTAGATCATGATCTCGGGGTCCTGGGATTGAGTCCTGCAATGGGCTCCCTGCTCAGCAGGAAGTCTGCTTCTCCCTCTCCTTCTCTGCCTATCCCCTCTGCCAATGCATATTCTTTGTCTCAAATAAATAAAATCTTTAGGAATAAATAATAAAACATATTTCTATATTTTTGATATACATGATTTTTTTTTAAGTATCATTCCTCCAAAGGGACTGTCAACTCCAGTGAAGGAAGACTTTTTTCCTCTCAGTTTTGTGTACATTTCAATGGAGTATCCAAATCTCTACCCCCTTCTAAAAGGAAGTGGTTAGCAAATATTAAAAAGACAAACAATCCCAATGACACTGTTTAAGCAAAACTCCTATCACAAGTTTTTCTTTTTACCAAAGAGTTTAAAATACTAACTTGTCTACATAATCATTTTTTTCATATTATACCATTACACAGACTAGGACATTGATATCTTACACCAAAACAGATGTAAATGCCAAAACTTTTATCGTCTTATTTAAACTAATAGCATTGTCTTTTTCAGGATCTAATTCTCTCAGTCTCATTATATCACATTTCCTTCCTTCCCAATACTTGTCTTCTAATCTGAACTCTTGATATTATTGATAAAGACTTCAGAAATAAGGATGATGTGTGAAAGTAATGGGCATACTAAAAACCTTAAAAACAGATACAATGACACCTAGTGGTCCCAAGAAAATGCATTTGCTTAAAGCTAAATAGATTTAATGAATGTGCATAGGAAATAACTGAGAAAATTGAAGGATTTCAAGCTTAAACATTAGAGCATATGCATTTGCTCTCTCAGTACATATGTCCTTCACTTATTTGACTTCACATTCCGGAGGGGACAGGTTGAATTAATTCCAAAGTGATTTGTCTTCTTACAAATCTTTTGTATGCTGACAGAATACATTTGAACTTTCAATTTTGAAAAGTAGAAGAGGCATTCTACTAAAAGATTAATCTAATTTGAATTGATCAATGAAATATTATTTAATAGATCAGTATTAATGTACAACTTCAGTAAAATTTCAAAGAGGTTCTTCACATTTTTCTGTTTTTTTTAATTTCATAGCTAACAGAACCAAATGAAGTGCTATACAACCTTTCACTGTAATATTTACAAATAAACAAATACCCATCTTTCCCAATTCCTCAGAGAATTTAAAATAACAGGTTTGAAATGCCAAAGTCTTCAGGAGAATAATTTAGATGGTGCCTGTTATTTAAATTATCAGAGTGTCATAATAAAGGGGATTTTGTGCTTAATTTTCTACCTGCCATATGAAAATGTCAAACTATATTATAACAGCTATTAAGAATGACTGAAAAATTTGATTTTGCCTTCTGTCCCAAAAGGAGTTTGGTTCAAGGTACATGGAATATCCACTTTACTGCCCTCTCAGGAGAGAGGCTAACCACAGTATTAACTCTCAATTTTATCATAGTCATCAAACGGAGAAAATGCCTGGCCTTCTCCTATATTACTGAGTAATAATATTGGAAAATTGGATAATAAACATGGTTTTAACTTGAAAAAAATTGTAACATTAAATGTGTAAACGCTGGTGTGAAGAATGAAGAACTGAGTATCAGGGGAGCTGGATCTAATCCGTGCTGTGCTTCCCCACCTGCGTGACCTCAGGTCCCCTGCCTGACCCATCAGCTTCAGATTCCTCACCAATAATACTAGAGAATATGTCTAGATTATATTTAAAATGCTTATTCTATTATGATAACACACTTTTAAGGCTGTCAAACTCAAAACAAAAATTATGTGATTTGCTCTATAATTGTGAAGTTTCAGAAAGTCATTTTCTTAACTTTGTAAAGCTATTGTGTTCATTAATCACATTTTCCCCTCCAGATACATAAATTCACCAGGAATAAAAATCCTGCTTATAATCTCCCTGAAACACTCAAACAAATTCATTAAATTTAAATATCCAACTATATAAGGCAATGAAACATTTCTATAAGATTCTGCATACCAAAAAAATGCACCCTCCTAAATTATTTTCTTGAATGACATCACATTACAGTTAGTTATGCAACAGAATTTTATTACATCCATTAACATATTTAGAGGGAAGTAGAGAAGGCACAAATAAACCTTCTCTACATCTGAATTTATATAAGAGTGAGCTGTGAACCTCAATGCATTACATTTACAAAGTCTGATTAATAATATACCTCTATTAAGTTTCTGCCTTCTGGTGGGAATTATAACATATTAAACACGACCTAACTTCTTATTTCTACATTATTATTAAAATAATCTCAGAGGGAAGCTATTTTTGCATTCTAACACATGCCCTAGGAAGAAGGCATAAACACATTCTTTAGGAAGGGCAATCAATTCTTTAATCATCTAATAAAGGCAGAAGTTCCTGCTTGAGTTCATTCATTCTGGCCCTCAATCAACAGCAATATCACAGAACCTGGACCAAAATACGTGCCACTCTCATTTCAGAGCAGAAAGGCCATGGAAGGGATTATGAAAATCCATATATATTGTGATAATATTTTACCCTTACATCAAAAGTTTGTGCTTTATTTTTCATAAACTCACATCTCAGTATAAGCAATATAAGCAACCTTCCATATTTCACTATAATTCAAATATAAATATTTAGAAGAGTGAAATTTGATTGTTTTCTCAAATATTATATTAAATCCCCAAGAATAAATCAAGACAGCTGAAGCATATTCATGGATTTCAAACAATGCTTCTCTCAGTTTCAATTTAGTAAACATTAATATCTGCTTAAATGTAGGAACATAAAACATACAAATATGTATGAATTTCAGTGCGTGATGTTAAAAGGCTCTATTTCATGGAGTTGTTAATGACAATATAAATAAAACGAACAAGGATTATGTTATACTTTCACTAAAATGCCAAAATGAAAATATATCTTTCTAATAAGTTAAAATGGGATAATAAAATTGCTAACAAACCTATTTACCCTACAGTAAGGTTAATAAATGTTTCTTCAGATTATATTTATGTAATGTAGGATTTTCTCTTGCTCTTCCTATAGACTTTCAAAATTCTTCTTAGAAACAACTATCTGGCTGTAGTACATTATGTCCATTTTACAGATGGCTCAAGTAACACTACAGCATATTTATAAAAAATTAGATAGTTCTGAGGATAATCACTTTTTCATATCTTATTTAAAAGAAAATGAAGTAAATTAAATATATTTGGTCCATCTACATTCAACATGAACCTTTCGGTCTGAATCAGTACGGATTTGTAAACTGTTTGGAATTTGAGTTTATTATTTAAGTAAGTATAAAAGTCTACGCTATTGGAACTGATTGTAGGGAAAAAGTGGAGACAATTTAAATATAAAAGTGTGAAATAAATTATTACATCAGTCTGTAGTTTGAACTCAAACAACTTTGGAAGATTTTAAAGTTATAAAAAGGAACAAATATTTTACAAAAGCCTAATTATTTGATGTTAACACAGGTATGACAATCATTGCCAACTTCGTATCAAAATAAGTGGATGCAGATGTTGTAACTTGAGTTTCCAGAAGTTAACTTTTAGAACTGTAAATTAATTTCAACCAAGGTATGATGATTACAAATCCCCTCCCATTCATTCCTGGTCTGAAAGAGGCTGCCCAGTGTAACCACTCCAAGAACTCCACTGTGATTATCCCACTGATTCACTATTGGGCCAAGACCGGATTCTTTCCCTCTCAAGGACTATCTTTTATCTATAGAAAAAGAATATTATTATATCAAATTATTTAGAAGAGTTACTGCTGATAATTCACAACTATAAAGCACTTTTTAGCTACTCTACATTTTTCCTAGGGAATGTGGCCAGAAGCAATCTTACCTTTTCCCAAATACTCTTACATAAAGCCTAAAGGATTCTGAACACAGTATTTTTCGAAGAGTTAATTCCTTCCAACCATCTGTAATGACTGGTTCCTTTACATTTCTAAAATGCAAAATATCCTATCAGAAACTTTCTCCTAGGGGCGCCTGGGTGGCACAGCGGTTAAGCGTCTGCCTTCGGCTCAGGGCGTGATCCCGGAGTTATGGGATCGAGCCCCACATCAGGCTCTTCCGCTATGAGCCTGCTTCTTCCTCTCCCACTCCCCCTGCTTGTGTTCCCTCTCTCGCTGGCTGTCTCTATCTCTGTCAAGTAAATAAATAAAATCTTTAAAAAAAAAAAAAAAAAGAAAGAAACTTTCTCCTAGTTTCCTAAAGGCAGAAGGTTTCCAAAATTGAGGTTAATACAATATGTGAGAAAACGTTCAGTTAAATATTAAGAGCTAACTTTATCAAAACTAAAATAACACTGTCCTCTGAAAGTTTGACTTTAGCACTTTTTTGATGTCTGGCACTCTGCAGCATGCTTCCTTATTATAATTTATTCTCTGTTGAAAAATTCTGAGGAGAAGAATGCTACAGCAAAAGCCAAGTTGAATCATATGATCTGTGACTTTTGGAACTTAAATATGTCAAGCTTTAAGAAATGATATCATCAGTTTATATAATTTTCATTAGCAGTTTACCTCAAGATTTCCTACTTCAAAGCCATTTGTAAATCAGCCTGAAGTAAAAGTATACAAATAAGGAAAAATAATCTTGCACAGTTCATTAAGGCTCTATTTCATTAAAAAAGAAAACATTCACCACTTGACAATGCAGGTGTAATTGGAACAAAAAACCTGAAAAACAGCTGAATTTATCTGTAGATTATGTATCCTATACAATACGTGTGGCTTTGTAATAAATTGTGTACTTCTATGTGCTTGCAGTGTTGTTTGAGGTCATTAGAGCTCAGTTCAGATATTAAAAATGTATAACGGAAAATTAGGGGTTTAAAAGTGAAGTTCTGCAAAGCAAAGATTCTACTTAACTCCTTTCTTTTAAGGGCATTTCTATCAAGAGTAGACCTGAAATAGATAGTGCTTTCAGTAAGGGCAGAAGAATCAAGTTTATGATTTGTACAAAAACATTAGACATTAGCTACTTTTGCTTTAAAGAGAAAATGGTATTGCCCACATGTCACAAGGAAAAGAGAAAAACAAAACCATAATCACTGAATATCTACTCCATATCAGGCTGTTTTAGGCACTCAGATAGACACGACCACATATTACACACCCTCACTTTATGCCCTGCTGGAGACAGAGGACCATCATCCCAGGTAAATTCTCAGAACTCAAAATTTGCAACATTTTCCATTCATCTCCTCAGTATTGCTCTTTTTGCTTAAGCAAGTCATCCCCTTTATTTTTAGGTTCTAATACAGCAAGCTGCATTGTAGAAATAAGCATAGAGGGAGATAATGTCAACAACAAAAATTATTCTGTAGCTTAAACATCAAAACCTCAAAATGATCAGGAGTGGAGGCACAAAAATTTATTCAGTCTTCCCACCTCCACATTAGCAAGACTGATGGTTTTCACAGCCAACTTGTGAACCAACTACCATGTGAGCGAGATGTGGCAGCTCTGGGGTCGGGGAGACCCAGGCAAAATCAAGATCACAGACTCACCTTTTCATGAGTAAAAACTTCTCAATTTATAGGTTGCCACAGGTTGCTTTTAAACGCATGGATACGGTTTTGGCAATTTTATACAATTTAGCACTTATTTGGGGGGAGTGAAGAAGATTCACCCACTTTTTCACACCATTATGATCAAAGGTCCGTTCACTTTTCCATCTTTGCTTTCTATTTTTCATTGCCAGTAAATAATCAAAATCTGTAAGAAATTTCTTTTAGAAAGATTAGGAACTAAAGTTACCATTTAAGTTTGATATTTATAAAGCACACTTACATTGTCAAAACAGTACTTTATGAACCAATCAGCATTATAAATTATTGATTTAAGGCAGTGAAAAGGAATAATTAGTGGCTTATTAACAAAATAAAAAATAAACTACACAAATAATATTAATTTTTTTTACATATTTTGAGAGAAAGAGAGAGAGAGAAAAAAAACATAAGCAGGGGGAGCAGCAGGGGGAGAGGGAGAAGCAGGCTCCCCACTCAGCAGGGAGCCCGATGTGGGGCTCAATCCCAGGACCCTGGGATCATGACCTGAGCCAAAGGCAGATGCTTAACTGACTTAGCCACCGAGGCACCCCTCATGTAGTTTATTTCGGATATTTATGTACATTTGATGAGTGTGAATCCATACAGCCAAAACCAAAAATCACCCTGAATTACCTACATCTGTTTAAAAACTTATGTGCACAGTGAAGTAAAGAGTCAACAAGACAACACAGAGAATGGGAGAAAATATTTGCAAACGATATAACCAATAAGAGATTAATACCCAAAACTGAAAAAGAATTTATACAACTCAATACCAAAAAAAAAAAAAAAATCCAATTAAAAATGGGCAAAGGACCTGAATACACTTTTCTAAAAAAAGACATCCAGACAGTCAACAGACCCATGTATAGATGCTCAACATCACTAATCATCAGGGAAACACAAATCAAACCCACAATGAGACATCGCCTTACACCACTCAGAATAGCTAGTATCAAAAAGACAAGAAATAACATGTGTTGGCAAGGATGTAGGGAAAAGGAATCCTCATACACTGCTGGTGGGAATATAAACTGGTGCAGCCAGTGTAGACAAAAAGTTTGGAGATTCTTCAAAAAATTAAGAATAGAAATGCCATATGATCAGGAACTCCACTACTAGGTATCTACCCAAAGAAAATGAAAACACTAATTCAAAAAGATCTATGCACCCCTATGTTTATTGCAGAGTTGCAAAAACCAAGATATAAAAGCAACCTAAATGTCCATTAATAGATAGATGAATGGATAAAGCAGATAAAACACACACAAGAATATTAGTCATAAAAAAGGAGATCTTACCATTCATGATAATATGGATAAAACTAGAGGGTAATATGTGAAGTGAATTAAATCAGACAAATACCATATGATTTCACTTATATGTGGACTCTAAAAACTGAACAAACCAAACCAGAAAAGGACCCATAAAATACAGAGAACTGGTGGTTGCTGAAGGGAGGGTTGAGGGAGGGGGGCTGGGCAAAATGGGAGGAGGGGAATGGAGCCTATGCTTCCAGCTATGCAATGCATAAGTCACAGGGATGAAAGGTACAGCACAGGGAATATAGTCCATGGTATTTTAATAGGGTGGTATAGGATAGTAGCCACACGTGTGGTGGGCGTAGCATAACCGATCAAGTTATCAAGTCACCACACTGTATACCTCAAACTAATGTAACACTGGGTCGACAATGCTTCAGTGAGAAGAAAAAGTTACTTCCCTATGCCTCAGTCTTCCTACGGTAAAATGGGGATATCAATACTATCTATCACATGAAGTTGAGCTGAGCATTAAATGAGTAATATTTGTAACAGAACAGTGCCTGGCACAGTCGCTTGTGCCATATACGTGTTGTTAATGTGCTGGTGATGATATAATCTCAACACAATTATGTGATAACGTGCAAACGGAAGCCACGTCGTCCAGTTTCCTTGAGTAAAGCAAACACTTAAACGCGATGAGTATAAACAGCTCTATACTGACTGGAAAGAAAGTTATTTGACTCATTTCTCATTTCTACCCTTTTTGCGATCTGAGTTTGAGTTCCATGATTGACTCCTAGTCTACATTTCCTCTGTTGTCTCAGTAGATGTGATAGAGCTCTCAAAACTCCCAGCTTTAACTCACTTCAACAAAAATGTCTGTTTACACATCAAAAAATGGTTTCTACTACAATACTGCCATTTGTACCTTTTTATTGTCTCTAAAAATGTTTCATTCTAAATTTTAGTTGAAAGTGAATTTTAACTATTCAAGTTTAAAAATTACAAAATTTTTACATGTATTGAATGATGGTTTAAACACATAGAAACAGTTTTGTGAACAAGCTTCTTTAATAATTTGAAACTGTACATTATTTTTCTCCTTGAATTCTTAATTCCCTACTACTTACTTGTGATAACTTTATCCTAATCACACACATATGATTTGTATATAGATGGAGATATATATCTTATATTTATTTTGAGCAGATAGCTCTAAAATTTTGGATTTTTGGACTGCTCATTCCACATTTTGCCTAACCACCTACAAATACAACTGATGTCTCAAGTGAAAAAAAGAAACAGTTATACTTTTACGTAATAATCCTTTTGGTAGTTGTGCAATATTATGTATAATTATTAACCAATTTTATACAATTTATCAAAACTAAAATGAAAATAATGAAATCTTAAATTTTATGTTTAACTCATTTAAATTTTAAACTCATTTAAATTTAAAATCTGTTTTGATTGGTGTCTTTCTACAAAGAATTCAGGACTCCGTTGTGAACATTATAGCTGAAATCAGACACATTTAAGCACCAATTCTAATTTCTATTTCTAATTTTATTTTTATAGATGTAAGCATTAAAGAAAGCTTGTTTATTGAAAATAGGATATAAAAAGCTTTATTTCAAGAAAAGTATGTAATACTTTCAATTCCTTCTGAGCTAAATGTTAAAAACCACATGGTAATTTTTTTTTCTATTTTGATCTATCTAGTGATAAGACAGCTCTGTTAGGTGCTTGTAAAATTTTGTTGAAAATAATTTAAGACTGACCTGTAAAATTTTGTTGAAAATAATTTAAGACTGACCTGACCCAGTCATTAAACTCTCTCAATATCAAAAACAGTAATGCCCATTGTCATTTCCTTGGTGGTGTTAGGGGAAAGCACCATGGGGGAGACTCAGAATATGCTAGAAGTATGGCTAGGAGAAGAGCAATTGCAAAATGAGAGTGGGAAACTAGTACCGATGTAATGACTAAGGAATTCTGTATCGTAAAGATCTGAGAGAATGAATATACATAGAGTTTTAGGCTTTTGAAATGGATACTTATAACTACAATTCCCACGTAACTGTGTCATGTACACTCAGTGATGAGTATAACTCAGTTGTAAAACCACTGATCTACATCAAGCTCTATTTGTACAAAACTAGCCTACGGTAAATCAAACATGTTTAGCCTGAAGATACATGTGAAAGATGGATGTGAATACACTAACCAATACGTAATCTATTTAAAAACTGCAGGTTTATTTCATTAGCATAAAGTAAACATTTTCACATAAAAAACAAATAATTTGCAAACTGCCAATACCCAATTTCAATTCATGTTCAATCAACTAACATGATCCATGAGATGCCCTTTCCTCTCAAATCCTGAAGAGTATATGTTAGTATAAATCAGTTCTTCTTCAAGACTAAAGTAAGCAAAATTTAGAACAGGGATCCTTCATATATATATATATATATATATATATATATATATATATATATATATATATATATATGTATTGATATACATATATCAATATAAAACAAGCAGAAATTACTAGATTATTTGTTCCAGGAAATACTCACTCCTAGAAAAAATGAGCCGATTAAAACAGCTAACTTACCAAGATTAGCAAGTTGTTTACCAGTACTTGCTTCAAAAATTTTGTTAAATGAGAGAAGTTAGAGAGAGACAAATACCGTACGCCATTCATTTATCTGCAAAACCTAAAAATGCCAATCTCATTGAGATAGAGTAAAATGGTGGTTACTAAGGACTGGGAAGTAGGGGAATAGGAGAGAAGTTGTTTAAGGGGACAAACCTGCAACTAGTAGATAAATAAGTCCTGGAAATCTAATGCACAGTTTAGTGAATATAAACAATACTGTATCATACTCAAACTTGCTAAGAAACTAGATCTTAATAATTATCCCCATCACATAAAGTAATGACAACTGCTTGATGCGGCAGAGGGGTTAATATAATTACAGTGCAATCATATTTCAATATATAAATGTATCAAGTCAGCAGGTGTATACCTTAAATTTTCACAACGTTGTATGTCAGATAATATTTCAGTTAAAAATAAACCTTCTAAAAAACTTCAGTTCACTGTGCACACTCATCAAGAGCATAGATGAAAAGGACCCAATCAGAAGCTGTTAACTCTAGCATAACATCAACCTGTTAGACCTTCAGATACACATCTCTCAACTAAAGTAACATAAGCCATCCTTGAATTACTGCAAACAACTATCCAGAATAAAGACCCAAAGCAGAGAATTTTTAGGAATCCTCCTGAGACATATCTTGGGGGATCTAGTTTCTAAGCCAGATATTAGGATCAAGACAATGAAATCACGAAGCTGACATCTTCCATCTAAGATCCAAAGAAAAATATCCAGAAAACGAATATGTGGCTTGTCAGTTTTTAATTAAAGTTTTTTGTTGTTATTTTGTTTTTATCTACCCAACTATTTTCGCCTTTGCTGGTCGAATGTTCTCCATTGTCTTAAACACTTGAAACTAACTATGAAATTACTGACCTTAAGTATTTTGGTGTGTTTTTAATGACTGGTTCTGAGAGCTCTGAGGATTCTTACGGGATCTGTTCATTTGTTTTAATTTGGGCATTTTTGCTTCCTAACATAGTGGTAGGCTTAAAATTGTGATTAAATCATTTCCTTGATACTCATGTTGCAGGAATGAAATGCATGATCCCTGGAGGTTTTTTTTTTTTTTTTTTTAAGACTTTATTTATTTGAGAGACAGATAAAATGAGAGAAAGAACATGAGCGGGGAGAGGAGCAGAGAGAGAAGCAGACTCCCTGCTGAGCAGTGAACTTAATGCAACGCGGGGCTCGATCCCGGGATCGGGATCCCAGGACTCCGGGACCATGACCTGAGCTGAAGGCAGAAGCTTAATCGACTGAGCCACTCAGGCATCCCTGATCTCTGGAGTCTTAAATACTGCCCAGAAACTACTATACAATCACATGACCTACCAAGTAATATTCCATTTATAGGGGAAAAAGGAAATCTGACACTTGACACTTGCAAAGACTGGAACAACCACTATCAAAACTCTGTATGCAACCATGGCATATTTAACAGTGATGAATATCTGGATTGATCATATGCTTTAACAATTATAGTCTATCCTCTAGCTTATGCTGAAGAATGCATAAGGAGAGAACTAATAAATTTCCCTACTCCTTTGTTAGATTATACGGGAATCATATGAACTCTTCATCTCTAAATAAAACAGCATTGAATATGAGTAGAGATTATTTGGCTATTTACTCCAGGAAATACTTTCTCCTGGAAAATGACATTATTAGTCAAATGAAATAGCTCACTTGACCACATTAATACCTTGCTCTCTGCTTGCTTTAAAACCTTGCCTCACTGTGCCCACCAATTTAAAGCTATTCTATGTTATAAGAACTAGGAAGATCGGTAGGGGAAGAAAGGGATAAAGAAAGGGGGGGTAATCAGAAGGAGGAATGAAACATGAGAGACTATGGACTATGAGAAACAAACTGAGGGCCTCAGAGGGGAGGGGGGTGGGGGAATGGGACAGACCGGTGATGGGTAGTAAGGAGGGCACGTATTGCATGGTGCACTGGGTGTTATATGCAACTAATGAATCATCGAGCTTTACATCGGAAACCGGGGATGTACTGTATGGTGACTAACATAATAAAAAATCATTAATAAAAAAAAAAAAAAGCTATTCTATGTTAAATCATGCCCAATCCCATCCTTGCCCTGCCTTAAAACACTTGATTTAAAATTACTCCATTCAGACCCTAAAATTGTATTTTCTCTATATATAGTTGCCCTTCTAATATTATGGGCAACTATTCAATAAATGCACAAATACAATTAAGACTTTTTAATATACATTCATTAAATTCCTGTGTAGATGTGCAAATATATATACACACAGAAATATATGCATGTGTATATGTTTCTGATACATTCTAAGAGTTATATACATGACACATAAGACAAAAATCTTATATATTGTTACATGTGTTTGTGGATACACATACTTGAGACTATATTAGTTGTGACAATGTATTTTCTAGTTTGTATTTTTGTTTATTTGTACATGTTACACACTAAGGAATATTCAAACAAACTTGGGGGGGGGGGACCTAGGCATCCTTCAAAATCTTATAAGCCATCATTTTAACACCAAACCTATATAAAAGTCAACTTATGCATAAAATGAGGTGGTGGCAAAGTCATAAGTAGTGTTTCACTCCAAGCCTGGGTATGCGATATTAGCCACTGATACTGAAAATGCCATATAACTTGTCTGATTCCCCAAAATAAAACCTAAGAGTACATATATTTATAATTATCTTTCAAATATAAACATGTTTTTTTTCCTTATTTATCCCATAGTCAAAGCTGTAAATCATGACTTCTTTCCAACCTCATGATGCTCTATGCTATGAGACTGTTACAACAAACCGATGCCTCCCATTTGAATGCTCAGATTTAAGCTGGAATTTGGTTTATTGTTCTGCACCTATGAGTTTCAATCCAGTTAACTTTTTGCCCTGAAGAAATAAAATATTCAATTTAATATATTTGTGGAAAAAAATCCATTGAAGCCACAAGAAATTCCTATGAGAGTTCTAAATATTCCTGGAGCATATTTCATAGTCCCCAAGCTATGAACACGTATTAAGATATAGCAGCTTGGTAGAGGCAAGATGCAACCCTTATTCACATCTGTCAACTAATGGAAGACTAAAATGCTATAGCTGCCAGGGTAAATATTAATCACTCGGAAAAGGAAAATTGTATTAATCTCTTGTGCATGCTATGTTTATATATGAGTGCTATTTATGCACCGTATGCTATGCTTTTGCTAAAATAACCCTGCCCTTGATAAGCCAGCCATAGGGAAGTTTTGTGATTGGAAACAAATCATGCATTTGCGTGAGTTAAAGTATTGGCATACATTAGAGATAAAGAAAGGCCAGCTTTATTATTAAATGCAGAGAATCACAAATGTAATTGAAAATCGAAACTGTGGTTTTCCTTAACTAGGATGACAGAATTCTCAAATAACTAACCTCTATTTTTCATAACAAATGAAGCCAATTATTTGGTATTACAGTGAATTTCTTTCTTTAAAAAAGCATATAATTGGGGAGTAGAAATGGATTATTTTTAATTTCAGTTTGAAATCTGTATTTAGAATATGCTTTAAAAATCTTTTCAAACAAAAGTAAACAATTTCTGGCATCTTATAAACAGTACTACCACTGCTCCTTAAGGTGACATGGTTGGCAGCTATTCCTCAGAGCACAGCAGGGAGCGGAAGCTCGTCCTCCTGTGCAGCCGTCTACAAATCTTCTAATAGAACATCCTCTGGCACAACGCTATTTAGTTCCAGGAGCACCCGGTTCTGCTCCTGCAGACCCATACACAATCAGCCCCCCAAAAGCCAGTAAACTCTAGAAGAGCAATGTTAAGTGATTTTGGAATCTAGCCCTCAACATACAGAACCAATGTCAACCAATGTCAACTATTTCTTTCTATGGATACCAAGTACCAGCACTTAATTTTCTTTTTTTTTTTTTTTTTCCTTCTTGACACTAAAACACTTGGGGATGGGGGAAGGGACTGAATCCCAGTTAATAACAAAAGAATGATCACATGATTGTCAAGTCATTTTTCTAAAACCTCACTAAGAAACAGAAAAGAATAAAAGCAATGATGAGACAATATACAGAGTCATAAGTGGGGAAGAAATTTTAATGAAGAGCTGATGGAAAGCGGTAAAGAGGAGTTAAGGTGGGCAGAAATACTTTCACAGAAGTTCTACTGAGGTAGAAGCAAACAGAGCTTGTAATGACAGAGCATTTGCCTTGAAAATGCTAGAGAATAATGGTGAAATTTGGGGCTGAAAACAAGGGGATAGATTTGAAGTCCTATGCACAGATTTTTAATAACCACCAATATCTTACTTTCTCAAACAGCACAAAGAGAACCCAGGTTTGCAATTTCAAATTAAAAAGAAATCAAGAGTTTTTCTTTAAAGGATCTGAAAGGTATTAGAGGAAAAAAATGTTTCATACATATGGAGATATTTCAGAGTAAGAGCTGGATTTATATCTGATAACCCTAAAGCATAATAAGGGATTCTTGGGGCCCACCCTGACCATATTAACAGTTCTCAATGAGCTCTTCTGTGCTTCAGTCTTAAATATTAAGAAACAAGTAAGGATAAAACCTATGGTTAATAACCACAAACAAAAATGAAAACATAGAAGTCCTTAACAACTATGAGAAGTCCCCAATTAGATTCCTCAGAGGCATATACCATTATAACATTGCATATCTACCATAAAACAAGATCCACTAAAAAGCAAACAACAAAAAGAATCAGGATAATATTGCTTAGCAAGAAAAATATATTAAAATGAGAAAAATCAATAAAACATTTGGAAGATGCTACTAAAAATACTTCACAGAGAGTTGAACAAAAGGTCAGAGACAGAAAATGTAAAAAAACAAGGAAGTTGAGCATTTAATAAAATTCCAGGGGAAAAGGAAGGGAACATAGAAGAGATGGGTATAAAAGTAAAAGTACAGAAGCCTCCAGATTTAAAAAAAAAAAAAAAAAAAAAAAAACATATCAAAAATACAAGCTCATGAAGAAAAAAAATCAGGCCAATACAAAAGTATAACCAAAAAGGTTCTAATGTTCCCTTCAGCTTAACTGAACTTTAGATATATTTTTTCCTGGCTAGGGGTCCTAGACCTCCATCCTGTTAAAGCATTTACTTCAGAAAACTTATAAATTCTTTCTTCACTCTTCTGAGAAACCATCTTCTCCCAGGATTTTGCCGATTTTACGATGCAGGAATGTCTTTCTCAAAGCCCTAGAAGGTATCCCTTTCAAAGGTAACCGTATAAGAAGACAGCACCCTAATCTTGGAGATTTAAGGTGAGGGTAGAAGCCTAACGTAAATAAGCACCAATTAGCAAACACAGAAGATACAATCACACTGATTAACCTGCCCCCAATGTTGTCCTCCAGTACTTTTCCACTAGCTCATCTCAAGGATTAAAAACTCTACCAACTTTTCTTTCAGTAGAGTTCAATCTCTCAACTTGCAATGGTCCTTGATAAAGTCTTCATGCCTGTTTAACTTGTCTGCTGCAATTTTCCCTTGACAAGTGTCATCAATTTTCAGAATATCAGAAATAAAGAGACACTTTAACTCCAGAGAATGGGAAGGATTGTCAGTATTCTAAACGTCCATATAACATTACTGCATACTAGAATAAAAAAAAGAGCAAATCTTTTATGTTCTGAGAGAAAAGAATTTAACCTATTCCTTCATCTTTACTCAAACCATAAATCAAGAGTAGGAACATAAATAGTTTTATAAGCAAAGAAATGTTGTCTCCCTTAAACCTTTATTTTGAAACAAAAGAATTGGTTTTGAGATTGGTGGGCTCTGCCTTGTGTCAATTAAAAGTGGGCTTGACTTTACAAAAAACTAACCTCAAAACAGAGTTATTTTGAAAAAGATAGAAATTTATTTTTCTCGGGGCGCCTGGGTGGCACAGCGGTTAAGCGTCTGCCTTCGGCTCAGGGTGTGATCCTGGCATTATGGGATCGAGCCCCACATCAGGCTCCTCCGCTATGAGCCTGCTTCTTCCTCTCCCACTCCCCCTGCTTGTGTTCCCTCTCTCGCTGGCTGTCTCTATCTCTGTCGAATAAATAAATAAAAAATCTTAAAAAAAAAAATTTATTTTTCTCTTATATACCAGGGTTGCTATATCATCATCAAAAACCCGAAACTCTTTAACCTCTGTTTCTTTCCCACACTGTGGTTATTATGATATAAGATACCTTCTGGAGCTCCAGGCACTACATGCTTATTCCAGATAATTGGGTGAAGATGGAGAACAACAACAAACCCTCTCTTTTAGAAGCTATCCCAGGCAATTAACACACTGCTTCTGCTTATAACTCATTAGCTAAAATTTAGTCATATGGCCATACCATGATACAATTGAGATTTTAAAAATGTTGGTTTTCCCATGCATAACACCATGCTAAACTTAGGGTTCTGATATTAGAGAATAACTGTAAAATAGATCTAAAGAGGCAACAGTCTTTCATGAGATGGCACTCAAAATGTTGGGTATTCAAAGACTAAGAAGATTACTGAGGTATGATAAGGGCATATAATATTTTGAAAAAAGTAATTTCAGAACCGATTTTAGTATCTCTCCTTTGAAACCAGACAGATAAAATGGACAAATTTGTTAATACCCTGGAGATACAACCAACACAAATCCAAAGGACATTTTAATTGGCATATAAAGATAGAACAATTCTTACAACTACAAGTGGAAAAATGCAAATGAATTCCAAGCACATAGGAAACACAAAAAATGACTATATATTTGACCACAAAGAAGTCTCAAGTCCTAAATAAGGAATTCTATTTAAATCCCCCCAAAATCAATAGGACCCAGACAACATTCTCTTACCATTATGAAATTAAATTAGCATTGATAAAAAAGTCAAAGCCCAACACACCCTTTCACGATTAAAACTCTCAGAAAACTAGATGGAAATATCCTCAACGTGATAAAGAGTATCTAAAGAAACCTATGGCTAACATTACACACCTAATGATGAGAAACTGAAAATCTTTACTGCAAAGATATGGTAAAAGGCAAAGACGTCTCCTCTAACAGATCCTTTTCAACAACATACTGGAAATTCTACATAATGCAGTAAGAAAAGGCATACCCCAAGGGTATACAGAGATGTATACAAAGAAATAAAACACAGAGGACATGACCATCTATGCAGAAAATCCAAGCTGACAAAAAAAATCTCTGGAAAAAGTTATAGCAAGGCTGCAAAATATAAGGTTAATATACACCAGTCAACTATTTTCCTTTATACCAGCAATAAGTGAAACTGGAAATTAAAAGCACAATATAGTTCATACTGGCACCCCCAAAATGAAATGCCTAGGTATAAATCTGACAAAATATGTATAAAATCTTTATTATCTTTCATTATTAACATGTCATTTTATCATGTCAATAGGTCACGTCTTCCTATCTACAGATTCAATGCAATCCCAATCAAAACCCCAGTAAGTTATTCTGTGACTTTCAACAAACTGATTCTAAAGTTTATTTGGGGAGGCAAAAAGACCAAGAATAGCCAACACACTATTAAAGGAGATGAACAGGGACACCTGGGTGGCTCAGTTGGTTAAGCGTCTGCCTTCAGCTCAGGTTATGATCTCAGGGTCCTGGGATCAAGTCCTGCATGGAACTCCCTGATCAGCAGGGAGTCCGCTGCTCCCTCTCTCTCCTTCTCTCTCTCTCTCTCAAATAAATAAAATCTTTTAAAAAGAAAAAAAAAAAAGGAGATGAACAAAGTTGGAAGACATTACCTAACTTCAAGACTTAATATAAAGATATAGTAATGAAAAGCTTGTGGTACTGCTGAAAGAATAGACAAACATATCAAAGGAACAGAATAGAGAGCACACAGGAGCAAAAGGCAATATAATGGAGCAAGCAGTCTTTTCAACAAGTGGTACTGGAACAACTAGATATCCACAAGCAAAAAAAAGACAAAACAAAACAACAAGCCTTTAAACACAAACCTTATATCTTTCACAAAAACAAACTCAATATGGATCACAAGCCTAAATGCGAAATGCAAAACTACACAACTTTTACGACATAGGAGAAAGTTTAAGTAACCCTGGGTATGGCAATGAGTTTCTAGATACAACATCAAAGCCATGACAGAAATAACTGATAAACTGATGTCATTAAAATCACTGTGAAGAACACGTTGAAGAGAAAGACGAGCAGCCGCAGACTGAGAGAAAATACTTGCAAAATACACAACAGATGAAGGACTGTTATCTAAAATATACAAAGAACTCTTAAATCCAAAAAGAAAACCCCCAACCCAATTAATTACAAAGAGAGGGGAGGGACAAAGATCTGAACAGACACCTAAAGATAGTCAGACGACAAATAAGCATATGAAAAGATGCTCCACATCTTATTTCATTAGGGAAATACAAATTAAAACAATGAGATACCACTACAGACCTATCAGAAGAATCAAAATCTGGAATGCTGACAACACCAGTGCTGGCAAGGATGTGGAGCAACAGAAACTCTCATTCACTGCTGGCAGGACTGTCAAACAGAACAGCCACTTCAGAAAACCATGGTAGAATCTGAAATGTATATTACTAAGTGAAAGAAGCCAATCTGAGAAGGCTACACGCTGTTTGATTCCAATCATACGCCACTCTGAAATGGAAAAATTCTGAGGGGTAAAAAGACCGATGGTTCCAGAGGTTGGCAAGGGAAGAGGTGAAGAGAATGAACGGGCAGAGCACAGAGAATTTGGGGTCAGTTAAAACACTGATATTATGATGGTGGATACGGGCCATAATACACTTGTCCAAACCCATAAAATGTACACCAAGAGTGAAGCATCACGTAAACTATGGACTTTGGCAGATTATAATAGGCCAATCCAGGACCATCAATCTTAGATGCAGGACTTTGGTGGGGATGTTGATAATGGGGAGGCTTTGCAAGTGTCTGGGATGGGGGTATACAGGAAATCTTTGTACCTTCCCCTCAGTTTTTCTGTGAATCTAAAACTGCTCTAGAAAATAATCAAGTCTTAACAAAAAAAAAAAAAAAATCAGTGCCAATCAAAATTAAAAATCATCACATTAAGATTAAAAATTTTCAGTAGATACAAAAAAATTAAGTGTCTCTATGACTATGTGAACTAGGTGTTTTTGAAATTGTGTTGCCATGGACCAGAGGTTAAAGTTGCAAAAATATGTACTTAAACATTATTGAGCTCTAAAGAAAGTCGGAGATGACCGAAAAGGAACAGAAAAGTGAAATGAAATAAAAATACATAAATTTGAAATTGGAAGGCTGCTCTTCCTTAATGGAAATGCCAAGGCCGGAAACTGAGAAAAAGGAAGAGAAAAGAAGAAACAAGCTATTATTCCAATAAAAGAGGGTAGAGGGGAAGCAGACACACAACACCAAGCATAAAGTTAAGAAATTCAAAAACACACTTAGTGAAAAGATGACTAGGGAATGACTTGTATCCATGTGAAGAGACCCACAAATTAATCTGCCCCTGCCTGTGCTGTGGATGAACAGTACTGCTCCTAATGATGACGACGACGTCATACCGCCACTAACAAAAACAACTACAGACCTGATAACATTTGCTTCTGGGATTTAAATTTAAAGGACACCTTCCCACAGGCAGAAAATCCCCAGGTGAAGAAATTAATATGGGTTTATTTCAGCGTGGTAATATCAGCTGATAAATATTACAAAAAATACCAAACTTCTTTGGGTATAATCATCCTTAATTAAGGTATTCTGCGATCCCACAGATAAAATTCATCCAAGCATGAACTTCTATAAAGGAGTTATCAAAAACCTGATGGAACAAAACGTGCAGCAAGTGTTGGCTTATGTACACCAAAAACAAGATCGGATTTAGACTCTCCAAAGCTTCAGACTTCAGAATTATCAGCTGGAAAAAAGCAATGCTCTGAAGGAAGTACTGAAAGGCATAATTGATGAAAGTTAAAAATAAGGGATAAAACATGTGGACAGGAATATACGAAATAGAAAATAAAGATAAAATTCAGTAAAACACAAAAGATGCTTATGTTCATTACATATCGCATGCAACAATGTACTGATAGTCCGGGTGAAGACAAGAAGTCAAAGAAAGGCATACAAATCTCAAAGAGTTGACGATGCTAGCTATCCAGACACACAACTTTCTACATTGAAACCCTTTCATCAAATATTTACTGGTTGATACACAGGTTCCACGTACAGGAGTAGTGACACAGAGCAGTGTAAAGAGAATATAAAAGCAGAAGGAGAGAGAGACAGGAGAGCTCAGAGATCCAAATCCAAAGCCTGTCTTTCCCTTCCCAAATCTGCAATGATACAGACGCTCTTATGAACGTATCCTTCTCCCAAATACTTCATTACCTTGACTCTTCACACTCTTACACAAACCATGCAACCCATAAACAAATCTTCATGACCCCACCTTCAAACCATACCTGGAGTGTGGCTAGTTCCCAGCTCCCTTGGTGACTGCAGTGGCCTCATCACCGTAGAACATCGTGGCTTCTTCCCTTCCTCCCCCTTATCTGTTCCAACCTGTGCACTGAGAGAGTTCTTCCAGAAGGGTAGGTTATGGAACTCCTTTATGAAGAACCCCAGCCCCTAACCTTCCAGTGTCGGGCTAAACCCCACACCTCAGGTGACCCTGTTAATGCCTGGTCTTCATCTTATGCTACACTACCCTTGTTCCCCTGCTCACTTCAGGTCAGCTGTTTCTAGAATATTCCAGACATTCTCTTGTCTGGGGGACTTTGTTCTAGGTGATCCTTCCTTCTTGAAACTCCTTCCAGATGCCTTTTGTGCTACATTTCCCTCACAAATTCAAGCTTACACTAAAATTCTTCCACCTCAAGGATGTTGACAGTGACCATACACTAGTTAATATTTGAAGCTTTCTACAACTTCCAACCACACTTACGTGCTCTACCTTTTCTTTTTCCTATAAAAGCATTAATTCTAATATTTACTACTAAATTTACTGCAAGCCTCTCACCAGAATATACGTTCCAAGAGTCTGAATATCCAGTTAGAATAATGAAAAAATCCTGCTTTATGTAATTTACTAGAGAAAGACCTAAGACACAGGATGCAAGAAATCAAAAGAATCTTAAGAGTTTACTTTTCCCAATACTTTTACAGATTTATAATCAAATGATCATAAACAACTGAAAACAACCAGTTGGGGACTAGGTAAGTAAATTACAGATACCCCATACAATCACATCTTCATTAAGAAGGAACAGACAACTCAGATTATAGTGTATACCAACCAAGAAATATCAGCTGCCAAAAATTAATATGCAAAAAAAGCAAAGTGTAGAGCAGTATGTATTCCACGTGTCTTTAAATTATATACACGATTTATTTCTGGAAGGAAACACAGGTACCTTGTAACACTGGTGGTCTTCATGGTGAGCAAATTACGTGGCTGGGGGCCAGATAAGGAAAGGAGACTATCCTTCAATATCACACTTCCCAAACTTTGTGCCTGATGACTGTAAGTGTTATATAATAACTGGGTGTAACTATTAAAATATACAACAAAACCAGGCCAGAAGTCTCTCACTTTTAAGTTTACATATTAAGTGGATAAATATAAAAGATGATTAAAAAAAAAGTGATCTGATTATGCTTTTTCCTGGAAAACTAGAACTTTTAATATGGGTAGGAAAAATGGCCATCCTGAATTTCTCCAAGGTATCCTAAGCATTTCCTCACCCTTCTAGGGAAGGCCCATGATTTGAGCGTGCTTTCTCTCTGGAGCAAAAACAAAGGACTTTCTCTTCCTTCTTTATCTGTTTCAGAGAAATAAACTGGCATGTGGGCTGTCCACACAGGTGGACATGCACACATACAAACACGCTCTTTTAACCTTAGGACTCTCTGGTTATACTGCTTATTTTTCTCAATTATATGCTTCGTGTTTCCTGGGCACATTTACAATAAAATATTCCACTAGGCTTTGACTGTGTCCTTTCGCTCCATCTGCCATACAACCATCATCACCCAGGACGACTCTGAAGTTACCATCTTCATGCAAAGTCCTATGCAAATTGAGTCTCCACAGTTCTTGTCCCTGTGTGACACACTGAAAATTTATCACAGAAGACTTACAGCAGAAAACAGAGCACAGCAGCAATGAAATAGTGTGCTTGCATTCAGATCAAACAATGTATTTGCTCTGAATATTAAGGGCCAAGTTTACTGTGTCAATGGCACGCTTACAGTAAGCATAAAAAGTTTTACTTCTCTTCCATCAAAAATTAAGCACATACTTATTATTCATTCATCCCAACCACTCAGACCTTATAAACCATATTTAATTTCAGGACAGTTGTCCTTACAGGCCTAATCACAACCTTCCTTTATTTTTTATATGCCAGAAAGACCCTTGGAGGGTTTTCACTGGGACCAGACTTCTTGGAGAACTCCCCTGAATTCAAGGAGTTTTGCCTTACATATGGGTTTTTTAAAGGCCTCACTCTCTGCTCTCCAAGAGCACAGACAGGCAATACACATATTCACTTTTCAATGTTAATGCAAGATGGGAAGAGTGTCAGGCAAGCTGTCAGGACACTGGAGTTCTTGTGATAGGACCCTGTCACTAAATGGTCGTATCTATAGAAAGTCATTAAAAACCCTGGATCTCTGTGTGAAAGTAATTCAGTCAATTACATCATTCCTAGGACTCTTTAAATTCTAAAATCCCATGGATGTCAATGTGGACATTTGTACATGATGATGATTTAGTCGGTCCTTCGTTTATCAGTCTCGTAAACCAGTACTTTCCCCAAGTACCACAAGCTAAATGGCTTTAAATCAATGAGAATCATCTTACTGTTCTAGCAGCTAGAATTTCAAAATCAAGGTGGTAAGAGGACCAGGCTCTCTGTAAAGGTGCTGGGAGAGAGTCTATTCCATGCCTTTCTCGTGGATCCTGGTGTTGCTTGTAATCCTCTGTTCCATGGTTTATAGACGCCTTACTCTGATCGCACCACCACATGTGGTATTCTCCCTCTGCCTGCCTCTTCCCTTCTTATAAAGACAAAGTCCTATTGGACTAAGGGCCCACCCCACTCCAGAATGACCTAATTGTACCTGTAACTAAATAAGGTCACATTCGCAAGTACTGGGGACTCAGACTTCTATGTGTTTGGGGGAGTACGCAATTCAATGAAAACAGCACAGGGGACGTGGTATATTTTCCTATACACACATTTTATACCAGATGCTCAGCAGGTGATACAGCTTACCAATCTAATATTCAGAGAAACTGAAATACAGACAATTAGAATTTAGAAACCTAAAAATCCCATAGTCACGAAGAGCATCTCAAAGGACATTATCTGTCATGCCTCTGCATTTTGTAAGAAAAATGTGCCTCTCAAAAATATTGCTTCTTCAGGAAAATATATTGAAATTGAAACATAAAAATAAAGAAGATCCCATATCAGATATTATTGCAGGAAATTTGAAATCTGCCTCACACATAATACCTGAGGAAACAATTGACTTTCATTAACAAAATTACAAAACCTGTAAAGTTTAGATGATAAAACTGTGAAGAATATTTTACAGTCCCTGATAAGGTAATATACTGCTACTAGAAAGAATACACCAGGGAAATTTAGATTTACAAAAACACATTATTACCTAAGCAAAGTAGCATTATGATAATCCTAATTATAATACTTATTAGAATCTATTAAGTGACTGTTAATTTATTCCCTTACTTTCAATAATGGATGGAATAGACGTCTAGTTGAGGGTCAAAGAGGTCCTGGTTAAACTAGAACACAAAAAGTTGAAAATGCTTTGCTAATGGTCTTTGTGCTTCCTCCACAGGCACTTCTGTGAATACGAGAAAAGCCAGATCCAATCTCCAGGGGCAGGAAGGAGAATCAGTCACCTGTGCAGGACCATCATCTTGTAAGCCATGTAATACACCAGGATATAAACACTACTTTGTCACCTGATGGACTAAAAGGAAGCTAAATAGTCTACCTGTTTGGAAATAAAGAAAATTCTGGATAAAGAGACCTAGTTGATTGAAGTTAGACCAAAACTTAGAAGCCTTGAAGGAAAAAGATTTAAGCCAAAGTTGTTATATTTAATTGTCTGTAAACCAATTTTTTTTTTTTTTTTTTTTTTTTTTAGGAAAGTCTAGTAACACTCAGCACCACCTAATCTTTCACAGAACACATTTTAGGAACAGTACTTACACTTTTACCTCCTATTTACACCTCTACAATCCATCTCCACAAAGCAAACAAAGTCCTTTATCTGCAATGCTAATATGACCCTGCCATGCCCTGGCTTGATTTCATTCAGTGGCTTTCCATCCCCCAAGAAAGTATAAATTCCTGAATATCACATGCAGGCTCTTTGGTGACCTTACTCCCAGTCCCCCTTCTTTACTGACAGTGGTTTTTCTTTTCAGGCAAAGAAAGACTGAGCATGTATACAGCCTGAGGGGAAGCACTGAGTGGAGAGGAAGAAGTTAAAAATATATGAGGGGGGGGATGAATAATAGAGGGATATTCTGGAAAAGGGTAGAGGTGGGCTCAAGGATTTAAATAGGAAGAGCCATAGCTCATACTCTGATCTTGACATAATGGAGGTAAGATACAGGCTAAGAGAAAGTTAAATGCAGCAGTGGAAAAGAAGCAAGATTATTACTGAAGGCCATTGTGCCTGTGTGTTTATAGATACACACCATGGAATATTATTCAGCAATAAAAAATGAAATCTTGCCATTTGGAACAACATGGATAGAGCTACAGAATATAATGCTAAGCAAAGTCAAGTCAGAGAAAGACAAATACCATACGATTTCCCTCTTATGTGGAATTTAAAAAACAAATGAGCAAAGAAAAAAAGAGAAACCAAGCAACAGACTCTTAACTATACAGAACAAACAGATGGTTACTGGGGGCGGGGCGGGGGGGGGGGGGGAAGATGGGTGAAATAGGTGATGGGGATTAAGGAGAACACTTGCGATGAGCACCCGGTGATGTATGGAATTGTTGAGTATTATATACCTGAAACTAATATAACACTATATGTTAAAAATTAAATAAAACAATTATAAAAAACAAATTTCCCTTTATCACTGAGTTCTGCTTTGCTGTTCTTTGCTTGTTGACTTCAGATCAGGTTCCATGTGATAGCAAAAAGTCTGTAGCATCTCCAATTACATATCATATTCTGTGCAAGTCTGGCAGGAAAAACATTTCAAATGAAAGCCCTAGAGTTAGCTGTAATGGTATCCAACCCAGAAACAACACTGTATCCAGAGGTAATTGGCTACAGATAGACCACATCCTCTACTCCTGGGAAAGGATGAGACCTCAGACTTGAAGTATTGAGATTGGGGAACGTACACATCCACAAATGGAAATCAGAATCTGTTTAAAAACAAAAGCAAAAAATCCTAAGATGAATTAATGATGAGGAAAAAAATTCCTCAAGCCATCGTCACTTTATGGTTTTTCATACTCAAAACCACAGGATACGGAGCTCCAAGATAATGACACGGAACAATTTAATCAGCTATGTTGCTCCTGTATAAGAATTTACAACTTCCTAAACCTCCATATAACCTCAACCAAATTCATGTCTTATGAACCGTCACTTCTATAATCCTGTTATGGTTCCATTTCTGTTTCAGATTAGTCGCAAGCAAGGGAAACCAGGACTACATACTGTAAGCAAATAGCAAAAGAAACTGAAAGGAATTATTAGAAATCAACCAATTTTTTGGAAGCCTGAAAAATCAATCTCTAAAAAAAGGACACGGACAAAGGCAATTCTGGATGTTGGTTACCAAGAACTCATCTTTATTTTCATCATGGAAACACAGGATTGAATCAGTTCCAATTCTTTTTCAATATTTTGTGTAACTTCACTCAAGATTCAAATTCCAGGGAAAAAGCATCTGATTAGTTTAGCTTGAGTGATATAGATTTTGGCTAGAGGAGAAGTGAACATAGTCAATAAAAATCATATTAGAATAATCCAAAGATGAAGAAGAAAGAAAATGTTAAAATAAATATATAAACATAAATACACACACACACACACACATATATATATATATATATCAGGATACCAAACCAGGCAGCTAAATGTAGTACTGCAAGCCTGTTGAGGAGAATGACCAGGAAGCAGAGAGTACAGTGGAAATAATTTCATAAAATGTAAGTGTATCCAATCAACATGTTGTACACTTTAAATTTACACAGTGTTCACCTCAATTACAGCTTAATTAAAAAAAAAAAATAGAAGAACTCAGCCAGAAAAACTGATCCACAGGAGGAAAAAAAAAAAAAAAAAAAACAAGCACAGAGAATGGTAAAGTCTGAGAATATGACCTTCCAAAGGAGAATGGGTACAACCACAGAAGAATGATCAAGGATTGCTGGCACTGTTACTGAGAATTAGTGAAGAACCTGAAGAACACAGAAGCCAAAGAAGCAGGTGTTGAAAGAAAAAAAGAAAGACAGACAGACAGACCATCTCTGTGACAGGCTCCAGAGGGCAGTGGTGTCCATGTGGAGGAACTAAGGTTTATTTAGGAAAAGGGGATGGGAAGAGAACCAGCTGAAAGAATGAGAAAAGTCAAAGCCTCGAGTAAAGGACCAGGCTGAGGTCTGGTTTTGTTGAACCCCAGGCAAGCTCCAGTGAGGAGAAGGAAAAACTACATGACATCACTGAATCAACAAATGTCTCAACATTGCTGTGGCAGGACACTGGTACGTTTAACCGAAGTATAAGATTCGGCCTCTGATTTCAGGTCTCTATGTTCTAGCATGACCTCACTGGTTAGTAGACCAAACTGCTCTAATGGAAATGTTCTACAATTAATTAACTCTGTCCAACAAAGTAGCCATCCGCCACAAGTGGCTATTGTGCACTAGAAATTCCATCCAAAGGAACTGGATGTTGTATTGTATTATAATTAAGGTTAAATAGGAATAGCCACAAGTGACTAGAAGCTGCAGTGGGAGACAACACAGCTCAGGATGAAAGCATCATATGAAATAAATGCTGAAACATACAAAATAGAATAAAATTAGAGTGTAAAAGCCTCCACATTTTGCAAATGGATATTTAAAATAAGCTTTGGATTTAGACTTGAATTTTATAATATTTGAGTTTTTATTCATACATCAAAATGCCCACAGATGACTTGATAAAAGGTTGGACATAAGTAATCTTACTAGGCTCTTCCATCTGAGAATGCAGCCTAAGCTAGCTAGAAGTAGTATAGGGGTATTCACAGGAGAGAAGTTAGGGTCCAAATAACCAAGGAGAAAAATCACCTTAATTGGAGGCAATCATGACACTGAGGCTGACAACAGGTGGCTCACATCCAAACAGGAAGCTGTTCAAGGGAAACCACAGAGAAATTCCTCCATCAACTCTTAGTTGTTAACATAGGTTTTTTTTCCTCTTAGTGCCTTGCGAAAATTATTTTAATATGAAAGTGAGGATTCCTGGTACTCTTAGTACCTCTGCCTGTCACATAACATTTCTAGTGATTTTGTTAATAAGTGGTACAATCAGACAAATTTGAAAATGCCCACTTATTGACTTAATTTAGATAAAAGTTTCATAAGTGACTTTTTTTTAAACCACTTATTACAGAGGTCACCAGATGAACTGAGCATACCACAAAGCCGTAAAGAAATGTAACACAGCTTACTTCACTTCTTTTATCTAGTTGAAAGATACAGTGTTTAGACATACTACTACGTACCAGTCTTTGTGCTGAACAAAACATATTTATAAACTCAAGAAATCTTCAATGCAACAGTAGGAGGGAGGCTTCATTATTATGCTCATTTTAGAAGAGCAGTAACTAGTGCACTGAGTGGTTAAGTAACATGCCAAGGCCAAGAACTTGATGTTGTATAAGGAGGACTCCAACCGGCAAGTCTAGTTTCAAGCCTCTGCTTTTCAACTTCACACCATAGTGCTTCTCTCAGCTTACACAGGCACACCACCACCAGAAGAGCATCTAAAACTGTTTCTGGAGAATGAAGAGACACACACTAGCAATCTCTTTGTTTACATGTATTCCTCTCAAGTATGCCCCTTCTCTGCTCTATACCTCTTTTCTCTCTTCCTAACTGGCACTTTGTAGGAATCACCAGGAGAGGCTGAGAGAATATATTCTGGATCACAGGTAATCCATAAATTTAATACACAGTCTGTGGAGAAAGAAGCGTTTCTGTAAAGTGTTTTGCTACCTGTAACATTCTGGGGGAAATTCAAGATACAATTTCTAAAGATATTCCACATAAAACACCCTAGCGAAACAGGAAAATGCAAAAGCAGCCATGGCAAAGCCACTGCAGCTTGTACTGAACAATACAACTTAAAACAAGGCAGTTATCCTTAAAGAAATGCCAGACATTGTCAAAGAAAAATCCTATTAAGTGTCCTCTTTGTCAATTACAATGTTAAATTTAAGAAATTGGCAACAAGAAAATGTAACCAGGACATTTACATTTAGTGGTGTTTTTTTGGTTTTGTTTTGTTTTCTTTTTGGAATAAGGAGTAAACAGTAAATTTTCATTTTCCTGTCAGGTTCAAAACTTGTCAGTTTTATGATAACAATGCTGGACTACTTTGTGGAAATGAGGTGAATAAAGACACCACTTTTTTTTTAAGGTTTTATATATTCGTCAGAGAGAGTGCAGGCGCGTAAGCAGGAGGAGTGGCAGAGAGAGAGGGAGAGGGAGAGGGAGAAGCAGGCTCCCTGCTGAGCAAGGAGCCCAATGAGGGACTTAATCCCAGGACCTCAGGATCATGCCTGAGCTGAAGGCAGATGGTCAACCGACTGAGCCACCCAGGCATCCCATGAAAACACCACTTTAAATAAGGCACATACTTTTAGTTGCAGTATAACCAAATGCTTCACCTTGAAGATAATGTCCTTGGTCTTGTTTTCACTATGCGTGGTAATGAACGCTAATGTATGTTCCCAGGTACACATAGGCTGTTTCCACTGACTGTCACAACTGCTGTTTGAAGAGACAAGCTGTTAGTTAATTTGATATCACATCTGATCATAGTTAAGCTATTGTGATATTAATGTAAGGGCAAAGATCTCCCCCATGTCTTTGTTTATGTGGGTCAGCTGTCTTCACGATATTTGGTCTGCTTATCAAGTATCGCCATTCTTCATTGCCATTACTGTTACATGTCTATTTCTCATTTTCCTTTTTTCTATTCTAGATTTAAATTCCGTAAGTGTGACAGCCATGGCTGTTGAATTATCACTTTATCCCCAATGCCTAGTACAGTGCTTAGACCAAGAGGCATTTGATAAGTGATTTGACTTGAACGGGTGTGTTAGCGAGCTAAATGTGTATCACTCTTTCTTAAATCCTCCCCCAAGCCATATACATTGATGAAGTGGAGGGTTACCCACTGAGTTGAAAAATACTAGATTTACTGTGTATTAGAAACTATATAAGGTACCTCAAATGTAAGACAGTCCCAACCACTTAGATTATTTTAATGGAGAGTAAAAGAAACAATTATGATTTTTCGAGTTTTGTAAAAGGATTATGGGATTAAATACCTTGATCAATCCTACTTGGGAAAGCAGTGGCTGATAATTTAGATCAGGCATTATGAAGTGAATGCTTAAAACCTCGCCTTGCATATGGGCATCCTCAACAGAAGGACTGCCATGAACGTGGAAGCAGGGATTTAGAAATCACTGTATACTCATGTAAAGACAGAGTCCAAAATCACTGAAGTGTGGATGAAGAAAGTGACAAAAGATTAAAGATACTGGCAATGGTCAAATCATAGAAAGTTTATGAACTATGCTCAAAAGTTTAAACTTTGTACAACATACCAATATTTTCTAAAATGTTTACTGAAACAATCCCAACAGAAGCTTAACGATTTAATAATGAAATAAATTATGGAAGTGTGCTACATACTATGTCTGCCTGGATAGTCACAATGCACATGATGTTATTAAATGTACTGATAAGTCCTGAAATCAGTAAGTGTAACTCAAAATTTCACAAATGATTTGTGAAGTATGTCTGGATGCATATGTATGAAATCTCTATTAGCAGTTCCATAGGATATACTTTGTGAATCACTGTAGTAAGAATGGGAAGATTTTAAGCAGAGACCATTTCATATTTTAGAAAGGTCACTCTGACCAAAAGGGAAAAGATGAAGCAAAAGAAAGTGGGTTTGGGGGTAGGGAAAACTGTCCAAATACTAATGCAGGAATGAGGCAGTAAACACAGGAATGTGAAAACGAAAGCGAATTTGGACGTAAAGGAAAAGAACTTGGCAACTATTTTGATATGGGGAGTTTAAGCAATGGAAGTTAATGTCTCTTCTAGGTTTCTAGACATTACAAGCATACAGTGGTAGCATTAACAGGGAGAAAAATAGGCTTTGTTAGAAATAAAATAAATACATGTTTCTTCAAAGTAAGTTACTATGGAGCATTTAACTGGAGCTATGCAATCGGCAGTTGACAGGTTTCATTCATACCGCTTCTAGAATGTGCAATTCTATGTTTATTTACATATCCCTTTGTTTAATGACCATTCTCCTACTAGATGTAAACTCCTGAAGGAGAACATGTAACGTATGCTTAACGAATTTTAGTGGAAAACGGGATTCGAGTTGCAGAAACTTTTTTTTATTGAGGATCAGCTATTAACTGAAAGTTTATGTACCCACAAAATTCATAGGTTGACAACTAATCCCAATTTAATTGTATTTGGAGGCAGCGCCTTTAGGAAGAGATCAGGATATGAGGATGGAGTCCCATTTCCCATGTGAGATTACAATGCAGAGACCACTGTCTATGAAATAGGAGGAAGGTTCTCACCAGACACCAAATCTGCTGGCACCTTGCTCTAAGACTTCTGGCCTCCAGAACTGAGAAATTCCATTGTTTGAAAGCTACCCAGCCTATGACATTTTTATTATAGTAGGCCAAACAAAGACAGTACAATAAGAGAATACCTTCATCTCCTTTGCAGAGAGAGCAGACAGCTGAACACCTCAGTCCTAGCACAGACAAGGGTGGACTGAGGTTGGTGTGAAGGCTAACAAGACTCTGTGTACCTTTGTCTCACCCCTGTTTTAAGAAAAGGGCTCCCTAGAATTTTCACTGGAGACCCCACAGGCAATTTTCTCTTATTGTTTGGGGCTACCAGAAATCCGTTCTGGTTCACAGACCTCCCAGCCTCCAGCTCTCAGCTTCGTTAGCATTTGACAAAGGCCTGAGGTTGGGACAGGCTGTGTGTAATGCTGCTCAAACCTCCAGTTTATAAGACAGCCAGTCTGTGGTATTTGGTTATAGCAGCCTATGGATTAAGATCGGATTTCAACAGTACAGTAAAATCAGTGGTTTGGCTGCAGTGTTTCGGGGGAGAGGCAGTATTGTCAACCATCTCTCCTTTGTGCTTTGTCCCAACCTCACGAAGAGGGCAAGCTCAGGCAGGCATTACAAACACCACATGTAGGGATACACACCTTTCCCAGACATGAAGGTGAGGAGCAGGGGGTGAAAACATTGTTCAGAAGGGAGAAAACATAAAAATCTTCTCCATCACTTTTTCACACCTACCATAATTCTTTCTTCATTCTGGACCTAAGGGCTTCTCCTACTAGCAGATGTACACCATGGCGAGCTCTGGTCTGGGCTGAAGGACACAAAAGTAAACCTAGGCTTTCAGTTCTCTATATCACCCAAGTGGAGCTCGCCGAGCTAGAAAAGGACACAAGGATTTGGGATAGGAGACACAGTTACTTATAAGCGTGCATTTGGTAAGATGACCTTCTGCCTTTCTCTCAGGAAACAAGGTATGGTAGTAGGTGATTTAAAGGGTGCAAATGTGCAGACAAGTGAGGAATGCCAATCAATTCTCCCAACATGATAGATTAATAGATATTTCACCTAGCTACAACAATCACATATGGGCAAATTCTTTGATGCACTGAGTTTGGGAAGACTCATACACTAAACTTTTTCTTTTTTTTTTTTTTTTAAGATTTTATTTATTTATTCGGCAGAGATAGAGACAGCCAGCGAGAGAGGGAACACAAGCAAGGGGAGTGGGAGAGGAAGAAGCAGGCTCATAGCGGAGGAGCCTGATGTGGGGCTCGATCCCATAACGCTGGGATCACACCCTGAGCCGAAGGCAGACGCTTAACGACTGCGCCACCCAGGCACCCCCATACACTAAACTTTTTCAAAAAATGATGAAAAAATGATAAGGAGGGGCGCCTGGGTGGTGCAGTCATTAAGCGTCTGCCTTCGGCTCAGGGCGTGATCCCAGCGTTATGGGATCGAGCCCCACATCAGGCTCCTCCTCTGTGAGCCTGCTTCTTCCTCTCCCACTCCCCTTGCTTGTGTTCCCTCTCTCTCTGGCTGTCTATCTCTGTCAAATAAATAAATAAAATCTTTAAAAAAAAAAAAAAGATAAGGAAATGAAAGTCCACCAAAATATTAAATAATCATCTGCTCAAATCAAAAACCATGCCAAACGGGTCTACCATCTAATTAGTCTACCATCTAATTAACACAGATTACAGATTTAATGCATCTTAAACTATTATCACATCATTTAGTAAGAAAATACTTTAAAGTCCTCTAGAAAATATCCAGTATTTTCAAAAAGCCATCTAAATGGGGTGCCTGGGTGGTTCAGTCAGTTAAGGGTTTGCCTTTGGCTCAGGTCATGATCCTGGGGTCCTAGATGGAGCCCCACATGGGGCTCCCTACTCTGTGGGGTGTCTGCTTATCTCTCTCCCTCTGCTCCTCCCTGCTGTTCATATTCTCTTTCTCTCAAATAAAGAAAACCTAAAAAAAAAAAAAAAAAGCCATCTAACTATTTTTTCAGTTCTCAAAGGTACTACTTATAAAGACACCAGTTACACTGGATTAAAGACTTACCCGACTCCATTATAATCTCATTCCAACCTCTATAAAATCCAACAACCCTAATTCCAAAAAAGGTCACATTCTGAGTTACTGAAAGTTAAGACTTCAACATTTCTTTTATGGGGGTAATTCAACCCATAACAGGCATCTTATTAGACTATTCTATGATCTACATAACAGACGAAATTTTAGATCTTATGGGAGGAGTCTGGGAAGATAGCGGAGGAGGAGGATTCTAAGCTCACCTCATCCCAGCGATACACCTAGAAAACAACCACACCAGTGCCGCCAACCCAGGAAACAAACTGAAGACTGGCAGAACAGACTCTCCACTGTAGACAGGAGGCCACAAAGAAAAATGGCAGGAAGGGCAGAGTCCTGGTGAGGAGACAAACCAACCTGTAAGACTAACCACAAACTATAGGGACACAATGAACACTGAGCAGGGAGAGGTGCAGAGCCTGCACCAGGTGTCCCAGACATGGGAGACCTGCACTGGGAAGACAAGACCTTAAAACATTAGGCTTTGAAACCAAAGGTGCTTGGCTTTAGGAGTTTTTACAATCAGGGGGCTTAACAAGAAGAACTTTGAAAATCAGAAAAATCTCAAACAACCAACCTAAACCTACACCTTAAGAAGCTAAAAAAGGAACAGTCCAAAGCCAGTAAAAGAAGGAAATAAAGATTAGAGCAGAGATAAATGAAAGAGACTAAAAAAAAACAAAAACAAAAAACAAAAACAAAAAAAACCACCAACAACAGATCAATGAAACCAGGACCTAGTTCTTTAAAAAGATCAACTAAAATCAATAAACCGTTAGCCAGACTCATTAAAAAAAAAAAAAAAAAAAAGAAGAAGGAGAGGTTGAGAGGATTCAAATTAAATCAATGAAGAAATAAGTGACACTGCAGAAATAAAGGATTTTAAGAGAGTATTATTAAAAGTTATAAGCCAACAAATAGGACACCTTAGAGAACCTGGATACATTCCTAGAAACATACAACCTTCCAAAACTGAATCAGGAAGAAATAGAAAATTTGAACAGACTGATGACTAGCAATAGTAATCAGTGAAATGGCAGGAGTAATCAAACACCACCCAACAAACTAAAGTCCAGGACCAGATGGCTTCATAGCTGAATTGTAACAAACATTTCAAGAGTAATACCTATTCTTCTCAAACTATTCCAAAAAAAAAAAAAAAAAATAGAAGAGGAAGGAGAGACTAATTCATTCTACAAGGTCAACATTACCCTGTTATTCAAATCAGATGAAAACATTCTAAAAACAAAAACAAAAAACACTAAAGGACAATACCTCTGATGAACATAGATGCAAACCTCCTCAACGAAACATTAGCAAACCAAACCCAACAACGCATTAAAGAATTCATTCGCCACAAGCAAATGGGATTTATTTCAGGGATACAAAGGTGGTTCAATATTTGCAAATCAAGGTGATACCTCACATTAACAAGTGAAAGGATAGGGGCGCCTGGGTGGCTCAGTCGTTAAGCATCTGCCTTTGGCTCAGGGCGTGATCCCGGCGTTATGGGATCGAGTCCCACATCAGGCTCTTCCGCTATGAGCCTGCTTCTTCCTCTCCCACTCCCCCTGCTTGTGTTCCCTCTCTCGCTGGCTGTCTCTCTCTGTCAAAATAAATAAATAAAATCTTTAAAAAAAAAAAAAAAAAACCAAGTGAATGGATAAAACCATATGATCATCTCAATAGTTGCAGAAAAAGTATTTGACAAACACAACATCCATTCATGATAAAAATTCAGCAAAGTAGGTTTAGAAGGAATATACCTCAACATAATAAAGGTTCTATATGAAAAACCCATAGCCAACATTACACTCAGTGGTGAAAAATTGAAAGCTTTTCCTCTAAGGTCAGGAACAAGACAAGGATGTCCACTCTTACCACTTTTAGTCTACAGAGTGCTGGAAGTCCTAGCCACAGCAATCAGACAACAAAAACAAATAAAAGGCATCCAAATTGGTAGGGAAAACGTGAAACTTTCACTATTTGAAGATGAAATGATACTATATATACAAAACCCTAAAGACTGCATCAAAAAAACTACATCAAAAACTTATGATGTACTATATACTGGCTAACAGAACATAATAAAAAAATAAAATAAAAATAAACTAGAACTGACAAATAACTTCAGTAAAGTTGCAGGATACCAAAATCAATGTACAGAAATCTGCTACATTTTATACACTAATAACATAGCAGAAAGAGAAAGAAAACAATCCCATTTACAACTGCAATGAAAAATAAAATACCTAGGAATAAACTCAAATCAAGGGGGTGAAAGACCTATACTCTGAAAACTATAAAAACCATTGATGAAAGAAATTGAAGATGACACAAATAGAAATATATTCCATGCTCATGGACTGGGAAAACCAATATTGTTAAAATGTCCATACTCTCCAAAGCAATCTCTACAGTTAATGAAACCCCTATCAAAATACCAACAGTTTATTTCACAGAGTTAGAACAAACAATCCTAAGATCTGTATGGAACCACCAAGGAACCCAAACACCCAAAGCAATCTTGAAAAAGAACAAAGCAGGTGGTGTCACAATCCTGGATTTCAAGATATACCACAAAGCTATAGTAATCAAAGCAGTATGGTACTGGCACAAAAACAGACACATAGATCAATGGAACATAATAGAAAGCCCACAAATAAACCCACACTCTTATGGCCAATTAATCTACAACAAAGGAGGCAATGCGCAATGGGAAAAAAAACAATGCTGGGAAAACTTAGCTACATGCAAAAGAACAAAATTGGATCACTTTCTTACACCATACACACAAGTAAACTCAAAATTAATTAAAGAACTAAATGTGAGAACTGAAACCATAAAATTCCTAAAAGAAAACATAGGCAGTAATCTCTTTGGCATCAGCCACAGAAGTACTTTTCTAGATCTGTCTCCTTTGACAAGGGAAGCCAAGGCAAAATTAAACCATTGGGACTATACCAAAAATAAAAATCTGCACAGAAAAGGAGACAATCAACAAAACAAAAAGACAACAACACAACAAAAAGACAACATACTGAATGGGAAAAGATATCTGTAAATGATATATACAATAAGTAGTTAATATCAAAAAGATACAAAGAACTTAACACCAAATAATAATAATCTAATTAAATATGGGCAGAGGACCTGAACGGACGTTTTTCCAAAGACATACATATGACCAAAAGACACATGAAAAGATGCTCAACATTACTAATCAAGGAAATGCAAATCAAAACCAAAGTGAGATCTCCCCTCACACCTGTCAGAATGGCTAAAATAAAAACAAAAAAAAGAAATTACAAGTGTAGCTGAGGATGTGGAGAAAAAGGAATCATAGTACATTGTTGGTTGAAATTCAAGCTGGTGCAGCCACTGTGGAAAACACTTAAGGTTTCTCAAAAACTAAAGATAAATTACCATATCATCCAGCCATCCCACTACTAAATATTTACCCAAAGAAAACAAAAATGCTAATTTGAAAAGATATGCACCCCTATGTTTACTGCAGCATTATTTACAATAGCCAAGATATGGAAGCAACCCAAACGTCCATCCACAGTTGAATAAAGAAGATGTGGTATGTATATGTGTGTGTTTGTGTATGGGAATATTACTCATCTATAAAAAAGATTAAAATCTTGCCATTTGCAAAAACTTGCCATTTTGCAAAAACTTGGATGGATCCAGAAGAGGGTACATAATGCTAAATGAAATAAGTCAGAGAAAAATAAATACCATATGATTTCACTCACATATGGAATTTAAGAAACAAAGCAGCCAAACAAAAAAGACAAAAAATACCAGACTCTTAAGCAGAGAACTGTTGGTTCCCAGAGGGGAGCTAGGTGGGCTGATGATTGAAATACATGAAGGAGATCAAGAGTACAATTATCCTAATGAGCACTGAGTAATGTATAGAGTTGCTGAATCATATTGTGCACTTGAAGCTAATATAACATTGTATGTTAATTACACACGAATAAGAAAAATAAATTTCAATCTGTTGAAAAGAAACCTGACCTGAGTTACCACAGCAGATAATCATACCCTCTCACCCTCAGTTCACAGATCCAAGCCCTCTAAGGGGAAGGGCCATACCCTTGGCGAAGATACTTCAACACTGACATGAATATATCCTAAGTCTTCCTCCAGCATTCCCCCTAAGAGATTTGCAATCACATGCTAGAGTAACTAATGCAGTAGGAAAGAGAACTTGCTCAATTTTGGAGGGTACATCAGAAATTGGTTCTGAGTTGATGTTACTCCCAGGGACCCCAAATATCACTGTGGTCTGGTCAAAATGGAGGTTTGTGGGTACCAGACAATAAGCATAGTTTTGACCCATTCAGACTACAGAATAGCCTTGCTGTTATTTCCCAAGTTCCCAATTTTACAAAGAAAATGGACATATACAACAACTGGCAGAATCCCCACCTTGATGCCCTGGCTGAGGAAGTAAAGGCTACAGTAGGAAGAACCAAGTGAAAGCCACCAGAACTTCCTTTCCCTACCAAGCTGGTAAACCAAGGGCAATACAGTGTCATGGAGGATCTGGAAAGATTCATTCTACCACCAAAGATTTCCAAGATGATGGGGATTTCTATCCTGTCCCAAATTAACTCACCCATTGGTTTTATGCAACTTATTTACACCATTTTCTCTTTTCTTCTCGCAATATCTCCCTACCTTCAGTAACTTTAGACACTGGTTTAACTTTAGCTCTTTCCATCTCCTGAAGCCATTCTCCATAGCTAACAGTCCTTTTCCACAGTATCTCTCTTACCTTCTTGAAGTCCGTCAGTTCTACTTCCACCCTTCTGAGCTATAATCCGAACTTCTACTTCCACCCATCTGAGTTATAATCCGAACTTCCTCATCACTCAGAATAAAGTCATATCTGGAACTCTGATATTCCCTTTTCGGCACAGCCTCCTATCGTTCTGCTCCCTTGTTCTCAATGAGCACGTTGAAGATCTACTTGCTAACGCTAGCATTCACTGATTACATCTTAATCTTCTAGACCTAGTCTTAGCATGGTTTACAACTTCAATACATAGTCCCTGCTCCTTGGGATTTCCTAATCACGGTGAATTCCATTACTATAACTGTATTACCCTCTACTTCTAAGTAAGCCCTACTAAGATTTCCTTTAGTTCTGGACAGGATGAATTTTGACAATTGGGGCCATTATAGGTTTATACAATCATACCTGAGATGGGCTCTCATTGATACTTAAAAATTCATTTGCCCAGCCTTTCTTGGTATCCTGGTGCATTTCCATAGTTACTATTCCAAACTTTTTTTTTTTTTAAAGATTTTATTTATTTATTTGAGAGGAAGAGACAGCCAGTGAGAGAGGGAAGACAAGCTGGGGGAGTGGGAGAGGAAGAAGCAGGCTCCCAGCAGAGGAGCCTGATGCGGGGCTCGATCCCAGAATGCCGGGATCACGCCCTGAGCAGAAGGCAGACGCTTAACGACTGAGCCACCCAGGCGCCCCGAAACTTTGTTTTTTAAAGCCTGTAAATCTCCATCTGTCTCAAAGAAAACTTCCCTCTTTTTTACTTAATGTTTTATCTTCATCCCTATCTGAGAAAACATGGCAAAATGCTTCAGAGTGAGCAGCCGCCATCCACCAGCTTACATCTTCCAAAGGTGAATAATAACCTGTCAAAATTCAACAGCCTTTATTCATTCCTACCCTCTTTTGAACCGTGACATTTCACTTTTAATGAAGTTATTTTTCCTATTTTGTCCTTGTTCCTAAGTGTATAGATCCAACCAGGAAAACACAACCTCACTAGGTATTTCAAATAGATGAGATATAACGCAGGGGATTCACTACACAGTGTGAGAAGGCTCACAGAGGAAAAAGAGCAGAATGCAGAGGTAACAAAGAACTGAAAGGAGAGCTACCACTACTGGAGCAGCAGGGACAAGAAGGAAAGAGGAGGAGTCACCAGGGTGTAAGAGCACAGAGCAGGGCCCCTGAGACATGGATGCTTAGATATTAAAAGTCCATGTAGCTGGAGTCCATGCTTCTACCAGGAGGCACTGTATGGCTGGTGTCTAGAATGCCAAAAGCAGCTGTGAGGGTGGGGATAGAGGGGTAGAGAGAAATTTTCTGCTGCTAAAGTAACACTGACAGCAATTGAAAAAAACAGGAAATCCCTCATCTCTTTCTACTTCCCAATCTGCTCTAGTGCTTTCCTTAGCAGACCCTACCAGTGTGCCATTGGTCAAGGAAATCCAGGAAACATCTGCAGAGCCCCAGCCCCATGAATGCAAGGTTGAGCATAGAAGTGTGGCCTTGGAGCAAAGAGATAATAGTTGAATTGCTGACACACCATTGCAAGAAAGCATTTGTATTCCAGGCTGAAATGCACTATTGCTCAACAGAGAATTCCACAGAAAGCACAGATTTTAGAGTCAGTTCAATTTAGGATTAAAATTCAGCCTCACGTTCCTAGCTAAATGCTAAACTTCTCATTCTCCATTCCTTCCTCTATAAAATGAGGATTATAATGCATTTGAGGGATTTTGAAGGGTTAAGGAATTGTATACAGTATGTGAGTATCCAACTGGTAGGCACCCCACAAACATCTGTGACTTCACTCTTGGTTGTACTCCCATGCTCCTAGTTGCTGTTCCCATTTCCTCCTATTCCAATTCTTATTTCCAGGTCTTCTCCATTTAACAGTCTTTGTACCATCTGTTTGTTTTAATCCTCAATGTCCTGCCTCTGGACCCATCTTTACACTTTCTACATTCCTTACCCTGAAATTCATTTAATCAAGTTTTCGATCTTATATCCATATGAATGACTCCCAGTTCTGAATGTACAATAACAACTCTGGAGTTCCAGATATGTATATCCAATTACTGAATAGCACCATCTAATCATCTGCAGATACCTTAAGCTCTGTATTTCACAATGGAACACAATCCTGTTCACCAGTGCTCAACTCCTTCTTCCACCCAAACCTCACTCTCTCTCTCTCTCTCTCTCTCTCTCTCCTCCATCTGTATTTTCCTTGGTGGCTAATGCCACTACAAATATTCAATGCAAAAGACCTGTGAGAAAGCTTTCTTCACTCCATTTTGCCAACTTTGTCCCATTAGGGACATTGATTAGGTCTCAACTTACCTGAAACTTGAAGTAGCTAGTATTTCAAACATGTAAGGTTAAACATTCCTCACCTGTAATGCTAACAGCATTAACATTTTTATCTCTGCTTAATGAACTAAAGCTAAATATCCACAGTTGCATTTAGGGCAAGAGGAATATAGGTCTAACCCAACATTTTAGCATTCCCATTCTCTATACTTGAGAGAGATTCCTCTCAAAAAGGTCTAGTGATTCCATCTTCCATGTATTCCTTCCACAGTCCACTCTGTCTTCCCCCGTACTGCCCATCTCAAATAATGTCCGTACCATGACACCCTACTGGATGCTTTGGCTCTTCCTGAGGTGTGTAGATACACAATACCATTCACTCTTCTCCCAGGACCCTTTTCCTATTTCATTTTGCATGCAGTAATGAAGAAGAAGAAAGAAGAAGAAAGAAGAAGAAAGAAGAAGGAGGAGGAGGAGGAGGAGGAGGAGGAGAAGAAGGAGAAGAAGGAGAAGAAGAAGAAGAAGAAAACTTTATTGATAGTAAAAAAAAGAAGTACCTCTTTGCATTATACAGTTTATTTTTAGGAATGGAGACATGATTCTGTGAAAGGATTTTGATGTCCAGATTTATAGAGGTACAAAGAGTGCACTAATGAGAGAAAAGCAAAATATTAGAGCATTTCCAGAAAGGTCTACTCTCTGGGATTAAATAATGATTGATAGAGCCAAGCTCTGGGTCTAAATTTATGCAATCTAAGATCTGAGAGAACAGAGTGTGATTGCTAATCTGACTACATTCAAAGTCCCTCTGGGGATGAATTTTAGTCAATTAAGGAAACACTGTCTGATGCTTACATCTGAAATGAGGTCCTGCTTGCTCTGGACTGGGGCCATGGTTACTGAATTGAGGAAGGAGGACAGAAACAAAATAGTTTTTTATATGTTGTTTTGTACTTACCTATTAAACAATAAAATGCTAAAGAAAGAAGAGGTTCAAGGGTACATTTCTACAACTTATAGCAAAAGTTTTACCCAAAAGTAGGTTATTGATAAAAGGTTTGTTGAAATAAATAATTGAATATTCTCATTTTGCAAAACAGAAATTTGACTATCTTAGACAAGCTGTTGCTGACACATCCAAAATAATATTTTTGGCAGAATTCTTCCTCCCTCAGTCTTTCAACAAAAAGTAGTTACTAAGAAGATCTCTACTGTTAGTGGAAACCATGATGCCTGAGCAGGAACTCAGAACTGCTATCTATAAAGCAGCTGTCCCTGAGATCACCAACACATACAGAAGAAAATATTCCTTCTCACTTCCTCCCACCTTCAGATATCCTGCTTGCCTCCCATAGATAGAATCTCCCCTTTGGTCCTCTAGTCATTTCAATAACTTTGTAATAAATGCCTTGTATTAAGGTTTCTTTGTCTAGGGGTGGGGGGAAGTAGTTGCTAAGGCTATAAAGTTTTCTATGTCCACATTTTAACTGTTTGAAATTTTACAATAGCTAAATTGTGGAAGGAGCCGAGATGTCCTTCAACAGATGAATGGATAAAGAAGATGTGGTCCATATATACAATGGAATATTACTCAGCCATCAGAAAGAACGATTACCCAACATTTGCAGCAACATGGACGGGACTGGAGGAGATTATGCTAAATGAAATAAGTCAAGCAGGGAAAGGCAATTATCACATGGTTTCACTCATTTATGGAACATAAGAAATAAGGAGATTGGTAGGAGAAGGAAGGGAAGAATGAAGGGGGGGTAAACAGAAGGGGGAATGAACCATGAGAGACTATGGACTCTGGGAAACAAACTGAGGGCTTCATTGGGGGGGGGGATTGGGATAGGCTGGTGATGGGTAGTAAGGAGGGCACGTATTGCATGGAGCACTGCGTGTTATACACAAATAATGAATCATAGAACATTACATCAAAAACTAAGGATGTACTGTATGGTGACTAACATAACAATAAAAAATTATTATAAAAAAAATTCCTATGTCCAAAATGCCCTCTATTTGTCAGTACACTCAAAACATAACGGTGGATCTCTGTCTGATAGTCTATATAAGAAATGTGGAACTGAGAGTGCCAAGAATAGTCTTTGGAGTAAAGTCACCTGATGAAACAGCTCTTCACCATATTTGATAGGATAATTGTCTTTTTTCTCTGAGGGGGGCTGTGGCTGATGAGGAACCACCCCAGTGAGAACAGTCAGGAAGTTCACAGGACACCATCTCCCAGGAAGAGTCTGAAAGTGATGCTATCAACTAAATGGAGTTTGAAATAAGCTACTTAGGAAGAACAAAAATTTTCAGCATAAATTGTATGCAGCCAGTTCCCCTGTGGGATTTTTGTGCCGAGGGAAATTCTATTATCCAGACACTACTACTGTGGGTAAAAAAGGATGTATCAGAAATAAAAATTGATGATGCCATATTACTCTGGGTAAAAATGATGCATGGGGGAATTGTTCATATCAGGAGCCTTTCTTTCCTCTTACCCCATTTTAATTGCAGAATCTGTTTCACTTTGTTTTTGTCTTTGCATTTCCTTGGCCTGCCTGATGAGGACAGAGTTTGTGTTAAAGCCTTTACCGCCGCCCTCACCTCCTCAAGCACTGTGTACAGAGACCACTAGGGAGATGTGATGGGCTAGGCAAGATCATGTTCTGGAATAGGGAGTACCTTGAAAACTTCTGTCTTCTTAAAATCTCATACTTTAAAAATTTCCACTTTTTAGTTTCCACTATTACTCTATTAATTCAGTGGAGTAGGTATATAATATATAAAATCCTATATGTATGCCTAGCAAAAACATATATGTATATATAACACAAAAAAAAACTTCCATGTAAATACTTGTAACTTTTACTAATGGAATGTGTGATCAAAACATGTGGACCATACAATTCTCAGAAGCCAGAAGTTCATGAGCCTTGATATAGAAAAAAAGGGAAAACCAAGAATTGCCATCAATGCTGTCAGGAGGGCTCTCTGAAAGCAGCTCCACAGTATGTGTTACTTTACAGGTTTAGAGGACGTAAGATATCAGTAAATATAATTTAAGACATTTCCTACCAACACTGGATGACTCATCAACTAGTTTCTGAGCCACATAGTCCTCACCATTGCAGTTACTCCAACAAAGTAGGTGACAAGCTACCTTTTGCAAATGACAGCTCTGCTAAAAATAAGCACTTCAAATCACATCACTCGTTTCTCCCCTCCGTTCTAACACCACCAAATTGATGAACACTCCCATCTTCAGGTTTAGTTTCTGCCAGTTTCCAGTTCTTGGCCAGGGCAGAGCAGTAGCTGCATACCAGCTGGTGGAGTCAAGTTGTCTAGCTCAAAGCCCAATCTGCAGTGGTCCCAGAACCATTTCTCTGCATGTGTATACTTACCACTACAGACTCTCCTCCATATTCAATTCTTTTCTCTACTCCTCTAACCTAGTCCTCTAGCTAGCACTCTTCTTTCCCTATAGGTGCTGGAACACTGTTCCAACCTACATTGCAGTGATTAGCTAAGATTGTATTCCCAGTGAGCTCTGCCTTCACCCAGACAATGCAAATAGCAGCCACCTAGAAATTTCTACCACCAATCCCTACGTACATGCAGAGAATCTAGTATGTTCTAGATACTTAACTAGGCACTGAAAATAGAGCATTGAAGAAACCAAACCTGTTCTTAGAATCGTGGAACTTAGAATTAAGAGGAACTTTCTTAAATTCTAATTCTCACTTCCCTAGCTGCCCAACAGTCTTTTGTGAAAATAAGTATATATGGTGAAAATTATAATGGACCAATGTATCCATTGGAAAAGCAAGGAAATGTTTTTCTCCAAAACTAACCACCAGCCCTAATTCCCAAAACTAATACAAACTCACAGAAATTTCTCATTTATATAAATACACAAAGTACAGAGACAATATTATATAGTCAAGCAGAATTTTTAATCTGCACAAAATATGTTCTATATACATCGTTCTGTAATCTATATTGTTTACTTCAATATTGAATGAAAAAGCTCATATCAACATGTATAGACTTTTTTTTTCTTTCTTTTTAAAGATTTTTTAGGGGCTCCTGAGTGCCTCAGTCAGCTAAGCAACTACCATCAGCTCAGGTCATGATATCAGAGTCTCCAGATGGAGCCCCACATCAAGCTGGCTCCCTGAGCTCCCTGCTCAGTGGAGAAATCTGCTTCTCCCTCTGCCCCTCACCCCGTTCATGCTGTTGGTCTCAAATAAATATTTTAAAAATCTGAGAGAGAGTGAGTGAGCATAAGCAGGGTAGGGGGTGGGGGTCAGAGGGAGCAGGAGAAGCAGACTCCCCACTGAGCAAGGAAGCTGATGTCAGGCTCCAGGATCTAGAGATCATGACCTGAACTGAAGACAGCTGCCTAACCAACTGAGCCACCCAGCGGCCCTCCTTTTTTTAATAGTTACATAATACCCTATATAGGGAGAACATTGGCTATTTCCCTTAGGGACCTATTGTACAGCTGAATTAATTCTCTTTGTGCTAAATTCGTCTTTTTCACCAAGTCACCAAAAATCTGAGTAAGCTTCAAAGTCATGGCCACAGAAACTGCCAAGCGCATACACACAAACACACCATGCAAAGATGAAAGTCCTTTTTGAAATACTGAGGGGAATGGGATATTTAAAGTTAGGAAAAGAGCACTTCTCAAAAATCAATTAACTCATCAATTTATGAACTCTAGGATAATTTAATAGAGTGATTTTGTGAAATTAAATGATTTAGACATATTAACATTCGCTTTTAAAACAAAGTGCACTAAAAATGAAGATAAGTTAAACAGAAGGCAGATTCCAAGCAGGTTGTGTTTGGTCTGTTGGCTTCAGGGTGAAGACTGCACCCCTCAATAGGGCATTCTGGAACTGCTGCAGGCTTTCTTCTACCTAAATGGAGCATTTTTCGATGCAACTTAGGGTGCAACCATTAATTTTATGAGAAAACGGATTTCTATAACACTTTGAGAGCACATGATGCAGCTCAACATCCATGAATTCAGCAAATATAACCTGGTAATATACTGAATCCTTACTGAGTGAAGCAAAAAAATTCTCATCTTGGTAATGCACTGGATCTAGGCCCTTTCACTCCCTTGAAAACGGTTACGTGACAAAATTATTTTCAAAATAACAGTCTTCAAGCTTATGAGGAACTATTTCTCCTATACTATAAATTACATTTTAATTAAGTCATCATTTTATACTAAAAAGGGACCTGGATTTGTACCAGGACATCATCCCTATGATTTTTGGCTAGGTCCCAGAACATATTTTCTTACCTCTACAATGAGAAGAGTAAATTTGGTGTACTCTTTGATACAGAAGCATTTTGCATTACATAAAGCACAGAACACAAACTGTCAAAAAAAAAAAAAAAAAAAAAGAACAAAAGCACTGCTGGATAATGTGTGCAGAACATGGGTGTTGTGTTCTTTATTCCTGCAATGGAAAGTTGAAATGAAATTGTTGGCAATTTCCACCACAGACAGGAAACTGGCATTGACTCCCACAGTTTTTATTGATTGGGTAAGCATATTGAGTTCTTGACATATGATAAAAGACATACTAGCTGAAACATGCCAGGATATCTTTCTCTTAGCTTTATTCCAAAGAAATGGGTATCGGTGATTTTCTTGGCAATTTCCTCAAAATCCCACATGGGTATTTTTTTTTTTCCACATGGGTATTGTACATAGGAAGAAGCAGCAATATTTTAAAGGATATTTTGTCTCACAGTCAATTTTTGGTTAAGATCCAAGTCATAGGTTTTACATAAATGGAGGGTCTGAAGATGTGAGGATTCGAGTGTAAAATTTATAATGAACTAATAAACTTTTATCAGAATGATGGTTTTTCTAACAGGAAGATTCGTTGTGATCAAAACAACTCCACAAACACATACCAGAGTTTTACACAGACTACTTTTCTCTGTATCCAACTTCGCACCTAGTCACACTTGGGTATATGACCATGTTCGTAACCAAGTCTATGCAGGGAGCACAGGACGTCAGCCGAGGGTGGAAGTACTGGTAGGATTCTAAAACTGAGCAAGAGACTTGTAGCCCACTTTCTAGATTCGAAATATACTGTGAAATCTGAGGAACATTCTAAGCTTTATGACACCATCATGAACCTGTTGAGATTCTTCCCAATTAAGAAAGATCCACAGATTTGTTTCAGGTAAGGTGGTTGATGTGGCCCTTTACCCACTGTGTTCATTTTTTATTGCTGCATAACAAATTACCAGAAATTTAGGAGCTTAAAATACCAATTTATTAGCTCACAGCTCTGTAAGTCAGAAGTCTAACACAACATGACTGGGTTCTCTGCTCAATTTGACAAGAGTTAAAATAAAGATAACTGGATGTACTGAGTTCTTGTTGGAGGCTCTGGGAAAAATCTGTTCCATACGTATTTTTTTAAAGAGTTCAGTTCCTTGCAGTTCTAGGATTTAGGTCCCTGTTCCTTTGCTAGCTTCCAGAGATGCCCCTATTTCCTACCACAGACCCCGTTCATCTATAAGCCAGCAACACCGTCAAATCCTTCTTGTTCTTTGAACTTCTGATGTCCATTCTATGACCAAAGAAAGCTCTCTGTATTTAAAGGGTTCATGTGCTTAGGTCGGGCCCAGTTCTGCCACCTCGCTATCCTTACATCAGCCGATATGTTGCTTTACACCTACAGAACCTCTTCACAGCAATACCTAAATCTGTAATTGATGGAATAACCAGGAGAAGACATGTACAGGGGCCAGGAATGAGGGGGTTACCTTAAAATATAGCCTACTACATACCTTCAATCTAAAATTATGTTCCATATACATACACAAGGGTGCATCCTAAGAAATTGTCCTTTTCCACTACAATCCTGTGAACAGAGAAGCCCCCTGAGAGATCACAGGATCCAAATGCATCCTAGTAGAACAAGCCAAGTTCTATAGCTCAGTCTCCCTGGTCTCAGGCCTGAAAGCTAGAACCAGTGATTCCCAAAGTCCGGTGTGTCTAACTTCTCAATCAACATGGCTTGCCAGATGCCTTTGGTGACCTAAATTCCAGGGTAGAAATACGCTGGCATGGTATATGGAGAACCCTAAATTGCCAGCTTTCTAAATTTCTATGTATTTCCATTGCTTATTTTTAAATATCTGTTCTTAGAACTACTGAATAACATTTTACAATATAAACTGCTTGATTAGACAACTAATACTCGATTTCTGGCCCTATGCAGTTTAGGCCAAAAGTAGTTATAAGAAACAAAGTATACATATTTTAAAATCACACGGAAATTTAAGGGTCTGATGTTTGATATTTACATATATTGACATTTAGTAATATCCTACTGCTTTGTAATTAGAGTCGACTCCCAAGAGGTAGAACATAATTGCTCATTTTGTAGATGTGGCACTTCTGGATCAAGAAGTGATTAAAATATTTACACTGCACAGCGTGTTCAATTCACTTGTATTATCAGATTAATTTACTTTAATTCTCTGTGCATCAATATTTTTGTTTTTCTTGAAAATGGCACTTGAAAGAAAATAATATCTCATGTACTCTTAACACCTGGTCATATATTTGAAACCAAGAGTTGGACTTACAGAGCCTGTTCTAGATTTATACGTTATCAATATACTTCCCATGGACAAGATGTAAAATACAAAAAGGACAAACAGTTAAAATCATTTACAGTAGGACTTCCCTAAGGGATTAAATTTAAAGCAGTAATTTGTTAGTGATACACGATTTTGAGTTTGTCTATGTTAGGAAAATTTTCCATGTTTAAAATATTTCTAATTAAGATGAATGAGATGAATACATTTATTGTCTTATTTTTCAGTAACGTTATCAATATTCCATTTCCTGTCCTGTATACCTATGGTTATTTATCTTTGAGAATTTAATATTCAAAGAGGAATTTATATGAATACTTTTCTAGCTTTTCTAAATTCATTTCTGTATTTTCTCTGAGTTTTAAGCACTAGATACTTGATGTGGGAAAATATTCTATCAGATCTCTGAACAGTTTAATGAAAGTAGCCCCCAAAATCACACTCAGGAAAGATCTATATTTGGAAATTGGTTTTCAAAGAGCTGCATTTCAAATTATCTGTGTTACAAGGTCAAAAGCTAGTAAGGGAAATAATTATCCAGGATTGAGAATGCATAGCCACGGTCTCATCCCCTACTAAGTAAATTAGCTTTGGGCACTTCTGACTTAAGGCAAAATAAAGTGGGTAAGAGAAGTTTAATTAAGTGACCAAAACACAACTCTGCTTTTATTAATTTGTGTGAAGCTATGTTACTAAAAATTAGATCTGTTCGCAATTTTAATACCATTTCTGAAGTATGTTAAGGAAATACAGCCTTCAGCCTAGGGGCCATTGGAGGCAGCATAAATCTTTGAGCCTTGCTGCCCCAAGGAGAGGTACAAAAGATGGAAGAACTGTCAGAAATCGGTGGTCCCATTACTACTAAACATTCACTGCCTGCAGTATCTGACAACATGAAAGGAAAGGCAACAAAAGCTTGTCCAGCTCGACCCTAACATCTCCTGGACGACATTGCTGTGGTCCCTTAAGCAAAAGAGAAAACAAGAATTAAGTTAGGAAAAGGGACATGCCAAAATATGAACACACAAAATCTCTCTAGCCAGCAAAAGACCTCTGGTCAACGTTATTGATTTCACCTGGAGGCAAAATGTTCCTTCCTGTAACATACTAACCAACAGAGTAAATTCCAAGCAGAGAAAGAGAGGAAGGCCTGTAAAACACGGGAATAAGAACACGTAGAAAGAACCAGGTAAAGGAGAAAGAGTCCAGGAAAGAAACTTTGAAAATCAACAATGAATACTGGAATGCAAGGACGTTAAGCTGAATTTGTTCTCATTATGAAGAGGTCATGTCTCATTATAAAACAAAATAAAATGAAGTTAAATCAAATGTCACTACAAACTTTAAGAGAAAGTGGAATCTAACACTGAGGCAACTCGAGGTCAAGTTGTAGAGTTTCTGAATCCCTACAGCTTTGCCTTCAATCTGAGTGACAACACACCAGAAAACCTGTTGAAACTTGTGAAGCCATCTGAACAGAGCAGTGCCTTCAGGGGGAGGAAAAAAAAAAAAATTCAACACACTGAGTGGGTTTCTCTCCATATACAGATATGCATGCACACATAGCCACTCTAGTTTTCCGATGACAACAGTAGTGAGATGTGGGGTGACTCTTGTTCCAACCCCCATGGCATGGACAGTCCCTCTTATGCCCTTACTGATTCCATGTTCCCAGACTCGGAGGGTCTGTCCCAGCTCTTCAGCCATCACAGCCATCATGACCCCCAACCAACTCCAGCCCATTCTCCAGCTGTCTCTACAACCTTGTCCTTGCATTGCCTTCAGTCAAGTTACTTCTTCCATCTGTTGCCAGAAGTGTGTAGAAGCTAACAAATGTACAAGATGCTGGGAAATAAGCTCATATATTAAAAAAACAAACAAACAAAAACAAAAACATTAGCCCCTACACAGCTCCTCAGACTGTATCCTCGCTCTCTCTGGAAGCATGCTATGTTTTGGTTGGGGATACGTGAACCTGAACGTATTCCTTTCTCTTCCTGCTCAACAGGCAGCTCTGCAGAAACCCCTTCCTTTACTGGACAGATCAGGAATAGTTAGGCAAAGGGAACGGATCTATGTGAATGCCATTACTGAGCTGCCGGGCTCATCATTTTACCTTATTCATCTAGTCATCATGCATGCACTGAGGCACTCATTTAATCCCTCAGCAAACATTCCTTTCAAGAAAAAGATCTAATGTTCCTTCTCTTGATAGTTTTTCTCAACTCATCTTTTTTGGAATTCTTCGTTCCTTTTTCTACACCAGCAGAACTTCTTTTTTTTTTTTCCTACCTACATAAAAACACATTCAGCACACTGGCATCACTTCTTCACTTATAGGAGACTAAGCTCCTTGAGAACAGCGAATATCTTCTCTTCTGCTTTGCATGCCCAGAGCTTGACACACAACCTGGTGCATAGTGTGAGCTAAGTGGCACTGAATGAGACTGGTGGACAGCGGGAGAAGCGTTGTCCAGGAAATCAGAAGGTCTGAGTTGCAGGCCCAGCTCTGCTGTGAACTGGCTAGGCCATTTCAATTACTCATCTTACCTTTCTGGCTCCAATTTATAAAATGTGAAGCTGAGCAGACACTTTCAATACTAAGCACTTACAAACGGAGCTTATACTTCTACTAGGGATGATGCTAATATCTAATTAAAATATAGCTCTTTCAAATCCAAGGAAGAAAATATTGTCAACTGAATTGAAAATAAAGCCTTTTACTCTCAACAGTATGTGATTTTCACTATTGTACTGCCTCTTCCTGATCATAGATGGTATATGGGGAAAACAAGAGAGGCTACCTTTTATCCTTAGTCGGCCTACTATTTTGGTCTAAAAAAAATCTGTTTTTACACTTTAAAAGGACAAACGAGTGCCAAAACCCATGAATACTTGAATCTCATTTTTTCCATGTCAAGAATTGGATGAATTTCATTTATTGTGCCTGACAAATGATCACCCAAAAGTCAAATTTGACCAAATATTTAATGGATGTCAGCCAAAATAATTTGTTTGCTATTTTATATAGTTTTCTATAATTCTTTCAACCTCAATAAAAATCAAATTATAAATAACCCTGAAGGAGTTACCACCACCAGTGATTTTCTGCTAAAACCTCCTGGGGCCTGGGGCGGCAGGGATTAAAAGTACTGATTTTTAGCATTTGCTGATTTCCATGATGTAAATACTTCCACCAGGGCCAATTTCAATATATTATTAGTCTGCTGGTTCACAAAATTCTCAAATATTTTTAAATTGGGTCTCATGAGCTGGTAGAAGGCTCTGGCCTACCACTGAAACAAAACACCCTGCTCCAAAACGTTGCTACTGAAAGTGCAGCCCTTGACCCAACTGCATTGGCAGACTCCAGGACCTGTGTTGGCACTCTTCGGCGCCCCGGTCTGGCACCTTGTTTGTAACTAAAACTTTATTGGAGCAAACCACATACATTCATTTACATACGATCTGTGGCTGTTTTTGGACTGCAATAGCAGAAATAAGCAATGTTAACAGAAACCATATGGCCCATAAGACCTAAAATATTTAGTACTTGGCATTTTACAAAAAATGTTCACAAGCTCAGATCTAGGAGATTGTTGGAAAGGTAGATCCTCGGGCTCCACTCAGGTTTACTAAGCGGAATCTGTATTTGACAAGGTCTTCAGGTGATGCTTACAGAAGCACTACTCCAGACAATGCTTACAAGGCAGGTGCAGCAGACAGGCTACAGAGAAACAGAGCAAGGAGGCGGCATACTTTAAGATAGATTTTGTAAGGAACTGGCTTACCAGATTGTGGGAGCTAGCAAGGCGACTTCAACCATAGCACAGACAGTCAGGAAGGGCAGGCAGAAATTCTTGGGTGGGAGATGAAGCTTATATAACATAAACATAGAATTTCCTCATCAAGGAATCCTCAATTCTATTCTTAAATCCTTCCTACTGATTCAATCAGGCCATTCGGATTATCTAACATAATCTCCCCTACTTAAAATCAACGGATTATGGCCTTTCGGTGCCTATAATCAACCTTCACAGCAAAACCTAGATCAGTGTTTGACTGATTAACTGCGGACTATCACTTAGCCAAGTCAACACATCACAGCAGTGTAGGAAATAGCCGAATGAAGAGAAAAAATATAGACAGGATACAACAAAGAGTAAGTGTGACAGCAATAGTTAAATATTTCTAATCTATAGTATTACAGAGGAATAGGTATGACCCTATGGGTTTCAAACAGTAAACACAATTTTCACTTAATTCCAAAATCCCAAAATGATCTGTAATACAGTGTTCTATAAATTCTAATAAACCTTGGTAAAATAATCTTTCCAAGAAATGAGGTAGTAAAAAAAAAAGGGGGGGGGGTTGTTATGTTTTTTAAAGTAGGCCCCTGAATATAGTCTCCAAAATAAAATTTTAATAATGATACCCTCTTCACTGGATAATATGGTTTATTCAGAGAGGCTACTGGTGTCTGTTCAAACCCCCAAGGGATTATTTTTTGGACCCAAAGACAAAATATATTTTTGAACTTCCAAAACCCAAAAACAAAACAAAAACAAAAACACCACACACACAGAAAAGTATCTTTTCAGTGAGTTAAAATGATAAAGGTTTTCAGTTGTAATGAGATGCTAGTTGAAACAACTCTTCAGATTTCTCCTGGGGTCTTTCCTCGCCAAAGACAGACATAATATTTTCTCATTATTAGCTCTTCAGCAAAAAGGAAACTGGTATCCTGTTCTTTTCCATGTCACTGAGGAAAGGACATTTTGAACCAGTAATTTAGAGCACCGAGATGAACGGAAGATGGCTGCAGAAGTCACAGTGATGCATAATTATTTCACTGGAAGAGATGGGCCGTGAATACTTGTGTTGATTCTGCTTCAAGAGGGGCTCTCTTGAGGAATCTGATTTAGGAAGAGGGAAATAACTGGAACAACTCTGTTGTCAAGCACAGACACCTCATTTCTTTATTGTGTCTCATGGTGCAGTAAGAGACTATTTTCATGACCACTAAAAGGCAATATCAAACAGCTCAGGGTTTATTTAGACTCCAGTCATCTTACCAAATCTATATGTATGGTAATCTATTTTCATATAAAAAAATCTACGTGGTCTGAAAGGCACCAAGTTTTTTTAATATAAAAGTTTGACCTCTAGAACATTCCACATTCATCTCCAGACGAATTTAAGCGCTGACGCATGTGTCAAGCTCCCTAAAAGAAATTGGAGGGGCCAGAACAGGGGTTCTCCACTGTGCCTGCACAACAAGATCTGCTGGGGCACTTTATGAAAGATCTGCACTGCAGCACAAAACCACTGATTCCTTGGGAGTGCGGTCCGGGGCTCACTAAATTGAAAAGCTCTCCTGTTGATTACAAGGTGTAGGAAGAGTAGAGAACAGCCGGGAGGGAAGAATTCTGGCAACAGCCAGCATATGTGGAATGTTCCACTTTTACTTTAGAGCTGCTGCTTTTCAAAGGGAGTAAAAGAAATCCCGATTGCCCATTAATTAAGCATTAAAACTGCACAATCTTCAGAATATACGTTTTAGGATTTCAGAAGTGTATTGTTTATGAGCTCAGGCTCTGACTCAAAGCAGAGCTGAGCCCCCTTCTTCTGCACCCCTCTTGCTCCCACTCCATTCTGTTTTCCGCTAACTAGAGTACACTTCTAAAAACGTGAATATGATCACAAATCACATCCCTCTAACTTCAAATCCTAGGATATCTCTATGGTTTGAAGACCAACAGTTTTTCACCTGACCTACCACTTTTCTTGGTAGTAGCCTGAGCTCACTCTCTGGCTTCCCCTTTTCTCCAGCCATACAACCTTCCCACAGCTCAAATACAGCCTCACTCCTTCCTGCCCCAGGGTTTTCAAAAAATGGTATCTTCCCATCTATCAAGCTCTTTTGTATACTGAAATTTATTCAACTGTTCCGTCTTATGGGAAGTCATCCCTCAACCCCTACACCTTCCTGGCACTCTTCACAGTTCATAACTGACCATCTATTTGGGTGATACAAAGGTACATTTCTCCTGCTACACTTTAAGTCTCAAGAGGGCAGAGGGCATGTTCCTTTTGATCTGGCTTCCCCTCAACACTTAGCACACAAGGCTGTGCCCACAGTAGACGTGCTGCATGAGTATTCCACAGCATAATGCACATGAAGGGCTCAGCAATTGTGGAAAGCCAGACGCTTCATGTAGCCTAATACCTTACAATGCAGTATGTTCTACCTATGACCTGTGGAAATCTGTTTAAAAACATTAAATATGCAGAGCCCATCTGTATACCAACTAACAAATACTCCTATTGGGGGCTACCATCCAAAGTAAGTAGCCTATATGTGATAAACTTATTTGTAATTGTATCCTTGGTTAAGAATCATTGGAAAAATCTTATGAAGACAAATACAAATCCACAGGCTAAAGATGAGTTTTACTGGTTAGTAGAAAAGACTAAAGGAGGTACCAGATATCCTACACGGTGCTTAAGTGATAGTATTCTACAAACTCTCCAAGTTTTTAATATAAGGTTAAAAAAAAAAAAAAAAACTGTCTGGAGGGGCGCCTGGGTGGCTCAGTCGTTAAGCGTCTGCCTTCGGCTCAGGGCGTGATCCCGGCGTTCTGGAATCGAGCCCCACGTCAGGCTCTTCTGCTGGGAGCCTCTTCTTCCTCTCCCACTTTCCCTGCTTGTGCTCCCTCTCTCGCTGGCTGTCTGTCAAATGAATAAATAAAATCTTTAAAAAAAAAAAAAAAACTGTCTGGAGTAACTGATTTAAAATCAGGGCAAAGAGCTGAGGTCCCAAGCAGCAAGACTACAACAAGGGTTCACGAAGTTCAGAAGGATATTTTGCTTGTGAGCAGCACTGGGATAGTCCCCTTCTCAGGACTGCATTTCATGTATCGACACTGCAGCCTCCAGGGGCACCGAGTTTCAGGACACAGTTGTTTCAGTTTCAGCAGGGTCAAAACTGGTAGTTTCCTGCAATTTAAAACTTAAGCCAACTACCCACAACTGAACAGCAACCAAACAATTTAAGTATCATTAACATTTAGGCTCTCTTAAAAAAAAAAAAAAAAAAAAAAAAAAAAAAAGTAGCTCTACTGGGCCACCGGGAGTGTACTCAATAAAGATGAAGAGAGCTGCAACACCCCTATGCCCCCTTCTTTCACTCGCCAAGGCCAGAGGAACTCACAGCCCAATGATCTCTGCTTGGCGTGGTGACAGAGTAGCAGTGTGGGGATGATTAGTGCAAGCCAATGGCCAGACCTGGCCTTCACCCAGCTTCCACCGCAGTTCCTCGTTTGCAGGAGGCAAAGATCAAGCATCACCCAAGCAGTCAAGATATTCGCCAGAACAGTGGCTGAATTTATGTTTATTTTTCCTCTTGATTCTGACATTTGAAACTGGGGCTTGATTCTCATTTGCTCCTATCCCCCAAGTTTGCCACTTCAGGAGCAGGAATTTATGATCGTGGGTTCACTCCTTCCTAAGATTGCCTTTTCAGAACTGATGCCTATTTCTTATTCTCTTTTTCCTCTGGATCTTATTACATACAGATGGTTGGAAAGTACAAGGTTTATATAATCAAAAAACAAAAAAACAAAACAAAACAAAAAAAACCTCATGAGATTTACTTCTGTTATGTTGGGCTTTCAGCTTCTGTGTTTAGTGTAACAGAATTGAACAGATTTGTGGTCCTGATGGCCAAGAACCTCTGCAAAACTTGGCTTAAAAGGAAAAGGGTGTATTATGTAAGCAGAAAATTCTCAAGTAGAAACATAGTTCATTTTCTGCTGCAGAGGTGACGGCTACTCCCACCATGTGTGGAACGAGGTGGCAGGTAGGACGATCAGTAGTGTGTCAACATTCAGATAAACCCACCTTTCATGCCTTCATGTATCGTTGTTTTTAGATTCCCTCCAATAAAGGCCCTGGTTAAACGCTGTGAGTTGCCTCTGATGTATTGTTTTAAAATGGTGACCTTTCCTGTCCAGTAACTAAGCATGACCTGAGAAAAGATAGGAGGAAAAGGCAAGCTCCTCCTGTCACCTTCCTGGTTGACCCAGACTTGTGTTCTCAGTTTTATTTGTTGGGCAAATGAATCAATTGACCTGTCAGCTTGAAAAGAAACTTTGTTCAGGTAAAATATCTCGTGAAGAATAGTGTTTTAGGTTTCTGGAGGAAAATATTACACTGTAGAGACTACGTGATTCAAAAAGTCAATAGTGACCCTTAAAATACTTCATTCAATGTCAAGGTTTTTTTTAAACCATAAACGTATATGCATACTCATGCATAATCACATGAATACATAATATATAAATTTTATAAATGGTTAATTCTTCTGCTACGCTTCCTTTTTATTGGAATGTGTTGTCTGGTGTTGTTATGTTTCAAAACACAGGAAGTTTAGAGTATACTGAATGGGCAAAGGAGCCTTTTGAAAGGGCTACCAATGATTATATCCCATCAAATAAAACAAGAAACCAGGAAAGCATACGAACATAAATAAATAATTTTACCAAAAAAAAAACAGGTAAGAAAGGAGTTATTTCTTGTAGGATAACTCCAACAAATGGATAAGTTATGATAAAAATAGAAGAAGCACCATTTGGTACAGCGCAATATTTCATTAGTGAATACTAGAATGAGTATGCTAAAGCATGATGAAAAAAGTTATTTACATGGTCCTAATGAACCTCCTCATATTTATTGATTATGAAAAGATAAACAGAGAAACAACAGACACACTTTAACCAAGTTATTAAAGTTAACATGACCACTAGTTGGGTGGGGGGATAGTCAACATCACGTCTCCTGATAGGATATGCTGAGAGGGACAAGTCTTGCTTTGTGGTATTCCTGCCAAAATGTACAACATGAACTGAATCATAAAGAAACATCACACAAACTAAACGCAAGGGCATAGGCTACCAAATAACTGAACCCGGTACTCTTCAAAACTCTCAAGGACTTTTAAGACAAAGACAGAGGAACAGTTACAGATTAAAGGACACCAAGGAGACATGAAAGCTAAATGTACACAATATTACTAACATTAATTAGAGCAGAAGAAGAACATTACTAACGATGGGTAAAACCTGAGTAAGTCCTACAACCTTGTTCCCATTTTATCAAGTTATGGTTTTAACATTTAGTATATCAGATGCAATTTATAGGGTAATTTTCTGTAATGTGTTTACAATTTTGTGTCAGTCTGAAGTCATTTCAAAAGTAAAAAATTTTTAAAGATACAACTCAATAAGAAAACCTGTTTTTAAAATCTGTCTGAACGGACAGTTCAAAGAAAACAGTGTGTGAACATATACTCAACACGATTTGTCAGTAGGGAATTTCAAGCTGAAACACTGAGGTAATAACACTACATAGCTATTTGAATAAATTCCAAAAGACTGACAATACCAACTGCTGCCAAAGATGTGGAGAAATAGGTCTTCTCCTATACTATAGCTGATGTGAATGTAAACTGGTAGAACTACTTTGGAAGACATTTCAACAGTTTCTTACAAAATTAACATTTACCCAAGTGATATGAAAACTCGTGTCCACACAAACACTTGCATGAAAGCAGCCTTATTCTGAATCACTGAAACCTAATCGACTAAGATGGCTGTCAACAGGTAAATGGATAAACCAACGGCGGTATATTCATTTAGTGGATTATTCAGAAAAAAATATTTACAGGACCTACCAAACCCTTAAAAAGACACATACTGCATGATTGCAATTGTATGACACTTTGGATGAAGCAAACTAGAGAGAAAGTGAAAAGATCAGTGGTTGCCAGGTGTTTCGGGGAAGGGGTTTGGAACAGCATGTCTGGCAACAGACAGCTTGGTTCTCACTTCAGAAACAGGTCGTTCAAGCACTTTTCTTTTCTATATAAACTGGGATGTTGAATGAACTCCCAAAAGCCATCTGAGAACAATGAGAAAGAATGGCCTACTAAAATTCAAGAATAAAATTCCATCTAGTGATACAGTGTGGAAGATAAGATGTGCTGGGTTTTTGAACTCTACTGAAAGATGAAAAAGGATACAGGCAGGGGAATGATGAGGACACATAACTAAGTGTACCCTGTACTTGTCTGCTTCCAAAATCTCGATGTTGGGGAAGTGATGGAGAGAGGGAGAGATGGGCTGCAAGGTCACAGACTAAAGATACTTGCTCTAAGCAAGAGGACCCCCCTATCTACTGCCCCAACAGGCTCGAGTACCACAATTTGAAGTGAAGAGGTACAGAGCTTTACATTAACCTTGTCACATGACTTATGATTGGTTGTCCTCTTCGTCCTTCATGAAGACGTCCTTCATCCAGAGACCTTATCAGTAGTTAGAATTTTATTTAATAGTTGAATATGAAATTGGATAGGACATAGAATATAAAAGCATGATAATGAAAACCAATATATTGGACTAACCAAAACCCGTCTGAAACAGAATAGTCAAATAAGTCAAAAAGAAAAAAAAAGTGTTTTTTTTCTTCACTTGGAAGAATGAACAAAAATTAAAATATTTTCTATATCAAGAATTTAAAATTAACTGAAACTAGATTTTAGGTTTAGTCCCCATTTCTCTGCTGCAGACACACACAGATTTCAATTCCAGCTTTACCACATCCTAGCTGTGTAACCACAGGAAAATTATTTACGTTATCTAAAAATTTTATTGATGCCTTTTTATAACAAGGATAAAATGACTTGTTACTTTTTAAGTTTGTTCTTAAAAGATAATGCATGTAATTCATTTAAAACTGACCATAGTAACTATACAAAAAAAGATTTACTGATTTATACTTTTATTTCTCCAAATTAAGAGATGGAATCAATGAGGATTACATAGCTAGAAAATAAAGCAATGGGCATCTACTAAATTCTGCTTTATTCTCTATCAAGAATATTTTTGAAAGATAGTGTTTCCGAATGTTCCTAAAGAGATCTCCAGATAAAAGCCTGTAACACACCTCAGTAATATTTTGTACCAGGAGGTATCGAAAGTCCTAACAACAGTGATGAGAGATGGAATGGGGATGAAGATATGAAAAGGCATCAGAGGACATTTCCTCAGTTATAACTATATGCGTTCAGTCTCACAAGCTAAAAAGGAAATGTGTGTCACCATAGATGGCCACTACAGCACAAACTGGTAAAAATTTCAATCCTACGAGATACTTTCCAGGGTGAATATTTTCATTTGAAAGTCTTTAGAAACTTGAGACTCTTAACTATTAATTGAGGTTTTAACATAATTCTAGTGTTACAGAGCCCTTACAATGTTTTCTCTAGCCTGAGTGTTATGGCAAATATTCCTGATTCCCTACTGGGAGCATTATCTAGGAGAGCTCTTTGCTCTTGAACAGCTATTAAGTAATTAGGAAGTCTCACATAAATACTGCACTAACATTAAAGTAATTGTCACTCTTTCTCCAGGAAAAATAGATGTGCCTTCTGATGCTTGGTCAAGAATTAGAATGTCCACCCTGCAGTGCAGAATTCTATTATTCCATCAACTCCTCTCACCTAAGTGGATAGCAAGTTGTTTGCATTAAATACAAAAGAGCACATGATCCTGAGTACAATAATGATATTTAAAATGAAAGTTACAACACCCCATCTGGTAACAAAGACGAGATTTAAAAGTGAGGACAATAAAGGGACCTAAATGAAAATAAGGTTTCCACATTTTACTCAGTGTGGAAAAAGGCTGACTCCAGTTACATACACATTAATACACGTGCATATTGTAATAATCAGAGTAACCACTAACAAGTACCACTTATAGAGTATTCAACATTTAGTCAAATCCTTAATTTCAAGATCTCCAAGACAACTTTAAGTCCTCTTCACCTGCCTATATCTATAGTTTCTTTAAGGGCCAAATGAAGCTCCCTTTCTCTCTGAAATGTTCTATGGTCACCCCAATGTTTGAAGATAAAATTCTATAGCAGACACAATTTGTCCCACTAATTTCAAAGACATTGTATGATATTATAAACTGTTTTATTTTATATATATTTATCTTCCCAACTATTCTGGGAACCTGGGATTATTGTAAAAGTTTGTCATCTTTGTGAATCCTCAGCCCTCGTTGAAGAACTATTTGATAACCATTAAATGAATGGATGCTAGTTCTTGAGTGGAACCGAAATATCATCTAATAAAAACCACTCACACTTCAAAAATGAGGCCACTGAATGATCTGTAAGATCACAGAGTATAAAACATAAGTAATGCAAAGTGTGTAAGAGCTTCATTATGCAATAAGATCTCAGCAGGGGACAGAAAGATGGCCCAGTTACCCTCACCAGTAGAAACATCAGACCCAGAAGCTGGATAGAAGATGTAGCCTTGGTGTAAGTCATGCCACCTGAGGTTTAGAAGAGATCGAAAAACTTGAATCATCAGATAATATTACACGACAAGATCTGAAAAGAGACCAGTACCAATTATAAAGTGGTCAATTTCTTCTGTACCCAAGGTTAGCATAAACCTGACTACATTTTAAATGCTTTGTACCTACAGGATGTTGTAAAGATAAGATCAGTTTGTATCTGCAAAGTACTGTAACAAATCCTCCAACTTAATTATAAATAAAAACTGAATAGTTTTATCCTTATCCATTCCATTCTAATTAGTAGATAATGCAAAGCATAACCTTTCAAAAGGTACTGCAGTATTAGTTTTATAAATAATGGTTATCAAAGGAATAGAATTTCCCCCACCACATAAACTAGATCTATGAATAAGGAGATGTAAATATAGATGGAAACAGAATTTTAATCAAATTACTAACGAGGCAATAAAAGAAGGATGAGGACACAGAAACTAAAGAGGCAATAAAAGAAGGATGAGGACACAGAAACATTCATTTAAATAAAAAATGATCAATATATAAAGTAGACAAAAGTGAAATTATTAGCTGAATGTGAAAGGAAGCATTGGAGCTCATATTCAATTCTTCTGGAGTTGAAGCAGATATAGATTTCCATTTTACTTCTATTGAAGGACTGACCTAGAGCTTTACTTATGAAAGATACAGCTTGCAGGGTACATGTTTCCAGTTTCAGGATGTGTTAAAGAGGGATGCAAATCAAAGTGAAACGAGAAAACCTCAGAATGGAAACATCTACGTATCTGCCCTTGGAAGAACAGATAAATGGTGACTGTGGGTTTTATTTTGCATCACGTTTTCTGCTGAAATTAAGGGCAAATAATATAATGCTCCCTGAGAAATAGCAAATGGGAAATTGAATCTGAGACATAACACGATTTTTAATATCTTTAACCTAAAGCATTCTTTCTACATTTTTCATATGCTTTGATCTGCAAAGCATGCAAAAGAACTGAAGTGCTGAAATATAGCCAGCAGAGGTAGAAAGACAACTCAAAGACTTCCTCCTTCACCTGCACTGTAGATTTCTAAATATAAGCTATCTAAATGATTTTTTTTTTTTTTCAAATTTCTGCAAAGAAAGTATGGAGGAGAAAGGACATGAGGATTTTAGCTATCTCTCACCTTCTAAACATGGAATTTATCACTGATTTAAGTCAGGACTTATTCATGTTCCTTTGGACAAATGTTGGTTACCTGCCAAAGTAGTTGGAGGTAGATACTACTACCCCCCACCTACCACGTTAGGAGGAATGCTACCTTGAGACAATTCTGCAAGACAAGCAGGCATTAACTGACTACACACTTACTAGGAATCAAGTCCAAAAGGTAGTCTTACAGCCCATCTGTAAGCAGGATAAAGCTTCAGGTTTCTAGCCTTCTAACTGTTCTGTATATTACATTATTGTGTACATTAGTTTTTCACTTAGGGCAATCACCAAAATCCAGAGGCAAGATTCCCTCACCTTAAGGCTAGAACCAGGCAACCAGAATCATCTGGCTTTTTTGGCTGGATACTGAACCATTTAGAGATTTATCCCAGAGCACCATTCCTACAGTTAAGATGGAAGCCTGAGTGTGTTCTCACCCCCCCCCCCCCAATAACCATGCATTGGTGGGAGTGCTTAAAATACTTTCAATGGGTACATATGTTTATAATATTCTTAATGCCACCAAGAACCCATTTCTGAAATTCGTTGTGCTAATAGATCATTTTCCACAAATGCTCATTTCTGCATTCAGTCTACTAACTAGCAAGAGGCCTAGTTCTTGAATCTACCTGGAACACACTGCTCAGAGCAGCCACTTCTCAAGTATGTGCTTCCTGATTAATCAGACCCACTCTTAACTCAGACTTTCTGATTAGAACCTAGTTGACAAACACACAATTTTACATTGTTCATGCTGAAACACACTTAAACTGCAAACATCATGACAGCATCTTCTCTTGTTCTAAAAGTAACTTAGATGTAAGTTACAGAAAAACTTAAAAGTATGAAGTGTTTTTTAAAAAAGCTTTTAAACTACTTGCAATTATAACTACTCAAAGTATAACATGTAATCACTTAACATTGTCATTTTCTTCTTTTGACAAATCTATACACATTGTTGAATACAAATATACTCAAACACACAGAAGTGCTGAGTGACCACATTCTTTACCACATCCTGTGCATACAAATCACATTAATATGCATGACTAAATTTCACTATCTTATGAGCACCACCTGTATGTGCTGGACCTTAAGCCTTGTTTTAAGGACTCTTCGGACTCCATTATTTCTCGAGTCTCTAGAGGTTTTTCATATGGCGTCCATTTTTGTTACTCTGCTCTATTTTCTTGTCACTTGACTTAGACTATTAACCTTATTTCGGTCTATTAACTCTCTATTCTAGAATGTATTTCCCACCACAGGGCAACTGTGGCCAACATCTGGTCTCAGAGGAGATTAATTCACTCATGTATTAATTTCACAAATATTTATTCAGTCCCCACTCTGTAGCACACACCTTCCCAAGCCCTGGAGCCGCAGCAAAGGAAACAAAACAGCTGTTATTTCATGGAACTCGTGTTCTATTGAGACTGGGGTGAAGGAGTGAAAGTAACAGTAAAGAGAGGTCATGTTATGTAGCAAGAATAGAGGGAAGTTAAAGCAAGGAAGTGTAATGGAAGTGCTGGGATTAAGGGATTTGGAACTTCAGAGGTGAGATGGGAGTCCAACCATAAGTCATAAGGGAGTGTGGCATGCAAGTATCTGGATGGCAGGTGCATGCGCGTCATCTCCAGTCTGGAGCACTTGTGCTGGGTTCAAGGAATACCAAACAGGATGTGGACCTGGAATGACGGGAGCTAGAGAAAGAGGAAGCTGGAGAGAACTGGAGTCCACATTTCACAGGGCTTTGTCAGCCACCGAGGACTCTGGCTTTTCCCTAGATGAAATGGAGATCCATCAGAGGATTCTCATCAGAGAAGTGACATTTATACCTGGCTTTCCCTTAAGATCATTCTGGCTTCTGTGTTGAGAATATAAATGGGACAAAGGCAAAGCAAACTCTTGGGCTAGTCAAAGCAAAAGAGGAGGATATGAACAAAGGTGACAGAGGGAAGTGGTAAGAACAGATAATGCGAATGGATCATAAATACGTTTTAAAAGTGGAACCCATCAGACTTACAGTGAATCCCATATAGGACTTGATAAAGGGAGAATTCTATCTGATGCTATTATTTTTTGGTATGTTATCAAGACAAGAATCACCATTCACTGAAATTGGAAGACTTTAAGACATGAGACTGTGAGATTATCAAGAGGAGGAGGAATTGCAGATAAAATAAGGTCGACAGATAAAATATCGGAGATCCCCAAGATTTCAAGAAAGAAAGAAAAAGAAGGACCCAGCAAATAATATCGAGAAGCAGCAACCGGAGAGCTAAGAAGATGATCAGGAGAATGTAACTGCCCTCCTCTCCCCATATAAGCCTTTTCCCCGGAGCACAGCTCAGATCAGGTTTTAATGTGTTATTCAGCCTTACTAAAAGCCTAAGGATAAGAGAATTCAAGGTATAAACAAAGGATGAACTAGGAATGGCTACACCACCTGTTGGACCTGCATGACCTCAGGTGCAAAGCCAGCCTCACGGGACACTGTGGTTCCAGGTTACCGCTAACACTCAGGTCTCCTGTATGCACAACACTCTGCCCCTGCCCCCGCCCCTTGGGGGAACCCTGGAGCATGCCCAGACTCCCTGAAATAAGACCAAGGAGAAGATGAGACAAGAAGGGAAATGAATTGCATCACCATGTCAGTCTTATGCTTAATTTCCAAAACCTCACTTCTTCAAATTCACAGTATGTTTCTCTCCACACAGACTAACCATGGGAGTCTAGTCTTCCTTCATATGCACCTGTGGGCCTTACTTTCTGGCTTAGTTTTAGAATACTTACTTAGAACACAATAGACTGGCATTACTGTAAGTGAAAAGCCTGGGGTAAAAGGGTAGAAGTGCTGTCTGCTTGTATTTTCTTATTCTAAGTTAGAAAACCCAAGGAAGGAGAATGACTGTGACATTAGCATTGCTCCAAGTCCTCATTACATGGTCTTTAATATCACCATATGGAGATACCGCTTATCTAGCCTCTAGTCCTTCTTCTTGCTCATATGAAGGTGAGGATTTAATTTCTGTCCTGCAGTCTTATGGGCCTCAGCTGCTCATCTCCTGCAAGCAGGATCACAAACATCCTCCCTTAGCAGCCCTAAATTCAGACTTAGAAAAGGCCCTTCTCCACTGGGAACACAGCCTGCATGGGGTACATGTATGTATCTGTCAAAGGATCACTGCTTGGGGAGGCCCTTAGTAAAATTCCCTTTTATAGACTTAAGCCTTCTTCATATTCAGCATACACTTATCATTTTATCTTTCTTCTTTCACTGGAAGAAAGACGAAGATGACAAATTGATACTGTTAACTACTATTCTAAGTCAAATAGAATTCTGCATACCTTTTTAAAGAAAAAAATTGCCTTATTGCAATAAATGAGCATATAGTGCTCTTTGAAATGAGCACTGCTGTGAGAAATCACTTTTCAAAACTCATGCCAACTTACTGTTTCACAGTAGCTCTAAAGTGCATCCATTCATTCATTAACTGGTGCCAGGCCCTCCTCTTAGCACTAGGAATAATGCAGCAAATGAAGCAGACAAAATCCTTTTTCCTCTTCTAAATGATATCCTAATAGAGAGAGGCAAGTACCCACGAATCTTAATAGTCGTCTGAGTGGAACTCAGAACAGGCACTCATTTATGCCTACCAACAGATGAAGGGAGACGTCTGCCGGCCCTCGCTGAGTTAAGCAGTAAGTGAAGGGCTGCACAGCATGCTGCCTCACTCTAAGGCGGCAGAGTCCTAGCCTCCTGGTGCCCAGGCAGAGGACCGGAAACCTGGCAGCTGCCACACCGCGAGCACACCCTGCTTCCGTATCCCAGCCACTGGCCCTCAGCAGGCAGAAAGAGAAAAATACCCGCCCGGGGAGCTCAGCTGTCAGACACAGGGACGAACAAGCAGCGGCCTCTGGACAGAATCCTAAAGGGAGAGGTTCTGCTAGAAGAGGTTGGATGAACCGTGCAGACCACACCAGCAATACCACGCACGTGATTATAATGCATTTGTCGCAGGGTGAGGGTCATGTGAAGGTAGCGAAGACTCAGCAACTCTGTCGCCCACAAAACTCCAACTGAGAAAGATTCTATCCAATTATCAAATGCTCGGAAAGGAAATCTGAAATAACCAAGGGAGGAACTGTATTTGGTTACATCAAAAAGGATGATGATATTCTGAGAGTTAATATAAATGCTAAATAAGGATTCCTGAATTTTTTAAAAAGACATTCCAAGTCTTTTTAATTAATTGAATTTAATTAATTGAAATTAAATGAATTAAAATATCAGAGCAAAACTCAGATTTGGGGCCACAGAGAAAGAGAGGAAATACAAGTATTTCAAAGTGTTCAGAGGGTAGAGAAGGCAGGAGGACGAAGTTATCTCATGAGAAAGAGATCACATTTCTAGGCGGAGAAGGAAGAGTGACAATCAGTGCCTTGCAGTCATTTTCTTTCCCACTGTAGTAAAGAAATACACAGGATTGTGGACACTGGAAAAGGGAAGGAGAGCAACCAGTCAGAAGACCAAATAATACATCTCCAAGCAAGAACACTTTTGACAGCGAAAAGGCTCTGATAATGATTACCCAGGATGATGGGCACCAAATGGACTTTCAAGGGGGCTACCTAGGAGACCACCTAATCAGCCAAAAAGGAATAGAACAGTTACAAGGGGGGGGGAGAGACAAGGGAAACTGAAGTAAGACAATAAAGAATAAAATCAAGTGTGTTGTTTTACACATGTGAGCAGAAAAATCAATTCAAAGACAGACTAACACTGCTTTTTTTTTTTTTAGAGATTTAATTAATTTATTTAAGAGAGGAGGAGAGCACGAGAGAGACCACAAGGAGGGGGAGGGGGAGGGGCAGAGGGGGAGGAAGAAGCGGACTCTCTGCTGAGCAGGGAGCCCAGTATGGGATTTAATCCCAGGACCCCGGGATCATGACCTGAGCCAAAGGCAGACGCTTAACTGACTGAGCCACCCAGGTGCCCCCTGACACTGCTTTTTTTTTTTTGGGGGGGGGAGTTTTTTATAGGAAAATGTCCAAAAGGAAAAGCTAAAAAGAGTGGAATGGAAAACTGGGTATCAGGAAAATGGACAAAAAAGCAGAAGTGGTAATGCTGCAGTCAGCAAGATAGAATCAAGGTCAGAAGCACTACACATGTTGAAAAGAACTCATCTAGTGAGGAAAAAACAGGCTCAGGGAAGGAAATCTGGCAGCCAAAATCCATGAAACAAAAGAGCAGTTACACAGATTAAGCAACAACTCTTACATAAACAAAGAACACTCAGAAAAGATACAACTCTAGTGGCGAGTTCAATACGTGCCTCCAGAAGTCAAGAATAATAAATGCAAGAGAACAAAAAGGCAACTGAAGAGCATAATGAACAAATCTGAACAAAAAGACTCATAACGCACAAGTAACGGTGCAGCTACTTTCAGGAGTCTATAAGATTTTAACACTTAACCCTGTATTTTGGCTACAAAGAACAAATTAATAAGGTAGTTTCTAGTTCACTTTCTCTGGTAGAATAAAAAAAAAAGTTATAAATATAAAGGTTACCAAATATATTAACTATTTTGATATTTAATACTTGCTTCTAAATTATCCAGAATCAAAGAGGAAATAAACATTGATACGGCAAAAGCCGTTCTCACAAGGAAATATTCAGCTATAAAATCTCATCTAAAAAAATAAAACTAAAAATAAAGGTAATCAGTACTTACACTAAGCAACAAATGGAAAACAAGCAGCAGCAAAGGGAATATAGCCAAAAGTAGAAATAAATGAAACAAATTTTTACAAAATAGAAATAATGTAATCAAAATTGAAGGTTTTTTTAATGAAAGTTTATTTGCTCAAAGTCCCATTGACTGCATTAAGAGAAAGACTTAACATTGTAGGATTAGAAGGGGTAGAGGAAGTAATTGGACTAACTGTTGCTAGTGAAGGAGATCCTAAGGAAAAGAGAGGGACGAGGGGTGCCTGGGTGGCTCAGACGTTAAGCATCTGCCTTTGGCTCAGGGCATGATCCTGGTGTCCTGGGATCCAGCCACGTGCCGGGTTCTCCGCTCTGCTGGGACTCTGCTTCCTCCTCTCCCACTCCCCCTGCTTGTGTTCCCTATCTCTCTGGCTGTCTGTCAAATAAATAAATAAAATCTTAAAAAAAAAAAAAAAAGAGGGACGAAAACAAAAACAAAAAACCTCTTCAAAGTAACTTTTAGTAATTCTAACAATAGTTACAAAATATTAAACAGATGGAGAAGTAATAGACGAATGCAAATGGTATCACTAAACCATGATCTTAACAATGTTAAAAATAAAAGACTTGAATGCTTTTGATCCAGACACTGTTCTAAATGCATTATTTGTATTAATCTTCACAACCACATTACACTACTATATACACATTTAACAGATAAATAAACTGAGATACAGGGACGTTGAGCAGCTGCCCAAGGTCACAAGGCTATGAAGTGGTAGATCCTGGACTGAAACTCAGACATGCTTCAATGGGCATAATCTCAATTATATCAGTTTATTAAAAAAAAAAAAGTGACTCCATAAACAATTTTATAGAAACCTGTAAACAGAATTGATTTGGATACCATTATAAGTGCTTATAAGCTATTATAAGATTGAAATTAAATTATAATAGGGACAGAAAACAAATGTATAATCTCCATTACTCATACAAACCTGTTCTTAGGGCTTGTTTCCATCCCTAATATGTTATATGAGGTATGCCTTATAATGGCTCTAGTCCATCTCAGATACAAACTTCCTCTGAACATCTCAATCATATCAATGGCTCAGGCCAGTCACTAATATACATAGGCTAGTATTCAGTACTTCTTCAGGCTAGGAGAGAGCAGACTGGATGAGAGAATAATCTACACACACTTCTTCCTGTGTGGTCCAGGACCAATAGCCTCAGCAGCACCTGGGAACCTGTTAGAACTGAACAATGTCAGGCCCCACCCCCACATATGGAATCAGAATATGCATTTTAACAAGGTCTCCAAAGCACTAGACTACGGCTTTGGCTTACATAGGTTTTGATACCGAATTCAGTCTTTCAAAAAGATTAATGCTTAGATCCCAGTGTAAAGAGATTCTGATGTAATTGTACTTGGGCATTAGGATATTTAAAACCTTCTCAAGAGATTCTAATGTGCAGCCACTGGTCCATCCCTCTTTCCCCCACTTTATTCTGGTCTTCCTCCTCCTCCCCCCTTCCTGCCATCCTCATTGGGCTTTCTCTAGGTCCTCCAGGGTTGGAGCTATGGACAAAGAGAAGGCCAGAGAACACCTTACCTAGAGGCAGAGATGAAATAGAGCGTGGGTGTCTCTGGGAGTGGCTGATTCCAAGGGGAGTCTCAGTCTCAGCATGTTTCATGCCATGACGCTCCTCAGATACGCCCCCACTCAGCCCCTCTGACTTCCCTCTGTCCTGGATGATACTACCCCGCAGCTGGCCCACACTTACCATCTCTCTTAGGGAATGCCTCTAGCCTCTTGTGCCTGAAGTTGCCTTGCCCCGTTTTGGGGAAAAGTCTCTTTAAGATCGCATCCAGAATGTTGCATTGCATAATGCACATCTGGTCCCCAGAAAACAAACATCTGTGCTCCTCACAGAGAAATCAGACATTGTGGGTATACCAGTCGCTTTGCTTAGTAGCTCTGGGGGGACAAACAACATCTCTCTCTAGGCTTTGGTTGAGGACAAGCACCTCCATCCATGTCTCTATGCTGGGGGGGGGAATATGGAGAAGATGGTAGTGTGTGTAGGACAGGGGGTGTCAAAGCTAACCACGCTCACGAAACAGTTATTTCCATCTAACATTATACTTTGAAACAGTTAAGTCTAAGAATGCATGCCATTTCACTATGTCACATTTCACATTTGTGTGTCCTGTCAGTGATCCATCACCTCTTTGTTTGAATAGGAGGGTACCTGGCACCTATTATTTGGCTTGGTACCCTAGCTGAAACTGAGCCACCAAGACCTCCATTACAGGGAGGTCTGGGTGGTTCAGTCAGTGGCTCAGCATCCAACACTTGGTTTCAGCTCAGGTCCTGATCTCAGGGTCATCTGATGGAGCTCTGAGTGGGCTTCCCACTCATCCCAGAGTCTGCTTGAGTTTCCCTCTCCCTCTGCACTCCCCCAAAATAAAATCTTTTAAAAATTAAAAAAGACTTGCTTTACAGGAACAGTAAGAAATTAAAGGAGGGATGACTCTATTAAAAGCCTTTTTATCATTAACTGATAAAATAACAGGAAACTGAAGACGACACAGTTTAAACATGGGGCGGGGGGGGGGGGGCGACAAAGATTTACCATAAGGAACATTGTAAGTTGCACAACATTAAAGGCATTTCAGTTAAAATCCAGAATTGGGTAAAGAAAACATCCAGTGCAATTACTGTTCAGCACAATCTTCTAAGTTCTAATAAATTCTATGATAGGACAAGAGTTAAATAATCACCATAATCATTGGAAAAAAAGGTAAGTTTCCAAAGATACTTCTATAAACCTAAAAATCAAAGAAACCGTAGATGGAAAAAAATAAAACCATGAATATTGATACTTAGTAAAGGACTAAAATTAAACATTCCAACATGAAAACCAGTTTTTTAAACTGTGTTGTACTCACACATATGTATTTATCAGTTTAGAACAGAAATCTGAATCACTTAGAAATGGTTTATCCATAATATATGAAATATATAAATTACTGAATCTATAAATATGTATGCAAGTGGAAAGGCATCAAATGTTCATTGTAAAATATTGTTATTAAAAAATTTTACATAGATAAATTGATCTTAAAGTTCATGCTGCAGAAGACAGAATAGTCAAGAAAAATCTGACAGTGGAAAATATGGTCAGGAACTTGCTTTAACAGATATTGAAATGCACTACAAATATGTTGTAATTAAATCATGATGGAATTGCCATTATCAGACCCTATGGAATTGACCTTAGAAAAATAAAAAGTGGAACACAATAGAGCATACAGAAATAGATCCTAACAAATTATCAATACAACAGACAACATATCAATACAGTGAAGAAAGGTTGGCTCAAGGACTAAATAGTGCTGATACAACACAACGGAAGAAAATTAAAAAGCCTGTTCTTATTTTACATCTCCTGTATGTATTTCAGGTGGAGACACATATGTATTCAGGTAAATTACTTAAAAAGGAAAAAAAAATTTTTTTCAAAGAAAACCATAGCTATATTCACTTTACTACTGGAAAACTGGAAAGCTTAAGATCTATAAAAAAAATCATATAAAGATATTTATCTTTGACAGGTTTACAAAAGTACTTTTGTAATACAGGTAGAAGATAGAATGGCAACTACAATATGCAACAAGCTCTTACAAATAAAACAACCAAAAGCAAAAACGAATCAGAATGGAAAATGCAAAAGTTCAAATCAAATTTGCCAATAAAATATGAAAAATATTAAAATATGAAAAATGCTAAATATGAAAAATGCTAAATATGAAAAATATTATTTGAGAAATAAAGAGAACTGAGTGATGTCAGGATACACAATGTCTAAGAATGTAAGAGAACAGCATTTCAGGCCCAAGAAACAGCAAGTGCAAAGGCCCTGAGACAGGGGCATGCCTGATGTGATGGACAAACATTAACACGGCAAGTGTGGTGAAAGAATAAAAAAGCATGAAAGAGATGAGTAAAGACTCAAAGAGACAGTAAGGACCCAGAGCACAGAAGGCCTTGCAAGTGATAGGAAGGTGTGGAGTTTATTCCAAATGCAACAGAAGGCTGTTGAAAGAGAGGATACAACATGGTTCTACATTTTAAAAGAAATGCTCTGATTACCATGTGGAATACAAGAACAGATCAGAGCACATGGATGCAGACATATCAAGAGACATGTGACATTCCAGACAAGAGTGGACAACAACCTAGAACAGGGGGTGGCAGAAGTTCCCTGTGCACATTCCTATAAAGCACAAGAACGATGGATAGAACAGATTCAGCTTTACAAGGTGTCACAAACCATCTTCCGAATTGTACTAATACATAATTCCACCATCAGTAAATAAGAGTTTCATATCACTGTGGGACCACTGATAGTATCAATTTCCTTTTTTTTTTTTAATCTAGTAAAAGTAAATTCTTACCTCATTATCTAGAATGTGCATTCCCCTAGTTACTAAGGAGATTGTATACCTGGCTCTTTAATCATACATTTATTGTCCTCTGCTAGGAAATCATTTCTTACATTTCGCCAGCCTTTTAACTGACCATTTTTCTTGCCTCCTTTCATAGTTTTAAGACCTGCATATTGGGGCACCTAGGTGGGTCAGTTAAACTAGATAAAATCTTAAAAAAAAAAAAGGACCTGCATATTTATCAGTTATGTAGGTTGCAAACAACCTTTCCCAGTTTTGCCTTTTCTTCTATGATTGGCTCTAAATGGCTCTTGTTCAAGAAAGCATTCCTTCACCCATGTTACCAACACCAAACCTATATGCATTCAGTGTCCTCGTGTGCACAGACCTCTATAAATAACTTACGGACATAATTACTACCAATTTATAATGTCTTGGTTTCTGGTATCTTCAAGCACTCACTTTTTATTCCAAAATTGCTTTTCATGGTGATATTAGTTTGCTTACTTTGAGGGCTTTGCTCTTCTATATACATTATAATTAAAATTGCATTAGATCTTTAAGAACTTTGAAGAATTAAAATTGAATAGCTCACCATTTAATTGTATCATTTTTAATGGTTTTCAAAGAAGTTTTTACATTACAATCTTGTACTTTTCAGATTTTTTTATTTTTTGTTGCCTAAAAATTGTATTTTACAGTTATGTTAAAATATTTTCCTCATGTATATAGACTTAATGCACTTTGATGCCATTATCTAGCAAACTGCTTTAATCTAATTTTAGTAAAGCAAATTTATATTCTTGGGTTTTCTCTGTTGATAATCGTCTACAAATATTTTTTTCCTCCTTTGCAACCCTTCCATCTTTTTTTTCTGGTTTTATTCCTGTGGCCAGTACCCCCCAAAGAAATGAATATGAGCTCTGATAATGGGCATCATTTTATTTAATAATTTTATTTTAAAGTAACACTTAAGTGTTTTATCATTAAGAACCACCCAAAAACTTTTGGTAACCATTCTTTTCCAGATTAAGTTCCTATCTAATCCTATCACACCAAGAATTTTTTAAGATTTTGTTTATTAGAGAGAGAGAGAGAGAGCACACAGGCACGCACACAAGCAGGGGGGGAGGGAGAAGCAGGCTCCCTGCTGAGCAGGGAGCCCGACTGGGGCTCCATCCCAGGACCCTGGGATCATGACTTAAGGCAGAGGCAGACGGTTAACTGACTGAGCCACCCAGATGCCCCTACATTAAGAATTTTTATCCTGAAGAGGTATACATGCTCTTCTGCCCACATTGAGATTAACTTTATAAAGTTAATAGGTGGAAGGAAACAAACCAGAAACACATTTAAATGTTACTCCTGGAATAGACTCAACTTGATCAGGATTCAAAAAAATTATTTTTCAAAAAATTTTAATATATACTGCTAGATTTGACTTGCTCTCATTTTAAGAATAATTCTTCTATGCTCAAGAGGGAGACTGACCTGTCATCTTTCTCATACTTTTCTTTCCCCCCGAGTTTGTAATCAAGAATATAACATTAAATTCAGACAATGCAGAGCTTAGCTATTTTTCTAGGAAAGTATATAGATATCTAGAATAATCTGATTTTTTAAAGTTGGGTAAAAATTGCCTGAAAACCCATTTGTGCTGGTTGCTTTATTTGTGAGAACATTTTTATCTACTCATCTAATCTACTTAAATCTCCAACTTAACTACTCGTGCTTTCTTTTTGGACCAGAATTTGTCCATTTCCCTATGTGTGCAAACAGAATGGCATACACATTCAGAAGACTCTCTTCATTTTTAAAATTCACCTACATCTATGTTCTCTTGTTAATTGTCAGTACAGTTTATTCATGACTTATCTCATTCTTCAGGGCTTTTGAAAGTAATTTTTTTAACTGTAGTTCAGAACAAATACCACACTCGATCTTAGCCAAAAGACTGAGTCAATAACATTGTAATAACTTTGTACGGTAATAGTGACTAGACTTATAATGGGGATCTTTTGTAATGTATAAAAAAAATACCAAATCACTGTGATGTATTCCTGAATATCACGTTAATAAAGGTAATATAGGTTAGTATTCATCTATTCTTAGATTCCTGCAGTAACCCAGACTTGGTTATGATAGTTTATGCAGAAGTTTCTTTTGTACTATTATTGCTTCATTATGATGTAGTCTTTTTAAATAACCACTTTTAAGTCCTGCTTCTATTGTAAAATTATTTCATAGAATAAAAAACAGTTCACTTCGCTATATTATTACTGCTATTTGTTTTTATTTCTTGTTTTAATGTTTTTATCCGATAGTCAGTAGTAAATGCTTTTAAGCCTTTCTCCTCCTCTAACGGAAATATTTAAGTATGTAAAATGGCCCTTTAATGTTTTTCCTTCATCCCAAAAGTTCTGACATGTAGCATTTCCGTTATTCAGTCCTACATATTTTTAAACCCTCATTTTCATTTTTAAACACTACTTGTGGGGCTACTTTATTTCTTGAAGTGCATCCTATAGAAAGCTAATTAAAAACTGCCAGCAAATGGGGGCACAAGGGTGGTTCAGTCAATTAAGCATCGGACTCTTGGTTTCAGCTCAGCACATGATCTCATGGGTCATGAGATCAAGCCCTATGTTGGGCCTCTCACTCAGCAGAGGAGTCTCCTTAAAGATTCCCTCCCTCTGCCCCTTCTCCCACTCACATTTCTCTCAAAAATAAATATTTTAAAAACTCAGTAACAGACTTGATTTTGTATCACAAAATATATTTATTCTCTCTCCTACTTTTGCTAGATACACTATTTGAGGTTTCCAGTTGTCTTTTGGTCTCCATTACTGTTTGGGAAAAGTACTGCCAGTCTTTTTCCTCATATGTGGATTATTTACCTTCTTATTGATGCCTTTATGGTCTTTACCTTTGGTGTTTCAGTTTCATGACTATGTATCTGGATGTGCCTTTATTTCTATTCATCTTTCTTGCTATATGTTGTGCTTAATACACCTGCAGATTCTGGTTTCTGAGTTCTGGAAAATTCTCAGACACTACCGCCTCAATTCTCTTTCTTCTATTCTTTTTCCCTCCTGAAACCCATTAGATTTAAGTTTGATCCGATCACTTCCTCTGGTCTTTCAACTACTCTTCCAAATTTGTTAGCTCATGGTCACTCTGTAGTTTATCTGGATTTTTTCCAAAATGCTAAGACTCTCCTTTTAGGTTTAAAAATGTTATGTTTGGGCACCTGGGTGGCTCAGTCGGTTAACTGTCTGCCTCAGACTCAGGTCATGATCCCAGGGTCCTGGGATCAAGTCCGCATCAGGCTCCCTGCTCAGCGGGGCACCTGCTTCCCCCTCTCCCTAGGCCTGTCCCCCTGCTCATGCTCTCTTGCAAGCACATGAGCACATACACATGGTCTCAAAATCTTTTAAAAAATAAAAATAAAAATAAAAATGTGATGTTTGCCACTGTGTGGTCCCTGGGTGTCTACTGACCTGGCACTGTACTAATTAGCATTCTGTAAGTTATCATGAATGACTATGGGAATCCTAGAGAAGGCAGCCTCACTTTGCTGTGAGCCTGAAGCTTAATGTTTCAATCCCAGTGCTGAAACTGATCTATGCCTCAAAGATAACCCAACCCTCACTTCAGCATTTACCGTCCGCGGTCTACTGATAAAATCTGTTGTTTCTTCCTTTTGGGGATGAGAGAGGGCATTTTCTTTACTTCTTTATGAGACTGGACATGCTGTAAGGAGTATGTTTTACAGTTTATCTGAGATCTAATCATACTGCAGTGGGAGTTCCTTCAGGATATTTAGTAAGACTGCTAGAAAAGGAAGTTAGAGGCTCTTGAAAACTTAGAAGTATATGGGTCAGCTTCAGATTCTGTTGATATAGGACGCCAGTCCCAGAACTATGCATTTTCTCTCATTTCAAAAGTGTTTAGAGATTCCTAATCTTTTGAAGTCATTATTCATTCAGAGTCCGATAAAAGTGCAGGATCTCATGTCTACAAAACATGCATATGCATATGATTGATATTTTGCATATAATTTCACAGAGGTTGTAGACACTTGAAACCTATCCATGGACCTTTATGAATCCAGATTAAGAGATGCGTATGAGACAACTAATCAAGTTTATAAAATTATCATGAATGATAAACATGAGGAGATGTAGGGTCAGCGTCAGAAGAAACGAACCTGTTATCACCCGTTTTCCTTCAGGGTCTTTTTAATAAAAGGCAAATCAGAGTTCAGGAACTTTGATTCTGTGCATATTAAGTAATATGCTTAAATTGGCTTCTCTATTTATGATAATTTAAGAAAAAGCAATTCTATCCCTCCTGGAGTTAGGCCATTAACAGTTAAAGTCATTCAGATGCTAAATCAGATCTCAGTACTAGGATTCAAAGCTATAATTTTAGCATTTAAGAGACAAAGGGGTACACGGAGGTGGGGATAGGGCAGGGAACTAAGATAGTCTGCTTGATTTACTAATGGGATAGCCTTCCATTTGGCCAAACTACAGTGCTACCATTAGGAGGCCTATAAATATTACTTCTCCAAGGGCTTTCATAACAGAGATAGCAGGGAATAGGCCAATGCATGACAACACAGAAGAAATTACTGAGACAACACTTGGTTATGTGTGGCCACACGTAAGTATCTAAGTAGTTCTATCAGAAGAGGAAAAGCAGAGCTGATGCCGAAAGTGATGTGAGAGCATCCAGAAGGGTCCCTCAGAAGACTAGCACCACAATCAACTATGTCACTGAACCAATGTCCACTGAGGAATATCAGCTCTCATTTGAAGAACTGCAAATCAGAAGTTGCAAGGAAAGTGCAATTACTAACAATACTAGAGCTAGAGTGTGGTTTACTGTTTATGTAAATCGGAGTGAACTTAAGACTACTTCTAAAATACCATTATCCTTAACTCACCTGCATTCTAGTAGATCTTTTCACAATGACAAGTATTTCAAAATATAACCTAAAATATAATAATGCTAAAGGCCTTTTCACCTAGTTAAGAGGGCAGGCCTCTGAAGTTGGAACACTACAGTTTAATTCCTGACTCTCCTACTTCCTAGCTGCTGGATTTAATAAAACAGGCAGTCAGACATGAGCCGGAGGCAAGGACGGTGATAAACACATCATACATCAGAAGGCCCAGGGAACAACATCCTGACCTGTGGCTTCCAAGATCCTGGGACTAACAGATCAAGAGCCACAGGTGCAGAGTGCACACTCTCCTCTTCCACTTCTGCCCCAGGGTAAACCCTAGACTCATTATAATACACTTGCACTGCGGTTATAGCCCCCCCCCCCCCACCATGGGGAAAGGATGCCATGATGGTTTCACTACAAACCTTACAGGTTTGTGGGAGGGGTCCCCCAAATGATTGGAAGCAGCCTCCATTAGCAAACACCCTGTCCATGATGCAAGACCCCACCCACATACAAGGAAAGGAGCCCACCAGCCTCAGGCAGCTGCCACTTCTGGGCATGCCCACTCTCCTACCTTGAGTGGACTTTCACTTTAATAAACTTCTTTGTGCTTGCTACTTTCCTTCTGGCTTTCTTTACTCAAGTGTAGATCCTCACGTAAATCTTTTCATGGGGAACCCAAGAACAGAGACCTCCATTCACACAACACAGACTCTCCCTCTGCTAAGAGATTCACCAGGATTTTTGACATTACAGCGCTTCAGTTCTCAGCAGGAGAATAGTGGTAAGTATAGGAATATAAAAGGTTTCTGCCAAAATTAAAAATGGTAATTATGCAAAATACTTAACATAATATCTGGCTTGTAAAAAAAAAAAGGCAATAAATGTATTAGTTTTTTATTATCAGTACTGATTTTGTTATCCCATACTAACTTTACAAATGCACTATAAATGTTTGTAAGCATTATAAATTATTTTAGAGGTTGACCCAGCTTCCAGGTGGGGATCGTTGTGAGCATCTGGATGTATCTATAAGAGTCTATCACACCTATAAGCCATCATCGACATATGACATAGCAGGAGAGAAAAAATTCCCCTCAGAGGGTCAGGAAGATTGAACTCTTTGGGTAGTCAAATATAAGGGCAATATAAAATCCAGGTCAGGAGGGGCCAAAGTGAAGCTGAGCTCAGTGTGGAATCCTGAATCACACAAATGTACCAGGAGCTTGGGGGGGGGGGGGGGGGTAGGACATCTACAGCAATATCTTCAGTAGTAAGTGTATTTAGAGTAATATGAGCAACCTTTCTTTATTCTAACCAATCACTGAGCAAATAGCTTTACCTAGTCAAGGACGCTAATTGCATGAAATACAAGTATGAATATGAGCATGAAGAATTCTTGGGAATTTTCATGAAACAGAATTCATTCATCTTAAACTGAACCTTCTAAGAATCGACTATCATAGTCTTTTACTACCACAGGTGACCTAAACAGGCAGGGCTAAGCACCGCCAGCATTGAAATCCCACTCTATGGGCCTATGGCAAAGGGCTAATTAGATTACTAAGTTGTATGAGAACAGTTTGTTGTCTTTAATCAACAACAAATCATCTCAAATCACAGACCAGCCATGAAATTTACGAGTGACCCTAACTGTAGAGAACAAGCAAAATCCCTTGGTTGATCCTTCGGACAACTAAAACACTCCACTGATCGACGCTAAAAAGTGACAGCAACGTAAGGACTCGGGAGTCTGTGGTAGAGACCTATGGAAGGACTACGAAGACCTAGACTCACAAACAAGTGATTCAAGTTATTTTTAAAGAAAGTTTGGCGACTCATCTGCCTTATGAAAATAGAGCAAGAAACGTTCTCTGCAGTGTGAAGTTCCCCTGTCTTTCATATTTCTAATTCCAGGCAGCATGCTGTCTGCTCTAAAGAGCAAGAAAACAAATGCCAAGCTTTCATCAGACTGGTGTGGACTGTGTGGAACTTTCAGATTATTTACCCATGCCTAACTGTGTCATGCAGCTTCCCATCAGAATACCAATGCCTGCACCTGCACCTGGCTGTGAAGGGAAGGTTACAATACCCTGAAAGTGAGCAGCAATTCTAGGTTACCTTACCAGCTTTCTCCACATTTGCTTAAAAAAAGTAACAGTATCAATCTAAGACTATAATGAAATTAGGAATTAGAATCCTTATAGTGTTGAGCCAATGTTGCTCAACAGTCAAGCTTTTTTTTTTTTTTTTTTCCTCCCCTAATCGTAGTTTAGTAACACTGATGGCCCAAGGCTATGCAGGGCATAGCAACAACAACAAAAATAGTATTAAGAACTTAAATCCTCTTGAACCTTTAAAAAGCTGCCTTTCAACAAAGACTTTGTTTTTGAAAATGCTTAGGTGCTAATCATTTTTTACTACAAAATTTTATGTTACTCTATTCTTTAAAATTAGAAAGTTCACGGGTTTACATTAAGGCTTGAAACTTTTGGCTCCCCATAGCACTTAATTTTGAAATATAAGACAATGGATTTTTGTTTTGGATGTATTAGGTCCCTAAGACTTTATATTTATTGACTCCCAGAGTAATAACTGGGAGTTCCTATTGGAATAGAATTTAAACAATATTTTTCCTATTGTCAAAGAAAAATCTCATTAGACAAAAACTGGCAAAGAAGACTTCATTCAAGACTGTGGCAATAGGGGAGACACACTGAATCAACTCTAAAAAAAAAAAAAAAAAAAAAAAACACCCTCCTGTTTTTTGTGTTAAGTGCTGGGATAAGCCGGTGGAAAGCACTGGAGGGAGTTAAGGGAAGTCAGTCAATGTGATTAGAGCATCTGTGCTTGCCACTAAGTACTTACAAAAGAGAGGCTCCTGCTCCCCACCCTCCCTCATCCCCCCACCCCAGACTTGAGATAGGGATCCTATCTTTCTTGAAGATTACATTTCAAAGCCATCACCCCCAGGTCCTTGAAGACAGTCCTGGGTTGTAAAACCTGCAAAAGGCTTTTTAAAAATTTACATCTCAAAAAGGGCAGAGAAAGAATTTACAAGATTTCTTAAGTAAATGTTCTAAGAAGGAGGTCATCAGGGACACAGAGTCAGAAAAAAGTCTGTCTGAAGTTCAGTCAAGAGGAGGGGAACTTTCAGGGGTCTTGATCACAGGAGTCACTGGAAGAGAAAAGCAATTCTACTTCAGGTTAACATGTAATTCTGTGGGTTGACAGGGTACAAAATAAGCCTCCAAATATTTCAGTCCTTGTTAAATTCAAATAGTGCATGCTTAAAATGTTTATATAATCTAATATGTAAAACATGTTATATTCTTATCAACCTATTATGAATGTTGTTCAAAGTATTGTGTGTGCAGAATATCCTATTTTTTTTCCTTCTAGCCTACTTGAGGATTTTCCTCTCACCATGAAATAGAATCCTCAGTTTAAAAACTGTGTAATCCAGTCTAAATCCTTTCTTACCTAGGTTTATTTTTTCGTTTCGACTCCACTACATATGGTTTGCAACAGGAAGGATATTTCTCAACAGTGCTAGGACTTGAGTGTCCTGTAACCCATATTTAAGTTTACTGTGGCTTTTAAAAATTGCTTTTATATGTGATTTTCTTCCAAACAACAGGAAGCACAAAGCATAATTTAGAGCCTTTGAGGTAAAGTTTACACCATCTTCTCATGATTGAACACAGATTTAGGACTTTAAAATTTGTTACCAGCTCATTTTTCAAGACCATTTTCATATTTAGATATTTTATGTTTATTGTTACATTTGTATTCAGTTTAATTTTGTTATTATGTTTTATAAAGATTTAGAGTAATTCATGAAAATAAGCAACCTTCTGGGACTTCCAGGTAGATGACACAATCAGAGGACCCTAGGCTCATCTCATCATATGGACTCAACTAGGGAACACCCACATCAGTGCAAATACCCAGAAAGTGAAAGACTGGCAGAACAGATTCTCCACAGCTAAATGTAGGGAAGAGGCCACATTTAAAAGAGTAGGAAGGGTAAAGACATGGTCAGGAGACAAATGGACCTGTAGGACTATCTGTAAGAGGGAGAGACACCCAGAGCTCAGAAAGGGGAGAGGACCTGAACCTCACGCCAAGCTCCCCAGGCAGAAGGAACCCACAAGAAAACCAGAGAGGCATAACTTCCCAAATTCTTACACTCGGCTGGGCTTAACACCTAGAACTTTAAAAAAATCAGAGGCCTCAGCTCTGAAGAGTGGGAAAAACTGAGTCTCCTCTCTTAGTGAGACAGCACAACAAACAGCACCATGGAGAGACAACACTGAAGCAGCAGCGTAAAAATACCAGGGTTATATGAAGCTTTCTTTACCAATCTCAGAGCATGTGCTAGAGGGACTGACATCAATGAAAGACTTCAAAAAACAACGAAGCTTGTAGATGCCATTCCCCTCCCCCTCCACCCAGCCTAGAAACAGAGACAGCTGGAGGAACCAGCACAGGGCCAACATTTACCACCTAATTTGCTAAGAGTGCACCCTGACCCTGTGTTCTCCTGCAGACATGCCATTCCAATACATCCTTGGATGGAGCCCATCTAAAACAGGGCCACCAGCTGGGCAGAATGCAAGCAACACCAACAGGGTCCAGCACCACTCCGAAGTGACTCATCCCCTGCAGAGAGGGGAAGATAACTACACACACCAGTCTGACTGCAGCCTCAGCAATGGGCTTGGGGCAGACACCAGGTCTGACTGCAGGCCTTGCCCACCAACAAAATCTGCTCAGGCGACAAAACAGGAAAACTGCCCTGTAGTTCAGTGCTACTGCATGTCTCGTAAATGCCTGGTCTGACAACTCAAGCCCAAGGTGGCCCCAGACAAGCCCACGAACAGAAACCAAACCCCGCCCACAACAGTGGAAGAGAACCATTGCCGATGACTGGAGCAGCTCACCCACAACACTAGGGCACAGACAACACATATAGGAGACATCTGCGAAGCCCAGGTTCTGGGGTACAGGGGCCACTGTACTGCAGGGCACTTGAGGACCTCCTCTTCATAAGGCCAGTACTTGCAAGAGCAGAAGACATAGTGGACTTTCCTTATACCTAGAACAGACACAGAGACAAACCAAGGAGACAGAGGACTATGTCCCAAATCAAAGAACAGGACAAAAATCACAGCAAGCAAGCTAAACAAAACAGAGATCAGTAATTGCCTGATAGAGAAATTAAAGTAATGGCCATAACGATACGGACACATTGATTTCAGTCTTGAGACCTGAAGCCAAGATCTTGCCCAACCACTCTGTGCCCAGGCATCTGGCCCACAGAAACTAAATGATGGGTCTTATTTTAAACTATCAACGTTTGGTCATTTCTATGACAATAGAAAACGTATGGAGTACATAATTTATCATACTTTCTTCTATCTTACTTCACAAATGCAGAGTCACAAAAGCGACTATATTTTCCAAACATTCCACATGACGTGTATCTGGCAAAGTCTCCAGTTTTTTCTCATTTCCACTGACCTACAAAATGCTCAAGTTTGCCTTGGATAAAATGATAATTAAGATCATTTAAAATCACATATGTATGCTTACTTTTAACATCTTTTGTGTTATACTGAAACTTAAAATTTCAAATAAGGAAGTTGATAAAATGTTGAATTAATTTCCTTTTTAAATTCAAAGATATTCATCTGTAGTCTTTAACTTAATGATATTATACCCCTGAAAAGTTACATCCAGTAGCTGTGAATGTTTTAAATATATTTGTATTTATCTTGGCAGCCTGCAGTTCTCATAAACCGTGCCAAAACTTGTAAGAAACAGCAAATGAAATAGGCTGCTACCTTTAATTAAAGAATCAGAACTAGAGGATTTGAGCACTTTGCACAAGCTCTTAAGTTGGAAAAAAAAAAATCACACTTTTAGCTGATAACATAGACATGTATTCGTTTCCCCATGGCTGCTATAACAAAGCATCAGAAACTGAGCAGTGTAAAACAAATTGAGCATCTCAGTTCTGGGGTCTATAGGTAGGAAATCCTCATGTCCCTAGGGCCATGCTCTGACACCCGGGAGAATGCTTCTATGCCTCCTTCCAGCTGTTGGCAGTTTGCCAGAAAGCTTTGAGATTCTTGGAATTGCAGTGGTTCCACACTTGCTTTTGCCTTCATCACCACGTGGTGTAATATATGCCCCTGTCTTCACATGGCTTTCTTTCTTTTTTTATTTATTTTTTAAATAAGGGAACTAATCATATTGGAATACAGGCCTACCTACTCAGTGTAACTTCATCTTAATTATATTGGTAATGACCTTATTTCCCAATTAAGTTACATTGTGAGATACTGAGGATTAGAATTTCAACATAACTTTCTTGGGGTGGCACAATTCAACCTGTAATGAAAATTTACCATATATTTTCATAGATAAATAACTAAAAATGACTCTTGCATTTTGAGAGTTTAATCCAAGCCCCTATTATGATTTCTCTTCTTTCTCTTTCCTTTGGGGGCTAGATGGAGCTTACAGTCCCTTTGTTTCCATTAGGAGTCCCTCCTCCCAAACTATGCACTGACTAACCACCACTCACCAAAATTTAGAATACCACTTATATTTGATATTTTTTTAAAAAGGTGTAAATCTAACAAGTAAGGTACATGTACGCTATGCTAAAAACTACACTATTGAAGGGATGCCTGGGTGACTCAGTCAGTTAAGTATCTGACTTTGGCTCAAGGGTCCGGGATTGAGTCCCACATCAGGCTCCATGCTCAGCAGGGAGTCTACTTCTTCCTCTGATTGCCCCCTCCACTTCCAGCTTGTGCACACACTCTCTCTTTCCCTCCCTCTCTCTCTCTCTCTGAAATAAATAAAATATTAAAAGAAAACTACACTATTGAAGATTTAAATAAATCAAGGATGTAATGTGTTCTTAGATTGGAAAATCTACATAGTAAAGATGTCAATTCTCAGATTTATACAGATTTAACAAATCAAAATCCTAATGATTTTCTTCATAGATATAGATCTTTCTAAATCTTATATGGAAAGGTAAAAAAAAAAATTAGGATACCTAAAATAACTTGGGGAAATAATAAAATAATTCATTTACCAGATTTCAAGATTTACTATAGTAACCAAGACTATAAACTATAGTAATCAAGATTGTGTGGTCTTGGTGGAGCAATATATACACAGAACAATGGAAGAGAAGACAACCTGAAAACAGACCCACAGAAATAAATGCCCAAATGAATTTTGAGAAATATGTAAATACAACTCAAATTTAAAAAGATAACGATTTCAACTGTGGAGAGATTGGAACTCCAAAGGAAAACAAACAAGTGAAGGAAAACTTGGCTTAAGTCTCACATCTTATATGATAATTAACTCAAAATGGATCATGTACTGAAATGTAAAACACAAAACTAAAAGAGGGGGGGAAAAACACGAGGAAATCTTTTAAGGGTTAGACAAATTACCTTAGACTTAAAACCAAAGCACAATTCATAAAAGAAAAATTCATCACCTGGGCTTCTTGATATTAAAACCCTTAGATTAGGGGCGCCTGGGTGGCGCAGTCATTAAGCGTCTGCCTTCGGCTCAGGGCATGATCCCGGCGTTCTGAGATCGAGCCCCACATCAGGCTCCTCTGCTAGGAGCCTGCTTCTTCCTCTCCTACTCCCCCTGCTTGTGTTCCCTCTCTCGCTGTCTCTCTGTCAAATAAATAAATAAAATCTTTAAAAAAAAAAATCTTAGATTAAAAATTCTATATTAAAACCCTTAAAGACCTTGTTAAGAGAATGGAAAAGCACACTACACACTGAGAAAAGTATCTGCAAATCAGATATCTGACAAAGGACAAGATTTAAATCATATAAATAGCTCTAAAAACTTAAGAGTTAAAAAGTAAACAGAAAATATACAATAGATATGGAGAGACATTTCACCAAAGAGGATACACAGATGGCAATTAGTCACAAGAAAATATTTTCAACACCATTAGCTGTTAGGGAAATCCAAATTAAAACCTCAATGAGATGTCACTACACATCTGTCAGAATGGCAAAACTAAAAAGTAGTGACAACACCAAATGCCGGTTAGTATTCGTAAGAACTGGATCACTCACACTCTGGTGATAAAAATATAAAATGGCAGAGCTCCTCTTGAAAACAGTTGGGCAATTTAAAAACTATACATACAACACAATATATCCCAGGAATTGCACTCCTAAACATTTATCCCAGAATCATGAAGACTTAAGTTCACACGGAAACCTACACATGAATGTTCACAGCAGCTTTAGTCTCAGTAGCCAAAAAAGTGGAAACCATTCAAATGTCCTTCATTGGATGAATGGTTAAACTATAAAGCATTTGTACCATGGAATCTTACTTAGCAAAGGAATTAAACTACTGATGCCCACAACCACTTGGGAGCATCTCCAGAGAATTATGCTAAGTGAAAAAAAAGCCAACCCTCCAAAGGTAGATAATGTAGGAGTCGGTTTATTTACATTCTTTAAATGGCCAAGTTATGGAAACTAAGGATAGTCCAATAGTTGCCCAAGATTAAGGTTAGGGTGGGGGAAGGTGTGAGTGTGACTATAATAGGGCAACGAGGAATCTCTATGATGATACAAATATTCTGTATCTGCACTAAATCAGTGTTCATATCCTACATATGCTATTGTACTATAGTTTTCCAAGTGTTGTTTTTGAAAAAACTAGATAAATACCACATGGGATCTTCATTCCTCCTTATTATACATAAATATATAATTATCTCAAAATTTCAAAAAATTATAAAAAACATCTCCCTCCTCCCCTTGTATTCAGTAAATGACCTTAACAGACCCCTAAGTACACAAACGAGATAATCTTGGACTTCCTTCTCTCCCCCCTCGCCCCATCTTTACATTTAATTCATCACCAAACTACATGTGGCAGTTAGGTATCCATGCTTCCCTGATTCTGTCGTCCTGCTCTGAGCCTGTCCAAGCCCTTCTTTTCTAGTTTACCGACCATCACATGATCTCGTGACACAGGTCTGGGTCCTTAATATTCTCTAATACCTCCCTTCTCTAGATCTTTCTTAATGACACTTTAACCCACAAATACCATATCTACACAGGCAAACTCCACATTTCTTAGCGGGAAAATAGACAGCCTAGAACCCTCTTTTGCATAGTTTTATTTTATTTCCCATTTATTTGGTACTTAAGCCCAAATCTTTTCAAATGCCTTCTTATCCTGTATCTACCCAAATTCTTTTTTTTTTTTTAAAGATTTTATTTATTTGACAGGATAGAGACAGCCAGCAAGAGAGGGAACACAAGCAGGGGGAGTGGGAGAGGAAGAAGCAGGCTCACAGCAGAGGAGCCTGATGTGGGGCTCGATCCCGTAACGCCGGGATCACGCCCTGAGCCGAAGGCAGATGCTTAACCGCTGTGCCACCCAGGCGCCCCCCAAATTCTTTTTTTAATTCAATTAGCCAACATATAGTACATCATTAGTTTTTGATGTAGTGTTCAATGATTCACCAATTGTATGTAACACCCAGTGCTCAACACATCACATGACCTCCTTAATGCCCATCACCCAGGTACCCCAGCCCCCCACCCACCTCCCTATCCTCAGTTTATTTCCCGGAGTCTAGATTCCCTCATGGTTTATCTCCCTCTTTGATTTCTTCCCTTTCAGTTTTCCCTCCCTTCTCCTATGGTCCTTCGCACTACTTCTTATATTCTACATATGAGTGAAACATATAATTGTCTTTCTCTGGTTGACTTATTTCACTTAGCATAATACCCTACAGTTCCATCCATGTTGATGTAAATTGTAGGTATTCATCTTTTCTGATGGCTGAGTAAGATTCCATTGTATATGTGAACTACATCTTTATCCATTCGTCTGTTGAAGGGCATCTCGGCTCCTTCCACAGTTTGGCTATTGTGGACATTGCTCCTATGAACATTGGGGTGCATGTGCCCCTTCTTTTCACTACATCTGTATCTTTGGGGTAAATACCCAGTAGTGCAATTGCTGGGTCATAAGGTAGCTCTATTTTTAACTTCTTGAGGAACCTCCAGACTATTTCCCAGAGTAGCCTGTACCAGCTTGCTTGCCCACCAACAGTGTAAGAGGGTTCCCCTTTCTCCACATTCTCATCAACATTTGTTGTTCCCTGTCTTAATTTTAGCCATTCTAACTGGAGTAAGGTGGTATCTCATTGTGATTTTAATTTGTATTTCCCCAATGGCAAGCGACATGCAACATTTTTTCATTCTAATGTTACTGGTGACTGGTGACCTCATGCCCTCTCCCCAGAGCTCAGCTGACCAAAAAGTCTTGCCTAAACTTTGTTAGTTCATTTTCATTATCATATTTTCATTATGTATTTCTGTTTGCTTCATCCATTAAATCATGAGCTTTTTGGTGTATGATACATGCCTAGTAAGTTTCAGTAATATTAATAACTACCATTTTATATAGTACAATTTATTTTATGCTAGCTTCTTTATCCCTAATCTTCACAAGAGATCAGCATTTCCATTTTCTAAGTGAGAAAGCTGGGATCAAAGAGGTGAAGTAATTTGCCAATGTCTCAGAGCTAGCAATACCAAACTGGAATTGGTACTTTTAAAAGAAACAGGTTAAAAATCTTTAGACAAATTCAGTAAGAAGTTAGAAGTTAAGTTTCCTTATATACCTATCATTAGACTAGTAAGTCCATTTGCCAGGTTGTAGTCATTCCACATTTCCTAGCAATGGCTAGACTATCAGGTCTTGATCCAATTAAATCACTGGAACAGAATTTGAATGAGACTGTATTTTTCTTACGGGGAAAAAAGCAGTTCGGCAATTTTCTAAAAACACACACACAAACACACGCATACCCCCCACAAAACCACAGGTCTACTAATTGTACTCCTAGGTATTTCCTAGGTACTTAACCAAATAATTTTACAATTTGTATCTACCGAAACAAAACAAGCCTGCGTGCCAAAAAACTGGAAGTAACCAAGATGTTTTTACAAAAGTAAATGCATCCATACAATGGAATACTGTTCAGCAACAAAAAGAAATGCACTATCAATTATAAAAAAATACATGAACATTAAATGCATATTTCTAAGTGAAAGATCTAGTCTTAAAAGATTATGTACTGTATCATTCCAATTATAGGACATTTTGGAAAAGGCAAAACTAGCAGACAATAAAAAGATCTAGGATTCCCAGGAGTTTGGGAAGAAGTGGACTAAAAACGTGGAAGATGTTTAGGGTGGTGATGCTATTCTGTATAACACGGTGATGGATATACAGCATCAGGCATTTGTAAAAACCTATGGACCTTTACAAAGAGTGAATCTTACTCTAGGTAAATTTTTAGGGAAAAAAAATTATTCACGAGGTGGAAGGATCGCAGGGAGGAATGCAGACTGACAAGGAAACTGACTATATTACAAATGTGTGCAACAACTTCACTGAAAGGGCAGGGGGAAAGATGAGCTAAGTAAGTGGAAATGAGTGGTGTCAAAAACACTAAAGGCAAAAGGAGCTACGTGTAAGTATTGTACTCCAGTTCAACTTTCCAAGGGGATGCTGGTTAACAAATCTGATAGCTCTATACATGCACTGGAACAGAATGCTAAATGGGAAGCACATGATGAATGGTAGGTCTGCCTCTGTTGGACTGGGAGTTTAGACATACCAGGGGAGGGAGTTAGAACACCCCTTGGTAACATAGCAGGGGTGGAGACAACATGAACTCATGTTTAGCTTAATACAGATACATTTATATACAGGAATATTTATAGGAAGGTGTATATACATGGCTTAGTACATACATATTTCTTCATTCTTTCAGATGAGGGGGAGCAACGACGCCCCAGTAGCAACGAGCACATCAAGCACTCAGCACTTGATTTCTAATACCATTCTCCAAAAACAAGGAACCATGCTCCCTCCATGGAGAAAGGGCTCGAAGTCTGGGGCAGAAAATATGTTTACGGATAGGTATACATACATATCCATGGGTTACCAAACATCTATATTTTTGTGTTTCATTAGCTGAAAGGCCCTGAAAAAAAAGTGCAATGTAGTAACAAGCACAGTTAGTATGTAGACCTTAGTGTCAAATCATTTCACATATATCTATATAGAGAGATATAAATATATCTGCAGAAATGGCTGGTTCCCAACGGCAGCAGCAAATATACAAGATGAACATGGAGCTTACAGCACCAAGTGCTCAAAAATAAGTAAAACCTAGCATTGATGAGGGTTATGTCAAAGGGACTCAGGAACCAACTGAAGAAGCCCCAAATGGCCAAAGCTGAATTTGAATGAGAAAATGAATAAACTATTGGAGTACAACACAAAGTATAAATAATATCCAAGAATCTGCAATGTTGATGCAAATAAAGGACTAAATAAATGGTGAGCAGATATAAATGTCCCTTGTAGAAGAATTACAAATAACTTATGTAGATACCATACCCTGAAGAAAGGTGAAGCATAAATGCATATTTATGTGTGACCTGTGCTTAATGACTTCCTTTCAAAGGGGCCAGTATGCATGACAGGGACAGAGGGGGCAGGAAAAAGGTCATCTTACTGCAGAGAAACCTGGCTAACTACCTTAGCCAGGTGATCAGTGATAAACCATGCTGATAGTATATACCCTTGATGTGAAGTAATGACAATGGTATTTTACCTCTGGTCTTCCTCCCCAAAACTGGTAACCCCACTGTAAGAGGCAGAAAACAGATGTTAACAGAAGAACATTCTACTGAGTTACCTGACCGGCACTTCAGAAGACTGTCCAGGTCATAAAACAAGGGAAGTCGGACGAACCATCACAGCCAAGAAGAGCAAATGAGACCCATCAACATGTATCGTGAGATCCTGGAGGGGATCACACACATACACAAACACTAGATAAAACTAAGGACATCTGAGTAGAGTATGGACTTTAATATTGGTTCATTAAATGCAACAAGTATACCATACTAAGATGTTAATAGGGAAGCTTGCATGTGGGGGTACATGGGAACTCTAGATACTGTGTTTTCAGTTTCTCTGTAAATCTATAACTCTTCTTAAAAAAAATGAAGTCTACTAAAAATAAACAGTGGTCAATTCAAATTTTTTTTTCAAAAACTAGGTGGGCAGTGCTTTGCCCCTCCACTTCGTCTCTTTTCTCTTGGAACTTTATAAGGATGGGAAACTGTTTATCATCTCAGTATGTGTCACATTGGTTGCCAGGGGTGTTGGACCATGGACTCAGCTGGTTCGTGAATTTCATTAATAGGTGTTACTCTAGACTTCTAGCTTTTGCCTGGGGTGCAAAATGATTCATTCCCAAGTAGGAAAGTAGGGATTTTCATATTTGAACTTTTAAATATGAACTACCATTTTACCTCAACAGAAAAATCACGCCTAATTTTTATTTTTATAGAAATTACAGCTTAAGTAGATGATGATCAGTCTTTATCTTCCCTATGTACTTAGGGTAATTGCAGGGGCAAAGTATTTATCATTCCTATCACATACATGAACGAAGTAGTTTTCCTCAATTCTTCACACTTCCTCCTTGTCATCATAAGAGGTTTTCCACTCACAACTAACACACATTTTTGCTTTCTGCTCAGAGCCATTAAGTATAATTCCAAATATCTATTAATTTGTAATTAACTCAAATTCTCATATTAAAGTAGCCATACTTGTGTTTAAGTGTGTACATGTGCATTATTCAACACAGAAAAAGAGGGGCGCCTGGGTGGCACAGCGGTTGAGCGTCTGCCTTCGGCTCAGGGCGTGATCCCGGAGTTATGGGATCGAGCCCCACATCAGGCTCCTCTGCTGTGAGCCTGCTTCTTCCTCTCCCGCTCCCCCTGCTTGTGTTCCCTCTCTCGCCGGCTGTCTCTATCTCTGTCGAATAAATAAATAAAATCTTTAAAAAAAAAAAAAAAGAAAAGAAAATATCTGTGGACTAAAACATGTCAAGAGGCAAAGCCATCCTTCAGGGCAAAATGTTTAATTATGTTGCTTAGGTAGAAAACATCCCCTATTTATTAGTTTCCCTTGCTTAAAAATATCTACCGAAGTATTCATCTTTTATTCAACAATTTCAACTTTTCCTGATATTAGAATATTTCTATTTAACTTTATGTCCTCATTGTCTCAAGGCAATAATCAAAGCACAAAAAGTGACAATGTCTTGAGTACACATAGTCTTTTTAATTCAAGATGGTCTGTGTTCAATCTTACAAAATATTTAAGGAGGAAGTTTTCAAAAGGCCTCAGAAATCAATGTTCTACTGTCTCTTAAGTACACCAGGTACTTTAGGAATGTTATCACAAAATCAGCTGCATGGTTTGCTTTCTGACAAGCAGGCAATCACGTAGAAATCACCGTAATCCAATCATCATAGCCTCCTCAGGGCATTTCCGGATATATTTGACAATGTTTAAAAGAAAAAAATACAATGGATAAACACCTTTTATTCAAAAAATTAGAAGAGATAAATAAGATAAAAACAGAAGTGAAAAAAATGTATTATTACCTCAAACCTTAATGTTTCCAAATTTCTCCTTCCAGGAGAACCTTTACTGACAGTGCATTCTGACAAGGCATTTGCATATCGCCATGCCTGGGAAGGAAGCCAAGCAATGCAGAGGTGTAGGTGGAGGGAAGCATGGAGGAAAGAACACCCCAGTGAAGGGTGGTCAAAAGGCAGAGGCGATGATGGAGACACAGATGGGCAACACGACTCCAGGGCTTTGGAATCAGAGCAAGTCAGGGACTAACAGGCAAAGGTCAGCCCACAGAATGGAGTTTGAAGTAAAAGTGGATCAACCCACAGCTACAGTTAGGAGCTCAGAAACACACAGGTCCTGGAAATCAAGGTAACAGCTACAATCCTCATATGAGAGAGACAGGAAAGACTAGTATACTGGAAAGCAAGGAAAAAAAAAAAAAAATCAGGAAATTCACAGGACCCGAGATAATGGAGCAGTGGAGAGGAAGAAGTGATCCAGGGATCAACTCTGCAGACAGGAAGCGAAGTCCAGATTCCTGCCCCTCTAAAGGCCATCCTCTAATTGGAAATAGGAAAGTCCACACCCAGCCAGAGCAGGGGGGAGCTGAAAAGCAAACACATTTCAAAGCTTTCCCAGCAAATGTTATCACAGAGTTTGTAATCCCCTTCCTCATCTCACACACCTAATTACTGCACAATGGGCCTACGGAGCTCACTCAGATTCCTCAGTTAAACCCACCTCAAAAGGGAATTCATACTCTGGTTCCTTTCTTCTCATATAAGTAAAAAGCCTTCATATAGTTAAGTTCCTGGAGGATGAAAGGCAATTTGTTCATTGTGCTCTTACTACATGATTTTTAATCCTATAAACAAAATAAATTGTAAAATAATTTGACAAGAGTGACTCATAACAAAGAACTGAAATAATTTACGTTTTCCAGAAGGTGACTGAAAATAAATCCTAGAATGTTCTCTAGGCTGGGGCAAGTATTTAGTTTTTCTTTTCAGATAACATATTTTTCAATTTCTAATGAACTTTTTAGATCGAAGACAAGCACTGTTTGCACTCTACAAAGATATTTTCTTGGTCTTAAATGCATGCTATGAAATGAATCTGGTGAGTGAGTACTCACTGTAGGCCTCTAATTTGAGCAGGTCCCGGTGGCAGGAAAGCTTGAGGAAGCCTAAAGCCCTCTCCACTCGCCTTGATTCGCAACACAGCCCGCGGGCACATCACTCACCCGCGCTCTGATTCGTTTCCACATTTCAAAAAGAGTATAAAATCCATGGTTTTCCATTGCAAAGATTTAAATGTCTGGTTCACAGTCTCACTGAGGATGAATTTATAAGCTTACAGGGGAGGGGGGGAAAAAGGGCTCTCCATGAAGTGCACCTGCCCCCACCTTTCTGGGGCTCACAAAGGATTCTCGGAGAACCTCTGGAGCTTTGCTCTACTTTCTCATATCCAGTTTTGACTCAAATTCATTATTTCAATAAACATTTATTGGCTGTCTGCTATGCCAGGCACTATACAAGTGACTGCTTCCCACAACAGCACTGTGATTAAAATATTTTTAAGAGTCTTAACAGTGGGGACTCTGAGAGCACCTAGACTTTTTGAGGGTTCCCAGAAAACTTTCTGGAAGAAGTGATACTTAAGCTGAGGTTTAAAAGTAACGAGAAGTTAACTCCACAGAAATGAGGAGAAAAGATGTTCCAAGTCAGCTGAAACTTTGTGGTTCATTCTAGCTAGAATAGACAATTCGATAGACGCTGGAGAGGATAAAGTAAATGGGGTTCTGAATCATGAAGAGCCATTATGGCAAATGGTAAGATCAAATAAACAGGCAGACATAGAGTAACCCCCATGTGAGAACGTGAAAAAGGATCAGAAATAAACTCTTTTTTTCTGTGCTATCATTGAAGGAAAGTGGATTTTAAGAATGTGAGAAGAACAGCGGGTAGGAGACTGAGTGTACCTTGGGACATGGGCCACACCATCAATAAAAGTAGAACTCTGACCCAAAACCTACAGCAAGCAGCCCGGCAGCCAAACTACACCTCTGCAGCAACAGGCCCCATACAGCCAAGACTTGATCACTAACTGCCAGCTTCCCTAATTTTTCCCTCACTTCCAGTTTAGAACCAAGCAGAGAAAGACAAATATTCTCCCCTAACCAATCACATAAGACACCCACTTCTACTTCGCCCACATACTCCTTCCCCGTGCCAACAGCCTCCAATCAGTGCACCCCTGGAACCTGCTCTTTGGATTTTTCTACATAAAGCCTCCCTGTTCCCCTGCCTACCTTTGAGTCTCTGCCAAACACAAGTGATGATGATGGACTCCCTTGCTTTAGGAAATTCTAAAATAGCTTTTGCTTGTTCTCATTTGGGTGCTTTCTCTTCTCCTCAGGTATAACCAATTTTTTTTTTCTCTTTTAAAGGAGCTTGACTGGAAGGGGAAAGAGTAAGAGCACAGTCTGTCAAGATAGTAGCAGCCAGCTCGAAGATCCCTGCCCAGTGGTTTCTAGTCTCTAACAAATTGGATAGGGAGATGATTTTCTTAGGTCATCAGGGAAGTAGGATTTTCTGAATCAAGTAAGCAGGGCAAAGATGGCCCCACTGGTTTATCACTCCTACTGTGCTAGGATGCTGGAGTGCCTCAGGGCACTAGAAGGGGGAGGGGGAGTCATCTTCCTAGAATTTCACTTAGTTTAAGTCTTGATGTTTTCCTTCCCCAGCATAGCCCTGTCATTACCTACTTCATAGGCAGCCTGTGTTCATAATCCCAGCTCTGCCACTTATGATGCACCTTAAAAAAAAAAAAAAAAAAAAAAAAAAAAAAAAAAAAGCCATTGACTGGGCACCTGCGTGGCTCAGTCGACTGAGTGTCTGCCTTCAGCTTGGGTCATGATCCCAGGGTTTTGGGATCAAGCCCCACAACAGGCTCCCTCTCCTTCTGACACTCCCCCTGCTTGTGATATCTATCTCTCTATCTCTATCTCTCTCTCTCTCTCCTCTCTCTCTCTCACTCCTCTTCCCTCTCCCTCTGCCACTCCCCCGCTTGTGATCTCTCAAATAAATAAAATCTTTAAAAAAAAATAGTCATTTAAGTTTCTCTGTGCCTCAAATTCCTCGACCATAAATTAGAGATAACAGCACTGTCTCCTTGGGTTGTTATGACAATTAACTGCTATTTGTAAAAGCCTGCGGAACATGTAGTAACATATTAGTTACCACATATTTCTTAAATAAATTATTCCCATGTCTTCAGAGGATTGCTAAACTTGTATCTCCAGCACAAATAAACCTTCTAAGTCCAAATCAGTACATCCAACTATCTAATTAAGCTCCTTTCTTAAGTGTCTCACAGGCAACTGTCCCATGAGAAAAATTATGTTCCACATCTATGGAATATGTTATATTTGATTGAAAGTATACAGAAGTGAAGAAGAAAACTAAAACCACCATGCTTCCATGAGAGTCTTTTCTCCCTCTCCATGGGAGATTGCCCTCACTTCTCAAGCAAGGCTGGTGGATAGGAGTGGGGAGAACTTCTAAGGAGTATCAATCAGAAAGTACATACAGGGGTGCCTGCGTGGCTTAGTCGGTTAAGCCTCTACCTTCGGCTCAGGTCATGATCTCAGGGTCCTGGAATTGAGCCCCACAATGGGCTCCCTGCTCAGCCAGGAGTCTGCTTGTCCCTCAGCACCACCACCCCCCCAGTTGTGTGTGCTCGCTCTCTCTCAAATTAAATCTTTAAAAAAAAAAAAAAGTGTAAACACTCCATGAGAGGGTGTCTGGTTGCTATGGTTACTGATACCGTGATGCAGCTCCTGGCCTCCCCAGGTTTCAGGATTACTATTCTAAAGCCACACACCTATGCCGTGATGTCATGTTCTCAGGTGACAGATCTGAACCAGGCTCACGACTTCTCATCTACACTACAGAATCACAAAGCACAATAGGCTGCCCTCGGTTCCATGCTCCCTCTCCCAGTAAATGGCACACCAAAGCCCCAGCTGCGCATGAAGAGACCTGCCAGCCATTTCTTGAACTACTTTTCACCTTTACCCAGCTACTTTCTCCAGGTGCTATCAACCAGAATTTCTCTATTTCTCCCATCTTTCTACTTCTTATAGAGCAAAAGCCATCACTGTGTTCCCATCTACCACCATCCCCTTAATATCTTGCTATAGCCCACCAGTAACCTGGGCTTCCCTCCACTGCAGTGAAAACAACTTAAGATGCAGGTTTTGTTTGATGCCTGTGTCTTCTACTAGACTCTCAGCCCCATGGGAGCAAATTCCAGCCCATACTGGGGGGGTCTGTTAAAGGATTAGTGTATAACTACTAGAAAGCTACAGAAAAGAAAGGATTTGGACAGAGTCTATCACAGATGATGGAATATTAGGAGTCTGTTTAGAGGTTTTATTTTTATTTTTTTTATTTTTTTTATTTTTTTTTAAAGATTTTATTTATTTATTTGACAGAGATAGAGACAGCCAGCGAGAGAGGGAACACAAGCAGGGGGAGTGGGAGAGGAAGAAGCAGGCTCATAGCGGAGGAGCCTGATGTGGGGCTTGATCCCACAACACCGGGATCACGCCCTGAGCTGAAGGCAGATGCTTAACCGCTGTGCCACCCAGGCGCCCCAGAGGTTTGATTTTTAAATTTGATACTAAGAAAATACTGAATTGGCTATCAAGTTATCGTAGGCACTGATGGCTAAGAAACTAAGTTTGCCAGAACAGCTGATAAATATTTTGCATTCAGGTAAGCCAGCCATTGGGCAAGTGAACTGCCAGGTCTTGCGTGTTTTATTCTCGAGGAGTCCAGCAACTCTTCCAGGGCGTCCTGGCCAGTATAGGCAATCAGGTGCTGAACAGGGAGGGAGGATAATCTACTGTAAACACTTCTAACAGTCTCAGAGGGGGGAAAAAAAAAGAAAAGAAAAAAAAGTTTCAGGAAAAAAGTTCAACCAACCTCTCCTTGCAAAAGGGTGATGAACGTCACACAATACATGCTACCTCTTTCGACTTCATGCCATTTTGGTGCAGGCTTTGTAAGGTTTTTAACTGAGAGTTTAAAACTATGTTCTGCATCTTCGATGTTGTAACCCTTGGATGTTGAGCCCCTCTCAGAGAATCACAGCTAGAAGGGTGTCATGGCAGGGTAGGGAGGGTAGTAATGAACAACTAGTGTGAACACTCAAGCAAATAATTTTGCAGATTTCCCTTTTCCTTTTATACAGCACTGCTCCTCTCCTATTTCTTCAGTTTTTGGAAAATCTCAAAACTGACTTTTATCCAGACTAGGTAAGCACCTCAGGCAGTCAAGTCATCAAGCTGTTTACATGGCGACTGTAGCTGTCCAAACACCTGAGAAAGCCATCTTAAGTCACAGCACCATGCTGTAATTCTTTTTGTGAGGGCATATGGGCAGACATTAAGCAACCTGGCAAGAAAAATCACAAAAGATAATAACACATTTATGTTACTTGGTCTGGCTCAGAATTACAGCCGGCAGTAAGACCGTAGCTCGTTCGTGTAATTCTTTCAGCAGCTCTCCAAAGTAAGACTATGAGAAGCAGAGTAAAAAGTGAACCCACAAATTAATTGCCTAAATATTGTGAAAGGTTGGAAAGTCAAAGAGCAAGTTCTTAAAATAGTATATTGAGTTAGTGACAATTTTACCCGTGCATCAATGCACTCTCTCTCCAAATAACCACATTCCATAGTCTAAATGAGAAGGAATTTTTAAGTGGACTCAAAAAATGAGGACATTGTTATGTATTTAAATTTATACTTCTCTTAACATCTTATTTTCCCTTTAGGAATTTACAGAAAATTATCAGGAAAGAATGAACAGTCTACTCCTTCATCTGTGTAACACAGATAAAAGGCAACAACTCATAGGCCAGATTTACATGCATGAGGCTTACTGGGGAGTGCTGAGGGTTGAACGGTATCCTCCAAAAGATATGTTGAAGTCCTAACCTTCTCTATCTGGGAATGCAACTTCATCTGCAAGATACAATCAAGTTAAGGTCATTAGGCAGGGCCCTAATCCAGTAAGATGGTACCCATGTAAGAAAGAAGAGACACAGAGGCTGACACAGAGAAAGACGCTGTGAAGCCACAAAGGGACACCAGATACTGTGAAGATGCCCCTGCAAACCAAGGACTATCAAGGTTGAGAGCAACACCAGAACCTAAAAGGAAGGCACGGAACAGATTCTCCCCTGGAGCCTTCAAAGAGCTTGGCCCCGTTGAGAACTTGAATTATGGATTTCCAGCCTCCAGGACAGAGAGAATAAATGACTATTTTAAGCCACCCGGTTTGCGGTTTTTTGTTCTGGAAACCTTTAGAAACTAACACCGGGTATGTTCTCCGAAGTAACACCTAAATGGCAGTTGGGGCACAGTTGGGCAGAGGAAGAAGAAACAGTGAAGCAGGTACAACAGGACCTCAGCTAATCGCACCAGGAAACTGGAGCTGCAAAGGTCCCTCCAAGTTTTTCCCCAACGAAGGCGAACTGGGCATTTGTTCTCCTGCACAGACTAGCCATTGGATGTAGGCCAAACCAGGATGTAATCCTCCAGCCAAGAATCATGCCCAGAGAGGGACTCAGCTATGAGCTCTGTTTTTGAAGGGCTTTTTATCTTTGTTAAATAGTGTTTTTATAGGGACACCTGGGGTGGCTCAGTCAGTTAAGCGCCTGCCTTCAGCTCAGGTCATGATCCCAGGGTCCTGGGATCAAGTCCCACCATTGGGCTCCTTGCTCAGTGGGGAGTCTGCTTCTCCCTCTGCCTGCCACTCCCCCTGCTTGTGCTTTCTCTGACAAAGTCTTTTAAAAAATTATATTTTTATAATGCTAAAATATTTCATATTTCTATTTTCAAATCTCAATATTTTTGTCATGTTTATTGTCTTACACTGGAGTATCTATATGTAATGTCAGTAATAGATAACATTTATCTTTTAATCAAATTGTGAATATCAGGGACCCAACTGTTTATTCTAGGTTGTTGGCCAGTTTTCTATACAATGCTCTTTCCCCAGTGATTAGTTATACCATAAATTCACATAGATGTTTATTTCTAAACCATCTATTCTTTCACGAAATCCTGTACATGATTGTTACTTTACATAATTTGATGTTGTACCTTAAACATTTCTTTGGCTTTATTTCACCACATATACTTGCAAAGAAACTTAAATTCAAAAGGCTCATTTTCAAAACATTCAGTGGGAAATTCATTGATTGTACTCCATTTTTAGATTAGCTTTGTGATATCTGACATCTTCACAATATTGATTCTTTCTATTGAAATTTTCTTGGTGAAATTCTATAGGTTTCTTCATAAAGAGCTTATTGATGCTTTTGACCATTTCTGTGCTTGTTAACTTTAAATTTATTCTCCAGTGTAAGAGCCCTTGGTTCTATGTTAAGACCTGGGTTTCTGTTTTTCTTTCATTAAATTTATCAATACATTATTTGTATATTTGCTAGTTGTCCTTCTTTCCAACGACTTTTCCAAACTATTGGAGATGTTCTAATAAGGATCAGATTTTTTAGAGAGAAAAATCCTGTCATCTGCTAATTATGTCAGTATAGTATCATTCCTACGATGATCGTCCTTTTCCTATTGGACTTAGAAGGGTTCTATAATTTAAGTTACCAGGTCTTACGATATTTTGACAAATTTTTTTCAGGGTAATAAAGTCTGTTCCCCAGCTTATAAAATAATTATGATTTTTTGGATCTTAGAGGTACCTTTGTTTTGTTGTTCTTAATTTGACAACAGGGCACCGAGCAGTCTGGCTCCAGATCAAAATCCAATGGGTGATCCTTCAGGCCAACCCCAAGCAATTATGAAGGCTTTACCTGCCCTCCTCATGGCAGACATGGTGCATAGAAATGCACTGCATTCTCAGAGGGAGTTTCAGTCAAGGATCCAGGCCCCAACCCTGCCAGCCAGCCATTTCTATAGGAATACCTGCCTTCCCTGCCTAGGCCTTAGGCACCTCCATTCACAGGTTGCCCTTGACCAAGACTTCTCCAGTGCCTCTGCTTAGACCCACTTATGAGTAAGGACTTGAAGACACCGTTCTCCACCAGGACTCCATCCTCAGCCTTTTTCCTCGCCTATTCTTCCCCTCCTCCAATCTTTTCCTATTCCCCAGGTCCATAAAATGTCAGAGACCTTTGTACATAGCTCTGAGCAATTGTGTTTGATGTTGAAGTATTTCAATAGCACGTATAGAAATTTTTCTTCATTTTTACAAAACCTGAGCGTCTTTAATGAGGGGTCTAAAAAAATGGCATTTTTGACAGCTGACAATTTCAATTTTTACATTTACCGAATGTTATGTTGTTACCTTTTCTGTCCTTTTTCCTCAATTTTTCCAGCATTTAAGTATCAGATTTCTATTTTCTAATGTGGTTTATTAAAACTTCAACTTTTATTTTTCTATTAATGTTGGGAAATTCAGTATCCATAACAGTGAACTAATCAAAAAGAAACATGCTTTTGGTTAGCACCACAGAAATCTTACTGAAATCTAATTTTTATGCCAGACTTTCTCTCTTACACTTTGGATGTTTTAAAAATCCTGCACACTTCAAAGTCACAAAGTATCAGCAATTACTTGTTTTGCATAATGATTTTAAACACTGGTGCACCATTTTCTTTTCCAAGTATTTAAAAAAAAAAAAGATTTTATTTATTGAGAGAGAGAGAGAATGTGTGCCAGCGTATGAGTAGGGGGAGGGGCAGAGGGAGAGGGAGAAGCAGACTTCTCGCTGAGCAGGGAGCCCCACACAGGGCTCCATCCCAGGACTCTGGGATCACGACCGGAGCCAAAGGCAGATGCTTAACCTACTGAGCCACCCAGGTACCCCGCTCACATCCACAAGTACTCTTTCTTATAACCCATGATATCCTTGGTCTCATTATTTTAAGGCTTGGTTGCATTCTTAGGACTTTTTGTTTTGTTTTGGGGCAAAGTTGACAAGAGGTAAAATTTCAGATTCAATGCATTATTTTTATTTTCTCATACAATTTAAATGACAATTTGCTTGAGAACAGCATTACAGATGGCCTATAAGTCTGATAAAAATTGGAGAACTACATAATACAAAATGTAGGTGTGTATGCACACGGGCAATAGGAACCCTCATGCATGCTCACGAGGAAGTAAACTAGTATAACCGTCCTGGAAAATTGTCTTGCATTAATCAAGTTTTATGAATTATGACCTAGTAACTCCATTTCTAGATTTGCATGACAAAAATTTTGCTTACATCCAAATGGAGACATGCATGCATGAGAATTCCTCTACGACATTATCTGCTGAAGCTGACAATTAAAGGCAAATGAGGGGACACTAATAGAGCAGACAGTTTATAGTAAATATGCACAATGTTAAAAATTAAATGTTTCCTGCTCAGTAAATATGTGAAAAAAAAGAAAAAAGGAGAAAGAGAATACAAATAAATTCACATAAGAATCCCTAGTAACATATAGGCTACCAAGACTAAGTCAGGAATAGGAAATCTGTACTGTTCAACGATGAAAAATTTAATCAGTAATCAAAAACCTCGCAACAAGGCAAAGTCTAGGACCAGATTTCTTCACTAACGAATTCTACCAAACATTTCAAGGATTAATGCCAAGCCTTCTCAAACTACCAAAGTTTAAAAAGCGAACACACCCAAACTCATTTTATGACGCTGGCATTACCCTGATACTAAAGCCAGCTAAGTACATATCAAGAAAAGTACAGACCAATATTCCTGATGAATATAGACGCTAAAAATCTCAACAGAATATTAGCAAACCAAATTCAGCCGGTCCATTAAAAGACTTAATCCCACAATCAAATGGGATCTGAGATGCAAAAATGGTTCAAAATACATACACAATAATAAATGTGATACACCACATTAACAACATAAACTACATAGATGCAGAAAATGATTCTGACAAAATTCAATGGTCAGTCATGATTAAAAACTCTCAACAAGTCCAACAAGTCGGATATAGAAGTAACATACTTCAAAATAAAGGCTAAGACAAGCCCACAGCTACCATCAATCATAAATAGCTAAAAGCTTTTCTTCTAAGATCAAAAACAAAGGTTCCCACTCTCACTAATCTTAGTCAACATTAGTACTGGAAGTCCTAGCCAGAACTATCACGCAAGACAAATAAAAGCCCTCCAGAACGGAAATAAAATTGTCTTTGTTTGCAGATATGATCATACATATAGAAAACCTTAAAAACTCCACCAAAAAAAAAAAAAAACCACACAACTAGTCAACAAATTCAGTAAAGTTGCAGGATATAAAACCAACATGCATAACTGATTCTATACACAAGTTACAAAATACTTTAAAATGATAAAATACTCCCATTCACAATAGCTCCAATAAAATAAAATTCCTAGGATAAGTTTAACCAAGGAGTTGAAAGATCTGTACACTGAAAAGTCCAAAACTTTAGTGAAAGAAACTGAAGAAGACACAAAAGGATTTTCCATTTTCAGAAATGATTGTTAAAATGTCCATATTACCCCCAAAGCCCTCTCTAGATTTAGTGTAATCCTTATCAAAATTCCAATGGCATTTTTCATAAATACATAAAAAAAAAATCCTGAAACTTGTATAGAACCACAAAAGACTCCAAATAGACAAAGCAATTTTAAAAGGTAACAAGCTGGAGATACATTTCCTGATTTCAAGCTATATTAAGAAAGCTATTCTAATCAAAACAGTATGGCAGTGGCATAGAAAAAGACACAGACCAATGGAACAGAACTGAGCCCAGAAATAAACCCCTGATATATGATCAAATAGTATTTCACAAGGAGCCAAGAATACTCAATGGGAAAAGGATAATCTCTTCAATAAATGGTTTGGGGGAAACTGGAGAACCACATGCAGAAAAATATAATTGAACTCCTATCTTACATTACAAAAATTAACTCCGAATGGATCAAAGATTTAAACATAAGATCTGAAACCATAAAATTCCTAGAAGAAAACATAAGGGAAAACTTCTTGACATTGGCCTTGGCAACAATTTTTGGATATAACTGCAAAAGCACAAGCAACAAAATTAGCAAGTGGAACTACAAACTACAAAGCTTCTGTACAAAAATCAAGAAGCCAATCTATAGAATGGGAGAAAAATGTGCAAATCATTTGTCTAAGAGATTAGTATCCAAAACACATGAAGAACCCATTCAACTCAGTTGCAAAAATAAGAGAATGAGCAAAGGAACTGAATAAACATTCGAACAATAAAAATGGCCAACAGAAAAAAAAAATGGCCAACAGATACAATAAAAGCTCAAGATCACCCAGGCAAATGCAATTCAAAAGCACAATGCCATAATACTTTGCACCTGTTAGAATAGCTATATCGATCACAAGAAATAAGTATTGGCAATGATGCGGAGAAAAAAAAAATAAGTATTGGCAATGTTCTCTGTTGGTAAGAACGTCATTTATACCGCCACTGTGGAAAACAGTATGCAGATTCCTCAAAAAGTTAAAAATAGAACTGCCATATAATCCAGCAACTCCACTTCTGGGTGTACATACGAAGTACACAAAATCACTGTGGAAGAGTGATGCAGCCACTGTTGGTTTATACGGCATTATTCTCTATGACCAAGATACAGAAACTAAGTGCCAGTCGATGGATGAATGGGTAAAGATGTGGCATATAAACACAATGGAACAGTATTCAGCTGTGAGAAAAATCCTGTCATTTGAGACAAAATGTACTGACCTTGAGGGCGTTATGCTAAGGGAAGTCAGACAGAAAAACAAATATTGTGTATTATTTATATGTGGAATCTAAAAAGGCCAAACTTGTAAAAACATTAGAATCGTGGTTCTCAGGGGCTGGGGGAAGTGGGGCGATGTTAGACAAAGGGCACAAGCTTCCGGTGAATAGATAAGTTCTGGGGATCTCACGTGCAGCACGATGATTACAGCTAATGACACAGTACTGTATACTTGAAAGTTGCTAAGAGAATAGAACATAAATGGTCTTACCACCCCATTGATAATTATGTGATGGGCTACAGGTGTTAGTTACCACTAGCATGGTAATGGTCCTACAATACATGTGTATCAAATCAAGTTGCACACCTTAAAGTCATGCCATTTGTATTATCTCAACTAGAAAAATTACATCTCAAAAACAAGTTCTTGGACATTTGTCAATTCCACTTTTTAAAGGTTTTATTAACACATTGTTTTTTATTTGTTCCTCTTGCTTATAACCCCTGAGGATTATACAATAATCCTCATAAGGTCACTTACAGGGGATTATACAAGTATATCCTTCATTTATAACATTTTAAAATCTTTATAAATTTTAATGTTCTTTCCCCAAATTTTGAGTTCTTTAAGTAGGCACAATATATTGGTGTTTCTTATTCCTAATTTGTTTTTAATTTTTTGGTCTTAAAATTCTACCTAAACATTAATAAGTATCTTAAAGAAGCTACAGAGATGTCAAATAGAGAGATTTAAGCAAATGCCTACAGAACTGTAACACACAGTGACAGCAAACATCTATGCACACGATTATTTCCCTTTGAAGCCCTCATTATAAACAGACATATGGAAAGAGGAAAGATAATTGTGACCAATTATTCGGGAATTAGTATGTGTGTTTAAAGAAATAAAACGTATATGAATAATCCTGGAGATGAGCAGTTAGGGGAAACAGGACTACAATTCATCCATGTACTTGTAAAACCACATTATTCTTTTAAAATAAATAGTATGCAGTTTTTCCTACTGGACAAACATGGAAAGATACTAGCAAAACATGATTTCAAATATAACTTGTCAGTTACAAATAATTTTAAGTCATTTAAGAAAACATACATACGCTACAGGTCACAAAAATTTACTTCTCCCTGGACAGGTGATTAAATAGCAAAAGAAAATCGGTCCCAACACTGGTTATGTTTTGAAAAGGGAAACGATCATTAAATATTTTAAAATGTTAAATCTAAGAAACAAAAGACAGAAGTGGCTACATGAAAGTCACCAGTGCTCTATCATGATCTCTGCAGGATAAACATTCTCTAGAAAACCATTTTCTCCAACAGGGCAACCGAAAGTACCCCCCAGACTTCCCATTTTCACTACCATGTTTCAGTTTTCTCCACAAAGCTCATCACAGCTGACACAATACATGGCGGTCCAACACAGTGATTAAGAACATGACGTAGAGCCTCATGGGTCATTTGGATGGACTTTGTTAACTCAAGTAAAATGAGAGGCATCGGAGTATTTAAGCAGAGAAATGAAATGACCTGACTTACACCATAAAGGGACCAGTGGAGGCTCTGCGCAAATCGATGGTACTGGACATACCCAGCAACAAGGAGACCAAGCAGCAGTGTGACAGTTCAGGAAGCAAACAGTGGACGTCCATCTCCAACATCAGAAGTGAAGACTACGGCCATTACAGCGACTGCTCAACCAGCTCCCACAGTAAAGGATTTGTCTCATGGATCTGAACTTAATCATACAACAGAGAAGATGGAGAGGCGGAGTGAGAAAAATATATATAGGTATCCTGGTGTTTCTACTTCTGATTGGATCTTGAGTGGTACCAGCTGTGAGGTAAATAAGGTTGAGGAAAATTTACAAAGTTAAATAAAGATCATCTAATTACTGATTTGATGGGAGTGAGGTGGTCTACAGGTAATGGGCTGGATGGTGTGGCATTTATCAAGATTGCTCACGTGAGAGAGATAGCCGGTTTACACGTAGAAGCCCAGTCCCCAGCTGAATCGAATGTTTGATCCTATGGTAGATTCAGTCAACATCTACTGGAGTGTTGGATAGAGAACCAAAAGTAGACTTAGGAAAGGAACATGCTAAGAGAAGTACCAGTGGAAAAAAACGGGATCCAGGAGCCAAAATTTGAAGATCGAAGCAGTGAACCATGTCAGTTGCAGCAGAGGGTAAATAAGAAACTGAATGTCCTCTTTTACATATAACAATTAGAAACTTATTAATGACTTTAGTAGAGCAATTTACATTTTACAATTACTTCTATGAGCAACAGGTAATGAAGAACAGTCTCCAAGATGGAGATCACTGTGTCATGATTTTGTGCATTACATAAAATCTAGCTGAGAAAACTATCTTTAAAAATATGGCTTATAGGGGCGCCTGGGTGGCTCAATCAGTTAAGTGTTTGATTCAGCTCAGGTCATGATCCCAGAGTCCCAGGATCGAGCCCTGCATCAGGCTCCCTGATCAATGGGGAGTCTGCTTCTCCCTCTACCCCTCACCCCGCTCGTGCTCACTCACACCCTGTCTCTGAGTGTCTCTCAATAAAATCTCTAAAAAAAATATATATATATATATATATTATATATATATATTATATATATATTATATATATATTATATATATATTATATATATATTATATATATATTATATATATATTATATATATATTATATATATATTATATATATATTATATATATATTATATATATATTATATATTATATATATATTATATATATATTATATATTATATATATATTATATATATATTATATAATATATATATTATATATATATTATATAATATATATATTATATATATATTATATAATATATATATTATATATATATTATATATATATATATATTATATATATATATTATATATATGGCTTATAGTTCTGTAATCACCTTGGAGATCAGCATAATGCAAAACACAATGTGCTTAAAAATTTTTTAAATAAAAAATAATGTTTAAAAAACACAAAGTGCTCAATAAATACTTTGACTTGAGACTATTTCTGTAATCCTGGCCCTCCCTTTCGTTCCTGTGCAATGCTTTTGTTCTCACCTTGTTCATGGGCTCATTTCCCACATATTATACTCCTGGGCCTTGATCTTTCTTCATTTATTGGTTCTCCGCCAATTTTTTAAACCATGTATTTCACCACTGGGATATTCCAATTCCAACAGTTCAAGATCTATAGAGAACCTTGAGAATTTTATTTCTATATTTTTTTTTGTTTTGTCCTCCAGAGTCTGTCATTTTATTTTATAAGCTTTAGTGACTACTCCATCCTCAGAGTTCAAATCTTCCCTAATGGAATATCAGATAGTAGAGAATTTCCTAAAATATACTGGTGGTAAGTTTTGAGATTTTTTATAGAGTGGAGATTTAAAATAGCAAATATTTTAAATATGCATATTATGTACCAGAAATTGTTGCAAATATCTTTATGTATTATCTCATTTATTCCTCATAACTGAGGAACTATAGCTCCTTTAAATTCTAGATTAGCAAAAAACAGAGGTTAAAGAAACTTTTCCAAATTCATACAACTAACAGTTGAGAAGTCTTTCTGACTCCAAGACCCAAGGTCTATATTGACATGTCTATTAGTGTGTATTAGTGTGTACATCAAATAAGGCAATCATCTTAGAATTCATACATTATACACATAAATTCACATAAATTACTGAAGAGCAACCTATAGCATCAGTGATATTTGCATTTTGGTAAAAGTTGACATTTTATTGTCATTAGAACAACAGCTGAATTTTCTATGCAGGCAAAACCCATTCCACATTTTTTAGGTAAAGTAACTCTGATCACAACCCTTGGTACTCTCAAAAAGGTAGTCATTTTAGAAGGTGAAATTGGAACGGTAACCAAAATTCCCCAGGCTACAAAATCTTGCTAATTAGTTACTGAAATTTTTGAAATTCCCAACGTAATACACCTGTGTTAGATCAAAATTTATTACATATAACAAAACAGTGTTTGAGCATGGAGAGAATGAGGCTGCAGGTACACGGAGGAAGGGCAGAGGGAATATGTACTCAAAAGGAAAACTGGTTAGAAAAGTAACAGAAGGATAAAATTACCTTTTGGAAACAAAGCAAAAGAAATCGAAGTTTCCCTCTGGGAAAATCAGAAAGGACAGGCAGTATTTGCTCACAGGTTTCAGAAAACAGGAAAACCAAACACACAACTGCCTTGATTCTTTTCCACACGTGCAGCCCAAGACCCAGATACAGGAACTGGGCCTCATGACAAGGACCCAGGTGCCTTTTAATGAGACTGACCTAATGCTCCACCCCACCCCATCAACCTAGGACTGCTGCACAAACTTAAAGAGGCAAACAAAAATATGACTAATTAGGAACACCAAGGAGGCCACAACCAGGAAGAGAGCCCAGAGATAATCATGTGATTAAAAGGAGAGAGAGAGGATCCTTCAGGCTCATCTTTAACAATTTATAACAGTTTATCAATATGTAGAACTACTCTGACACCTTCCTGTCTGGTTTTAAAGATGCTTTCCTCCAGGTTGTGGAGGCTATAGGAGGTTTGAAGGAGAAAGTGAGACAGGCTTTATTCTGGAAGAATGAACGCTGTCACTGAAGGGTGGGATGCAAAGGTTATGCTATACCAGAGGCTCCCATCAGCCAAGTAGGACCAGCAGTATCTTGAAGGTAAAATCACGGGAAAATGTGTGCTGTAAAAACGGTTAGAGTTGGTACAAATTTATAAATCAAAATTTGCCCAAAACAAGGAAAAAAGAAAGTTCTATATAGGAAACACCTTTGACACACAACAGGCCATTCCTTTCTGTCTACTGTGCAACCAACAAACAGTGCCGAGGATATGCTCATGACAGAAACAGCTGAGAGTACACAGTTCCCTCATGCCTCCCTGATCTCACAGGGAGAAGCATCAGAATTCCACTGATAAATGCAGTCCTGTGTATGAAGAACAAGGGGAGGGGAGGCCAGAGGGGGGCTCCCTGCATCTCACACCATTGGCCACTATCATCCCTCATGCATCTTCCCTAATACCACGTAAGGAAACTCTTGCTATGCTGTATTTCCTATTTCCACATTCATCTTTCTGGAACAAAGGTCTTCATTCTAGAATGCCCCATCTGCAGCATACCATGCCCATAATTACCCCAGTTCATACAACACCCTGATGGTCAGCTCGTGTTCAGCAAAAGTATATGTTCTGTCTTTTATGGAGTAGAACTGCACAGAGAAGTAGCTTCTTAGCCAGAGACCAGATTCTGCCACTAGGCAGGACTATATGAATGGGCTGTGAATGAAATGCGAATAGAAGTGGGATATGGTCTGGCAAAAAAAAAAAAAAAAAAGCCCCACACATAGTGCTCTCTGCTTCTCTTTCACTCTGGCTAGAACAGACAGCCCCCAAGGTGACCTTGGAAGCCATTTGTTGAAGACGGCAGAGACCCCACACAGCAGTGCTGGGATGTCTATGTGAAGAGGGCTGCCCTGCTGAGCTGGTCAACCCTCCCAATATTTTAAATAAACTAGAAATTTCTATTGTGTTTCAGCCATTAATCATTTGGGGGTGAGTTTCCTTATTGGACTGAGTCCCGCCCCCCACTGATGGACACCTAGAACAGCAGGACATCCCAACACAGGAAACACAGGCAGACCGCCTCTGTGCTTTGATGTAAGTGGGAAGACCACGGATCACATTATGGCTCCATTTCCACCTGTTCAGCAGCCTGCACGAGTAGAGATGACAATGTGCTGAAGAATTTAGAAATGCTCAGGGGGGTCATTTCAGAAAGATTAAAACAGCCTAACGGATGAGCAGGTATCCTGCTTCTTCACTACCATAAAGGACGGTTATTAAAGCCCACAATTTTCATTAAGGACAACTCTGACCCAGGAGAGCTGGTAAAAATCATCTGGGCTTCACATAACTATATGGCTGCCTGCACCCCAGTGACTTTTCAGAATGACCAATTAGCTCTGTGGGAAATCTAACCAGAGATAAAGATATAAGCATGACAGAAAAATTGGAGAGATCCCTTTCATTTTCTTAAAGTTAAATGTTCCCTTTTGTTCCCAGAAATATGCCAGCCATTCAGTCTCAAAGGGAGAGAGGTGATTTCATTGGCCCCTAAAAAATGCACTTAGCCACAGGCACAGTGATGTATAATCACACTGACAATGGCTTGTCTCTGTCATTCCCCAGCTCTTGCCCGTGTCCCTGTTCACCTCCTTCCGTTTAATTTGCTTGTCCATACAAGCCCTCTAACCTTGTCCACAAATGAAAAAATAAAGAAAGCTCAGTACGGCAGCACATCACTGTGTCCCAGAGCTCTCCGACGGGTGCATTTCAGTCTCCATCACAAATTCTCTCCTCCAAAGATGCTCCGCCTTCTATGATCCCCATCCATCAGTCACCAAAACACAGGATCCCCCTGTTTGAAATTCTCAGTATCTCCCCCCAAAGAACTTTACTGTAGGCCACCCTGTCACAAATCTCCACTGCTTCAAAGACTGACAGCTTACTCAAGAGGGTGTCCTGCTTGATGAAATCCTGTCTGCCTCAAAGTGTGGGCTACGTGGGCACTCCTTCCCTTGTTCCGTGCTGACAGAGCAGTGGCAAGATGGATTTTAGAATCAGAATTGTGGAACTTAAAGGATCTTATAAATCATATAGTACAACTCTCTCTGGGGTCTAGAGGTTAAGTGACTTGCTGAAGGTGACCAGATTAAGTAGTGGGAAATCAGATACATTAACCCAAAGCTCCTGGCTTCCAGTTCTCTTTTCCTGCGATGTGCCCGGAGGATCAGCATGATGAAACCCACACGGTCTAAAAGAGATTAGGTCAAAGATCAGTTCTTTGCCTGTGCTTCCCTATTCCCAAGATTAATTAGGGAGTTCCTCATGTACCTCTCGTGTCAGTGATGCTATAGCTCCCTTTATGCAGTTAGATTGGCATATTTCCCTTAAATTCCACTTACAGCTAGAAATAGAGACAAATCTCAGCACTGGACCTTCCAGGGTGTCAACATCAATTTATCATCATACAGGACCATGACCGATAACGAATCAAGAGGAAGTGTCATGGGAAGATTTTTTTTAATGTAAACATATCTATTAAAACCGCTAAAATCCAAAACCCATACTACCAAATGCTAGACAGGATGGAGAACAACAGGAATGCTCATTCATTGCTGGCAGGAATGTAAAATGGTAATCATTTTGGAAAACCACTTGGAAGGTTCTTACAAAGTTGAAAAGTTACCATACGATCCAGCAATCATACTCCCAGCTATTGACCCAAATGAACTGAAAACTGTTGTTCACACGAAACCTGCACATGAATGTTTATAGCAGCTTTACTCATCAAAAATGGAAGAAACCATGATGTTCAACAGGTTCATAGATGAAATATGGTAGACCCAAACAGATTATTCAGTGATTAAAAGCAATGATCTGTGAAGCCAAAAGAAGACATGGAAGAACTTTAGGCATATAATGCTAAGTGAAGGGAGCCAGTCTGAAAAGGTTATATACTGTATAATTCTAACTGTACGAAATTCTGGAAAAGGTAAAATTAAGAGATAGTAAGAAGACTAGCGGTTGCCACAGGTACAGGGGGAGTTGAGAAGGGATGGATACGTCAAACAAAGGCCATTTTTAGGGTGATGAAATTTGTACGATAATGGAACACTGGATACATGACAAACTGGTCAAAACCCAAAGAATGCACAACACAAAGAATGGACCCTAATGTAAACCATACCTTACGTATTAGGACATATTAATATTGGTTCAATTTTAATCTACCACATTAATGCAAGATATTAATGGGGGAACTATGTGCTGAGGGAGGGATAAATGGGAATTATTCCTGCTCAATTTTCCTATGACCATAAAAGGGCTGCTAGAAATAAAAGCTCTTTTAAAAATGTAAACACTGCATAGTCAACAAGAAGCGCATTACCATGTCAATATAGTTCTTGCTGACAATCTTTCAACTACAAATTCTCTCATAGTTCAATTCAAGTTACATAGTTCAATCCCCAAGCCTCATGAACCACTTAGGATTCATTGATTCAACAAATATTTAAGCTTACGTCCCTGCCCTTGTGGATATCACATTCTAGTGATAACAGGATCACATTTACTGTCATACTTACCAGATATTGCTCAAAATCCTTCACAGGTGTTAAGTGAGTTAACACAACAAAACTACAAGGAACAGGATTATTAGGACCATCCTTATAGTTGCGAAAACTCAGGCTCAGAGAGACTGAGTAAACTTGCCCATAGTTACAGACAGAAAGGCACTAAAATAACAGAGCTGATACCAGACCATCGTTCCCATGTCCTTACACATAAGGACTGCATCATAGCAGATAAAGCCAAAGTAAAATGTTGTGAATCTGACAAGGGATCACAATTCTTCCAAGAAAACCCAAAACTCAATGACAAAACCAAGAAAACAAAACAAAACAAAAAAAAACAGAATAAAGTTGGAAGCCTCAAGGAACTCACTGTCCACTAACAACAAACTGGTTAAGGGCTGACAGAGCCAAAGGGAGACCTAAAACGAAACCTTGAGGTCGGACTCCGAGGACTTGAGCTAGAAGACCCATAAAGGCAGAACCTGGAGCAGAGAACACACATATTTGCTACCTGCAAATAGCTTAATCAACCCACACAAATAGGAGGAAATGGTCCAAGATTAGGCTCACCTTGGTCACATCAGGGAGAATATTCTCGGCTAGTTGTTATCCATGTGCAGTCCATGCATTAGCAGCACCTGGGAACTTCTCAGATATGCAAAGGATCAGGTCCTACTTCAAATCTGCTGAATCAGAAACTGAGGATCGAACCCAGCCATCTCCATGTTAAGAGCCTTCCAGATGATTCTGATGCATGCTAAATCTTGAGAACTACTGGCCTAAGCCATTCTTAAGTGTTTGGATATCATTTGACAGGGGACAGAATGCTACAGAGGATTTTAGGAAGGGGAGAGACTTAAATGTATCAAGTCAAGTCTTTACTCAAAATGGTGTCCCAAAGTTGCTTAAGAGGCTTTGAAAATATAAAAAATTACAGGATCAACTCATTATTTGCATCTTTAACTTCCAAAAAGCTAGCTGTTGTGCAATTAGTTACCAAAATAGATATTTTTGGCCAGAACTAAACCCTCACAGCATCGCCATCTCAGACCTACACAGATATACAGTTCACTTACAAGAAATCCTGATAGGAACCCAAATAACATATTTGGGCTATGAAACTGGGAAATAAAGCCTTTGGGAGTAAAGAGGCAGTTGTTGTGTTCCCTTTCATTTTTTTTTTCCCCCCACTTTTGAAGCCCCCATTTTAAAACTGGCTGGCTGGGGACTACATCCATGTAATAATGAGTCCATCCCCTTTAAAATCCTAGAGGGCCTCACTGACATAGGCAGCCAGGACTGGGTTTGGGGGGAGGAGGATTGTGTCATTTACCTTGTTTACAGCTTTGATAGAAGGGCTATTGCTTTACTCCAGCTTAAGATTTAGCAATTTAGGGCTTTCAACAATTAATGTGCAACAAAAACACCACCTGACAAGATGCGTGTGAGTAAAAACTTAAAAAAAAAAAGATTCATAATAGAATAGGAATGGGGGAAAAAAATATGCTTATTCTAAGGATGGAGTTGATCAAGTATTACAGTCCTGTCCGGGGCAACCATAAATTCTATAGAGTGGAGTTAGACACTGTCACTAGGAAAAATACAGGTGAGCAAAATTCTGAGGAAACTATTGTTATCATCATCAAAAGTCCATTCCCATCTATGCTCTTCTTATTTAGCCAATGTCTTAGGAATCTACTGGAGACCCCCAGTTTGAAAGGACTCTGTAATTAGGCGGGTTGCTTCCGTGTATGGTCTATTCCATTGGTTTAGGATTTTTCAATTTATATGCCTAAAGGATTACAGGGAAATAGAAGCACTTATTTACTATAAAGTGATCCATAATAAAAATAAATCCATCACTTTGTTTTATGTGGTGTCTAGGGCCACCAGAACTGAATTTGCTCTCTTACTGATAAGTACCATGAACTTTCCACCTGTGCCTTCATGGCTGCATCTGTCCAGACATAGCACATTCCAAGCACCTGAGACTCATTTTTCAAAGTCAGTTACTCAAAGTGCAGTAAACTTTAGAACAGATATTAATATTTGGTTCCCTTGCCTCTGGCCTGCCTACTAAAGAAACATCAATCCCACTTTCTCCATTTCTACCTAGGGTCTTAAAAAACTATATGCACACTTTACTGGTTTTCTATTTTAATAATTCATTTCCCATGTGAATAGCAAATAAAATAATCCACCATCAAAATAAATGAGGTGAATGATCTACAATAGAACTATTCTTAATCAACCATAAAATAGACTTGATATATTAATACAAAGAAAATAGGATTTTTCTCTAGGAAAAAAATGGAATACTTCCCTGAAATCTTTACTGAATAAAAACTCCATTAGGATTTCTCAAAAAAGCAATTCATAAATAACATTTCTTGAGAGATAATTAACCAGTTATGTGGAAATAACTTTTTAGGACAAATTAACAATTCAAAAGGGGTCTTCCCAAAACTATTTTTCTCATTTTCCTTGTTATAGAAAATCCAAAACTAATTCCAATCTCTTGGATTATTCTGTTTTTAATAACACAATGAAAGTTTGTAAGTCCTTCCATTTTATAGTTTCAGACAAATCCAACTGACATTATTGAAAAAAATTTTGCAAAACAGTATTGTTTTTAATCACTTATTGGATCGGTTCTTATTTACGTTGCACAGACTTGTGATTCCAACCAAGAACTCCTGCCACATTTAAGTTGTATCACAGAACAGCACAGTTAAAAGTTTACCAAATTCAACCTCTAATCAGAAATTCCACAGAATTTCCAAGTGACCAAAAATTTATTAATGCTTATTGCACATTTCATATTTGGTCTGCTTAGTTAGAAAGTTCTTCCTCATACTGACTTCAAATCATTTAAATTTCAACCTGTGCTGCTTCTAGTATTATCAACTGTGACTGATTGGTAGGTCCCCCCCCTTTTTTTTTTTTTGCATTAGGTTTTCTTTTCTCCTCTGCCAATTTTTTTTTTTAACAGTTCTTAATGTACCGAACTTATAAACCCTTTTGTACCCATGTCATTCAGCTAAAAAGAAATCATTTTTAAAACAATACCATTTGGATCTGAAAGTACATGATTTTTTTTTTTTTTTTCATGAGTAACTATTATAAACCATGCACTGGGGGCACCTGGGTGGCACAGCGGTTAAGCGCCTGCCTTCAGCTCAGGGCGTGATCCCGGAGTGATGGGATCGAGCCCCACATCAGGCTCTTCCGCTATGAGCCTGCTTCTTCCTCTCCCACTCCCCCTGCTTGTGTTCCCTCTCTCGCTGGCGGTCTCTATCTCTGTCGAATAAATAAATAAAATCTTAAAAAAAATAAAAATAAAAATAAAAAAAATAAACCATGCACTGAGCTTGATGTACCACTTATAGTTTAACAAATTAAGGACTCAGGCTACCAAAATTAATTCCTATTTTTATTAGGAAGATTAAGAGCATATCTTTCTGCAGCTTTTAAGCACCTTTCCTCTTATTAGGTTTGCAGTTAAAGCCTCTATGTTTTTTCAATGTTGGTGGTTTCTAGTCTCCTCTGCCCCATTTTGTACTTTGGTAATACAAGTCAGCTCACTGAAAATGGCTTATAACTGTATATAAAATGAGAAGGCCACAAACAGGGTGAGGAGAGTGACAGGGATTGGAAAAAAACTGAAAATCAGTTTGTAAAAATGTACTATGAAGCATAAATATTTATACCTCTTAATTCCTGAATTGAAATTTCCATCTTGGGGAATTTGCCCTCAGGAAATGTTCAAAACAAATGCATAAAGATGTGTGTAACAGCAACATTTTTAATACTTTTTTTTTTTTTTGGTGAAAATGAAACTTAAGTACTTTTTAAAAATGGGTACCCACTATAATTACAACTGTTAAAACTCAAACATAAACACAGCCTAGACTTAAATTCCCTAAACAGACAAAACCACTTCAATCATACAAGAAAAACTTAATTTACCTTATTTTTCAAGATTACTGAGACTTGACCTGACTCGCTTAATGCCTCTTTAAGTCCTAAGCAAAACTTACATTATTCCCCAAAAGCGATATGAAGTGACCACTGTACAGTTCACTCTCAAGGGTATTCTAATAACCAATCACTGCAGAATGACGACGATCACTGCCTCCTTACTACTTAAGAGGCTTTCTAACCATCACCTGAGTCCCAGTCCATGTTTGGTGCGAACGCTGCTGCTGCACGTCCTGCACGCCCCGCACGCTCCACGCTCCCCCGCCCCACAACCAACCACAAACATCTTTGTGAGTGCGCAATCAACTTTTTACTACTTACTCCCTTGTCCATTCAGTGGTTTTACTTTTACTCCTGAACTTTTGACACAATTACGTGAAAACACATAAGCAAAATTCTGGATGGAAAAACAAGGACAACAAATGCACTGGTGCATTTGAAAAAAATTTTTAATTCCTCCAATATTTTGTAATGCTTTTACGACTTACAATCTTGCCCCCAGCTCTTCCATTCACTAGGTGAGGCCAAGCAACTGACCTATTTTAAACCTTATTTCGTCATCTCTAAAATTGGGACAAAGTTTAGTTCACGATGTTCTAATTGGTAAATATTCCTCTAAAGTGTAAATTGCTGTATCAACATTTCTTGAAACTGTTTCAGCATGACTGGGATTGCTCTGTTTTGGTTTTCCTTTTTCCCTAAAGCTACTACATAAATATGGTGACCCAAAGACCCAAGATCTATGTACCTTCTGTATCTTTTGAGGTCCTGCCAAAGGAACAAAAAGCAAATGTAAAGGGAAGCAGATAATCAAAGGCTGGAAAACTGACACAGAATTAATCAGTCCAGGAAAATAGAAAACAAGCTGATAGAAAAATAAAAACCTGCAGAAACACTCACCCAAGAGAGCAGAGGAAAGAGCGCTCAACCCGCTTAAGAAGCAACAACTATAAGGGACAGGTATGAACCTTCGGACCACGGGCAGGGTAATTATGGAAAACCTTTATTTAGGGCAGCTGACCAGGCGGTTGCTACCTTGTCCCACTCGTGGGGACCACGGGCAGGGTAACTACTAAAAAATTTTACTTGTAACAGCTGGCCAGGTAAAGCCTGGCTCTCCTCATTCCCAGGTTATGTGTAAAGAGAAACTAACCTTGTGAATAAAACTAGAGAACCACGCTCCAAAGTGGCTTGTCTAGGCAGCAAACTAGTGCAGGCTCTAAAGCCCAAAATCAAAGAGCGAAGCTTGAGCAAAGTCTGGACTTTATATCAGACGCTAAAAAATACATGCATAACAAAGATGTGGAAGGCAACGTTCCCCACGAATAAAATGCAAGTTAGCGTCCTCCCTGCACACGAGAGAGGCCTTGACTTTGGCAGCCCCGGGACCCACACCCCCTTTCAAAACACACCCAACTGGTCCTTAGTGCAAAGCAACAGACTATTAAGAAAACAGGTGCAAAGGAAAACCACCCAAGCTGGCTCCACTCATCAGCCTAAGTTTTCACGGTAACGAACTTCAAGGGGCAATCATAAAGGTTCTAAGGAAAAATTACCGGCACGTGTTAAAAACAAGACAACAGGCCCAAGTCCGAGTTGCTTATGTAACTAAGTCCCGCATCACCAAACCCCCTAGGACCCCGCCAGCCCCTGAAGGAAGGGAACTTTGCAATAAGCACCCAGCTTTTTTGCCTGGAAGAACTTCTTGCTCCCGCTCCCTTCTGTCCATGGAAGTCTCCATCGCGCGCAGCCCCTCGGAGCTCCTTCCACCTGCCAGGCTGCACCCTGCCCCATTTCATGCGGCTCTGCTCAGGAAGTTGTTACAGTTCGTAAATAATTTCTCAGTTTATCACAGCTCTGGTTTCAGAAAGAAGCCCCTGGCTGCCCCCCAGGAGAAAGGACCGAGCCCCCACCGCACAGGTACAGGCTGAGCCCCTGGAGCTCGCTGCGGCTTTCCCGCCGCTGCTGGAGGGGGAGGTGGAGATGGGGGGAAGCCCCTCTGGGATCCCGGCTCCTCAGCTTCCCGGTCAGGAGGCTCCATACTTAAGCCTTTCCTTCCCGCGACTGGCTCCGGAACCGGCCAGAGTCCGCCAGCCCGACTTATAAACCAGACCGCGTCCGACTTGAAAACCGGACCGGGTGCCGCTTGAGAATCGGACCGGGTGCCACTTAAAAACCAGGCCGGTCCGGGGTTGGACCGGGGAGGGGGGGGCGGGGTGCATTGGAGGCCTCAGGTGAACAGGATTTTGTGTTGAGGCTCAACAAACAAGTTAATTTATCAAAGCTAATCTTGAGTTCAGTGGCCACAGCAGAGAACTTTCAAGCGTCTTAGATAAGCGCATCCCCTTAGGGAGGGGCCCGAGAGAAGAAGGGCCCCAGCGAAGCACTCACCACAAAGGATGGAGGGAAAATTATTTGTCTCCCTCTACAGTTTCTGGTGACCAGGATGGGACCTGCTGGGACACCCCACTTGCTCCGGAGACTGCAGACAGATCCTGGGAAAACTGAAGAAGCTGGCAAAGGGTAAGAATTTTTGCCAAAGTCAGCTCTCCCAGATCTCCATCTGTGGTGCCTGGTGGAAAGAAGGTAAAATTTCACACTTCCTTCCTCTCCAAACTCAGATCTGCAGGGAAAAAAAAAAAAAAAAAAATTGTAAGAATTAGGTCTTCGAATTGTGACTTGTGAATTTGCCTTCAGGTAACCATGGATTGTCTATCCTTTCTTTCCCAGAGATAGCTATCCTTGTCTCATTTTGTAACCTGAGAATTTAGCTTGGTAACCATCAGGCTGGGGGCCCCCAAAATGTGGCCAGACAGAAATGTGGGTTGCACCCCATTTGTGGCTCTTGTCCTGTGCGGGGGGGGGGGGGGGGGTCTGAGTCTTTTTTCTTTTGGTTAGCTTTGGGAGTGGCTCGGGATCTTTGTTTCCTCAAACAGGAGTGACTGGGGGCATTCATGATTCACACTTCGCTCCCTTTGGCGGATCACTACTGAGGATATTGTACAACCTGAGGCTAAAGCAATGACCGCCCAAAAATCCCTACACCCTCTGGACGAAGTTGTTCTTGATGATAAGATGGCTCTTGATTATCTTTCACCTGAGCAAGGAGGTGTCTGTACATGTAACACCACTTGTTGCATTTTGAATTGACACTTTCGGAGAAGTCGAGACTGGGCTACATAATATGGCTGAACAAGCTGGTGGGCTTTAAGAAGTGGCTCCTTCGAGGGAGTCTTTCTTTGACTTATTCGATTCTGATTGGTTTGGGTCTTGGGGACCACGGCTCTGAAGTGCCCTCAAGACATTGAAAATTATCCTACTTATAATAATCATAGTAATCTCCCTGGTGCTCTGTGTTCTCTCAAGAGCTTTAAATGCATGTTTGCAGCTAACTACTTAGAAATGATCTCCCTAAGTTTGGAAGAACCCAGAAGGAAGAAGAAAATAGCCAATTTAAAGAATGTGAACTTCTCGGGGTGCCTGGATGGCTCAGTCGGTTAAGCATCTGCCTTCAGCTCAGGTTATGATCCCAGGGTCCTCGGACTGGCCAGCATCAGGCCCTGTGCTCAGCGGGGAGCCTGCTTCTCCCTCTCCCTCTGACCCTCCTCCCTGCTTGTGCTCTTTCTGTCTCAAATAAATAAATACAATCTTTAAAAAAAAATCATTTATCATTTATATTATGCTTCTAAATGTATAGTGTGACATATTGACTAATAATCAGTAATTCATCTTAAAATTTAAATTCATCTTAAAACACTCCATTTTTCAGCAAATGATAATACAGTATCTTATAAAATTTCACTGAGCTTTAGTGGTAAATGCTGAGAAGTCCTTCTGGGGGTTCCCCACTTAAAAATAAAAGACAAAACCCTACAAATTTGGGAAACATGTGTTCTTTTGGATGCATTAAAAATGACTGAAATTATACATGAAAGACAAATTAATAGCAAAATAAAATGCACTCCTTTGTCAGCAAATATGCTAGAAGACATGGAAAACATTATTGAAAAATTGAAAAAACGATGTTACAAAAAACTCATAGTGTGGTGAAACTGTTACACAGTTGGATGAAAATACAGATGTTGCTAATGCATCAAGCTTATGGAATTTTGGTATATTATAGAGTCTATGTCAATAACAAAACACATTGAAAAGCTTTTTGTGTGCCAATAGAAATACCAGAAAAGATATCGTCTCAATCCTAAATTATTTCTTAGATAAAAAAACAATGTTTTATGGAAAAAAATTTGTAAACAACCATTGATAGAACAGCTGCTCTGGCTGGAATAAAGAGAGAATTACAGAGTGAGCCTGTAAGCTAGCACCACAAGTGAATTTTCTTCACTGCATTATTCATAAGCAAATGGCAGGAAAAAAAGTACAACCCGTTGCAGGACGTCATGGATGTAGTTAATTTTGTACAAACGGCACCTTTAAAGTGTATTACAATCTTTATAACATTTGTAGTGGGATGGAAGAAAATTAGGAAACCCTTTTTTACCAGGGGTACATTAGGTATCTTGGGATAAATTACTTAAGTCGTTGTCAAATTTCAGTCTTCTGAATTGACTAATCCGGTTTGTGAAGACAAGGGGCTCTATGGATGTTCTTCCTAGTCAATGTTTAAACACACACACACACACACACACACACACACACACACTCTTTCCTTTCAGTGCAACATTGACATTTTAATGAGTGTGAAAATTAACCGTTTATTTACAGAAACTTATGCTAGCAGGTGATATTTTGAAAACAGTTGTTTAAAAACCACCTGGGCTCCAATCATGGCTTTGCCACTTGTTAGCTGCATGCAATTTGGCAAATCATGGAATCTCCCTGTGTCTCGGGCTCTTATCTGTGAGGGAGATAATAGAACCTACTTCACAGGATTGTAGTCAGGATCTGATGAAATACTCATAAGAAAAGCTTAGCCCCGTGCCTACCAAATGGAAGGCATTCATTTCATAAATGTCAGCTTCTGTCAATATCACTCTCACCACCTCCATCATCACAGATATTACAAGTGTAGTTACCTTGCAATGTGCCACCTGGCCTAGGTGTAACTACACTCCCCAGAGCTCCCTTTCTTGTATGTTTCTGGGCCACAGGGGAGTTTCTGAGAGCTTTTGGAGGTTGGAATGGAGGCAACAGCCCTTTGTAGCCTCTTTGTGCTGTTTCTGATCTGCTGAATCACCCCCTCTGTTTAAAGCAGCACCTGAGGCAAGCATGTGTCTCATCTCCATGAAGAAGGGTCCCAACTTTTGCAAGACACTTTTGTCACCAACATCAGAGGCAGCAAGAATGAGCGTGGCTTTCAATCCGTTCAGTCCATGGTGTTTCAGCTTGTGCTCATGAGATTCCAGCCCCTTCCTTCCCTTGCCTTCTGACTGTCTGCCCTGAACTTCAGTCTTCAACCCCAGATAATGGTGATAGGCCACAAAGGGCTACTTGCCCAACGCCCACCATCGTGTAAGCCAATTCTGCATACACAGATGGGTGAGTGCACACACACACACACACACACACACAATATACCAGTAAATGACTAGCAAAAGAATTTTTAAGAATTGCTCTAATACTCTGAACTAAATTGGCCGAAACATCCCATCACAGGTTTTCTGGGACCTGAGACACAGAGACCTCTCCAGTTAGAGGCAACCAAGCATGTGTGTACCACATCAGTGGAAGGGTAGGGGTGTAGTCAGATATGAGGGGTTAGGGCTGGGTGCTAGTTAGATGGTCATCCTCAAAGTCAAGTCAAGCAGAGATACAAGACCCACTAGGCACAGTGAAAGCATGGATATTTACACTCACCACACCAAGTACCCTTCATCCTCACTGCAGCATCCTTAGCACTATAATGGATCTCGCGAGGGATTTTCTCCATTCTTCAATAAGCAGAGGAACTTCCCAGCTCTCCCTAGTGCCAAAAAAATCAAAATGAACTTTTCTAGTTGGTGTTTTGTTTTTACCTGCAAAGAGAATACACAGAAAATTTAGCCTCGTTGTTAAATACTATTGAATATAGTATTGCCCTTTCCTGATCACTGCTCAGCTATTATAAGGGATCTGCATGGCTCCTGGAACCACCGCACATATATTCCATCACCAGTTTTCAGAATATTCTTCCACTGTTCAAGATCATGGGCTCCAGGGAAAGGTGCTGGTGAGACTGTTCACACTCCTTTGGTCTCGATCTCAGAGCTTAGATTTTTCATTCTCCTATTCCGTCCAACTGTATCTCTATCTTTCCTCCTATCCATGTTTCTCTGCATTATCCATTTCTTCCTCTTAAATTATTTCTCCCTGACTCCCAGCATGCTTCATAGTTAGCGCTAGGCACATTCCTGGTAGCTCATAGGGAATACTTGATTGCTGATAGACAGACAGACAGAATAACAGACTTTTGAGGTGCACTTTTCTTCTGTGGAAGATTTCTGGTGACCATAAAAGGAATGATAAAAGGACAGAAGAACAGACATTTTATCAAGGAAATATGCTACACACTATGTAGCCAGATGGAGGAAATAAATGTTCTGTTCCATACAGAGATGACAAAATTGTCATGAGGTGAAGATTTAGTAGTTTGATTGTTGCTTTTAACTATAGCAATTTAAAAAAGTAACAAGTCTGCTTCATTATAGTTAAGAACATGAAAGATTTGGTCAGTAGTGTTGCAGGCTCTCTCTTCCTCCTTCCCACCCTTAGGACTATCCTAGTGCCTATAATTCACTTCTCAGACTTTGATAGCATCCTCATAATGGTCTGCTCAACAATAGTACCATTAGAGTTTATTCAAAAAGTCAGATTGGCAGAAACTCTGCAAAAATGGGAACATTCTCTCAAGCATCATAAGCACTACTGGAAAAGATCTGCAATGTCTAGCAAACAATTAAAGCCCCTAAAACAGACTGTGCAGCTATTTATTTTCGTTAAGAGATGGGAAAATACAGGTTGAATTACCTTATAGCAAATTAGGTGGGAAAGTAGAGAACATAATCATATAATAAAAGACCTCATTAACTCCTCCCATTTTTCAAAGTACACTACCAATTGTCATTCCAGTTTCCAGAACAAACTAATACTCCAGAGCCAAAGCAGAGATGATCACAGACTTAGAAGCAGCATTTTCTCTTTAAATCAACCCTAGATGCTTCAATAAAAGTCTAGCTTAGAACATCCAGAATGAGGTGCAAACAGTGGTCATCACTCTTGGATTTTTTTTGTACTTTATAAAATATTTCTGAATTTTATAAAGTGTCTCTGAATATCAGGAGAGTTTCCTCTGTTTGCTTACACTGTTTCATATCCAGACGTGCTACGTTCAGTATATGAATAGGAGTTGAAGAGGAAACAATTTTCTGTTCAAAATGCTTGAAACCCTTAACTGTAATACGTCAACTTCCTTGTTGATTAAAATATGTCACAATAAAGTACAACATAATTTATTAGTCTTTTAAAGTTCAATAATTTCTTTTGCATAATCCTTTGCCAGTGGAATGCGATTTATTCGGATGGTCCAATTTTAAGGTCATTGTCCACTCTTGAGAACTATATTTTAAAGCCTTTTTGATTAAATCTTAATGAATATATTGATATTTATGTTAAACTAACCCTATGATCAAATGGGTATATGTACTTTGAGAAAGACTTCCTGTAATTTATTAATTGAGAGTTTATTTCATTTTCTTTCTTAGGATCTCATAGCTGTTGGTGGCTCTGAGCTGCAGAGTAAACACTTCCTCCTTGGTAGTGCCTCTACCAGGTTTCAGCCACTCAGACCATCACTGCAGCATTTATCCCATCGCTCTGTTCTGTAGTTCAGTGGTGGGCAGGAATTATGCAGCAAACAATGAAGCAAAGAGCACATAATCAGAATGGTTTACCGATTCTCCAGAAAGAGTGGGCTCCAATGCTCAAAGATTCGTGTGACACAGTGTCTGTCTCTTCAAATGTCGCTCTCAGATGGCTCATCTCCTCATCTCAAAATCTATAAGCATAAAGGACAGAGAAGAAATGGGTCCATTAGAATCAATCAGTAATCAGTGGGGTGCCTAGATGGCTTAGTTGGTTAAGTGTCCAGCTCTTAGTTTTGGCTCAGGTCATGATCTCAGGGTCATGAGATCAAGCCCCTTGTCAGGCTCCATGCCCAGTGGGGAGTCTGCTTGAGATTCTCTCTCTCCCTCTGTCCCTCCCCCGCTCACACACTCACACACACACTCTCTCTCTCTCTCTCTCTAAATAGGAGTGCCTGAGTGGCTCAGTCGGTTAAGCATCTGCCTTCAACTCAGGTCATGATCCCTTGATGTGGATCAAGCCCCACATCAGGCTGCTTGCTCAGTGGGGAGCCTACTTCTCCCTCTCCCTCTGCCTGCCACTCCCCCTGCTTATGTACTCTCTCTCTGTCAAATAAATAAAATAAAATAAATCTTTAAAAAGGAATCAATCATCAATCAAATGAAATCCATTCAAAAGTCAACTAATATTTATAATTTAAAATTTAAACAGTAATAATGAATTACAAATAAGGTCAGTTAATACAGGGAGTGAGAAAAAAAGCTAAAAGGGATCTTTAGGGTTTTTTTAAATATACATTTTACACTTTTTATGAAATGATGCCGAGAACTACACAAATGGCAAAGCTGGTGTTACTTCATCTGGATGGAATAAATTATAAAACGGGAGTTTATTATTTTATTTTAATCTGGGGCCCAACGACTTAAAACAACAAATGATAACACCTTCCACATTCCAGAATGAAGAGCTAGACCATGTGAGTAAGACCTGCATGTAAGGGGTAGAAGCCAGTTACGTAATTTTTAAATGACCACCCACCCTCCTCCCATGATGGAAGTTAGAAATTAGATAAAGAGTTTAATAAGACTTATCAGTGTGCAGTTAATGCCATTAGACCTTCAACAGTAGCCTGACATCCACTTTTCCCATGGACCAAATGCTGCTGGTCTGTGGTTGTCAAAGAGAACCAGCTGATGGAGAGGTAAAACCTCAGGGATCAAACGAAAATTCAAAAGTCAGCCAGAGAAGATGAGTTTAGTAAGACCCGGGCAATTTCTGTTAAGAGATCTCTAGCATCAGGAGACATGTGGGATCTCTGAAAAGCCACAAACACATCGTGGAAGCGTCTAACAACCTCCTCTGTCCCTTCCTCTCATGTCCGCCATCAAACTTCCTCTCTCCTTTAGATCCCAGAGGAGTGCGGGAGCACAGATAGCCAGCGGTAAGAAGAGAAAGAAGTAAAAGAGAACACAGAAGAAATTGATCACACTCTCATTTCAGACAACAGATCGTCCTCAACTAATGATGGTGCTAAGTCCCCACAAAACCATCTTGAGTTGACAATGCATGTAACATGAAACCTACATAGCATCCTAGCCTAGCCCCGCCTACCTTAAACGTGCTCAGAACACTCACATTCACCTACAGTGGGGCAGAACCATGTAACACAAAGCCTCTTTGATAATAAAGTGTGGACTATCTCATGTGATTTGCTGAAAACTGTACTGAAAGTGAGAAACAGATAGTTGTCTGGGTGCAAAATGGTTGTCAGTGTATCAGTTTTTGACCCTCCCAGTGATGTGGCTGACTGAGAGCTGCAGCTGCTGCCCAGCTTCACAAGAGAGGATCATACCACATATCAGAAGCCTAGGAAAAGACCCAAATTCAAAATACCAAATACAGTTTCTAATGAATGTGTATCGTTTTCACACCATCAGAAAGTCAAAGACTCGTTACATCGAACCATCGCAAGTTGGGGACCGTCTGTATTGGCTTCCCAGCTGGAGCTGGCCCACTCTGGAACTGGCCCTGGGAAGATAGATAATATAATCTCCTTTTTACATCCCATTGGAGAATGCAGTGCCTTCCCCCACCAAAGGAAAGATTCCATAAAGGGCTCAGGACTAGCTAATGGCAGAGCCAGAAGCAGTCTTTGGCTCCCTAGTTCATCCTTGCTCTGCTACTTTTCCTATGGCATACATGTGAACACCTGCGCCAAGGGGATGTTAACTAAGAATGTGAGGATAGGGGGTGCCTGGATGATCCAGTCAGTTAGGTGTCCAACTCTTGATTTCGGCTTGGATCATGATCTTGGGGTAGAGGCATCGAACCCCATGTGGGGCTCTACACTCGGTAGAGAGTCTGCTTCGGGACTCTCTCTCTCCCTCTGCCCTTTGGCCATGCTCACTCACGCTCTCTCTCTGTCTCTCTAAAATAAATACATCTTTAAAAAAAAAAAAGTGTGAGAACTTGTGATCTGTGAGTGAAATGACCTTAAATTACTGAGGAAATGTAAGTAACATTTCATTTTAATAACATAAACCTGTTCTATGAAAAGCAAACACACTAAAATGTCCAAAGAATGTTCACATAGTAGTAACTACCATTTATTCAGCCCCTGCTATGAAAATAAAATTAACTTCACCGAATATAAGTAAGTGTGCACCAAATGATTTATTACCAAGTCAGCAATAGTATGTGCCAAGTATGTGCCAAATGTGCTACGCACTTACTCATTTGTCTCCCTTTAGCTACAGTTAGGGAAGTGTTATGAGCCCTATTTTTCAGATGAGAAAAATAACATTCAAAGAAAGTAAGTTATTTTTCTAAGGTTACTTAACGGGTATGAGGTTTCAACTCAGGACTAATCTCCAAGCCTGTGCTCTTCTGTGTTCCAGTGAAAAAAACGAAGGAAGGAAGGAAAGAGAGAAGGACGGAGGGAGAGTGAAAAAGAAAAAGGGAGGGCCAAGGAAGCAAGGGAAGAAGAAGGAAGAACAAGAAAGGGAAGGGATTCAGGAAAGCAGAAAGAGGGAAGCAAAGAAGAAACAGCTGACAGTAAGAAGTACTAGAAAAGAGGTACCTCAGGTCACCCATGAGATGCTTTTCACTCCAGGGACAGCAGCCATTATTATTTTGAAGAGTACATGGTGCATAACTTGGAATGAAAAAAAGCCCAGCCCCTCCCCCTCCTATCTTAAAATAGGGAAAGGGAAATATATGAACTAGGAGATCTTAGGGATAATCAAGGTATGTTTGTGTCACCCTGCCTTCAAATGGAACTACCTAGAAAAAGGAGTCTTACTGTGCATATGGAGAGAATATCACAAAGTATAATTAAGAAAATTACCGGACACCTTCCTCTTTCACAAGCAACACCTTCATTATCTTCAGATATTAGTGAAAATTAAACCCAAAAATGTTTACGTTGTAGTCATAAAAGCAGAAGCAGTTTTGCTTGGGGCCTACATCCTGGTCTGTTTTGTCCAGGCATAAACATTTCCTTAAGTTTCAAATACTAAAAGACAATAGCATTACATGATTTAGGGTGTGAGGTGGCATGCGTTAATAAGTACATTAAGTAGTACAACCGATTAATCTGTTTTATATAACATAGGAGGTTGAAATACCTCTGAAATTCAATCTATCACTAATGAGTCTTTGAGAGCCCAACTCAAAACCAAGCTTAACAGAGCTCTTGATTACGTGCCCTATACCACCATCTAGAGTCAAAAATCCCACACGGTGGGCAAAGCCACCCTGAGGTATAGAAATTAGTCTAAACTGCTGAAGGAGACACACAAACACAACCATGATTGCATATACGAATGCAAACCACCAGAATTAAATTTTGGTAAGTTGTAACCAAATAAGTAAAGTCCGAAATCAAAAAAGTAGCTATTTATAGGCAACTGAATATTAAGTCAGTATTTCCTGCATAGTATAGGTTTTCTTCTTTTGCATGTTTATCATCCAACTAATGCAATGTCCTGCTATTTGGAAGCTGTGACAATCTCTGTGTGAATAGCTTGGAAATGAGGTCCTGGCATGGTTTGGGTATGCAGAGAGCTGTACGTTCTCTACAACACACACCAACTCAAGCACTTAGTGTCTTAGCAAAGCACTGGTAACGCTCATTCTAGAGACACACGTGAGATTTTTTTAAAGGAGGAGACAGTGTTATTTGAAAATAAAGAACAAGATTCAAGTCATTCTTATTCTGTTTTTTTTTTAATCCAAATACCACCAAACTACATTATTCTGATAAATGGTGATAGCCGTGTTGATAGAGTCACTAACAAGATGCTCTTTGATTTCATTACAATAAAACAACTCGTCTCATCTTGATTCCTGAAGTAATTAATCCTTAAATTACCCTCTGATAAGCTGAAAAGATGTTTAGCCTAGCAGGAGAAATATGATACTAACATAAGGTCAAGATTGCTATTGAAAAGTGCCGCCCATCTGTATTTCTGAAAGTTAAGATCTTCAGGTTTAATTACATAAGTGATTCCATTTTAATCTAAGTAGAAAAGATGCCTTTTATTAAAAAGGTGATGATAGCTAATGAAAACTAATGTAGGGGTTACTTGATGCCAATACCAGAGGAAGTCTGTGCCAAAATCATCAAAAATTACCACTGTACATAAACAAGTTGGTATCTTTTTCTTTAAAAGATTTTATTTATTTGAGAGAGAGAGAGAGAAAACACAAGCAGGTGGAGGGGCAGAGAGAGAGGGAAAAGGAGAGGCAGACTCCCCACCGAGCACAGAGCCTGATCCGAAGATCATGACCTCAGCCTAAGTCAGACCCTTAACTGACTGAGCCACCCAGACCCCCTGACAAGTTGGTATCTTCTCATTTGTATTCTTTAGTTGGAGTTTTAATCCATAGAATTTTCATTCTCTTTATCTGTGCTATTTTCTAATGTACAGAGCACTTCAGCAAATACTACCATCAATTGGAATCAAAACATAAGCAAAGTATTTGAACACATATGTAAAAGAAAGTATGAAGAAATGTGCAAAAATATGCGAAATATTTACAAATACATAAAATATATACATAGTTGTGAGGTTTGGTTTTTAAAGTAAAATGTATCCCTAAGTTGTCATTTATTGTATTTTGTGATTATAAAACCTATTTAATAAAAATACAGAACTATTACAAAGAAAAGAAACTATAGACCTCCCACCTAGAGTTAACCTACACACACACACACACACACACACACACACACACACACACACACAGCTCAATATTGAGTCATACTGCCCACAGCCTATTACGAACTACCCTATTCTTTTAAAATTCTGTCTTTTCATTTGTTATTTTCTAAAATAAAAGCGTTAATCAGGAAAACAATTAGAACATAATAATGTGTCTTTCTTCAGGAATTTAAAGCAAGGGATGATGGAAATAAAACTAGAAAGTGCTGACTGTTTTATTCATCATTCCATTTGGTCTCTTAGTTACACTTATGAATCTCATTGCATTAGCCAAGTCAAACATAAATGGCAAGGATGGAAGTGGAGAAATTGGTTTAAATGATACCTAGGACTGATAAGTTACCATTCGAGGGTGCAGGTAAAAGATGTTTTGCTCCTTTCCATTCAGAACTGAGTTTTAGTGTCCAACCAATACGTGTGCATCTTCATAAGTCTGGTTGCCCTTAGAATCACCTGGAGAGGGGCACCTGGTGGCGCAGTGCACTAAGTATCTGACTCTTGATTTGGGCTCAGGTCATGATCTCAAGGTCGTGAGATCAAACCCCATGGGGCTCTGCACTCAGCAGGGAGTCTGTTTGAGATCTTCCCTCCCCCTTTGCCCCTCCCCACTACACTCACACTCTCTCTCTCTCAAATAAATAAATAAATCTAAAAAAAAAAAAAATCACCTGAAGAGCTTCTATAATGTGCTGTTTCCTGGGCCTAATCACAAACCGTTTAAATGAGAATATTTGTGGTCCCTGACGATCTTTACAAAGCTCCCTGCATTAATTAAGCTGTCGTGATGAACATTAATGAGGATTGATAACTACTGGTCTACATGATATCTAAACCATGACGTTAAATGAGATCATCAAGAGATCAACTGTCAACGGGGAAGAAAAGAGACCTAAAGAGTAAGCCCTGGGATCTTCCAGCATTTAGGGAGGTAGAGAGATAACAGTGAAAAGGAGCTCCAAAGAAGTTCCAGGAAAACCAGGAGAGGATGGGGTTCTCACAGCTAACAGGAAGAAGTGTTGCAAGGAGGGAAGGGATGGCTACCCATCATGGGAAATGATAAGTCAGGAAATATAAGGACTGAGAGTTGACCATGAAATTTAGCGAGGGAGAGGACACTGTTAACCTTGAAAAAAGCAGTTTTGGAAAACTGATGGAGACAAAATCGATTAGAGTCTGTTTATGCAAAACTGGGAGAAAGGGGATATTTAAAAATCTTTTAAGGATTCTTGTTATCGGTAGAGCAGAGAAATGAGTTGGGAACTGAAGAGATACAGTGTCAAGGGAAAGACATTTTTAAGGGGGAAATGACAAATCTGTATATTGACAAGAATGATCCAGAGAAGAGAAAAAAATGCTGATGTAGAAGACTGCAGGGACAATTGTTGAAGTAATGTCCCCGAGTCTACATGGCTTTGGAGGACTCACTGATAGCCCATCTGTAGGAGGAAGGATGGCAGAAGTATGGTGGTGATGCATGTAGGTCAGGAGACTGGAGTGCGTGCTTTGGGGAATGCTTCTGACTGCTTCTCTTTTCTCTGGGCAGAAAGAAACAAGGTCGTCACTTTGTAATGAGGATGACAGTGGTGCTGATGGAGATCTGAGTAGAGGGAAGATGCGAAAGAGACCCCTCACAGAGACTAACATTAAATGACCCAGAGAAATGGACATCCTCTACCAATACTACCATAGTGTTTTGTACACAGTAGACACTCATTTAGGTTAAGAAATGAATGTTTCTTCATGAAACATTGCTCCAGTGTAGGCCAAAAAAAAAAAAAAAAAAAAAAAAAACCAGAAACAAAAAATTTTGGGAATCTAGGTTTTATCTTTGTGCCCACCAAAATCATCAGAGAGATGCCTATTTAAAGAGTATTCCCTTGCCATGCCTGGATGGCAATGCATTATTATAGCCTTGGTTTTTATGGAGGGGCAATAAAAGAAAGAGTCCCTTCCTCATTAGAGGTTTTGATGTTGTTTTTGTTTTTGTTTTTGAGGACATTATCCTAAGTTGCTTAGTGCCCCCTGTATGAAGCCCCAAGTGAAATGTTTATTCTGGAAGTGTCAGAAAAAGCTACTTATATCTCATATTCAAACAAGCACAGTGTACCTCATTAAACAATAAGGTCTATATAAATGAGTAACTTCCTTTTTTGTTATGTCTGCAAGAAACTCAGAGCCAAATTTATGCCTCAGCTATAACCATTATTGGGCACATGTGGCCTGCACAATTGGGATCCAATTTTCCCCTGAAATCTACTTCCTATTTTAATTTACATTTTTCTGAAGTCTAATTTTATTCGAATTTACAATTTACCACTTTCTTCTAAACCACCACGAATTTATTTATGGTATAAAGCAGTGTGTAAATAGAGGCAAAATGGTACAAAAGCATAGGAAGTTAGAATTGCAAACAGGATTTGTCTCCAAAATATTGGTGCATTACTACATTTACACAGTTCTTAAAACTTTTGTGTTCGTGATTCCATTCAGATGTTCCCTTTAATCCTTTAATTACCAGAAAAATTAAGATTGCCTGAGTTTCCCAGCTAATGAACTAAGATTCATATCTGAATTAGCATCTTGCCCACCATACAGCCAGCGTGTGCTGAAATTTTGATGGAACCAAGATATCCATACCAAGTTCTTCACACTATATTCAATGTCTCCAGATCCCCACAAGCAAAAGAGCCTAGAAATTCTGTTCCGAAACTAAAAGTGGATTGTAGTTTCTCAAAAAGTTTCATATTTCAATTTTTTTCTTTCCCATATAAGGTAATAAACAGGCAGCTACCTGCTGCCAAAATCTATCAGTGTAGATTTTCTTCTTCATATTTCTTTCTTTTATATTAACAGCTACTTTTTCCCCACCTGTATTTTAAATGCTTTTGTATTCTGACATTTGCTTTTATTTGTGGTCTTTGCATCAACGATCTACAATTAGATATATTAACAGGCTCCCCATCCTCCAACATTATTTGTTTATTTTTTACAGAAAGATCTCAAGGAAGAATGGAAGGACTAAGAAAAGAAAATCTCCCCCAAGTACAGGTAGATATCAAAATACCAATAGAAAATGACAGTGTCCTTTCATTCTGTTGACATTTCAAGGATCGTATTTCTTTTGGTGACCCCCTAAAGACTTCCAGCCCTCAGTTTCATGGACCTTCATCAAAAGATGTTATCATGTTGTGTCAACCGACAAAAATAGCACAATCGCATATAAAAATCAAGCTGTACAAAACTCGCTCAGCCTCAAAGGCACGATAAAGCCAGAGCATTTTTAATATTTAAAATTCTAAACAATATTTTTGTTCTAGGCTTTAAGCATATATCTTTATGGTTACTAGTTTAGCACTTCTTTTTACAGCTCACACAAACAGTCCTGTCTTTGTAAATTCCCAAAGGGACAATTGAGACAGTGATGTCAAACTGCACCATGGTTGTTAATTCTTAATGTCTGCAGGAAAAGTGTTGGCTCCAGGGTGAGTTCTTAGACTTGACCATGGAAAATGGTAAGGAAAGGATTAGGAAATGGGGGACCCAGGAGACAAAAGAGAAAACAAAGCAAACACAAAAATCAGGACCAGAAATGTAGAGCTGGGAAGAGGGTAAATTCCTTCATTAGACAGTTGAATACACTGAGGTCCAGGTGGTCTTCAAGATTAGATGCAACGTCTCAGGGCTAATCTTCATTAACCAGGCCCAGTTTGTAATTTTCAAGCCAACCATATCACATCACAGTGCCATAACAAAAAGAGTTAACTCACTGACAGGATTAAAACTGAAACTTCAAGTGTTGCCATCATTATGATAATTGAAGTTTCATGGTGTAATTAACATTTCATCCAAAATGCTGTTGTTGAGTGATAAGTCATTACAAGACTGCATTAAGCAGACTAGATTTTTAAATGAAGAGAAATTTTATTCCCAATGAGAAAGGTCTCAATTATGGAAAACAATTGAGAACTACAGCATAAATATCTCCAAGAGCAAGGATACAACATAACACACTAAATATCAGCCAAGGAAATATCAAGATTATCAGAAATACAAAAACAAAACAAAAAGCAATTTCTAAAGTAGGAAAAGTCATAATAAAAGTGCATTGTAATTAAAATGTTCTGCCATGTGTAATATCTTGATTCCAGCATTCTGAACTTATGTAGCTCATTCTGATACTCATTTCTCTCCATACTATGAATGTTGGTTTGTGTGTCAAATTCTCACCTCTAGGAAAAAAAAAAAAAAAAAAAAAAGTCATATAGAAAAGAAGGAAAAGCAGAAGTGCCTTTCTTGTTAAGACAAAATACTTTCCAAAATGAGAACTGAATCCCATGTGGCAACATGGTAATGAGATGACATGTAATATTTATGTAAATTTTCAAAAGGTTGAAGTATAAGAAATCTTTAGTCACAAGAGGCTTTCTTTAAGCTTATTCACTTCAGAATGTGTATGACAACAAAAGCTCAAAAAATGAAAATTAAGTAATAAATGAATAGTGTTGCATTGTGGAGAAAACATTATCCATGAAAATGAAAATCTGTAATGACAATCCAATATTACACTGAGTTTAATAAAGCCTGCAATCACCGCAACTTAACAATAAAGGAATCCCATGAAATGATGAGTTGACAAGACACAGTAGTTTTTCACTGCTTATGTAAAATATGCAACAAAAACTTTCAGAAACTCAGATGTTTGTATTTGTTGATGTCTTTAATAATAATAAAAGCATTTAGCTTCTGCTTAGCATAGATCCTCCTAAAAAAACTTCACATGTGCATAGTTTCATTCGTATAGCAATACCACACGGTTACCAGGTGCACAATGATGAAGATAGAGGTAAGTGTGACTTGTTTCCAGCCATGAAATTTCTGGCACAGAAAAAGCACTGGAAAAATAATACTCATTATTAGGGTTTTCTCATCACCTTTACTCGAGTTAACAGGACTTCCTATCCATTAGAATGATGAGAACAAATGAAATTATACCATCATTGTAGATGACATGAATTACCTCTTGTGAAAACTAGGAAATATCCTGACATTATTCTAATATTCAGACTCTAAAAGTAACTGCATGTTCTCTACATAGAAAGATCCCAATAAGTTTACCTTCTTTAACTACAGAGTCCTGAAGAATCCGGTGATAAACAAGCATTTGTGCTCAACACAAATCATAAATGAACTTGACAGCACTCTTCCCTTTTTATTCTATTCCTTCTTCCTGGGCAATCTCATCTACTCCCATAGTGTTGACTGCAAACAATATGCAGACGATGACCACTTGTTTGCCCCTGACCTTATCCCTGAGCTTCTCTAGGTTCTCGGGGCCCAGTTACATCTGGAAATATCTACCTCAAGACTACATAGGCACCTCCAGCTTTGTATGTTTACAACGGAGTTGTCACCGCACGCATCTGAAACCTGCTCCTTCTCCTGCAGGCACCACCATCCAACCTGTCATTCAAGCCAGAAAGCTGGTCCTCGCCTTTGGCTCTAGTCTCTGCCCCAAGCTCCATACCCAACCAAAGAGCAAGTCCTAAAAGGTTTTCCTTCTAAATATTGCTCAAAAGCATTTCTTCTGCTAAATGCCCAGCACCATTTTCCCGCTTCAAACCCTATTTGTCATGTGAGGGACTCAAATGGCTTCTGCACCAGCCTGCCTGCTTCCCCTCAAAATAGCACCCTGAGAGCCTCCATCTGCTCCATCCGCAGTTCTGGGCATGTCTCTCCGCTGCAAAGGCCCCGCAGTGCTCCCTCTCACCGCAGCCAGAGCCAGATCCCTTAGAATGGCCCATGCTTTTCATGACCTGTCCCTGTCCTACAGTATTAACTTTGTCTCTTGTCACCTCCAGTGACACTATCCTTCTCACACAGTTGTTTATTATTATTATTATTATTATTATCATCATCATTATTATTTCTTCATGCTCCTTTTATCTACCTGTGCCCTCCTGGACTAATCAACTTGGACTCAGCTCTTCCAAAAAGCCTTTTCCGAAACCACAAACTCACATAGATGCCTGAGCAAACATATAGGATCATGTTGTCATTTCAGACTCTAATGAACCAGAGATCTTATCCATGAACACGTTTTAGTCATAATCTCAAAGACACAGGCAACCAAGTGGCTCAAATTAAATAAGGGGATGTCTGAGGCTGAGGTGGTTCCCAAGTCCTTCCTTCCCAAAACAGACAAGAGCCCATAGCAAGCAAAGTACTCAGAGGTTATTTCCCCTCAGTGGGGATGTTTAGTTTATGAAACATATCTATTTTATGTCACCCAGCTTATGTGACATTATTTCAGGAAACGTACTGACTATAGGCAATCCTTCAACAGAGCCATTTTGTTAAGAATATTCCACAGATAAGGATATTCTAGCAAATATCATTATCTATTTACTAGGAGGTCCAGTTATCATACTGACAAAGCTACCCAGGTCACCTTTTTTTCTTTCTGCCAGGAGCGTATGCTGACACCCATCCCCATGGTAGAAAAAGTGTAAATAAAAATAGTGGGCCAGCTGTTTAACTCTTTCCTCTCCACCCACCCCCCTATCTTGTATTTCAGTAGGAATACCTGAAATTTTGTTGGAGCTATTTTGATGTGGCCATACTCACAGAGGTCTTCACATGGGGAGAGCAGAATTTTAACACAATCTATAAAAAAATAAAACCAAACCAAAACAAACAAACCCAAACTCTTAGTCTTTTTAAAAACTCATTACCTCATAAATGTGTATAGCTGACACCTATATCCCAACCCATATTTCAACCCTATATACCTCAATGATTATGTTTCTGGATGGCATAGGGCTTGAGGAAGAGGAAAGAGTCAGAACTGATATGGTCAGAGATGTTCGTTGTGCCCAATGACAATTAAGAAAAACTCATAAAGCATGTGCCTGGGTGGCTCAGTTAGTTAAGCGTCTGCCTTCAGCTCAGGTCATGATCCCTGGGTCCCGGGATCAAGCCCCAGGGGGGAGTCTGCTTCTCTCTCTCCTTCTGCCCCTCCCACCAACTCATGTTCTTTCTCTCTCTGTTTCTCTCAAATAAGTCTTTAAAAAGTTATACAATAAATTTCAAAAGAGTAAAGTCAAATTATTTTTGTTCAAACATAGCATTTCCATGTCATGTTCTTTAGCAATTTGTATTAAAATTTTCTAATATATATATTCATAATTAACTTACAAGTTTCTCAATTTCAGACATTTCCAGACATTCTAAACTTCTTCCATGACATTTCCCTCTCTTTCCCTTAATTAAAATAGAGCTTTCTGGGGCGCCTGGGTGGCTCAGTCGTTAAGCATCTGCCTTCGGTTCAGGGCATGATCCCAGGGTGCTGGGATTGAGCCCTACATCAGGCTCCTCTGCTGGGAGCCTGCTTCTTCCTCTCCCACTCCCCCTGCTTGTCTTCCCTCTCTCACTGGCTGTCTCTCTCTCTCAAATAAATACATAAAATATTTTTTTAAAAAAAGAAAAGAAAAGAAAAAAAATAACATAGAGCTTTCTTCTATTGGCACAGTTTCCTTGCTACTCTAATAAAGGCTCTTCATGTGTTTACACCTCAAAGCCCTCAAACTTCAGAGGGGGCATTACAGTCTCGACTACTCCAGAATGTTAGTCACCTTTCATTCTCACAAGTAACACTCATTCTATGGGTCCCAAGATTCTTGATTGTAACATCTTATGCCACTTCAACTGATTGTAATCTACTGACCTTCCAGACATTCCCTCTTTCCATTTATATCAGATTCATTTAATTAAATGTAGAATTATTTGAATTCCCTTATCAGTTTTGATAAAATACATTCTTCTTAAACTTTCTACATTTCATCTAATTAAAAATTTGTTGTTATAAAATTGTTCAGAATTTCCTCTTATATTATTTGCAGTTTCGAAGGATTTATAGTGATGTCCCTTTTAATTTCCCAATTTTAGTCATTTGTACTTTCACCTTTTTTTGATTAGCCTTGTTATGGACTAATTAATTTTGATAATCTATTTAAAAACCAAAATTTTATCTGTTTGTATTAGCTTTTGCAATTTTGTTCTCTAGTTCATTAAGTGTTTTGAACTTGCTTTGAACTTAATTTGTTGTTCTGTTTCTAACTTCTTGGGACAGATATGAAGGTCACTGATTTTCAACATTTCCTCTATTCTATTTAAGGAGATAAATTTTCCCCAAGTGCAGTTTTAGCTCCATATCATAAGTTTTGGTGGGTCATAATTTTAATGATCCTTTAGTTCTAAATATTTTCTAATTGTCAATTTTGATTGGTTTTTCTTTTTTTTAGAGATGAACTGTCTTAATTTTAAAATGTCTGGTATTTCCTATTCAGCATTTTTTTAATGTCTAGCTTATTTCAACTGTAGTCAAGAAACAGTCTGCAAGATTTTAACTGTCTAAAATCTGTCCACTTGCTTTATGGCCCTAAAGATTATAGTTAAATAATCCATGAGTGCTGGGAAGGAGCATGCACTCCCGTTGCAGAATACAGTGTTTTATAGATGACAATCATGTTGTTAATCAAGACACTGAGCTCTTTCATATCCTTTCAATATTTAATCTGCTTGTGTTATCACTCCCTGAGACTAATGTGGGTTTCTATATTTTCCCTTTTATTTTAGTCACTTTGGCCTTCATATAATTTTCTTTATATATTTATATCCTTTGAGCTATGTAATTAGGTTTATTTTAATAAGAACTGTTAAATCTTCCTGTTGTCTTACCCTTTAACCAGGACGAAATGTCAGTCTTCCTGCTTGTTGGCATAGCCACACCAGGTATCCTTCTTATGTTTCTCTGAAGATGCTTTTCTATCCTTTCGTTTTTAACTTTTCTATTTAAGATATAGCTCTATGAAACAGCATATAGTCAGATTTGCTTTTTTATTCAGTATAACATTTTTAAATTTGTTTATAAAGTAATGCATACAAGTAGGTTTAAATGCACATTCTTACTATTTGTTTTCTATTTGCATCAGTTTCTCCTCCAGTTAGTAGCTGTGCCATTTGGAACATACAGCCTCCTCGTCAACGCTCCAGGGGAAGAATGGCATAAAGAATCATGATCTGACTCAAATTCTTTCACCTGGAAGTGTCATGTCAGTCCTGATTACCTGTCACTGGACAAAGACAGTCATGTGCCATGCTGAAATTGCAGGGAGCCAGACCAAGTACTTTTCTGTTTCCCCAGGAAGAGAGATGAACCAGATCCATCAGGAACACTGTAATATCTGAAATACTCTACATAAATTTTAAAACTTCCATATGTCAGAGAGCATAACATAAATAGTACTAAAAGTCAGGCAACACCCGGGTAGAAACTATTTCAAACATATATTTTAAAAAAGAAAAAAAGATTTCTACCCAGAATATATAATGAAATCCCCCTTTTCGTTTTAATAATTTCAATTACTTAGATATAGAATTAGACTTTCCTCTTGTGTCAGTTTCAGTGAGTTGCACTCTTCTTTCATTTCCTCCATGTCATCTAAAATAGCAATGTCTTGTCAGAGATTTCAGACATTTGAGTACTCAAAACATTTATTTCCTGGGGTGCCTGGGTGGCTCAGCCAGTTAAGCATTTGACTCTTGATTTCGGCTCAGGTCATGATTTCAAGATCATGAGATCAAGTCCCATGTCAGACTCTGCATTCAGTGCAGAGTCTGTTTAAGATTCTCTCCCTCTATCCCTCCCCCCCGGCTCTCTCTCTCTCTCTCTCTCTCTCTCTCTCATCATCTTTCTCTCTCAAAAAAAAAATAAATAAATAAGACCTTTTTAAAAAGCGCATTTATTTCCTCCATACCTTTGCTCAGGAAGTCACAAAATGAGAAATCAAATCCCACAAAACAAAATAAATCAAGGAATTTAAAATTAAACAGTAATTTAGACATAATACACTGATATAGTTATTATAATACATTAATTTCTCCCTTTGTAGATGAAGATCTGAGGAAATCAGGCATTTTCAAATACTCTATGACAGAATGTAAACATAAAGTTTAGAATGCATGTATCCCATTGCCCAAAAATTCTGCTCCTCGATAGGAGAAAATGAGAGCACAAAAAGGAATGTATTACGAAGCAAATCTATACACACTGACCCAAAAAATCTCTCATATCGCTAGGTTAAAAAGAAGTTGCATATCAATATTTAGAGTGGTCTATTTGTATTAAAATTATGCACATGAACAAAATTATAGGAGTTGCTCTTTGTATATATATGTGTAATATAAGTATACAGAAAATGGTCTCATAGAACCAACCACAGAAGATTATCAGTGTGAATAAGACTGGATGAGGGTTAAGAGGACCTTTTACTTTATCAAAATCATTTGAATATTTCATAATGATAATTCAGTAGTTCTTATGTGTAATCATATGCTAAAACATACTTAATACACTAAATAAGATACAATCTAAAGAATAACCAAGTTGCTTTCACGTTTATAGAATTATTTACACTCTAAGCATTTTCAAGTGATTTTTCATGTTTTATCAAAGTAGTATATGCACATAATAATGAATCAAGAGGAAGGAAGGGTTCATAATGAGAAAGCATAGTCCTTTTTCCCCATTATTTCCCAGATCTCACCATCCCAACACCATTCATCAGAACCAAACTTTTAACACTCTCTGTTTCAAATCTTCTTATAGTTAGTACAAAACATTGCAAAATAGATTTATACCTTAATTTCCCAATTTTAACGATATTTTATATACCACCCTAAAAACATAAAAATATTGCTCATTACACTGATTCATACTCTTTATTTTCTATAAAGTTGTATAGTTTTAATGATATAAACTTTCTCTAATTACCTGAGCTTTCAATAATATATTTAAATATTTCCCATTCCACCAATTTTTTACAATATCAGTCAAATTTCACTCTGTCAGGTGAGAACATTAACACCCTTACCATTCTATCCACCTTCCATGCAGCTCCCCCTCACCTCTGAACCTCCAACTGAAATTTTTCTATTTTCAAAGCTGAAAACATGGATATTTCATTCTGCCACCACAGTCAAGCCTTCTGTACTTAGTTCATAGGCTGATTCTAAAAGTTGAAAGACCAATAGATAGAATTACATTATTATGACTCTGTAATTTTTCACTATTTGGGTTACTCATCGTGTGAGCATTGCGTTTCCTTTTCCACATTCCAATGCCATGACCCTAAGACACATGAAAGACAAAGTACCAGAACTTTGTCAAATGAATTATTCTTTTGTCATCCTCCATCAGTAACATTATTATGACACAATTTATTTTGCACTGTACTTGGACCATAGCTTTGGGTTGGCCATTTGGATTTTTCCTGGAGTTTTTCTGTGCTTTAATTTCTCTGACTGAACTCTGGTACTGCTCTCAACTACCATGCTGGAAACTCCCATCTAAGACGGACCTATTCTTTCCTAGATCCCATGCCCACATCTTGATTTACTTTTCATTTTTTTGGAGGAATTAATTAACTTTCTAAGCAAAAGCATGGAGGTAATAAATGTTTTAAGTACTCAAATGTCTGAAATTGTGTTTTCTCTGGCCTCACCCTTGATTGATACTTAGCTGTGTTTGAAATCTGGGTTCCAAATAAGATCTCAGAATTTCAAAGGTATTGCTCTATTATCTTCTTTCATTTAATTTTGGTGATAAAAAGTCTGCTGTCAGTCTGATTCTCATTTCTTTTATAGGTAACCAGATTTGGTTTTGCCTAATTTTTCTTCCTAAGGTTTTAGAAACTTCTCTATATCCTTGTTATTTTAAAAACCTTGAGGACATGTTTAGTCTGGGTTTATTTTCACTCTCTTCATTCTTTAGACTCTTTCAGTAAGATTTGGGCCCTTCCCCAGTACTAAGAAATTATTATTTTAATTATTTGAATATGTGCTCTTATCCACATTCTCTTTTTTCTCTCATTTTGGAATGCTTATAGTCAGACACTGCATCTCCAAATCATCAATGTCTCTGAAGAGAGACTGTCTAGATGGCTACAGAGGCCCATATCCTCTCTGCTTTTGTGGTTTGGCAGAAAACAGGCTAAGGATGTCACAGTGAGTTCAAGAGACAAACAGAATGACTATAAGCTAGTGGGCTCCTGAGAACCCTCCTTCCTAGTAAGACTACTTATATGACCAAGGAGTTTCCACTCTTAGAATATCAGACAGATGTTCTCTCGCTGCACCCATAAATACATGGAACATTGGGGGACAGCCCTCTTTGACCAAAGCACTCGCCATCATCATACAGACCACCTACATCTGGCCTAGATGTGGGACAATGAGAGGTAGGGGGTTCATACACTCTACTACTTCTCTTGTGGTAAAATTCCCCCTATTTTCAATAAATTCTGCTTTACATCTGCACTGCATAATGGTCTAGTATTTTAATTTTTCATCTCATTGCTCTACATTCTGGGAGGTACTTAAATTTATTTTTAATTTCTATGAACTCTTTCTTGTTGTTAAATGATTCATTTTCCATACCATTCTGTCCTTTTACAATGACTGTAATATCTTCTACATCTCTCTGGATATATTAATTAAAGAAATGTTTTAAGTCGGTTTATCTTATTTTAGCTCTCTTTAGTTTCTGTATTATTTTTGTCTCTACAGTACTGGCTTTGTGGTTCATTTGTCTTCATTTTTCTCTTTCATGCTTTTGGGTCCTCTCAATTGTCTGGTGATTCTTAAGAGCTGGCACAGATTTCCTCTGCTGATTTGTAGACAGATCTGTTTCCATTTGAGCTCTTTCTCCTGAGGGAGGATTCTTTTGTTGTTGTTTTTTAAGATTTTATTTAGTCATTCATTCCTTTATTTATTTTAGATAAAGAGAGAATGCAAGTGGGGGGAGGGGCAGAGGGAGAGAATCTCAAGCAGACTCCACCCTGAGCATGGAGTCCCACGCAGCGCTCCATCTCACGACCCTGGGATCATGACCTGAGCCAAAACCAAGAATTGGACACTTAACCAACTGAGCCAACCAGGCACTGCCCCCCATTCTAATGACAACTCTGTATAGGAATACAGACAGTGGACTGTCAAGCAGCAGGTCTGACATAACATTTTTTTTTCTTTAAGAATAAGGAGGTAGGGGGTCAAGAAAGAATAAGAGATTGGCAGCAACACAGGAGAATGGTCGTAATAATAATAATATAAACTCATGGCATGTCTGGCCAGCCAGGTATGGACCAAAGGCATCAATGTAGAAGAAGACCTTACTGAGGGGTGAGCAGTGCTGAAGCCAATGGCAAAGCCATTCACACTGCTTTGGAAGTGCTGTCTTCTCACAAAGGCACCAGGCTCTATACCTGCAGAGGCGCATCCGCCCAGAGGGAGAGTCCGTTCTAATTTATTCAAAGATGTCTTATAGACTAGCTGTGGACCTGCAGGCTTGCTGAAGTCTGAGGGGAATCAGTGACAGAGATGGGAATTAAAGCCTCAAATCTCAAATGCAGCTAAAAGATAAAGTGGGGGTCTCAAATCAGATTAAGTAAATTTATATCACCTATTTCTTCTCTTTATTTTGCATATGAATAATATTTTTTTCTTTCCCATGTAAAATGAGACTTTAGAATTTTAAATGAGATTTTCATAAAACCTGAGGAATTGTAGTGATCCTGTTTTAGACCTCTTTAGTTTATGATAGCTCCATGAAAATTGAAATCTACTCTTCGGTCCCTCCTCTGCCACGAACATGATGAAGCTTTTAGAGTGATTTTTTTTCTATAAAACTGTCCATTTGAAATCTTTATTTTTTTTAAAAAAAGACCTTTTTTAGCCACAACACACCGTTTTTTGAAAGTTACACACTAAAATCTAAAAAGGACATGAGAAATTTAATTAGCCACTATATTTTCCTAACAATCTTAAAAACCTATTTGCTGAGCATGCATTAATAATCCACAAGTAATGAATTAATTCTCATATCAGTGGGATATCCACAATACCTCCTTTATATAACTGCAAAAAATATTAATTTGCCACCGCATGGCAAGGCAAAGAGAGCTCCTTTCTTCATTGCTGAGCAGCCCCCTTGCCTGACCTCTGGGGCATCAATAAGATACGGCAGGCAGCTGTGAAGAAAGGTTGCATGCAGCCGGCAATGGCTCAGTGGACGGATGTCTCCTAATCCAGAGGCTGGGACTAGAGGGCAAACCTTCCACAGCTCTCAAAGACCAGTCTTTAGCTTGATGAAAAAGGACAAATTCATAACTCTGTAAACTAAGCACATACTGTATTTACCTGCCATCAAATATTCATGCTTTCAGCTGATGTCGTCAAAACCAATCACACAAAAATGGAGCCTTTTTTAGAAAAAGAATGCAGTTTCTCTATAATGATTTAGACCCAACTGGAGATTTTTAAAAAATTAATCAGTGACCAATACGCTTAAGAGGACTGTGTTCCATCATTTCTCATAAAAGACGAAGTACTGAAAACAGAAGACACTAAAGGAATCTTCTCTTAACATGTAATATTGGGCCACACAGACTCATCTTCACATGTGCACGTACACCGAGAGATCTTTATTAGCAACGTACAATACAGAAGACAGGAACATCAGACCAACTTCCTGACATAAAAGGTGTTCTGAGGGCTTCAAAAGGCGTGTCTCAGGTTTATGGTCTAAGAGATATACATTAAGGCACTGAGGAAATGCAAAAGGGTCATGTGTAAGTGGGTGGGTTAGTGTCTTGAACCTAACAGTCAATTTGACAGTGAGATAAGAAGAAAACAGACAATTACCGGACAACAATACAAAGCAAAAAATGTAAAGTGTTAGAAGCACTTAAAAATCAATGTGGAAAAATAAACAAGATACAGGAATTAAGGAACAGCAATCACTTTGAAAAGCCTCTCAATAAAAATGTCTTTAAAACCCCTGAAATTAATCTTTCTGTATGTAAGAAATATAGGTTTCTATCTTTGTGAAATTTGACTTCCTGAAGAGAAGTAAATGCTATGTAAAACAGTGGAGTGGCTTTCCTATCCATTCATAGTCCGTTTGAAAACATGAAAGATTAACCCTAAGAGTCCTCATTCTTTGTGGCCTATAATTGACCCACACAAAAAATCTCATACTGTCTTTGATATCCTTCAAAATTTGAAATGATATTAATGTTGCTTTTTAATCCATATAAATAATGATAATAATAGAAGATAAAATTTGGACCTTGGAAGACACATGGCTGTTATTTCAAGTCACATGATATCCAGGGATCCCTCAAAGCTCCTGGATTTTCTGTCTCAGATGGTACAAAAAATGGAGCACCATTCACCCACTTGACAACGCAAAGTTTGTCTGAGGCTTTGGGATCATTACATACATATGAATATCCCAAATAACCCAAATAACTTCCTCATTTTAAGGTTCATAACCTTTCTTGCATTTACAGAGCCCCTTCCGCCATGTGACACATCACATTCACAGATCTGGGCATCAGGGTGTGGACAACTCTGGGAAGCTTTCCGCCTACCACACATATAGTTATTGAAGCAGGTAGATCACTGGATTTTTAAAAATATGCATTAGTTTTCTAGGACTGCAAAACAAAGCACCACAAACTGGGTGGCTTTAATAAGAAATTTCGTGTCTCATGGATTTGGGGGCTGGAAGTCTGAAACCAAGATTCTGGCAGGGTTGGTTCCTTCTGAGGCTGTGAGGGAAGAGTCTGTTTGAGGTCTGTCTCCTGGCTTGCACATGCTGTCTTCATGTTCACATGACATTCTCTCTGTATGCTTGCCTGTGTCCAATTTCCTGTCTTATGAAGATACCATCGTATTGGATTAAGTGATCGTCCTATTCTGGTACGACCTCATCTTAACTAATTACATTTGCAATGATCCTATTTTCAAATAAGGTCACAGTAGGAGGTACTGGGGGGCTAGAACCTGCACATATGAATTTTGAAGGGGACACAATTCAACCCATACCACACTGATATTTCTTTCAAATTTTAAGAATTTACTGTTAATATTTTCATAATATAATTCTTTTCAGATACATATTCTTAAGCATTCTGGGTCATGAGAAAGATCCATAAATAAAGAATACAGAAGACAGAGGATAATTTTTATATAATCATCTCAGGGAAACTCTCTTTTACTCTGAAGAAAACAGCTCTGGTAAAATTAAAAAGTCAAATTTCACAGTTATTATTCCTAGAATATTAGAACACCACCCTCAGATTTTTCCAAAAGAAGTATCTATTTCCTTAAAATCAAAAAACTTTAACATGTTGTGTATGTTCCAAAATTAAATTATTCCTGTGCATGTCCTTCCTAGCTAGCTCTCGAGCTGGTAAGATTCTTTGGTTTTACAAATATCACTCTGGTTATCTTGGGGGCATCCCTTAGGCATTAGATGACCTGCAAACTCAGTCCCACGTAAGTCCCCAATTTTTCCTGACTGATGTCAAATCACTGCATCACTCTACGGCCTGCAGAAATGATGACAGCTCAAAGAGTCACTGCCCTTTCAGCTTTAGGATAAATCCCACACTTCAGAGGTCTTTGTATTATTTGCAGAGCAAGAGCAGAAACAGGTTTTTATAGACAAGAAATATAGGACACCCTCCCTCCTGTGATGTACAGATACAGGACTCCAAATTATGAGAGATTATATATAGCACACCTCGCACAATGCAAGGCTACCACAAATTTTCGGGAAAAATTTTTGCATAAAAATTAGACTGCAGCACTCAGCGATATAGCCCCTGAAAACTTAAAATAAATGACTGCTCATATCACCATCCATTCATTCTACAAACCTTTATTGGGAACTCTGAGTGCAAAGTACCACAACAGGAGGAGTTAGAAATCACGAGGGATACACGCCTTGATCTTACAGGCACTACTGTTCAGCCCCATGGGATTGCAGGGAAATCAAGCAAAAGAATCTCTCTCTTCTCCACACCTCCCTTTAAAATTAAAAGGACCAATTCACAAAAACAAAATCCTTTTTGTCAACAGCCTGCCTCTTTTTATACTTCCACTGAACAAACTGTTCAAGGGCAAAATCCGTTGTGGAGATAATAAGGAAGAAGGCCTCTCTGCAGCAGCAGGTGTGAGATGAACAGAAGCATGACAGGGTTACCTATGGCTTCCAATTTTCCAGAGAGGGCTTTTCTGCCTGGTTAGGCAAGAAAAAGAAAGTAGAGACAAAAGATGGAAGGATACGTTTTTGCCAAGTTTAAAACTGTCTCAGAATATGTTCCTTCAAGATTTTCAATAGAGTTCAAAGATTTTAGCTTCTCAGGTTTTGTTGTTGTTGTTGTTTGTTTGTTTGTTGTTTTTCCTGCTGAAAAATTGGAATATTTCATAGAAAATGAACCCTGGAAACAAAAAGATATGTGGGTAGGTATTTTCCATAAAATACTTTACACATTGATACATTTTGTCACTCAATTCATTAAATCTTAAAATTCAAGACTATTGTATGTTTAATTCATCAAGGAGGCCATCAGACTGGGGGGGCTGTAATGCCCCACAGACTGCGTCTGCACTCCATCTACATAAGTCCCCTGGCTTCCGTCCACGTGAGTACTGTTAACCATAAATCCAAGTACGGAATGGCTCAGCTCAGTCCTCTACGGGAGTCCTCCCGAGGCCAAAATCAAGGTGTGGGCAGTGCTGTGTTTTCTCTGGAGGCTCTGGGGAAGACCCCACTTCCAGCTCCTTTAGGTTGTTGGCTGAAGTCAGTTGCAGGCAGCGCCAGAGCTAAGCTCCTCCTTTGGGTGCTGGTGGCCGGTCAGGAGTCTCTCTCAGCTCCAGAAGGCCTCCTGCATCCCTCAGTATGTCACCTCTTTCATCTCCACACCAGCAACAGCGGGGTCCAGCCCTCCTCATACTTCAAATGTCTCTTCCACGCCTCCACTGCTTCTCCTTCCACCGTATCTGTCTTTTGAGTCCAGGCAGAGAAAATCCTGCGTGTTTTTTAAAGGCTCATGTGATTAGATTGGGCCCACCCCAACAATCCAAGAAAATTTCTCTATTTTAAGGTCTATAAACTTAATTGCATAAGTAAAGTCTCTTTTGCCAGGTAACATAACATATTCACATGTCCTGAAATTAGGTTGTGGACATCTCTGACAGGCCATTCTGCCTATGACACATACAATTATTGAGGCAAGTTGATAAGTGATATTTCTTTCAAAATGGAAAAATTAGGTATAAAAATAATTCCATAAAGCAGTATTTTTCAGATTACACTCTTAAGCATTCTGCATCGTAAGTAAAGCCAACAATCTTGCTTTGGGATTATTTTCACTCACTATAACTAAAAAAAATTACTCATTCACTGCCTTTATGTGAGTTATTACAGTCTAACGAAGGCTGAAGAATGTGTCATTAGCCTTATTCTTGAAGCTGATAGTGGCTGAGTGACTCATCACTCATCAATGACCTCCACATCTTGACGATGTGATAGATAGTTCATACTGATTAATGTGAAAATAAACTCATGCCATTTATTTTTTGGTAATCTAAGATAGAAAATGTTAAAAGTAGTGAAAATAGCTTCCATTAATTAAAGGTGATCCACAGGAAAACAGTGGATGGCAGCAGTGTTGTGATTAGGTTTCATTTTACAGATAGGGCATTGGCTGAAGACAAGTGAAAGCATATTTCTCTGTCTCAATATTTGTTTTCCCACCTCTGGGCTTAGCATGTGATGCTATTACAGAAGACTCTATTTCCAGACCTTTCATTCCAGGAATGATATAATCAAGTAACATGTGACAATGTGTTACCTCACTGTTAGGAAGTGTGGTATTGCCAGTAAATTACCAGCACCCCATGGGTTACAACTGTGTGTGTTTGTGGGTGTTGCCTAGGGCCATAAAAACAGGCCTAAATATATTTGCAAATTGCCAGAAAAATTCATTAACCTTTTTATTTTCAGTGAGAACTGTATGAAGTATCCCTACATATTAGAAACCGTGGGAACAAATATAAATTGAATCACTTGGATATTTAGGTTTCTAGTTTCTTGTCACATTGAAAAATAAGGAGCACCACAGGAATTCCAATATCCACCTCTCTCCACTTGATGCAGAAGGCATTTTGATCCATAATTAAATTTGTGCTCTTTCTTGCTAAAAGAATTGAAATGTCCTACAGTGCTTTATAAGAAGTTTTGACATTATCTTTCCATTTAGAGCCATGTTATGACAGCTCAAAATTTTCCCTCTAAAAGGGCATAGAAAACACATCATGCACTAATTGAGGCCCTGCCTAATCAGGCAAAAATTGGATCTCTTTCAGCCAAACTTTAACTTATGGTAAATCTAGATGTATAATAAACTAAGTCAAATAACCTCTGAAAATAATACAGTCAGGAAATACATTTTGTTCTACTACAAATATTTCTCATTATGAAAGTTGCTCCTTCTCCCCTCATCCTCCTCCCCTCCCTCTTCTATCTCCTCCTCTTTCACTAATGAAATAGTCTGAGCTGTCAAAGCAATGAGATCTGATTGTTATCTGTTACATGTATTAACAAATCTAAACAGAGAGTGTTTCCACATGAGGAGAAATGAAGTAAGAGCCACTAATCATGAAACAAAACAGCACCAAGTCACCTCTGCTAAAGAGACAATGCAGAAATGTGTAGTTTGGGTATCTGAAATCTACTGGTTCCACAGATTAATCATCCCTGCCTACTGTTATGAATGAATGAATCATATACGTTCTTCTTTCCATTCTTTTAACCTTTCAACAAACACTAGACCAAGAAGCTACTACACACCAAGCATTATGCTTAGTGGCTGGGAATAAAATGGTTGCAAATCCAATCCAGTCCTTGCCCTCGTGAATCTTAGAGTTTTTTAGGGAAGAAAGATGATAATCAAATAATCACACTGAAAGATTACCTGCAAATTAGTAATTTTCCTGTTTCATAAGGAAAAGAGCATATAGTGGGGGGCCAGGGAGTTTTCCAAGACCATGACCCTTGTGATTTTGAGATCTACAGAATGAGTAGGAATTAATTAGGCAAAGTAAGCGGAGGCAGGTAAGACAGCATTTCAAGCAGACCCTGAGGGTGTGTGTGTGTGTGTGTGTATGTATGTTTTGCTTTGAGGAAGAAAGAAAGAGATAAAGAACTTTAGAAAAAGATTTGTTTCAATTTGTTTCAGGAGTTAGTTCATCAAAGATGGGACCCAGCAGAAGGAAGAATTATTCTTGTGGTTTAAGAGTCTTTGGTTGAGCAGTTTAGGTCCCTCAGTATGTGTAGGCACTAAGTTCATGCAGGGCCTGCCAAGAAAGCTGAGGAGGAATGGGGAATGGTCGCAGGGTTTCAAGTCACACAACGCTCAGAGGGGAAGAGCTCAGGCACTCGCGGTTTCACTCTCTCTCCAGTTGGTCCGCAGGGATTTCCAGTATCCTCATTTGACCATATCTTGTTTTCATTTTTGTTTTCAGGATGCTTGTCTACACCACTGGTCAACAGCAGCAGTCTTGGCTTCTCTGCTGGTGACTGCCATCAGAGCTGGTTGTGACCTTATAGTTGAACTTCAATCCTTTGATGAGTGGGTGGCTACATAAATGCATTACAGCCTCTGGAGAAAACAGAGCCATGACTGTGGAGACATGCATTAACATGAGAATTACCAGTAAGCCTTGGACAATGCCTCTTAAACAAGATCCAGTCTGATCTGGGATCAGCCAGAACAATCTCATCCCCAGCCAGGTCTGCAGAAAGGAAGGCTTGATATTAACAGACTGACATGTAATACAGATTTACCCAAAATGACATGAATAGGGGAAGAAACTTAGAGAATGTCATTTTTACAATCAAAATCCTTAAACCAACAGAAAGGAGAAATAATAGGAAAAGATAAAAAGGAAAGAAATAAAGAAGGGGCTGGCAATCAATCGCTACCAGCATTCATGGGTTTGGACCTGAAGTTCTGGAGAAAGAGGTCTACTTTAAGATATCATGTGCTCTTGGAGAGCCCAAGAGAGTCTCAGTGTTTGATCTTACCTTGGCATGGATGTCTAGGAGGTGGGTGTGTGTTGCCTTTTTAACTGAGAGACATACATGAATGCAAGGGGCAGTTCCCAGGAGTTTCACTGCAGTGTTTGTGGCTCAAGGCCCCTCCACTAAGGTTTAAGAGCACTTTTACATTGCTTTCATTTTCAGTAGAGAAGTTCTCCAAGCTGAATGTCATGCAGTGCTTCCTATGATTTATCTTTGGGTAAAACCAAATGAGCTTAACGAAAATAAGCTTGGCCTTAAAGTTCTACAACATTGGGGCACCTGGGTGGCTCAGTCAGTTGAGCCTCTGACTCTCGATTTTGGCTCAAATCATGATCTCAGGGTCCTGAGATTGAGCCCCATGTCTGGCTCTGCACTGACCGAGATGTTGGCTTGAGATTCTCTCTCTCTCTCCTTCTGCCCTTCCCCCCCCAATAAATAAATAAAATCTTTTTAAAAATTCTACAATATTAGCCTGTATTAGCCTGTGAACAAGCAGAGTCAAGGATGAGGCTGATAGCCCCAGTATGCATGGGCATCCAGTGGCCAGCTCACATGGGGTAGTCTTTAAATCCCTGTTACAATCCCCATAATAGTCTGGGGATCTAAGAGTAAAACCTTTGACTTTAGCAACTGAAGTTGCCCAAAGAGTTCTGCAAGTTTCCATTTTAGTGTGTCATTCATTGCTCCTGATTGCTCTCAAGACTGGTGGCCGTAGGACTCGTGAAGCCTCTGGGTGACAAGCAAAGCCATACAAAGTCCCTTAATTTCTGTTCTGGCTACATGTATACCCCTAAAAGAAGATGAACAGGTGAGTATTACTCAAGTGGGAATCACAGAGTCTAAAGGTTGCTTTGCTACTGTCATGACAATTAGAGAAAGGAAATGATTCCAGCCCACCAGAAAATAGATGACGTTCTGTGATTAAGAACATATTCATAATCACACAGGGAGCAACTGAATGCAATCCATTTGCAGATGTTCTAAATGACCTAAATGTTCTGGTTCATGTCCTTGCCCACCTTTACAGTTTTTCAAAGGGCTTGGGGCTTGACAGCTGGAACACGCAGCAAAGATGTGTTCTGTCATCTCATTAAGGCTTCCCTGTTAATACTTATTTAGGACATTTTGAGTTTTCCTTTCCATGGATGGTTATGGTGTGGCTTTTTAGACACTCTATTTCAGCCTCTCAGTGCAGACCAAATAACCATCTTGGTGCCACCAGACGCCATCTGGGTGAAGCAAACAAGCTGATCTTTTCCAATGTGTTATTTCAGAATCAGGTGCTTGATTCTGGAATCAACTCAAGACTTGATGCCAATAGTCAGAAATGCACTTTGGCTTTGAATTTTGGACTTGTTCGGTGTCCTGGATGTGTTCACATAGCTTGTTTTGTAGATTAATCTGCTAAAAGATGAACCTTAGCTTCTCAAAACTGCCTTTATGTGGTTGCCTTGTTTAATTGGAGTACATCAGCTGCAATTAAGAAGTGGTGTTTCTTCCAAAGCAGACCCAAGTCTTGAATCACTCCAAAATCATTTCTGTCTAGACATTTGCTCTTTTATCTCAGCTAACTGGCAGGCCTTAGTAACGGCTACAATTTTGGCAACTTGTGTGGATTTCATGTCTTGGAGAGGGTGAGATTTAAACAAGTCTCGGTGGGTTCTGATTGCATATCCAGCTTGGTAGCTTTCTTGTTCAGTTCTCAAATAGCATTCATCCACACATAATTCAAAATCTAGGATATCTAAAGGGGTTTCAGGAAGGTCAGATAAAACCAAGGAAAACTGCCAAATAAGTTCATAGCAGTTAGGAGTTTCTCCCTACTCTGGGAGAAGAACAGCAAATTTCAGGGTGTTTCAACAGTGGATAGAAATGTGTACAGGTAAAAGCTAAAGGATTTCAAAAGAAGTCATTCTAGAAACAGGAAAAAAAAATGTCCTGTCTTTTCAGTCAAAAGGAAGGTCTGAGTGGTATGAGGGATCATGGGGTTAAGTGTAGATCGTAAGTCTAAGTCAGCACGGTCCTCTGTTGACCTTGAGCAGCTGCCCCTGTGTGCAAACCAGGAGGGCAGGTTTTTGTCATGAAATAAATGTGAAGATACAATAAGCAATGGATCTCTGATGTGCATTTTCTTGTTAAGTTAGAATCCACAAAACTTGTCTCCATGTACAAATAGAAAGAAAGATTTATGATTATTGGAGAATCCGTTAAGTTGTAAAAAAAAAAACAAAAAACCATTCTTTAGTGAGTCTGTGTGATACAAGGGCTCAGGAGTGTCAGCTTTCATTAGCTTATAGGAAGGAGAAGCTGGTCCAGAAGAAGTAAGAAATCCAATGCCTACGATATCCTACGGGACCAAGAAATCCTCGAAGATATCTTTTGTTAATTGGCCAAGAAAGTCATGAACAGGTTCCAATCTTTAAAGCGAAAGAGACTCTTAATTTTTACTTGATGTCATGGCCAAGAAAATGCACCTGGGTCTGGTAAAATTGGAGTTTATCCTTAGAGACTTTATGTCCCTGTACACTAATAATGTCAGCAAGTGGAAGAAATCGATTCTGCAAGACTCTCGATCTTGAGAACAAGCAGAAGATCATCCATATGTTGTATAAAAGTGGAGTCCTTGGGAAATTGGATGTCTCTAATGGTTCAGGTATAGTTGAGTATTGGCGAGAAGGAAGAGGATGATTCTGTAAACCCTTGGGCACAAATGTCCATGTGTATTGTTGATTTTCCCAAGTGAATGCAAATCGGTACAGCAAGTCTAGAAGAAAGGATAAACTAAAGAATGCCAACCATAGTTCTATAGCTATGAAGTAAGCAGTGGTCTCAGAGGTTGAGAATAGGATGGTTTTCAAGATAGCAGAGAAGCAGGAAAGTAAAATCTCCCTAATGGCCCTTAAATCTTGTACAAAGTGGTAGCCATACCGATTTGTCTTTGTGACAGACAGGATAGAGGTATCACAAGGGCTGATTCAAGAATATTAAGCCCTTGCTGGAGGCACATGGATATAATGAGCCATAGTCCTTCAACAGACTCCTTTTTTCAGTGAGTATTGGGCACCTTCAGCAAGAATATAGCAAGATTTATTGAGATATTTACAAGTTCTGCCTCTTTTATGTGTCCCACATCTGAACCATCTTTGGTCAAGAGGCTATTAAGGACACACTCAGAGTCTAGGGTGTCTATCCAGGAGGCATCGGGGAGTAGTAATCAAGCTGTGCTAGTATCAGCTTGTAAGCCAGAGATTCTTCTGCCTCTAAGAGTTCTAGAAATACTCCATCTGGTCCACATTTAATAATAGCACCCCATTTACAAGGTAAATCTCATCACAACAGATTCACCACCTGGCTTTTATTACTCTATCATCCCGATGGGTGATATTGACCCATTACTACGGCTACTGCACCTCCCACCAGCCCTGGCCTGCAGAAGACAGCCACCACTGAGCTTCTTAGCGGTGCTGGTACCCCAACTGCCAGTGAATGATTAACGCCTTTGGTGAATGTTGTATCCTCTGGGCCTTCTCGAGGTCTTCTGGCCTTACCTGGAATATCAGCAACTCCTCTCTACTTCCCCCTCAGCTTCTTCATTTCTTCCTCTGCCATTTGCCAGAGTAACTCAGGCATTTCCCCTTCATTGAGAACAGCCCATCCCCTTTTTCCAAAAATCTAAGAGCTACTCTAGCAACAAAAACTCTCAGTGTGTGGGTTCCTTTACAGAGTGTTAAATTCCAAGGCTTGAGGAAAGTGCCCTTAAGTTAATGAATTCTTGCTCATCCAACTTTACATTCCTACTCCCTTGATCAAACAACTGCAAAATCCAACCCTAGGAATGCTCCGGTGGCTTCTGTCAGCTCACACCGACTAAGCTAATTCTTACAGCTCCTGCAGGGCACAGTCTCCTTCCTCACTTATCAGGCCCAATATGTCTCTAGCTAGGTCATGCTGGGTTTTATCTTAGTTACTAGCCTGGCACTGATTTAAAAGATACTGTATTAATAGGAAATTTCAGGTATAGTAAGACCTGGGACTGAGAAATGATGGCCATTGAGAAGATAGTTTAATACAATTTCCAAGAGGAGAGGGCATGTCACGCCACAGAGGGGCCACACGGGGAAGCCCTGGGATTTGTCAGGAGGCAGAGGAAGATGGGGAATTGTAGGCAAGAGTTTTTACTGTGGTTTCTATAGGAAAGAACAGGCAGAACCTGGTAAGCAGGTTTAGGATTGGCTGGTTTGAATAATTTCGGTGGTCTCTGGGGCACGGGGTTGTCCCTAGTTGTCAGGTACTTGGCCCTGGAGTGATTAGGGCAGGTAATGGCCTTGAGTAGACTCTGGATTACTTGGTTTGTATTAGGAAGGATTCTTCCTAAGGGTAGGGAGAGAGATGAGGGAGGCAGAAAGCCAAGGCAAAGCAACTCAGGTGTATTAACAGGTTGTGCAGAACAAGGTATAACCACCAAATGCACGTAGAGCAGATATTCAAGCATCAAGTTTACAGAAGCTGGAAGCATGATTAGTACAGGCACCCACAAGAGGAGGTAGGGACAGCTCCTGACAGATACCTGTTTCCTTCCAGGGGAGAAACTTCTGCAGCATCTTCCAGCACATCCTAATAGGGATGGATGGGCCCTCTGTGAGCTCTGAGGTTCATGGTGTCTACAGAGCCAAAATCTTCAGAGATATGTATCCAGATATCCCCACCCCATATTTCAAGGCCTCTCATTTTCCCAATCTTATACCTTCCCTAGTATCACGGACCTACATTGGCTAAGCATTCAAATATCTCTGAAGCTCTGGGACTCTAACTGTAAAATCCTTAGTCATCTGCTCTTCCACTGCAAGGGAAAATGGCTTCGTTGTAAGCCACCACAGAGGCTCTCTGGCTCTCACAAAGTAATGAGTCTTTACCTGCTAGTTAACGACCCTCAAAGAACCCTCGGTTCTTTGTTACCCCTCCTCAGGGCACAGCCATACAAGTTAGCCTAAACCAACTGATTCCACTGTCTTTGTAAGCATCGTCACTCTCCCCACCCCTAATGTCTCTCAAAGTCATGAGTCACAGAACCTGCAAGGCACCCCAGCAACTGGGCTGCCTCCTAGTCCAAGGGATCACCCAGGTCCCACACACCGCTCAGCAAATTGTGTTCTTCACCCACTGTGCAGTGAGTGAGCCGATCCAAAGTCCCTGTCTTCTTGCCAGGTTTTTGGACCATTCTTGCTACCATTTGTATTACTTGGCCAAGAAGCAGACACCAAGATGGGATTAGATATACCAGAAACGTACTGAAGGAAGAGGCAGGAGAAAGCAAGAAGATAATTCAGATCACAATGTAAGTCTGATGCTTGCAGAAGGACAAAGGGAAGAACGGAGCATAGACTAGAAGGAGTATTGGACTGCAGAACAATTCAGGAAATGTTACAGCCAAGTCCTTAAGTGAAAGTTGCCCTTAGGATTAGCCCTACATCTCATAATGAGCCTGTCCTAGTATTCCTGCCACACTTAGTCACAGGCATGGAGCAGCCAACAGAAGCATGGCCCTGACATGAACATGATGGAGGATCCAGAAGGTACCAGCTGGGGACGTCCTTCAGTGAGTCATCTCTTGCGCTCTTTCATATGCAGAAATACAACATTCAACTTCACTGGCTTAGCCAAATTCAAATTAACCTGTACAAAATAGGAATGTAAAATGATTCTTGAATATATTATATAATGGTACATTTCTATCCAATTATATTTTTTACCCTTTCAAAAAGTCCTCTTTTGGGCTTACTACCACATCTGCATACGTAGCCAAAGAGACGGGCGTGTCCAAAGAGAATCCCTCCGGATACCTTGCTCTGTGTCCTCTCTGCACATTGCATTGTTTCTTGTGTTTCTCTCAGATATCCGCAGACATTCAGTCATCACCAAGCCTTCACTTGGAAAGATCAGGCATTTTACAAAATATGTGCATTACAGTACTTATAAGTTTCACCATTCATTCATTCATTCATTCATTCTGCCATGTTTTCATTAATTCAATGCCACTAGTAATCATCCTCTATGTACCAGCCACTCCGAAGCTCTGCGAGCCCATAAAGCTGATAGCATGCAATTATTCAAAATACACAGTGAGCACCTGCTTCTTGGAGTCTTCTCCCCATCCACAGGTTACCAATATTAGGACGGTATCCCTTACAAATTATGTAAGCTATCCTATCCTAACAAGCACATCAAATACAATCAGAAGGAAACAATCTCCAGCTGTTTTTCCTACAAAGAATACATATGTAGATTCTGCCATCAGATTCCTAACTACATGAATGAAAACCTATATTTTCCTCAGGAAAGATTTTTTTTTTTTTAAAGATTTTATTTATTTATTCGACAGAGATAGAGACAGCCAGCGAGAGAGGGAACACAAGCAGGGGGAGTGGGAGAGGAAGAAGCAGGCTCATAGCGGAGGAGCCTGACGTGGGGCTCGATCCCAGAATGCCGGGATCACGCCCTGAGCCGAAGGCAGACGCTTAACCGCTGTGCCACCCAGGCGCCCCTCAGGAAAGATTTTCTAAACCACTTACTGAGTCAACTTTGGATGCAGTCACAGCACAGTGCAAATCAAGAAGAGAAGGTTTCATATCAGAAAAACCTTAGGGCAAGTAAAAAGGTAAAATACATATATAATATTTCTGAAATTATCCAATGGATATTCAAAGAAGCTGGCTACAATTAAACCTCACCTCCAACAGGGCCATGCTGAAAACCACAGAATATAGATACCATTTTATTTCAACAGACCTGCGAGGTAGCTGATGTTTTGACATTAATTGAAAAGAACGTTGTATTTGCTAGAGTTAAAATTTCTGAGACTGTCAATGCACTTACTGAAAATTCATTTGAGAATCCCCTTCTGATGTCTGTTTAACCTGAGTTTCAAACCCCCAGGAAAACCATGATCTCTTCATCTATATCTTATCCAGCAGGAGGCAAGACACTTAATAAACTGAACAAGACTTTAGAAAGATGGAAGTCTTAAATTTGAATTCAACCCATAGCTTACTTGCCACAGACGCTCTTTTTCCTGGAGAAACCTCAGGCTGTTACAAATGAGAAGCAGAGGTGGTACAGCCCACCCCATCACATACAAATGTTTCCTATCTGAGGGCTGCAGCTGATTGATTTGTTTCTCCTAAGGCAGACCAAGAGGAGTATCTCTCCATAAAAACAATTGGATGTAAAGTAGTGACACGTCAGAATGATGACAACAGAGGAAGAGTACCAATTAGCAGAAGAAACAATTAAAAGAAAATAAATGAGGGATTCCAAAGGTTTTTACTTTTGTAATAATTAGCTAAAAATTTCAGGAGAGGGATTTTTAAATTGAGGAGTCACGATGAGACAAGTTTTTGTGTAACTCAGGATCATTACTCTCACAGTCCCTCAAACTGTGACACAGATGAGTTGGCTCGTACAAGCATTCATTCATTCATTCATTCATTCCCTCATTGTGTTCCTGGGTGTAAAACTCATGAAGGACGGTATTCTTGCATGACTGCCCCGTTTTAATGTTGAGAAGGCAAGGGATTTTTGTAGCTGTCCTTCAAATGTAAGAATGTAGGCAGATGCTAAAATAAGTCTTTAAAACAATGGGGCTGAAATCAGCCTATTTTGCTTCCCACAGCTCTGTTGACAAAATAAATCTATGTTGTGATTTCAGGTCAGATATTTTGGCTTTACGAAATTACACTAGAATGGAAATGCTTACCAAGAATTTTATTGAGCCAGTGGTCTACAAATAACCCATAAAATTTGGTATCTGTAAACAGTGTGTGAACATGAACATTTAATGCCTCAGCTCTGCTCTACGAAGACTGTAAAACTGTCCTTCATTCTATACCGTCAAGGTCAAAAGAATAAATCAAATCCAAATAAATTTTTTTTCTAAAATCCATATGCACCAAGAAACTCTAAAAATCCCTGGGGTGAAAAGAACTCTTTCTAGTCCGGCTTTGTATTTCCTCTCTGTTCCTAACTGTTCAGAAACATACCCAAGTGATTCAGTATCATCACAGGCTACTCACCTCCACATTTTTCGCTTTCAAATAGTTTATACTGTGAAATCACAAAGGCACTGATTGTCATTCTCAAAAGACAGAATCACTCTACTATCACATCAAAAGCATTTGAATAGTTCCTCTAGTTATGGAGAAGGTTAAAGCTAAAATGTTGAAACTGTTGCATTATTATTTTGAAATGAAATAGCAAACCACATCAGACAGCTCAATTGGCACAGAATTGTGCATGCTTCGAAAACTAAAGACAAATGCCTACACTATGTTCTGTATCTCTTATATTTGATTTATGTTTATTTTCCACGTGCGAGTCTCCATATGTTCTGGTTTTCCATTAAGAAACAATAGGGGAGTCCTCCTGAAGCTAATTTAACACCTGTGAATTCCCATAGGCTGTAACCAGGGACAGTAATCGGTTTGATTAAATGATGTCTTAAATTTCAAAGGTACTAAGTTCAACTTCTGCACTGGGACTCTATTTTCACGACAAGTTCGTTTTTAATTTTAGTGATTATATGCAATGGACAGAATTATAGTGGCTAACAGATGTACAATTTTAACTTTCTGATGATAAAAGTATGAAAAGCTCCTCAACTTTGACATCAGTATGACTTTTTGAAATTCACACATCACCACAAGTACAGAATATCCAAGCAATACTTAGATTAAAGAGTAAAAGATCTTCTATCCTAGACGTCTTCCTATGTCCTTCAGTCCGTGAGCACTTTGCATGCATGGATTATACACAAAATACAGCATACCCCCTTTTCTGGACTCGTCTCCTAGCCAAGTAAGAGCTGGACTATTTTCCTCAAGCTTTTAATAAATTCCAACAACAGGCTTCTAGAATAAACTCCCAAGTAAGGCAGTCCACTGTGATTCTCTTTTCCTGAAAGTGTGGTTTACCTCATGGGTACCATGAAACTATATTGATTCTTCTCCAGGTGATTCAGCACCGAGCCAGGCTGTATTGGCTGATATAGAGCAACTTTCTCTTAAAGAATTTACACAATTGCAATAAAATACTAATGTTTCCAACAGCACAATTCTTCCAAAGGAGCGCTCATTGGTTTAGGATTTCCTTATGAAATAAAACTTAAAAGAATAACAGTCTGTCTGAGGGGGGTTATAACATTATTTCTCAGCCTTTTTAACGCACTGCTTCTCCTGCAAAACAAATCATCAATCCACATCTGGTTCTGCAATTAATTCATTCAGACTTAGAAATAAATTAGAGCTCTGTGATGTGAGCATATACGTTCTTCACATTACACACATCCCCTCCCCACGGTGCCCAATCCTCCTCTTTCCCTTTGTGAACCGTTCTCCGAGGAAGTCAAAACTAGAGAGAAATCTGCAAGCTGCAGTCTAAGGGATTTATTATCAGCATAATATAAGCTAACAATACAGGTCCCCAAAATGACTAATAAAACCACAAAATACAGACCCCTAAGAACGTATTTAAAAATACTCTAGATAAGGTACAGTCCTGATCTTTTAGGGTAAACCACATAAAGCTAATGTCCTGAGAAAATTCATTCCCCAGATCTTGACAAGACTTGTTTCTTCCCTCTCTCTAGTTCCTTGTTCAAATGTCACATCGTCAGAGGGGTCTGCCCTAAATATAGCATCAAACGTAATGCCTTCCCTGACCACATTGCTCACCATGCTGGATTTTTCCTCCTAGCGCTAATTAACATCTAACTTTATAGTGTGTATGTACTTGCTTTCTGATTATTTCTCTCTTCCACTAGGATGCAAGCTCCATGCGGGCTTGGTCTGTTACATTCATCTCTAGTCCCCAGCACCTGGAAGAGCGGTACTTGGTAGGCACTCAATAAATGTGTATTAAGTGAGTAAATGGATACATGTGTCCTGAATTCCAGATGTAAAACCACTCATATACAAAGGGGGGAAACAAAGTAGAATGAAAAGTCCTAACACGATACTTCTTCCTAAAAAACAAACCAATATGATTGCAAGGCTCATGCCTCAAAACCTAGAGAAGTAAATAAAATTAAACCTTGCAGCTTCTAAAACATACATAAATTTATTATTATATTTTCCCCAAGCATGGAAATCCACAGTTTCAAAACCACCATCAATCTATATTATATAATTATTTTAGAAACAATACTTAAAACATATGAATAAGCTGACTGAACAATTAAGCACTCAAGAATGTAGAGCCTCTAGCCTAAAGTATGAATTTGAAATCGTTTTGTCACACTGATTATTACACTGATTGTAGCCTTTTAGGAAAGGAAAGTAGGCATCTGGGAATGCCGCCTACTTATGCCAGGGACAAGTCGCACAATTCCCAGCTGTCTATGGTCTGAGAGTCAAGGCCCTGGAGTTATTCTCTGTAGCAAACTTACTGAGCCTTTCTGGTTTACAAGTATAAGTTCCAGTGATAAATCTCCCTTGGCTAATCAGAACCTTACCATCAGAAGGTGTACCCCCTTTCAGGGTCCCCTGAGTTCGCCAGGACCAGGGAAACCATCACTCCCCATACCTCATGCCTCCTTGTATGAGCACTTCCAGCTTTTATCGGTGGGCAAGAACATCGTCGGGGCAGATACGGACAGAAGGTTTTGTCCCTTTTATTTACTAACTTCTCTGCAAAACGTAGAATGCCAGCGCACTGCGTATCGTCCTGTACACATCACTGTTACATAGAATCTCAGGATCACTGAGCAAATGAAATCATTAGCAGCAATTATAGATTATTACTCAGTCTCTGATTTGATGCATCGTAAAAGAGTTACCTTTTTATAGCGTTATTAAAATATTCTAAAAGATGCATTCTATCCCAGCCCTTAGGAAGAACTTTCTTTCCTCCCCATTTATGTCTCACACTAAACACTCAATTTGAGCGCAGTCCTATAATGGCGCTGTCTTGTGGTTCTTCTCGTCCTAATTTTTCTTCATCAATTGGTCAGGTTAACCTTTACCGAGAGTCTTATCTCATCTGGAGTGCTCTTCCATCATTCCCCAAGTGCTGTCTTCTCTAATATTTCCACTTTTATCACCTAATGTTATTATTTGGTGTTGAAGGCAACGGTGCCTGCCCATACCTGGCAAGCCGTCACTTCGATGATGGTCTCTCACCCCTCACCTACAGCGAAGCAGGGCCGTCAGCCCCCCGGAGGTAGTCTTGGGCCTCAGGTAGAGACCTCCCATTCCGCTTCACATCCTGCATGGGCACTAAAGGGATGGGGCCTTGAACCTTTAACTGCTCAAACCTAAGTAGGAGCAAACCTCTATTTCCCAGAGCGAATTCTTGAAAAAATGAGCCCCTGACTAATTTTCTATGTAGGAGAAGGAGCATGGTGTGAGACGAGAGGTGTAGATAGTACACTGGAGGCCGTTTCACCTAGGAATAACCTGTTTCCTTTGCTTAATTAAAAATATACATTTTTACAGGCCCTACATTAAGTGATATGGTGATACAGGCACAATCACATCTTCATGAACAAGTTCTAATTATACTGCAGAACCACCTGGGATTCCTCCAGGCAAAATGAATGCGTTTTCATCTTTCCGGTACCATATAGGCAAACTGGCTTCTTGCTTTCAAGTACCCCCCTCACATTCTTTGTTACCCTAGCAGTGAAAGCCAGGCCTGCCTGCTGTATAAACATACACCCTTGTTTCCAAGTCTCTGGTCTTACAGTACAGAAGAGCTTTATTAGTGAAATAAAACACCATTCACACAAAGAAGGCAAAGGAACAACAAGCCTGTAGCAAATGATTCCTGACAAATAGACAAATAATTAATGACTGATTATCAACAAGGTACAATTATCTGGAGCCGTGTAATGATTATAAGTCATGCTGGTGAGCAAGTTTTTTTTTTTTTCTTTCTTTCTTAACCCCTGAGCAAGTACACAAAGGCATATGAAAAAAAAAAAAGGCATATTTAAATGATTTCCCTCCATCTGCCCATCACGGCATTTCCCACTGTCACGCCTTGTCGGTGCTCAGGGGAACAGCTTCACGGAAGCAATGCGAGGTTTCTAAATAATACATCAAAACTGAGCTCATCGTTTACCTTCATCATTATTTCTCTGTGTCACCAAGCTGGAATTCTATTTTCATGTTCATTGCAAATTTCCATAGCCGTCCTGGGCTGCAAGGTACAGGGGAATAAAGAACCCTTTGAGAGAGTGTGAATGTCATGTGGAAAGAATTGTTTGGGATCAATAGGCAAACAAAGAACTGTGGTGAAAATTGCGTGTGGAAAGAAAGATGCTCATTACCCCCTGACACAAAAATGTATGTCTTTCCTGTCTGTGCAGCCATGGGGTCCACAGGGACCTGGAGACCATCAGTTGAGTTTGACACCGTGTTCTGTCATAGCTGCAGAGAAATGGCTGTAATATGGCAACCACACAGGGAATGGCATCTGATAGATGGAAATGAAAAATCTTAGGAAAGAACCACCGGAAAGCCAAGCCCCATCAGTTACAGCGCTGAGTGTAATTTGCATTCCAAACCCTGTATTAGTCAGTATTTTACAACAGTTATTTTTAACTATGTCATGAAATATTTACTTGACCAAAAAAAAAAAAAAAAATCATTTGACTATCTTTGGAACAAAGTTCTTGATAAATCATTGAAATCACACTGTTCTTCTTGTATATGGTATTTTCTCAAGAATAGTGAGAGTATCAGGAAATTGAGAATCTAATGAAATGCTCAAAATAATAATTTTCATTTTTTTAACACATGAAATACTTTCAAGTAATTGTGCTCCCATCAGGAAATCTGGAATATAATCAAAATAATGATTTATTTTCCATAAAGATTTACGTTAGCACTCCGTAATGCCAAACTTGTTTTCTGCTAAATGAGCTTAAATAGCATTTATCAATATTAATCCTCACTAGGATGTAGGGAAGAGAAAATGAGAAAAATTGGCCCCTATTTGGCAAACCTAATATTTTATTAATCGTTCCTTTATGCTTTTCTTAGAAAACATCACATACTCTGGCTTAGATGGTTGCATAAATTCAACAGTTAATATTGACCAACATTAAGTGAAAAGGGTACAAAATCCCTCAATAACAAAAGTATAGTAAGAACCAAGCAGGAGTCGTTTGAGAATTTCTACATTTTTAAGCTGTTTCTCCATTAGAACAACCCTTTACTCTCTGTAATATCTAAACCAGAAACAATGCCCTAGAACACTCTTTGCAAAAGTAAAGGAATTTTGCTAGTCTAAGTAAATCTCTGTTTCGGTGGCTTTCACCCTCTTATCCTCTCAAATGCTCAGTGTCTTTGATGCCCAGAGTCCTTCGGAGTACAAACACATCAGTCCCAACCCACCAAAAGCATCAGCACTCTGCTCATCTTCAGCCATCCAAATGCCTACCTTTGATGGCTCTCATAGTTAAGCCCACAACCTAACTAAATATCTAAGCAGGCAATCCAAATTTAAGTAACAGGCTACTCCATTTGAGTTTACTATTTCAAGTTAGAGTAATATTGGTAGATAGTTACTTTCTGTGACGATTGGATATTTTAATGTTATTCTTATGTACTGGACTATAATTCCCTCATAGGAGATCATGTCTTGCAAAGTTATGAAGGAAATGCATGTATTATTTCATTAACTTAATGCAAAACTACATTATGCATACCAGGTTCTAAAGTCTGTAAGAACCTTAAGGGGAAAATCCATATATTAAGATTCTTTTTTATTTCCCCCCATATTGTGAGGGCATAATGGGAATTCTAGAGCCTTGAGGAAAACATGTCATCAATAAATATTTCCTGACTTGATTTATGTTGGATTGATTTATGTTTACTTCTCAGATGGGTCAAAGATGGAGTCAGACAGTCTGGGTTTAAAACCTGATGTCAGTTACTCTGTGTATGGTCCGGGGAACTCTCCCACCCTCTGAACACTTCGGTTTCCACCTCTATAAAATCTGCCTAATACCAGATTTTCATCTGTTTAGTTGGTGTGATGATAAAATGACATCATGGGTACTGTACAGGGAGAGAGGCCTGGTCAACAAATGTGGCCTGTGGTTACTATTCTGTGTTATACATGGACTTTTATTTTAAATAGGATATTATTTTATCTAGCTGTTAATATGCTGCATAAATTTACTTCAAGGTAATCTTGCTCTGACATTTTCCTTCAAAAACAAGAATCGCTCTGCCTTACCTTATATAATAAAGACAAACACTGCAACATCACAAAAAAGTAAGTGACAAATGTTTAATAGGCTTCAAATTTCATAATAAAAATAATTAAATGGTATTTGAAGTAGTTTTAGGTTAGCGTAATTTCCCCTATTGAGAACATACTAGGTTTCTATGAAATATTGCATCAGTCTAGACAAATGATAAATATAGAATGCAGACACTGTGTTTTCAACATCTATTAAGTAGATCGAAGCAGTCAGTTTAGTATCTTGCCTAACGCCATGTAGCTATGTAGCTCTAGATCCAGGATTAAAACCCAAGCAATCTGACCCTTGATGTCCCATTCTTAACCATTATCCTTCCTGGTTACCTTTATCTGTCATGGCGTCTCAGATACTGCCATGCTGAGCATGTCCTGTTGTAAATTAACTATAAATCCACCTGTTCCCAGCAGCTGCAAAGAGAACTAGAGAACCTTCAGCCATTTGATAGAAGGAAACATCATTCCCAGGAAAATAAATGCAATTTTTCTGATAAAAATGGCATTACAATTCTGCAAAGCTTTTAATTATCCACTCTTTTTGGAAAATTTTAAACATAAAAATAAATTTGCACAGACTATAACATAAACATATCATTATAGCTTAATGTTAAGAAACAACCTTGAGGGAGAAAATAGTTGCTGATATCAGAAAAAAAATATCAAATTTAAAACCTACTATTATCATAAGGAGTACTAATAGTCGTGTCATGAAAAACATTCCTTTTCCGATTCTTTAAAGGAAGAACGGAAATGTCAGAAACCTAGCTAGCTTCGATTAGGCGAAAATCTTTTTTAGCCGTAGAAATATAAAGTCACTGTGTCAGCAGCCCCGAATGTGGAGGATTTCCATTCCCTGAACTGGTTTGCTGTTAATCCAAGGCAGATAGATCAACTCATTTTACTGTCAGAGGAGAAAACTCAAAATTGTACTTCCCCTGGAAATATAATTTAGGCCCCTTCACACACACATGGCATTTCGGGTGAGCACAGATTTCTCAGTGGTGTGGCAATGACTCAATGTGATATAACAGTTATTATAAAGAGAGAATGGCAGACAGTGAAAACCAGGGAGCCTCCAGGATCCTATTTTTTTTCCAATTGTCATTTTTACTTCAAAGTAAACTCTGGTTTTTAACAACAATACTGTGAAATAAAGAGACAAAATGAAATGTTAGAGCTTGGTCTGGTTCCCCACTCAAGGAGACAGTATGTGCACACACTGTGCATATGCTCTTTACATATTCAATTGTCAATATCTAGGTGCACAAGAGAAACATTTTTTTATCAAAATGCCTTGACAAGGTTTGAGACAGCCCTTGTATCAATTCTATAGAACCGTGGCATTTTATTTTATTTTTTAAAATTTTTTATTTAAATTCAATTTAATTAACTTATAGTATATTATTAGTTTCAGAGGTAGAATTTAGAGATTTATCAGTAGCATATAACTGAAAGACCCAGTACTCATTACATCATCTGCCCTCCTTAATGCCCATCATCCAGTTACCCCAACCCCCCGCCCACCTACCCTTCAGCAGCCCTCAGTTTGTTTCCTATAGCTAAGACTCCCTTATATGGTTTTTCTCCCTCTCTGTCTTTATCTTATTTTATTTTCTTTCCCTTCCCCTATGTTCATGAGTTTTGTTTCTTAAATTCCACATTTGAGTGAAATCATATGATATTTATCTTTCTTTGACTGACTTATTTCACTTATTCACCCTCTAGTTCCATCCACATCATTGCAAACAGCAAGATTTCTTTCTTTTTGATGGTTCAGCAATATTCCATTGTGTGTGTGTGTATATACACATATATACACATATATATACACACATATGTATACACATATATGTGTGTGTGTGTGTGTGTGTGTGTGTGTGTGTGTGTGTGTGTGCGCGCCACATCTTTTTTATCCATTCATTTGTCGATGGACATCTGGGCTCATTCCATATTTTGGCCGTCGTGGGCATTGCCTCTATAAACATTGGGGGGCATGTGTCCCTCCCAATCACTATGTTTGTATCCTTTGGATAAATACCTAGTAGGGCAGCTCTAATTTTAAGTTTTCAAGAAACCTCCATACTGTTTTCCAGCATGGCTGTACATACCAGTTTGCATTCCCACCAACAGTGTAAGAGGGTTCCCCTTTCTCTGCATCCCCGCCAACATCATTGTTTCCTGAGTTAGGGCCATGGTATTTTAAGAGGCTCATCCTTACTTACATATAGCAAGACCAGCACATCAGTAGGTAACTGCCATCACAAAGATCATTTTGGGAGTGACGTCAGCAAGATGGCAGAGAAGGGGACACAGGCCTTCATCCCCTACAAAAACTAACAATGAGACAGCTATCCACAAATGAAAATAACCCTAGGAGGGTTCAAGAGTCCAATTAAAATCTGTTGCAACACAAGTGTAGCCAAAAAATAGAGAATGGCTGCGTACAACATGCTGTGATACATTTATATATATATAAACATCACACTGTACACCTTACACATATGTAATTTTTACTTATTACACCACAGTAAAACTGTAGGGGAAAAGAAGAGATCATTTACTCTCCCAAGAGAGGGAGCACATGTTATGTCAGAAGAAGCCACACAGGGAATTAAGGGTAGGACACGGGGCAGAGAGAGAGGGAGCTGTGGGAAATGTCTTCACTGTGATTTCCTTGGGAAGGAATATGTGAGGCAGCGAGCAGCCTTAGGACTGGCCCTGGGGACATGGGGCTGTCCTCATGTGCCTGGTACCTGGCCCTGGAATGATTATGGCTGGGTTACTAGGCCTGGAGGTAGGGGCCCAATACGGCATGTTGGTTGGGGTGGAGTTAGATAAGGGTACTGACTGGTCTCTATTCAGGGCCTCAAGCCTGGGTCAAGAAGCATTTAAAAAACTGTATCACATGTGGTTTAACGAATTCAGGAACAGGCAGTCTAGTTCACTGTTGTCCATGAGAACACCAGATCTACTTTTTAAAACAGGGGAGAGAAGGTATTTTAGCCTCCAGCCTTTAGATTTGCTCTCTTAAACAACTTACATCAAATGTGGCAAAGTAACTTCCCACCTCTTCCCAAAACTTGTATGTTCTGATGAGCTATGAATGCCATTGAATTTCTCTTATATTTTGCTCAGGGTTTCACTAGACGCAATGATAAAAATTTATATTTAATCAACACTTCTACAATGAATATTTTACAATATAAGAAAATGCAGTCATCCTAACAGGGTGTTATTAAAATAATAGTGATTTTTTTTTATTGCTTTCCATGAGTCACATGCTGCTCTGGGTGCCTTATAATCATCAAACCTGATCCATCACTGTCTGCACTTTACAGATGAGGAACTAGTGCTCAGAGAAGTCAAGCAGCATAATCACTACTCTTCAGCAGCCATGAATCAAAACTGGTATTCGAAACCAGATGTTTCTGGCTCCAAGGTACCTCACTTCTAACTACACCAAATTATCTCTCCGTTCCATTTAACTACCTCAGAATACTTGCCTGAATACATGGCTACCTGAATGGGTCCTCGCAGAAAGGTCTTTGGTTGTCTGTTTGTTTCTGTCTGCTTTCACTATTTATGGCAATTTTCTTCCTCGAAGATTTTAAAGCAATTAGTCACCATTATACAGATAAATCAATTTAATCGTAAAGAGAAAATAGAGATGTAGTCTCCCTCCGTAGTAATAAATCAGCTCAGCACAACATTTAAATCAGGGTTTTCACTTCGTGCAAATATGTCTTGGATTTGTACGCCAGGGACTCTGGACAGGAGGACCCAGACCAACAAGGAGCCTGCTCTGCTGAAGTGGATGGATAAGTAATAGGCCATTCAATCTTCCCAACTCCCTGGACACTGAGGGCTGGAAATGAAGCACTTCGTTCTTGGGTATCTGTGTACATAATGAGCAGCAGGCCTCCCTGGGTGCACAACCCATATTCTCTCCACTAAGCTGGGATGCTTCATTTTCCTGAAAGCAATTCAATTCAATTCAAAATTCTTTTGAATACTAGCAAGGTCTCGTGATCCCAAATTTGAGTTTAACTGAGTAAAACTGTAGATTAAGACACGTAATTTGAGAGTCAGATCCCCTTCTGGCATTTGAGTGTGACAACAATATGTCCTCCAGAGGACAGAGGAAGATGCCCACACTCACTCTCTTCCCCCAAGGACATCCAAGATCACCAGGCTAGCCTACTCCCCAGAGAGCTGAGCTCTGCCATCTTGTCTACCACAGAGCGAAGAGATATGGCCAATGGAACAGCTGCACTCCCAACAGACCAACCTTGTTCATTCCAGGCACCTTTTGCTTTGAGGGTGCCGACATACCCTCAAGATGTGTTGAATTTAGACGGCCAAGAAATCAAGAAAAGCAAGTGTGAGAAGGACGGGGGAGTGGAGTGGAGGGGGAGGGAAAACAAAATGGAAGTTTGCATTATTTTTTTTACACTTCTCAAAAGAGAAAGCAATAGGAATGCTTCCATATCAGAGAACTGTCAGGATCAGTGCACCTTTTATGTGCTAATATTTGTAAATATAAGCATACATAAATTTTAACTTATTTTCCTCAAAAATTCATCCATACCTTAAAGTAGATATTAAACTATTCCTGTGGCTATTTTACCAATATTTTAGACCCAAATGATTAAAATATTTAACTCATACAAATTATTATTTGACAAAATAAGAAAGGATTGACAATTTCAATGGATATGTAGAAAAAGCACTGGGAAAATAAAACTGAAAGCTAATAACTTGGAAAGGCATTTCAATTATTAACAGAAATTGTTCTCTCCATAAGTATCATATTTTAAAGACTGCAGCCAACTGTCTAGTTGCTAAATATCACACTTAGAGAGTAATTGCAAAAACTAACTGTGTCTATTTGTCATAAAACATCTGGCCAGCCCGGTAAAAAGAAGAAACCAGCCAGACCTTTTCCAAGTATAATATGGACATGAACACCAAGTAAACTATAGGAGACCATAAATTTAACAGCAGTTCGTCTTTTATGAAAGAGGCAGTATTGGAGGCATGAGTGAGATATTGTCTGGTATTTTTTAGTGACATTATTATACATCATGAAATCACAATATTGAAAACTAGAATTTTCCTGAAGGGAAAAAAAAAAAAAAAAGCTCCTACATTTGTCTTTTCTCTTCCTTTTTTTTTTTTTTTTTTCTGGACCAGTATGGGTACATCTTCTGATTTTAACCTCAGACACTTAGGAGAGGCCCAGGGCCCTGACCAATGTGGGGACAAGAGCTTCTCCTTCTCGAGTCAGAACAACCTCCATCTTCAACCTGATCTTGGAAGCCCAGCTTCAAACAGAGACGCTTTCATTATTCTCTCCTGGCATTGCTGTTTAACTGCAAGTTATAAGACAGAATTGCTCATTTAGGAGAAAAACTACAATTCAAATTTATATGGAGAAGTGACTTAAAGTTACTCCTACTCAGATAATATTGTGAAACAAAAGAAATGTTCCCTTGTGAAAAGGAGGGATCTGGAATCCTTAGGCCAAGTGATGGTTCCACTGACTTTATGGGAACATTCATTCATTTATTCATTGACATATTCATTCAGTCAACAAGCACTTATTGAGTCCCTGCTGTGTGTGAGGCATTATGCTAAGCACTGAGGATACAACAATAACCCAACAACTGGCACCTCTGCTCTTGTGGAAATGACAGTCTACTTATGCAGACACCTCGGAGACTAAAATAAGAAATCTGGATGGGAATTTCTTGGGGGGTTTTCGGTAAGGAAGTGACATGATTTGTCCATAAAAGGGTGACTCTCACAATCACCAAGATGAGATTGTCAGTAGGATATGGAAGGGCACAAGGGTAGAAGCAGAGAGACTAGTAAGAAGGTAATATCATTAGATGATGGTGGCTTGAGGGAGGCTGGTGGCTGTGGCAGCGATGAGAAGGAACAGAATTCAGGAAGTACTATGAGGGAGAGTCAGAATCATCAGAGTTTGCAGATGGACTGAATGTGAAACTTGAGAAAACAAGAAAATCAAGAGATAGAGGACTACAGACAGAAGATGTCACATGCAAGAATTTTGACACGTGCTTCAGATATCCATCAAAACAGAAGACAGTCAGGACCCTGACACAAAAAGAAATCAGGAGAAGGAGTCAGATGGACAATTATCAGATTGCTCCCAGTAATGTGAGGATGCTAGTTGAGAGGACTGTTTTTGAGGAAGCCTAACAGGAAATTTAACAATATGCAAGGTGTTAAATACATACAGTCAAAATGTAGCTATGTATCTACAATGAGATATCACCTCGTAGCTGTCAGAATGGCTAAAATTAACAACACAGGAAACAATAGGTGTTAGTGAGAATGTGGAGAAAGGGGAACCCTCTTACACTGTTGGTGAGAATGCAAACTGGTGCAGCCACTGTGGAAAACAGTATGGAGTTTCTCAAAAAAGCCCAGCAATTTCGCTACTAAGTACTTACCTGAAACGTATAAAAAAAACTGATTTGAAGGAATACATGCACCCCAATGTTTACACCAGCATTATCTACAATAGCCAAATTATGGAAAGAGCCCAAATGTCCATTGACTGATGAATGAATAAAGAAGATGTTATAGATATATCTATATAGATATATATAGATATATATATCTAGATAGATAGATAGATAGATAGATAGATAGATAGATGATAGATAGATATACACACACACACACACACACACATATATATATATATATATATATATATATATATATATATATGCACAGTGGAATATTACTCAGCCATCAAAAAGAACGAAATCTTGCCATTTGCAATTATGTGGATGGAGTTAGAGAATTTTATGCTAAGCAAAATAAGTCAATCAGAGAAAGACAAATACCGTATGATTTCATCATGTGTGGAATTTAAGAAACAAAACAGATGAATATAGGGGGAAAAAAGAGAGGAAGGCAAACCATAAGAGAGACTCTTAACTATAGAGAGCAAACTGAGGGGGGAGGTAGGCAGGGGGATGGGTTAAATGGGTGATGGGTACTTGTGATGAGCAGTGGGTGTTGTATGTAAGTGATGAATCACTAAATTCTACACCTGAAACTAATATTATTACACTATATGTTAACTAATTGGAATTTAAATAAAAATTTGGAGAAAGAAAGAAATGTAACTATGTATCAATGCTAAAGCTGTTTCTCAAAATTCTGAACTAGGAGTTTAAACACAATAATTTTGAACAATTTAGAACCCTGACTTCTCAGAATAGACCAACATGTCAACTATGAAGCAAAATGCATACACTTTGGATCTGTAGAATTCTCCTGATAATTCACTTCAGACCCGATACTGGATCTTCTTCAATTTAAGATATTCTTGGGGTGCCTGGGTGGCTCAGTCGGTTAGGCATCTGACTCTTGGTTTTGGCTCAAGTTGTGATCTCCTGGTCGTGGAATCGAGCCCCAAATGGGGATCCACGCTGAGCATGGAATCTTCTTCAGATTCTCTTCTCCTGCACCTCCCCCACTCATACTCTCTCCCTCTCTAAAATAAATAAAATCTTAAAAAAAAAATAAAAATAAAAGGTCTGTTTTTTTGTTCTGCTTCATCGAATCCATTTTAAATTTCACCTTGGATATAAGAAAGATTCACTTATAACTGAAAAATGTACAGTAAAATATTTTAAACAATGAACATACACTAAACAATCCCCCCCAAATGAAATTAGCCTTCTAATTTATCTACCCATCCATCTTTCTGGCCATTTACTTCTCAAAGAGTGTCAAGGGAATAAATTGAGGGAGAATGTAAGAATCTTTAAACATTTACATTTGGATATATTGATTCAAAGTTTAGGATATCAAAGCAATGCAAAAATAAAGAGAAGTGCATGCTAACAGTATTTGTACTTGGGCTCCTCCTCTCAGATGGTGTTTACAACCCTCCTCCTAGCACTCAGCTTATTGCATCAGGTACTACTTGCTCAAGATCCGACTTTTACCGAAGCCTACTAGCCTTAATTAAGCACAGAACTAGTCAGGAGGCATCTGGATGATATCGACCCTGACTTCCTTCTCAGGCACTTTATAGGAGCGAGAGCCTCCACTAACATACGACCCTGGTGTCTGGGGCTAGTTGAAAAACAAGTAGAAGCCAATGTCCTATTTAACACGGTTCGTATAAAACAGCATGAACCTACAATGTACAAATCAGAATCATTACAATACTCAGATGATGCTAAATGCACTTAATTAAAAGATGTAAAATGACTCTTAGTAATGTTTTCACAATAGAAAAATTAACATGTGGGGAATGTTTGTCTTTTTCTTATAAATCTATAAAATATCTGAATGTTGGGACACCTGGGTGGCTTAGTCAGTTGGTTAAGTGTCCAACTCTTGATTTTGGTTAAGGTCATGATCTCAGGTTCCTGGGATCAAGCCCTGCATCAGGCTCCAGGCTCAGCGGGGAGTCTGCTTGAGGATTCTCTCCCTCTGCCCCTCCCCCTGCTTATTTTCTTTCTCTCTCTAATTAATAAATAAATCTTTAAAAAATAAAAATGAAGTATGTGAATGTTGAACTGATCATCTTTGAATTCTTACAACTAAATTTTTTTAATACCGCCAAGAACCAGGCCTTCTCAACACTCTGGTCAATAACTTCCTTCTGAAAAGAGAAGAGATATGCATATTTCTATTCCAAAAACTAGTGGAAAACAGCCCGCAACATTAAAGGACTGCTTTGTGGGTGTCTTCTGTCCCCTAGAGAGATGCTAATAAATTCACATCTGAAGAATATTATGTTCTCTCCTACTTCTCTAAAGTCTACTTTCAATGCATCTGCCCCAAGGAGAAATGTGACAAGCTATATAAAAATTTGAAATATTGACATTCTCACCTGCTAGTTTACTTCAACTTCTATAGAAACATTCATATATCCTTAAAAGATAAGAAAGTCATTTTAGGGTGGCGTTGTTGAAAATAGTGCCTTAGACAAATGAGTGCTCTTAGTAATTCACAGGATGTGAAAACCCTTCACAGGAACCTCATGCCCTAGCCTTGTATCCCAATAGATCATTATTATAACAATCGCATACATTTAAAAATACTGAAGATTAATGCACAGATTATAATATACCATGAGTCAGTTACAGCATCAGAGATCAGGGGTCCATAAAGCACTGTCCTAGGCTCACCACCTAGACACGTTATAACCTGTAACACATGACGTTTTTATACGTATTACATCCTTTGCTTCTTTACAGTTGCTGCTACCCATGGCTTACGCCAACCATCTCTCACCTGTACTACTGCAGTCACTGCTCACCTGGTCTCCCCTCCAACCTTCCCTACCCCATAACATCATGTCTCTGCAGTGGATTCTCACTGCTATTAAGATAAACTGCGACATAAGGTCCTGGGTCTACTATTTGGCCTGTGCCTCCAGATTCATTTCCAGACTCATTTCAGGATACCCTATCACATATTTTATTCTCAAAACGTACCGAAGTTCTTTCACTTCCTGCATCTCCCCAAGCTGTTTGTGCTCTTTGCCAGTGATCTTCTTTCTGCCAAGAACACTCCTCTTCTTCACCTTCTTCAGGCTAATTTCACTGTTCCCTCAGGTCGGAACTTAAGCATGGATTTCTCAGGGAGAACGATGATAGCTCACTGATGAGCATAGGTTCCCTGCTATATGCCTGCCCGCCATCCTGCACTCCCCCCTTATAACACGTCCCAGGTCATCATCATTTCTTAAGTAGCATCTGTTTTCTCCCTCTCACAGAACTTCTAGGGGAAAAGGGATTATGGCTACCTTTCCATCCCAGGTCACCCAAAACCTATCGTCATGCCCGACACAAAGTAGGCGTCCAAGAATTAGTTAATAAATAAATGATTTAATAAACATGGAAAATAGCATATCCTAAGTCTGTCTTGCTCTTTATTCATTAAACAAATCATAGACAAGACCCATGTAATCAATGAATTATACTGAAGAAACGTGTCAGCATAAATCACACGCCATGTCACCTGAGATTCTGGTTTGCTGGGGGCGGGGGCAGCTGGGATACAAGCCTTCCCTTTTCCTTGCACTCAGAATGAGAGTTTGATGTTTATTTGTTGTTCTAGTGACTTTACTTGTTCTTACTGACCAGTGCAATATTTAGCGAGTCAACATTAATCATTCTGAAACTCTGGAAATCAGAGAACTGAGCTTATGTACAAATGCTTTTTGTTTAAATTGCTTCCAGATGATAGTACTAAAAAACAACCTATTTTAAGGAGAATCAACTATGAATAATGTGAGAATTACAGTGAGGAAATGGAGTCTTCAGCTAAACTGAGAGGAGGGATTGAAGAGGAAATGAAGGTAAGGTGCATTAGTCTGGGACAAGAACTTTTTTTCCTAATAAATTAAAGGCAGCCTGATAATAAACATTTTTAAAGAGCTCTAAGTACATCACTGAGGACACTAGTGCTATTTATCCCATTTCTCTAACCACTGTCTGAGCAGTTTCCCATATAGGGAAGCTCTAATGGATTTAAATAGGTGTACCTGAAACTGACTTTTACGATTTCTGGTCCCACCCATTATACTCTTATTCTCCACACTACAGAACATTCAAAGAGCCATGGGGCTATTGATTGCTCATTTCCTCCTGATTTATCTGTGGTTTCTTATTTCCTTCATCGTGTGCCACCTGCCCCTTCGTGTATGGCCAACCCTTTTGGTATTCCCCACCCCCAACACTATTTGACCTCATGACCTTATAAAATAATTGATGATCTCCGGGAGAATCAATGTCCTACTTTGACCGCAATTTCTTCCTCTGGTCAGGGAAGATTTCCTGAATCCCACCCTATCCCCCTCCATTATGTTAGGACCTTATGCTATATAGTATAGTCATGCTTCTTTGTCATCCTCCTTGTAAGCACTTAGATACAACTAAAATTATGTAATTATTCATATAATGTGTTTCTTTCCAATCAGGCTGAGACCACTGTGAGTAGAAGGACCATTACAAATGCTGGTCAAGCAACCTTAGTTCTAAAGAATAGACATCCATCCTTCATAAAAAATAATTAGGGAAATCCTTGGTTGTGTGGAGAGACCGTTCAAATTGATTGTTTCTGCCTTTTAATTTGTATTTACAAAACAGAAGAAAATCCTCAGGATTAAAATTTGATTAATTGAAAGGCAAGAGCTATCTTCATAACTAGAATAGGCATTAAGTTCATGTTGGCCTCAAACTGTTCACAAGATTAATCTTCTTAGAATATTACTTTATTATGTCAATACACACAATGTTCAGGTTTTTTTCCAGATATACATACTGCCAAACTTATTAAATCAAAATATTTATCCAGACATTAAAGGCCTTTCACAATCTGGCTCAATCCTATTATCCAGTCATGCTTTGAATTATTCTTTAAAATCTTCCTCCTTCGTTCAAATCGATTTGCTCACAAATTTCTCCTTGATTTTTGCTTTATCTTGTCATATACCTTGAATATCCATCCTGACCTCAACTGATGCAAATCCTACCCCATCTTTCAATATCCAGTTAAAATCCACATCTTCCAAAAACTACAATGGAGAATATCCAGCCAAAATAGTGTCTTTATGTTTTTAGTTTTAATTAATTTTTGTATTGTATTAATCAGGTAAGCTATTGGCTATCACAATGTTAATGGCTTAAACACTAAGTTTTCTTCTTGCTCACAGACTAGTACTGAGTGGCCTCACAGATGGGAGGCCGGTCTCCTCAGCACTGCCACTCACAGACCAGGAAGACAAATGGTCTCCAGCACATTGCTTCCAAGGTGACTGTGGCAGTGATCTCCATTCCAGCCAACCAGAAGGGGACAGATAGTTTCAACAGGAGACCTAGCCAGAACTTGAGGTAGTGATCATATTTACTCACAATTCTTTTTTTTTTTTTAAGATTTTATTTATTTATTTGACAGAGAGACAGCCAGTGAGAGAGGGAACACAAGCAGGGGGAGTGGGAGAGGAAGAAGCAGGCCCCCAATGGAGGAGCCTGATATGGGACTCGATCCCAGAACTCCAGGATCACACCCTGAGCCGAAGGCAGACGCCTAACGACTGAGCCACCCAGGCGCCCTAACTCACAATTCTATTGGTTGGAACTCAGTCACATGCCATTCCTAACTTCATGGGAAACCACAAAATGTAGTCTAGCCATGTGGCCAGAGAGAAGTTGATGTGGACTTTACTAAGCAGGTAGGTTTCCCTGCCACAGAAATTGGATAATAGTGCTTCTTCAGATACTTACAGCATTTCTCATTTAATCACTATTTGTATCATTTTTATTATTTAACATTTTACATATGCATTACTGACTGACTTAAATATATAGTTCTTTCCAAATATTAGAGATCTGAGGTAAGATTTTTCCAGATCCTGGCTTGTTGTCAATCCTTTCTAAATTCACTAACAGGGGCTTGTAAGTGCAGATATTTTGAGATGTGGTAAAGAGCCAGAACTATATGTTTTATGCACCAGATGTAAGGAGACAGAGTTGCCATGATGTTGTGAAAGTTGAAAGAGGGAATTGTGTTCTCAGCCAAACACAAGGCTCTACCCACTCCAGCAGAGAGGAGGAATTTCAGAGAAGAGGTAGGCAGAGTTATACTACAGCTCTTCCAAAGCACTCAAGTCATCTCTTTCATGCATAGAGAAAAACAACATCCAATATCCCCCAAAAGCATCCAGTTTTAAGGAAATAATATATCCTTACGTTACACCAGTACATCAGCAGCTCTGAATAATTGTGTAAGTAGGGCAACTTGATGGGGGAATTTGTTTAGATTGGTAGGAATATAATTGATGATGATCTGTTTCTTATCCTGAGCAAGGGTTCATTTTGATCAGGGATGACTGATCATGAAGAGCCAGACTGGGAAGCAAGAAAGGACCACCAGAGTTAAACAGGAGAATGGGCTAAGCAGGAAGCAATTACAAGATGTTTAAAAAGGCAAGTGAAGGGGCACCGGGTGGTGCAGTCAGTTGAGCCTCTGACTCCTGGTTTTGGCTCAGTTCCTGATCCCAGGGTTGTGAGATCAAGCCCCAAGTTGGGCTCTGTGCTCAATGCAGAGTCTACTTGAAACTCTCTCTCCCTTTCCCTCTGGCCTCTGTCCCTCCCCACCGTGTGTACTTTCTCTCTCTCTCTAAAATAAATCAATCTTTGAAAAAAAAAAAAAAAAAGGCAAGTGAAACATAATTGAAATCTGATGGGTGATAATATGTGGAGATCTAAGTACACACGGTAGTTGATTTCAAATGAAATCTGGAAATAAACTGCAAAATCCCTGAAATGGATACATGTTCAGAGGCAAAATGCCCTTCCCCCAAAATATCGGAAAAACCAATGCTAAGGGCCACTGGGGTAAGAGACATAGGTCCCAAGGCAACAAAAGGGGCAACTATTATCGACAGGAGAGTAATCAAAATAAATCCTCCCCCCATATTTAGTCAAATTTGTACTGCAGGTTCCATCTCTGAAAATGGGCCCATGGCACAATCCTAATCTAACCCCACTATTGCCTTTCACCTGGACTACTTTTGTGGTACCAAGGCAGCTGTCAGGTGGAAATACAGAGATGAGGATGCTCAAGATTTGGAAGCTGTCGGCATGACTGGTAAAGTACTCAATGCACTACAGACGAACTGAGGTATGTGGGATCTGGGGCAGGACATCAACAATGTCTGCTCTACCTTTCCCCTTGCATGACTCAAAACCACTCATGCCCTATGTAACCAAAACCTATAGAGAACAACCACCACTGAGCTTCTCCATGTTTCTGATAACACATTCACTTGAGTATTCCTCACTCCTCTAATGAAAGGAGTATCTTCAGAATATTCCCAGGAAATACTACTAGCTGGAATTTCTAGACCCATGTAATAAAACCATTCTAGTCTATCTACCTTCCTGAGCCTTCCAACCCATTCCATAATAATTTTCTAAGACTTTTTGGTAATTGTGGACCCTCATCATATAAAAAGCTTTAAAGGGCCATCCACATGGTACTTTAGGAGTTCTTCCAGAGGTCTTTGCCATTGTGTTCAACACTGGGAGGCTCCTCCCTTTTAGAAAGGGGAGGAGCCACTTGTACCTGTCCAGAAGGTCCATGAGTACTTGGAGGTTCAAGGTTATCATGAGTCCACCCAAAAGTCCCCATCCCATGTATCAGGCTCCTATTACTTTATTTTTAGGACTGTGACTTGTGTGTAAGAGACCTACCAGGCTGTATCTTCTGTCTCCTTTAGGTTTTCATCTCCTGTTCAATTTTTAATACAATCTGTCCTATGGATACAGGAGTCTTCCAGTTTTCCAAGTGTGCCCTAAGTGATAGCTGTTGATATGAGCCAATTACTTTCTTTCCTTATTGTTCTAAGGAAATTAACAAATGCTAGTCAGTTCTACAGTCCATATAAGTACCATTGCCCTCATTTTGTGTTAAGACATAAGAGTTATTGCATAAGTGAGCAGTTCTGCTCCAACCTTTACCTCACCCCAGTCCACAGAGGGAGACTGAGTAATTATGGTGCTAGGGATTATCAATACCCCACTCACACCACCACCAGCAATAGTTCTTAATGCTATATGACCAGTGAATGGTCCAATTTCCGGAACACTCAGAGTCTATTTTTTTGGTATAACTTCTAGTACTACCCCTTTTCATTTGAGTTCCTTAAATAGAAAACACTGAGATAAAGACTTTCATGCAGGCGGTTTATTTAGGATATGATCCTGGAAACACAATTAAAGCAGTAGAGAAAGTGTGACAGAGAAAGGAGAAAGCTAATAAACAGGTTACTCTGAGGAGCAACTGGAGCTCAATCCCTCTAGGGCTTTCTGAAGAATCATGTAGAGATTCTTCATTATTTTTTCGCAGAGGGATGAAAAATTCCACCAGCTCTCTCCTCTGTTGAGGATTGAAGGTTAAGGCATGAAATGCTCACATGGCAGCTGAACAAACCAACAAGTTCCCAGGCAGGCAAGCCCATAGATGAGGGTGCTGGAAATAGGAAGGCACCCGGAAGCCTGGGAACTGTCCGTCACAGATAGCTGCATGGGAACTCAGGACAAGGGGACAGCGTCTGCCTCACTGATCCTGCCTCTTCCGTCCTTAAAAGGATTCAGTAACTTCCTATTGCCAAGTCAGAAACCACGTTCTGAGTTATAAACCCTCTGCCTTGCGATCCCTTTGTCTCAGCCCTCCAATCATGCCAGTCTTCTTTCCGTTCCTGAGGCCTGCTGTCCACATCAGGGCCTCTCTGGGCACTGTCCTGGCTAAAGCACTCTGGCTTTACTCCTTGATCTCCTATTTCCACACACCCCTCAGAATTTATGGATGCCATTACCCCTCAGGACGTCTTCTCTAAAACTTCAGCTAAGCTGAGCTCCTATCACGACTTACTTCTGTGGCATTGCACATGTCCACTTTCACGACATTTGTCCTTACGATTACGTGTTCAATGTCTGACCTTGCCCACTCAACTGGAAGCTACGTGAGAGGAGAAACTGTGTTTGTTTTGCATCTCAAGCAATCTAGCCAGAACGCGTCACCCAGCAAACCCTTAACTAATATGTGTTGATTGAGTAAAGAAAGAACTTAGAGTCAAAGTGTGAGATTCGAAGAGGACAACTGGCAGAACCACACTAATGGGGAACAGTGAACTAGTGACCAGTGATGTAACCACTCCCTACATATCGTGTCATCTTCATGGGGCTTGTAGCACCAACTAGCTCTATTCCTTCTTCCCTTGACTGCTGGCAAATGCCTATCAATGCCTTCAGATTTGTGTCTGTGGAGTAGAAAAACTGATTCTCATGGAAAAAAATAGCTTGGACAACCCAACCTTAGTTTTTGTAAATAGAAAGAACACATACAACTAATATTGGAAGAAACTGAAACAGGATAGAACACCTATTGATTCTCTCCTGGAGGGAAATATATCTACAAAGATAATTGGGCCAAATAGCGTAGAAAAGATTTAGGGGCATCACTCAGAACAGAATCTCAACAATTTTCATTACACACTTCTTTTTTCCCAATTTTGTGTGTTTCAGAACACACACAACAGTGAATGGAGAAAATGAATCACAGCTGAGATCTGGCCTGTCTGAGCCCAACGACACTTCTCCCCTCTGTCAAAGCACAGCCTACAGCGACGTGTATGCATCTACACCTGGGCTCCACTCGGCAACAGGAAGTGGCATCTGGGTGCAAGTCTGCCATTACCTAGTTCCAAGCCTGCGGACAGGTGATTGCAGGGGCATAAATGGTGAGCCCCCAAAAAATACGTCTACCCAGAATATCTGATTTAATTTTCTGGGGCAGGGATTCAGGTGTTGGTGTTTTTGTGAAATTTTCCCTTGATGATTCCTATATGCAGTTGGGGATGAGAAACATCGTAACAGAGAAAGCCTCACAGAAACAGAGTCGATTCTGGCACTGAAGTCTGGCAAAATCATGATGCCAACTGATGATGATGGTAACAGCGTAGTAACGGTAGTGGTGGCGGTGGTGGGGACAGCAGCAGGAGCAATAAGAGAGGAGTAGGAGTAGAGTAGGAGTGGCAGCAATAGTAGGAGCAGCAGGAGGAGGAGGAGGCATGGCAGCAGGAATAGCTGCGGCAGCAGCAGTTGTGGCAGGAGAAGGAGGAGGAGGAGTGGTAACAGGAGCAGTAACAGAGTAGTAGGAGTACAGTAGGCGTGGCAGTAGTAATAGTAGTAGTCATAGCCGAGTAGTAGTAGTGATAATAGAGGTACAGTCGCAGTAGTAGAAGCTGATACTCACTGAGCTCATACTAATACACTAGGCATTCTTCTAAACTCTTTAAAATCAATTAGATCCGTGTCACCTGCGTGGCTCAGTCGGTTAAGACTCTGACTCTTGATTTCAGCTCAGGTCGTGATCTCAGGGTCATGAGATCGAGCCCCATGTCAGGCTGTGTGCACTGTCGGTGGAGCCTGCTTGGGATTCTCTCTCTGCCTCCCCCTCCGCCCCTCCCCGCCTCAAAAAAATACAATTTAAAATCAATTATCTTCAATGGCTATTTGCAGATTAAGAAACTGAGCCACAAAGATGATGATTAACTCTCCCAAGGCCATCCAGCTAGTGAGTGGAGAACACAAACGCAGACATCTGACTTCAGAACTGCTGCCTTTAACCATTACCTTAACCGTTACGCTGCCTTTGACAATTTAACACTCCAGACTGGCGTCCTTTGAGGTTGATGGGCAATTCGGCATTGGGAAAACATAGTGGTTTTCTGGGGAGGCCACAGTTCACCATGTATAAGATGACATAAGTGAAGGAATAACCTTGTAAGACTACCACACAAAGATTTCACTGAGAACTAAGTAAGATAGGACATCAAGATTAAAAGTTCCAGAACATCCAGAAGTCAACAGAATTCTAAGGATTTCAGTGGATTATTTTTAAAAAGGGAGTCTTCCCAAGCAGAATTCCCAGAAAGGACTGAATATGAATTGAGAGCCATTGAGTATGAAATGCCTGCCAGCCTGTGGTGTAAAACATGAAGTGACGGGCTCCTTGAGAAAACGACTCTCCATTTTCTACACAGGAGAGGGGAAGAGACAAAATAAAAGTAATTCAGAGAATTTCAGCAGCAATCTGCTTCATACAAATATCAATCTACTAAAGAATACCTGAAATTACTAACCTCCACCACATGAATCCCTTTGTTATGATTATGTCAGTGACGTCATTATTAAATGTGGAATTTCATTCATGAGGGTGGCACAAATATTCTAGTTATCCTTCAACGAAAACTTATATTTTAATTATATAGATTATATATATATTAGATACATCTATGTATCAGCGTATATATAATACATTATTACTATGTATTCATTATATACCATATACATTATCTAATAATTACTAATATATATTTACATATACTTACATATATGCTGTGTGTGTGTAATATATACACATACATATATGTTTATACATACATGCACACATTGATGTGTATTCTTACTGAATGAGGGGTAAAGATGTGTTAGAAATACAAAGATTAACCTCATTTGGTTGGCATATAATTTCAATGGATTTTTTTTTAGACATTGTTATTTATCTAGAAGCAAGATTTTTCCAATGAAAACTTCAAAAGTAGATCTACATTTTAAAATTGATGAAGAAAACCAGAGAAGATACAACAACATACATGGTTATGAATATAAACATGCTTTTCTGGTTGGTTCTTATCCTTGTAGCTTCTATTTTTCATCCTTATATACCTTATACCTTCCAAACAAACATATTTTCTTTCATAGACTTTGGCTTATCTTTATCTTTAAAGAAATACAGAATTGTTCGTGACACAACGAAGTCAGGAAAGTATACAGATTGAAGAGCATGAGCCTGGGTTTTGATTAAGCATTAAGACCTGTATCTAAGAACAGTAAGACAGGCATGCATCTATTCTTAGTTGTCATAATAAACTATCTCATTGGCTAAACTAGGCAATTTGCTATAGTATATTTGACTTCACTACAGGTTGAAAAATAGGAAATGATATCCTCATGTTTCATGGCTAGTTCAGTTGGATCTTACATAAAATAAGTCAACTTGGCATTCCATTCCATCATTCAACTACTTTCTTTAGGCTGAAATAAGCCTCTATTATCCAAAATAAAGCACTGTATCAGGAGATGACAATTTGTCTTGGTAATGAAGCTAATTATGTCATCAATTATAATCACGTTGCTTGAATATGGTGATTCTAAGGCTGGGCAACAATTCAGTCCTTCCCATGAAAATGAGACAAATTATGTAAGACATTAATGAAATTTGTTTTGTCTTCCTGACTTCCAACCACCTACTGATTCAACAATTATGTTGCCTGTGAGAATGAATTAAATGTGTATACTGAAGTTCATGATTTCTCTTTAATTTCAGAATCATTGCAACTGGTTTTCTGGATAAATACTAATGCTGAATTGAAACATCTATGCAAATAATCTATTAGTCATCACTAAGTTTACTTCAACTCATAAATCCATATTTATATTTCCTTGTATTTTTTCCAAGGAGTCATCTCTCATCTAACTCAAGTATGTTTAATGAAATCTTACAAATAACACAACAGAATAATAATGCTAACCAAAATTTTCACAAGCCTGAGAACTGGCATATTTAAAGTCTATTTCTGACAATAAAAAGTCATCTATAATCTCATATGTGGGTACATTTATTAATTTGTTCAACAAAGATTTATTCAATTAATCACATCCTAGGTATACTGCTGCGCATTAAGAAAACAACATTAAACAAGATAGACATTTCATATCCTCCTGGAGCTTAAATTCACAAAACTGCTGCTGTTAGGAGAGTTTTCTCAGCAGTAGGACCAATTTGCTGAATTCACGAGTTCACTGATTTGCCAAGAATATAGAGAAGTATGTCCTACACTTAGCAAATAAATAAAAAATCCTTCATGTTGTTAAAATGTGGGTTTTCAGGGTGCCTGGGTGGCTCATTCGTTAAGCGTCTGCCTTCAACTCAGGGCGTGATCCCAGGGTCCTGGGCTCGAGCCCCGCATCGGGCTCCCTGCTCCGCTGGGAGCCTGCTTCTTCCTCTCCCACTCCCCCTGCTTGTGTTCCCTCTCTCGCTGGCTCTCTCTCTCTCTCTCTCTCTCTGTGTCAAATGAATAAATAAAATCTAAAAAAAAAAAAAAAAAAACGTCGTTTCTAAGTTGATAACAATCCTGTCAAAACTATTAAAAACAACCTTGTGTTAAGTCAGTAAGTTTTATAAATGTGGTGATTTGGTCATTTGCAAGTTCATCATGCAGTGAGTTGAGTTTGGAAAGTTGAGCATTAATAACCTAAAGGTGCTTTCTCCTACCTTGCTGATGGCCAAATGCCAGGACAGGCTTGTGAATGCATCTCACTGACTCTCACCAGAAATTGTGCGGCTATTTTGCAGGAGGAACTTGGATCTGCCATGCAGATGATGACGCTGAGTCTCAAATACCTGACAAAAATCGTAAGGGTAACATCACGCGTGGCTGAGCACTGATCTTTCAACTTAGCGTCCAGTCCATTTTCTCTACGAGTCTCTGCCATGTCTCTCATGCTCAGCTGCAGGAGCTGCGTTATTTTTTCTTGGTGTTTACAACTGACGTGTGGATTAATTATGCTGGTAATTTCTAGTATCTACAAGCAAGTAGCAGTCCACCTCAGGGAGATCCCACATCCAGCCCACATGGCTGGAAATTCAGAGCTGAAACCTGATACCATTTTGGTAATTAGGCCACGCTTGGATTCACAAATCAGCAAGAAGGTGAACCGAGTGAGTAGGTTCTTTGGAAGCATGACCCGTGCCACCAAAATCAAGTGTGAAGTTTACACAGCAAAGCTCACGGACTTTTATATAAAGTTTTGAGGATGGAACTGCTATCACAAAACATATCTGGCTTAGATTTTTCATTTATCCAGCAAATATTTGAGCTGGACAGTTTAATTATTAAACCCTAACAGGACACAGTCTCTGCCTTAAAATTTCATCTCTAGCGTAGAAAGAATGTGATAGGACCCTAGGCAAGTCTTAAACTTCTGTGCCTCGGTGTCCTCAATGACATGATGGAAATTATAGTAATAATGATGCCATCCAGCAGTGATGAGGACAAAATGAGATAATAAAAATGAAATGCTTAGAAGCTCCTTCTCAGAGCTGACACTGGACTGCATCTGGAGCAGGAAAAAAGGTGAACAGATATTGAGAATCGCATATGCAGAGGTCACAGGCATAACTAGGGGGTCTTCACAGCTCTGGGATATCTGGGTCCCTACAGACAAAAGACTGGAATGTCCAGCAAGAATCAGAACAAAGGCCTTTTAGACATCAAGCGCTCTGAGTTTTATCCTGTAGACTTTGAAGAGATACCTGAGTGGTTTGAAACAGGAAAGTGTCATAATGAAATGTGCATTTTAAAAGGATGGCCAAAAATCCAGAAATAGCAAAATTAAAATCATCAGATCAATAAAATAGTAATTACTGTGGGCTTAGTGTGTACATAAGGACAGTTCGTGAACTGGGAGCTTTTAAATCCAAAATATACATGAAGCTCAGAAGCATGACATCACAGACAGCTTATAAATGAAAATGAGGATTGTTTAACCTTTATGATGATTGGATATCACAATGGAAGTTTCCAGATGGCAGAGTACTGGTTAGAAGTGATTATCCTATACCATTTTCAGGAAGATAATTTTAGGGTTTTGGGGGGGGTTGTTTTTTGTTTTATGATTGCCAGAGGCATTTATAAGAAATAAGCTGAGTTTCACGTATGTTCATGAAATAAGCTAGATTTGGAATAAGTCGGCATGACTTCAACAGTTTTGTCTGCTTGGAGGATTTTCAAGTCTGGTCTCCTCCATTTTATCTCAACAAGATCATTCTACTAATGGTATGAATGACTGGATATGGCTATGGATAGATAGCAATATAAATACGGGCGTAGGTATCGATAAGATAGATGTAGGCCTGTAGATGTAAATGTAGACATGGCATTCAAGCCGTGAAAGACGTCTCTTCCTGGAGCAGGCTCTGTGTCGGTGCCTCACACATATTATCTCAGAAATTAACAAGAGAACCTGTTAGCCCTCATGGAGTTTAAACTCAGGAATGAGAGAGGCTTTTGCCATAAGATATTTCAAAAGAGAAAGAATACTGAAACTCAGCCTGCAGGTTGTGGTAAGGGAACAAGCATTACCCTGCAGGAGCAGCATGGGCAAAGACCCCGAGGCAAAGTAACACACCCTACAATGTGCTGTGGCAAGGGGACTCGGGGGCTTTTATCACATGACAGGCACCAGATCCATTATCTAATAGGATGGCCACCATAACTGTGCAGCACATCATCTGTGAATACTCTCCTTTTACAGATGAGAAAACCACAATCAATGGAAGGCATTTCATGAACTTAAACTAGAGAATTACATATTCTGAATTTTTTTTTTTTTTTTAGAAAAATAACTGTGGCAAGAGTAAATCTGAGTAACCCCTCATCCCTTTTTCTTTGAAATGAAGAGGGGACAGATTGTAGGAATATGAAAGTGGGGAGACCGAATTAGAAACTACGGTAGTGGTTCCATGCCAAACATTAGGGGTCCTGATGTCAGCTAGTAGACATGACAAAGGTCAATGGGACCAGAAGGATGAGAAAAGGACGGAGAAGCCTGGACTGGAGAACCTACAATCTAGAGTGACTCCCAGACAACCCTTTGTAGCCTGGTAAAAAGGTAAACATAGGGGCGCCTGGGTGGCACAGCGGTTAAGCGTCTGCCTTCGGCTCAGGGCGTGATCCCGGCGTTATGGGATCGAGCCCCATATCAGGCTCTTCTGCTATGAGCCTGCTTCTTTCTCTCCCACTCCCCCTGCTGGTGTTCCCTCTCTCACTGGCTGTCTCTATCTCTGTCCAATAAATAAATAAAATCTTTAAAAAAAAAAGGGTAAACATAAAGTTTAGGAGAAAGAGCAGGTCTGGCAGAGGTCATAACAGACTTGATTTCAGTTTTTAATGTTAAAGATGAGTCATACTTCACTTTGCCTTATTCTGAAGATACAGTATCTGTGTCCTGAACATTCCGTATTTAAAAATCATTAAATAAAAAATATTCTAAAACCTTCATAATACAGTCTGCTAAATTAAGACAAACTATATTCAGATGAGAACAGCAGTTGATGGCCACTTTTATTTAAGAAGCTAACATTTTTTTTCCTTTGAGTTTAAAACACTAGGAAAACAAAACCAGCATGCTGCCCATAATAGAATAGGGTCCTCCTGGTGCAGAGTGTATTAAGAACTTCTGAGAGTAGATTATTACTATGTTTTGGATCCTTAATTCAAAGCATGTCTAAATGCTTTGAGGCTTACAGGCAGATTTTCATGATTATGTGGAGAACTGCTTATAAAAGATAAAAACTATGAAATAAACAAAACCACCTCCGTGAGTGAAGGGTAATACACCACAATGACCCTCAGGAAGAGAGTCCGTGAAAACCGGGGATGACAGATAAATGGCCTGAAGTCGAGTAAAAATGAGAAATGGTTTTAATTCCTCTTGCTCTGCAAGTCCAAATTCCATTTTAGTGACTAGTCATTAAAGCCATTTACAATTTAGCTTAAACATGGAAAAATTATTAACTGAACTACCTTTTCAATGTGTTTCCTTAATATCTTTGTACATATCATTATTGTCTTATATTTAAAGCCAAGAGGATATTTTTAAAACATCTATCTATATCCCGCTAACAATTGCTTTCTATTTTTAAAGCTATTTTCTTATATATCATGCATTTCTCTCCCCAAATGCTCCATTCCTACACACAACCACACAAAAACACAAACATACAAACAAACACACATGATATTTAATGATTTGGTAATAGGTCCTGGCTGAAACTTCCAAATCTGATAAAAAATACAATTTGAGAGTCCCGCAAAGAGTAATATTGATTCTAGTCCACACATGTGGTCCTGAATGATTTGGTAGGATTCAAAAGATATCTTCAAAAGAAAGGGGTGTTTGCAGCACAGAAACAAATGTGGAGCATGACAAGCATGGGATTGCTCCTTTGGTCATATAATTTGATCCCTTCTCCTAGGGAGTATAGTTAGTATTTTATTTTATTTTTTTTTAAAGATTTTATTTATTTATTTATTTGACAGAGATAGAGACAGCCAGCGAGAGAGGGAATACAAGCAGGGGGAGTGGGAGAGGAAGAAGCAGGCTCCCAGCGGAAGAGCCTGATGTGAGGCTCGATCCCATAACGCCGGGATCACGCCCTGAGCCGAAGGCAGACGCTTAACCGCTGTGCCACCCAGGCGCCCCTATAGTTAGTATTTTAAAATACTAGTTTAAAAAATAGTTAGTATTTTAATTTTAAAAATTAAAATTTTAAGGTGCTAATAAGCCACATTCAGAAGTCCAGTACTTACACAAGATGTGGCTCAGTCGCTCTCTGAAATGATGTGTCCTCTTAAAGTTGAGAATTCTAGAAGTCAGCAATCTTTTATTTTGAGCTAAAGGTGACTATGATTTCTTCAGATTTCCATGATATTTGAGCTGGTTATTTATTTGGTATTCACTGAGTTTTTTAGAAAGAAAGAAAGAAAGAAAGAAAGAAAGAAAGAAAGAAAGAAAGAAAGAAAGAAAGAAAGAAAGAAAGGGAGAGAAAGGGAGGGAGGGAGGGAGGGAGGGAGGGAGGGAGGGAGGAAGGAAGGAAGGAAGGAAGGAAGGAAGGAAGGAAGGAAGGAAGGAAGGGAGGGAGGGAGGGAGGGAGGGAGGGAGGAAGGAGGGAAGGAAGGAAGGAGGGAAGGAAGGAAGGGAGGGAGGAAGGAAGGAAGGAAGGAAGGAAGGAGAGATGCTTAGATTCCACTACTGAGCGCTAGGTGATAGGTAAATAGGAAAATTTTTAAATATTTTGATTATATAAATACCAACCTCAAAGCAAATAAATTCCTCTAATTCTAGTTGTGAGATAAGAGCTTTTAAAGAAAAGTGTAATTATTACCATTGATCTGAGTTCTTAAAGGAGTCATGGATGTCATAACCAGGTTGTATCATATCTATTCATTCATTCCAACCAATCAACAGATATAAGTAAACAATACACATGTTAAGAAACAACAGAATATCATTTAATGGCAATATATGCCAGGAAGTGATCTTTAAACACACACAAATTATGTTGACAAAAATTTTTAAATACTTACTCTATTTAAAAATATTAAACAACCCACAAAACTGGAAAGTGCAACAGAAACATATTCACTTGTATATACACAGGCACACACATATAACTAAGGGATGCATTCAAAGTACACGCTTATGTAACTAAGCATACATTTCTATAATCAAGTATATATAACTAAATATATGTAAGATGTTCAGGTTTAAGGCAGTTATTAGGCATTTTGTAAACAAAACAAAGAGAAGCAAGTAGGTTTGAGACCTGGTTAAGGTCATATTAAAATTCCCATGAGAACTGTCTGTGACCCCTTTATATTCTCCCTTCTTGTATCAGTCTGCCCAGGCTACTGTAAAAAAATACCATAGACTAAGTGGCTGAAACAACAGGCATCTATTTCTCACAGTTCTGAGACTGAAAGTCCACAGATAAGGCAGACTTGTTCCTATACATTCTGTTCCTGTTGAGAGCTCTCTTACTGGCTTCCAAATGGTCGCCTCTTCTCTGAGTCCTCACAAAGCAGACAGAGCCAGGTGTCCTTTTACCTCTTCTCATGAAGCCACTAATCCCAGCATGGGGGTCCCACCCTCATGACTTCATGTAAACTTAATTACCTCCCAAAGGCTTCATTTCCAAATACCATCACATTGGAGATTAGGCTTCAATATATTAATTTAGTGGGTACACAATTCAGTCCTGGTTCTTCTTATCTCTTTTTCACTCATTACTTTTTTTATCTTCAAAAGAAAAGTATGCAGGAGATGTGAACACTTTAGGCAACTAGAGGCCCAACGATATCCCCATTAAGTATATTTAGGCAGAAAGATATAAGATTCTGTGGGTAAAAGACATCACGAATTAATAGCAAATATCTGTGGAAAGTGTCCACAATTTTTAGTTAAAATCATTTTGGCAAAACTAATACTGCTATATGTCCCATGATATGTTGTATATTAAATTAGTAAAAGTATATGCACAAAATGTATAAAAATACATGTAGGAAATGAATATTACTGGTAGCAGTGATGACCATAGTCTGCAGAGCTCTGCGGTTTGAGTTTGAACTCCTGGTCTGGTACTTACTAGTTAGCTGACTTTGAGCAAGTTAATTGACCTGTCTGTGCCTCAACTTCCTCATTCATAACACAGAAGTAACAATAATATCCATCTCATATGATGGTTGTGAAGACTGACTGAGCTCATCTATATAAATCACTCATATATATTATATAAAGAACAATGTCTGGTAAATGGAAAGTACTAGAAGTTTGTTATACCAATGAATGAAAGATTGCTAGATATGAAGATGAAACCCAACAGATGCTCTCAAAAGAGTTGCAGTTATGAAGAAGACTGGAAAGGGATATGGAGTCCACTGCCAAGGCATGGAATAATGACCCTGAAAATGCAGGAAGTTTCTGAACTGGTGAGATCTCTTGCCATTGCATAACAAGGCTCAAATTTATCACGGGGACCAGAGTATTCAAATCAAATGTAAGGTATATGAGGACATGTTTGATTCATTGATGAATCCCCAGAACTCAACTCAACTTTGTTGAATATATGAATAAAGAAACATAAGTTCCATTAGGAATGATGTATGGATGAGGAACACTCAGCCTACATGGTGGCAATAAATTAGGCCATTTGGAATTTTAGGAAAGCACACCAGACACCTAGTAAAAACTTAAGAAGGGAAATGTTACAGTCTTCTCATTTGGGAAGTCTGAATTGTTAGCATTAAAGAGAGTAACAAACTCAAAAGAGTATAACTAAATGCTTTGAATTCACCTACACAGAACTACCTATGAGCCCATTGCAGAAGACATCGTGAGAAGTCTAGTAACAGGCAATAATTAATCGTTCACTCCAACAGTGTAGGCAAGAGAGCTGTTACACATATGCCTTCCGCCTGTTCAACACTGAAGCCACTGCTTTTAGTAACACCACATGACTCATCTCTGAATAAAACCATCCTCCAAAATAAGAGAATCACAGCTTGCAAAGATATCAGCCAAAAAGTTGGACCTGTGTTGGAAGCTCTATAGAAAGACAGCTTTGCTCTATTAAGAACCAGCACCGTCTTTCACTGCTGCACATCACCATCTATGACTTACAGCCCCACATCTGGCATGCACAGAGTTTTGTCAGTGTGACGCCAACGTATAAATAGCTAAAATTTCAAAATCTACGAATGCTTGAGGATGTTATTAAAGTCTCCCATAGCCTTTTATTTATTTTATTTTTTGAGAAAGAGAGTGAGAGTGGGGGGGAGGGGTAAAGGAAGAGGAGAGAGAATCTCGAGCAGGCTCCACTCCCAGCATGAAGCCTGACACAGGGCTCAATCTCACAGCCCCGAGATTATGACCTGAGCCAAAACCAAGAGTTGGATGCTTAACCAACTGAGCCACCCAGGCTCTGCTCTCCCATAGCCTTTTAAAGTTCTATTTCTATAGTAGTCAAGTGACAGAAAGCTTAGTAAACACATATGTACTGTTATTTGTGTAACTGTATGTATCTGGCTATTTCACAGTGCTCCAAATATCTATCTTACAAGGTTTCAAATCTTAATATATCTTTAAATTTGTCAAATAACATGATAAATGGTTAAAAATAAATTCCTATCAATACAGTCTCAGGAAAATTGCTTCATTCCTAAACAGAGCTATGAGTTTGATGGAGCAGGTAAGCCAAGAAATGAATGAATGAATGAGAGTTGAGAAGCAGAAGTAGTGAAAGCTGATCTCTCTCTCTCTCACATATACATATGTGTGTGTATTGCTTTTATATATATATATATATACATATATACATATATATATATGGAGTTGCATTTAGAATCACTATGAATATTAATAAAAGGAAGTTTACTAATTCTTATGGAATACCTACTAAATCTGAATTATCTGAATTTCTAATAATAATGTTGGAGAAAATGTGTTTTGAAGTGTCTTCCCAGATGGTCCTGGTGCGCAGCTCAGTTTGTGAAACTCTCGTGTAGACAACTCTGAGGGTGTTAAGGAAGGAAAGATCTACTCTTTGGAAAGAGCAAGTTGATGGAGAAATAACGGGGAAGAGAGAAAACGGGATAATCACTGCAAACATGTTCTCTGTAGACACATGGTGAGACAGGATGATGGGCATAGGGAGAGCTATCAGATTTTGCTAGAAGGAACCCAGTGCGCACTGAAGCCAAAGGCATGGAAGAAAGGGAAAGTGGAGGTGCACTTCAGTCCAGAGACTGAGGGCCAGAAAGCTGGTATTACCAGACTTTTCTCAAAGCCAAACCAACTCCTGAGAGTAAGGGAAGATGTGATGAGGTCAGATACTCAATACAATTATGAAAAGCTTAAAGTGGCTGCTTACTTTGTAAACTAAGATACTGTTTGTTATTTGTGTTGGAGAGGTAAATGAAGAGAAATTCACTAGAAATTTCACTTTAGTTTTTCTTATGTGCCTTAAGCTTCTATAACTACCATCAATTCATTTTTTATAATAAATTTTTATTATGTTATGTTAGTCAACATACAGTATATCCTTAGTTTTTGATGTAAAGTTCCATGATTCATTATTTGCGTATAACACCCAGTGCACCATGCAATATGTGCCCTCCTTACTACCCATCACTGGCCTACCATCAATTCAAATATGAACTCTAGGATAGATAAATTGGGCTGGACAATTAGGACAGCTAAAAAGCCATACTGGGAAAACTTTATCAAGTCCCACCAAGGCAGGGCTATTTGTGACAGTATTTGTTAGCTGTGGGTATGATATCATCTATGATTACCACCATTTATAATGAATCATCTATGATTCCACATCACACCTTCTTTTTAAATCATTCATTCTTGAGGAGGGAAGCTGAAAAATTATTGTCTCTCTACAAAGAATGTATTTCTGTTGAATTAACCCAGCTCTTCTTTCCTAGGAGAATTCTGCTAGGAAGAAGATGAACATCCCAAATGAAGAATGCCAAAAAGAGAGGGGAGTGGGGGAAGGAAAGAGTGAGAGAGGGAGGGAGGGGGAGAGAGGAATTAGGAGAAAGAGGGAGAGAGACTCATCATCCCCACAATTTTAATAAGATGTGCTTACTGTTCATTTATGTTGGCTGAAAGACACAGATGAATACAAACTGATTCGTGAGTCAGACATATCTACAAACCACAGGAAATTGTATGCTCAAGTCTAAACCACCACTAAATTCAAAATACAGAACTTCCTTAGACCCAAAGAAAACATTGATCTGTTTCTGTCACTATAGATTTGATTTGTCCTCTCTAGAGATTGTGCCGTGCAATCACACAAAATGTACTCTTTTGTATCTACCTTCCTGGGCATAGTTTTTTAAATTCATCCTTGTTGTTTGTAGTTTGTCCCTTTTTATCGCTAAGTAGTGTCTCATTGAATAGATGTACCACAATTTGTTTATCCACTCAGCAGTTGACAGACATTGGATTATTTAAAATTCCAAACAGCAATAAAATCAGTTTCATTTGCTTCACATTCTCACCAACAATTTGCACTGTCAGTTTGAAAATCTGAGCTATTCCAGTGCATGAATAGATATTTATCTCAAATTGTTTTTTACTTTCACTTCGTTGATGAACAAAGGACAGTTCAGTATCTTTTCATGTATTTCCTGGCAACTTATATACCTTATTTTGTGAATTGTATGTTCAGATTTTTTGCTCATTTTCAACTGGCATCTTCTCATCTTTCTGAATTGTAAAAGTTGACACAGACATAGATACAGATACAAATATATAGATAGTATAGGTATATTCTAGAATCGAGTTCATTACCAGATAAATGTATTCCAAACATTTTCTCCCAGTCTTCGACTTGTTTTTCCATCACCTTAATATTCTTTTAAAGAGCAGTTTTTAAAGGGGAACCTTCATGCACTGTTGGTGGGAATGCAAACTGGCATAGCGACTGTGTAAAACAGTATGGAGGTTCCTCAAAAACTTAAAAATAGAACTACTCTATGATCCAGAAATTGCACTACTGGGTTATTTACTCAAAGAATATAAAAATACTACTTCAAAAGGATACATGCACCCTGATATTTATTCCAGCATTATCTACAATAACTGAATTATGGAAACAGCCCAAATGTCCATCAACAGAAGAATGCATAAAGAAGATATGGTATATACCATATCTCCTTTATCCATTCATATATATATATGAAAGCATATAAATATATATATGATGAAATATTACTCAGCCATAAAAAAGAATGAGATTTTGCCGTTTGAAAAACGTGAAAGGAGCTAGAGTGTATTATGCTAAGTAAGATAAGTCAGTCAGAGAAAGACAAATACCACATGATTTCACTCATGTGGAATTTAAGAAATAAAACAAATGATCAAAGAGAAAAAGAGAGAGAGAGGCAAACCAAGAAACAGACTCAACTACAGAGAATAAATGGTGGTTACCAGAGTGGAAGGGGTGGGGAGATGGGGGAAATAGGTGATGGAGATGAAGGAGGGCACTTGCTGTGAGGGCACTGGCTGTTGCACGTGTTATTTTTTTAAAGATTTTATTTATTTGAGAGACAGAGAGAGAGTTCCCACACCACGGGGGGCGGACAGAAGGAGAGGGAGAAGCAGACTCCCTGCTGAGCCAGGAGCCCAACACAGGGCTCAATCCCAGAACCCTGGGATCATGACTTGAGCTGAAGGCAGATGCTTAACCTACTCAGCCGCTGAGGTGCCCCTGTGTCTAAGTGTCGAATCACAACATTGTACACTTAAAATTAATATTATGTTGTATGTAAACTAACTGAAATTTAAATAAAAATTTTAAAAAAATAAAGAGCAGTTTTTAATTTTAATGAAGACTAATTGTATTAGTTTACTTTTGCTGCTGTAACAAATTACCACAAACCTAGTCACTTAAAACAACATAAATTTATTTCTACAGTTCTGTAGGTAAATCTGACATAGGCTCAATACTCTAAAACCAAGGTGTTGGCAGAGTTCTGTTTCTTTTCAGAAACTCTAGGAAAAGATGACCTTTCTGGCCTTTTCCAGCTTCCAGAAGCTGCCCACATTCCCTGGCTCGTGGTTCCATTCCTACGTCTTCAAAGCCAGGAACATTGTACCCTCTGGCAATTATTCCTTACTTTCATATCTCTCTCTGCTTTTAAAGATCCCTGTGATTAGATGGAGACCACCCTAATAATTCAAGATAATCTCCCCCATCTCCAAGTTCTTAACATAATCACATTTCAAAGTCCTTATTGCCATGTAAGCTAACATATTTAGAGGGTCTGAGGATTAAGGTATGGACAACTTTGGGAGGGGGCATTATTTTGTCCACCACACTTATTTATCATTTCTTCTCTTTTATGGTAAGTGCTTTTAGAACACTAAGGAATTTTTACCTAATCCAAGTTTGCAAAGATTTTATCTTCTGTTTTCTAGTAGATGCTTTTTTATAGTTTTACTTTCATATTTAGATCTATAATCTATCTCAAGTTAAATCTTGTCTGTAGTGTGAGAAAAGGGTTGATGTTTATTTGTCTCGTGTATAATTAGTTGTTACAACACCATTTGTAAAAATGGTTATTATTTCCAACTTGAATTATTTTGGCCATTTTGCCAAAAAACTAAGTGATCATATTGTCTGGGCATATTTCTGGATTCTCTATTCTATTCTATTGATCTGTATGTCTACTCTTATGCTGATTACATAACTTTAATTACTATAACTTTTTAGTAAATCTTGAAATCTCTGGAGCTTCTCATGAATATAATCTTCTATTGTAATTAAAAATTAATAACAGAATTGATTAGGTAATAAGAACAGCAAATTTCTGTAAATCTGACACTTTATCTCCACTTATATAAAAACTGTGAATTTTTTCAGGATCCAGTGGAGAACATATTCCTCAGCTATGACCATATGCAACAATTGTTCCTTATTAGAAATATCACAGCACTTACTGTCTGTACCAAACATGACATGTATTTTATATACTACCTTGCATTGTTTTTAAGTAATATATGTAATATTTCCCATTCTAAATGGTATTATCCTCAAGTGGATTAAACATATATTTGTATCTCTAGTGTTTTGCATTTAGCAGATGTTCAGTAAATAAATCTCAATAACACGAAAGGCTATTCTTAACAAAAGAAAGTACTCTTTTTGGAAAGTAGTATAGAAACATTTGTTGTTAAGAAAAGATGCTTGCCGTAAACAATATTCTATTGCACTCACTAAAGTGGAATTGATTGAGAATGGAAGAACGACGTTAGCAGAATGCTGCTTAAATACAGGAGTACTAGTTAAGATCTGAAAACTGACACGGGTGCCATCAAAGAGTGGGCCTGAGAAACAGTGGAACCATATGAACATGGCACATCTAAGTTATTGACCTTTGCTCTTCTACTCATCCCATTATAATGACTATCCTCAGTCCTTTTTCATTGTGTCCCATTATGCTTCAGATAGATTTTTTCAAATTCCTTGAAATACATCTAACAAAAGTATCTTTGTTGCCAAAACCTCTCCATTTTAACTAAAAGGATTTTAGTTCAATGTTTCAAAAATGTATAGAAGGGGCCCACTCTGATCCCAAATGCAGTGCCTGAAAAGAAAGGGTCTGTGTGTGCGTTCTGGTGAGAAGTACATGCAGAATAACACAGTAGGATTTTTTTTTTAAGATTTTATTTATTTATTTGATGGAGAGAAAGACAGCCAGTGAGAGAGGGAACACAAGCAGGGGGAGTGGGAGAGGAAGAAGCAGGCTCCCAGCGGAGCAGGGAGCCCGGTGAGGGGCTCGATCCTAGGACCCTGGGAACATGCCCTAAGCCGAAGGCAGATGCTTAACGACTGAGACACCCAGGAGCCCCAACACAGCAGGATTATTACTGCTGCAGTGGACTTCTGCATTGAGCCCAATCTGCCGGCAGGAGTGAGTCCTCCTGTCCACCAGAGACAAAGCCAAAATCTGAGTGACTTCAAAGACAAATGGGATCTCCCAGTATAAATCCAAGAACATGAAATAACATTTGAGATGTGAGTTCTGGAATTTACCTTTGGAATACAGATACAGTTTTTCATATTAATCCCTATTAAAATTTAAGGTCATTTGTTTTGTACGATTCTCCAGCACCTTGATTGCTTTTTGAAGATTCTTAATGTATTACCTAAGCAAATAAGTATGAGATCATTTGTGAAGGTTATATGCATTTTTGTTGTGTCAAACTGGACAAGCCAAAGACAATCAGGACACATGCATTGATTAAAGTGTGGCCCCAGGAACCAAGTGGTGCTGGCTGGGTGCTGATTAGGTACTCATGGCTCCTGAGAGTGTCAAGCAGATAACTGCAACAAATCTCCAGGTTCTGGGAGTGCTAGTTGTCATCCATACCTAGTGGAAGGGAACATTGCCATATCAGGAGTGGATCGAAGACTCTGATGTCATGACCTTGCCCTGAGCTCTGTCAGTTCCCTGGGGATGCTGTAACAGAGTAAGAAAAGTTGGGTGGCTAGAAACAACATAAACATATTGCCTCACAGTTCTGGAGGTTCAAAGTCCAAAATGAAGGTGTCAGGAAGGCTATGCTCCTGACAGCTCTACAGGAGAATCATTTCTCACCTCTGCTAGCTTCTGGTGTTGACAGGCAATGCATGGCCTTCCTTGGCTTGTAGATGCAATGCTATGGTCACATGACCATCTTCTCCCTGCCTGTCTTCACATCATCTTCTCTGTGTCTGTGTCTGTCTCTGTGTCCACACTTCCCCCTTTCAATTAGGACACCAAAAATATTGGATTAGAGTCCATCCTTATGATCTCATTTTAACTGGGTTACCTCTGGAAAGCCTCTATTTCCAAAGAAGGTCACCTACTAAGGTACACAGGTTAGAACTTCAACATACCTCTTTGCAGGGGAGAGCACAATTTAATCCATAACATACACGTTATTAAAATCCAGACACATACAATGTGCATGAAAGTCTACTGATCTATATAGGAAATAAGCTTAATTTGAAGTGACTAATGTTGGGGCGCCTAGGTGGCTCAGTCGGTTAAGCGTCTGCCTTCGGCTCAGGTCATGATACCAGGGTCCTGGGATCAAGCCCAGTGCTGGGCTCTCCACTCAGCAGGAAGCCTGCTTCTCCCTCTCCCTCTGCCTGCAGCGCCCCCTGCTTGTGCACTCTCTCTCTCTGTCAAATAAATAAACAAAAGAATCTTAAAAAAAAAAAAAATGAAGTGACTAATGTTTAATTGCTCCAACATGATTCAGGGTAGTCATCTTTCCTTCAGTAAGCACCCAGAAACCCTATGTTTGATAGTGTGTTAGGATCATATTTACATCTCTATGGTTGATTGTTACTCACATTCTATTCATTAGTATATGAGCATCTGACAGTTTCCAGATATAGTGGGCCCTTGAACTCCTCATTGCCCCTTTGAGATAATTTTCTAAATTATACCCTCTGTACTTCATGGTTTCATAAAGAAGTTTTAACCTCTTCTCATTCCTGTTCAAATTCCATTTCAAGTTTCTTTTGATAGGGATTGTACCTCTTCATTCCTAAATCAGTATTTGAAATGTTTATAGTTTATGTGTTTTTAAAAATCCCCAGTCAAGTAGAATAAATGGTGTTTTTTAAACAAAGTAAAATGGGCATATTTACTCTAAAACACTTCGGTCTTTGGTATAGTAATATATACTAAAATGTTTGGACAGAAGAATATAATATGCAATGTCTACACTCTATGTCAGCCAATGGAATCCTTTTATTATGTAATATCACATGGGAAACACACCTTAGGAATTACTGCCCTAAGCCATACAACTACTAGAAGTAATTTTTTTAATCCTATTCCTTAAAATTATCTATGTAATCGGATATTCAGTTTTCATATTGTCCTTTCTCTTCAATGTTACAACCTTTCATGTGTAAGAAGACATTAAAATATTATCTTTGTTTTCTGTTCATCCCATCTTCTACTTACTAAAAACTTAACTAGTCTTCCATTTCTTTTTTCTGAGTAATCAACCACACTTTGGGGGAACTTAAGAAGGCATGTGTGTGTCCACCTAGAATTACTTCATTTGGGAAATCACGTTTCTCTCATTTGGAAAAAAACGCTGCCCAGCATGCCAAGTTTGGTTGGGACCAACCCTGCCCAGGGGTGAGCAAGACAAGCGTATTCCACCTACCTTCAGTTAGGGTTGTAGACATGAATCAAAGCAAAACAGATCAATTTATCCCTGCAAGTTTTATAGTTGGGGGGGGGGGGTGGGGAGAAAGAAGGAAGGAAAAGAAAAGAATCTTGGTTTGCTTGAAAGCTGCAAGCTGTGAAAACCATGCAAGAATTTTATTTTCATCAACCATTATGCTCATATTCTTTTTTGCCTAGGAAAGCTGGAGTTAATTTTTAACTCAGGCAACTGAAAAAGTCGTAACACCTGCATTATAGTTATTAGCAAAGCATCAATGATTCCTAGAGTTCACACTTACCCAAACAATACCCAACATTACTGAGTATTTCTCCATTTTAGAGGAGGTCCTAAATTCCTACAGAAACAGCAATAACTAGCTTTCCTGTCTAGTTCCACTTTTTGCTCCAGAAACTGCATTTGCAAGTACAACAAGGCATTTCCTTCAGAGAGTAAGTCGCTTAAGAGCAGAGACAATATGTTGCCTTATTTGCATCTTTCATAAATCTTAGTGGAGTGTTCAATAAATATTTGTTAAAGTAAATTATTTCTTTGATATCTTAGTAGATAATGCATCATTGAGTTTATTGATTATAATTAATTGCTCCATCTCCAATTAAAATTCATTCACTGTAACTCAAAAGCATGCCGTCTTAAGATATTTTACATAAATTGTGTTCCAAATTGAATATCATGTTGAGGGATTTCCTTTGCCCTTGTTTCTGGCAGCCTGTTTTCCCTTAGTTTGAAATATTAGTCTCTGAAGACTAGTTTCCTTTGAGCAGATTATCAAGATTAACAATCATTCCGCACTTTCTATTCCACAAGGAAAGCTTTTACTCAGTTTCTCCAGGAAAACAAATGCACTCTCTACTCTTCCTGATTTGTTGGGTTAACTTATGTTATTTCTTGTTGTTGGGGCTGCTGCTGCTGTTATTATTGTAATGTTTAATTTGGGGAGTTAGGTTCTCTGAATAGCAATGAATAACATTCCCGACAAAGTTTTGGTTTTTTTCTTGAGATACTAGGAGCAATATTCCTATACAGGAACAAGATGGCCTTTTGATCATTATATATTTCCACTATGTGGGAATGCTAAGATCCCCTTAATTCACCCACAGGTTTATCTTAACTTAAGCTTAAGCAAACACTATTCAAGCACTTACTGTCTACCAGTTTCTGCCTCTGGCATTGTGGAAACACAATTGCAAAACACACCTTGCTTAGGGAATATAGTCAATGGCATTGTAAGAGCATTGTATGGTGACATGTGGTAAGCTATTCTTGCGGTGAGCACAACGTAATGTATAGTTATTGAATCACTACGTTGTACACCTAAAACTAATGAAACGTTGTGTATCAACTGTACTTCAATTAAAAAAAGGAATAAAAAAGAAAAGAAAAACACACCTCGCTTTTCTTTCACCAAATGTTTTTTTTTTTTTTTATTTCCTGAACATCAGCTCTTATAGTCTGATGCTATTTCATTATGTTTTTGCTATTTATTTTTGCTTGAATTTTTTTTGTGACTTTCTCTGTTGGTTAAGGTTAGATATGGCTGTGATCATAGAGAATTGAAATAACAGTGGCTTAAGCATGACTGAATCTCTTTTTCCTCCCTCACCTAATAATCGGGGTGAAAGGAGACCAGAGCTGGTACGGTGGCTCCACAGCACCAGAGACACAAGCACCTTCCTCGGTGTAAGTGTAGGAAACATCGTTCTTACCCTTGGCTGCTGGGAACCAGAAGTTATGTAATTATAGGAAAAATGAGAAAAGTTATCTGGGGTAATGTAGCTCAACACTTAACAGTTTACTTTCTGTCTCTTGGCTTTGCTTCCCAACACAGTTCACCAGGTGCACAGTTAACAAGACTCTGAATTGTAAGGTATCACACCTATAAGAGAAGTTTATTCTCGGTTACAGAATAGATCATTAGTTGTTAAGGACCATAAATTAAGATAAGGTTTTATAGCTGAATGTTCTTGAATCACCAGCAAATAGCTTCTACTGAAGCCAAAACTCTTTACTACACTTCTCTTAACCAACTGCCCAGGAACTCCCAGGAGATATGGATTTTAGGTATTTTTCTCACCAATTGAGCAGATCATCATGTGAGAAGTAATCCTAGTTTGGAATCCAGAGACTAAAACAGATAGCTGTAAATTCCATATAAGTTTTATCTTTTTTTTTTTTTTCTCCCATGAATGACACATGCGTTAAAGGGAAAATAGAAAAAAAAAATGCGATTGTGCAATAACACTATAATTGTAGCACATTTGGTTCTGCTCATTTCAATACTGCCTTTATTATTAATATCCCCCCATTATTTTTCGTTTAACACATGATAAGAATAAAGGAAAAGAAATTAGTGTGGGATATGGTGGAGATGATTTTCATGTACTCATACAAAGATGATATCATAGAGGGACCACTTGCTCAAAAGACGTTAGCGTCGACTTTAGGGAGACAGAGTGAAATAATTATCAGCAGCTGAGAAAAAAGAAAGCTAGGAACTGTTTAATGTTCATAGGCTATCCCAAAGAGCAATGAAAAATCAGGATGTAAAAACTGGTTTTGCATAGTAAATGTGTTTTATGGTACAAAAGCATAGCTTTGAAATGAAGGTACAAGGTACATCAACTCTAAGTGCCCTATTCATCACATGCGAGGCTTCCAGTCGGGCAGCATTAATTCTACGGTTTTGTATTGCAAGTCAGGCCACAGGATACATATTATTTTACAAGAAAATATTGGAAATGGTTGGAGGTGCTTGCAAACACGTACTTGAGATAGAATAATGATACATAGTACATTTACTCTACACACAGAATTTAGATAAGTGGAAAGAGAATCCTGGTTCGTCTTAAGGAATCAGCCCACCGGTCCTTACATAAGGTTTATGCACTGGTTCAACACATTCACATTATGTAGGAGGAAGGAGATGTGCACCAAACAATTAATTTAAAACCTTGAGGAGCATAAACATCCCATTAATGGCCTATACACAAGAAGGCCTTCTCTCACCATGGTAACCAAGAAGAGCTGTCAGAGTCTTCACAGTTCAGGCTTCTGTCGCTGCTCAAGGGAATCCTGCAGATGCCTTCATTTCCGCTGCTTCTAGACATGTTTTCCAAAGGTTAAGGCACTTTTTGGAGGGTCATGTTTAAGGTTCTTTTTTAGGATCGAGAATAAAATCAAATAAAGCAGACCTCACTGAAAACTCTGTGCAACACATCAGAACTTATGACACAAGGTTGGCTTCTGCATTCTGTAGCTCCCACAAAAGGTACAGAAAAAAAATGGCGTGGTGCCCTGGAAGGCAAGAATGGGTCAGAAGAGGTGGGGGAGGGGGACTTCAGGAAGCCCAGAGTTGAACATACTCTACAGGCATAATTTCCACTGTCTGGGTGAAAACACAGCTAAGAATTGAAAGTGCTTTATGATTCTAATGGAGAAGCCGTTTCAAAAAGGCTGTGCACATGTTCAATCACAGCCAAAATGGCTGGTGGATAGTCACTGTCCATTAAGAAAGGTTAGGTCATGGAGAAGTATGGCATATGTCTGGACCGGAGTGAAATGCCATGGAGATGACGGTTCACATGATCTACTTATGAATAAATGTTCTCCCTCAACATGAGCTGCATTCCTTCGCGCTCCTGCTTTTTTCCTGCTGTGTGCAATCAACACTGGCTCACTGACTCCTTGCTTTATCTTCTCAGTTACTAAGCCTTTAGCCTTCCATGTTGTTACATGTTTTCTGCTTGGGCAAGTGACATTCTCAAACGTTCACCTCAGTGACAGCCGAACCCAGTGGTCTTCTATCTAAAGGGCCCACAGTTAATACACTCTAGATTCAGATAATGAGAGACTCTGGTCCCCCATGGAGGAAAGGTCTTCCAGAGCCCCATTATCTCTGAGTCCTTTCTTCACTATTTCCATGAAAACTAAGCTTGTAGGTTCAAGATTTGAACATATGGTATTATAGGCATACCATGTCTCGATTTCAATAGGACACTTGAAAAAATTGTCTTTCGGGATGTACTGATAAATATAGACTAGTGAACAATATAATTATATAGACATATAGCTGGGTACAGCCTACAGCCTACCATAAAAATCTTGGTCAATGGGTTGATGCAAAAATTTTTTAAAGAGAGAAAATGTTTCTAAGGTATTTCAGAGTTCCACCCTTGGCTTCTGCTACTTAACGCAGAGATATAAAAGGTTTAGATTTTTTTCCCTAGATTTTGACTGTAACACAGATTTTGTAGCTAATCTGATCAGATGCTGTAATTATCATTCAATGTTACCCTTTTAATCTAGAATAACAGCTTGAAATTTGTAACATTAAGCTACTGAAATAGAGGGAGAGACAAATTTGATATACAGAAATGGCCAACAATAAGGCTAGATTAATGGAAACAAAGCACCAAAATGAAAGAAAAAAAAAAGATGATTCATTCACTCAAATTCAAAGAACATTTTAATCACCAATGCACTCTGAACATCACTGGGATTTAAAGTGTGAGCAAGGGGACGCCTGGGTGGCACAGCGGTTAAGCGTCTGCCTTCGGCTCAGGGCGTGATCCCAGCATTATGGGATCGAGCCCGACATCAGGCTCTTCCGCTATGAGCCTGCTTCTTCCTCTCCCACTCCCCCTGCTTGTGTTCCCTCTCTCGCTGGCTGTCTCTATCTCTGTCAAATAAATAAAATCTTTTAAAAAAAATAAATAAATAAAGTGTGAGCAAGGCCTAGACATCAGAGAACTTTCAGTATGACAAGTATAGTAGGGGAGAGAGATTTGCAAACATCAATGTCAGAGAGTGTGATACTCAGAGCTGACATCCAGCAGTGCTGCCCAGCTGTACACAGGCTCGTGTTAGCTCTGCCTAGTGACAGACACCCAAGCCACACCGACTAACAAATATTTGACTCTCACCTGAACATGGTGATAGGTTCCAGAACACAGATATACCTAAAGATAGGCAGCCTCTCTAACAACACAGGAGCCATGAAACAGTACTGAAGACTGGAGGAACACTGGGCACAAAGCCCAGAGACATAAAAATGATGGATGAAACAGCAGGTGGATGTGATGAGTCCATAGAAGGGCTTTGATGGAAGGCAGGCCTGGAGGGGTAGGGAGTAAGCCCAGGCATGGATTTGGGACTCACTCACATGGGCAATGACAAGAGTGAGTACAATCTCCAAGGAAGAGAATGCAAATGGCACAGAGCTGATGACCCTACCGGATAAGATTTCCATTCTAAGAAAAGTAGTAAAAAATTAATCACTAAAGATCAGTAACATAGAAAAAACTGCTTTTATGAAAAAGCAGAGGATAGCACAGTCCTATCTGTGCCCTACCCTTCTGGGTCCTGGAACAGCCTCTCAAGGATGCCATAACATCAAATAGAACAAAATATAAAGTCCTAAGAGGCCTTAACTTTATTTGCACTACTGTAGTTGCCAACATCTGCTCCCATGACCCCAAATACGCCAATGAAAAATCAAAACTTCAGTGTGCTAGTGACATGTCTCCAAATCACAAGTTAGCCACATTTATTCTTTCCAAGGGCTCTTTGGGCTTAAGTAAAGACAACCTGAACATGCAGATTTTCTCACTTTTTGGTTTTACCTACCATCTTATCCCCAAATCTCCCTTGGTAACTACAGCAGTGATTGAGGAGAGAAAAAATGAAGAGAAATCTTTTATAGGATTTAGCTAAGAGGTGCCCAGAATTATAAATTATGATTTTCATGGGCATTCACAACAGTCGTCTGATTGGAGCTCCATGCTTGGAAAATGAAACGCTTCATCTCTGATACCCCTCCCAGGCCATCCCGCAGCACTGGCTGACGTCCTACCTCTCGGTTCCTACAGCAGCACTGTCACCTAATTTAATATCACACCTGAGACGAACTGCGTCTGCCTTCCGCAGACGGACTATCAGCAACAACAGGAAGCATAGCTCTGGTAGGGGGTCACAGCCAAGCAATTTCATTGTTATTACTGAAGACTGATCAGAAGCTCAGCAGTAAACACCACCCTGGACAGAGACCGTCGCCAACAACCAGAATTTCATGTCCTGGCTCCTCTTTAAAAAATGTATATACTTAGGAAATCACCTTTATAAGGTTCAGTGTGATCTTGATTAAATGCTTCTGTATTGTTGTGTGACACGGTTCGGTGGCAGAAGTTGAGAATATCCTGAAATCAAAAGTAATGATGCCAATTGCAATTTTTAAGTTGAAAGAGAAGAAAGGCTTCCCAAGAAGAATCCCTTATGCCAAACCAACTGTTAGAGCAGAGTTGACTACCCTTACTGCAGTTACCTTCTGCTCAGAGAGTCTGTTGCAAGTAAAAGTAACAGCTGTCCTCGCTTAACGCTGGCTGGCGAGAGCCGGCGGGATGGGCCGGGCTGCTGTTCCCACTGCCCGGCTGGCCGTGCCGCGCACGTCTGATTAAGGTTCACATCAAGCAAACCCGCGTGCCGCGCAGGTGCCGGGCGTTTGCAGGTCGCACGGAATACGAGGCCCAGTCGCATCTGCGTGACAGCCCACAGGCTGAAAATGCAGGCAGCGCAATTTGCACAGGGTTTATTCTAAATGGATTGTGTCTCCTCTAAATGTATTGCCTCTGCCATTAGGTAAAGTCAGAATGCCCTTCGATTCACCGGCGCAGAACCCTGAGGCCACGGAGATACACGCAAAAACCTTCATCAACAACAATCCCCAATTCTCACTTTATTAAAGGGATCGCCTGTGTATAGCTTTTGACAGTTATTTATTGAATTTGTGGAGGTTAAATTTCAAGTTCTATATCTTCTTCCCAGCGGTTCTTCCACATTCCTCTCAATACAGCCAGTGCTGCTGCCGTCGGACTGAGAAGTGTACAACCGTAGAAAACGCCAGACAGACAAGCCGATACAACATACTCCACTTAAAGGTGAAAATGGAGCGAATAGTTCACTATTTTTGTTTATATCTTGATTCAACTCATTGATTTTTTTTTCCCCCAAAACCTCATCGTCTTTTTCTGGCTCCCTGTTTTTCCCTGGAACGTTCAAGGTTTCTGTAAGATTTCAAAAAATAAGCCAACCTTGTTCTCATGGCTAGCCCTACTATGATGTTCTTTCTGTATCTACTCTGTAATCTGAGAAAAAGCATAAATGAAATGTTAACTCTTCTTTCTCTCATACATTAAGCCATTTTAAATTAGAGAAACAACATGACAGGGACTATCACAGTGTGAAATTTATATATATATAATATATATATATTATATATATATAAATATATTTTTAAATAAATCTTTTTTAAATAAATCTTTAAATATTTTAAATATATATTTCCCCCTGCTTTACATTACCTGCCAGGAGGAACTATAAAATGTAGGATTTATGGATGAATTTTAGAAGCATTGGGTGTTCCAGATCACTATTTTAAATTAGGGATTTTTTAAATCTCTAATTCACATGTAAGTTTAAGCAATGAATACTAAAGGCACGACCTAACTGGAAATGAGCTTCTTCGTTGGCAATGTGATAATGTAGGAATTGCTCTATGAACTTGGTACAAGGTCTGAATGAAAAACCTAAGTAGTTAGAAGCCAGGATAGATTGAGAAGATTTAGTAGGTTCTGCTATGACCTGCATTTAATCTCAGAGAATCAACCTAACAGAGATGGATCATTTAACTCTGTGAACCACACTGTTCACTTTTAAATATATCGAAGGGTACCTGGTAATTTTAAATGGCATCTGGGAGACACAATCATCGATGCAGTGAGGCCTCAGCTGGCACCTGCCTAGGCTGAGTTCCGAGACCATTTTAAATACTCCTCTGATTGAGCTGAACAGTGACGGACACGGGCATTGTTTACTTGAAAACTGTGTTGACAGCACCTGCAACTTTACATTCATGATGCTCTTTGAGGATTCTGCTGTCATTCACATTCTGTACTTTTAGAACACTGGTTCAGAGAAAGCTCTACCCAGTGCATGTGGAGTGGAGGGGCACCATGCTGAAGGCACTGTTTCCATCACATAAAATTGCCCTCCATGGAACGAGCTCTATGAGCTGATCTCTGACTTTGGCAGTCACCTTCATCTTGTTTGTTCTCTGTCTTCATAGACATTGCAGGCTGGCAAGACATAGACACTTTCTTACCCTGGTTCCAATGAGGCCATTATTTTCATCCTATTTTCTTTTCAGAGCAATAGAGACAACAAAAAAATAGACAACAAAGCCTTGATGTCTAGGCATTTTTTAAGAGTAATTAATGGAAGAGCGGTGTGTGAGTGCATTCCAACTTGGGAATTAAAAAGACAGTATTTGTCAAAGTTGTATCAATGAATTTAGTCACTGTCTCAGACCTGTAGTCTTAAAATTAAAATTCTAACTCAAATTTCTCTCACTTAAAACCTTAAAATCTTTTCATTATACCACTACTTCAAAATATGTATTTTTTAAAAATTCTAATAACTACTTACTGACCTCACAGAGATTTCATATTTTCTTACAGACTATATTATATATTTGTGAAAGTGTACAGAAAAATTTAATAAAAGTAATAGTAGATAATTATGAGAAAATATTTTAGGGGAACAGACTGGAGTATCTAATGATATCAAAGTCATTGCCAACAACACTTAAAAAGCTGCACGATTCTCTATCTGTTGTGGATGATATTGAAGCAGCACTCATTTCATGAAGTAGACAAGAGAGAGGTTTTATTTATTCAAGAGATTTGTTGGAAGACCACCAAGTGGCAGGTGCGTTCCTAAAGTACTGGGTACATAACCATGAATAAAGCAGCTAAAGCACTGAGTTCTGGGCCGTGTGGATAAAGTGGCCAAAACGCTGGTCCTCCCTCCATGCATTCCTCACTTTAAGAGAAGTGGGTCTTGAAGAAATAATCAATGAAAATTTTTTTCATCTCTGCTTCCTGAACTTTACTCTTGTGTGGTATTCCCAACCTGGTATCTTATCTGTAGAACTGTATCTTCCACACTTCCTTGAGATATGGAATCCGTGAACAGGGTAAGCCTTTCAGGTGTCCATAAATAAATAAATAAATAAATAAATAAATAAATAAATACAGACGAACCTCCCATGAGCCAGTCACTGAAACTAAGTCCTGGGAAAATAATAATAAATAAAATGTAAACTCTGATGTCCTTCAGTTATATGAACAAGAGGATGAGAGCCTAGACTATTGTGCCAGAAACCCATATACTTTGCCCTTACTATAAAAGTCTCAAAATAAATAAAACAGATTTATAGGATAATAGGAAAATGAGTAAAAATTGGTAATATTTTACTCTGATGCATATATTGAAACATGCTGCTTCTTCTCTGCTAGCATGAAGTATCTGTAAACACTTGCATGCCTCTCTATAGCAGTAGTTACAGAGGCTCATTGATGGGCTCACAGAATGAATGAATGAATACTAAAAAGACTGCCAAGGGGTGCCTGGGTGGCCTAGTGGATTAAGTGTCTGACTCTTGACTTTGGCTCAGATCATGATCTCAGGGCCATGAGATCAATCCCCATGTCAGGAGTCTACTTGAGATTCCCTCTCTCCCTCTGCCTCTACTCCCTTGCTCATGTGCCCTCAATATCCACCTCTCTCTCTAAAATAAATAAATAAATCTTTAAAAAAAATAAAAATTAAAAAAGTGCCCATTTGATCATGGGGAGGCCCACACTCTGGTCCTCTCTACCACTGGTTCACTGTTGAACTGTGCAAGTCACTGCATCTCAGATCTCAATTTTCTGATGAGGAGGATGGCTTCCTTCAAATTCTAAAATTCTAAATTGATGATTAATTATAAATTTTAAATATATTGGGTCTATGTACTCCTTAAGATACCACCGAAAGAGAAAGTTTTAGATACAATTAAGTGTCCTCCTAAAATGCAGAGGCTACAAATTTAGATATTTGCTCACTATTCTGGGATTATACAACATCAAGAAAGAAAGATAACACAAATCTGTCATCTGTGCCAAAAAGGATAAAAATCATAGTTTCTTAGGCTGACAATGTTGATGCTTTTGCTGTAATTAGATCCACAGGAGAACTAACCCAGCCAAATAGCAACAAATTCTTCTGTGAATTGTCACATACTCCTAAGCACCAACTGAGGTCTCCCCACTTTCATATTCCAACTGAGGCCCATTCCCCATATTTAAGGAATGCTGAACAAGCTAGACAAGCAGAAATTTTTATTTTTTCACATATTTTCTATTCATTTTTCCTGTTACATTAAAAAAACAGTCTGCTGCAATTCAGAAGAAAACTTTTGAAATAAAATCGCATATATCCTTAAGGTTGACATTCTATACTTTTCAAAGCACCAGTCTAGTTAAAGCTTAAAATAACCCTGTGGAGATGGCATAGCTAGTTATTGTTTCACTATTTTGCAGATGGGGAAATGAAGTCCTAAAAATTTGAGTCACTTGCCCAAGGTCAGACAGCTAGAAAGACGCACAACCAGTTGGTTCAAGGGTAGTTATCTTCTCCCAACCACAACAAGTTGAGTGGAGATCTACTTTTACTCTGTCATAATTAAATCAGTTCAGTGAAGATTTCGTGTTTGATGGATTAATAGTGATAAACTTTTAGTATCACAATAACTGGTCAATTCCCTTAGCCTTAGCTCGAGAACTATATGTTAACTTTACTCTTAATATAAAATATTCTGAAAATACCTAACACGTGTCGTGAAGCCAAATAAATGTTTGAGATTACATTTATAACTGCTCTCTCTGTTACCGAATACTGAAGTTTTAAATCAGCTGTAAGCAAGAGATGAGTCTGGAAGGAAGATTTTTTTTTTAATTTTTGTTTCTTAGATTTCAGTAATTTGGGTATATTTTTTAATGATCAAGTTTAATGTATATGACTAAAACCACCAGAATACAGTAGAATAAATGGAATATGTTGAGGAATACTTGTTGATAAATTTAGGTTATTACATGATCCATTTGAGTATAAAAATTACTGTATCCCAAGAAGACAACTGAAGTGACTGAATCTGATCTATCACATCATCTTGGCAACCACATACAAAATTATCAGAGCACTTCCATTTTTCTACTAGTTCTGGTTTTGTGCTATTTTTGCTTTTAATAACTGACTTCTTGCTATGAAATGTCACAGAAGGAGAGTTCTCATTAAATTTCCAAACTTCCCAGAAATAAATCCATCCAACTTCACCGGGACCTCAGACAACAGACTCCTCCACAGTTCAACTCCGTACCAGACTTGAGAACTGCTGGTTCATTTGGCAGCCCCTCTCAGCGTACATTGTCTGCCCTAGTTATGATGCCCGCAGAGTGCAAGGACAGGGTGGCAGGGTCATCCCGCCCTTTCCTTCGATGGGTCAGGGGCCATCAGAAAGACAGGGTAACACAGGAGATTTCCACAAAAGGAATATTTATAAAGGAGAGGGGACCCAGCAAGCAAGAGTAGGACATCTGCCAACAGAAGGAGACCCCATGGCAAGAGAGGGAGCTTTTATGTTCCTTACTTCAGGAGGACACTCATGTGAAATGGACTTGTTTATCACTTTGTAATCAAGCCATATAATCTTAATTAGGCAGAATTGGGACTTGAAATAAAAGCTTTCTGATTTCAAGTCCCATGCTTTTCCAGTAGTGAACCCATACCCCAGGAAATATGTGAGAGGAGCTGTTCAATTTCCCACTGGCCTGAGATGGAGCCCAACTGGAGAAAATCAGATCTTAACTGACCCTATTTGCATTCAGGAATAGCCACAGCTGAAGGTCCTTGAGACGTGGGTCTCTAAGAAAACCATTAAATAACATGAACAGACCTAGTCATTGAAAGTTTGTTTTTTGCCTTTGTATCTATTGGAGACACAAACTGGAAGAAGAAAATGTGCCATCCAGGCATTTTTCCTCTTTGCCAGAGGCATGTGTACCACTTGAGAGAAGACACTGTCATTTATGTAATACCGGAATGGTTAATATTTATGCTCCGTTGTCTGCTACTATCTGCCCCAGGACAACTTGAACTAATTTTTAGAGTATAACTAGCAACATGCTTTGTAAAAACAAGATAAGAAATGTATGTAACCAAGCTGTTTTTTATTTGGCCTCAAAAAACTTCTCCTCCATTAACCGTCTTCAATTATCCAACAATTCTCAATAGGAAAGATAATTTCTCTTATGTTCCTTAAGTAAAACACTCATATGAAATGGACTTGTTTATCACTTTGTGATCAGTCCATACCATCTTTTTTATTGAAATATATTTGACATATAACATTGTGTAAATTTAAAATGTATAACGTGTTAGGGCTCCTGGGTGGCGCGGTTGGTTAAGCATTCGAGTATTGGTTTCAGCTCAAGTCATGATGTCAGGGTCAATGAAGTCCTGAGTTGGGCTCTACACTGGGCATGGAGCCCACTTAGGATTCTCTCTCTCTACCTCTGCCCCTATTGCCTCCACCCCTGGCCCCACTCATGCTTTCTCTCTCTCTCTCTCTCAAAAAAAAAGGTATAACATGTTAATTTGATACATTTATATATTGTAATATGATTGCCATTGTACAATCAGCACCTCTATTACATTACATAATTATCATTTCTTTTAAATGGCTGCAATAATTAAGTTCTAGATTCTGAGCAAATCTGATGATATTCTTGTCTATATTCCCTATGCTGTGCATTAGATCTCTAAGATTTATTCCCTACTCACTGCATGTTTGTCCCCTTAAACAACATCTGTTCTATTCCCCCACCTCCCAGGCCCTAGTAACTACCATTTTATTCTCTGCTTTAAGTAGATGTAAGTGATATCTTATTCATCTTTTTCTGCATCAATTTGTCACAAATGACAGGATGTCCTTCTTTCTCATGGCTGAACAATATTCCACCACATATGTAACAATATTCCATTACATATATATATATATATATATATAAAATCTTCTTTATCCATTCATCTGTTGATGGGCTTTTACGTTGTTTCCATATCTTGGCTATTATGAATAATGCTGCAATAAACATATACCCAGAAGTAAAACTGCTGGATCATATGGCAGATCTAGTTTTAATTTTTTGGATTTAATTGTTAAAGACTAAAATTTTGATTTTTTTATTGTCTCCCTACAGTCATGAAAGAGCAACATGGATACTTAATAGGCAACAGACATATATTAAAATACTATGTAATGATCATCATCTAGGCATTATTGAGAAGACTGCACAAAGAAGGTGCAAGAGATAAAATGAAACACACATACACACTCATCATAATCATCATCTTTAGACCAAAGGACTTTGCCATCTGATGGGATGGGTGAAATTCTCTTACAATTGAGACAGATATGCAAAGAAATCACCAATTTGCAGAACACCACATGCATTGTTATGCCATTTTTTGCAACTCACACAAAAGACAATACTGTATTTTATATAGGGACATGTATGCACATATAAATAGAAATGGCCTGGTATAATATTTCCCACACTGAGAATAGTGATTCCATCTAAGCAGTGTGAGAAGGAGGAACCGTAGACAATGGCCAAAGGAGAATTTACCCTCACCTGTAATGCAACTTTTTAATAAGATGAACATATTTTTGCACGTCATATATTTTTCAAAGTTGTCACAATAACACAAATAGTGGTGTATACAAAGTTGTATTAGCACAGATGAAAGAAATGTTAAATGTGCCCCTGTAATCATGGAAGCCATCTTAGAGGAGGTGTCATTTGCATTTAGTCTTGAGGATAAATAGGAATACTCTGATTAGAAATGTGAGAATGGGGCATATCAAGAGAAAAGCAACAAAGTATGCAAAAATAAAGAAATGGGACAAAATATGGTGTTTTCTGTTTTAGTATGGCTAACAGGTAGAATGCGTGTGCAGGAGAGAGGAAACGATTGTAGAAAAGGGTGCCTGTGCTTTTAAAAGGCTTGTTCGCGAAACTAAAGAGTTTAGAATCAGGAGTATCAACCTCTAATCCATGATCTCTTAAACAGAAATCTCCCACCTTCCTTTTATGTTAATTGAAATTTCTTTTTAATATTTATTTATTTGGAGGGGGAATAGGGAGGGAGAAAGAATCTCTAGCAGACTCCCCGCTGAGTACAGAGCTCGACACCGGGCTTGAACTCACAACCCCGGGATCATGACCTGAGCCAAAATCAAGAGTCGGACGCTTAACTGACTGAGCCACCCTGGTGCCCCTAAAATTTCAAAAATAAATTAAATATTGAAACTAAAAACAAAACAAAGGAGTGATGGCTTTAGAAGTACACACACACACACACACACACACACACACACACACACAATTTAGTCATATGATCTGGCTACAAGTTTTGTATTCTATACATCACAAAAGAAAGAGAGAAGCCATACCTCATGTTCAATATTGATCCAGTTACAGACAACAATACACATAAAACTACTTCCCCACTACATACAGATTAAAAAATGAGATCATGCCCAAAGCCAGCAAGGAAACACCAGTTTACCTTATGATCAAATCCTTAAAAGCTACTTTCTAGAAGTTAATTATGTCAAATTCATCAAATGTTAATGTGAAAAACTAAAACTTTTCTGGGTCATTTGACAACACTGAACATCTCTAAGTAGGGTTTCGTACAAGCTCCCTTCTATGCCAGGGCACAGGAGGTCATGGACTCATTCTCCAGGTTAGTTCTTCCCCAGATAAGATGTACTTTCCTTCCTTTCAAACACTGTCCAGACAAGTGCCTTTTGAGATCTTTATTAAATGGTGAGGCACTCAGTGCCACAGTTTTTATATCCGTGCCTGGAGCTTATATACAGATGCTATAGGTTTTTCCCCCTCATTTTCAAAGCTCAAATACTTGCCAAATATACAAAGCTCTTTTGAAAATTACCATTTTTGGAAGCTTGAAGCATTTGGCATTTTTCCCTGGTGTTCCAAAACCAGAGCAACTCCATGGTATAGATCTGGACAAGCATATTTCCCTTTGACAAGATGGCAACATGTTTTCCATGGCCTAATTTCAATAATTTATAAGCAGCCTATTCCAGGTCTCTTGAGCCAACCTTTGTGGTACTTCTAATTTTTTTTTTTTTTTCTTTTTAACATTGGATGTTTACCAATGAAAAGAAGTCAGTTCATTGGATGAATGGACAAAAAAAGATTCTGGAATGGTGCCTATCAGCTGGCACCATCTGATCCATGCTAGGCGTGGGTGGGCATTACTTTTGGGGGAATCCATGTTAATGACTCCTCCTGGATCCAGGGCTCCACTGTGTGAATGTCCTCTTATCAAGCACAAGCAAACCTTTGGCTGGGGGGTATATCCTAATACATCATGCTAATGTGAAAGCTGTCCTATCAACCACAGTGAAATGTGGCAGGGCTACAATTTTTTTTAATAGTCTGTACCCTTCTTCCCTGTCTAAAAAAAGCAAAACCAAATTCTCACTGAACCATTAAAGTTGCCAGGAAGGGGGCACCTGAGTGGCTCAGTCAGTTAAGCAGCTGACTCATAATTTGGCTCAGGTCATGATCTCAGGGTCCTGGGATCGAGCCACACATTGGACTCTGTGCTTCAGCAGGGAGTCTGCTTGAAGATTCTCTCTCTCTCTCTCACCCTCTGCCCCTCCCCCTGCTCTCTTTCTCTGCAAATAAATAAATCTCAAAAAAAAAAAAAAAAAGTTTCCAGGAAGAGGGTATAGTTTGCATTGATGATTTTCGTCTAAGACCCTGATAGAATACAGAGGTTCTAAGTATCACTGGATGAACTATGATCTTTCTTAGGAAGAAGGGTTAAATAACTCAGAATATTCTTACAAAGTTATCTTTTGATTTGTAATACCTTAGGACAAAATATACTCACTACATCAACTCTAAAAAGGAATAAGCCCTTGGATTTATTTTTCCCCCTCCTTCAAGTAGCGAAAGCATCTTCAGAAGAAATTCCCAAACACTGGGGGAAGAATGCTTCATTTTTTTAAAATTTCAAGTCCAATGAGAAGATACTCTAATCTGAATCTCAAAAATTCTGATAGACTTTCAAATGATGTCATTGTAAAAAATAAGCAAATGCTGTCATTTACTAGCTTCACACCACAACTTGAACAAATCAGTTTGTAATTAACCACGTTAATAGCAAGAACAAGGTCTTCCCTCAGATCACTAGGCAGGGTTTTCAAAATTAGCATTTGCTTGTGAACAATCTAACGCATTCCAGAAAGAAGAGCTTGTGTCCCTTCTTTGTCCTCCCACCGAAAATCCCTATTTACAATGCCAGCATTGCTGGCACTTCATTGGTTAATATCTCTATCATTTTTCCCTAAATTAATTCATTATATCAAAAAATTTTATTCACTGGCAAAGGCTATCATCAGCTTTATTGTAATCCTCGGGGCTTGAGACAAATTTGGATTTTTTCCATAGTCTTTTCTAGCTACATATGCATAAACTAGAAGCTGGAAAAAATTGTTTCGCTGTAAAATTCATCCCAATGAATAGCATAAAAGTAATGACATCATTCTTGGCATATTTTACCATTTGACACACTAAATTATTAATTCAGTACTTGACCACCATGACATAATTCCATGTGTCAACCTAATTAGGCCATGGTATTCAGATATTTGTCAAACATTATCTTAGATATTTCTGTGAAGGCATTTTTAGATGATATTAACATTTAAATCAGTAGACTTGGAGTAAAACAGATTGCCTCCATAATGTGGGTGGGCCTTACCCAATCAGTCGAAGACCTTAATAGCACAAAGACAAATTCATATCAAATTTTTTTCCTCAATTTCCACTCCAGGTAAAATTTGGAAGTCCTCATAATGAACTTTTTCATCAGGTTTCCTCAAAAAGATGACATTTATTTAAAAAAAATTTATAATTAGAAGTGTAAGTTCTCAGATTCTAACTTTACATAAAGTTTGCATGAGAATGACTTGAATTTTTCAAAGTAGTCAAGAGGGCTGTGTGATATTCTTGCTCAAGAACTTTCAGACATGAAATACTTTCCCCCATCTACAGTCCTGTTCTTTTCAATATACATGAAGCAATCCTAGGTATAAGCCTTGTAAAGTTTTCAACTTTACATTTCCATCATTAGCTACCTAAAAGAAGAGAAAAACAAAAAGTAGTGAGACTCACCATTCTTACAGAAAAAGAAATAGTGCTGGTTGTCAGTGATTGACAGAAGTCTTCCAAGCAGATGCTCTTTCATGAACCATGAAAAAAGAACCCTGTGTTTATTTTCAGTATGAACCTTTATCCATAGTCTATCACTAGTTGGCAACGGGTGATACCCACAATAAATTATTTTACATTGATAATCTTTTGATACTTGGCTGATAAAGCCAGCATGAAAACCAACTCCTGAGGAAGACAGAATAAAATACAGTATGCTTCTCAGGGTTCAAAAATGCTTTCTGTGTACTAAATTATAGTACAAAAATTAAGTTTTATTTTAACAAGAATAATCAAAAACTTGATTAAGGTTTCTATGTGCATAAGAATATTTATGATTTGAGAGGCAGTTATAGAGTTGATGCCATGGTTTAAGGAGGCCATTAAGCCCAGGCTCCCTCAACCTTATCAGGGTCTTGGCTTTGTCCTCAGGCTTAAGTCTTCATTGCCACAAGATGGTTGCCAGAGCACGAGGCATCAAGCCGAACATAAAAAGCAAGGGACAGTCAAAAATAAAGGAATTTCTCATTACAGATCTCTCTTTCATCAAGAAGGAAGATTTTCCCAGAGAAATCCATCAGACCTCCTATCATAGATTACTTCCTAGAACAGGGTCTCATGGCTCCTTAGAACATTCACCTTCAAAGAAACACAGAATTGGGGTGCCTGGGTGGCTCAGTCAGTTAAGCGACTGCCTTTGGTTCCGGTCATGATCTCAGCCCATGTTGGGCTCCCCGGTCAGCAGAGGAGTCTTCTCTCTCTCCCTCTTCCCCTCTCCCCCCTGCTCTGGCTCTCTCTCAGATAAATAAATAAAATCTTTAAAAAAAAAAAAAAGAAACACAGAATTTCTATGATTCCAAGAACAACTATGATTTCTCCACCAAGGCTAAATACTTTGTCATCTAACAAACTGGAATTGTGTGGGCCAGAATGAACAGAAGCATAAACATGGGACGGGCAGCCCACAGGTCAACAGTATCTGTTTACCTGAGTCACTAGACATTTATTACATCACATATGCATGAGAGCATTGTCTATAATTAACAAACATGCCACAGTTTTTGTAACAGTAGGATTTACATCAAATGCTTTCTTATTCTACAGTCAGCTTATTTCCATTTGCCAAGAAATTTTTGCCAGGGGTTACTTTTTCATTTTCATTTAACATTTATTATTTGATTTACATTATGAAATCATGTAAGCTTTTCCATGTACCCAAATACATTCGCATTCCAAATACAAACTTTTCCCAGCTGAGTGAAATTTCTCAAACCTCCCCACAACTTTATTCAGACATGCTTCCTCCATGCCATGAAAAGAATCACTAGCTTATGTATTTATTTGTCTATTTTGAGGGGGGAGGGGGAGAGGGAGAGAGTAAGAATCTTAAGCAGGCTCCATGCCCATCACCACCCTGAGATCATGACCTGAGCCAAAATCAAGAGTCGGACATTGAGCCAACTGAGCCACCCAGGCGCCCCAGGAATCATTAGTGTAGACTGTATCCTGTTATAAAGGTGTCTTACCCACCAGTTTTAAGTGGGAAACAGCAAAAGGTAAAAGACAGATGTGTAGGGGGAAACAGAGACTGGAAGCCAGTTAGAAAAAGAGTAAAATCTTCCATCAAGGGACAGATGTGAGAAAGGACACAGCACCACCACTGTCCCCATGAGCGGTCATTCCAGAAAGCATTCAAAGCAGGACACCAAATTCTCCCTAGTAAGGAGGCTAAAAATGACTGCCACTTTAATAATAATCGCCCAGATTCTGCTCATTTCAAGGCCTAAATACCTAGAGAATATACTAATAATGTGCAGTTGTGGATGTCTGCCCACCCTCGCTAATTTACTTTCTGGAATAGTGATATTCAGTCAGCAGCACATAGAACATATAAAGCAAAAGTTATTGAGAATGAAGCTTTACAATGGCCTCATAATAATATACCCAGTTATGACAGGCCATACCCCACGTTCCAGTTAACCTACTATCAAGAGAAAATCTGAATTGCTTGGGAAAACAAGACATTTACAAGGAATTTGCAAAAATCTGACAGAATTTCTTCTAAATACAGAGAAAATAATGCTTCAGCTTTAAATGTAATCAGTGACCTATCCCCAATTTGTTCTCAGAATTGTCATCTCTTTAGAAATTGGTATAAGTAACCTAGCTCAGAAACATGGTGTCTGTAACCTCTAGGAAAGTGGTTGGTTACCTCGCCCTACCTCATTCTCCACCCTCTTAACCACAGTATTGTGGTGCTATTATCTCAGGCAGTCAAAACTACGTGCTTGTTATTTTTCTAAATCTGATCTGTGACTGCAACATTTCAAAGACAGCAATACAGAAAGTATAGGATATTGAGCCCCGCCTATGGGTTCTTCCATAAATCAGGGTGATTAAGGACGGATACATCCAGCCTTGGCGACTGGAGTTTCGGTGGAAGAATTCCAGCATGTCTCCAATTACTTGAAAAAGAAAATATTCCCCGAATAATGACAGAAGAGTGAATCCTGGTCCAAAAGGCCCACATTGGACAAATGCATTCGAGACATAATTCGGGCCAGACATGTACTCATTAGCATATAATTCAACTTCAGATTTGAGAGGGGGATTCTCTGTTCCATAGATGTACTCAGCAAAAGGCTAACCCCAACCCCCACTCTTGGTCATGCGAAAGCACGAAATCCTGAGGGCGCAAAGCCAGCTCTCTGCGCTCTGCTCCTTCTCTCCCCCAGCATATTCACTGTTCAACCAGGTGCCTCACGGATATCTGTACCCAGCCCAGATCTCTCCCCTGAGGTCAGACAGATGTCATACCATTCCCTGGACAGTATGTTTCCAAAACCAAACTTCAGATCTTCCCCCAATCTCATCATGTCCCGGGGTTCCCCACTTCATGAGTGTCACCAGCACGCAAAAAGTAGCCCATCGAGACACCTAGGGATTCTCTAGGGCCTCAGGTTACACTCCCAGCTATTATCAGTCTTAACTATCTTGTCTCCCAAATAACGCTCAAATCTGCTCACTTCACCACAGTAGTCTGAGCTGAGGTCATCCTTCTCCTGCAATCTGCAGGCACCTCCTTATGGATCACCCAACACTGCAACCCTACTTTCAAAGTCTGGTCTACTCGACCCAATACAGCCAGAGTGCTCTTTTCAAATTCAAATATGACTTCACTACCCCATCCCCACCCCACTTCCTTCCTGCCTAAAACCCTGCAGTGGACTCCTATTGCTCTTAGAATCAAGACAGAACTGGTTCCTGTGGTCTACACCACCCTCAATGGCTTTGCACCCCTCCCTCCCCCAGTTTACATCAGGCACCTCTCCTCTTTCTTTCTCCACCACACTTGTCATTTGGTTTTAACCTACCATGCTCCCTCACCCACCAAGCTTTTGCACATTCTCTGTCTACCTCCCTCTTCACCTGGCTACTTCTCTGCCTGAGCCAGGTCTGAGGCAATGACTACGTAAATGATCATGCTTTATTCAAAGAGATGCAAGCCCATGGCAGGAGAGAAGGCCAGGAAGCAATGCAAAGTGACGTATTACCATCCTGGCCACTGCTTCATGAGGAGGGTCCTTTGGTGGGTGCACCCACCTGTCCACAAGGAGCCCCTCAGACAGGCTCTTCAGGACCTGTTGTCTGAGAGCAGTGAGAGAGAGGGAGAGGGGAGAACTGTGCTGCCCTGGTCTCCAGCCAAGGTCTTTTTCTCTCATTAGCCAAATCTGTTTCCATGGGGAGTGAGCTCACTCAGGGTTCCAGGTTGTGACTTCCACTTTCATTACCGGGGAAGCCAGACCACCACCCACTGCGTATTGTTTTATCAAGTCCTGAAGTGAGTAGGTGCATGAGTGTAGGAGGCTGCTAAGGGGGAGCAGAGTCTGGTCGGTAGGCAAAAGCTGCTCACCCTCAGGCAGCAGGCGGGTCATCCTGATTTGGCAAGATGCTGGGACATCAAGCCAATGGCAGGACACTCTTAGGATGTGGCTGTGTCTCTTGCAACCCTAATAATGGTATTTACAACAGTTATATGACCCAGAAAATTTGCTTATAGTACAAAACTAAGGGAAAGTAGTCTAAAAAACTGTGTATACGCTATGTTCTTATTACGCTCTTTGGTTCTGTTGCAATTGTTTTTCCAAGAGCATATATTGCTTCTATAGCTTTATAAAATGGAAGCAAACAGTATTTCAAGAAGGGGGTGCAATGTGTTCCCTCATGGGAAGCACGAGATACAGAATAACCAGGAACACCCTGGGGCAATCCGACCCCAAGGTGAAGATAGGATGTGAAGGCCATTTTCTGAGGAATCTTGTATGCCCAGGCCTTGGTGGCCCTATCTGTAAATCTGAAATGAGGTCTTCATTTGGTTGTAATGAAGAGAAAGTGAAGACATGCTTTGAAACCCTGATGCTACATTTCCACTCTAACTGCTACAACATGGCAAGATCTCCCTATGTCACTTTCCACCTCAGTGACTATGGTCTTTTTCCAATTTATCTTTTTCTCTGAAACTTCTCTCTAACTAACTTTATTTGACATTGCAATAGTAAATAATAGATGTGAAACTTTCACATCTGTACTGAAAAAAAAAGTTACAAAATAAAGTTGTATAATGCCTCCAGCTATCATTATAACTGAACAGCAGAGAATATTTCAAAATATTTTGAAAAAAGATTGTTAGGCAACATCACCCAATTCAACCGTGATTTTCTTGTAGAGTGGTGACTGCTCTGTAGTTTCCATATGGTCTGCCGTCAGCATAAATGTCTTATATTTCAGGAAATATATATTCTTCCAATATTTTTAATAAAATATCAATTGAAGATATATTTTTTAAAGAATGGCGTGCAATGCTGATAGTATAAGGACGGCAAATATATTCAATCTACCTGGAAAACAAATGGCATATCACATTTAAATGATTACACTCATCAGTGCAGTAATATCACACATCCAAATCTCTCCTAAGGAAAGAAATGTAAATGGGGATGAAATTTCATGCACCAGGAAATGTTGGGGAAAAAACGTTGACTGCTGTATCATATATGCTTGCAAAAACACAGAAGAATCATAAAATGTGCCCCAGCAATAAATGATTAAATAAATTAAATTAAATATAAGTTAAATACAATAAATATAAATTTATTAAAGTAATAAATATAAATTAAAATACATCCATATTGTGATCATAAAGATTTTAGAAAAAGATTTGTGAAAAACTTTAACTTTTTATCATGGAAATGTTTAAGCAGGCAAAAAATACAGAGAATGGTATATGTAATGATTTCCCAAGTTCCCATCACCAAGTTGCAACAATTATCCTCACATTCCCCACAAAATCCTCACATTCATATCATTTCATTCATAAATTATTGAGTATGTTTCATTCCAAGATAAGGACTTTTAAAACATTACAATATCACCATTACACTAAAAAAATAAATAGTAGTTCCTCAACATAATCAAATCCATACTCGATGTTAGAAAGAATTTTAATTCTTCTTTATGACAGAAGAATTTTAATTCTTCTAATGACATGGGCAACACTTTGATAATTTTAAGGGGAAAAGCAGGATGCAAATCTGTATATAGTACGCCTTATTCAAATGAATAGAAACAAGCATAGAACGAGATTATAAGGAATAGGTGGTCATTCTTAAATTTAATATACATAATCTCAGCTCTCCACAAATGAAGGACCTTGACTTGTCACATTTCTGGTGCCCCACGTGGAACCGCACCCCTGGGCATGGTCTGTGTGGGGATGTGAACATGCGTGGGGCAACTGGGGGATGACCCAAGCCCACCTCGCAGCTCCCATGCCTCCCAAAGGAGATTTGCTGTCTTCTACAGACCACTGTGCTTGTATTTTATGGTAAGATGTATGCACAAATTCGGGATTTCCAAAATCCTTCTGAAATTTTCTTCCCAAATGTCATAGATCTGTTACAGTAAAAAGTTTCATAAAGTTTATTTCTATTGGAGATACCATGCTTTTGGATTTACTTACTGAATACTTTTTTCCTCCCATTTAAAAAACCAGGGTACACATATTCAACAGGTTGTTGTGAAAATTAAATTACCCAGTGCTCGCCATCACAGTACCTGGAGCTCAGTGAGCCCGTTAGAAGTGGAGGTCATTATGACAGGAAACACTGTGCTTATCTCTGGGTATAAAAAAGAATATATAACACCAGTCTTCCATCAGGAAGAGCATACTAAGTAAATATCATTTATTTTTTCTATTTTACCACAGAACTAAACATTAGTTTTTACAGTTAATCGAACTATACGATCTAATTACAAGAAGCAAATAAATAATCTGTATTTTTTATCCAAGCTGTGGACTCCTATATCATTTTGAGTTTAACTCTCTTAAATCCTCCATATTCTTCAATGACTTAAAGGCTGTTATTTTCTCGTTCCACACAATATCCAAGTGGGAAATCGCTGTCATACTATAAATTTTCAAAATTGAATAAAAAGGCAGGATAACTAAAGCAAATCTGTAATGAGTGATAAGAACCCTCATCAAGCCACTATGCAGGTTTCTCCAATACAAACCTAAAGAAAAATGTATTGCTTGCTCATAGTTATTTATTTATTTTATTATTTTATTATGTTCAGTTAGCCTCTGTATAGTACATCATTAGTTTCTGATGTAGTGTTCAATGATTCATTAGTTATGTATAACACCCAGTGCTCATAATTATTTTAGATGAAGATAATCTAGGGATCTATAGTTACCTGTACCTGGCTGTAATACACTGTATCAATGAATATAAAATGGAGAAAGATAACTTTAGATTTTGAGTTTGAATCTTTTAAAAATCCATGATTATAACAGAAGTAGGAAATCGATGGTTGTATCCCAGCTTTTTCTTTACTGAAATGAGACGCCACTTCCCATGAGTCATTCTTCCCTTTGGAGCCTATGACTCAACAGTGATTATATAAGACATTGCTACCTATTAAGCAGACTATATTTGGATCATGAGGCAAGTGGTGTAATCTGTTAAATAAAATTCAGAAAATGCTGGTGGTTTGTAAATACAACTTTTTAAAATAGTGCAAAATAAGTATATTCTTAATGCTGATAAATAGAAAAAAAATTTTAGTTTACTATCCTTAGAAAGCATATGCATCACAGATAATTAAATAAGAATCAGCCCCCAAAGAAGTAAGATTTACAAGCAATCTCTATAAGTGATATGAATACTGCATAAGTGGTGTGTGTGTGTGTGTGTGTGTGTGTGTGCACGCACACGTGTGTGGGTGGGTATATGTTGTAGGGGGTGGGGGAGTATTTAGCAGAATCACCTATTAAGATTTCAAAATATGAATTCCCTCTTTCAATAAAGCCCTCATTCAGCAAATATTTGTCAAGTGTCTGTTAGGTGCCAGGCATTGTTTTGGGTACATACAACATCCTAACTTTAATTTCAGTCTCCAACAAAACACATACTCCAGGATTTGTTGGCTTTCTCTGGAGGTGAGGGATAGTGCGTGCAGTGTTTAATTTGTTTATCTTCCCAAAACTCTCCACTATCTTCAACTAATTAAAGGCTCTTCCATACAACACCCAAGGAAGCAACCTATTCTACCATGCATTTTCAAACTGGGGGAAAACAAAAACAAAAAACACAAAGAAAGTGAGACACTCCAAATTTAACAAATGTCCCCAAGATCACACAGGTCATCATTAGCAGAAGTGAGACTTGAACTTCAGCCATTTGGCTCCAGATGAGAGCACATCCTCTAGACGGAAAGCTAATTCTGGAGCAGGGCGGTAGGGGAGGAAAAGGAAGCCAGCAGGGCTGAGCCAAGCTTTGCCCAGTTCCTTCGTTTTACCAACCAGAGAAGTGTCACGTTCCCCTCTACTGGGAAGAAGTGATTGAGGGGACAAAGGGAGGCAGAAGTGTGACCCAAATACACACCCCTCCATATGGAAACACAACCCTGAGTTCTGAGATCGCGCCTGAGAGCCAACACCTGTTCTCACATGAAACCAGTGCCTCGATGTGCACGCAAGCATGGAGAGAAGCAACGTCCAGTTTTGTGGATTCTTCTTGAAAGAAGGGATGCATATCTTTTCTAGCTTCCCTCTTTAATCACGCCTGATTATGCCAAGTTTTACTTGATAACTTAAGATAGAGAAAGCTTCAGGTAACCCAGATTAACATATTGCTTGAAGGAAACTCAGCATGCCTGCGTGACTGGTTTCCCAAGTCCTGACCCACTGCTCTTGGTGAACATGTCATTTCTCCCTCCCTAATCTCATGCCAAGACCAGCAAAGCACTGTGACTCCAATATTCATGTCTAGATCACCATTCCTTCTTTTAAGGCTGCTTATATAATGTGTGTGCATGTGTGCATGAGTGTGTGTGTGCGTGTGTTCTACTCCAAAATCTCCATTATCTCCTTTGTTCTCTTTTCCTAATTTCCTCCTGTATTTATTATCAACATCTCATACACTTGATTTCATACTACAAGTCTGCAAGTTTTAAGTTTCTCTTTAAAAAACACAAACAAGTCTGTTCAGGGATTCAAAGAAAACTGAAATCTTTCAAAAAGTAGAAAAATAATAGAGCATTTTGGGATGTAGAAGGTATGGGGATATTCCATTGATCTTGCATTTCTTCTCCACGGCAGTTAGTTCAAGAAGTCTGGAACTGGCTTCACCTGGATTGCTTCTAGGCTAAGCAGGGAGCCAACAGAAAGAGAAGGAAAACGAAAGAAAACAGAAACCGAAAAGCAAACCTATCCACTCACAAAAGAAGAGTTCCAAAGATTCCAAAGCCCCAAACACTCAGTACCATTAATCTCCATAAAATGCACTTAATGAATGACTTAAATGAAAACGGAAGAATTATACAATTAGAAAATACTCAACGGCGATTACATGCAAATCCTTCTCCAGCTCTTTGCTCCACATTCCAGGCTCCACGGAACTTGGATCTAACCTTATCGATTAGTCCTCCCTTGAGAGGCAAAGTACAGCAGCAGAGCATGAATGCAGGGTGCAGAACGTCACATCCAGAAACCATGGCTTCTGGAGAGTTTGCAGGCCTCAGCTGATACAGCATAATTCAGAAAAACACCCCCCAATTCAACCATCCTATCTGACTAGAGAAAATGGGATCCCTGCAAAGCATTGATTGATGAGGTTTCTATTCTGATTCTCATTTCATCAGTGGCCTGCGGGCCTATGCAAATACTTTTTAGCTCAGTCGGCAGATACCCATCAGGTACCTACCCCGTCAGGCACATAAAACGAGCCAATCATCCGTCCCTAAATAATAACATTGTGAAAAGTAAAAAGGAGTCCAAACCAAAGACGGTCAAGGAAAACAAAGGTGTTGTTATAATTAGGCAACACCTATTTTAACAAGTCCATTTAGGAGTTATGCAGACACAAAAGCAGGTTAGCTCCCAAGGTGAGATCCCCATTTCTCCCACACTGGCGATGTGCAGGTGTAGCTGCAGCCGGAGGGAGAGAGGGCATCTCGCCGATGCAGCCAGTGCCCCGTGGTCCACCCCACACTCCATGCCAGGGATTCTTCCACACAAATTCCAGAAATCCCCAACTTCCCTTGGAAAAGGATCTTTTCAAAGATTCAAGCCAAACAATTATAATTATAAGACAGCAAATTTCTCTTCATTTTACTGCAATTTGAGTATAAATTATCAAATTGTCCACTCACACTAAAGTTTTCATGTTTGCATTCCTATTTCATCATTGATTTTACTGTTATCCTTAATATGGTACTTGTGGGACGATACCAGAACGTTATCAAGAAAGCATAAAATCAAGTAAGCATCTCTCTTCCACACAAACTGTACTCTTATAAGATTACACAATAAATTAAATGCTAAACTGGCACAATTTTCAAATAACAACTATATTAATACAACCCAATTCACAGTCCTCATTTCACTGTGTTGGGTCAGTACAACCTAACACCATGGAGAGAGAAGAAGGAAAGAGAGAAAGAGAGAGGGAAGGAAGGGAGGGAGGGAGGGAGGAAGGGAAAAGGAAAAAGTTATAGAATGATGAAGAATCATTACCTGCCATTTGCTTGCAAGTGTTTTTTCTCCTCTAGTTTATTGTTTCTATAAAAGTGTGGATATACATGTATATATGGAGTATACCAGAATTTAATTTTCTATATAGAATCAACTACATCTCACAAAGGATTTGAAGTAGGTACCCTTCATCTGTAAGGAAAGTATATAAGCCCCTCCTTCAACTTGAGGCCTTCCCAAACACACACACACAAAGGCAGCTAGCTGACACACTTGCAAAGGTGTGCTAAGCAATGGCTGCAAAGTGAGAATTGTAGTAGCTCAGAGAAAAGAGCGTATTTCTAGGTTATTTCTAGGTTAAGAAGCTTTAAGAGGGACAAGGGATCTGAGAAGGGCTTGAAATTCTGTTAGGATAGATGATAAAAGGTGTGGAAAGAAGACAAAAGACAAAGGCCTGGGAGACAAAAAAGGCACATGATTCCGACACCTGAGTGTGGTTACCATCGCTTTCACAACTTCTCATGACGCTATTGCCGCTACTGTGGGCATTAAAATGACGCACACTGGGAATCTATTGATACACATTCTAATCCAAGTCTTAAAACAGAAACTTAAAAAGTTAGTATCACTGGAGCAAATGGCTCATGGAAAGGAGCACCAACAGGAAATACAGCTAAAACTAGAAATTGGATCTAAACTGTGGAAGCTTAGAAACCCTAAAAAAAAAAAAAAAATCATGTGTTTAGATTTTACCCTGTAGGTTTCAGGAGTCACGGGAGGGTCTCCTGCCATGACAGACGTACTGAAAGAGATGTTTCAGAAATATCAAATCGGTAGTGATGTTCCGATGAATCCAGGAGGCAAAGGAGGCGACCTCAATCCGATAAGTGAGGTGTGTTCATTCTAATGCAAGACAAATGAAATTTTTATGAAATTCTCTACTTCAGTTTTGACAAAGACAAATCAATGTTGACAAATCACGGCATGAAAGAAAGGATGCGGCACCAGGGTCAGAAGTGCATCTGTGGTGTTTCTTTTAATCAAACAGTTCAGAGGCAGGGCCTGTTCAATAATTAAAACGTTTGGGGGCGCCTGGGTGGCACAGCGTTTAAGCGTCTGCCTTCGGCTCAGGGCGTGATCCCGGCATTCTGGGATCGAGCCCCACATCAGGCTCCTCCGCTATGAGCCTGCTTCTTCCTCTCCCACTCCCCCTGCTTGTGTTCCCTCTCTCGCTGGCTGTCTCTATCTCTGTCGAATAAATAAATAAAATCTTTAAAAATAATAATAATAATTAAAACGTTTGTTCTCAATGCATCATTCCGTCCTGTGGTTCAGGAATACCCAGGGAGCGGCACAGATGAGTGCCGGTCATCTGACTTCAATTCGAAGAATTCTGATCAGCGAAGTAAGGATGCGGGGCATTCGTCCCCAGATAGGGTGGAGTGGCTGGAGTGGGTTCTGGGTGCCGGGAGCACGGCTGAGACCAGGAAGGCACTCAGCCGCGGGGGCACGCGCGAGCAGCAAGCAGGTGCTGGAAGAGAGACACTGGGGCTACACACCTCTGCAGACCAGGAGTCCGGATACGCACATTTTGGAAGGTGCTGACAATTTACAGGGTTCCTCTCCCCTGACTCTGACCCAGATGGCACAACCAGTCGGGGGCAGAGCCGAGATGTCCACCGAGGTCTGCCATGCCAGAAAGCACTTTGTTATTCCAGCACGGCAAGTGTTGTAAAGAGGCTGGTGCTCACCGAGCTTTGCCTAACATCTCCCAGTCTCCAAAACGACTCGCCAACACTCTTCCTCATGGCCCATCCGTGTTGTCACCCCTACTTCCATCTGGCTAGCCTCCTCGGGTGTTGGAAACAGAGCAACCCATTTATATCTCATTGCATAAAGGACCTGAGCCAGCTTGCAGAATGACATGGAAGAGAACAGGATAATGAAGAAAGAAGTTGGCATTTGAAGAAAAGAAAAACAAAGGGAGGAAAACAAGGTGGCAGGAATAAAGGTCATTAACAGGAGCAAGATCCGAGGGCGTGCTGGAGATCGCACTTGTGGGGGTCCCTACACGAGACTTAGCATCAAGCTACAGAAACGGGAGAAGACTCTCGGCTGATGGAAACGGCACGGATCTGCTTTCTCTCTGGGTCTTCGGAAGAACTGAACTGAAACGAAAGCAAAAATCAGTAAAAGTCCTAGGACAGAAAGAGGTTAGTCGTTAAAGTAAATGAGAAAACCAAGGTAGAGAGTGATGGCATGGCTGCAGAGAAAGGGAGCTGCAAAGCTCGGAGTGGCCGTGGGGCCAGGCGGGCCAGCGGGAGCACACAGGGCTCACAAAGAGAGTGTGGCCCGGTGCAATGCGAAGCTTCACCACGATGTCTACGGCCACCGTGTCCAGGCCAGAGACGGGAAATTTCAGGTGAAACACTTGCAGATTTTACTCTGAGCCTCTTGGCAACCAACACAAAGAGGAAAATCATGAAAGTGTAACAGTATTCCTCAAACTGGTATCTATCGAATGCTGTTCTGCTGGGTCACAACTCAAATGTCACACACAAACACACACGTATTCAGTATAAGAAATATCAGCAAATGCAGGATTAAAACAAAGCTACGTTTGTCTCTTCGTAACTGTTCAACTCCACAGGCCGTCAGTATGCTAACATACTGAGAGGTCAGCTTGGTATGAGGCACGGGAAGATTTTCTTCATGCACCAATTAGTGGCTTTCCTATGAAAACGGCTCTGCAGAATATAGTCTGGGAAAAAATGACTTCACTAACAATGGCCAAGAGAAAAAAAATGTTCAGAAGTTCAGTTTTTCTCTGGTACCAAGACCCACGAATACCTGTGCTGTGGGTTCCCATGGAGGACACACTGTGTGGTGAGTGAGGTCAGCATCCCCCACGTCGGCCTCCCATAAATGCCCAAATAACATTCCTCTGACAACATACATGGGCACGTGCATAAAACAAGGGAAAAACTGTACATGTAAATATTTTTTAAAGGCCAATGCTGTCATCTGATTGCCTAAATATGTGGTTCTCTAGTGATCTGACTTGATCCAAGACTAAGACTTAGAATGGCAAAAATAGACTATTGCATATACTTCAAGTAATCTCAAAGAAATGTTCTAGATTGATGTCTAAAATGAGTTTCTATAGTTTAAGAGTTAAAGCTCTTTGGAAGAACTTGCAGATCATCTACGCTGCCAATTAAGGACAGATTGATTTATTTTGTGCATAAACAAAGAAAAGGACTGGGGTTTTAATCCTCTGACGGAAGCTAAGGATTTATTCTTGAATAGAAAATTCTGTGACTGATTCTTGGAGACGCACAAAGGGAAGGGTCGACAGAAACGGTCATGTGTTCTCGCCAACAAGTCCATGCAGGTCTGCTCAAATGAAAGGTATCAAAGTTCCACACTACACAGCTTGTAAATAAGTATTTTATCCTGGAGGATTTTTTTAAAGCAGATGTTGCAAATTACCCATTTAAACCATTTAAAAGTTTTCAGTATGGTACCCAAAGGACAACTAATTTTAATGAAGGTAACTTCTTGGTGTACTTCCAAGATAAATTGAATAAAAAATTTAATACCAAGTACCTAAATGAGTTAAATAGGATTTCTGTTATTGCCCATTATAAAGAATGTCTGCCAAAAATAATGGCTAGGTTTTCAGAGTAATTGATCTTAAGCCACTCTTATAGAGAGCAGGACCACTTGCTAATTGAGACCACATCCATTTTTGATGGTAATGCCTTGTCTCTTTATTCTCAATAGCAGTAGGGCATCCAGAGCACTTTCGTGTCATTGAGAAATAAAGGAAGGCCAAATATGGTTTCATTTGTCCCCTTTTGAAATATTTCTTATCAGAGAGATGGGTCTTACTCTGCTAGCTACTACTGGAGGTCCCCATATGAGCCTAAACATCACATAAGGGCTCAGATCAGCAGCTATAACAAGTTCTTATAGCCCAGCCCTTTGCTATCCTGCTCCCAGAGTTAAAGACGGGAGCAGATGGCAGGGCAGGTGGCAATTCTCCACCAGCTACAAGGAGCAGTCCTATGTGTCTTAGAACAGCTGTTCTCACACTCCGCGCAGTGTGTAGAGTAGATACCGGTGTCCCCACAGAGCAGGGAGCCCATGTTGAGGTGGAGTCAACATCCACTCCCCTAGGCAGCCCAGCCAGAAGCAGGGTCAATGTGGGCTCCCCACCTACCTCCACCCAAGCCTCACAAAGCTACGTCCATACCTCTCAGCGCCCTGTGAGTTGGGAAAGCATCATTTGCTCCTTCTGAGGAGACAGAACCAATTCTCTCACCCTGCTCTCCGTCTTTTGGCCTCAGTCTCTGAATCAGGGCCCCTGTTACTTATTACATCAGGAATCAAAGGCAACAAGAAAATAACTAACAATCTGGTTTTCTTTTACAAAATAACAATAAACTTCCGTAGCCAAGCACTGCAGACAATGACACCGACATTCAGAAATGCCTTTGCAAGTTGATACCCTGAAACATACCCTGAGGCTTTTTCTTGGGTAAGGTTACATACCGCTTTCTGACCAAAGTGCTGCGAGTCACTGCAGGAGACACAGAGGCCTAGATGCCAGGCTTTCAGGCTGTTTGCATAACTGCCCATCACACAGCACTCTGAGATTCTCTCAGCTTCAGAAGCAAGTGAAAAAGAGACCTGTTTGCTAAGACTTTGCCACCCCTAACATGCTATCTTTCTTTTACTTGCCAAGGCCTTCAGTAGGACATGGGCCAACCAAACCATGAAACACACAGGCTGAACACCTATCAAATTCACGGTTTTCTGCTGAGCAAGGCCGAAGAAGCGTGAGCCATCCTTTCCAGACTCAAGGACCTAAAAGGCAAAACCGGCGTAAGGAAATAAATATATACATCTTTAGTAAATACAGATACGTGTAGGGTTGGCATTCAGCCTTGGGCTCGAATCCAGGCTGTGTCACACACGGCCCAGTCACTTTGCTTACCCTCAGAGCGTGTAAGGTGCCCTACACAACATCTGTCCCAAAGTAATTTCTTAACAAACTGCAATTATTATCACCTATAAAAGACCCAGAAAGCAAGAGAATTTAATGATCACTGTTGGCCTAATATCCATCAGTCACTCTATCTATCTATCTATCTATCTATCTATCTATCTATATCTAATGTGTATGAATGATAACAGCATATTCGTTAATTCTCATACTCCCCTCAAACACAATTATTAACTGCACTGATTTGGCAAAGTTCCAGTGACCTATAAACAGCAGGACTGGGTTCAAACTCTATCTGATCCCAAGCCTGTGCTCTTTCCACTAGAGAACACTTGGGGCTATAATTTAGAACTAGGCAGTCCAATATGGCAGCCACTACCCATTGTGGCGATTTAAATCTAAATTCTAAGTAGTTCAAGTAAATGAATTAGAAATGCAGTTCCTTGGTTGCACTAGGGCTCAAAAGCCACATGTGTCTTGTGGCCACCACACTGGACAGCAGACGTACAGAACATTCCACTAGCACAGAAAGGTCCACTGGGTAGCACTGACCCACATAAAAGCCCAGCAGAGAAAACTATTTCTCACAGGCCAGGAAAATGGTATCTCTTAAGTTAAAGCATGATGAGCTGGAGGTAAGTGATCCTTCGATAGTCCTGTGTGAAGCTGCCATAATCATTATGAGCATAATTGAGTAAAACCCTTGTGTCTTCACCTTCAGGTCTATATTATGCAGGAGTTAAGAAACATCAGAATCCCTAGAAGCTGCTGTTAGCTGGCTAGTTACCATGCTTCCACCACACTTACTGAAGGGTCCTTTTGATAGTGAGTTTGTCTCTGTCTTTCGTAAACTGCTGCCAGTAAAACAAAATTGCATGGAACACAGCAAAGCAAGGTGTTAGGCATGAATAGCTCTTGGAAGCAGGCCAATGTCAACTACTTTGTACGTCTACTTAGGCTTTTTCTTAGGGGCTTGCGTAGATGCTTGCTTGTGCTTTCTGCTGCCTAAAACAATAGTCAAAATGACCAACATTTGAATTAGCCTCCTTTTCAAGAACTCCGTTTAAGCAACCTTATTTTTAAAAAATTACTTGTAGAGTAACATCTTCTTTCCATTTTTATTCACTCATTTAATCAAGAAATATTTACTGATCACCTACTGTATGCCCAGTGATTGGGGAACAGAAGGCAAGCTGAGGACAAAGCAGAAGCTGACACCCCACAACTCCCCCCCCATGGGATATATGTGACTTTCCTCAGGCACTCCCGGCTGCCCTAAAGCTAAGGAAAGGAAAAACAAATAGTTAACTAACAGAGATCACAATCCTACAAGACCTGAGTCTCCCTCAGTTTACAAATGTCTTAGTGATCCACAAGAACAAAGCATTTCTATCAATAACCTAGCTTCCAGAAAGAAATGTAGATACAATTAAATGTCCATATAACCTGCAGGCCATTGACAGATACTTGAAGTAAGCAGAGCGTAATGTTCCTCCAGGAAGCTCCCAACTATCTTCACATTAATGCCTTGCTAAAGGGAAAAACCACCTTAACTTGACAATGGCAAGGCCTCAGGTATCCTGTGAGTCTTCTTTAACATATGAAAATCCTTTTGAAACCTCCCTTTTCCCTACCTCCCCCAACCCCATAGTATATAATCAGCCACATTCCCACAACCCCGGGGGCAGCAGCTCTTTCTGCCCGTGGGTTCTGTTCCCTTGCTTTAATAAACCACCATTCTGCACCAAAGACGTCTCGAGAATTCTTTCTTGGTCATCAACTCCGGACTCCACCCCACAAAACCTCACCTACATTCCAAAACCATATCACCCAGCACTGGGCTGGATGCAAGGACACAAAGGTGAACCAAAATAAACGGAGTCCTTAATATCAGTCTTCTGATGCTACACTCTGCAGTCTTCTCTCTTCATAGAATAGTTAGGTTTTACTACAAAGGATGAAATTAATGTTCAGGAAATAATTTAACTGATATAATTCAGCAAATAATGACACATCCCAGGTACATTCAATGACTTAATTACCTCTAGCATATAAATTTCTCCCTTGTCATTTTTCTCTCCTCTGTCTTGTTACTCCTCTATTTTATACATGCAGCCCTGTGTTTAAGAGAAAACCACAGACCCCCAAAATGGCATCTCTTAGGCTGAGTCCCCGAATCTAACTGCAGTTGCAACCTCCCCCAGAAATGATCTTAACCAGTCAGTCAGGAATCTTCCCGTCAGTGCGAATGAGTCCGCCACTTGGGCCCTCTCCATCCCCCAAAGGAAGATGAGGCAATCTGCATGATGAGACCCCCTCTTCTTCCGCTAAGGGAAAGCCATCTGCCTGGAACAATCCTTTTCTTTTGCTAATGACTTTTGCACCTCACCTTTCTTCTATAAAAGCCTCCCATTTTGTACAACTTCTTGGATCTCCCCCTCTGTTTGCTCAATGGGATGCTGCCCCATTCATGAATGGTTTAATAAAGCCAATTAGATCTTCAAATTTATTAGGTTGAATTTTGTTCATTAATACCTATAAATATTATGCCTCTTCTCAGAGAAACTTTAGATAAGTACTTAATTTCCCCTCAAAGATGGGAAGAAAATGGTACAAAAGAGCCACTGTATGTCCAAGCTTATACACAAAGTAGAGACCCTAGGAAAAGTCTCTACTCTTAGCACCTCTAAGAATCGCTGTTCAGATCTTTGAAAGTCTGCTTTTCATATCTGTGCATTTAAATTAGGAATGCCAATGGGATGTGGGCAAAGTAGGACGCCAAAGTAGATCAAATGGACGGGAAGACGAAAGAATTTTTTTTCCTTTTATTCAATTCTATTAATAATTCTTAAAATGGTGAGGGTGCAGAAACCAATGTGATTGAATATTGTTTTGCGGTCTGTGAAATGAATTTGCACACCTTCTAATCTCTTCCCTGTGGCCTGAGGCTGGGTGGTCATGAGCAATGACCATTTTTGACTGGGTTCTAAGAGACTATACCATTTCTAAACTCAGTATAATGGAAAATTCCACAGGAAAAGAAAACAGTAAGACAACCTAAAACAGGAAAACAGAAGGATAGAGAAGGGACAATGTCAGTAATTTCATCTTTATGTAACACATCTCTACAGCCTGAAAAAGCAAATTTCCTTGGTATTGTCTGAAAAACATGGGGGAGCAAGAGGGACACATGCAAAGGGGAGTTAGCTCCATTAAGGACATTCAGAACAAGAGCTGTTAATCCTAAAGCATCTGTTTTTTTAAGGTCTGCATTATTTTTACTTTGGTTAGAAGAGGTAAGAAAACAAGTAGAAGGAGACTTTCCATTTAAATAGGAAATAAAATAAAGCTGCCCTGCTGCATTCTTCTCATTCCCAGGACCTCACACAGTCATTTCAAATGCAGTCATCTAAAAAGAACATTTGGTGTGGGAAAAAGAGTCCTTTGTAAAGGAAGATCAGTATGTGGTTTGCAGGAGACTAACTCTACTGGATTTTCCTGCATGAGAATTACAACCATTACATTGCATTGAACACAGATGGCAAGGTGACTGAAAGACTCCCATCACATACCCCTGGGCTAATTTCATCCTTGATTTGTCTTTTTTAAATATAAAAGTTAAACTTCTTCTTGTTCCTCTAAGATCTCTTGGTCCTACACCCATGATTTCCAGTCAATACGCTGCCTCCTTAATCTCAAATTCACCAAACTTCAAATTGATTTTCAAAACATTTTTCCATCAAATAAATGTGTTTGTGAACTCTTTCTGACCAATTAACTTTTGTTTTCTACTCTCAGGTAGTTCCTACTAGAGCAGCCCGTCTTAGTCCTCTGACCATTCCTGTCACCATACATTCCCACTATCACTTTCTAACAGCTGAAGAACAACGAATATTCCTTCCTACAAAGAATTTACAATTCACTTCAGGAGATAAGTCGTAGATGATGTGGGAAACAAAGGCAAAAGAGAAAAACCTAGATTTCCTTGCAGCTTACAGCCACTGACAAGCCCTTGAAACAGGCAGAGTGACCTTCCTCTAGGAACCCGGCTGCCTGCATGTTAATACATTGCTAGGGCCAAAAGACAATCTTAGCTTAATGTATCCCAACCCCCAGGATCCCGTAGGTCTTCTTTAACATATAAAAGTTCATTTGGAAACTTCCCTTATCTCCACCCCCCCCCCAAGATATATGTTGCAATCATCCTCCAAGCATATGACCCACTGATAAATATCTGAAGGGTCCCATGACCAAGGTTTTATTAGACAATAATAAATGACCTTTTCCTAACAATAGCTAGTCCCCTGGAGGGGTGGGAACCTTGCTTCCTTAGAGAAGTTCTGCTACCCGAACTTCCTCCCAACTTGAAAGTATATAGTCAGCCCTTCCTCGTGACCCCAGTGAGGCTCTTTCTGCACACAGATCCTGCCCCGTGCTTTCATAAAACCCCCTATTTTGCACCCAAGATGTCTCAAGAATTCTTGGTTGGCCATCGGCTCTGAATCCCACTACTTCAAACCACATCAATACACACATGGTACGGAGGATAACAGCACAAACCAGGAAATCACACATTCTCTGAAGACCTTATAAGGATAGTGTTTACTATATAACTGCGGAAAGATTTTTTTTTATTAATAAAAAGTGGTACTTAATTAGGGTTGTTAAATTAATTAAATGAGGAGGCCATGAAACTGACATGGCCCCTAATGCCAAGGTGGCCTAAGTAAGTGAACCAAAAATCTAACCCTCTAGGTTATGCCTCTAGGTTATGAAATTGAAACCTAAGGACGACCAGTTACACAGAGCCAGCTAGGCTTTAAGTGATAGCCAATCAATAATTTCCTTTCTTTGCTTCTTCATCTTCTACACCTAAGTCTTTCCCCAGGCTCCTGTCAAGGGAGCACCCCTAACCACCGCCAATTTGGCACTCCCCAATTCAAAATGACTTTTGCGCCATAAACCCTCAAAATTTTTCGTATGCCTCAGTTTACAATTTAATGAGGTCTAAGATAAAGGTAAGACTGTTAGAAAGAGAGAGGCGAGGGAACACGATGGCCTGGGCAGTGACCATTTGTGAGCGGGTTCTAGGAAAGCATACTGTCTCTGAATTTCAGAAACAGAAATGACATGCGTGCATTACATTTGAAAAGACAATGACTGAACCAGTTTGACCAGAGGAAAAGATTTTCTAACATTTGTTAATCGTTGAGTTTCACTGACCCTTTTTCTAGAATATTCGGGACTGGGAACGATGACCTTCCTCACCGTGAGCTTTGCCCCATCTATTGTTGCCAATGAGGAAAAGAACCAGGACAGAGAAACATCCCTACCATCTCTATTGTGGGGGGTGTTGTTGCCTAATTAATTAAATTAACCACCTTTACACAGTGTCCCCCTCCAGTCACACAGCTGTCTCACATCCTTGTTGTTTCATCCCCACAGGTACCACATTTTCGTGTCAGGTATAGACCTAAGTAAGGCACAAATTAGTATCTCTACTAATAAAAAAATCTGGGGTGAAGTGACATCTTTGGTTACCCTGTTGTAAATGGCAGAGGCAAGATTTTTACACCAGGTCTTTGGAGCCCTTGGTGCTCTTCCTGCCACCCCACCGTCACCAGGTGAAGAACCCAGACCTGTTTAGGACTAGCTGGTGAGGTCACGTTGCTCTTTCCCGCACGTTCTTCCCTAACTGATATCTCCCATGACTACATTGCAGAGCTGAGTTAATCATCCGAATCTACCTCACAGACGATTAAGTAGAAATATGAGAATACCACGCCTGACTGTTACATACGCTCCACACTGTCACTGTGCCCTTCTCCCTGATCAATCTGATGGCACATTCACAACATTTTCCCCAAGAGGCTGAATCACTGTAATTCCTCACCACTGCAGGGAAATACAAGTTTCCCCGACTTACAATAAATTGAGTTTGTTTTTAAATATCCGAAGATGTAAATGTAAATACACGTATGTCTCCCTAGCAATCTGTTCAATTATGATCTTGTACGCCTACAAAAGACTTCATTGTGTTGCCTAGTTCAATGTGCCACAGTTCACAGAAACAGTGCTTAAAGACCCACTGAAATAGCCACTATTTTGCTAAAGGATTAAACAACCTTAGATTTCTGAGAGACCCAGAACACTAGATCTCCTCTTGTCTGAGTTTTGACCTTGTATGGTCCACACAGCAAGGCTAACTCTCCTCATAACATCAGAGCAACCGAACCCACCTCTCAGCTCCGCATCACCCCCACCCCCGACCTGAACCCGTAGTGTCTGCTGGAAACTCCCAGCTGAGGTAAACCAGGGTGTTCCCCCCGACCCCCCGAAAAAGATCAAAACAATAATTGAAGACTGAGCTGGAGAGAGGGAAGGGGGTGGGGACGACTCCTAATTACAGTCTGAATGGTTTAACTTTCTTTAAGACTAATAGCATAACAGACTGATTTCCAAAGGCAGTCATTAATTTTCCTTAATTCAAAACTAGATCTCAAAGTATATATTTTTCGTATTCAGAAAGGGACAAATGGAAGATCAAAAAGCAGTAGTGCAGACCTCGCCTGTGCCTGGCCCCTGAGGGGACCATCGCGGTACATTTCTATGTCAGTCGACCTTTTTCTTTTTAGTATTCATGAGAACTTAGCAAATAATCGCATCGAACTGATTCAGGGACATATATCTTTTGCTTCCTGTCTTAAACGTGAAACTCCAGCGTGTTTATCTGACACAGGAATGCACTTTCTCTCCATCTTCAGTAACAGCAACCGAACAAGACAAGCAAACGAGCTCGCGATGAAATCTCCATCCCAACGTCTGTATTTGCCCTGCTATTCATCTTCCTCAGTCTACACAGGACTCTTTCTCCTTCAAAGCAAGCTCTGGGGCTACGGAAGAAAAATCAGGTGCAATGAACAGGAACCACTTCACTTGTTAGCCAAGAGGACGTTTAAGGTGCTGAAAAATGAAAAGTTAGGGCAACGTACAATCCAGGCTCAGTCAATTGCCTTTGAGTTTAATGTCTTAAAGGTCCCATCAGACAGTGATGCCCTGTGTTTAATGCTGTGTTTACCCACATATCACTTACGAGTTTCATGATGACTCCCTGACTGAGAAAAACAATACATTACAATGCAAGATGGAATGGAAGCTATTTATTTTCACTTTATTAGAAAGACAGCTGAGAGATAACTTGTTCAAAGGAAGGCAAAAGACAGTCAAATGTCGCGGGCTCAAGATAAGCCAGCTGGCACTATCAGCCACGCCGAGCCGGCTAACAATTTATAATTCAAATGTTGGAAGATTTATCTTTCGAATGTTCAACTTCCTGCAGCAAACATTTACTGTTTGCCAGTAACATGAGCCAAAAATGCTATTACATTCTGCTTAGGGGACGCAATAAGATAAAAGGCTAAATAACCTGTCCTATACAAACTCCCCATTTAAAGGATTTCCCAATGTGGCAGCCACTGGCAAACGAATGTGATGTGCTATGATTTGAAATAGAGTATAAGATTCCGGGGGGGGCACCTGGGTGGCTCAGTCTGTTGGGTGTCTGACTCTTGCTTTCAGCTCAGCTCATGATCTCATGGTGGTGAGACAGAGCCCTGCATTGGGCTCTGCACTGAGCTGAGCATGGAGCTTGCTTGGGATTCTCTCTTTCCTCTTCTTCTGCCCACCCACCCTCTGCTCACTCTCTCTCTCTCCCCTGCTCACTCTCTCTCTCTCCCTAAAAAATAAATAAAATTTTGAAAAAAAAAAAAAAAAAGATTTCATTTACTTCCACCAGCAAGAGGCTTGGGATTCTGTTGACTACAGTCATTCTTTAAACTCAAGGTGTAATGGGTATATGTGTGTGACCCTGTGTGAGTCATACCAGACTACGTTAAAAGGTACTGACTTGCTGTCGCTCACAGCAAGGACAGAACTGGACAGATGAGTGTTTACAGAAGACAGTTTGTTTGACAAAGTCCAGAACTCAGAATGCCACAGTAGAGAACCCTAGGCCAACAGTTACTTTTGGGTCCTGGTGCAGCCAGAGTAGATCAGAACCTACCCTTCTTGGGGCAAGGAAAGACTGTAGTAGACAATGAAAAACAATTTTAAAGGCTCTCACTCTTGGCCTCCTTTTGAATTTTGTCCCACTCTATAATAATCACAAAATTCAAACTGCCCCAAAACTGATTAACTGCAAGATTAAAAGAGAATTGCTATCCACGTGGAAAGACCAACCCCAGGTGGGAAATAAGGAGAGCAAAAGAAAACAGCGTGTCAGGCAATCTGGAAATAAAATCCAGGAAATTCAATATTCACTGTTAATTTTCACACGAGCCCCTTATACTATTTTCTTTTTTGTCTCTAGCCAGCTGTGCTTTTTAATAGGACAATTATTTGCTATTCAGATGTAGTCCAATTATTTCTTTAAAAAAAAACGACTTCTATAGGATAATCAAGTTTGTCCAGTTGAGAAAATTTCTCTCCACTTTTTATTGCCTCATGTGGCATCTACAAAGGTAGTTTTGATTATGCAGAATTAAATTATTCATCATTATTAATAACAGTCACTTTAACAAGGAAAGATGTAGAGTGTTTACTAGCTTTAAATTCAAGTACAAACAATGGAAGCCAAATAAACTGCCCGAGAACTGGAAATTGGGTGATATGGGTAAGGCCATAGGATAAGCACTTTCCAAGCGAGATGGACACAGGATGAACCATTCACACCTGAACGCCCGGGTCAGTCACAAAGAGGAACAGCGCAAGCTTCCTCCATGAAAATGAGTTTATTAAATTCTAGCAAGGCCTCCAGCTGCTCATTAGCTGTGAATACTCTAGAGAGGAACACAAGGAGCTGCTTCTTTTATTAGTCCTTTAAAGAAGCAAAGATATGGTTTTTAATGTGATGCGTACTGGAGACATTGATTTATTAAAAGTTTTTTTTTTTTTTTTTTATGTAAGTTACTTGTGCTTTTGAGACAAAGCACTCTGAGGGGCGTGTGTGTGTGTGTGTTAATGACAACATTCTCCCATTAGTGTGCCTGGGCCTCTTCTATCTACAAGTATAATCAATAGATAAAGATATTTGGTGACTTTGTCTCTGTCTCCAAAATTTAACTAGTGCCACCATATCTGTTTTTCATTCTTCTCTTTTAATGGGACTATTTACACAAGTGCCAAAGTTAATCAAAGCGGAAGCAACAGAATATCAGTTTCACAAGTGATTATACGTCCCTAGCTTAATTCACTTTCACTTCTTTACATGAGAAAAGCATCAAACCCTCATATAAAAGCACAGGAACAGCACCCTGATTATAACATGCTTACCTACTCTATTAGTTACTGCAGGCCCTGGATCAGTCATAGGTTTTTCTGCTTTTAAAAGTGTTCTGGAAGAGCCTGATTAAATCATAAATGCCCCTTAGTGCTTACCTGGAGAGAAGCAGAAAGCAACTTTACCACCACACCCTGGGAACGAAGGGAATGCCCTACTTCTCCCCAAATCAAATGGTGTTTTTTTTTTTTTTTTCAATCTTCATCTTCCTTGACGTTTTTTGGCACCTCAAACTCTTCACCACTCCCTCCTTGCTGAAACACTACTTTTGGCTTCTATGGTAATACAATAACTTGGTCTTCCTGCCTCTCAAATGACAGCTGCTTCTTCCGCCCCCACACACGCTGACCTCTTTCCCTCTCCCGGGCTGTATCTGTGCTCACTCCGCCCGACACAATCATCGATCTACCACTCTTCTGTCATGCCTCTAAGAAAATCCACCCTTGATTTAGTCGGCTACCACCTCTGTGTATTTGAAAATCAAATCTTTCCTGACAACTCATTCTTCATCCAATTCTAGGACCGTATCTTCATCATTCTATCGCATAGATTTTCTAGAAAAAAGAATGGGGTTGTCATTTTTAACAGAACTACATACCCAAATGATCAGCTTTCCAAACATGTTACTGGGCTACGGCCCTCCAGGAAAATAGTAATAACTGGAAAATTAGCCAAAACGGAAGCAATGAAATACCAGTTTCACAAGTGGCCGGACTATATATTTTTTCTTAGCATTCACTAAATCTATTTTTTAATTCCAGTTTCTGTGAAATTTTACAGATGCGTCATAGGCCCTAAAATTCCATCTATCCTCTCTCTGACCTTGAAATCAAGAACTGTCTCAAAATATGGTCTTTTATGGGGGACACTGAGCAGAAATTTGTCTTACTGAGCACGTGTTCTAATTCTATCATAAATTAGAGATCACGCTTCAGAGAACAGAGCCTAAACGGCCACCACCCATCCCTGAAAAGGATCAGATGTGATCTTTTCTATACAGGGTGTCCTTCTGTCACAAGGAATTTGAGAGCTGAGTGTATTCCGTGCTAGAAGAGATGGCCGGTGGATCAGAGCACATGTTTTTCTTCACAGAGATTTCCTACCTCTCTGATACTAACTCAAGAAAGTTTCTCGATACCCACAGTTGTGATGAATATTCCCCTCTAATTCACATTGAATTCCAATCAGCAAACATTGACTGGGGAGGTGCTAGCAACCCAGACATAAATACACCAGAACCCCTGCAGGTCGGGAATCTGCAGGTGTCCCAACCCGGGCTTCACAGCTCAGTAGCCGTGCCATCTCGGGCAAGTTAATTCACGTCTCCGTGCCCAGGATTTCGCTTCAGCAAAACGTGGAGACTAGGAGTAGCTATAATCGGCAGGGCGATTCTGAGGATGAATAACTCATAAAATCTAAGTAAAAATATGACCCACCTCATGAAGTCCTTGTGTGAATTCAGTGAACGGACACGGGTAAGACAGAGAGAACCACACCTGACTGTTAGTACACATGCCACATAGATTCCTTCTCATCATCGTCCTTATTCCTGGCCTCGGAGAGTTAGTAAAAGTCTGAACAAGATCCGACCCCAACGGCAAAGTGGAAGGCATTGTGAGGCACGCTGTGACCATGCCATGTTAGTGTCCACTCCCTGCCCACAGGAGTCAAGGGAGGTGATGGAGAGGAAAGAACCCTAGGACAGCCAGGGATAAAACGAGTGCTTTACCCACGTTCCAGGCAGATGGAAGCAAGAGGGCAGAGGGCAGAGCGTCCCTGGCGAGGAGCTGAGAAAGAGCCCACTGCACCTGCGAGGAAGACGAGCCCGTCAGTGGTGCCGAAGGACAGGTGAGAAGCCCCATTCTGAGTCATGCCAAGGCGTGGGGATCGCTTTTCCGGAGGTAACAGCATACATAGAGATAACACAATCAGATCATTTTTGAGCAATCTGAAGCCTGGAGGAGTCGCAGCTGAAGGGGGGAGATCCATCAGGAGTTCCTGCCGCAGCCCCAGCAAAGCAGGAAGACAGCCCGCCCTGAGGTGGTCACTGCTAAGCAGAGGAGGGTACGAAGACTTGGAGGTGGTCCACAGGGTGGACAGACGCTGGCATCAGGGGCCCAAGTCAGAAGACGAGATGTAAACACCAAACCCTCTCATTCTGTGATGTGGGGCAAGCACATCATCCCTGTAAAAACTCCTGCCCCATAAAAGGAAGTTGATAATGAGGACACCGTCATTCTGCTCTAAGGCTTGAAACACATGATGTGGCAATGATTTGCAAACTGGGAAGGTCTGTGCACAGGTACGGTGGTTACACTTTCTCCAGAGTAGATCCTTCCCTGGAAGGATTTGGGATGACTTCCTCAAGAATTGGGGTCTCCACGCAGCTCCAATGCTAGATGATTTCCCCACTTAGAAAGCCATGTATTTTTCTGAGGGAGACCTCTTTCTTGGAGGGATCTCCTAATTATCATTAATTTTTTTTTTACCAAAAGGAATACATGTGTATGTGTGTGTGTGTGTGTGTGTGTGTGTGTGCATGCATATATGTATAATCATTAGCACTGTCCACCTGACTTGCTAGCTCCCATCTGTTCCCAATGACATTATACTTACGTGTGCGTGCATGCATGCTGCTTCCTTCTACAGACTTCCCTCCTTGATTATTTTCCAACTTCTAATCAAACCGGTCAGCAGAGTATGACCAGAGAGTACTAAAAAGGTCCTTAATGCCACATACAGTCTGAATGCAGACAGTCCTTCCCCGCTCCTGGGAGGCTGAAGCATAGTGGTCCCGAGATAACACAGGCTACACAGGACGAGCGCCTGCTCCTTCAGTGATTGCGGCCGAGGCAACGAGTGTTCAAATGACAGGAAACCTCATCGTTCGGGAACAGGTCCTTCGCAGCTTGTTATAGTTGTAAGTCTTTTAATTATCATTCCTCCATGTTTTTAGGTTATTTTAGGTTTTTTAGGTTATTATAATTCCACCAAAAATGCATCTAAGAAATCATTTTGGGGTCAAAATCAGTTTGCTTGTTTGTCGATCTAAATCTCGCTGGACCAGTTCTTTATTTGTCACTGAGTCCACACCTACCCATCATTTCTCCGCTCAGTAAGGCTGGAAATAGGCGACCACAAGCTCTATTCCCAGGCTACCTCTCATCTGGCTCCCTGTTAGGAGTAGTCGTAGGCTGCAGGTGCAGGAGAACGGAAGGCTAGAGGATGAGGAAGTCTCTGTCCCCTCCCCCTCCTTCCCTCCCTCTCTCCTCTCCTCCCTCTTTCTCTCTCTTGTCCTCTCTCTTTCCACCTCTTCTCACTCCTCTCCCCTGGCAGGGTCTCTGGAAGTTGCTGGATTCCCCTCTCTAGTTCCAGCACAGCCTACAAAGCTGCTCATCCCTAGTCCCAGTACTGGCTAGGGAGCCCCTTCTCCGTGCTTTCCTCGCCCGAGGGAATTCTCCTCACCAATCCCAGCCCTCTTACAGATTTCAACACACCATGTGCCACGCCTGCCAGAACCCAGGACCTGTGCTTTGGACTCTGATAACACCATCTCCTCCCTCTCTTCTCAGAGATCTGTGCTCACTGCAAATTCCTAATGTTATCAAGTTCTAGGTTATCTTGCCACCCATGTTCTGCCCTTTCTGCTCTTCCAATATTTTTTAAAACTATTCTCCTGATTCAGTCTCCTCTTTGTGGAATGTCTAGGTGTCTATTTTGCTGCAAGGACTCTGGCTGATACAGTACTCAGTACCAGGAGTGATCCCAGGAAACATTCGTTCTAAGCTGGGATTCTGGTATTGATCTGCTACCCTGTTGGAGCCTAAATGCTGTGATGCCCTTACCAGCAGTAGAAATGGCCATCCAGCAAACCGTGGCTTGAAATGGCATTATAATTAGTTAATCACCTGTGGTATCTTGAGATAAAAATTCTATCAAAAACAAGACTTTGGGAAACCCAAGTGGCTACTTCATTTAAATGTAACTTCCAGCGATGATGATTTAAAGGACTGTACGGTAGGCAGTTGCTTCTGAATACATGGCAGATACAGAATAAAAGGATATCTCAGGGGTTTAAACTCTCAGTTCAAGGTTTGGTCAGAGAACCAAAGAGCTTCTATGGAAGGGAGGCTGGAACGCATGTAGGGCTAAATATTATGCCAACAATGAAAGAGCAAGTTGCAGCACAGATTTGCAAGGTAGACCCAGTCACCATGGTGGGCAGCAGGGCCAGAAGGGTGATCAGAATGCTCCCACCTATAGGGAGCCTTAACTCACCAGGTCTATATAACTGGATCATCTCAAGGGCTGGTGAACAGATGCTGACTTGACTTACCCCAACTGGAGAAGCACACCCTCTTACCCAGATTAGAAGGAAGCCTTTTCCCAGGTCAGAGCCCCTTCACTGGAGAGAAGGCTGGTTCCCCTTAAGGTTGGATCCTACATTCACTGCTCTGTATTATCAGTCCTTCTCCCAAGCTCTCCTCAAAGGGGCCTGTTGGCCATTTCCTTGGGTGGCTCTATACTTGGGAGACAGAAAACCCAGATCATTGGGATTTACCAAACAGTTGATCTGTGTTGACACTAATCTCTAGGGAAGGTCGCTGTGGTCTCACAACGGAGACTGTGCAGTTTACACGGTAACAGAATTTTGGCCCCCATCCCTCTCACAGTGGGTCTGAGACTCAGCTTGTGGGAATGTCTCCAGTTACTGAAGGTATAATTGGATGATAAATTCTCAGCAAGTAGCAGAGTCCTCACCTTGGCTACCTGACCCAAAGTAAGAAGGGCCAAATGGATGTCACTGAGCCACTACCACACCCTCTGCTACTAAACAGAAAAACAAAACCAATATTACACCTTATATATTAATAAGGAAACTTTATAATTTAGTGATACCGTAAAAATGCCATAAAAGAATTAGAAGCAGTAGTACTGGCAACTAATACCACATCGCTGTTTAATTCACCTTTTTGGTCTAGGCAGAAGGAGGATCATTTTTATTAAGGAAGGATAGCTGTAGCTTCCTAGGAGGACTGATTTTTTTTTTTTTTCTTTTCATACGGTATAGAGTTTACGTATGCATAGAAGGCCTGGACTGTCTGTGAATTGAATACACAGTATTTCTGCCATAACTGTACCTTTTGCAAATAATTTTGATATATACATTTAATACGTCCATCAGTGTTCTTATGTTTAAAGTAGAGACAGGTTTACATGGTCAGAAAGCACAAAGAAGACAGGATCACATTAGTGGTATTTCAAAGATTTTATAAAACTTCCTTCTGAAGCAAAACTGGTATTTCACTTTAAGAATCTAATAAATATTTTAGAATGGCATTTCATTTGTTTTACAATGATATTTAGTATTAGAATGAAAGAGCTGGAAAAAGAAATATAAAAATGTTCCCTCCACTACCCACTGGAATCTTTATATTTAGAGACCGAACTGATTTATAATGTTCATAAGAGTCACTTTAAATCATTACCGACTGCAGAAGGATCTGACCAGCGGTGCAGAGGTGAAGTCCATGGTTTATCTACTACATACACAGATCTACACTTGACTCTAAGTGGTTTTCAAATTTATTTAGTTAACGTGTTCTATTGAATCCTACCTCAACCTATGCTATTTATTATCATTCTATGGGATGTCACTGGGAGAGGTGCCATTTCACATATGAATAAGAAATCAATGAGAAACAAAAATTATATTATTTTTAATTAAGTCATATTTTTTGAGAGTCATCTGCCTTAAGTCCTTGAATGCCCACGATATTCAACCTAAGGTCATTCTCAGCACATTACAGTCCTCGCAGCGGAGCGAGTGGACATTGGAAGTCTCCAGGACCCCAAGGCAGCTCTGGACAGAGGTTCTTCGTTCCATCAGTGTGATCTGGGTGGATTCCTCCCCGTTATTTAAGGCATTACTATTTATCAGGAGTACAAGCACAGTAGTACAATGGCCTGTGTTGGCACGGGTAAAAACTAGATACTTCTTCTCCTTCCCATTCTGCGTTCAAACCCTCAGGACTAGTGAATTACAATCTAAGGAAGGATTGGCTCTGTTTTCTCTGCTTGGAGCTCTCCATCCTCCTATTTCCAAAGCTCTTCCTTACTCCCAAAGCTCTTTGGAGCTGACATAAACTGGGGTTCAGCCACAAAACAAAATAACGTAATATTCGAAAAACACAAACTTTTCTGCGGAAGAACAATGTACCAGAAGTACAAATTCTTGTAGGAATTTGTACATTATAATAGATGACCCAAGAACTTTAAATTAGCGCGCGTGTGTGCGCGCGCACACACACACACACACACAGACACACACATATTAGATGGACGTGAAAGGATAGTTGCAATATAAAAGAAGAAGAAAGACAAAAGAATAAAACAGAAGTATTGTGTATGAAAATATAATAATTGAAATAAGGGACACAATAGATGGGTGTGGTAGACTATTGTTTAAAAATGCACACTCCCTTCCCCCACACCTTCACGGGAAGAATGTGTGTCCCCACTCCTCATCTTTTGGTTCCACACGGGACTTGTTTTGGTCAGTGTGATGTTTTAGACATGACCCAAGGCTTAGGACATGTCTGTGTGGTCTAGTTTATACTCTTGCCCTTCTGCTATCAACGTGAAAAGAATCTACCTCGGGGGGGTCACTGGCCCCAAGAGGAAGATGAGAGGCACGTTTACTAGGCACATAAACTGGAGACAATATATTGCGCGGCAGATCTCTAGGGCTCATTCATCTTACATAACTAAAATTTTATGCCCATTGAACAACACTTTCCCCCAACCCCAGCTCCTGGCAACCACCATTGTATTTTCTACTCTGTGCGTTTGACTATTTTAGGTATCTCATACAAATGGAATCAGGCAGCGTTTGTCCTTCTATGACTGGCTTATTTCACTTAGCATAAATGTCCTCCAGGTTCATCCACGTTGCTCCAAATGTCAGGATTTCCTTTTTTATAAGGCTGAATAGTATTTCGCTGCATGTATACACCACATTTTATGGAGTCATCCACTGACAAATACTTAGGTTGTTTCCATGTCATGGCTATTGTGACTAATGTTGCAATGAGCATGGGGGTACAGTTATCTCTTCAAGATCGTGATTTCAATTCTTTGGGATAAGTACCCAGAAGTGGGTCATATGGTATTTCTCCATTCTCGAGGAGCCTCCATACTGTTTTCCACAGCAGCTGCACTATCCTACCTTCCCACCAACAGTGAACAAGGCTTGCAACTTCTCCACATCCTCGCCAACACTTGTTATCTGTTTTGCTTTGCTTTTTATAATAACCATCCCAACAAGTGGGAGGTTGTATCTCATCGTGGTTTTCATTCACATTTCCCTGATAATTAGTGATGTTGAGGAAGAGTTGCAATAGAACATATTTCTCGTGATCACTTTGTGAACAGCGTTATAGAAAGATAGCAAAGATAAAGGCTGTATCTTCCTGAGGGAGGTCCTCGAGCTGTTCCCACACTAGTTAAGGTCTTTCTGTCTGACCTGCATTTGAAGAGAGCACCACGTTGCAGTGAGGGGCCGGCTGCTGGGCTGCTCCACCACCGTGCAGCGGGTGAGCTCGCCGGGCCTCATTCCCTCATCTGAAAGTCATGCTAATTGTTACTACTTCATTCTGCTGTCACTGGAGAGTGAGGTACCCCAATTGATAAGACAGTTTTCCTGATAGGTAAACAAACATCACCTTCAAACTATCAGACTGGATAAGCTTCACACTTCACAGTTGCCCACTGTTTCTGACTCTGATTGAAGACAACAAAATAAATCTGTAGAGATAGAGATGGAATGGCCCATGTCAATTCAGCCCCCTGGGTGATGGACTGTACGACACTGTCAATCCAAGCCCACGTCTTAGGTGGGACTTTTTAGATCAACTGAAAACAGCAAATCAAATGTGCCAAATAGAGGAATACACACACATCAACGTGTACTCCACAAGAGACGAAGACTGTGTCTTCTATTTACTTTTCATTCACGCACAGCAACTATTTGAGTGCTTTACTCACACCAGACATCCAAGGTCACCATTAACTCTGTTTCATAGCAAAGGTCCTTCTCTTAGGAAATTTCCTACCCACAGTAATCCTTGTGGAAAAAAGGCAATCCTTTAAAAGTTTCTAACAAACTTCTTTCCAAATGCCCCAGCTTTTTTATACGTCTCACATTCCTGCTGTTAGGAATTCTTTGGTGACATTTGAAGATGTTTTCCCATCCTTCCACTTAGTCAAGTAGTTATGATAAACATTTTACCTAAACAGATTGAAGGTTTCTCAGGACACAAGGACAGTCATGTTTTATAACATCCTAAAATAATGTTTCTAAACATTAAATAAATGTGGTTATACAAAATGGAATGATCTGGCACACCTCCTCATCTCCACTTCAGGAAGGTCTCTATACAATAACCTTCAAATATTCAAACAGCTCATTTGAAAAGTATGGCTGCTCTTTATTCACGTTGGAGGAAATTTCCAGTAAGATTTCTGCATCATCCTTAATTAACACTCAGGTGACTTCAGATAAATGTCAATCAAAGTTCTTTACTTTTCCATCAAATATTGTCATGTAGGCCTAAGCAAGGAGAGGGAGGTCGAGATTTTCGGTGACCTTCTCAGCAGCTGGGCTAGCTTTCATCGGATAGCTCATTAGTGCAAACAGGCTGATTGACAAGGTTACCCCAAACTGAGAAGAGGAGACAAACAGATCATTTCCATATTATATTAATGACATTCAGAGTAGCGTTTGGTGTTCCTAGGGGGATAGAAGAAGAATAAACTGTAATTTTCACAATCATTAATTGTTTAAAGGAAACTGCAGATTCTCGTAGCACTTAGGATGGTTAGGAATTTCAATTTCATGCAGAAGAGGAAGAAAGCTGTTAATTGTGGAACGGGGGCCTGTAGTCACTGATTTTCTTGAGGTTAACTCTTCCCAGTGCCAAGGATGGTCTACTGGAGGGTGACACTGTTGACTGGGGCACGGTGCAGAGCCTCTTGACCTGATGAGGGACAGGAAGGATTGAGAGCAGAAGTGGGTGTGGTTAAGTAGTAATGATCATTGTGCATTCTGCTCCTGGGGGGATCAATGCGTGTGCAAGCAAGAGTGTCAGAGCAGAACTCACCTGATTCCTTCCCCCCAACCTCTTGCAGCTTCCACAGGTGGGTCTAATTAGCCTTCTGTTTCATTCCTACTATAGATTCTGGGACTGACTTGTCCCCTTGGCAGGGGAAATCCATGGGTTGGCATGGTGTCCCGTGAACCCGGGTACCAGGCTGGATTAGCTTCCTAAAGCTATCATAACAAACGAACTGGGTGCTAAACCCACAGACATTTATTCTCTCTCAGTTCTGAAGGCTAGAAGCCCAAAATCTAGGTGTGGGCAGGGCCATGCTCCCTGAAGGCTCTTCCAGGCTCTTCCAGCCTCTTCCAGCTTCTTGGGGCTGCTTATGATCATGGGCGCTCCTTGGCTTGGAGGTACATCACTCCAACCTCTGCCTCTATTGTCACGTAACTGACTTCCCCTTGTTCTTCCCTGTGTCATCACATGGCCTTCAGTCATTGGATTTAGGGCCTGCCGTAACCTGGTATGAAATCATCCTAACTAATTATATCTGCAAAGACCCTGTTTCCAAATAAGATCACATTCTGAGATCTCTACCTTCGTGCTGGTGATCCAGAGCTGCTTGGTCGCCTGCTCTACTAATAAGTTCCCTGTCTCATTTCTTTGTATCCTAATTTCTAGTCTTGTTTCTTTGGACAAATTTGGCTTTGCTTCCCTAATTCTCTGAGAAACTGAAGAATAGTTCCTGAACCTCAGTACCTGGGACCAAAAGCCGGTGCTGATAGCCATCTCTGATACTGACCAGCCCTCTGCTTCCAATGTCTCATGTGAGATTCTCTGAATGAGTTCCCTCTGGTGCAGTACAACCCCTTGGAGATTTCGGACATCATTGATATCAACTGCCTGCCCACAGACTTTTTTATGTGGTCGTATGCTGAGCTCAGCTCCAACACGATACATGCCAGCCTGGCCTGCTGCCTCCTGGCCACTGTCCAAATAGAAGGCTGCCCAGAAAGACAAAATCCCTTAAGATCCGATCCAACATTGTCTTTCCCATGTATTCTTCTATATGAATTTTCTTTAAGTTTTAAAATCTATTTAATTGTGACACATCTCAAATATCGAGAAAAGTACACAATGGTAATAAACCCCAAATCTTGAGAACTCAGCTCCTTGCAATTGTAGAATTGCGGTCCCTGTTTTCTCCCTAGTTGTCAGAGAGGGGATGGTACGTGGTCCTGGAGCCTGTCCATATTTCTGTCAATGCTTCCATGTGGTCCTCTTACAACAACAGTGGACCAGGCCCTCTCATGCTTCAAATTTCTCTGACTTCTACTCCATCTCTCTGACTCTGGCCAGAGAAAATCTTCTGCCAGTTTTATTAAGGATGTATGTGATTAGATTGGACCCATCCAGGTAACAGTGGATAATCTCCCCATACTAAGGTTTGTAACCTTACTACATCTGCAAAGTCCTCGTTGCTGTGTATGGTAACATTTTCCAAGGATTAGGGCATGGACATCTTCGGAGGGCCATGCTGCCTACTGCACTCACCAATATTTTATCTTCTCTTTCTGTTAATTTCTGCTCTTACATTACATTTATTTTTTGCTTCTTTTGCTCCATTACATAGACGTATTTTAAACATTCAATATGTATTTGAAAACTATCTATATATTCATATGCCCTAATGTACGCTTCCTCACATTTTTACACTGTGATACACAGAGAAAGAGGAAATACTTATTTCATACAGTAAGGTAAATCAGACCCATGCAAGGGCATATATATGGAGCTTGTTGGGAAAACTTTGGTATATTTTTTTAATATGATATAATAGGAAAAATAAGTACTGGTAAAGTATTGAGGAACATGTTAAATATGGAGTATGCATAAATTTCCAAATATTTTTCAAATATACAAATGAGAATCTTGAGGCTACTTTGGACGTATATACCACTTTAATATCAGGTTTGATGCTTGAAATGCCTGTATGCAATTCCTGAACAAGACATTTTAATGATGAGCTCTTCAAATTTTTGATAGTCACCTTTGACAAGAAAGTTTGTTCACAAAGAGCAGGTGGTAAAAGTATTAAAAACTTCAAAAATGTACAGTAGTTGAAATTACATTTAAAGAACTTAACTGGACTTCCGTTTCTTCCATTGACAAACGTCATGTTGGAATTTCTTAAAATATCAAAGGATTTTAAGCTTCATTGAATTCTTCCACGCCGGGTATTTCAAAATAACGACAAAGCTCTAATTTTTAGGATTGGCACACATTATCAGAGCAGTCAGTCCGTGATTAAAGTAGATACCACTAATAAAGGTACTTCTGCCACAAACAGGGAACATTCTAATACGTGTGAAAAGAGAAGTTTGGAGTTGCCTCTAGAAGTTGGAGCCATAAGATCCCCTCTTCGCCCACCCCATTCCACCGACTGCACGCAGCCAGACAACCAGGTGCATGACCAGGTGCATGACCAGGTGCGCCCCTAGGGCAACTGAACGCCAAGTGTGGCATCAGCTCCAGGGAACAGCGCCACCACTGGACGGCAGTGAGCTCTACAGCCGATGCAAAAGTCACGTCCAGGGGCTGGGGCTCGTCCTGGGGTGATTTGATCAGAGTGCCCGGTAGGAACCTGTTCCATCCACACACTCTAAGGAACCCACGAGAGGCTTCTTATGGCTATATGCCATTCGTTCCTAATGGGTTCATTACTTTTAGAATTCTCTTCACCGAGGGCAGTTAATTAGAAAGCGTTCTGAAATCGTTCTGAAAAAATATCTCTGCCCTCATTTTGAATCATTGTTACTCCAAAAATAAAATTCTAGCTGACTTCTATTTCTGCTGTCAGTCTAATCATTTTCCTTAACGGGCAATCTGCCTTTTCTCTGGTTCCTGTGAGATTCTTCTCTTTGTCTTTAATATTCTACAAGTTACCTTTGCGTCACCAAATGTGAATTAATTTTTAGTACATGCTGCTCTGGATTCAGAATCCAATTTGTTAACTTTCTAAATAATGACATGCACAAGCCTTATGAATTTTGCTGAGTTCCGGCAGGTGGAAAATCCACAATCTCATCATGATATAGGAAGATTCTATCAGCACAGAAATGCCTTTGCTCTCCCAAGTCAGACTGTCCTTTCATTGTCAACTACCATTACAGTGTCAGTCACCGCAGACGAGAGCTGCCTGTCACGTAAGTGCCTATGAATGGAATCATAAAGTTTGTACACCTTTGTGCCTGACTTTACTCACTCAAAATCATTGTCTGGAGATTGACCTGTGCTTTGTTTATCAGGAATTCACTGCTTTTTTTTGCTCAATACTCATCAGTAACATAAATATGCTATAATTTGTTACCTAGGTTGATGGCTACTTGAACTGCTTTCATTTTTTGGCTATTATAAATCCAGCTGCTATAAAGATTCTCTTTTTTCATAGACATATGCCTTGTGTAATACCTGGAAGTGGAATTGCAAGATGATAGGAATGTGTAAATATCTAAGAAACTCTCAAGCAGTATTTTTAAAAAGATGTACCATTTTACACTATCACCTGCAAAATATGAGAGCTACAGTTGTTTCACATTCTTGTCAGTATGTGATCTTGTCAGTCTTTTTAATTTTAGCCATTTCTCCTGGGAATGTAAAGATACCTTGTGGTTTAAATTTGCATTTCAGTGATGACTAATGACATTGAGCATCTTTTTATGTATTTAATGGCTATTGGTAAAACTTTCTGTGGGATATGATTTTTAATTAAGTTCCTATTTTTTCTCTCTTTGTACATTTTTTTTTTAAAGATTTTATTTATTTAGTTGACAGAGATAGAGACAGACAGCGAGAGAGGGAACACAAGCAGGGGGAGTGGGAGAGGAAGAAGCAGGTTCATAGCAGAGGAGCCTGATGTGGGGCTCGATCCCGTAACGCCGGGATCACGCCCTGAGCCGAAGTCAGATGCTTAACCATTGTGCCACCCAGGCGCCCCTCTCTTTGTACATTTTTGACAAGATTACTTGGTCAGATACATACACTGCAAATATCTTCTCCTAGCCTGTAATTTGTATATCAATTCTTAAATCATAATTTTTAGTGAAAAGAAATGTTCAATTTTGATGAAATCTGATATACCCTTTTTTTTCTTTTATGGTTCCTGCTTTTTTTTTTTCCTTTTTGGCATCTGAAAGGCATAAATATCTTATCTTTATATTTGAAGATTTAAGTTTTATATTTATATTTGAGTTTAAATTTTAAGTTTGGTCTAAAATCAAACTCTAATAATTTTAATGTACAGTGCAAGGGTCATTTTCTTTCATACAATTTTCTAGTTGTCTCAGCACTGTTCGTTGGAAATAATTCTTATCCCACTGGATTTCTTTGGTGACTCTGAAAACATTAATTGGTCATATCAGTGGGAGTCTATTTCCGGACTCTATACTGGTTCATGAATCTATTTTTCTGCCCTTACACTGATATTACAGAAGTCAAAAAATTAGGTATTATATTTCTTCCAATTTTGTAGTTTTTTCAAAATCATTTTGTCTCTTCTAACTCTTTTGCATTTCTACATATATTTTAGACTCAGCTTGTCAATTTCTGCCCCCAAAACAAAAGCCTGCTGTGATTCTGACTGGGATTACATTGTATCTGTAGACTAATCTAGAGAGAACTCACATCCTAACAATATATTAAGGGTTTTGACCCATGAACACTTATGTATCTCTCTATTTACTTAGATTTTCTTTAATTTTCCCTTGCAGTATGTTATGGTCCTTATTGCAAAATTCAGTCACATATTTTAGATTTAGTCTTGAGTACATTTGGAGGGTTTTTTTCATTCTAATATAAATTGCATTTTAACATTTTGTTTCCTTTATAAACAAATTGATCTTGTATATTGACCTTCTAACCTGAATCTTGTTAAATTCACTTTTTAGTTCTAGGAAGATTTATTTTTAATTTCTTTGGATTTCTATGGATACAATAATGTCATTAGCAAATAAAAATATTTTCACTTTCTCCTTCCTGATCTTAATGACTTTTATTTTTTTTATTTTTATTTTTTCCTATTTGCACTGGCTAGGACCTCCAATGCGATGTTGAATAAAAGTTGTAAGAGTACCCAGTCTTGGTTGAAAGTGAACAGCATTTCAATATTTATTATGATGTTCACAGTCATTTTCTGTAGCTGCCCTTATCTGATTGAAGAAATTCCATTTTAGTTCCACTTTGCTGGTTGTTTTCATCATTAAAAAATGTTTGGTTTTTGTCAAATGTTTCTTATGAATTTATTGGAAAATTGTGATTTTTCTCCTTTATCCTGCTAATGAAGTATAAGCTGTTGCCTATTTCTAAGTGGTTCTTCTGAAATTCAGTTTTGATGGGGAAGGGGTATTATTCTTTGTTTTTTTAGCATGGCTATTTCTTTTTTGAATCATCTTTATTTACTTATTTACATATAGTATCTAATATTTGCGTGCTGTGTGGTAGGGATAAGTTTGTTTCATCTTAGTTCACTCTACTCTAGGAGCTGGATTTGTCTTTAGAAGTTTACCTTTTGTGATGTAAATAATTCCTGGGACTAATAAGACTGTCAGTGAATTGTTTTAATTGTTTTAGTCAGGTTGTTCAATAATAAAGCATATCCAGTAGTGTACGGTGACTAACATAATATAATAAAAAAATATTATTAAATAAAAAAAAAAAAGCACATCCATAAAAAGATGATTCTACATGCCCCACAGTCGGGGTTCATAAGCTCAGAGAAAACAGTGGAATTTTCCAGAGTCTTATTAAGTCTAGTGGGTGTCACTATCCTGGGATTAGAGTAGTTCAGAAGACAAGCAACCTCTAATGTGTCCTTTCTCCAGAGGTCAAAACCATTTAAAAGCCACATTCCACTAACGTAGAGGGTATTTTTCCATTTTCCATTAATTAAATTTCATTATTCTAGGAGTCAGTGGAACAGTAGCAGTTACAGAGCGCTAAGTGGGTGCAGCGGGAACCTGGAGTCCTTAGGGCTATAACTCACATCGCTCAGGACCTTCATCTTACCTACAAAGATAGGGTTGGCACACAAACAATAGCAAATGCATGAGCTAGTGCAAAAGGGACGCAGTAAATCTGATTCAAAATAATGAGGGACTGGGAAGTCTGTCTTCTGCCAGAGCGGAGGAAAGAATAGTGGGGGGAAATGGGCTTGTTTTATATTTTAAATAAATAAGGTAGTTAGATTAAACACTTCTTAGGTGACTTACAGTTCTAAGAGTCTGTTATTCTGGAAGATGATCCAAACAAATTCAGAATCAAATATTCGTTAAGGGAAAAACAAAGGAAAGTGTAAAGAGAAGATCTGTACTAGCAGAGTCAGATGTTAGGCTTTCGTGACTCTGATTCTTGATTCCTCCAAACTCTCCACCATCTTTGCAATGGATATTTGAGAAAAATCTTAGGAGTCTCTGTACCTGATTTCCTTTGAATTCACTGCATAGTGTGTTGAAACAAAAGCCATTATTTTTTTACCTCTACTGCTAAAGAAGACACACTGTAACAACATTAAAAAAAATTTTAAATAAACTTAATATCTCTCAGGTAGGGTTGTATTTTCCCCAGTACTGTGTGGCTACCAGCTAGTCACACATTCATTTATTTCTAGTAGTCAGCCAGAATGTGGGCATGTGTGGGGAAACAACAAATGCAAAGACCAACCTGCAGACTTCTAAGTTCTCTGCCCACTGACTATTCCATCCCCCACGATCCAGAGTGGAACTATTTTATATGCACAGTTGGAGACGAAAGCCACAAACTAAAATCTGTAGTATAGTCATTGGATGGGAAGAACTGAAGATACTAACATTTTCTTTTCACACAGGAAGATTCTCATGATCTATCGCTGAAGAAAATAAAGTCAAAATGCTTAACTTCTTTCCACTAGATCATACATTGTGTAAATAATCATATTTTAAAAATTTTTACTCAAAAACCCAATGACATTTTTTGCAGAAATAGAAACATCTACTCTAAAATTCATACAGAATCTCCAGGGACACTCAGTAGCCAAAACAATTTTGAAAAAGAACAAAGTTGGGGGAGGGTCTCATGTTTGCTGATTTCAAAACTTACTACAAAGCTCCAGTAATCAAAGCAATGTGGTGCTGACGTAAAGACAGGCCTAAAGACCAGCGGAATAAAATAGAGAAATAAACCCTACATACCTGGGAAAATGATTTTGGTCAAGGGCATCAAAACCATTTAATAGGGAGAAGACAGTCTTTTCAACAAATACTGTTGGGAAAACTGAATATGCACAAGCAAAATAATGAACTCTTACCACCCACCCTATACAAAAATAACTCCAATGGATCAAAGACCTAAAAATAAAAGTTTTAACCATAAAACTTTTGGAAGAAAACATAGGAGAAAAGTTTCATGACACTGGATTTGGCAATGATTTATTGGCTATGATACCAAAAGCAGAGAAAACAAATGAAAAAAATAGATCATTAAATTTCATCAAAATCTAAAATGTTGGTGTATCAAAGGACACTATCAACAGAGTGAAAACACAACCCAAGCAATAGGAGAAAATATTTGCAAATTATAATCTGAAAACAAATTAATATCCAGATTATATAAAGAACTCCTATAACCCAAAAACAAAAAACAAACACCCTGATTAAAAAGTGGGCAAAGGACTTGAACAGACATTTCTCCAAAGAAGACATATGCATGACTAATAAACACATGAAAAGATGTTCAACAGTGCTCATCATAAGAGAAATGCAAAGCAAAACTACAGTATCACCTCACACCTGTCAGAATGGTGGAAGCAATCAAGGGTTCAGGGACAGATCAATGGAAAGTAATTGCTTAGCGGGTACAGAGTTTGAGTTTGGTAAGATAAAAATGTTCTGGATATAGGTAATGTTGATAGTTACACAATAATGTGAATGTACTTTATGCAACTGATCTATATACTTAAAAATGGTTAAAATTTTCTATTTTGTGTCCACAACAACAACAAAAATTTAAATGAAAGTAAAAAGCTTCTCCTGAGATATATTAACTTCCTAAATGTATAGTTAAAAATATTATGATTTGAGAGGCATGTGAAATTGGGTATTCAGTCAGTTATCATCAGTGGAGATCTTAAACCTCAAGTTTGACAGAAGAGCTACCTGACATTACAAAGTGATTCTTCCTATTTGTACTTCCTAGTTCATCACTGAAGTATTTTATTGAAGAGGGAACTTATTTCTCGATTGCATTCCATTAATTTTTTTCTTTATATGATTGTCCATTATTTTTTAGATAAAAAGCTGTACAAACAAAATGACCAAAACCTTTTTGAAAAGTTATAATTATTTGTGCCTCCTCTGTCACCACAGCTAGTGTGTAATTGTATCCCAATGTAAATATGTATTTTCAAAGAGAAGTTTGAAAACTACCTGTCACTTTTTCAATGTGCCTATATCCAAGGTAGATTTTAGCCTATTTCAGCCAAAAACATTTTCTAAGCAGAAAATCTGATAATACTTTGTGACAAAAGAACTGGGTGCATGAAAAGCTTATGACATTTTTCACAATTGTAGGATCTTCAGTGCAGATGTTTTCTCAAAATGTAATAATAAAAATCTACATTTGTCAAGCAGTTACTACTTTTCGAAGCACAATGAATACTTATAAAATTTCAAATTTTCTGTTAAATTACCTTTTCTGAAAAATCCTGAAATTTCCAATTTTTATGCCCATATCTTTGAGATTAATATACCTAAATTCTTTTTGCTACACTGTTGATAACTTCATTGGATGGATATTTAAACTTCATTAACATTTCAGAGAGTGATGTCGGTATCATGGCAGCATAAGACATCTCTTGTTTTGTTCCTCCCCACCAAAAACCAAAAATTTGGCCTCTATCCTTGGACAAAAAGATGCATTTGAGGGATCTGTGGAATCCAAAACCAAACGCTTAGGGATCCAGGAGGAATCTCACCCACCCATGTGCCTGGAAAGGAGTAGACACAGCTCAGTTTGGCTGTAGACTCTGCAGTGGCCGATGAATTATCTCCAGGCCCTGTTGGCTGTGGTCCAGGGAGCCCTGGAGAATACAGACTTAGAATCACCCCTGTGTGAGAGACTCTTTTTAGACATTCAGGTTTCTCGAAGAGAAGTTCCAACACCCTGTTAGAGCGAAAAAGTAGGAGTTTGGACACACTGAGATGGATCTAAGAGGAACAGTTTGACATTTACCGTGTCACCCATCCCTGAAAGCAGCACAAATTAGGGGCAAGAATCTTTCTCCATGTGTGATTTCTCCCATGGGGGAAAGGAGAGGGTGTGAGTGAGCACCCAGCTTCCCCAGCTGTGCAAGATACTACCAAAATTCTTATCTCTCTCTCACCACATCAAAAGAATTGAATTGTGAAGAGTTTGCAAGAAACAGGGAGAATATCAGACAGGACTCTCGGAGGACATTAAAAGGGCAGATCCTACTATCAGCATCACAGATTCCACTAAGAAGCCCACCCATGAGCCACTGGCAACATTTGACTCATGACTCCCCCAATCTGGCACAGGGGCACCTCCATTGCTCCATATACCTCACCCACACAGGCTTTGGCAGAGGACTAGTGAGCAAGTATGGAAAGCCATCCAAATCTGTAGGCCAGGGAGAGACCACAAATTTGAGATTAGTGTCTCCCTTGGAAAAACAGAGAGAGGTTGTCAGCACACTCAGCCTGGTGTGTTACAAGACTGAGAAGACATACACACTTAAGAATTCTGCCACAAGAGAGAGCAAGAAGATGGAGTAGGTTTACCCCCAGAAAGTCTGAGATAGCCTCAGAATCTCTCTCTCTCCCTCTAGTAAAGACTAGAGGAGGTGATTGCTATTTCCAATGCAAAGAGAATAATGCAAAACTTCAAGGAACATAAAAAAAAAAACAACAAGGAAATATGATACCACAGTTTCACAGAAGTATCAAAATAGTCTCCCAGTAACTTAACCCAAAAACACAGAGATCTGTAATTTACCCAAAAAAGAACTCAAGATAGCTTTTTAAAGGAAACTCAATGAGCTAAAAGAAAACACAGAAAGACCATTCGATGATATCAGAAAAATCAGTACACAAACAAAATGAGAAGTTTAACAAAGAGACAGAAAACACACGCACAAAAAGAACCAAACAGAAATTCTGGTGATGAAGAATATAAGGAACGAAATGAAAATTGTAATAAAGAGTACTAACAACAGACTTAATTCAGCAGAAGAAAGAATCTATGAGATTGAAGACAGGAACTTTGAAGTTACCAGTCAGAGGACAAAAAGGAAAAGGAATGAAGAGAGGTAAAGGAAACCTACATGACCTATGGTACACAATCAAAGAAACACTCTGTGAATTACCTGAATCCCCAAAGGAAAAGAGAAAGAAAAGAGGCAGAAAGATTATTTAAAGAATTAATGGCAGGGCACCTGGGTGGCTCAGCTGGTTAGGTTAACCGACCAACTCTTGATTTCAGCTCAGGTAATGATCTCAGGGTCCTGGGATTGAGCTCTGCATTGGGCTCCATGCTCAGTGAGGAATCTACTTGAGATTCTCTCTCTCCCCCTCTCCCCCTCCCCCAACTCTCTCTCTCTCCCTCTCAAATAAATAAAAATAAATCTTAAAAAAAAAAAAGAAAGAATGGCTATGAACTTCCCGAATCTAGGAATAAATGCATATCTAAATTCATGAAGCTTGTAGGTCAACAAAGAAAATCAACTTGAGATTCTCTCTAAGACATATTACAGTAAAACTGTTACAAGAACACCCCCATGAGGCTATCAGTGATTTCCAGCAGAAACCTTACAGGCCAGGAGAAAGTGGGATGATACATTCAAAGTGCTGAAAAAACAAACAAACAAACAAAAACCCCAAAAAACCTGCAAACCAAGAATGAAGGAGAGATAAAAAGGTTCCCAGAGAAACAAAAGCTGAGGGAGTTCACCACAAGACCAGCCTTAAAAGAAATCCTGAAAGGTGTTTTTCAAGCTGAAATGAAAGGATGATAACTAGTAAGATGAAAACATATGACAATACACAACACACAGATAAAGGTAAGTATATAGTCAAATTCATAATACTCTACTACCACAATATGGTGGAATGTTAACCACTTAACTCTAGTTAACCTTTTATAAAGGTTAAAGGACAAGAGCATTACAAGTAACTGTAGCTACAATAATTTGTTCATCAACACAATATAAAAAGAACTGAATTGTGACATCAAAAATATAAAAGACAAAAGACAGCAAATGTTGGCGAGGATGTGGAGAAATTGGAACCCTTGTACACTGTTGGCGGGATGTCATGGTATTCAGTATATTATTAAACCTGCTGTTACATTAAATATATATATATATATACACATATACATATAAAAGAAGGGGAGTAAAAGGGTAGAGTTTTGTATGCAACTGAAGTAAAGTTATCGTCATAAAAGACTAATTAACTATAAAATATTTTATGTAATCCTCATGGTAATCAGAAAACAAAAATCTATAGTACATCCAAAAAAGACAAAGAGAAGGGAATCAAAGAAAACCACTATATAAAATCATTAATTCTCAAAGGAAGCATCATGATAGAAAGGAACAAGGGAACTATCAAATAGCCAGAAAACAGTAAGATGACATTAATAACTCCTCACATATCAATAGTTAGTCTAAATGTAAATGGATTGAATTCTCCAATCAAAAGGCACAGCATGGCTGAATGATTTTTGAAAAAGCAAAACCTAACTATATGCTGCCTACAGGGATTCACTTCAGTTTCAAGAACCCACATAGGTTCACAATGAAGGCATGAGAAAAGACATTCCATGCTAGTAGAAGCCAAAACAAGTAGGGATAGCTATACTTACATCAAACAAAGTTGACATTAAGCTAAAAAATAGCACCAAGAGATATACAAGGTCATTATACAATCATAAAGGCACCAATGCATCAAGAAGATCTAACAATCATAAACATATATGCACCCAACATCAGAGCGCCTAATTATATTAAGCAAATGGCATCAGATCTGAAGGGAGAAACAGACAGCCCTGTGGTAATATTAGGGGACTACAACAGTCCACTTCAGCAATGGATAGATCATTCAGACAAGAAATCAACAAGGAAACACTGAACGCTTCTGCACTGTTGGTGAATTGACCAGCAATCCCACTTCTGGGTATTTATCCAAAGGATATGAAAACAGGATCTCAAAAAGATATTTGTACTCCCATGTTCATTGCAGCATTATTTATTACAGCAAAGTATGGAAGTAACCTAGGTGTCCACCACAGGATGAATGGATAAAGAAGACATATATATCATAAAACAGAAGGCAGTTCTGCCATTTGTGACAACATGGGTGGACCTTGAGGGCACTATGCTAAGTGAAAAAATCAGAACAGGAGAGGCCAATGCTGTGCGATATCACTTACATGCGGAATCTAAAAAACCGAAAGGCATAGAAACAGAATAGAAAGGTGGCTACCAGAGGCTGTGGGGTGGGGGGAAAACAGGGAGATGTTGGTCAAACTTCCACTTATAAGACCAATAAGTTCCAGCGATCTAATATACAGCATGGTGATTGTAACTAATAATACTGTAGTTTAAATTGTTATGCTCCACGTGGCACTGATGCCTGAGGTCATTCGGTGGGACACAGCTGGCAGCAAGAAAAGAGTAGATCCTAATTGTTCTCAACACAAAAAAGAAATGGTAATTGAATGATATGATGGAAGTGTTAGCTAACACTGTGTTCAAATCATTTTGCAATACGTAGTGTATCAAATTAACATGCATGCCTTAAATTTACACAATGTTGTAAGTTGATTACATCTCAATAAAGCTGGGAAGAAAAAAAAACATTTCACATGCTGCTTCTCCTTTGGTAATTCTTAAACATTTTAACAAAAGTTGGTGATTTTAATAATCTTATTCAGAATATAGAATTAGGTATCCAGGGGCGCCTGGGTGGCACAGCGGTTAAGCGTCTGCCCTTCGGCTCAGGGCGTAATCCCAGAGTCCTGGGATCGAGCCCCACATCAGGCTCCTCCGCTATGAGCCTGCTTCTTCCTCTCCCACTCCCCCTGCTTGTGTTCCCTCTCTCGCTGGCTGTCTCTCTCTGTCAAATAAAGAAATAAAATCTTTAAAAAAAAAAAAGAAGAAGAAGAATTAGGTATCCATTGTGATTCAGATACTGTTAGATGCAAATTATACAAAAAAAAACCTGAATGACATAATCTAGTGTGTATTGATTACAAGGATTTTTTTTACAAATCTAAAGAGAAATATAATTAAGTGACTTTTGCTGTACCAGATAAGTGAAAGATGAAAGTAATTGAGAGGCCTCCTTGTCAATTTCAGCACTAGATGCCATTAAAACTGTTTTAGCTGAAAAGCTAAATTAATTGCTTGGTGTTTTGCCCTCTTGGGTTCTCCCTGACCCCTCCCTGATACACATGGTGAAGAACTAAAAAACAGCCAAAAGATGAGCAGCCTGGAGCAAAAGAGGGAAAACAAAACAAAATAAAGAATCTCTACAATGACTTTTAAGTTAGAATGAAGAATATCGCTAAACTTGTTCACGGAGACACTTTTATAAGCATTGAGTCACACTGCAACATAGTTTTATTAATAATGTAGAAGCTTTACAGCAGCAAATGTTTCTGACAGAGCAATACTTTAACTTGAAAGCACAAGCTCTCCTTCATAAACAAAAATGTTTCTTTCACACTGCTCTGGCAGCACAAAATTTGGTTAGCAATTTCTGAAAGACATCATTAGCTTTTCACACCATTCCTTTCCTGCACGTACAACTCCTCCCAGAAAGGATTTAAATAACAGTGCTCATTCTGAAGTGCACAAATCTCACTGACAGCAAAGGCCACATGAGGCAACGACGCTGCTACAGCGTTCTTGTCAAACGGTGTTGGAATAGGAACCTTGAGAAAAAAGTACAAATGTAAGCTCTGACGTTCAACTTTTCACTCATCTTAAAATTAGCACCCTAAATGTTTATAAATACTATACTTTACTCCCAAATGGGTTTAATGCATGTCCACTGATCTGCAATATCCTCTTTGTCTCCACACCAGAATAGTCTGCCCTATATTTGAATCTGCTAATATATGATACCCTTGTGGAATAGGTAGAAACAAAATAATTATTTTAACAATGGTAATCAGAATTTACAGATTTTTTAAAAGAATTTACACGTGTTTGGAAAAGGAGCAATAAATATATGTCTGAAAAGGAAATGAATAAATTCTCCCATTTTTCAAATATTAGCTCTTTGACCTAATATTCAGACTCAGTAATATTAACAAGAATGACCTAATAAGGGTAACAGAAAGATACCCTTGGTAGATATTCTTAGTATCATTCTCTGTTTTTTTACTTGTTTCTTAACAAGTGATTTTTAAGGAACCAGTCTTGCTTATTGCTACCCAGGGGTCAGGTGGGTGATTGTTATGTTCTAGACCACATACCTTCACTCACATGCGTGGACATTAGAAGTGATGCCAGGGATGGTTAGAAGTCTGGGCTCAGCTGTGATTGTCAGCTGAAGGACCTACAGGTGATTGCACACTTATGGCAGTGTCAGAATATTTGTCCTTGTTACACAGTGGCTCAGGGATCCCAGAAAGACCATTCGAAGAAACAGAAGGCAAAGCTGACATTTTCTTAAGAATTGGTCAAAACCGTGACGGAGCCCAGCTCAGTTTGAAGGAAGCAGACATAGACCCCACCTCTCAAGAGAAATGTCAAAGAAACTGCAGCCATCTTGAACTTGCCCCATCAACAAGCTTTCCTGAGTACCTGCTCCATGTCCCTGCAGACTCAGGTCACACTACTTCATCCACAGATACCCCACTTTCTGATTTATCTGAGCTTTGTTAAATCATTTGGCTATTACTTTTAGTTAAAGAATTACCTCAGTCTTCTGTGCGTTTCTTCTAATTACAAAAGAAGCAGAGAATAGAAAAAATAGAATTTTTAGCATGCATTTATTAAATTTCAGAATGCCTATTTTTAATAAAACCAGCATATTTGTTACCATGCCTTGATATTATCGAGAATAACGTATTAACAAAATAACACATAAAAATCATTTTACAGGGGCGCCTGGGTGGCTCAGTCTGTTAAGGATCTACCTTCAATTCAACTCAGGTCATGATCTCAGGGTCCTGGGATCAAGCCCCACATGGGGCTCCCTGCTCAGGGGGAAGCCTGCTTCTCCTTCTCCCTCTGTCTACAATTCCCCCTGCTTGTGCTCTCTCTCTCTTTGTGTCAAATAAGTAAATAAAATCTTTTCAATAAAGTCAAAAGATTAAAAATCATTTTACAGATAATGGAATAAAAGCCTAGGGGCGCCTGGGTGGCACAGCAGTTAAGCGTCTGCCTTCGGCTAAGGGCATGATCCTGGTGTTATGGGATCGAGCCCCACATCAGGCTCCTCTGCTGGGAGCCTGCTTCTTCCTCTCCCACCCCCCCTGCTTGTGTTCGCTCTCTCTGGCTGTCTCTCTCTCTCTGTCAAATAAATAAATAAAATCTTTAAAAAAAAAAAAAAGGAATAAAAGCCTGTTTCAGATTCAATAAATAGTCACTAGGCTATAGGCTAGCATCTCCCCCATTTCATGGACGACAGTCTGAGGCATTAACGAGTAACTTTCTCGGGGTCACTCAGCTGGTAGATGTCAGAGCTGAGCAAGCTGCCTCCCTTGTGACAGAGTACCGACACCACTTCTGTTGTACCGAATTACATCAATTTTTAACATAAAACTCTACAATGAAGTTCAATGCTATTTATTCTCATTCTCTGTGAAACCTTGATATTCAATATTCACAAGTTCCTATGGCCATGTTTGCACAGTACCTTTTAAAAATCTCAAGGCATTTATATTCAAAACCTCCCACCAGAGCTCTAAGGATATAATAATTTATATTTATGGCCTATACAACTTGGAGATAATTACATGGCAGTTGGGCTATTTTTTCCTAACTACCATACTAATGTTGGTACTAACTGCACTTTTGACAATCCACTGGCATTTAATTGGCAGAAAAAACATCTTGGTAAATGTAAGCACCACGCTCATTTGACAGACCTGAGACAGGTCACTGAAGAAGAGAGAAGAATTAATTGACACTCAGGTAACTACACTGGTGTTGGTCTGAATATGGTAATTAAGTACAATGATCTCATTTTTTAAAATCTACAAAATGATTTTTATCATGTAATGAGAACCACATTGTAATTAAATATTTAAATAATGGCCCCTGCAAAGCATATTTTCAGTATCACCAGTATACACAAATTTTGAACACTGTTGTATGTGAGATTAATATAAGACTCAATGGATTTAGAGTATAAATTACACATATCTCTGGCCTATATCTAATAAAGAAAATTAGAGAGAAACATGAAATCTATAAATTATATGAAATGTGTATTTATACGTGCATTTAAAGAAATCATCTATAGGAATAAAATTACAACTGGCATGAATCACAGAATTTCTGAAGTTGGTTCTTGCACGGACCAGAAAGAAATATTAATTTTGCCTGCTACATCTTTACTTAATAAATAAAACTTGCCAATACTCATCAAAGCTTTTTTGAAAATGTTTTCAAATTAACATGACAATGTCTCTTAAGCAGTTTTTTTTTGGTGACCAAATTTAAGTAAACAATTTTTATGTTTTTACTGGCTTTTGTATGAAGAACTAACTACAGAGCAACCAATATGGAAACAAGGCGATAATTTAAAGATTCAACTGAAGAAGTTCCGGCACAGAGCTCCATCTCAGAACCCTAAGATCACAACCCAAGCTGAAACCAAGAATCCAACGCTCAACCAACTGTTTACAGGAGCCACCAAGGCACACCATGTTAGGATATATTTTGAAAGTAGAGCGATAGAGCTGGGTGGATTGAATGTGGAATGCATGGAAAAAATAGTCAGAGAAGACTTCTAGGACTTCCACCTGAGTACAAAGTAGATGGGGATGCCCTTAATAAATAACTATTACGGGGAAAGGTTTTGCAAGAAGTAAATCAAGAGTTCTATTTTGGTCAGGTTAAGTTTGAGATGTCTATTAGACATCTGTAAATGATGAGGTAAAATATTGAATACATGAGTCTGATGCTTGCCAGGGAGATTGGGACTGAGATATGTGTGTATGGGATTCATGAGCGTCTGAATCAGACTGAATGGCATGGAAATAAATGAGATCATCCAGGGGCTGAGTATGGATAGAGAAGGAAATCAGGCTGAGAACTAATCCCTGGGAAGATGAAGAGCTGCCAGGTCCTCAGGCAGAGAAGGAACAGCCAGAGAGAGAAGAAGAAAGTCAGAAGAGCATGCTATTTGAAAGCCAGGTGATGTAGGTACTTCCAAATGACAGCATGACCGGCTGTACCAATGCTTCTGCAAGGGCAAGCAGATGAGAAGTGAATGTTGATTACAGAATTTGTCATAAGGGGAAGGTTACTAGTGAACTGAGAGTGGTCATTTCAGTAGAGTGGCAAAAATGAAAAATTTATTGAAGAAAAACAAGTTACAAAAATAGTAGATAAAGAGGTAGAGAAAGTTAACATTAAAGTTTCAGAGTTGTGGTATGAGAGGTACCAAAGAAATGGCTAATTATTTGGAGAGTTGCTGGGTTTATGGATGATTGTTCCATTTTCTTCTTTCTTTCTTTCTTTCTTTCTTTCTTTCTTTCTTTCTTTCTTTCTTTCTTTCTTTCTTTCTTTCTTTCAGAGAGAGTGCATGTGAGCAGGGGGAGAGGCAGAGGGAGACAGAATCCTCAAGCAAACTCCACCACTAAGCTCCATCCTAGGACCCCAAGATCATGACTCGAGCCAAAATCAAGAGTCAGAGGCTTAACCAACTGAGCCACCCAGGTGCTCTTGTTCCTTTTTTTTTAAGATGGAAGAAAACGGGGTGGGGAGGGAGTTGGTTGCTAAGGACCTCCCCCCACTCAAAAAAAGATGGAAGAAAACAGAGCATGTTGGAAGGTTACTTGGAATGATGGTGTAGAAAGGAAGAATGTGATGATGCAGGAAAGAATGAAGATAATTTCAGAGAAAATCCTTGAGTAAGCTAAAAGATGTGGGCTCTACTAGCCTTGGGGAGGCTGCAGCCATCCACCACAGATGTATGAAGTGAGTACGCTTGCATTCACACTTAAAATGTAGACAAGGACATGGACGGGACGCTAGCACGAGTGGTCCATCTACTGCCATGATTCTTGACCAATGGATCATGAACACCAGAGCTGTCCCTTCTCCTAGTCTTACCACCATGCTGGAGGGTTCGGGCACATCAGCTGCCCCATGGCTCTAGAGAAGTCGTTCTCAAAGCTGGGTCCCCAGACGAAATGAAACAGGAACACATGTGTACTTTTGAAAAACATAATTTCTCAGACCCTAACCCAGACTAACTGAATCAGAAACTCTGGCGAGCAGCCTCGTAATCTGTGTCTGAACAAGCCCTCCAGGTATTCTGATGCACGCTGAAAGCTGAAAATTGCTCTTCTAGAGGGTGAGGGAAAAGCTGTGCAACTACCCCAGCCCCATGGCTTCCAAGCAACCGCTCCCATCAGACTCACAGGCTTACCGTCAGCACCCAACCCACTTCCCTGACAGTCTTCAAGAGCAATCTTGCAGCCTCAGCAAATAATTATCTTTCCCAATCTATACTCTTGCAGTGACCATATTTATGGCCTGTAAACACTGTTTTTATACTAAAACGCAAAGTTTCTCATTTCTATGAAACCCCAGTTGTACTTGAGCCAAGAGCTATTTGCAAATGGCTTAATTTTTGTTAGCAAGTCAGATCCACTCATTTGGCCTGTAATATATGTCAGGAAATATAATACCTTTATGTTTCTGGATATGAAATGTTTCTGAATATTACGATTATCTATGTCTAAAATATCACCCCAAGACCAGAATTTTCTCTTCATGCTGCTCTTAGAGGAGGAAACACCAATATCAGTTCTTTGGGTAAGTCAGGGAAAACTAATGACTCTCTCTTCTCATGACCTGGGGTAGGAAGTTTGGAACTTGTTTTCCTAGGACTTCAGCAAATAAATTCCTCCGGGGCTACACAGACTGTAAATAGGTGCGTATAGTACACACCTGAAGTATGATAAGCTTATGCGATCAAGACGGTATTTAAATTTTATTCTGGTTACCACTTGGATTGATCAAATGTTTAATGTAAAGAATAGCCTTTTTCTCATTTTAAAAGCTAAAGCTCATCTCAGTGGGAAGTATTATAAACTCTCCTTAATGTGCTTCCTTTACTACGTGAACATCCCCTTTGTCATATTAAAATCCATTCATTTTTAGAAAGATAAAATTAAAAAGAACTCCAGCCGAATATAATTAAAAACCTGGACTATATGTCTTCCAAAGAACCAAGTGATTTCTGCACTGCAGGGAGTCCTATATGCTTTCCCACTGTGGCTAAGTTCGTAAGTGCAGTTGAAAGGATCCGTGCTGATTATAATTACACTCTAAATTAGCCAATATTAGCACTGTGCCAAATAATTCACATAGCATGGTTTCCATGTTAGACAATCAATTACAGTTCAGATGAATCCATGCAAAAATCCGTAATTTTTTCTTAGGATCACAGTTTTCGTAATTTAACATATTATTACAGCAGAGCCTTCGAAAGGTCAGGCAGAACAATGGAGAGCAATTTCCAGTTAGTAAATGTTCCTTTATTGTCACAAGAGGGTAAGAAAGCTGAGTATATCTGCATGCTTGGTAGGATCAAACTTTTAATTTATTTTGACATTCGCCTTACAGAGTACTTTAAAATAGAGAACAATTCTATCTAAAACCTATTAAAAATTCATACTAGCATACCATGATGATATGTGTCTCGTTAGAATCTTCTATGTTGGCCAATTCATTGGGAGATTGCAGAGGTAGGAAGAAACACCACGGGAGACCACACCAGGTAGAAGCACCTGCCTAGACGCCCTGCAGAAAACAGTTTTATATTTTTCCAAATTTGAGAATTTAGCAGCATCCTGCTGCCCCCAAGAGTTCTACCTGTTACAATGGCATAACAGAATGCTTCCAGAAAATTCTGTGGTTTACCTTCTCCATACTAATGTATTAGACCTAGAGAAACACCTCTCATTTTTCTTTCAGTATGTAGAGTGTGTTTCCCAGAGCCAAACTAACAGGTTAAATTTAGTCCCTAAATGCCTCTAATGCAGTGAAAACAAAAGCAAACATGTTTTCCAACATAAAGATTAGATCTTCTGTTTATCATCACGTAAGAGTAATATTCACGTAAGAGTAAAAAAGCTTTCTCTGAGATTTTAAAATTAACCGTCATCAGAATCTTTATACTACTGAGTCACTGAAAATGCACCCCATTGAAACCATTTGCCTGTCCACAACAAAGACGACACAAAAACATCCACACTCTACGGACGGTTAAGAGAATTAATTGGCCTATGCAAGCTGAACCTGGATATTTAGACGAGGTTCTATATTAAGTATATTTGGCTCGAAATCAGCAAAATTACATACATGCAACTATCCCAGCCTCACTCCTCAACCCTGGCTTGATGGAGCCCCTCTTCAGGATGAAGGCACGGTCTGGAAAAGGACACAGAGGGAAGAGAGTCCTTCACTGACATCTCCTACCACATTAGCTGGTGTTTTCTTTCTGGGAGGTCTGAGAACCAGATCCAGAAAGAAAAGGATGAATGTTAAAGTGGGATGAACAGCTGTGAGACCCAAATTGAGGGCAAGCTCATGGAAACGCTTCACCAGAGGTGCGGATGGCACAGAGGAAGCGGGCACAGCCAGGCAGGAGAGGGGAAGGCGAACTCCCTTAGGACGCACATGCTCCAGAGCCCAGATGCCAGAGTTCAAATCCCACCTCCGCCGATTACTAGAAGCAGACACAAGAGCAAGTCCCTTAACCTCTCTGTGCCTCCACTTCCCTCATCTGTAAAATGGGAATGATAACAGCACTCCCCTGTGATGAGAAAACATCTATTCTAAGTGGCTGCTTAGGCATTTTACAGTATGACCACCCTGCTCACACCCAGAATCTGATCCAGAGTTTGGGGTCTTCACTTCCCCAAGGTGGGTGTGTAGATGCTGAGGGAACTACACACCCACCCGCACGGGTGACCTGTGCCTCCTCACTCAGCAAGTCATCATCTGCTGTTCTCAATATACCAGCTAGAGGCCCCCAAAACACCTCCTACAAACACACAGTGTTTGTCCTGAGGACCCAAACTGTAAAGCTTCAGATCAAGACCTTGCACATCAGCCACCACAGACACGTTTGCTCTTGGTTCCCGTTAACAGGACCTGCCATTGTCCCTATTTTAAAATTTAAAAACCTATTTCCTGAACCTGGTGTAGAGGAAAGAAGAAATGAACACACGGCTCTGTTTTTTCCTGCTGCTGTTGTTTGGTTGCTTGTGGGGAATCACCTCACTGTGTTACCCCCGCACACTGGCAGTACCTTGAGGAAAGAAACGAGCCGGTGGAAGGTGGTTCGGGTTGTATTTACTTGAGTAACATAGACAAATGTTCCTCGTCTCTGTTTTTCTCTGGAAGCATGCCTGCTGTGTTGCACAGAGAAGTGGCCTCGACGCTTGCCCGAGCCGATGTACGTACGTCCCTCAGCACCGCGCTGCTGGCAGGGAGGAATTTCGGGCCCAGGACACATCAGGCTCATTAATTGCTTAGGATTACTAACTAAGCGCTTTTCTACTCCCAGCTCATCTCCTCTGTTTGTGTTGTGTTTTTATTATTGTTGCTTCTTTGGGAATTTGTATTTTGCAGGGGGAAGAAAACTGTCTAAAATGCTTAGGAAATATTTCAAGAAAATGCAAACGTTTTTAGGCTATGAATACACACTAAATAATAAAATATCGAATAAATAATATGTAATAAATATAAAGGTATTTCCCTTGATTTTACTGAAAGGATTCCTGAGTCTGCCTTTGAGGAACAATGGAAAAGGGGTAAGTTATTCACAGCTATGCAACACAAACAGAAATGATGTAAAATGTACCAAATACATAACTGGGGAAAATGGGAAAAGCAGGTAATTTTTTCTCTAATGTATAATTCTCTGCATCAACAAACCTTGATTGAGTGTGTGTGAGGTAACTTCCGTAGGCGCTGTGATAGGATCGTGACCAGAACGAACAGAGCCTTGCGCTCTGCAGCCTACGTTCCAGGGCTGGGAGCTGCATGGCTGTTGAGGGACAGAGGCTGGAATTCAAGAAACAAAGGAAAATACCTAACATGGTAGACAGTGATGTTGACTGTGGAATGAACTTAGACGAGAGAGGGAACCGAGAGTTTTATGAAGCGGGAGCAGGCTGCAACTTTAAATTAGGTGATGCAAAATCGGTCTTAGTGAGAAGGTGGCATTTGAACAAAAGTCGAGGAATTGGGGGTGGGGGGTCATTCAAGGCAGAGGGTACCGTGAACACACAGACATGGAAACTGGCATGGGTTTGGCGTGTTCAACACCCAGTCAAGAAGGTGGTCACTGGAGCAGAGGGCATGATGGGTTGAGTAGCTGGGGACAAGGCCATGGAATGCGGGGGGGGGGCACATGCCCCCACACTGCTCTGCAGGAGGGGAGGAGCCAGTGCAGGGATGTGGAAGAGAAGGGGAGCTGCTGGGCTGGGTCCTCAAGCACAGGGCATGGGAGTGCGTGTGTGGCGGCTGAGCTGGGAGCCGAGGGGGCCTTAACACAGTTAAAGGGGAAGGCATGGTCCACGGGGGCTGCTCTGGTCAGTGGGTAAATGGAAGGATGAGAACTTGTGGAAACTCCCCTCTGACTGCTTTTATTCTCTCCGTGAAACAGTGAGCAAGGTCACCCATGGAAAGTAACATCTCTACCCAAAAATCCCCATCACTCACACCTGTCTATAGATATTCTAGGAGCTCCTATGTATCTTAGAGAAAACAGGAAGGTGAAGGGTCACCATCAGAAACACAACACAGTGAAGTTAACCTGTCCAGCAGCTCAATCAGCAGAAACGAAAAAGGCAAACAGCAAGGCAGCCACTACCCAGAGGAAGGAACAACGTTCTGGGAAATGTGCCAACAGCGCCGAGCGGGTGTGATTAGGACGGTGCACACCCAGGCCTCCGCAACACAGCTCTGGTGTGTGTTCGTGACCTCAGTACATTCCCGAGGTCTCTGCCGTGTAGCAGAACATACAACACTGGCGTTAGCCACACAAGATGTGAAACAGTGGTCTACACTCTATCACTTTTACCAAAAACAAAACAAAAACAAACTAAAAATATACTAAATAATCAGTGGTTCCTCTTCTCACAGTAATTAAGGAAAATACTTTAAAAATTATTCTATTTTCAATAAAAATTATTCAAAAAATATTCACCATCGTCTCTTGCTTCGCGGTCTCCACCTCTGTGCACATGCAGCGCTGCACGAACCCATACGAACCCATATGCAAGCAAATGTCCCCACTTAGGGGCGCCTGGGTGGCTCAGGTCATGATCTCCAGGTTCTGGGACTGAGCCCCATATCAGGCTCCCAGTTCAGCGGGGAGTCCGCTTCTCCCTTTCTCTCTGTCCCTCCCCCTGCTTGTGCTCTCTGTCCCTCTCTCTCAAATGAATAAATTATTTTTTTTAAAAATCTACCCACGGGGCGCCTGGGTGGCACAGCGGTTAAGTGTCTGCCTTCGGCTCAGGGCGTGATCCTGGCGTTATGGGATCGAGCCCCACATCAGGCTCTTCCGCTATGAGCCTGCTTCTTCCTCTCCCACTCCCCCTGCTTGTGTTCCCTTTCTCGCTGGCTGTCTCTATCTCTGTCGAATAAATAAATAAAATCTTTAAAAAAAAAAAAAATCTACCCAGTTCCCTTTGCTAGGCTGCACTTACTTATGCTCAATTTTTTAGGAGAGAAATTTCTAATCCTCATAAAAGTACGAGTATGGTTTTATTTTCTCCCTTATTTATTTTCCTTATTTCGTGCAAATAAGACAGAAAGGTAGAGCATGACATTCCTTTCAAAGGCCCTCCACGCATGTATTAGTCACACGTATCTTTAGAAAGCAACTTACAGTCATTTTCTTGTCAGCCTATAGTTAAGACTCACTCAGCATCTCCCAAATTTTCACAAATGGGGCCTCCCAAGCTCCCACATTATCAAGTAGCTCATGCAGCACTCTGTAGGAACTACACCGACAATCCCTATTTTAAGCATCTTCAAATGGAGCAAGAATGTTTCTAAGTATTACCAAGGGTCCCCAAATATAATTTACAGACACCATAATTGATACAATGAACCACATACAGTTTCACTTTGTAAGAGAAAATACAGAAGTAGTAGTTAATTCACCAAAACTAGTACTTATGATCCATTTACCAAAAAATGTGTGATTTATATTTATATCACAGAGTGATGGGCTTTTTGAAAGTCATTTTATTTTTCAGAGTTGTATTTTATGAACTTCTCCCATTTCCATCCCTGGCATATAACCAGAAATCAATTGCAAAATATCTGGTCCTCCTAAGTTCATTTATGGACCATCAAGCTTACCTTTAAAGGATGAAATTATTCAAGAGTTTTCTGTGAGGCTCCAGAAAAATCGGATCTGAAAATCACTAGGGAACGAGCTAAATCATAGTTACGATTTCCATTTTTCTTTAGCCATTAACGAGACTAGAAATAATTGCCTTCCTGGCTTTCGTCCACATGATTAGAAACTTTTTCCAGGCTAAAGTCAAATTTACTCAGCAACATTTGGGTCCAAAAAAGACAGAACTTCGCATTTTTGGGGTCAGAATCAATGAACACATGAAAACAAAGTCGAGTCAAAGGCTTGTTTCAGTGGTTTCCATCTGTCAGTCTTTTAGAGACGACGTAGTGTAGAACCCCAAACACACATTTGTAGCAGCAGAGATTTTTCATTAGCTTTCTGACCTCACAGCCATAATGAAGGGAGCACAACCTGGGTCACCACTTAGTATGTTTTGGAGCCTTTGAAAACTGACTTTTGTTCTCTTTTGAGCCGTGGCACCGATGCCCTGCATCCCTCCATAGGAGTTGTGCAGAGCGACAAATCGGCCATAGCACAAATGGTTTCTAATTAACAGTGACGGGATATTGACTGGGGTAACAATTGCTTGATAAAAGCCAAAGAAAAGTTTTAGGGCCATGTATTTTCCATTACATTCAGAAGTGATTATTCTCTCAAGATTCTAGGTTGATCATTATCTTTCCACGGCAGATATTGGAAAATCCCCCTTTGAAAAAATGTTACTGTTGTAGCTCGGTTGGAGGAAATGGAGGAAAGACCACTAATCAATGAGCATTCTTTTCATGAATCAGCTCTTCTTCTTGTAGCTGAATCTTACAAAATGCATTAATTACAAAACACGGGGATAACCAGCAATGGGACAGCTCTGACATCTGGGTTTTTTTTCCTAAGGGTAGTATCACATTCTGAATTCTTCTGCACAGACTTTTTCCTACTCTTTCTGACACTACTCTTAATACAATGTAATGCTGCTATTTCAAATAAAGCTGAACTGTTTTCCGGCCCCCCCCAAATAACTACATTGCCCCAGGTTCCTCAGAGCCAACTGCCCTAAAATGAGAGTTCAAGTCACTTCACAAACCCCAAAGCACTCCATGGGTGATGGCCAAAGCATTTAACAATGGGTTCTTATAGGTACTCCCCAGTGGACACCTAACTCTCCTATAAGGGTGAGGGACAGAGAGCTGTTTGTCAGCCTATTATGAGCCCTAAGTAGATCCACTTGTATTGACATTATGTACTGGAGATGAAGTTCCAGGTGAAGTTAGCTATTAAAGAGTATTCACTGTTAAAAGAACAAGCTTAGAAACTACTTGTATATAAAGAAAAATGTTTCCATTTTAACCAGGCTCCCTTGAGCTGTTCATTATCTGGTGGAAACTCAGTAACTGTTACATAATCAATTTCTTCCACTAATTAATAAAGTTGTAGTCTCAAAAGCAGAAAGGATCTTACATATTCAATTAGTTCAAGTATCCCTATAGTCAAATCCCTTCCAATATATCTCTGCTACGTCCCAACCAAGTCTACAGACAACTTCACGGATGGAGGTATTCTAGGGATAGGGAATAGCAAAGGAAAAGATCCTAATGGAGAAGCATGTGTGGCATGCTTAAGGAAGAACAAGCAGGTAGTGTTACCGGAGTGGAGAGTGTAAGACAGGCAAATAAAAGGAGATAAGCTCAAGAGGTCACCAGCAAGGGGTAAGCAGGCTGCTTTGTCAGGAGTAGGGTAGTTATTCTGGATGAAATGGAAGGAGCGGGTTTGGGGCAGGTAAATAACATAAACTGACGTGTTTCCACAGGGTCGCTCTGGCTGTTGTGTTGAATGCAGCCTGAAGAGGAGGCGAGGCCAAAAGCAGGAAAACGAGTTAGGGGACTATTTCAGTAATACAGGCCACACTGGCTGGAGGATTTGACCAGGGTGGTGGCAGAGCAGATGATGAGAGGTAGTACAGTTCAGAAGATATTTTTAAGATACAGCCAAGAGAACTTCCTGATGGATGCTAAGACATGGGCCCTGTAAGACAGAAGAGTAAAGGATGAACCCAAAGGTATTATTTCAAAGAGCTGGAAAGATGGGGTTGCCAATTACTGACCTGAGGAAGACTGAAGAAAGAGCAGGCTTGGCGGGGGGCTATACAGGAGCTCCACTCTGGACACACTAAGTTTCAGATGCTTATCTAAGTGATTCCAAAAGAGAAGTGGGATATGCAATCTGACGCTTGGGAGAGAGGCGAGGCTGGAGATTTAAATGTAGGGTCATCTGCACATGGATGGTGTGTAAAGGCTTGAGACTGATGAGATCAGATGAAGCCCTGAGTGTTCCACCATCTAGGAATGAGAGAAGGGAGTAGAAACCACAGAGGAGCCAGAAGAAGAAAGGCCCAGAAGCCAGGAGGTAAACCAGTGTTTGAAGCCAGATGAAGACCATGTTTCAGGAGTAGAGAATGATCAGCTGTGCTGAATGCTGTTCAAGCTCAGAAGCCTGAGAGCCGGCATGGGATGTAACCATGGGAGGTCATGGGGCCTTGACAAGAGAAGGGGGGCAACCTTAGCGGATCTGGAAGGAAGAAATGGAGAGACAGTGAACACAGACAGCTTTGTATTGGCTTGGCCATGAAGGAAATCTATCCCACTTGTAATGACAACCTTGCAGCTGTATATTATTACCCGTGAGGCTCTGAAGAGTTGGTGAGCATCCGAAGGCAACAGGACCAAAGCTTCTACCTTAACATGTCGGGCTTCAGCATCTCTGTGGCCCTTAAATAAAACCGCTGGTTGCATACGTGTATATTGGTGCAGCTCTGACACCAGTCACATCATCACAAATCCTGTCCATCTCTACTAGTAATTCTTCCCTCCCTCATCTTGTACATACTTTTCTCCTAATCAGTCTTCATTCTGTTAGAGCCCTTGTGTCGCTGCTCTCTAGTGAGTACATTTTTAGAATCCTGATTCAGTCATTATACACATTTGCTATTTTCCCCTATTTTAGGTAATCCAAATATGTGAAATGGATGCAATTGTTTCTGTTTTTGTTTTCCCAAGGATTACTTCTATTTCATTCTCAATTTTTCTTAATCAGTATGTAAATGCCTGGAGCTATTCCATCTGACTAACCTAAAACACTTCCATTGAAATTTAAGTGTCATTCTTACCTAGACAATACTTTTAAGAATTCTGGTCTTTTCCATAGATTATGAAATATTATTTTACTCCGGAAAATTTCAAGTGCAGGTGTTACCATTCATTATTCTTCCTAATTAAAAAAAAAAAAAAAAAGCAAGAAAGGAAACTTTTCTTCCTATTTGATGAAATACATATATTTTTAAGTTGCCTTGCCTTTTAGTGGCCTCATGGACTGCATAATGTACTTCCAGGAAACAAACCCCAACTGACCAGCTTTGGGTTGGTAGGAAAATGTGCACCAAGAACAAAGACATGTTTGTGCCAAGAACAAAGATAAGTGGTATAATATCAAGTAATATTGAGATGTTTATTCTGCCCATAACTAAGAACAGAACTCTTTGCTTTCTGAAGCTCTTGCAGATACAAGACAGTAAAATCCCCTTCAGAGGGGGCTGCGTGCAGCCCAGCCCCAGTCTGTGCATCTACAATGGCAGAAATACATGCATGGAGCTTCCTTAAAACATACACAGAGAGAGATTCTGACATGCTCATGACTCTTTCAGGCCCCTGACAAAGTGACTCAGTTATTCGAACACTGAGGGAGGGAATGCAACTTCAGGTAGAGTCTGGGAAACCTGATTGAGTACTTGGCTATCTGAGCTGGAGTCATCTTGGAGGAATCACCTGTTGAGCAGTCCTGATGAAAGTTCTAGATCTCCATTCAAAATGGTCAGGAAATGACTGAGTATAAAATAAATGCAACTGGAAAAATTGGCTATCAATTTTGAAGGAAAAAAGTCTAAGAGCCATACCTCATTCTTCATATAAAAATAAATGTCAAGATGGGGCGCCTGGGTGGCACAGTTGTTAAGCGTTTGCCTTCGGCCCAGGGTGTGATCCCAGAGTTCTGGGATCGAGCCCCACATCGGGCTCCTCCGCTGGGAGCCTGCTTCTTCCTCTCTCACTCCCCCTGCTTGTGTTCCCTCTCTTGCTGGCTGTCTCTATCTCTGTCAAATAAATAAATAAAATTTAAAAAAAAAAAAAATTCTTCAGCAGTGCACAAAGTACAAAGAGAGAGAGGGACAACGTGCGATTGCAAAAAAACCAAAATTAGGTATTTAAAAACTTTAGTGTAACAAAAGTATAATAAAGTTAAATAATAAGCAAAGCATAGGAGAAAATACGACACATATAGAAGGGAAAAATTTAACATTCTCAATATCTGAGCAACTGCTACAAACGACTACCGAAGGGGAAAACAATGAAATAACAAGCAAAGAATATCCACAGGTAAACCAAAACAGTGAAAACACAAACGATTATTAAAAATTTGAAAAGCTGCTCAAACTCACTAGTAATCAGAAAAAATCCGAAACAAAACAACAGAATACAGACTGAATCAAATTTTAGAGATTGATTACAGTTAGTGTTAACGGGAGCATGGAGCAATGTAAATGTTTGTAGAATGTCTTTGGGAGTACAAAATGGTACAATATTTGGGGGCAGATAGCTTCATAGTAGCTCTCAAGTTTTGACGGTAAAACACTTTATGACTTAAAAATCTCACTTCCAAGAATCCAGTCTAGCAGAACAACTAGAATAGGTAAGCCACAAAATACCTTAAAAATGACACATAAACAGATAGATAAATGTACAGAGATGTATGTAGCATTTTCATAATAAGAAAACAGAAGCAGCGTGAGTATCCATAGAGGAACAATTCATTAAATAAATTAGGGACATCTCTGCAAAAGAACGAAACCTTTAAAACATGAAGCCATATGTAAACCTTCCCGTTTAGAGATGGCCTTAATAAATCAAGTCTATATGGCAAGTTGTAGTAGAAAATACACAGTACAATCCAAGTTTGTAAGTAAAGAAATAAAAAGCTTGTATCACGATATATGCAAACATTTATGTGTGCAAATATATATGCTATCTGTAAACACTGAGGTCCATAATTAATATATGTTTTAGAAAAATTAAGAAACCATTGATGGAAAACTGTCAACAGTGGTAACCTATGGGGAATGTCACCATGGGGGCAAAAACATGACATGAGCAGTCATGATCACACATGTGCCATTTAGACATTCAAATAATATTTTTAAATAAAATGCTAATGCCTGACCTATGTTCCAAAGAGCTTTGTTGCGAAGAGAAAATTGCATGTGGTATTTCTCTGCAATATAGTCTCAACTGCTGTAAGATTCAGTGTACTATTATTCCTTTAGCATGAATAAATCATACGTATAAAATCGCTTTAAAAAGAAAGAAAGAAGGAAACAAAAAAAGAAACAAAGAAACTAAAGTTGCATAAAAAGAAGAGGGTGTAACCAGATCAGAAGACATCCTGATTGCTCTAATTATTGACACAGTGTTAGCATAAGGGATTTGTAAGAAGAATGAATAACTCAGTGTCATTATAAAGCTCCTTCGGTTTCACTCATACAGTATTTCCAGCCAATGAAACAATGGCCAATTACTGAACACTGCAGAGACTCTTCTACTGTTAGTGATGAATTCTCCTTCCTTTTCACTACTTTCTAAACCCCTTTAGTAAGATTTTACTCCATGTTACATTTCATTCCCCAACTTGCCACCCAAAGAAGGGCTGTCCAATGACTTTATTCTCAGACTTCACTAAAATTCATGCAAATTTTATGAAAACTAGTATATGAATAAATTATTCCATATGTATTTTCACACACACACACACACACACACACACACACACACACAAGATAGTTGACCTTTGTCCTTGCTGCAGTTCTGAAGAAACCAATATGCTTTAGTAATATGCTCTTGAAAACTGGTTTTATCGAAAGCATAAAATAAAACGTAAGAAATCAATACTGAAACAGATTGCATAACTCAACAGCATGGGGCCTCCTGTCATGTGTGTGTATAAATTCTGAGAATAACCATTCATCCTACTGGAACTCCTATTAAAACTTAAACCTTACAGTAGAGTCTTTTAACTCATTTTACATTTTGAATCTTTAATTTGGCAAGATAGAGTATTAGAGAGGCAGCTGAAGGTACTGTAGCAATCATATTATAATATGAAATTGTTAAAAAATAGAATATATAATTTTACTCTTTTTAATTATAAGAATAAGAAGGAATTTTTGTGATGCAATTTTCAGTTTGCATGACAATTATCAGAAAAATAGAATCTCAGACAGGAAATTCTCTGATAGTTACCAGAACAATTTTCTAAGTTCTAGTTCAATTAATTGATCATTTTTCCTAACACCTAATTTCCTTAAGAAGTTTTTCAACAAACCTAAAAATTACACTTTACATCTTTTTTTTTTTTAAGATTTTATTTATTTGACAGAGAGAGACACAGCGAGAGAGGGAACACAAGCAGAGGGAGAGGGAGAAGCAGGCTTCCTGCTGAGCAGGGAACCCAATGCTGGGCTCTATCCCAGTACCGTGGGAAGACGCTTAACGACTGAGACACCCAGGCGCCCCTACGCTTTACATTTCTTCAATGACATCCTTAAAATTAAATTGAAAAGTCAAATCAGTAAAACATTTTTTTAAAATTAATAATTGTATCATTTGTTTTATTCATCTAGTATAAATATATATTTCCCATACTTTGGTCTCTTAGAGAACTGATCATTGTCAAGGTTTTCATAAGTTTATAATCAATAGGATTCCAGAGGACAAACAAATCAATATGGATTTCCAGTGCTTCCTTCTGTAGAAGTCTTTTTTACATATGAAAGATCCTGATTTATTTGTACGGTTTAACCCTGAAACAGCAGAAAGTACCTGATCACCAATGAAATGCTTTTCTTCCCCCTGGATCTATATGACAGCCAAGAAATCAGCAAAATAAGAAGTCTTCCCCAAGAAAAGAAATTTACAGCTGGTATTTACATCCTGGAGTTGCCCTTGGGGAAGTAATGTTCTTTTGCTCAAAGAGGGAAAGTGACACATTGTCAATCCCCCTGCCAATTCAAGCACTCTGATATCTTACTAAACTGTTATATAATGAGTAAGTGGTGTTTAAAAGATTATCCAAATACATCCAGCTACCCAAGGAGTTAGGAATAATTGAAATTTTGAAACAGATTATGATCAGCTTTCAGGGAAAACAAGACTACAAGAAGCAGATATTTATCAAAAGAGCCAGGGATCTGGGTATTTGACAGAGTAAAATAACCAACAACTCTTCTCCTGCTAATTCCCTAATGATTGCACAGGGTGGGAGGTAGGACATCAATCTAAAACCTTAAATATGCTAAATAAATTTTTTGTTTTGTTTCATTCCATTCTCTGAGTTTCCATTTGGGGACAAGAACTAGGAAAGAGTATTAATCCCTGGAAGACTGAATCTGGAAAATCTATCAAATATAAAAAAACCATCATGGCTGGTCTTGCCACTCAGCATTTTGTCATCTGTCATTTGTCATCATTATATATGATGGGCCAAGTTCACTCACTATAAAATAAGAGATCACCTATCAGACAGCTTAAAGTAGGAGAGTCTAGATAATTCCTAAAGCAAATAAAAGTCTTAGAGCAGAAATCAAGGGCAATTCACACAGGTGAGAAGTCTCATGGTCTGCCATGGGGCAGGTGCAATGAGGAAATTGTTGAAGACACTCTGAAGATGCAGGGCCCAGAAAGGTAGGGGAAATGTTCCTGTTTTTATGGGAACTCCAAACAGTAAGGGTGAAGATTAGCAAAGGAGCTTAACCAAGGTTTCTGATTCTCCTTCACTGAGTCCTCAAAGTCAAGCAAACTTAAGAGGAAAACTCAAAGGAACTGTCAAGTTTAAAAAAAAAAAAATCTTTATGCCTTAAGCTCCTTGTGGTCTGGATTGCCTGGGGACTTTTCAACTTTACAAAATGGCTTTCTGTGTTTATTCTAGAGAGGCCAGTGGAACACAAAAACTCTTTGTCACCTCTCAGATTTCTCAGAAAGACCAATGCCAGAAATCAATTCATGAAAGGAATATTTTTTCTTAGTTTTTTTGAAAAAATTTTTTAATAATCAATGTGATAGCCCTGGATTGCATTATAGAGGGACCCAGCCAATAGAGACATGGCTAAAAATCTCTATCAGGAATCACTGCAGTCCTGGCCAGGATTGTTGGCCCTACAGAACTCCAGGAGGTAGCTGAGGGAAGCTAATGCAGCATAACTTTTTAAGATGATTTAAAAATGAATGTGGATAAAACCAAGGCAAGCATATAAGAGACCACTCACTGTAGAAATACTGCTAGAAGCATCGCACATAACCTTCTGTGCCACATGTCTTTTTCTTTTAGAGATTTTATTCATTCATTCATTCATTCAAGAGAGAGAGAGAGTGCACAGGAGAGGAAGAAGCAGACGCCCCACTCAGCAGAGAACCCTACACAGGGCTGGATTCCAGGACCCAGACATCATGAAGGCAACCTAACTGATAAAGCCACCCAGGCACCCCATGTGTCTTCTAAATATACATTCTTGTTATTCACACTAATGTTCTATAAAGTTACCACAAACACTGAATAAGTGAATACTGAACTGTTATTACTCCTAAGGGAAAGACACGGTACATCCCTTGAGTCTCAGGTGTATTTATCGGGAAACCTAGTGCCTCCTGGTAGTTTTCCAAATTCAGGTTGGTCCTTGCAAGAAGGATTTAGCCTATTGTCAAGTTTATATCTTGCTTATTTTTACTTTGTGCCATTGCAAATACTGTCAACAGGGTTTGCCCCAAATCTAATGTTTATTTTTGTCATAAAACACATTTTTCAAACCTTTTTTGTCCCACAAATGGAATCACGCTCAAGTTCAAAGAAGAACGCTACACTGGAAGTTCACATGTGCATGCTGTTTGTAAATATCACAAACATCCTAAACAGAATGATGAGCCTAGGCTCATTGATACTAGAAAAGAGAGAAGATAGGGGTGCCTGGGTGGCTCAGTCGTTAAGCGTCTGCCTTTGGCTCAGGGCGTGATCCTGGAGTTCTGGAATCGAGCCTCATTTCAGGCTCCTTTGCTGGGAGCCTGCTTCTTCCTCTCCCACTCCCCCTGCTTGTGTTCCCTCTCTTGCTGGCTGTCTCTATCTCTGTCAAATAAATAAATAAAATCTTAAAAAAAAGAAAAAAAGAAAAAAAAAAGAGAGAAGATCTATGAAGGGAACTAGGAGGAATGACTTTGGGGACAAATAAAGAAAGGAAAAGTCCCAGCCACCTCCCTTTAAAATGTGAACACTCCCAAGTGCTAGTTTCTCTACAGTCGCACTTCCTTACTGCCATTACCTAAAAAATACTATTTTTATTTAAGAAAAGAAAAAGAAATAGAATTGTTTCAAATAAGTATAATACTTGAAACAAAAGTATTGAAAAAAAACCTACAAAGTTAAGAACATGAATGAAAAATTCTAAAAGCTGAGTATAAAATAGGAAGAAAATCAAAGTAATATGGAAGATTCCTTTAAAATAAGATAAAAATCTCATAAAATGTAAAGGAAGAAATTAAGAATATGAAAACAAGTCAAATACGTTTAAAGAAACAGAAAAGTTCTGAAATAAAAAATAACTAAACATTCATAGAATAAATTAAAAATAAGAAATATTAAAGGGCCACATAAAACAAGCGGATGATTTTTTTTTTAAAAAAGGAATAAGTTATAGAAGAAAAAAAGGTAAATACATCCCAAAGAAGTGAATATGCAGCAATATCAATGAAAAAGCACGTTTCAAGAGTTGACATTGCAGACTGCCTGAAGTAACTATTTAATGGAATGAAATAAAGAGATTACAGCTAAATAACTGAAGGAGGAGACACTTCAAAAATGTGTCAATTAAATGTGTATCCCAGGATTCACTGGGTGCCACCTCTGTCTTCAGCATGAAATCCTTGCAGCGGTGGTCCGCGTGCAGAGCGCAATGCAAAGCCTTGATCTTCCCTCCCTCCCCGAGTACATGCTCGGGCAGCACAGCTTTGGAGGCTCTTCTGGAACACCTGTATGGATGAGACATGCATGACCCACAGGAAAACCCCAGGCCAAGCAGGAAAGGCAAACACACAAGTTGGCCCTACACAGGACAGAGGGCTCCCAACAGAATAATCCATGGAAACTAAGTACTAGAAAACCAGCACAGTGAGATTTTCACGTAAAACTCTACTGAGGGGTTGACACTTCCAGGCTAATTATTCCAACTGAAGAGTTTGCACACACACACACACACACACACACAACCTTAATGTTTTGTTTTTTTTTTTTTTTTTAGTTTCTATCAAGCAACATCATGTTACTAAAACAAGAATATAAATTGTTTCAATAACAATTATCAGGAGAATCCCAGAGCAGACCAATTTCAATGATCTAAAACGAAATCACTACTGTATAAAACCCCAGATTCAGGGAAATTTTGAAGTCTGTATGTGAACACAAACACACACACACACACACACACACACCTTATGCTGAACTATCCTGGGAACCAAAATGTAAAGATTCCAGGCCATGATGTGGATGAAACCAAGTCAGACTCAAGGAGCAGACTGTGGGTATAATAAGACAGGGTACGTTTCTCTTTTTCATCCTCTCCTTACACAGAGGATTGAAATATTCCCAGAGTCATGAATGAAATACACACACACTCAAAATTAAGGAATAATACATATTACTCAATTATCTATTTAAATTTAAGATTTAATAAAGTCTTTTATTCGTTATAACACATTGGCATAGCCTTCACTGAAAAATAACTTTCTTTCTCATTAACTATATATTCTTTGTAATTACCCAATGTAGGAAACTGAGCAAACAGCTACAGTGATTACCTTTTTTCCACATTGAGAGAACACACAGAAGAGCAAAACATAGAGGAACAATCATAAATGTAAGTTCCTATCACACTCTAAAAAGATTTGCCATTTTAATTTTCTGGCACTTTACCAGTTACTATCAATTTTCTCCTGCTTATTGACTTATTTTTTCAATTTTTCCTACTCAAAGGAAAGCTCTTCTTAGTCTGAAATTATACAATTTTCATTTTGCATTTATCCTTTTTCTTCTATGGATTTGCATGAGAAGTAGCGCAATGAGGTAAAATGGACATGGGATTTGTAGCTGATACCCAAACCTGAGGAAGACCCCTACCACTGACTGCAACAGCAGCTGTCCATCCAGCCCCCCAGCTTCAGGTCCTCCACTAGTACGTGGGAAGAATAACATAGTAAGTCTCACAAAACCGCTCTGCAAAGATTTAGTGTGCATGATATCCGATTGTTTTTCTATTTTTAATGTGGTTAAATGGATGGGAGGAAATCCATAGCAACACTGTATTGAATGCGCTATACAGCATGGTGGCCTTATCTTCTATTTTATTGTTTTATAGTCGAAAGATAAACATATAATGACAATTAAAAAGAGGCAACTACAACTCTCCTTAAGTGGACGCACAACATGTCCTTATGATTTCAGGGGCCCCGTGCTCCCCAGGGGGTTCACCCAACTTATAGGAAAGCCCACAAAGGGGGGAAAGGTGGGATGTGCCAGTTCTGTTGGTAAATAAGCTGCTTTCTTCATTTATCCTTGATGCTATATTCTTTCTTACTTAAAAATGAAATGCTGGGGTCAAGTCAATGCCTTTCTAACAAGGTGATCATTCTCTGTCTTCATATTTTTCAAAGCTTCGTTCAAGGGCCTTTCGAAAAACACCCTTGATTTTCCATTAAAATTCAATTTGTTGATTTATGTATTTCAAGATGGGACTTCAGAGATCATTTTAAGAAATCAAAAGCTCTATTTTTTGAGACATGGTTCTTTGAAAAGTCTGATCCATTGGGTACATACTGGTTTTCGAGTTTGGTTGCTGTTTCCTTTAAAAAATATAAATTCCCTAAGATAAAAAAGTACTCCTGCATGGGTTCACTTTGAAGACAGATCTTTTCAATATTATATTCTTAAAATGGCAAAATTCATCTTTTAGCTGATCTAAAGAATTCAAAGGAAGTTAACATATGCTTTTTTCAAGATCATAAATGTTTCTTTTTTCACACAAGGATCAGAAGAAAATCTTGATTGCCAAAAATACTTTTAAAATTCTACTATATATGTATAGATTGTGGGAAAAGAAAAGGTCAAAGTCACGAAATTTTTGACAAGATAAAATAGATGAAAGAACACACTTTAGATTCATGGTAGTTGGGCCACTATATAAACGTTAAGTGCCCAAATTAAATGTCATCGGACTCTTGGGTCACCGTTTACTTTAGAGAGTTTCATTTCTTTTGTAAGATTCATAAAAGAAAGCCAATGCCTCAAAAGGTTCCTTGGTCTGAATGATTCTTCAGAAGAAAACACCTAAGAGGAGGATTACATTTTCAAGAAAGATCACCAAATCTATAAAGATAAGGCAGAACCATCAGATGTACCTGTAGAAATGGATTTCAAGGCTCTAAAAGGCATATTCTTTTTAAAGAGTTACTGTTATAAAAAAAAAAATGGGCACCCCTAGGTGTGAATTTGTTTGGTCCTAATTCAAATAAACAAACAAAATCTACAAAAAAAAAAAAAAATGTATAGAGCAACTGGGAAAAATCCAAACACTGACAAACTATTTCATGACATTAAGGAATAATTGCTATTTTTTAAGTATAATAATAGTACAGTAGTTTCATTTCTTAAAAGAAGAGCCTTCCTTGGAGATATGTACTGAAGTATTTATGAAATGCTACGATGTCTACGAGTTGCCTTGAAATAATCCCTTGATGGAGGAAAGTGTTTGCGGATTTGGATGAAACAAGCTTGGCCATATGTTGATAATCACTGAAGATGAATGATGGCACTCAGGTGTGCATTACAATATCTTTAATTTTATAGATGTTTGCAAATTTTATTAATAATTTTTTAATAAGTATTATCCCTTCTCAACATTTTTCCCTGGGATAAATATTACATTTTGATTTGAAACAACTTAAATAACTTTGATGACTCCAATCCTTTTAATTTTAGACTGGCATTTTATTAAATAAGTCATCCTTCATATGACAGCCTACACCATTCCTAGCAGGTAAACCACAAAAATACATTCACATTGAAATGTAAAATTAAAAATTAACATATCTTCCCATCATCTACTGTATGATATATTTGCAAGTATATCATATACTGCAAGGGCTTCATAGATTATAACTCACAAATGATTTGGCTAAAACATATTTATATATAAACATAGATCCTATAATCTGTAAAGATATATAGAGATATTCTTATCTAAAGAAATGCAAGGAGACAAATGCCCTTCGATATAATTCCACCCAAAGCCCACTAACCATTAACTCTCTTTCTCCCGAGCCCCACTTCACCTTTCCATTTCATCATCCATTAGGGTAAAGCTTTTCAAAGAGACAACGGTCTTATGAAGAACTTCCTGCTAGGGACATATTTTATTTTATGATTCAAGTTTGATGCTCCCTTTGGCACTTGACTCCACTTCTTTTTTCCATGAACACGGGAGAGAAATCACAGAAATAGGACTGGAGTGGCTGTTCCTTTCTTGGGATTCTCTTGTGAGGATGTGAAAATGTCAAGACAGGGCTTGGTGAGTGGGGGATTTGATGGAAACCCAAGCATTCAGGACCCAGTAGGCTGGAAGAACGTGGGCAGAAAAGCAGTTCCCATCACTTTTAAGCTGTCATCGCTCCCTTCCTCTTTCTCAAATTCTCTTCTTAATCCAGTCATCCTGCTGCTGATTCTGTGTTTCTGTTTTCCTTCTTAACCATTTGTTTCTTATTCAAGGGTAACTATGCTCCAAATTAAAGCTTGATGTTAAGCAATAAAAAAATACTAAATAAACGGTTTTAATAACAATCAGAGGAGTAACTAAAATTTAATATAATCTGTATAGCACTCATTTACACTGGAACTTCAAAATCATAAATACCATCAGTCATTTCAAAATGTGCAATTTTTCCCTATTTTCATCTGATTGACTTAAGGGTCCTCTATTTTCCACATGTGAATGCTGCCATTAGAGGAAAAAAAAAATCCTTTTGAGCACCACGGCATGTGGAGATTTTAAATGAAAACCAAGTGAGGGGCCAGCCTTACAGTGGAACTGAAAATCCAAGTATTCCACTGGCAATTTTAATAATCGTACGCCAAAGTGATACTTCCAGGTTTCGAACAGATTAATTCATTATGCACTCTCACATTTATGAATGGGAGAAGGAAACATCATTCATTTAGCTCATCACCTGCTCCGTTTTGTGTGCAATGTAGCCTACAGACATGTATGTGTTATTTTCATCTCTCCCCGTGTTGCAGGCAACTGCCAGAAACAAACCGCTGGGATTCATCATGTAATCAATATCTTGTACCTTAAAGCTCAGCATCTCTCTATGCAGCCACAGAACATTTAATCACTGCCAGCCATCCTGTGTGATTCTAGAGTGTACTGTGTACTCCTCAATAAATATTTTATGCTTCTCTTCAGAGGTTTATTTCTATTACCTCTAAAATACCAGGGAAGTAGCCTTTTTATTGTTCTTCCCTTTTGTAAACTCTGGCAGTAGCCATTAGGATGACATTTATCTCCTTCCTCAGAATGAATTTGATTTTGTGATTCTTAGTTTAACATATAAATATAGGGAAGTTTTTATTTTGCCTTGGTACCTGTTTCCAAAGTGCTCCACAGTGGATTTGTCCTGGGAAAATTGTTTGAATACTGTTTGCATTCTTAAGAGCTCCTCAGAGGAGTTCCCATAATGGCTTTGTTGTTTAAGAGTGTCTTGTCACATTCATTTTTAAAGGTGTAGTAATGAATATGGAAGGGGCGAAACACCTTTCACAGATGTTTTCCTAAATGCCAATCAGACTCAAGTAAATAAATAACTCCCGAAACCACACAAAGTAAAAGTAAGATTAAGTCTAACTTGCCCTTCAATTTTAAATAATGCAATAGTAATAGAAACAAGGAATTTTTTTCACTAAAAAAAAATCTACTTCCTCAGACCAGAACTCTCTGAGTGGGTCCAGCATGTGGGTAACAATCATTGCTACAGTGCAAAGCAACCTCTAGCTATTTATGATTCACTTTCAATGTTTATTTATAACCAGAAAAAGATCCAAAATATTTGGACTTTATTTCATGATTTTTTAAAAAATTCCACTTAATTATTTTACCTGATAATTATTTGAAGGTCAAAAACTTAAATGACTGATGTCCCCCAGTGCTGTTCCTCTTTTTATGGGCCCATTTGCCCTGCACTAAATAGCTGGCGAAAATAAAAACACCTGATTCATTAAGCTGGAAACATATTGTCCCTACAGCAGGATGGGGTGGTAATTTACTACACACAGCCAGGAAAGACACACTGTACAACACAGATTTGCAGCTTTTAACCTGGAAACTTAATAGCAAGGGCAATTCTGCTTATTTTGTTTGCCTTCAAATCTGAAAGAAAGCAATATCTACTTTGTTACAAAACAGAGCAGGCCATATTTTATATTGCCATAGTCAATTATGTGAGGCTGTGTAACCTTTCCCAGCTATTATAGTCTTCAAATCTTTCTGTGCTAATGTTGCCGGCACAATACAGAGGCAGCTTCAAAGCATCTTTGCAGTGCTAGAAAGGGAAGAAGCTGGCACTGCTCAGAGACTACGCTGAGATGACCAGATTTCTAATTTATAAAACTGGGACAGCACACGTCAGGGGAACATCATCGGGGGTTTTGTGAAGGTATATCTCCAACTATTTCCTTTTGTCAAGTAAGGACTTGTTTACTGGGGGGAAAAAAAGAGAGGAAGAGAGAAAGAAAAAACCTGAAAGGTTTTGTTGAGAGAAGCAGGCAAAACAAAACAAAACAAAACAAAACCCACATTCAATTAAACAGAAAGCTACAAGATTTAATATTTACATTCAAGACGATGTTGTGCTCCAATGTACAGATCTGAGAGAATCATACTGACAAGGTAGATAGGGAGACCTACACATTCATCAGGCTCACCTTCAAGCCCTATTAGACCTTGGTTGTAACAAAACATTCACTATAAGAAGGAAATGATACAATTGTAAAAACCATGAACCTCCCATTGTTATAACTACTGAGGATTTCTTGGGTTACTTGGACACTTTTACTCCATCTCATGTATCTTGTGAACTACAACAAAACTCCTAATAACACCAGATCACCAACGTCTGGAAGTCAGCAGGTGGGATCATTTGGGCATCAGTCTGTGGAGGATGGTGACAGTCCCCTACAGGTAACCACACAACATATTCAGCTCATTAAATATATCAATTCACACTATTTTCTAGATTTTCACCTCAATTTTTCGTTAGTTTTGTAGACAGCTGTTTTCAAACATGGTCTCATCGAATATCACGTTTGATTTTTGCAACTCAGGAAAATGTTGAGTTAATGTTAGTTTGCCCATTTCAAAGAGGAGGAAGTGTGGATTCAGAGAAGTTACGTGGTCACACAACTAAAAAGCAGAGGAACTGGGCCCAGAAGTCTGCTCTTCTAACCCACAGACGAATGCACTTTCTTTTAGCTTCTTGCAAATGGATTTTGGGAACAACAAACATTGAGATTACCTATAGGGCATCATTTTTCACATTTTCTCAGGGGAAAGCAGAGAGATATGCTAAGGTATGTATGAATTAGACAGAATGGAGCTTTTCATAGGATGATTTGGAGCTGTTTAAACCATACTGCTTTGTTCTTGCAAACACATTACTTACAACTTATATAACAATTCCCTGGATCTTTAGAAAGAGGGAAATGTAAACTATCCATCATGAATCATACTAAAAGCTCTGTTTTAAATGGAAGTGTCTAATGTGGTTGTTTAAATTCTGCAATATATTAACATTCAGAAGCCTAATTTAGGAAATAATAATTCTCAAACATAAGATAGATTTGCAATGGGGGACCAAAACAAATAAGCTTTTATTTAGCCCTCAATATTAAGGTTTTCACAGATATGATGAAATAGCCAAGAAGAAATCATGCGTGAGAGAGAGATTCCCATTGTGCAATGGAGACGGATTTCTTCTCTCTCCAACACTTGTATTTTTGCTTTTGTAAACAGCTTGTGGACAGTGCCTCAGCTAACTCCTCAAAGCTTCCCTATGCATTGTTCTTTTGACAATGTTATTGTTATTCTGTGAATGTCAAGCAACAGAAATATGACGGTAACATCGAAACTGGTTGTGGCCCCACCTACAAATTGCCAGCATCATCTAAAAACAAAGACAGCTCTTAACTTGATAACAAGTGAATCTTTTAAAGAATTGTCTTTGTTCTTCGGTCGTACATTTTTGTGACCTTAAATGAAATGGTATGTCCTTCAAATAAATACCAAACCCAACGTCTAAGGGATGCGATGTCAAAGAGACGATTCGTTTACAACGCATCAGAGTATGAAAGCACAACAGCAAATCTTCACCAAGAGCACAGAACAGTAGTTTCATGACATCCTTGACTGTGAGAATAATTGCTACCAAGTCTCATGCTTGACACGAAAGTCATCAAAGTTTATAAGCCAACTCACTAAAACAAAATTCATCTGGCTGTGGAATCTGATGATCCAGGCTAGTTCTGTTCCTCTTCCTCATCAGATACCTTCTTCCTTCCTCACTGTTCCATAGACATCCCCCTGAATTTGACTTCCTCACTCCACGGACATGCATGTCTTCACATTAGAATTTGCTGATTCAAATGTATAAGGTTATAAAGTGTCCATAAATTCAAAACTACTGTAACAAGCGTGATACTGTCAGGCTATGCAGTAGGATCTGAGCATTTCACTTACTTCACCACTGAACTTGGATGCTCCCTTGAATCCTCCTGGTAATGAACTGACTTAAGGAGATTAGCTAGGATGACATCATCAGAGAGAATGTCAGATATTTGATCCCCCACCCTTCTGACAGGCACCATTTTATCCCATGTCATCTCACTGCTTATATCCACATTTTGTCATCTCCTTTACTCTGTCTCAGCACTCCACATATCTCTGAGTAGAAATGACAACCGCCTCAATGTCTGTGTCAGCCATTTTTACCCTCTTGCATCTGTCCGTGGGAGAGTCAGGAATTTTTATGCATCCCTCTTTATCTAAACCTAAAAATGCCTCAATTTCTATCCTTCTGCTAAAGCACAATGCTGAAATGACACAAGAAAAAAATTCCTGAGCCATACTTATATTTCTGGCAATATCTAACATAATTTTAAGGTGGAGCCAGAAATTCTACCAACAGGTTGTTAGATCATTGGAGGTCCAGCCCATTTAAAGGCGTCTGACCATCTGAACTGAAGTGCAACTTTCTCTCTCCCTCTCTCAGATCAGAGAGATTTTAAACCCCTCTTGTGCAGAAATGTGAGGCACACAGTATTGCTTGTCACACATGCAAATTCAAGTCTACTTTTTTTTAAATTTAGATATAGTGGACATATAACATTATATCAGTTTCAGGTACACAACATAATGATTCAATATTTGCATATATTGCAAAATGCAAGATGATTACCATGATAAGTCTAGTTAACATCCATCACCATACGCAGTCATAAAACTCTTCTTGTGATGAACATTTTAAGCCTAGCGACTTTCAAATACACAGTGCAGTTGCCATGCTGTACATCAGGTCCCCAGGACCTATTTATTTTCTAGTTACAAGTCTGTACTTTTTAACTCTCTTCCCCCATTTCACTCCCCCCTACTCCACCCCCATCCAGCTCTGGCAACCACCAATCTGTTCTCTGTATCCATGAGAAGTACACTTTCTCAACCTAAATAAGGAGGGGCTCTGAAAATTCTGTCTTTGGTAATGCCTTGTAATGCCTTTTACCATCTCCCTCCTTTCAAACTAAATCTTAATATCCACTATCCTGGTGAGATGGCTATCACAGTGAAAAATGCAGAGAGAAAAGACCACATGCTTTTTTGAATTTTGAGCTTCCTGATACTCACTCCCCACAATTAAAAAAAATTTAAGATTTATTTCATTTGAGAGAGAAAAAGAGAGAGAGAGTGCACGCATGGGGGGGGGGCAGCGGGGGAGAATCTTCGAGCTGACTCCCTGCTGAGCACAGAGCCTCACGTGAGGCTCGATCCCATGACCCATGAGATCATGACCTGAGCCAAAACCAAGAGTCAGACGCCCAACCAACTGAGCCACCCAGGTGCTCCCAGAATTAAAATTTTTTTAAGTACAATCTTTATTATACCTGATTTTTCTCTTAATGTGTAACACTGAGTAGACTGCAACTATATTTAATTCTCTAAAATCTCCATCCCTCTTGGGTCTCAAAAAGTATTTTCTCTCAAGGCTATCGCTTCTGCTACGGACTACAAAAGTATATTTTGAAACTCCCAAAGCTGAGAATTTCTTTCCCTTCACATTTCTGTGGCACCAACAGGCAGTAAATACATAGAGAATGAATTCACGGCTGCCTAAACGGAGGAGAAGAAAGAGCGGCAGGAAATACTGATTTTTTAAAATTGGTTAAGAGTTGGTCATATTTTGCCTTCACATCATCACATATCCTGACTTAAAACACTCTGTTGAACAATCGCAGCCTATGAGACTAGAAGGTCATATTTCACTAAGGAAGATTAACACATGTGGTTATCTCTCTTTTTTTTCCCAAATAAGTCACTTGACCTCCACCACCTCACAGGGAGAGCCCTCATCCTCCTGAGGTCCCACGCACACACGCACACACGCACACACACACACACACACACACACACACACACACACTGAGATCCAGCCTGATGGGAACTCAGTCTTGCGTCTAACCACCGAAGAGAAGCCTGGTACGTAATGAGGGGGATGCTGCTGCGGCTTCTCTCGGCCGTCCAGCGGGGCTGCCCTCAGCGATCCTGCACTACCCAACAGAAAACGCTTTTCTACTGATGCCAGATGCCCTCTCTGGTCCAGGTCCTGAGACAAGCTGCAGTGGAGTGCAAGGTCAGGGTTCCTCTCATGTTCAGCCAGCGTTCCTCATGGCACAACCGTTATGCCAAGATGGCTGAATCGAGAAAACTTCCCAGGGTTGGCTATGTGGGCACCATTTCACTCCGTGAACTCCAGGAGTCCAGGCCTTGAGTTTGGGTCACCAGCCTAGACTCACACTTTTCTCAAAGAAGCTCTATTTCAAGAGATTTCATCCCCTTCCCCTCCACAAGACCTCAGCCAGTGCTACCATAACCCACACGGGTAGCTCTCTAAGTTGACCTGAGGAGAATTCGGGTAACTTAACTCTCACAGGATGGTGGGTTCCTGATGTAAATAGACTCATTTCATGCCAGTGATCAGCTTCGCATATTAGAGGACTCAACAAATGGCAGTCCAACAAAATCACAAGAAATATTGGTTTCCAAATCCCAGAAAAAAATAGCTGCTAACTGCCAACTTTTGCATCACCTAGAGAAATACCTAAGCATACTTCCAAATATAAAATATTTTTTTCCAACTACATAATCAAGGAGTGAAGAAGGTAAGAGTTTGGACATGTTACAAAGTTAAGAAAAAACTCTGTGGAAATGATAAATGAGCCTACTATATGCATATGTACAGTCATGTAAATAGCCACTCATAAACTTTCCCAAGGAGAATAATAACTTATGCCAACTGAGTAGCTAACAACTCTGATTTCATTTATTTGACTATCTGGAAACCCTCTATTTCTAAAGTGATTTCTAGCCTCACACCCTGAAGCCCCACAAGGCTGTCTGTTTCGTTCCGCCATAGCTGTTTGTGATTTTTAGTTGAGAAGTCGCAACGTATACACATGCACTGAGCTCCTCCTTCTTCTCCCTCACAAAGACCCAAATGCGTGGTACTATCAGCCAGGCAAGCACATAAGCCATGACCATGAGCAAACCATTTTTCTAGGAATAACTTTTCCAAGCACAGGGATTTAGAGTTTTCGGGACAAGCACCACACTAAACATTTACTTGCTGTGGCAATGCAGTATCGCCAGGGTTAGAGCTAAGCCAAAGGAGAACCAGTTCAGCAAGGCTCCGAAGCACCGTTTCTTGGTGGGTGTGCATAAAAGCTTGAGGTGACACCCTAAAGGAATAATGCAAGACAGGTGGCCCTCTCAAGGTCACAAGACAAAGACACTTGAAGCCTGTAGTTCCCGGAAGAGGACAGGTTGTTTAAAGAAACTGTGTATTGTTCGCATGGTCACCAGTTAGCAGCACTGTTTCACCTCACTTTCTGCATAATAAGCGTCCGTATACGTGTACTCCCCGGATTCCTATTACCAGCCACTGTGTAGATCAGGGACAGATCAGCGGAGAAGAAATAGCTTGCTGCAGCCACCTTCTGACCTCCATTATGCATAATGCCATTTAGCCACAAACATAACTTTTGTGGGGGGAAAAATAAAGGGAAGGTCCGGACAGAGCACATACAGGGAAGAGAAAAACAATGGACAAAATAGCTGCCAGCCCCTACAGCCTTGAGGAAAATATTGTTTGGACCTCTTAGTATTTCCATAGCGTTCGTCTCACAGGCACGAGTCACCCGGTGGGAACACAGGTCTCCGCTCCCTTACTGCTCAAGCCCCCCTCTCTCGGCCTACATTTCTCTAAAGGTTTTGCCTCCGGTTATTCTGGCACAAGCTGAGAAACGAAGAGGTAGAATCTGCATTTATGTCGCAATTTCAGTAATGTGAATGCAATTTTTACATTTTAAGTATTATATCAAACGGTCTCTGAAAAGGGGAGAGAGTCGATGACAGTCTACTTTTTACTTTTTTAGAAGATATGCAAACCCACTCACTCACTCATACGCATGCGTCCACTGCTAACTTAGAACGCGGCATGAGAGGGTCCTCCGGTTTTCATGCACTGAACACGGTTCCCCTCAGAAGGGTCTTATTTGACACGAACACAGGCAACTTTGGGGCTCTTCTCTTTCCTCGGGGAGCTGTGTGTCTGTTTCAGATCACCCTGTGGCAGCTTTTACAGCAGTCACAAAAATAAACAGCCAGCCCCACTGGAAAATGATGGCAGCTTTGTCAGCGGAACTTCTTGAAGAAAATCCCCTCTTGTTGAGAAAATGAGTCATAATGAAAAAGCAGAGGCAGGGTCTGTGAAGAAACCCGCTCCGCCAGAATCCTACGCTGCACACAGGCTTGACGGCCGAGTTCCTACGGGATGACCCCGGGGCCATCTTGCAGCGCCTCCTCACCGAGCCTTCACCCTGACCCCCCCTCGGCTCTCTGTTATTTTACCTCCACCAAGTTGAAATTCTTTGTCCATCAATCCCTGAGCTGAGACAAAGTTTCACTTGAATAAACAGTTTGACCAAATCACAAGGGAGTCCTTTATGAAGAAATTAAGGGTAACATCCACTGAGGTGATTATGACAAGGAGAATAAATGCATTTTGTACAAAGTTACACAGACCTCTTTCACATGTGCACTAAAATCTAGATGACACTGTTGACGAGATGCCTGGCTTTTCTGACATCGTGGAATTTCCTTATGACCCTACCATGTACTGGTAAGGGAAGATCACTAGTAAATCATCACCATAGAGCTGAATTTTATATAGATTATTGAGTCATAATTCTTGTTTTCTGAGATGAGAAGGCTGACACACTGATAAGCACTTCCTCTGACCCGGGGCAGCGTGGAGAAAGGGTTCTGACTGACAGGGTGACAGCCCCCACCCCCACACCATGTCCTGGCCCTGCCTCCCTGTCCTTGCAGAAGTCTGGCCCTGTTTGATGGCAGCTCTGGGATCCACAGATGGTCTGCATGGTTAAGTGGGACTTTCTGATCCAGTGCTTGAGCTAGCAGAGGGCAGTGAGGAAGAATCTCGACAAGCAAAGGCTAACAAGCCCCCAGTGTTCATAGTTGTCTCCTGCTCTAACTAAAAATTCCAGGTAAGGGCGCTTGGATGACTCAGTCAGTTAAGTGTCCAACTCTTGATTTCAGCTCAGGTCATGATCTCAGGGCTGTGAGATCGAGCTCTGTGTGGGGCTCTGCGCTGAGCATGGAGCCTGCTTAAAATTCTTTCTCTCTCTGCCCCTCCCTACACACACTCATACTCTGTCTCTCAAAAAAACAAAAAACAAAACAAACAACAAAAAATATCAAGATAAATTACTGTACCAAGAAAATAAAATCAAATACCTTTTTCCTTATAATTGGTAGAGATCACACATCTGAGAACTCAACGTGTAGCCCCAAACCCTACACACAGAAAGGCTAAATGATGAAGTTTCACAAACGAACATGCAGAAGCCAGCTGTGTAACCAGTCTCCTAGGGAAAAGCTTCCACCTCAGCAAAGCCTGCTGTTCAGGAAGCCTTGGTTGTGGCCGTGTATAGACAGGACTACGGTTACCAGAGACTATGCACTGGGGCTTTGTGACGGAGACTCTGGTGTGCCTGGTAAAGGGAATTCTTCCATTTAGATAAAGAAAATAAACACAATCAGTTATTTTACTAATTTATTTTCTTTATTCTGCATGCTTTTCTTTCCCAATTAAAAAGACATTCTCTATATTGTAATTACTTCAAAAGCAAATATACTATACTACCTCTTGGGCTAAGCAATCTGCAAAATTAAATTTTAGAACATGAATTAGGCAGCTGAAACATGTTATCTCATTTTACATATTTATATGCACATATGTAGTTATATATCTAGAATAACAGTATCACATGTAATATAATACATATAAATGTATATTTAACACATAATTTTTATAAACTTTTAGCCATTTAAAATGTTCTATTTCATATTAAATGAAAAGAAGGAAACATAAGAATACTCCATTTCGTTACCTTCGCTATTTATGAGGTCACTTCTATAATCCCAACCTACAACTTATACTATTAGATTATTTGGGTCCTTCTACTCTATGCTGCACGCAGAAAAGAATAAGTTTCCCTGAAGAAGAACCATTTATCAGGTAGGTGTTATAGACTAAAATTCATATGTTGAAGTGCTAACCGCCAATGTGACTGTCTTTGGAGAGAGGGCCTTTAAGGAGGTAATTAAGGTTAAATGAAGTCATCAGGGTGGGTCCCTGATCTGATATGACCGGTGTCCTTAGCAGAAGAGGAAGAGACACAAGAGACACCTTTCTCTGTGTGCACACAAAGGGGAAAGGCCACGTGAGGACAAGGTGAGAAGGCAGCCATATGCAAACCAAGAGGAGAGCTCCCACTGGAAACCAGCCCTGCCAGACCTTGATCTTACAACTTCCAGCCACCAGAGCTGTGAGAAAACAAATGTCTGTTGTTCAGCCCCCCAGCCTTTGATGTTTAGTAATGGCAGCCTGAGCAGAAGAATGCAGTAGCCAATGCACACCCTGGAACTGGGACAGAACGAAACTGTCTTGTTGCACATTCCTGTACCAAGAACCATGGTGCTCCATACGGCACAAGGAGTGAGATCCTCGGGGCACTGCTTCCATCTACAGTTAGAAATAACACAGGAGCAAGACACGGCCTGATATTCTGTACTTGGCTATTGTGTTTATTTAAGTGGGCCAAGTTTTTTGGATTGCTTTGACTTCAATTTTTGTTGATAAAGCAGAAAATCACACAAGATGAAAATTCACAGGTGTGCAAAACCAGGGCCAGAATATGAGACATTTTGACATGAAACCCATTATTGGAAGAGACAAGAATATTGAAAGAATTCAGAAGGTCTCCTTTAAACTAAATCTAAAGTTTCTATGATTAACTACTTTATATTACCTACTTCCTCTAAAATAAATGAAAAAATTGTTTGCAGGTTTAAAAAGAAATATTTGACATTTCTGTTGTTTTTACTATCAAAAGTACAGGAAATAGTGGGAAACCAAATTCAGCACTGCGTCACTGATTAAGGCACTGATAGACTGATGCTAAGAAAAACTCAACTCAAGGTAAGTGATAATATTTCTTTCCCTAAGGAATTCCCCTGGTTGGGACATGCTATGAGTATAAACCCCACACTTGGCATTTGTCCTTTTACCTAGAGATCAGGTTCTACTGGGTACGTGGGGCATTTTTTATTTAGAGCTTTGTTGCAGTCCTATATAGTGTGTAAACAATTTGGTGATTTCTCAAAATCGAGATTTCTTTTGATGAAAAATCAGAAGATCTGGCAACTATTACTGGAGTCTAGGATCGAGTACCCCTCTGCCTGTGTAGGATTCCCCAACTCCCCAGACCCAATCAAGACTACCTTGTTCATTTTCTTACCTTCCTGGTTCCTTCAGACATTCTGTGTATTACCACTGCTTTAATATTCGGATTTTTTTTTAAGAAAGCCAATATATTGGTCTTCCCTCTCTATAAATATTTCCCTTTCTCTAAACTAATCTAACTGGAGATTGCAGTGTCTGGATGATAACTGGAGTAGGGAGAAAGAAGGACTGCCAGTCCTAAATCCGATCCTGGAAAGCACCATCCATAAAAGCAGACTGAAGTAGAAGAGGTAAAGACAGAAAGATGTGCAGCAATGTGTGCATTTTAGATTTTTATATACTTAGTATGTCTTATATATACTCAGTATATGTGGTTACCTCAGAGGACAGAGATGGGGGTCAAAGAGCATACTGCCTTACTTATCAAAACTATACTAGGTAAAAACAGAGTCGATCTGAGGTTTGGGGTAGGAAATACACATTCAGCCTGCCACGCAGTTCTAGATTTGAGAAGGGGATTCAGTGGTGTTACTGAGTGAGGCCAGACCCCCAAATGGCAAATCTGCATAGATCGCAGATCTCTCTTCAGATGAGAATGATTCATGGAAAGGCAGTGGGGTGGGTGTGCATTAGCAGGGCTCATACACACACACACACACACACACACACACACAATTGCAGAAATGTGGAGAGAGAACATTATCCCAAAGATTCTGATGCAGCCTTAAAAATAACTTAGTGCAAAAAGAGGAAAAAATGTCTTTAAATTGTTAGCATTTGAAAAAAAAAAAAACCCTCAAGATTAAGTATATGCACAGTATTGTGCAACCATCACCACCATCCATCTCTACAACATTTTCATCTTCCCCAACTGAACCTCTGCAACCATAAAAAATAACTCCTCGTTCTGTCCTCCCACTGCCCCTCCCTCTCTCTTCTGTCTTTATGAATTCGACTACTCTGGGAACCGCATATAAGTAGAATCATACAATATGGTCCTTTGGTGACTGGCTTACTTTAACAGTTTAAAATAGTTATTCTATGTAAAACAAACGAACAAAGAAAAAAAGTGACAAACAAAAACATGGATTATTAAATACAGAGAACAAACTGGGGGTTGCCAGAGGAGAGGTTGGGGGGTGGGTAAAACAGATAAAGGTAATGGATTAAGAGCACATTTATCATGATCAGCACTGAGTAATGTATAGAATTGTTGAATCACTATTGTACACCTGAAATACATAAAACTGCATGTTAACTGTACTTGAATTTTTAGTTAAAATTAAAATTAAAAAAAATAAATAGAATGGTTGTGCTACGTATATTTCACCACAAGAAAAAAAAAAGAGAGAAGGAAAGACTCACGGAATCACTTTCTTTACGAAATAGGAGTAGAAAGTCATAAGGAGAAAATAAACAAGAGGCTTTATTGAAAAAAGCCAACAGGACGGAAGATGAGTAGAATGAGGGAGAATTGCAGATAAATTTCAAAATGGAAAAGAACATTAAAATTGACACTGAAGATAGTATACAGCTAAACTGCTACTATAGAAAATTGAATCTGAAATATGAATGACAGACATAAAATAAGCCCATAATATATAGAGAACATTGTCCCCGGCACATAGCAAGTACTCTAGAAAAGGCAGCCATGATTATACTTGGGGGAGGGAGGTGTGAAAAGATCTTTATGACACAGAGAAAAGAATAAATAAATAGGCAGTGGGAAGATGTGAAGGACACATATCCCAGAGGCTTCCCAAAAACTACTTAGAGAGGGTCACCACACTCCAGGCAAAGCCAACACAAACAAAATAGATGGACCACAGTGATTTTAATGGCAAGGATTTTTTTTTTTTTTTTAAATCCACAGCACAGGAAAAACAAACAACTAAAAAAGGATACCTAGAGAGGAAAAAAAAACAAGTTTTCTCTCTATATATATTTTCTTCTACACTAAATGCCACCAAAAAAAAAAAATAGAGCAACATGTATTATATTTAAGGAGTTTCAAAGGTTATGATCTATAGATAAAAAAAAAAAAAAAAAATACTGAAAACTGCCTCTAGCCAATCGAGAAATGAACCAAAACTAAGGACCAAAGAATAGGAAAATCAAAGTTAAAAAAGAGGGTTTTATGGGGTGGGGGTTTCTGATAAAACACCCAACTACAAAAACCCTGTTGAGGGTCACCACCTAACATCACCAAAGCTGACTCAATTACCCACACTGAGGAACCAAAAACTACAGACAAGACTTAATCAAGATTTAAAGTAAAATACTTCATTGTGATTGCTGTTTCTTACTGGGGGAATAATCCTGTTACTGAATGTAAAACACTCCTCCAGGATTTCTCACTTATTCCACACAGAGGTTTACCACAGGCTTCAAACTCAAATATGAAAGTCTGATGGTTCGAGGTGGTGATCAAACACAGGGGTTCGTTGGATTATTCTGCCCATTCTTATGGGTGCTTGCAATGTGACATATTAAATAGTTTTAAAAATAGGAAAAAGGCAGGTGTAAGAAGGGGGGAAATTCTAGAAGTTAAAAACAAAAACAAAACCTTTATGTATAACTTTAAACCAGCTACCTTCCCAAAATTAAGAACAATGAAAGCTCAAGGTAAGAGATCTAAAATTCCAAGTTAGCTTACAAACTAAAGCAGGCTGGACTCAAAAGGACTCTTCTCAAAACAACAAGAACACCAACTACTCAGCAAAAGCAAAGGTATCCAATTTACCCTTCCAGATAGGGAATACAGAAGGTGAAATATGTTATTTTTTCCTAACTTGCACATGTTAGGATTATTTGGTGAAGAAAATAAAATACAAAAACTGATTTTAAGGGTACCTGGGTGGCTCAAGCAGTTAAGTGTCTGCCTTCAGCTCAGGTCATGATCCTGGGATCCTGGGATTGAGCAAGGTGGGGCTCCCTGCTCAGTGGGAAATCTGCTTCTCGGTCTCCCTCTGCCCTTTTCCCCCACTCCTGCTCTCTCTCCTCTCAAATAAATAAAATCTTTAAAAAAAAAAAAAACTGATTCTAAAACATATGTTAAAAAATAACACTCAAGAAAAAATATTGGAAGAAAATTTAAAACAAAACTTTTTAAATAAGATTTTATTTGAATGATAAAATTATCCATTAGTATTTTTCTTCTGTCTATGTGTATTTTCCAAATCTCCTTTAATACACATAGTAACAGGAACTTTCCAGAATGCTCCATGAGAAGTGGAGGAGTGGCACCTGCCAGGGCTGTGCCCAGCAGGGCGTTCCTTCCGCTCCCCACACCAGCCTCAGCCCACTCACCGGCTATAGAAAATGGTAAAAGAAACCTCCTACTATGATGCTGTGGGGTCAAACCCAAGGCCACCCAGGGAGAATTGAAAAAGGCTTACAGGAAACTGGCCTTGCAGTACCATCCTGATAAAAACCACATGAAGGAGAAGTTTAAACAGATTTCTCAAGCTTATGAAGTACTCTGATGCAAAGAAAAGGGAATTATATGATAAAGGAGGACAGGCAATTAAAGCAGGTGGAGCTGGTGGTGGTTTTGGCTCGCCCATTGACATCTTTGATATGTTCTTTGGAGGAGGAGGAAGGATGCAGAGAGAAAGGAGAGGTAAAAATGTGGTGCATCAGCTCTCAGTAACCTCAGAAGATTTACCTAATAGTGCAACAAGAAATCGAGCTCTGCAAAAGAATGTAATTTGTGACAAATGCAAAGACCAAGGCGGTAAGAAAGGAGTGGTAGAATTGGCCCAATTGCCAAGGTACTGGAATGCAAATAAGAATTCATCAAATAGGACCTGGAATGGTTCAGCAAATTCAGTCTGTGTGCAAGGAGCACCAGGGCCATGGGGAAGAGATCAAGCCTAAAGATATATGCAAAAGCTGCAATGGATAGAAGATCATTTGAGAGAAGATTCTAGACATTCATATTGACAAAGGCGTGAAAGATGGCCAGAAGATAACATTCTGTGGTGAAGGAGACCAAGAACCAGGACTGGAACCAGGAAATATTATCACTGTTTTAGATCAGAAGGACCATGATGTTTTTATTCAGCAAGGAGAAGACTTTTTCATGCGTATGGACATACAGCTGGTTGAAGCACTGTGCAGCTTTCAAAAGCCAACATCTACTCTTGACAACCAAACCATCGTCATCACCTCTCATCCAGCTCAGATTGTCAAGCACGGAGATACCACGCGTGTGCTAAACGAAGGCATGCTAGTTGACCGTAGACGGTAAGAGAAGGGTCGCCTAATCGTTGAACTGAAGGTAAACTTTCCTGAGAATGGCTTTCTCGCTCCTGATAAGCTGTCTTTGCTGGAAAAACTCCTACCTGAGACAGAGGAAGTAGAAGATACTGATGAAATGGACCAGGTAGAACTGTTGGGCTTTGATCCAAATCAGGAAAGTCAGTGCCTTTGCAACGGGGAAGCATATGAGGATGATGAACATCATCCCAGGGGTGGTGTTCAGTGTCAGACTTCTTAACGGGGCCAGTGAATAACACTGCTGGCATTTTATACGCTGTAGGAAGTGAGTGAAGGACTATAACCATAGGTCACTATTTGCTATTGTTTTTGTTTTAATACTCGACTGTACTAGCGTTTTAAAAGTTAAATGAAGAATAAACTCAAATACAAAAGTACAAAAAATACACATAGTAACACTTTTAATGAGATTTCCAAATCTCCTTTAATATATATAGTAACATTTATAGTGGTAACAATGTATAATATTGTAATATCTGGGGCTTTCTCTTACCCAGGTCTTGAAGACATTTGGAGAGTGCCATGGCCTGAATGTCTGTGTCCCCCTCCAGTCCATATCTGTTGGTCACCCCCAATGTGATGGTATTTAGAAATGGGACCTTTAAGAAGTGATGAGGTCATGAGGGTGGACCCTCATGAATGGGATTAGTGCCCTTACAAAAGAGACCCCAGAGAGCTCCCTTGTCCTTTCTGACTCACATTGTGAGGACAATGTGAGATGGTTGTCTACGAACCAGGAAGAGAGCCATGTCCAGACTCAAAATCTGCAGGCACCCAATCCTGGACTTCTAACCTTAAAAAATGAAAACAAAAATTTCATTATTTATGAATATTTTTAATTTTTAAAAATTTTATTTATTTGAGAGAGAGACAGACAGAATGAGTGAGAAAGCACCAACAGGGAAACGGAGCAGGGAGCCTAACCTGGGGCTCATGACCTGAGCCAAAGGCAGACGCTTAGCCAACTGAGCCATACAGGTGCCCCAAAATTCCATTTTTTATAAGCCATCTATGGTATCTTTGTGATAGCATCGAGAACAGACTAAAAGAAAAGATTTTATAGTAAAACTGAGACTGATTTTGTTATTTATTTATTCATACATCTTACCAAAGAAAAAGTATCCTCTTTGCAAGTAATTCAGTATTGAAATGAAATAAAGTGGATACAAAAATGTAGAATCACCGGCCCAATTTTCTTAATCCAGAAATTTCACAAATGCAACTAACAGCCTTATAATGACAATGGCATCCACTGATAAAGCTCAATTTTCTGGATGGAAATTAAAAGCTCCCTAAGCCTGGGGAGGTTTATTTTCTGTGTCCCTCTTCTATTATATGGTGTCATTTTGATCATCACTGAACTGGGAGTTGCTTTGCTCCTTCAAAGCTCTCACTAGGAAAAAAAAAAAAAAAAGATTCTCATCTATTTCATAATGAGAAGCCCTCAATCGTTAGTCAAATGACGATACTCAAAACCTGTATTTTCTACAAAGCATACTACCATTTTAGCATTTTCCTTGATAAAGGATCTGCTTTATGATATGCCTCAGACTTCAAGCTATTTTCTTGTTATACCCTTTTTAATCTGATCAAGGCTTCCCCTTGTAATTATTTCTTATGCTGTTGTAATTTTCCTCTGGTCTTTATAAATTCCAGTTGGTGTGGGGTTGGATCACACACCTGACCTGCCAGGCACTCATTCATTTTGCAGTAACCCCTGGGCACCTGCACTTCTCCGGACTTTCTCTTCCAGGATGTTTTCTATTCTCGCTTTTTGTATCTTTCTACATGGTGCTCTGGAATGATTTATCATCCTTGTTGTTCTTAGGAATCACTTTTGTTCTAATTGCAAAGCTAAATAAATTGCACTCCTTCACCGTCACTTTGGAGAATTCTCTTTCAGTTGAACATTTCTAATTATGGCCTAGACAGCGCCTAAAAATTAAGGTCAGAATCACTGCATTTCAAGAGTGCTAGAAAGCTGTGTGAGCACAGAGATCTTTTCTATACACAGGCAAACCTTGGACATACTGCAGGTTCGATTCCAGACGATTGCAGTAAAATGCCTATCACGATAAAGCAAGTCCAATGAATTTTTTGGTCTCCCAGTGCATATAAAAGTTTGCTATAGTCTAGTAAGTATGCAACAACATTTGTCTAAAAATGAACATACCTTAATTTAAAAATACTTTGTTGCTAAAAACCGGTAAGCATCATCTGAGCTTTCAGTAAATCATAGTCACTGATCACAGGTCACCATAACAAATAAAATGATAATAATGAAAAAGTGTGAAATATTGTGAGAATTAACAAAATATGACACAGAGACTCAAGTAAGGAAATGCTGTTGGAAACATGGTATCGACAGACTCCCTCCGTGCAAAGCTGCCACAAACCACCTGTACCTGCCACATGCACTAAACTGACGTGCAATAAAATGAAGTATGTCTGTAAAAACCAACAATTGGCTAATTCTATTCCTATAATGTAAAGGATTTTCTATATGATTCAAATATTTGGACTCTCAGCATGACTGACTCTTCTCAAAACTGTGAGAGACTGAATACAGAAGCGGACGATGGTCAGGCCATACATAAAAATTGAACTCTAGCCTCCAGCCTACAGCAGCTAGTCCAAGAAACCAACCCACTCTCTGCAGTAACCAATCTTGAAAGCTAGCCTACTATCTGCACATCAGACTTGCAGGAAGTCAGACCATATCTCGAGCCACAGTCCAAGAAGCCAAATAATAACTCTTGCAGTAATCCACCCGAACTAGCCAGGACTTGGCTCAGGACTGACAGCTTCACCAACTGTTGACCACATCCACCTCACGACCACTCGGAGAAAGCCAGATATGTACCTGGAACCAATCACATGGGATGCCTTGCATCCAGCTAGCCCACCTGCAGCTTCCCCGGGGCTGACACCCTCCACGCAGGGCACACCAGGAGCCTTCCCTTTCTCCCTATAGAGCCTCTCCATGCCCCTGCTTGCTTCTGAGTCCCTGCTAAACCCAAGGGAGGGTGGCCAATCCTCTTCCTAGCACTAGAGCAAGCTCTGAATACACAGCCTTTGCTTATTGTCATTCAGGTGGTCCTCATGTATATCCAACCTTGGCCTTCAGAAACCCTGGGAGAGCTTAGCGTTTAGATACAATGAGGAGGCTAACATGCCCACTTTATTTACTGTTTTACTATTAGTAGACGCATAAGGCTCAAACTTCTAAATTTTGCTACATATTTTCCATTAAACTCACACTTATCACGGTGGCTTTGTACTCGACACAAAATCATTATTGCCTTTTTATCTGAGGGCTTATATATTTATAAACTAATCCTTATTGGGTGTTTGCTCTATGTGAGACACCAGGGGAAACACATATAAACAAGATGTGATTTTAACACAGATGCTCACAGTCTGATGCTGTCGACTATTTCAGTGACTATCACCCTACCACTTGCATGTCCAACTGAGTACAGCGCAATGGAAGCATTTTATATCTAATGGGAAAGTGTGGACTTCTCCTAGGGTTCCCACCAGCTCCCACCTGGAAAAGTGGTTGACGAAAATCAAAATAGTGTAGCCCTCCACACTGAGTTAGGATTGACACCTTAGGACCCTATTGAGATGGTTCTGGTTTCCAGAAATAGTAGTCTAGAGAGCAGAGTTGAAAAGAATCAGATCACCAGGTGCTTGATGAAAACACAGAACGCTGTGTCCTAACAGGAAGCTTCATTTTTATCCTAGGCAAATATAGGACTGTCCTTTGGACTACTAACAAAATCTCGGACAGCAAAGCCTATATCAAAGCTCAGAACTGGCTTAAAAGAACAAGAGGAAAGCCCTTTTGTACCTGTAACTTTTCCCCTCTAACTTCCGCACAATGTTGGTTGTTCCAGAGTGGACCCCGTTCCCTTTGGTGGCTCAGCAGCCTTTCCTCTGGTCACTCAGAAGTCAACGGAAACCTCTGTGGGGAGTATGACTGTCCCAAGAATTAACCATGCTGTTTTCACTCCTGCCTGAACACATGCAGTTCGACGGTTTCCAATATAGAACCGGAAAGACTTCTTCCTTCATACTCCAGCTTAGTTATTCCACCACTTGTGAGAAAGGACTACTTCTCCATCCACGGATACACACGGCTGAGGAGTATGCTAGAGCAGCCTTCCAGCAGAAGGATCAAAGAACAAGCTGCATAACAATGAGGTTGAACCAGTCTTGAAAAAAATAAACATGACAATTAAGAGGAAGAGTTATAGGGCAAGTAGCATGCAGCTCAATAGTGGGGCTCTGCCAGGCACAGAAGCTCCAAAGGAAGAGAATTACTAATCACCCCATGTGCTTGCCTCACTCATTTGTTTTGGTCTCCCTTTAACCCGACAGGAATGCAAAATCCCTGTGTGGTGTGGCTGCGAAGAAAACTCTTAGTCCTTCTCATCGTGTGTCACGTAGGATGTTTTTTTTCTTTTTTCCCAAAGCTATACTTCCAGGAGCTCCTACTTCTGGCTGCCTAGCTGAAAAGGAATACTTGTAAATCTCAGTTACAAGGCCCAGCATGAACATTCAAGAATATGCAAATTTCAGGCCCAAGCTCCTTGTGTGCTTGTCAAGCAAGGGCATAAAATTCACACCAGACTCTGATTCTAAAATGAAAATATTATACAAAATATTTCGATTACCCACAAACTCATACAACTCCTTTGGGGGTATATCTATGGAGAATACCTAAGTGATGGGTTTCCTAGTCATTAACACAGGGTTGGAAGATATATCCAGGAGATTTTTATTTCTTTTTTCTCTTTCTAGATGAATGAAAGTCTCTCCTATTTTGCAAGGCTCTTGGGAAGAATGCAACAGGTACCCTCTGGGACTCTTCCCCCAACCTTTAATGTAACCCACCTCCCTGTGACCTTGCTATTAATTTATGTTTATAGTAAGAAAAAAAGCTTCTGAGATATAAAAATCAGGCATGGACCTTGTTTAAGATGATACATTCACACGTACATACGAATCGTAATTTGAAGGATTTAATTTCACATTCCTTATGCCCATAAAGTGAACCAGAATGAGATATTCATGATCCCTCCAGAAGAAAATAAAGAAACACGTCTTAAAGTCATTTCCAATCTCATGTAAAGTGTGATTTCTAACCCCATCATTTAATGACGAGAAGTTGATTCAAACTTCCCTTCTGCTAAGCTCGCACCAAAACATTTTATATTCTTCCAGATTCTTTATAGGCTTGTACTTGGTAATTAATCCCCCAAGTGTAATATAAAGGTAGGCTCATACAAATAGCCAGTCTCCTAGAAGCAGTCAGCTGAGCAAGTGCTACAGGCAAACAGATCAGCATGGAGAACAGGGACTGGGAAATGGGAGCGTGGAGCAGGGGTGGGAGGAGGAATAGGACCAGAGGTTACAAAATCAACCACATAGCCATTCTCTTTCCAGAGAAAGCAGAATTCACTGGATAGATTAAAAATAGTCAAGAAAGTTTATTGCCAGTTTATTTCCACAATGTAAACACTATTAAATGAAAAGAAACAGCAAACCAGTTCAGTTCCAGTGTGAATGTAAATAATGGGAATGGGCAATATCTGACCCCTAGTCTCAGACTCATAAACCTCCCCTTCTTATACGGACAAATGCTCCAGGCTGGATGACATCCAGCACCAATGACACTGCACAAGCAATTGAACAGCTTCCAACCCATGACTCTTGTTCACTTTTTTTGGATGAGAATGTGTGGTTAAAGAGATGGACTTCTGAAAATTTTGCTCATACCAAAATTCTTCCCATAAAAGCCACTGTGAAGCTGGGGAATGGTTGTCTTGGGTTATTATCATTGAATGACTCCTCAAAAGCTGGGAAAAGTAAATTCTTTTAAAAAGCATGTGTTATTTGTAAATCTTTTTAAAATCTTAAGAACCAACTAATATGATAATTAACATGCTAAAATAATAGCAGTTATATGGGTAGAAGAATTGTTAGTAGATCAAGTATTTACTGATAATCACCATCTCATCACTACATCACATGTGTAAAGCGAATAATTTTGAAATGTGGTCGTCCTCATTCAGTTTATCATCCAGAAAGAAAACAAAACATTTAAGAAACAATAAAGATAGCACGAATACCTTAATTGTGTCAAGAGACTGGGTCTTTCCAGAGAAAAGGGAAATTGTTAAAGAAAACAGTTTTCAGGGGTGCCTGGGTGGCTCAGTCGTTAAGCATCTGCCTTCCGCTCAGGGCGTGATCCCGGCATTCTGGGATCGAGCCCCACATCAGGCTCCCTGCTCTGCTGGAGCCTGCTTCTTCCTCTCCCACTCCCCCTGCTTGTGTTCCCTCTCTCGCTGGCTGTCTCTCTCTCTGTCAAATGAATAAATAAAAATCTTTAAAAAAAAAAAAAAAAGAAAACAGTTCTCAGGCAAGACATTTGTGAAGGAGGCTAGAATTCAGCTAACTCTTAAATGGTAAGATATAGAGAAGTGGCACAGAAACATTCCAGCTCTGAAGAATCACATACACTGAAACCATAAAAATGGCTGTGTACAATCTTAACAAAAGGAAAATCGATACCATTCCTTTATACTTGCAACAGCCACATGAACAAAACAACAAAAAATTCTGTTCACAGGAGCCATAAAATTGTTTAAAATTACAAAACACTTATGAATAAATTTTTCAAGAAATGTGCAAGATCTAGAGGGTAACATTCTGAAATGTTTCTGTAGGACCAGCTGAATAAGTAAAGCAAGAAAGCCATTCCTCTATGAAGTGGCTCAATACCAATATTGCTGATCGTTTCTCTTAATTTATATATTCAATGCAAATTCAGTAACTTATCCTAATGCTTCCAGCACTCTCCAAAACTTGACAAGCTGATGCGAAAAGATGTAAAAGAAAAATACAATTTGAATGGCAAAGAATTTTGACAATGGAGGGGATACTTTCTTGATAAAAATAAATCTATAGGAAATTAAACAGCAGGAGTAAAGGTGCCACAAATGATAGATAGATCAATAGAACCAAAGAAAATATTCATGAGCAATCCCAGTTATTTAGGGCTGAAAATATTAAAAGGTGGCATTTCAAAGTAGTGGGAAAGGATGTACTATTCAATTTGCCCATGCAGTGTTGGAACAATAGGATATAAATTAAAAAAAAAAAACAAAACTATATTTAGATCCCTGCATCACATTAGTCACATTTCAATTCCCATCATATTAAAGGGCTAAATGTGAAAAACAAAACTCTGCCAGCAGAGGAGAAAACAGGTGTATTGCTCATAATCTCGGGGAAAACCAGGAACCTACCTTAAACAGATACAAGGCAGACAAGCAATAAAGGGAAAAAGGATAAATCTAACTATATAAAAACTGTAATCTCCACCACAAAAGACAAGCCCAGTCAGGGAGAAAATATTTGCAAAATATAACACACACAAAGAACTATACCCCAAATTTTAAAACTCCAGAGACCTTCACATCCCCCTACCATCATGCCAGTATAGAACACAGCTCATAAATCAGCAAGGATCTTTCTTTTTCCTCCTAAACATCCATTTTCGGATACAAAGTGACTCACATAAACTGTAGACCCCAGATGACAGGTAAGCACTGGAAAGAAATCCTGAGATAGGATGGGAGCAATGCAGAAGGCAACATAGCTCAGGGAGCACAGACATTATGCTTCCAAAAGTACAAACACAGGCTCATGGCAAAGGTTAGACCCCATTTTTGCCACCATGGTTGTGAGATGTAGATTGAGTGGCAAAAAAACCAAAAAAACAAAAAAACAAAACACCCATTGGATGCACCCATCTGTTTCAAAACCAGATGAGATATAGCTACAGAGAAGTCATGTTTTCCAAAGCAGAGGGAAAGAAAAGCAACTAGAATGGAATTCTGCTCTGGTTTATCTAATATCCCACAGGAACCTTGCAAGTAGGTGGTCCAGGAAAGCCCTATTCACTCAAAGGTACATAAAATGCAGGGAACTGGCAGGGTATCAACGCAAAGATGCAATAACAGAAAAGAAAATAGAAGATATGTTTAAATCCATTATTAACAGATGAATAACATTTACCAGAAGAAGAAAAAAATGTTTCCAAAGAACAGAAAAATCTGCACCAAATATTGTATGACGAATTTAAAATATAACAACCCCTGAAATGAAACCACAGATATACAAACCTATATTATCAGAAATACTATACAACACACACACACACACATGCACGCACACACAAAACAAAAACACAAAGAAACACAGATATACTTTTTAATTTCTATAAAGCCAGAAAATACATATATTAAAAAACTAAGGCCAAACTTCTGTCATACCAATAAATGTAAATGAGCCAAACCCAACAACTTAAAAAAGAATGTTTTTTGTTCCAAAACAAAACATAAACAACTGCATATGAAAGAAAAATCTAAATGGAACTGAAAAGATTGAGCATAAAAAAATAAAAATAAAAATGAAACAAAGTCAAAGAAAGAGAAAGAAAATGAGAGAGAAATCATGACCCTATTAGGAGAGCCCATGAAATACAGAGCCAGAAACATAGCAAGATCAAACAAACAAACAGAAGAATAGTAAAGCAAAGACAACTACTACAAATTCCAAAAGGTACGATTCAGCATGAGGACAGTTTAGGAATATCTGTGCTCCAAATAGCATGGTTCCAATATCTATACAACAAAAAATATAGGAGATACAAGGAGAAATAAGCAGCAATAAGCTAGTATTAGAAGATCCTAAACCAAGTCTAAAGCCTAACATGAGTAGATAAAAAAGAAGCCAGTATTTAAATAACAGAATTAGTAAGTTATATCTAACTTATATAGAAAACAGTGAAAACACCTTCTAGTCAGATATTTATGGGCAATTCGTAAAAGTCAGCTACATATTTAAACCCAAACACATTCATTCAAAAAGCACCAAACTGACAAACCTAGTCTGGTAGGCAGATTTGGGGCCCCAGTGACCCTCACCCTCATCCCCTGGTGTCATGTCCATGAGTTACATGGCCAAAGATGTCATTTAGAGTATTAATCAACTGACCTTAAAGTAGGAAGATCATCTTGGAATATCTGAGTGGGCCCAACGTAATCACAGGGGTCCTTGAAAGCAGAGCTTTCTCCCTGTTGAGGAGGTAGAAGTCAGAAAGAGGCAGCCAACATCCAAAGCACGAGGAAGATGGGAACCTTGCTGGCTCCAAGATGGAGGGGGCCACAAGGAAAGCCCAAGAAGGAAGTTAATTCTGCCAAGAATCACTGAGGTTGGAAGAGTACCCGGGCTTTCCTCTGGCCGGTATTTTGCTTCCAGCTCTGTGAGACCCTCAGTGGAGAAAGCAGATAGGCCCCCAGCATGGTTGCCCTTCAGAACCAAGGTCACAAATGGGCACTGGTTGAAGTTGCTGGACTGGTGGTCATTTAGGAAACAACAGAAAACCCCAGCTCAAGAAGTAGAGTTAAACCTGAACATCACAGGTGGGCAGAACATGAGAGGGCAGAAAGAAAAATAGCGTTCTCTCGGATTTTAAATAAAAAATACATGAAGATTTGTTTGGTTGTTTAACTTCATTTATTTTGTCCTAAATCTATCACCAAATGTATGGATACTCTATAAATTTGAAAAATGGATTGATCCTTAAATGAGCTAACAAGGTTTTCTCCGAATTTATATCTGAGAGTACTTGATAGTGTAGGAAATATTTCATCCGAAGAAGTAAAATATCAATAGCAATAAAGAGACTTGTCTTTTTCCCCCAAAGAGTCAATGAAAACTGTAAGCAGTGATTCATTTGACCACTTTTTACAGTAAAATGCTGCCAAAGTCAAAACAATTACAGTTGGCCAGCATATCGTACTGCCATTCAAGTAATTACCCATACACGCATGCATCTCAGCAATCCTAAGTAACACCTACCGAATCCTCATACTCTTTATATTTGAATGAGCCTCGCACACCATAACTACAATACCAGAAGCTATTTCAACCATTCAAAAACAGTAGGAGTATTTATAGTCCTGAGGCGTTTCAAAATTTTTAGCCCACCACGCTACGGCACACCCGTTTGGTAGTTTCATGCATCTGTGATATTTTTAGAGAATTCAGACTGAGTTTAGATTTACAGATTTAAATGATAAGTGTATAACAAGTTAATCTAGCTTTTCAAAATATCCATACAAATAGACTCCATAAAGAGACACTTTCCTCCACACTGGATTCTGACTCTTCTCACACATATTTTCTGAAGAGCAGGTTCCCAGGAGATTTCTAACAATGGCTTCCCTTGGATTCATTTTCATAGCAATGATTCATATTTAATTAATGCAACTCAATCCTTTCTTTTTAAGTTTTGTCCTCACATAATGAGCCAATTTGTTACCTATTCATCTGTACAGTGCCTATTTTTCTTACACAGAAATGCTGACATAGATATTAGAGCACAAGCAGGATAAGAGGGAAAAATACTTCCTTTTGATATGAATTTTTCAGTTCCATTAGGCAATTAACCAGAGCCAACCGGAAAAAAAAAAAAAAAAAAAAGCATGTTTTTTAAATCATCTGGTAGCAATGACCAAAAAATAGAGGAAAGTTTATAAAAAAACAGAAAACAAACAAGAACGACTTAACAATACAAAAAAGCAAGTTAATGGAAAATGTACCCTATGTGTGGATATTTCCTGTGTCACTGAACATTAAAGAATACATAAATAGCTCTGAGTGGCTCTTGATTCCTCAGCTTACTTGTTGATAAATCATTTCTAGTTGTCCCATGACTATTCACACAGTTGTGTTCTAGGAAATCCGTAGTTGTACTTTCTTTGAATGTGTTCTCAAGAAATGAAAGTCACACTATTCTGTAGATGTATTTTGGATTTTCTTGGTACCCAAGTCTAGATATTTAATTCTTTCTTGAGAAAATCAGGCAGGTAGAGTACCTGGTGTCTAGTAAGCACTTTGTAAATGTGTTAAATATAAGAACTTAACAGACACTCTGTTATTCTGACAACCAAAGTCACAGAACTTACTTAACATTCATTAAGAATACCTGATCAGGAAATGATGCTATCACCTTTTTTTTTTTTCACAGTGGAATCATTCAGGCTGGCAGGGGGGGGATTTCTCCTCAGCTCTAGCTGCCTCCTTAATTCCAGAATTCCATGGTTGTGTGTGCTTTGCAAAGCTGTGCCATTCTGGACGAGGTGGAAGTAGCTACCATCTTCCTATGAACAGCATTGTGCTCGTGACCATCGACACAGAGAGAGTTGGGTTAGGTGGGTTGAATGCACTGAGCTTATGGCTTCTTGGAGGGATATGGAATTCCTAGAATAACTTGGGGGTCGGTAGAGCAGTCCTCTCGGGATTTCCTGATCCAGCAAGCCAATGGGGCTTCCCACACTGGCTTCATCCTCCAGGGTGTAGCATAGGCACTAAACCAAAGATGAGTGCTTACTGCTGTGCCCTGCACGGCCGAAACACACCTGAGAGCCAGGTGGTGAAGCCAGACTGACCTACCTCAAGACCCACTTGGGGGATTTGTGCTTTCCAGCCCTATAATAACCTTCAGGTTTGTCTGACTAGAGGTCTTGTTTCCCAGCATGATGGTCATTCCACTAGAGGACACAGCGAAGCTCTACGATATCGAAAGCTACAACTCCCACCTAATTATGTTATCTCCTCATGCTGGGGGTCAGGACAAAAAGGCCCCTCGGCTGCCCTCTGTGCTCTTAACCCAGTGAAGTGTCCCTTGCTGCAGCCAATCCTGATAAGAGGAAGAAAAGAACGCAGCTCCCCTGTCCCGGCGCCCAGGGATAAACCCTGGATCACCCGACCTGTTTAGGGCAGAGCAGCCAAAATGTAGGCTGATGATGGAGGAAATGAGAATGGGCACAGAGAGGAAGTTGGTGCTCTCCGTTACATGGACCCGACAGCAGCCGTGGCAGTGGGTTCTCTCGTGTCTCCTACTACTGACCCAGTTGTCCTGAGTCATCCTGGAGACTGCAGCTGGCCACCACTGTGCAGGGAACCGTGTGACGCTCAGACGAGTGGATCTGCATGGAACACAGGGGCTGTGTTGCGGCGCCCCTCAGACACCATGGCGAGTCCTCTCCGCCTGCCTCCTGCTCCAGCTTCAGTTGCAGACCCTGTTCCATGCAGCCCGCGGTGCATGGGTACAACCGGCAGTGCCTTGCCCTAAGCCCACGGTGCGGGTGCTCCCTCCTGACCAGGGCTTTGAGGGCCCCCGCAAGGGGCAATCTCCAAAAATATCTCTATTTCTACCAGCCTCAGAGAGCTAAATATATTTTGCAGTTTCACTCGGTGTTCGAGGAGGTAATCAAAAGTGATCGCAAGCCGCCGAACTCTGCTCAAGACTCTGACCCGAAGCGACCAGACCCGCCCCGTTGCACGGTCGGAGGACCCGCCGGACACGGCCGCACAGGAACCAAGGAGCCGCGGCTCCCCCGCGGCGCGGGACCGGCAGAGGGCGCGGTGGGCGCGGGCTGAAAGGCTGCCCTCGGTGTCTCATTCCGGCCTTCGCTCACCTTCACCAGGCACTTCTCCGTTAATATGTCTGCTCTGAGGCAGGGGGCTTGTACTGGAAATGAAGGGGGATGGGACCCCGACTAAAACCTTTAGCAGAGGCCATTTTCAGGCTGATAAGAACGCTGCTCTGTGATGTTCTGGATGAGGGGCCCTCACAGGAGGAGTCTGACGGAAACGGCGTTAGACCGAAATTGAGCACCCAGCCGGCCGCTGATGCCCCCGGCTCTTCTCGCGGGGACCTGGCAGCAAGCTCCCCGGGCAGACCCGGCCCTCGGGAGGCATCGGGCTTCCGTCGCAGGCCTGGACTCCTTGCTCCCACCCCAGCCACGGGCACTGCCCCATGTTACTGGAATTACTTCAAGCCCCAAGTAGCAGAGGATGGTAGATGCAAAAGCTGTGGGAACTGACCAGGGACCATTCACCCCTGCACTTGCTGGAGTGTGTGCGTATTTCCTGTCCTCAGCGCTGGCAGGGAGGGCCTTGTCAACACGCTCACGGTGACAGATGGCTCTATTCGCCGTGTCCAAGGGTATCCCAGCCAAGAGCAAAACGTGCCCACAGCAGGCTGAATCCTCTATGAAAATACCTGTCAGGATATAAGTTTCTCACATAAATCCACTCAGCTCAAGAGACAGACAGAGAGCATTTCATTTGACAGAGCGACGGAAACATCTCTCCCATTTCAGGGGTCAGCAAACTACAACCCACGAGTCACATCAGGCCTGTTGCCGATTTGTAGGCAGCCTATGGGCCAAGAAAGGTTTTTAAATTTTTAAATGGTTGAAAAAAATGAAACGGAGATTTTGTGATGTGTGAAAACTGTACGAAATTCAAATTTCGGTGTCCATAAATAAAGTTTTATTGGAACACAGCCACATTCATTCATTTTCATACTGCCTGAGGCAGCTTTCACACTACCATGACAGAGATGAGTAGCTGCAAAAGCTCGGAATATTTATCATCTATCCTGTTACTGGCTGAACTGTATCCCCAAAAATTCGTATGTTTAAGTCCTAATCCCCCATACCTCAGAATGTCACTGCACTGGGGACAGGACCCTGAAAGAGGTGATTAAGTTAAATGAGGCTGTCAGGTGGGCACCAGTCTCACTGGATCTAAGTAGAGATTTGGGTAAACTGGTGTCCTATTCATAAAGACTCAGGTGATATGCAGCGGAAAGCCCCATGTGAGGGCACAGCAGGAAGGTGGCCATCTATAAGCCAAGGAGAGAAGTCTTACTGGTAACTGAATTGGCTAGCACTTTGACCCTGAACTGTCAGCCTCTAGAACCATGAGAAAGTACACCTGTTGTTCAAGTCACCCAGTCTGTGGTACGTTTGCAGCCCTAGCAAACTCATACATACCCCTTTACAGAAAGAGTATGCTGACCCCTGTCTAAACCATGATATCCTTCACAAATTCACCTGTGTATTCAGCTATATAGTTCGGTATGTCATCAGCGTCCCCAGAGAGGACAGACCCGAGCCACTCCATCTTCTAAGACCAGTGGATGTCGTTGCCTTTTGCAGAGGATCAGGATACACGGTCACCCAAGGTGGGCATTAGCTCACCCAGAAGGCCAGGAAAAAAGGACCACCTTGCTGGGCTCGGATAACACCTGCAGATTCCTGGGCAGAGGTAGAGACACTCAGGTCTGCACACCTGTCCCTGCATCAGGCATGCACCTGCCCCGAAAACTCTGCCTACCATCCCCAAGCTGTTTCCCCTCATGTTGCTTTGGTGGCTCCAGGACATCATGGTCAGAAGCACTTTTCTGGGCCCTGATATTTAATCTCCTTACAGCATTTCTTATGACAATCACTAGTTTCCGTGTCTTTCTTTCCCTCTCTCCTAGAAGGGCGTAAAACATCCTAGCTGTTTTGTTATTGGGACCATGTCTCTCTGCATGTCTCATGTTAAAGAAAACACTCAGTTATTTGCCTCTTTCCTGATCTTACTAAGGGACGGTTTATCCGCATTTACTTGCTTTGCTGAAATGTGCTTCACAGACATGCTAACACCATGGAAGGAGATGGTATCTGTCCTAGCGCTCTGAAACACAGCAGCCCGTCAGACCTGCAGCAGCCTTTTATGTCAGCCGCACAATTACCCAGAAAGCACATGCATTTAGCATTCTACTGTTGCCTCCAAAAAAAAAAAAAAAACAACACCTAGACAAAGTAATGCTGTCTCGATAAAAGCTCAATCCTTTTTGGTTAACTACATGGATGAGGACTAATGCAATTTATTAGTTATGAATCCTTGGCATTTATCCACATTTTTTAACTATACCAAATATATGATTAAAAAAAAAAAAAAACAAGAAAGGCCCTTTTCCTCAACCTCTGATAACAACATTTAAAATTAAGTGAATCATAACCACAGCCACAAACACACTGATATATTAAATATTTACTTTTTGGGCCATTAGTATGATATGCAACAGTACAGTTCAGCAATTAATATGAACAAGGTAGTTGGTCGAATGCCCACACTTCTCAGGTATGATGCCAGGAACCAGAGCAGAAGAGGATTCGGTGTTGCCTTCCCACAGCTTGCAGCAGGGTGAGGGGCGTGCTGAGCCGTGTGCTAACAGCACCGCAGACAGCAGCAGCGCAGACCCCAGCCCCAGGGAGAGGGGGCTACGGCGGGGGGAAGTGGGCGAGAACAGTCAAGAATACTTTGGGGAGTTCGATGACACCTGGGCGGAATCTGCAAGAATGTAGAGATTTAGCTCAGTAATAAGGAGGACAAAGAAAAGGGCAAATGTGCCATCCAGGTAAAAGAAAAGCTGCACTTGAAGTGTTTCTATGAGCAGCATAAAGACTCATGTTAAATGACATTTTGGAGTGGAAAGAGATGGAACTTTACGACTCAATCCTAGTCTTAAGTCTCCACCTCGATCCGGCCTGATACAGCTCATATCTACATGCCCACTAAACATTTTACCTTTCTCCATTCTCTGTTCAGTCAGGCAACAAGTATTTCTGAGCACGTCCTGTGTGCCAGGTTCCATGATGAGCACGGAAGATACAAGAGGGACTGATACAGACCAAGTCCCTGCCTTTAGGGAACTAATACTCTGATGGGCTCAAAACAAACACATGTAAGTATCTTAAGGAAATGAAAACTTCTCATGTTATAAAAAAACAATCTACTTAAGGAAATTCTCATGACAAACAATAACCCGATGATCTGGAATGGCCTGTCCAACCTGGTATCCACCAGGCACATGTGGCTATTTAAATTTAAATTCACTGAAATGAAATAAAATTGAAAATGTAGTTACTCAGCAGCATTAACCACATTTCAAGTGCTCCATGCCCCCTTGGGGTGGTGGAGATCATAGAGGACCACAGCACGGATACGGAACACCTCTCATTATGGAAGGTTCTATCAGACAGCACTAACCTAGCACACGTTCCACGTAAAAACACCTCTCATCCTCCTCCCACTGACAGGAATGAAAGAAGGATTTTGTCAGAGAGCTGCAGACAGAAAGCTCATTCTGTAGAGTAATTCACAAACAAAAGTCTCCCGTTACCTTTAAAATTTGGCCCAAACACAATTCTTTCTAAATCATGAAATTTCACTAAAATAAGATACGACATACCTTGGATATAAACTTTCATATGTGATATTTTATATTTTGGACACAGGTTGAAAATATGCTTTTTGCCTCTATTCCTGAGATGTCATAGGATGATGAATAAGAAAGAGCCATAACAATTTCTTTTCCTTTAATGAGAGATATTTTGCACAGGATTACAAGACTGTACAGATGCAGGGGATGTGAGTGATGAGACCCAGCAGGAAAACTACAACCTAGAAGATGTACAGTCTGGAAGTTGCCAATCTGGGGAAATTCAAGACTCAAAAGTGCCAGGAAAGTAGGGGCAGGAGACATGGAAATAAACATAGCCTGTAAAAATTGGTCCTCATCCCACCCCCAACTCCTGTGTGAAAAACACGTGGCAGCCTATTTTTATAAGACAAGCCACAAAAAAAGATGCTCTTCCCAGCCTCCTCCCCCAGTTGGGTACAATGTTGGGAAGAACCAGGACACCCATTACAGTGGGCACAGCACTAAGGGAGCTATCTGTTTCTTAGCATTTTAGAATGGATCAGAAACAAATCCATGTAGCCTGGGGCAGTTTGTTAGTGTCTCACTTTTATTCACTTTTAAACACAAGTAGGCAACCAAGAGCATCACCAGACATTCGAGGAAATCCTGTAACATAAGAACCAAGATTTAAAAAAACAAAATGAAAAGACCCCAGGATTAAAACAACAACAAAAACAAAAAAAAAAGATAATGCAGGAAAGAGAACTTTTTAAAAGTCTAATTCAAAGACCTCTAAGGAGATATTCCATCCACAAATAATTTTCTATGAAAAAGGGAAAATCAGAGAATCAAAAAACACTCAGAAATTAAATATATTATTCATAATTATTAATATTAAATTATTGCCAACAACCTCAGTAGGAAGGTAGGAAGAAGATAAAGGACAGCTCATAGGAAAACTGAAAAGAAGAAGAGATGAAAGTTATTAAATAAAATCAGAGAAGAAATTCAGTTTGTTTTTCATCGAACTAACAGATTCCAGAGATAACAGAGAATGTGTGAATGTAGAGCAGATAGTAAGGGCTTCCACAGAAAATAAAGGAAAACTCACACAGAAAGGAAAGAGAATCAAATTTCTCATCACTAATACTGGATGGTAGATAATATAGCGACTTCTTCACATTTCTGATGGGAAAATCATTCTCAACAGAAATATCTATACACGTCAACCACCTGGTTGATCCTAAATGCCAAAGGAAGGCATTTTCAAACATGCCAGGACTCAGAGTATTAGTTTCCTTCTTAGAAAGTGAATTAAAGACGTAATTCAGCAAAAGGACGGACTGAGCCGAGAAAGAGGAAATCAGGGATGCAGGAAAGAGTCGATCCAGCAGAGGAGACCCATCGAAGGGGAGCAGTCCCACAGAGCAGTCACCTATACTCAGAGCAAAAATGATAAAGGACTCACAGAGGTCTTTGGACAAAGGAGAAATCAAGAAAATAAAGGGTATTATACTGATCTATTTGACAATGAGACTATAATAAAGGCAAATAGGCAAGTAAAAAAAAGGCAGTAGAATCCCATGTAAAACAAAGTTCAAAAATAAAGAAAACACCGTCATTGTACATGGCCCTCTAATGAGCAACGAATACATAGACCGAGTCAGCTCTTTTATTTTCAAGCTCTTATCAAAATCTTGACAAAGAGGGGGCGCCTGAAGGGCTCAGTCGGTTGAGCATCTGATTCTCCATTTCGGTTCAGGTCATGATCTCAGGGCCATGAGACTGAGCCCCATGTGGCCGGGGGCGGGGGGGGGGGGGTCCATGCTCAGCAGGGAGTCTTCTTCTCTCCCTCATCTGCCCCTTTGCCCCTCCCCCGCTCACCCACATGCACTCACTCTCTCTCTCAAATAAATAAATCTTTTTTTAAAAAAAATAGCAAAGGAAAGAAGACAATTATCGTGACAGAATAGAATGAAAGGTTATGTGGACAACATAAAATTATGGAAAACAAAAGTCGAAAGCAAGTAAGAAGAGCTGAAAGAATAATGTATTGGTGTCCACATCCACAAAGTGAGGCATCAAGAGATACTGTGTATAACCAATGAAGCAAGAAATAAAAAGGTAAAATATTACTTAGAGTCTAAAAACAATAAAAAAACTAAGTACAGTAATGTGATTACTCTGCAATAGAGGTCGACGTGTTTCGTATTGTGATTCAAGGACTCCTCACAAAACATGTCTAAAATTAATGAATCAGGGGCGCCTGGGTGGCACAGCGCTTAAGCGTCTGCCTTCGGCTCAGGGCGTGATCCCAGCATTCTGGGATCAAGCCCCACATCAGGCTCCTCCGCTGGGAGCCTGCTTCTTCCACTCCCACTCCCCCTGCTTGTGTTCCCTCTCTCGCTGGCTGTCTCTCTCTCTGTCAAATAAATAAATAAAATCTTTAAAAATAAATAAATAAAATTAATGAATCAAGAAATAATAATTGAAACATATTATTCGGCAATGTAGAGGTAGATACCAGAGAACAGGTTAATAAGGTTAAAGATTTTTCCCTCTAAGAACGGGAATTAGAGAAGGGGAGGATGTTGCTTTTCATTATAAATGCCTGTGTACCATATGATTTTTTAACTACATGCATGTAATTCTTAGATCATATTTGTACATCACTCTATAATTATAACAATAGTAATAGTTTTTTATTGTTGACAAAGCCAGGATTTCAAGGTAGGCAATTTGACTTTGGAAGCTACATTCTTTTTTTTTTTTTTTAAGATTTTATGTATTTATGTGACAGAGACAGCCAGCGAGAGAGGGAACACAAGCAGGGGAGTGAGGGAGGAAGAAGCAGGATCATAGCGGAGGAGCCCGATGTGGGACTCGATCCCAGAATTCCGGGATCATGCCCTGAGCCGAAGGCAGACGCTTAACGACTGTGCTACCCAGGCGCCCCTGGAAGCTACATTCTTAACTACAAAATTAATTAAATGCCTCCACTAGGATACATTTGGTGAGAGAAAATTAGGAAAAAACTTAATATGTAACATTTTATAGACCAGTGCCCTCAAAGTCTGATTCACAGGCCAGTAGTATGAGCAACACCTGGAAACTTTTGAGAAACTCAATCAAAGTACCATATGCAGGTGGTTAAAATCAAGCAGTCCCCACCCAAGACATACTGAATCAGGATGGGGGTGGGCTCCAGCAGTCTGTTTTAACAAGACCCCCTCCAACAGATGTTGACGCCTACTAAAGTTTAAGAAACATGTTAGGGACAAAGAAAAAAGTTGGGAAGAACAGGCACGCAGTCATCAATAACTAAAGCTTTGGAAAGGACTTCTATATTCTTGGTTTTTCACTGGCAAGTGTTACTTTCATAGAAATACAGTTGAAATAGTGGTAAATGTATGTATGTAGTATAATGTGCAAGTGAGCAAAGAGGAAAAGATGGAAATTTTCCAGAACATCAAAATACTCATTAAACTGGGGCACCTGGGTGGCTCAGTCAGTTAAGCAACTGGCTCCTGGTTTCCGCTCAGGTCGTGATCTCAGGGTCATGAGACTGAGCCCCACGGCAGGCTCCACGCTCAGTGAGGAGTCCGCTTGGGGATTCTCTCCCTCTGCCCCTCCCCCTGCTCTCCCTCTCTCTCGTAAATAAATAAACCTTTATATGTAAAAAAAAAAAAAAAAAAAAACTCATTAAACTATGCTTACTTTCCCAGAAAAATAGAGGCAAAATTTTAGATAGACACACTCTCTAGACACCACTAAGTCCAAAAACTGAGGCAGCGTTGAACATATGTACAGATATAAGAAACATACCAAAAGCTGAATTAAAATCCTAAATAAGCATATACACAGCAACTGAAGCATTCCCACAACCGCCCTCCAACACAACAATATTTATGCCTCTGACGCTCCTAAATGCCATGACCATGCAAAATGAGCCAGCAAGGGAAGTGTTAATTAACCAAGACAGATGAAACTCCTTCCTCACAGATATTATTCTAGCTCTGGCAAAAGAGCCCGAATTATTTTTCAAATCTCTTCCCTGTACTGCTAATCATCTTTGATTTTCACAAATCAAAGTTTAACATAACATATGTAATCACAGACTTTTTACTCCAGAGATTCCATCCAACTCAACCCTTTTTGGATCCTACTCTAAAATCAAGAAAGCCTTCAAGTCAGAGAAGTTCTCAGTACTTGAGATAAAAGTTCTGTGTGTATAAAATATTTTAGGAAGGAAACCGAAGACGCAGCAGTGAAAGAACGAATGCAAACCCAAAAGGAGAAAGAGCAGAGAACAGGTGAGGAGCGTGACTTACTGCGATTCAAGTTCAAATTACAGAATAAAGCAGATACAAAACGAAAAGAATGTGGAAAAGAGACGGAGTCCGGGAGCCACCAAAGAAGCCGACGGTAGAATCATAAAAAGAAATGGACCCGGAGAAGATGGAGATTTAAAAACCATCATTATAGTTGATTTATAGAATCCAGTTTAACGGCCTGTTAGAGAAACATTAGGTGCACATCCAGTTGCAATTTTTTCTAGCTGTTCTCTTTTTAGAAGATTTATTTGCAACAGTGTCATATGGTTAAAATTCCATCACAAAGGTGAATGCAAGTATAAATATTTCCCTAGCTTCTTCTAAAAAAAAAAATCTCTCTTCTTTTGGAAGAGCAGAAAGTTCAGGGCATTTTTTAAAAAAATAAAAAGAGGGGCGCCTGGGTGGCGCAGTCGTTAAGCATCTGCCTTCGGCTCAGGGCGTGATCCCGGTGTCCTGGGATCGAGCCCCACATCAGGCTCCTCCGCTGAGAGCCTGCTTCTTCCTCTCCCACTCCCCCTGCTTGTGTTCCGTCTCTCGCTGGCTGTCTCTATCTCTGTCAAATAAATAAATAAAATCTTAAAAAAAAAAAAATCTAACTTTTAAATAAATAAATAAATAAATAATAAAAAGAATACAACGTTTATTAAAGCATATTAGAGTAAATCCACCTTAAATCTTCAATGCCAGCCCACGGCATATTAAATGTCTTTTCTGGATCACTCCCTTCTTAGGACGTGAAGGAATACATACAGTAATTAAAATATACGTGTATGCACAGAAGTGCAAGTCACTATACAATGTACTTTTTTATGATAAATGAAATAAAATCATTAAACACTAATAAGCAGTCTATTCTAACATATGCTTAGGGTTAGATGTATTACAAGATTCCTGGTCTTAATGCAAAGACTATTCTTGTGGTCATTCTTGGTATTGAAATGTCAATCCAACGTTCATGTCGATTACCATTTAAAAGCCTTGAAATAGAAATGAATATTTTATTTTTAAAAATTACAGGCAAGCATTATATAAAACCTCAAGTTGCCTTTGATCACTTAATTATCTGTAATTTGCCCATTTTCCCTCTAACTGCCCTACTGACAAGGACATTGTATTCCCTCAAGTCAATCCAAGAAGTCCCTGTGCCCAACAGACTGGCCGCTGTACCAAACCGAACGCAGACCCATGAAAACTATGTTCTTAGTTTTTCTAGAATGTATGTATGTGTTGCTGTGGACTGAATATTTGCATCCCCCAAAACTCATATGTTAGAATCTAATTCCCAGCGTGACGGTATTCAGAGATGGGGTCTTTGGGAGATGATTAGGTCATAAGGATGAAGCTCCCATACACGGGATATGTGCCCTTAACAAAGAGACCCCCCTCAGAGAGCTCTCTCTTGCCCCTGCCACCACGTGAGGACACACGGAGAAGATGGCCATCCACCAGGAACCAGTAAGAGGAACCTCACCCGACAATGAATTGGCCAAGACCCTGATCTTGCACCTCCAGACTCCGAAACTGTGAGAAATAAATACATTTTTGTTATAGCAGCGTGGACAGATGAAATGAGTAAAATTTAATTGATTTTATGGGATCCTCGGGTGTTAAATCATCAGCATCTATGCTAACACATTTCTCCGTTTTGTAGAAGCCCCAGTGAGTCCCCCAAGCCACCTTTCAGCTTGCCAACGAGGTCCACTCTGCTGGGCCTCAGGCCACGCAAACCAGAGTCTGACCCTGAAGGCTCGCTGCCCATCAGCCGCAGACTGTGCAAGCAGGCCAGCTCCCCTTAGGTGTCTGGGGTCCCTGGGTGGCCAGGAATGTTGCTAGGGTAGGTCATGTGGAACAGAAGGTCAGGGTGGAGTCTTGTACACCCAAGAGAAGAAGGCACGCAGCTACTGGGTGGCCTGCGGGCGAGGTGCCCTCTAGAGGAACATGCTCTGCACCCTGGCTCACCCTCATAGCTGCAGTCCTGTCCTCTCTGCTGCCGCTGGCACCTTGTGGGCCCTGATGAATCCCAGAACAAGAAAACCCTCCACTGTACAGAACCTCCCCCACGACTCCCTCCCAGCCGGGAAGTGGCTGCACCAAACACTTTGCCACATCCACCCCTGCCCACCCGGTTCCGTAGATCTGGAGTGAGGCCTGGCCAAGCTCCCCAGGTGACTACTGCACGGCTAGAGCTGGCAACCATGGCTCTAGACCTGCGTTCATCACCTGGCATAAACTGGCCCACACATCGTCTCAGGCAGTAAAGCTTACCTGGCTCCCTTGAGCCCAAATCTTTGCAACACCAAAGGCCATTTACAGATAGTCTTCACACTCGGCCAGCTGCTGTTCCTTTTAACTCTAAAACAGCTCTGCAGGAGAAGGGCTGATGCCTTCCGGACCTCAGGTCTCATTACAAAAGCCTGCCACCCACCCTGAGAAATCTCCAGGGAGATCAGGGGCAGCAGGGACTCAGGGCAATAAGATCAATTAGAGGCAGCAGAGACAAAGCCTCAACAAACCAGAAAGCTGAAAGCTGTGAGAAGCATTTCATAGCGAACCATAAAGGCCATTTTGGCACTTGGGGCACCTACAGTCCACAGTTCCACATCCAGTAAGGGGCTCTGTGGGGGGCAGGCACAGCCTCATAACCCTGCCCTCCTTGATCGGGGGGATCTCAGACTCCTTCCAGTACCAGTGGCTGCCGTGGGGACCAGCAGGAGTTAGGATGGGTTACTAACCGGAAGGGCAGAGAGAGATGTCAAGTTGGCCCTATTTTTCATAACCATAATTAGAAATGTTGTGACCTCTATGTCCATTGCCCTGCCCTCCATCTTTAGCAGGTAGACTTGCTCTGTAATATTGGGGACATACTTACACCAAAAAAAAAAAAAAAAAAAAAAAAAAAAAAAAAAAATTCTTACAAAACTAAACGTATTTTTACCATACCATCTAGTAATCATACTCCTTGATAATTACCCAAAGGAGTTGAAAACTCATGCCCATACAAAAATCTGGATGTTTAGTGGAGTTTTAGTCATAATTGACAAAACTCGGAAGCAACCACAAGGTCCTTCAGTAGCTGAATGGATAAATATACCATGGTCCATCCAGACAATGGAATGTTATTCAGTGCTAAAAAGAATGAGCTATCAAGCCATGAAAAGACATGAAAGAACCTTAAATGCATATCGCTAAGTGAAAGCAGCCAACCTGAAAGGCTACATACTGTGTGATTCTAAGTATAATACATTCTGGAAAAGGTATAACTATGGAGACAGAAAAAAGATCAGTGGTTACCGGGGGTTGTGGGGAAAGGGGATGAGCAGATGAAGCAAAGAGGATTTTTAGGGCAGTGAAAGTACTCTGGATGATACTAACATTGTAGATGCATGTCATCATACATTTGTCAAAGCTCACAGAATGTGTACCACCGTGAGTGAACCCTAATGAAAACTATGGACTTTGGGTGATTACGGTGTGTCTGTGTAGGTACATTGATTTAAAAAGGTACCACTCTGGGCAATGTTGGTCGTGGGGAATACTGTGCATGATTGGGGACAGTGTCACATGGGAAATCTCTATACTTTTTGGTCAATTTTGCTGTGAGCCTAAAACTGCTTTTATGTATTTTTTTATTTATTTAAATTTTTGTCAACATACAGTGCAATATTGGTTTCTGGAGTAGAATTCAGTGATTCATCACTTACATACAACACCCAGTGTTCATCACAATTGCACTCCTTAATACCCATCCCTCATCTAGCCCATCCCTCACCACCTCCCTCCATCAACCTTCAGTTCGTTCTCTATAGTAAAGTCTCTTATTATTTCCCTCTCTTATTTCCCCCTTCCTCATACGTTCATCTGTTTTCTTTGTTAAATTCTACATATGAGTGAGATCATATGGTATTTGTCTTTCTTTGACTTATTTCCCCTAGCATAATACACTCTAGCTCTATCCATGTCATTGCAAGTGGCAAGATTTCATTCTTTTTGATGGCTGAGTAATATTCCACTGTGTGTGTGTGTGTGTGTGTGTGTGTGTGTGTGTGTGTGTGTACAAAATGTCAAGGGACATTTTGGCTCTCTCCATAATTTGGCTATTGTTAATAATGCTGCTATAAACATCAGGGTGCATGTACCCCTTTGAATCTATATTCTTGTATCCTTTGGATAAATACTTAGTAGTGCAACTGCTGGATCATAGGGTAGTTCCATTTTTATTTTATTTTTTAAGATTTTATTTATGTACTTATTTTAGAGAAAGAGTGAGTGTTTGTGAGCAGGGAGTGGGGGGAAGGGAGAGGGAGAGAGAGAGAATCCCAAGCAGACTCTGTGCTAAGCATGGAGCCCAACTCAGGGCTTGATCCCATGACCCAGAGATCATGACCTGAGCCAAAACCAAGAGCCTGATGCTCAACCAACTAAGCCATCCAGGCACCCTGGGAGTTCTATTTTTAACTTTCTGAGGAACCTCCATACTGTTCTCCAGAGTGGCTGCACCAGTTTCCATTCCCACCAACAGTGCAAGAGGGTTCCCCTTTCTCCACATCCTCACCAACACCTGTTGTTTCTTGTCTTGTTAATTTTAGCCATGCTGACAGGTGTATGGTGGTATCTCATCATGGTTTTGATTTGCATTTCCCTGATGATGAGTGACATTGAGCATCTTTTCACGTATCTATTAGCCATCTGCATGTCTTCTTTGGAAAGTGTCTACTCCTATCTTCTGCCCATTTCATAACTGTATTATTTGTTTTTTGGGTGTTGAGTTTGCTAAGTTCTTTACAGACTTTGAATACTAACTCTTTATTAGACATGTCATTTGCAAATATCTCCACCCATTCCATAGGCTGCCTTTTAGTTTTGTTGATTGTTTCCCTCAGTGTGCAGAAGATTTTTTTATCTTGATCAAGTCCCAATAGTTCATTTTTGCTTTTGTTTCCCTTGTCTCTGAAGACATGTCTAGCAAGAGGTTGCTACAGGTTGCTACAGCCAAGGTCAAAGAGGTTTCTGCCTGAGTTCTCCTTTAAGATTTTGATGGATTCCTGTCTCACATTCAGGTTTTTCATCCATTTTGAATTTATTTTTATGTATGGTGTAAGAAAGTGGTCCAGTTTTCCCAATGCCATTTGTTGAAGAGACTGTCTTTTTTCCATTGGATATTCTTTCCTGCTTTGTCGCAGATCAGTTGACCATAGAGTTGAGAGTCCATTTCTGAGTTCTCTATTCTGTTCCATTGATCTATGTGTCTGCTTTTGTGCCATTACCATACTGTCTTGATGGTTACAGCTTTGTAATATAGCTTGAAATCCAGAATTGTGATGCCTCTGGTTTTGTTTTTTCTTTTTCAAGGCTGCTTTAGCTATTTGGGGTCTTTTGTGGTTCCATACAAATTTTAAGATAATTTGTTCTAGTTCTGTGAAAAATGCTGGTGGTATTTTGAAAGGCATTGTATGAAATGCGTAGATTGCTTTGGGTAACACAGACATTTTAACAATGGTTGTTCTTCCGATCCATGAGCATGGAATGCTTTTCCATTTCTTTATGTCTTCCTCAATTTCTTTCATACGTGTTCTATACTTTTTAGATTACAGATCTTTTACCTTCCAAGCTAGGTTTATTCCTAGGTATCATATTGTTTCTGGCACAATTGCAAATGGGATTGATTCTTTATTTTTCTGCTGTTTCATTATTGGTGTATAGAAATGCAACAGATTTCTGTACATTGATTTTGTATCTTGCAGCTTTGCTGAAATCATGTGTTAATTCCAATAATTTTTTGGTGCAGTCTTTTGGGTTTTCTACATAGAGTATCATGTCATCTGCAAATAGTGAAAGTCTGACTTCTTCCTTGCCAATCTGATGCCTTTTATTTGTTTTTGTTGTCTGATTGCTGATGCTAAGACTTCCAGTACTATGTTAAATAGTAATGGTGAGAGTGGACATCCTTATCTTATTCCTGACCCTGGGGGAAAGGCTCTCAGATTTTCCCCATTGAGGATGATATTAGCTGTGGGTCTTTCATGTATGGCCTTTAGGATGTTGAGGTATGTTCCCTCCATCCCTACTTTGTTGAGGGTTTTTATCAAGAATGGCTGCTGTATTTTGTCAAATTTTTTCTGCATCTATTGAGAGGATGATATGGTTCTTATCCTTTCTTTTATTAATGTGGTGTATCACATTGATTGATTTGCAAATATTGAACCACTCCTGCAGCCCAGGAGTAAATCCCACTTGATCGTGGTAATTCTTTTAAGGTACTATGGAATTTAATTTACTAGTGTTTTATTGAGAATTTTTGCATTCATGTTCATCAGGGATATTGGCCTGTAATTCTCCTTTCTAGTGGGGTCTTTGTCTAGTTTTGGAATCAATGTAATGCTGGCTTTGGAGAATTAGTTTGGAAGTTCCTTCCATTTGTTTTTTGGAAGAGTTTAAGAAGAATAGGTATTAACTGTTCTTTAAATGTCTGGTAGAATTTGCCAGGGAAGCCATCTGACCCAGGACTTTTGCTCATTGGGAGGTTTTTTATTACTGATTCAATTTCTTTGCTAGTTATGAACACTTGGCACTTTTTCATAGTATTCTTTTATAATTGTATTTCTGTAGTGTTTGTTGTGATTTCTCCTCTTTCATTTGTAATTGTATCTATTTGGGTCTCTTCTCTTTTCTTTTTGATAAGTCTGGCTACGGGTTTATCAATTTTATTAAATCTCTCAGAGAACCAGCTCTTAGTTTCATTGATCATTTTACTGGGTTTTTTTTTGTTTGTTTGTTTCTATATCATTTATTTCTGCCCTAATCTTTATTATTTCCCTTCCTCTGCTGGCTTTAGGCTTTATTTGTTGTTCCTTTTCTAGCTCTTTTAGGTGTAAGGTTAGGTAGTATATTTGAGACTTTTCTTCCTTCTTGAGGTATGCCTATATTGTCATACAGGACCGCCTTTGCTGTATCTCAAAAGGTTTTGGACTGTCATGTTTTCATTTTCATTTGCTTCCATGTATTTTTTTTATGTCTTCTTTAATTTGCTGGTTAATCCATTCATTCTTTAGTAGGATGTTCCCTAAAACTGCTTTTAAAAAATTAGTCTAAGGACACCTGTGTGGCTCAGATGGTTAAATGTCTGCCTTCAGCTCAGGTCATGATTTCCAGGTCCTGGGATCGAGCCTTGCATCTGGCTCCCTGCTCAGCGAGGAGCTTGCTTCCCCCTCTCCCTCCGCCTCTCCCCCTGCTTGTACTCTCTCTGTCTCTCTCTGTCTTACATGAATAAATAAAATCTTTCAAAAAAAACATAAACTAGTTATTAATGTGAAAAAAAAGTACTCATTTTTAATCAGAAATTAAGTTTTAATATGTGTCCTGTATTTGCATTTGCTAAGTCTAGCAATTCTGTTGGAAGAACATGGGAATTTCAAATTATAAACATCATAATCAATCTTTTAATATATTGGGTGTATTTTGAACCTCCTGCACCCCAGCAGGAGTTCCCCCATTTTCTATCCAGCTTACAGGCCCCAGTTTAATAGAAGAAGAGGTTTGGATGGGCTGGATAATCCCCACACTGGGTTAGTTAATTTGCCATAGGTGGGCGCTCCCACTAATGAATCCCCGGATTTTATGGACTTTTTTTAGAGGGGGTAAAGAGGGACAGAGGGAGAATCTTAAGCAGGCTCCAGACCTACTGCAGTGCCCAACATGGGGCTCCATCTCACAGCCCTGAGATCATGACCTGAGCCAACATCAAGAGTCAGACACCTAACCAACTGAGCCATCCAGGGGACCCATGAGCCCCAGGATCTTAAATAATTTTTATATTAATTAATAGTCTTCTAAACAAACACTCTGTTTACATCAGGTTTACATTTGATCACAGGTTTTTTGGTTTAAATGTGTGCTGTTTCAGTAATTTTGTTAAAGTCTGTGAAATCAGAAACAGATTTCAGTGCTCACCAGTAACCTAATGTGACGTCCAAAAAATGCTCTCAGTAAATGCCTGTTAAATTATTCTTCTCTTGTCTTAGATATTTTAAAAGTAATACATCTGACCTTTAATGCAGCATGCTTTCTTTCCGTTAATAGGGCTATTTCTCACAAGATCATTTACATTATATCAGTGTAAATTTAATATTTTATTTATTCAGGCAGCCATCCCCACCAAACTTTGCAGAGCCAGGATTAGAATCTCTATATTTCTGAAGTCACCTGTCGACACAACTGTGGTTGAATAATTACATTTAGCAATCTATAACCCCAGGCAATTCCAGTTGCTACAGCTATGCCTTAGAGGAGATTTTGGGTATCAGCACATCACCAAGATAACAATAAAGCTCATAAAACTGAACCTATTATCTGCCAAACACATCTCTGGATACTCGCATCTTGGAGAGAAGTCTATTATAGAGATACTGACACACGTCACACCCCCGCCCTCCAACTACATACTCACAATATTATGATTGACGGTAAGCGCCAACTAAGGCTTGTCATCAACCATAATCAGCTGATCTGTCTGGGACAGATTTAATTTACTGACATAAAGCATTCTCATTTTCTGCTTTCCCAGGTTAGGCATATGCCTGAGAGGTCACAGGGAGTAATAATTCCCACCCCAGGGGGCTGACGACAGGTCACTGAATATGACCAGACATTAGAAATTCTTTGCTACAAAAAAAACTTTATGACTATGAAGGGACTTTTGAGCTATTCATAGATTTTCTTAGAGGCTTTTCCCAAATCCAACGCCAAGACAGAATAGCGCAGCATAGCATTCATTTTTAATGACTCTCCAGCTAGAATGTAAATCCATGTTCAGTGTACATTAACTCTCTTCAGGATTTTAACAACTGGCCTAAATCTTGCCTTTGCCCACACTGGGTGAAAATTCTCAGCGGACACTTGATGTCAAGGCAGGCAGGGGCTGAGAACTACAGAATTCCTAGCAGCTGAGTGGAAATAGGGAAAAGCCCAAGCAATGTGAGCACAGTGAAGGCAGCCTCTCCTTTACTTGTGGAGTCCTGTCTTGAACCTCACTACTCACTAACCCCCCCAAGCAAGAAGGAGACAAATTAGGGGCTTTATTATTTATTCTCAGTGAACAGAGAAGCCCTTAGGGGTGTAAATGAGCTGTCAAACATTAAGAACAAGTAACCCAATTAGGAACCAGAGTTTTGGCCTTAAGTGCTTCTGTAAAGAAAATCTAGAAAATAGTTAATGTTCTTAAGCAAAATCTGAGAATTCAGACCCAGCAATGTCACCCAAATCTCATCAGGTGCATCCTTGAAATAACATGTAGCAATTCCTAGGAAGAAAAATTGAAGTTGACATCACAATATATACATTGCCAATCCTGTGCTGGTCTAAAACACATTCAAACACAATAAATGACACTCTTCATAAACAGTGCCCTTTGACAGGATAGGACAAATCAGCTATGCCATATGCACTGAAGGAAATGATCAACCCTCACTACCTGTGCAATGAGGTAAATGTTGTTCTATGCATACGCCTTTGGAGAATACCTACTGATATATGAAAAATCCCAACAGATGTTATTTAAAATAAATGAAAATTATCCCCTCTGCAGAAAGAAATCGTTCTGTTCTTTGAGGCCCATGTGCACCAATTTGCTTCTAGAGGCAGGTGTCCAGTACCCTCATCTAAAACTGAACTTCAGATTTCATGTCTGGTACGCTGAATGCTCACTGCTCGTGAATCATCTGCTGTGGGTGCGAAGTGTCTCTTTGGGACTTTTCATTTGCTCTAGTAAGTGAGGTGTGTGCCTTTTATGAATTCTCTCTGATGAAGCTCAGAGAACAGGATGAAACCGTCCCTGAAACATGGGCTGCCATGTCTCGCGGAAAAAAGGTAAGCTGGTTACGCTGGCTGCTGATTTCATTATTTTTAATTCATTATCATCAGCCTGTCACTCTCCCATCGTCACCCCTAACCTACACACATGCGGTATAAGACCTCATATTAAGATTCAATATTACGTGCTGTCTTCACATCTGGTGAAACCAAGAGACCTTGCATAGGGGAAGCTCAAGCTCCCCCCTCCCCATACTCTGTTCCTACAGGAAAGCTCCCCCAGCCAAATGGCCCTTATCATGGGAAGCAGGCACAGCTGCTGCTTACCCGTGAGCTGGGGGTTCAATTCCCAGCCAGCCCATACATTATTCAAACAAGACCATCACATGCTACCATGGGAACCAGGGGTACCTCACCCTCTTGCCACTACAAAGCCTGCCTCCTGCAGCCCCTGCTGGTTCCCCCTGCTCCTGAGTACAGCCTCACGTGGCCCAGCAAGGCAGGTAGTTCCTCCTCTGGGCTGTGACTAACAAGCTGCTGTTCATTCCATCTGTCCAGTGTCCTGTGCTCTGTGTCTGGCCATCCCCATTCCCTAGGATGGGACTCTCTCCCTCACCAGCAGGGTGCATAGGAGGTAATTAAACAACATATTTCATAATTGGCTAATTCCCCAAAATTCCCTTAAGCTCTCCCCAGATAGAATCTGAGCTGTTGGAGCCCCTCAGATGGGTCAGGGGTAATTCAGCGGCAGGCCTCCCCTCATGCCATGCTACAGAATGAGTCTCTGATCCCCTGTATTTCAGTAAAAAACAATATTAAGAATGGTTCTATATTGCATCTTTTTCTCTTCTTGAATAATCAACAATCTCTCTATAGATACAAGTTCACAGAAAAAAATACTTTTCATTTGTTAAAAAAAAGTTCCAGGCAAAGGTTTCCTTCAAGTTAGTTCTACAGCAAACAGTAATTTATGCTTCCTTCCTCTTCTTTCATGTTTTAATGTTGATTTTAAGAATAACTTCCTACCTACCACATGAATTATGTCCTTCTTACCTTGTCTATCAAAACTCTAAAACTTCTTCTGCAGCATCCAATAAATAATAAATACATTGCAGCTCTACTTTTAGCCACAGACATCCCATGGTTTAAAGGTATGTTTGTAGGGATCCCCGGGGAACGACAACATATCCCATCATATGTCAGTTCATTCAAATAGCCCCTGACCACACACACTCTTCTCAGAGCAGACATGTGACAATCCCACCAAGCCATCTTCTAGGGACCACAGAGGTCCTCCCAATAGCAGTATTCACCAGAGTGGCTAGAAATCTGTATCCAGCTGAGATGCCCACTGACCCGTGTTCGGGGGCTCGCACAGGCCCTCGGGACACATGATGCTGCAGTGCAGGCCCAGCAGCTGGGATTCCACTCCCAAGACCACCAAACCCAACAGCCCTTTGAAAAATCTGCCACTTAGCAGTTATCTACCAAAATGAATGCACTTGCCGCTAATCTGGGTTTTGTTCCTTCCACTACTCTTTTTTAAACAAACATTTATTGCAGATCTGCTATTCAGGGAGTGTTGTCCCAGAGTCTGATGTTACACTGATGTTGAGTTTCAGCTTTCCTCCCCCTTTGGCTCACAGGGAAGGAAGCAGTGAAAACAGTGTAGGAAACCGGAGAATGGACCAACTGGGGTCCAACCAGGCAAGGGAATATTATTCAGCACTAAAAAGAAATGCACTATCAAGCCATAAAACCCCAGGGCGGGGGCAGGGGGACTCAAAATGCATATTACTAGGTGAAAGAAACCAGTCTGAATACCCTACATACTGTATGATTCCAACTATCTGACAGTCTAGAAAAGGTAAAACTATGGCTGTAGTAAAAAGATAAATGGTTGCCAGGGGTTTGGGGGGGAGCGGAAGAGGTATAAGTAAGAGGAGCACAGGAGACTTTTGTGGCTGTGAAACCATTTCCTAGGATTCTAAAGCAGTAGATTGATGACATTGACCCATTCATCGAAACCCAAAGAATATAAACGTCAATGTGAAGGACAGAATTTAGTTCACGATAATGTATCAATATTGGTTCATCAGTCATAACAGATGGACCACAACAGTGGAAGTTGTGCAGGGGAGAGAAGTTTCTGGGAAATCCCTGTGTTATTTGCTCAATTTTTCTGTAAACCTGAAGCTGTTCTAAAAAATTGTAATTTAAGTTTTAAAAAAATTGGATAGGAAAGGCCAGTTTTAGCAACCAATTGTAGCACCAATTTGACATTTAACAATAATAATTATTCAATGTTTTACAGACATGGTAGCACTTAATCTTCCATAACAATCCATTATTATCCCTACTTCGCAGGTGATAAAACTGAGGCAATAAACTTGAATTGTTTGCCTAAATTTACAAAGTTTCTTATTGGCTGGCCCAAGTCTGTTTGACTCCAGCACTTAGGTCTTCCCCACAACAATCTTCGCATTGCCTTTTCCCTGGAGGATGACACACGAATGCTGTGAGTGCAGGGAACAATGAATGAGCCCTTCCTTGAATGGGATGGGGCCCGGTGGGAGGCAAAGTTTTAGAGGCCTTACTGTGCTAGAAACACTAATATTATTTAGACAACGGAGGTCTGGTTTGCTAGCTAGACAACTGGAGTCCACACGCACCATACCCCAGGATAAAACAGATCAGGCCTCAGTGAAACATTTACAAATAATTAGAAAGCAATGAGTCTTTGATACTGAATCCATTACAGTCATTGTTGATCTGGGCAAAGAGAAAAAAGCCATTCCTAAGATAATAATTTATAAGCAATAACCATTTTAAATAAATGACTGCACAAATTTAATGACTCAAAGCTAATCTTTAGACCATGAAGCCATGACACCCTCAAAGGTGTCATTAGTCGTCCCAGTGCAGTCTGTATATACAATATCCCATTTGTATATAACAAAGCAGTCCCAGGTAATTCCTATTCCAGTAGACCTGCCAATCCAAAATGAAACGTAAGACACTGAATGCCACCTTCTGTGAGACAGAAGGATTCTATCCACACAAAGATGCATGGCCCCAACACTGCTCACAAGGACCCAGGTGGTCACTTATGCAAAAAGGTTAAAGTTACTTTGTTTTCCAATTTTATTTTTTTTAAGATTTTATTTATTTGACAGAGAGAGAGAGAGAAAAAAGCACAAGCAGGGGCAGTGGCAGGCAGAGGGAGAGGGAGAAGCAGGCTCCTTGCTGAGCAGGGAGCCTGACGCAGGACCCGATCCTAGGACCCTGGGATCATGACCTGAGCCGAAGGCAGAAGCTTCACTGATCGAGCCACCCAGGCATCCCTGCTTTCCAATTTTAAAAGACAAATCATGATTTAATCTAGACTAGTGATGTCACTATATCTAAGCCTCAACACACTGTGTAACTACTATTTGATATCATTCAAAATTAGAATTGTTTCCCTTAAAATTTCCCCAGCAATATTTAATAGTCTGAGTTAGACCATATCTTATCTATATTACTAAGCTCATATTAAGCCTGGCAATAAAACTAAATAAAATTACCAGTTAAACCAAGCATGGATTAAAGCATCAGAGAATGTCTTTTTTATACTACCCAATACCTGTCAAAGTAGGAACTTGTTACAAACTGTCATGAAACATATCTGATAGATTAGTAAGAAATCATCAGAACACAGAGCTTACAGCTTTTGGGACATAGGACACCATCAACAAAATCCTTCTCAAATGTTTTGCTACTCTGAAAAATTTTAGGTAGGTTCTCAACAGTGTTGGTGTGATTTAGGCGTTGGTCCTGGGAGGCTGTCTTCACTCTGCAAATGTGATGGAATCCATATTTACAAGAAGTGGATGAGCCACGGCAAGTCAAGTCAGTGGCATTTCACGGGACCAGCTCAGTTTGCTCCTTAAATGAAAAACACAAATGCCATGCACGGCTGAAGGCAGCAGCTGTGCTGACTAGCAAAGGGCTTCCCGCATTGCCAAGTTTAACTAGATGGCAATAGATTGAAAGCATGGTATCTTTAAGACATTTTATCGGGAAGTTGGAGGGGAGAGAATTGTGTTTTGGGAAATGTTTTGGAATCCTCAAATTTACAGGGGTAAAATATAAGTTAAAATACCTTCGTAACAGACATGAAAAGATTTTGTGCAGAACCACAGCATTTTGATATATTCGAGCAATAATATATCTCAACGTTTAAAAGAATGTCACACATTAGGAATTGGTTTTTTATCCTTAGTTTAAGATTGAGAGTTAAACCACATAATGAAACCAAAAACATTCTAAAGGAGAATTCAGAAGAAATGCCAATTTATAAAGGAAATGAATGTTATCATTTTACCTTCTCAATGGATATGGCTGCATTCATAACTATGTAGACAGGGACACACACAGAGTTTTTCTAGAAATTATGCCACTTACTTTCCTTCTTCAGTCTTCTTTTAATTTCCAACATATATTTTCGTCTGAAACAGTAGCAAATCACTTGCAAACACACCTGAGTTACACTGTGATACTTCTGGAACATTTGAGGTTTTGAGCAGCCAATGTGGAGACACTGTCAGTATGCAGTGCCCTCTGCTGGCCACTTTATTAAACACCGCAATAAAATTCTGGAGTGGTATTAATGCTATTTACCACATGCAAAGAAAGGATAGCAAGATTTTTTTTGGCGGGGGGGGGGGGGGGGGGGGGGGGGCAGGGGGGCAGATTAGGGATATAATTCCAGATAGTCACTATTCACTGTTATAATGCCTTTATTAAACAAATATCGCCCTTTACCAAACCAAATGGAAAGCTACCTTGCACAAAGAAATATCCACTGAAAAAAAATAGAACGTATTTAAAGAATGAGCCTTCTAGTGCCTGCTTCACGTCACAGGCCAAAAGTTACCCCATCTGTGACCTCTGTCTCACTTTATTTGTACTTCCTCAACGTTCTCTGGCCTCTCCACTAACTCTTGCACTAACTATGTGTACTGTAATCTTTCAGCTTGTATCTTCTCCATTGGAACTGTGTAACTATGTGAGGGATGGACCTTAACTAGGCAGCCGGTGGCCACCATTTCCCAATATATACACATATCAAATCATTACACTGTACACCTGAAACTAATATAATTGTATATGTCAATATAGCACAATAAAAACAAGTACAAAAATTTGAACTTGGCAAATTAAAAAAAAAGCTAGTTGAAAAGTAATAATGCTTGAGAGAGAAAAGTTTAAAAATAGATATCATTTAAAAACATAAAAATAAACAAATCCTAGAGACTCAGACCCTGCAAGGTGCTAGAGGAGCACTGGGAAGACAGAAAGATGAACCAAATCTTGGTTGATGACAATTTCAACAATATGCCAGGAGGTCTTTCAAGGAAGAAACAAAACATAGACACTATGAAGATAAAATTGTGTGGTTTGACTACCTAAAATAGCAAGTTTTCACTGTGCAAAACAATATTACCTAAATGTCAAAACACAAGTGACAACCTGGGAATGTTTTTGCAACATATATAAAAAGGCTAAAGTCCTCACTATTTAAGAAGTGTTTATGCAAATCAGTAAGAAAAATACCAGCCACCTAATTAAACACACATGGGCAATTTTCAGACAGGAAATGCAGATTGTCTTTAAGCTTTTGTAAATATGCTCAACCTCACTAATGATTAATAACATGCAAATAAGATATGCTTTTAATCTAACGACTATCAAACTGATAAAAATAAAAATATTTCATAATCTTTCTGTATTAAAGCAGGTATGGGCAAACAACCCCTATAACTATATTGTTGGCAAGAAAATAAACTACAACTTTTACAGAAGATAGTTTGGCAATATTTGTCATACTCAAGCTTACACACATACCCACACTTATCTAAGACATTTAGCCTACACATCTAGCTCATGCTGGCACAAAGATATTCATGCTATCATTAATTGAAATAGCAAAAAAACTGGAAACCTAAATGCCCATCAGAGGAGGGTGAATGAATAAATCTTGGTACATCCATACAAGAGAATGCTGATATTTGGACTGGGAGTAGAATTACTTATACAATATGGACAGATTTTTCAGACATGGTTCATTGGGAAAATATGCAGAATAAAGAATATCATTCACTCCCATTTTGTGTTTGAAAATCAGGTGCCCCTGCAGGGTTATCAACTGCGTGACTCTGGAAGAGTACAGAACCACCTCTGGGCAGCGGGGCTGGGGAGCACGGAGAGGGGGGCGTCTTAGGTTCCACTGTACAGTACAAATACTCTGGGGTACTGCCTGAGTATTTCTTTACCGTGTTCTTATATTACTCTTTCGAAAACTAAATTTTAGATGTACCTGGGTGGCTCAGTTGGTTAAGCATCTGACTCTTGATTCAGCTCAGGTCATGATCTCAGGGTGTTGAGATAGAGCCCTGCAATGGGGCACTGCGCTGGCCATGGAGCCTGCTCAAGATTTTCTCTCTCCCTCTCCCCGCCCCAGTGCTCGCTCGCTCTCTCAAATCTCTCTTTAATAAAAAAAATTTAAAAAAAACACTTAGAAATTTGTAAATAAAAAAATAACATTAAAAAACCTAAATTTTGAAAACAATATTTTAAAAACTTTTTAAAAACCATCTCCAGCAATTCCACGTCCACAGTGTGAACAGCATACGCACCGTAACAATGAAGTCACTCTGCCATAACTTCTGGTCTAGGAGAGGCAGGCAACAGGGGGCAGGGCCTCGAGCTCTGCTGAGACTGAGGACGGCTGGTAGAAACCTAGGCAGCCTGCTCAGCCCTTTCCGGCCCCTGTCTGGACAACCCTAGGAGAAGTGCTGGCCGAGGAAGCAGGGGGCCCAGTGGTCCAGAAGGGTCTTTAAGTGTCGCACAGAAAGCTGCTCTGGGGTAGCCGTCCTCGGCCGCTCAGGCCTGCATTACCGCACTCAACAAATTCCCTGGTTCTCCCGGAGGCAGAGGACCGCGGGGCTGCGGTGCAGCAGAGGGAGCGCAGCAGGGATGTTCCCCGCGTGGCCCTGCTCAGCACTAGCTGGATGGTGAGAAGCAGCCTCAAGCTGATGGATGCCTTTGACCATCAGTGTGTGAGTTTTTTCTCCGAGTGCCGCTAGCTGGGCAAAACACAAATTTGATGGGCTGCAAAGTTTAAGCGATTTAGACATGATTTTTAAATGACTTAAAAGAAGCAAACAGTGCTGACATTAAAGGAATAAATATGCATGATTTCTAAAGAGTTTTTCAACTATCTTCAAGCTCTTTGATTGTGGATCCCTACCCACAAAAAATGTCTGAGTATATACCTGCATTCTATGGATATTCACGTAAGTACACATACTTATCATTGTACTCAGTATTATGCACTTTATACAACAGATGCAAAACAGATTTTTAAAGTTTTAGATGAACTATGATGATAAAAGAGCAGTTCTACCATTTTCATGCTCACCGTTTGGAAACCATATACAGAAGCTATAAGCAATGCTTCCCACACTTTTCGGCATCCACATACCATTAGTGGGGTTTGAGTGCGAACAGGGGCCACCAAATTTAGTGAAATTTTTAAGAGAAGATAATAATTTTTAAAAAAATCTATGTTAAATGTGAAATAATTTATCTGGGCTGTCATTAAGACGATATCCAGCTCAGTAGATTTCCTGATTCACAGAACAGTTGGTTTGTCTACTTCTAGTAAAAGGATCATTCAAGGTCCTCTGGAAAGACAGCAGCTGTCTGATGACTACGAGCTAGGTCTATACAGTTTAGCTTGGTCATGAATTCATAAATCGTGAAGAAATTCTTACTATAAATTGCCTACAGGGCTGGAGAGATGCTAAACTGAAGGCCTCTCAGACTCAAAACCTGGAAGTTTGAATTACATAAATTTAGCAAATCAAAGAAAATAGATTCCTAATCCTTTCTTTGATTGATTTGGCTCTGGAAAGTATTTCCTCATGTTCTGTGGCAGCATTAGGATCTGGTTTATAAATATTCCCAATAAGACCTCATTGATTTCTTTCTCTGAGTAGTGGGGAAAATCGTCAAGGACTGGGAGAGTCAAGCTCTCAGTGGCCAAGTTATTTGTGCACCAGAGTTTGGTCTCTGTAATAAATCCTGGTATTATATTCTCAACAGTAAAAACTGTGATCAATCAGTCGAAGGTGACAGATGCAGGCTAGCCCAGAAATTAATATATCCTTAAACCACCTGATATCACAGATTCATCTTTACTGGCTCCATCAGTAATGTGCAGAAAAGTTTTTGCCTCTGTGAAAATTTATGTGAATAACTTTCCTGTCAGCAGACAACATATTTTGGTGTTTTAAAAAAATCAGTTTCGTAGCCTGTTTCTTCACACAAAAAACTGTAAAGAGAAACAGTCAATGGCTATGATTTCATCTTATTCACAATTTTCACTATTTCCTTCAATAGATCAAATTTGAAAGTCGTGTTGTTGACCACTAACATTTCTCTTCGAATAAAGACAGCACTATGGGTATCGTCTCTCTCTCTCTCCTTTTTATGTATCAGAAAGCTTGTTCACTGAGCACATGTCCGCTGCCTTAAAAATACTACTCCTACTATTGCAGGTCCAGGCTCCAGCCCAGCTCACAAACTGTGAACTAAACAAGCAAAAGCTCTTGTATTACGTATTTTTCAGGAAAAAGAAAAGAACAAAAATTATTCGGTGCCCTCCCATTATCTCCACTTACCCAACACATATGCCAAGAGCTGTCCCAAACAGCTTCATGTCAAGAGTTCCGTCTAGACATAAAGCACATATCTACAAACACAAGGGTCTTCAGGTGTCTACAGTGTTGGGCCCTGGTGTTACCCAACCTCCAACAATGGTTTGAAGGCTTGATAATGGAATCTCTCCAAGAGCTTGATTTTCTTCTTCCCTGGACAAAATGTGTCAAATTTCTATGTTTTACAAGCATCTTAGTGATCAAATGTATAAGTTGTATCCATTTTTCTTTAAGGAATTCACCTTTCCATGATCCCTCTGTCATTTTGGTCACTTCTCCACTATTACCAAAAAAAAGGAAAAAAGTCCATTTCTAAAACTGAAAATCTTTAACTTATTCCAAAAATCTTCAATTGGTTTACAGAAAAGGTGATGGTGCTTTGTTTTAAAATGACTCAAAGCTTTGTGAGTGATACCACCATTGTTATTTACACATAAATCTTGTCATATTTATTAGGTGACATTATCATCTTATTTATCTTTGTAATACATAAACATGTATCACATTTATCACCAATAAATTGGTAATGATTGCAAATTAACTAGGGATTGCAAAAAATTATTCTTGGTATTGGGAAAGGTGAAAGGAAGGAGCTAACAAGAGGTATTCTGGGGTGAAAGAAGGCACTGTGCACGTAATTAGGATGTATTTATTCATTCAGCCATTCCTGCCCTAAGACACGTATTGAGTACCCCCACTCCCGACCCACCACTTACTGGTTGTGAGCTTGGGTAGACCACGCCGCATTTGGCTCATACTGTTCTCTCTGCCAGGAATGCTCACGCCACCCCCACCACCAACTTTTAGCACAATCCTCTAATCTGCCTAGAGAAAACCTCAATGAAAACAGCTGAAACTTGAGGGAGAGTCAGTGCCAAAAATGCAAGAGAGAAACAAATTTTCATGAGTATTACGCAGGGATGGGACTTTAGGATGTGTTGCGGCATTAACAATTTGACTCAATCTATAACTTATGCCTTGCTATCCTTAGACAATAAAACTCATTTCCTCCTTAGCCCCATATGGTATATCTCTGGGATAGGTTCCTCCTGAATCCTCTTTAAAATTTTTTCAGTTGCTGCCAAAAATAAGTGATCTCCTTCTACCTGGTGCCTGCTTCATTTGACCCATCATTTTGCCCCCCAACCATAGCCCAAACAGTTGCATGCATACATTTACTGGGCATGTACTATGTGCCAGGAGCATTAAAAGTTATTCCTCAGAGTAATCCTACAATCTGGGCCTTTTGATTGTCCCTATCTTAGGGAATAGGAAACTGACACTGAAGTTGGGTAATTCACCCATGCCTCACAGCCAGCACACTGCAGCATCAGACTTTGAAACCAAATCTATCTGGTTCCAAAATCTGAAATCCTACACGTTCATTTATATTGTCCGTGGTCCCATATAACTCCACTCAGAAGTGCCTTCCTTGGTTTGTTCCCACGTATACATTCTGTCTCCCTTATTGCCCTCCATTATTACCGACCCTGTATGTCAAGATCCGGGGTCCTGAATATCTATAGTTAGAATCTTCATCAAGAATGGCCCCTAAGTTGATAATATCCTCTTTTTCATGCAGAGGCTTATTCCAAAAATAATGGAGTTTGTGGACAACAGCATTCTGTCCTCTCTCGCTCTAGAGATTAACATCTTAAATATCAATGATGATTGCATGCTGAGATGGAGACAAGAATAGATACAAAGTGCCCCAAAACTTCTGCCTGAGGTGAAACGCACAAGCTGAATGATGATTAGTAAATAAGAAAGCCACATTAAAGAAAATAGGTTTAATAAAATGATGATGAGCTCTCTTTCTCCAAAGGTTAATAACCAGTGTTAATAACACTTCCAAGCTGGTATTTCATTGGTACCTCTAAGTTGTAAACATGAAACTTACTTCCTAAACCCTGATTCAGTTCATCAACCAGAATTCAGTGCTCCTTAAATTGGTGCTGCCTTGTTGCTATGAATGACAATAAAAAAAACCTTTCCATGAATCATGAACATAAGCTGATCAGGGAATGAATTTCCCCTAAATCATCTTGCTCACAAAAGATGATCTCCTTATGAGAATTATAATTCTATAGAATTAGTCGCTGTATTTTTTTAAGAGAACATCAACTTCTCCTTTAGGACATTTGTGTCTTTGGTGTTGAGGAAAGAACTAGATTAATCCTATATTAATCCTGAGAGCGGTAATCCTGTCTTTATTTTCACATTCATATAGGTGCAGTGTGAGCAGCATTTAAACAATCATCCTCTCCTCTACTTGCCAGTGTTTCACTTGCCAGAGAGATTTTCCAAGGGACTCCTACCATCTTAAGATCACACTTACCCAGATCCCTGGAGTCTTCTGAATCAGTCCAAAAAGAGAGAAAATTGGATTTCTGAGTGGCTCCCAGCCTTGATCGTCATAAGTTACTGCCAGATAACCTCCGGCATTTGCAATAGCTTGGAAGTCCCAACTGCCAGAAGCTGCTGCCAATGACGGGTGTCAGCAGGAGCCTCTGCTCCCTCCGGAGCAGGAAACTCCTACTTGGTTTCTGTACCTGCCAGCAGACATCTGCTGTAGGTAGAGTCTCCAAAGTGCACTCACAGGACCAGAACTGGCAGGGGCCTCGCCTCCATAATTGAATCTGAGCGTGTGGGAATTCACTACTTCGACTCCGGACTGCAGGCAAGCTTGACCCTCTCCTCCATTCAGGTCTGTAACTGAATCGAGTCTTGTAATTATACCTGGAGTCATGCCCAACCCCGTCTGTATCTTACAACTGGGAAGTAGAGTCCTTTTCACCCACAGGACCTCTCACTGGCCAGTCCTCCACTGCCACCAAGATCCATGATATTATAATTACTATCAAGAACAAACTGTTTCAGAGAACTTTCTCTATGGACAGTGGTATTCGACGATTTCCCAAAGACCGAAGTTCAGCAAACCTCGTATGAGTCTCAGGGGAATTCTCAGTCAGGAATGCAGACAGGCACCGCCACAAGAACTCTCTGGAGAGAACAGGGAAGTCATCGTTTCGTTCTACATCATTTAGACAACATTTGAATAAATACCCTTAAGGAGAATTGGAGAAAATATCTCCACCTGTAAAACGGATTTTACAAATAAATTATCCATGCACATAGTATGCACACTAATGTACACACACAAAATCCTAGCTGTCAATCTCCATCGTTTTACTTTATTCTGACTCTTGTAAAGAACAGAGACATTCTTTGAACTACTAGGGAACGATGCAAGATGAAAGGCTTCTGCCCAGTATGAGAGCTTTCAGGGAAGCAGGCCCTTCCACAGCGTGTCGCAGAGCAAACGTCAGCTATCAGTGGTATTTGGTGCACACTGCATAGGGAAGGAGCACATTCACCCTCTCCCTGTCTAAACCCCCAACAGACAGCAGTGAATGTACAACTAGGTGCTTGATCATTTACAAAAACCTCTACCTCTCACCCACTGAGGGTACAAGTCAGTGTCTTTACAAGTTTTGGCCGAATGTATAATTAGTTGCTTCTGAGCTGCACCTAAGGAAAATTAGACTGAACCACCTGAGCCCCTCCGAGGGTTGCCCTACCTGGGGAACCTGGAAGTCCCTCTTTTGTCTACCCACCCCCACTGTTGGAGCCTGAAGGGAGTCACGCCTGAGAGTCCCTAGCTGTGGGGGAGCCTGTCTGCCTGGCAACTAGCTCAGGCCTCTCCAGATTTGGGAGAGGAGGTAGCGTGGCTGGACCATAACTTGGCCTGCTAGAGTAGAGATGACCTGTGCAAGATCTTGACTTGGAATCTGGAATTGGCACGATCGGTGACTCTGTGCCTGGAGGGACATAACAGCCACCCCAGCAACCTCCTCCCATCACCACCCTAATTCTTCTTTTTCCTTATCTACTACCTACATGGGGCGATACTTGACCTTAACAACAGATAAGCCATTGGCTGCCGGCCCCTTGCTCTTTTCAGCGCAGGCTCAGCACCCTCCCTCACCTTCAGTTTATGGCCCTTGGAAAGGGGATAGGGCCACACACCATCCTGACAAGGCCAGAGAAGCAGAAAAGGCAGGGACTAGTGTCAGAGCTGCAGGTGACTTCCTGCTTGGTCACCAACTGACTCGATGCCCCTGGAAAGACTGTCTGAGCAGTAGGGTGTTTCCCTCCACTTGGTTGCTTGTTCGTATTCTAAGAAAACCTGATAGTAATGGAAGTCAGGTGAATATCGAGTTTTTAATTAAGAATGGGCATTGTTCTCCAAGGCGTTGCTCCTAATTATATTTTGCATTTTACCACTGATGATCCTTAATCTTTGCTTAGAGCAGAGGTTCTCAATCTTGGCTGTACAGCAGAATCACCGGGGAAGTGCTTAAAACTCCTGATCCCCTGGCCAAATGCCAGATCAATTAAGTCAGAATCACTGAAGGTGAGACCCAGGCATGAATAGTTTTCAAAGCTCCCAGGTGATCTCAGTATGGAGCCAAGGTTAAGAACCACTAGTTTAAAAGAACCTTCGTTAACTAGTTTTTAATCCTTCCGATTTTAGCAGTTTTACATATGCTGCAATACATTTCTTCATGTAAAAATTATAATAATGACAACAACTCGTACCCTTTAATTAAGAGTTTGCTCTGCCAGAAGCATTAGATAAAAGTTTAATAGAACTATTTCAATCAAAGTGAAGTAAAATATATGCATTAAAAAAACTGATGGGATTTCATATTTGTAAATATCTATAAACTGACATATTTCAATGTGCGTAGAAGATGTTTGGAAGGATAAACATCAAACTTCTAAAAATGATCCCATCTGGCATGTGGAATGAGATAAAAAAGAATGGTCTTTTATTTTTGAATATTCTTCACCTTTAAAATTATTACAAAGAAGATGCATTTTGGAATTTAAAAATGCAAAATCAGTAAGGAGAATGACTTTGCAATTCGGGACTTTGAGTTAGAAGTTAGGACTCAGAGGTTTACCTAGTAACAACAGACGGACAGCTAGAGTGATGACTGAGAACCACCCGATGGCTTCGAAGAGCCAGATTCCAGCAGACTAATGTAGCTGGGTGACAGATAAATCCCTTTTTAAAGGCTGCCAAATCTAGCAACTGAGAATAAGCAAGAGTCATTACTTATGGTTATACAGGAGAACGAAACGCAAATCAAGGGCCCAAACATTAAATTTGTAAGAGATTTGGACTCCATCAGAAAGTTAACAGGAAAGAAAATAACTCAACTGGATAAGAGACCAGACACACAGAGACCCAAGAATTCCACATTGTTACACAGCTGTCAGAAAGTCCAAGGACCCCCACGGTCTCTGTCCCAATTCCAAAAATCGTGAGGAAATTGAGGAGAGCAAGACTCTCACCCACAGTTAATGTTCAACAGATGGGAGATGGGAAATTGTCAAGAGTCTCCTGCAGCCAACACCCAGGAGGCCAGGGCACAGGCGCTCTCCTCTGGACACTGGACCCTGCAGTGGGACAAGCCTGGATGCTCAGAGAAGAAGCATGAAAGAACAAAGTTCCCCTTCTTTTTTAATCTTATTGCACTTTGTAATAAAAATTGTATTTACACAAGGTATACGACATGTTTTGATATACATATACATAGTGAAATGATTACAATAGTCAAGCTCGTTAACATTCCCAACTCCTCACATAGTTACCTATTTTTGAGAGCATGTGTATGTATGTATGTGTGTGTGTGTGTGTGTGTGTGTGTGTGTGTTATGCGTGTGTGGAAAGCGTTTGAAATCTACTCTCTTAGCAAGTTTCCAGTATACAATACAGTATTATTAGCTATAGTCACCATGCTGGACATTTGTGACAACATGGACGAACCTGGAGGACATTATGCTAAGTGAAATGAGCCAGGCACAGGAAGACAAATACCTCACGATCGTACTTGAATGCAGCCTCTTACGAAGTTGAATTCATAGATACAGAGAGTGGAACCATGGTTACCAGGGGCAGGGAGGTGAGGGAAATGGGAAGATGTTGGTCAGAGGTAAAAGTTGCAGGGAAGCAGGATGAGTAAGTACTCACTCTCTTTGACTACGGTTTGGAGGAGCTCTTGAAGGATCTGGGATAATCATAGTCCAATCTGGCAGAATTTGGGGGAAAACAGAAGCCGGAAGCTCTAAATTTGAAGGCAAAGCTACAGAACAGAAGGACCACGGGACCTTGTAACCACCCCAAGAGGCCCAGGCCTGATTGCCAGAAAGGAGACTCAAGGACCAAGGCAAGGAAGCAAACCATTATGGTGCGTCTTCAAATCCTGAGTGTGATCTAACATTCCCTAGCTTTCCAAAAGCCAAGGCAGAAGCCATGATGTATTTCTTGCTTCAAGTAGCTCGGGACTACGGAAATCTAGAAAGCGGTGAAGGGCATTAGTGGACCCAGCTCCCAGAGCTTGCGGGGGGCTAAAGTCCACGGTTCTAGAGCAAAATGGCGGAGCACAGGGCAGTATTTCTCAAAGGGAAGTGCACTATCTACCTGCTTCGGTAACATCTGGGATACTCATTAAAAACACCAATTCCTGGACTTCTTTCCAATCCTACTGAACCAAAATGCCAAGGGAGCGGGGCCAGGAATGTGAATGGTTCACAGCATGTAGGTGACACGATCACACTTCATGTGTATGGCTGAAATGCAGGAGGCACAGAAGAGCCGCAGTCAGATAAACCTGAGACATGCCTCAGCCTCTTGGTGCTCCTGTGATTCACGCAAGTCACCTAGCATTTCCAGGTCTCAGGCCTAATGCCTTCATTATAGCTGCTGGCATAGAGCAGTCCTCAGTAAATGGCAAATAAACTCTGTCACAGTGAGCCAAAGTACCAGTGGCCAGCACGGGGCACACACTGCACCTATTTTTACTGCCTACTTTTTTTTAAAGATTTGTTTACTTATTTTAGAGAAAGAGAGCTGGGGGAGGGGCAGAGGGAGAATCCAGCAGACTCCCCACTGAGCGCAGAGCCCAATGTGGGGGCTTGATCCCACAACCCTGAGATCATGACCTGAGCGAAAACCAAGAGTCAGAAATTCAACCAGCTGTGCCACTCAGTTGCCCCTCCTGTCTACTTTGATAGAACTCTATACTCCAATTCTTCAATTTCTAGAACATTCTAAAAACTCAAATGGCTTTTAATAACTTGTGATTTATATTATAGATATGTATACATGCATGATTAAAATAAATCATGCTAGTGTAAAGAACCAACAAAGATTTTTCTAATAAAGGACAAGAGGAAAGCAACAGAAAACACCCTATTTTCTGCCTCATCTCAATCAAGGAAATAGTTCCTTGTTTCTTTCTATACTGTCTGAGTAATAGTTAAGACCTTCAATAATACCTGTACCATCTTCCACATCATAGTCACGGATTAACAGTGCACTGACAAGAAATCTTAACTTCAATAATGCACCATTTACTTTTATTGGGGAGAAAAATCCTTTACTTACTCTTCTAAATATGTAGACTAAATAGCTTCTTTCTATGCATTTGAAGAAAATTACATGACATTGCAGAAATCTGTTAGAAATTAATTATTTGAATATGCATAAACTAGAATGAATTAGATGCATGAGAATTTTAATAATCAAGATGTAGGAGATGTACGTTTTTTCCCTGCATTGATCTGAGGGTGTGAGGGTGCAGAGGGCAAGCACAGGGGACTGGAAATTTGGGGGCCAGGTCCTCAAAGCTCTGACCTGGCTCACTTGGGATTGTACACCAATCACCTCCCTGAGTCTGATGATTAATTTTGAGTGTCATCTTACTTGAGCTATGGGGGTGCCCAGGTATTTGGTTAAACATCATTTCTGCAAATGTCTGGAAGGGGGGCTCTGGGATAAGCTCTGGGATAAGCTTAGCATTGGAGTCTGTGGACTCAGTAAAGCAGACTGCTCTCCCTTAATGTGGGTGGGCCTGATCCTGTCCATTGATGGCCTGAACAGAACAACAAGGCTGAGTGAGGGAGAATTCACTCTCTCGGCCTGACTGGTTTTGAGCTGGAACATCGATCACTTCCTGCCTTAGGACTCAGACTCAGCCTGGAACTATCCCTTCCGTTCTCCCCAGTCTCCAGCTTAACAAGTCCTTACAATAAATTTATATATTATAATAAATAATAATTCATTATTATAAATATAATAAATATAGGTATATTATATATAGATATCCTGTTGATTCTGTTTCTCTGAAGACTACAGCTAATAAACTAAGTGTGTGTCCTAATCTGTAAAATGAGGAAATTGCTTCTGTTGGTCTTCAAGATGCCTTTTATCTGCATATTCAGTGGGATTTGAATACTGACTGCTCCTGCCATTCAAACTTCTTTGGAAAAACAATGAACTAAAAGTTCAGTGTTTTAGTGAAAGCAGTTAGCAATAATGTGACTTGGAGGAAACCATCAGACCTCTCTGACGCTTATTCTCCCAGTAAAATGAGTCTATTATCAACAAACACACTCGTATGGTTAGAGGGTGCCAGCAACATCCCCTTTTGGTACGGAGAACTACTTTGCATTTGCAATTTTTTTTTAACTTAAATTAGTTAAAACCTACACATTTTAACACAGACTTGGCAAACTGCCCTTCATTAGAGCACAGTGGTTTGAAAATAAGGACAAATGCCATGTTTAAAATTAATATTGTGACTGAGTTTTAGCAACTCACTTTAAAAGGATGGATGGATTACATCTGCTTGGATCCCACACTTCAGTTCAACATGGCTGCATGCTCTTCAAAAAGCAAACACTCGGGGCTGCTCACCAAATGATGGAGTTGCTCAGGACTTGTTTGCTGGCTGGGTTTTTACAGATGAAGACTCAGGGTTCAGAGAAACGCTTCTCTCTGGACGAGGGCGGGAAAGACCCAGGTTTCTCAGAAATCTGCGGGCTGCAGAACACTAGCCTTCTCGGACGCCATCTTGCTTCAGCAGGAAGAAGGCATAGCTCTCTCCTTCCGTTTTTGGCTAAGAATCTTTCCTTTTCTTTCCCATTCGGCTTTTATTCAAGCAATTATGAATTGAGTGCCATGTACCAGAGATGGCTTCAGACACATCAGTGAGTAAAACAAAGCAAGACTTTTGCCCTCTCCATGCTAGTGGGAGAGAGAGAGACAACAAACATAATAAATCAGTAACTGAAGTAGCATACTAGAAATTGAGTGCTACTGAGGACGAAAAAGTAAAACAAGTTACGGGGGATTGGGAGTGCAGCGAGGGAGCTGGCTGGATGAGAAGGGGGGGGGACTTTCATAAGGTAAGACCTACTGCCAGGTCTTCCTGTGGTCCCATCAGGAAGTGAGTGGTCTGGCCCACCCAAACTAGTTGTAGATGTTATATGTTACATGTTTTTTAAACTGTAAAGCGTTATAAGAATAAAAATAGTCATTATAATAACCATCATAACCTAACTTAAATTTAGGCACAAAGAATAACTAGAGATCTCTCTTTCTCTCACACACACACGCGCACACACACCCCCCTCAAGTCCATTCCCATTCCCAGAATTCTTTACCCACAGTACTATTCGAAGTCACACGTCACCTCCGAGAAGCAATTCTTCTGTGAGTGTTCTGTTTCCTATATTCAACATGGCCTGGAACTCTCACCTTCTCCCCATCGCTTCTGAGGTCAACACCTCTGCAGAGAGTGGCCCGTGATCGAGAATGCAAAATCACTCTCAGATTTTATATCACACCAGTGTAATGGGGAAGTTTCTGTAGCCCCCCCAAAGGCAAGCGAAGATCCCTTTTATAACCTGCTCTTTCATATAAGCTTCGGTAGGACTTCTGCCCAGTCTAAATGGGTAATTGGGAACTGGAAATATTTAGGATGGTTTGTATTTTTTTTTCATAACACACAGGGAAAAATGATCATTTTTCCATCCCTAAACTAATGATTTTCGCCTTAAGCATTGTGCTTCTCCTGTGTGATTCCGCTGATTTCTTCAATAATGTTTCTTTCACCTGCTAGGTTGGCTGCACTGTCATTTCCCAGAACACTTGATTCCTTGGCTTATATTTCAGGCATGTCTCCCCTGAACTTGCTGATTGCTCAGATCCCTGATTCTCCCAGCTTTTTTCCTTTTTGGTGCATTTTAAACTTCAGAGACTTTGAACTTTCCTCTCCTTCTGAAGTGGCCATAACCTGTTATTTGAAACAGCATTACTGCTGACATGGATAGAGAATTAGGCCTGAGGCTGGCAAAAGTCCCGTAGTTCCGAAATCCCCACTAATAAGACTGCCCTGCAGTTAAACAGCTATAACAAACAGTAATAGCCTATCCACATCCATTATACAGCAGGATGCCCGCTGCTTTATTGACTGGCAGAAAACAATTCCCATTTCATGAAACAATAAAAATTAAATTGAGTGTAAACTCTCCCAAGGTCACTGTCTCTAACCTTATAACATCAGCAGCGAGGGCTGTAAACCCCACCGTGTACCATTTGATCCAGAAGAAGCCAGAGAGTCGATTCCCATGGTGTGTGTGCAGCTTCCCACGGGCGCCTGGCTGGGTGCTGCCTCCCGCGGACCTTGTTGTCAGGAAGTGGCAGGAATGCTCTTTCTCAACCCGAGTCTGGCAGATGCCTTCCTGACAGCAACTGCTGCCTGGCCAGCCCACCGGGTCATGCGGCATATGTGTGTCATCTCGAGAGTTCTTTTTGGCAGCCTACACTCTTGGTGGCATAAGGACTGATTTCTCCATACTCACTGACCTGTCAGTGTGACCGCCAGCCTCCAGGACCGCCCCGGCTACTCATCCTCCCCCGGTGACCCTAGGACCTGCCAGGGAGAATCCGGTAAGATGCTCACAACCAACCCACAGCCCCCAGTTCCACAACTGTAAAGACCTCTGCAAATACATGTAGTGTGGGGCAAACATTTCGTCAATTCCAAGATGAAAAGGAAAATGGAAAAGTCATCCAGCCCACCACCCTTCTTTCCACCAGAAATGCCTCCAAAACTATCCCAGCTCAGAGTATCAGAATTATAAAAGCATGGGGGAAATGCTCTGATAAGATAAATAAGTAAATTCAGTGAAACCCCCGACCAAAATCGAAGCACACTTTTTTGTAGAAATTCACAAGCTGATCCTAAAATGTATGTTTTTATAATGCAAAGGACCTAAAATAGCCAAAACAATCCTGAAAAAGAGAACACAGAATACTTATGCTTCCTAATTCCACAATGATTATCAAGTCATTGTAAACAAGACAGGTGGTACCAGCAAAAGGACAGGCCCACAGATCAATGGAAGAGAACGGAGAAATCCAGAGATAAAGCTCTACATTAGTGGTCAGTTGGCGCTGGGACAACTAAATGGCCACATGCAAACGAACAAACAGACAAAACAAAACAAAACAAATCCTGAAACCCTTAACATACACCATACATAAAAATTAACTCAAAATGGCTACATCTAACTTGAAAGATAAAACTATAAAACCTCTACAAGAAACGCAAGAAAAAAATCGAGGGTTGAGCAAAAAGTTTCAAATACAACACCAAAAGCACAATTCATAAAAGAAAAAATTAATAAATTGTGCTTTATCAAAACTAAAAATTCCTGCACTTGAACAGAGAGTACTAGTGAAAGGCAAGCCACAAGCTTGCAAATCATACACCTGACAAAGGAATTGCATCCAAAATACGTAAAGAACTCATAATTCAATAGTAAGAAGACAATTGGCCAAAAGACTGGAACAGACATTTCACAACAGGAGATGCATCAGATTTACATGACTAAAAATAATTTAAGTGTACATTTACAATGGGTGTTTATGGTATACAAGCCATATCTCAATAAAGCTGCTTGATGAAAAACAAAATCTAAAATCTCTATCTGTGGCATGTCACAATATTATATTACATATGAATGTGTGTTTCAAAAACAACAAAAGATAATATTTCCAAAATATTATCAGTGGTTACCTCTTTTTTGTGGAATTATGGTGCTTGTTTTCTTTGTTACACTCATCAGTATTTTTCAAGTACTCGATAAAAAGTATATACTCCTTTTATAATCAGAAAAACAGAAGTTTCTTTTTACAGAAAATATGACCCCCACTAGAAGTTGTGTCAAGAAACAGGAACGTAACAGTTTCTCTTAAAATATGTTCGAATATGTCATAACACTGATTTTAGTAATTAATCCTACGTGTTGGTACAATTTCAGTTCCGAAAAATATATTAAGGATCCGTTTGCCAAGAGCGCCTCTTACCCTCACTACAGAATAAAATCTACGCACGCAGCACCTGCCATCCACCCATCCGGCCTGCCCTCCTCACGCATCTCAAGACTCTGCTTTTACCACTGGACGCTGCCCACCTCCCTGCCGTCGGGAGTTCATCCCATTGGCCACTTCCGCACAGATCCCTCTGGACTTCGTCACAGAAGCCAAGAGGAACTTCAGAGAGAGTGGGGAGCAGTGCACAGACCTGGGCAGCCGACAGCCCGTACTTAACAACCGTGCACCCAGCTACTGAGAGACGGGAATCGGGAGGCCATCCATCCAGCTGCCGAGGGCTGACGGGGGAGAGACAATGAGGCACAGCTGTGCCCAGCACCACTGCCCTCCGCCAGTCCTCACCCCTCTGCAGTCGCTGCCTCTTCCCCTCCCCTGCAAGGCCCTGGGCCTGAGCCGCCAACTCCCGAGACAGGACTCTCCACCTTGGCATGGAAGGAGGCCAGGCTCATCTCTCTCGGGAATGAAGGCCCTTACAAGGGGCCTCCTCGCAATACCCCACTTTGGGATGGTGATTCTTTGGAGCTGCAGACACTTAAGATCTGATGCAGAGGGAGACGTTCTTGGAACTCCTATTCTCTGCCTAAAGACAGATCCCCCAAAGGAACCCAGTTATCAAAAATCCCCTCCCCAGCAGGACGGGCCCATTCACCTTCCCTAAAAATCATTTTCTCTCCCCTAAGTGAACTACCTCCCCTCCCCTTCCCCCGTTAGAGAGCATACAAGCTATTAATTCCCGATGTTTTTTGGGGCTATCCATTTTTTCCCCTGTGACTTCCCATGTATATTTAATATTAAAAATTGATAAGTCCATATACTCTTTCTCGTGTTAATTTGCCTTTCTTAGTTTATTTCACAGACCCAGCCAGGAAACCTAGACAGGTAGAGGGAAAGTGCTTCCTCTCCCACGTGAGCCACAGCAGAAGGGAAGAGACAGCCCCAGCCTCCTGCCCATCCTGTGCTTCTCCCTCTCGCACAGGCAAGCGCACTGTTCCATCCTGTACGCTGCCACCCTTCACCCTCCCAGTCCTGCCACCGGGCCAAGTCACAGAAGTGCACGCTGCCGCCGCCTCTAACTTCATTAGCTAAACAAATGATCACCAGAGCAGAATGTCCACGACCCAGACTGTACGTCACGCCAAGTAACAATTTTCATGCCTTGGGAGAACATTGTTCCTTTGGCCGATCTCTAGTTTATGGTGTGATGGGAAGGTAAATTGCCCTTGCCCCGTGTGAGGTTCAGCCAGATTCAGAAGAGGCCTCAGCCTCAGCAGCCTCCGGTTTCCTTCTGCCTTGGCACGCTTCTCACAAAAGAGTTAAACACCAGCCCCCAAAACCAGTGCTCAAATAAACAGACGCAGGCTGTTTTCAAAGGGAAAGACGAAAACTGACTGCACACAAACTGCTCATTCCTAGGGAAGGGCAGCACCAGAAAACAAAGTGCAGGGGCGCCCGGGTGTCTGGTCGGTGAAGCGTCCGCCTTCAGCTGGGTCATGATCCCGAGGTCCTGGGATCCAGCCGGGAGTTGGGCTCCCTGCTCAGGGGGGAGCCTGCCTCCCCCTCTTCCTCTGCCTCTCTGCCCACTTGTGTGGGGGTACTCGCTCTGTCTCGCAAATAAATAAATACAATCTTGAAAAAAGAAAAGAGAAAAGAAAACGAAGTTCAATTTTTGCATTTTTGCAGCATCCTTGTGGCTGAAACGAAACTTTACCAGCCTGTAGCATTGCTTTTACCATTTCACTTTCTTCACAGACTCACAGGACTATGAAAACATCCTAGGTAAGATCAGCATCACTGTTAATGACTTACCACCACCTGAACACAGAGAGAGGGACAAGAGAACAATGCACGGAATCTGCTGTTTATCATTTCATGGGGTCACGGTCAGAACATAAGCAGCAACATAAATCCCCAGCAGTGATGGGCATCCCAACGCTATGAATATTTTGTAATAAATAAATACATCCATGCATACATACATACATAGTTTATAATTAAAAGTGCAAAAGCATCACCCTAATGTTATACAGAGGATGCTGAACCAGGGTCTATAAAAACCTTGATGCAAACCTGAATTTTCACCTACTGCTCGTGTGCTGTGGATCCAGTCGCTTAAGCTGGTGAATCCACATTTCTTCATCTGTAAAATGTTACAAACTCTCTTCCTCCAAAACATATGGTGTCGTCATAAGGATTAAGTGAAGTAAAGTGATACAAATCCTGGGTTACTAACAAGTGCCACCCAGAGGCGTAACATTTTATGTTGGATATACTTTTCATAAGAGTTTTCCAAAAAGACGAGAAGAAGAAAACTCTTGGAACTCTTATCTGCTGCATTTCTTCAATGCCTTCCCTACCAGGAATATACCTGGTGATTCATTAATGCTGATGAAGATTTAATGTGGAATATTCATATTAAAACATGAAACTTCTGCAAATGATTGGGCACTTTCAAAAAAGAACCTGACAGTGTTTGTATGCTAATAATAGATATTCTGAGCTGTGTCTATTCATTAAAGCAAAATTTTCCAAGACAACAAGCTGAGAATTCTTTATTCATGTGTAAGTTCTTAGCACCATTTGGCAACTATCTGAAAATTCATTAGGATAAAGTTCAAGTGTTAATATGTTCGAGATCTCCCAATTTGTTAACCAGGAATAATACACTAAAAACAAGCTGCCCTAATCCTTCTATTTATTAAATGGATATCTCACACTACCATAGCAAGGAGCTGTCATTTTAAATTAAGAGTAGATTGAAAAAAACTGAAATTAATCTGCCTCATTCAGTCACATCTTTAACTTTCCTGAGAACCCAAAAAATAATAATAATAATTACCTCTAGTTTTTTCCTTCATGAGAAATTTTGACACTTTAAACATGACTTGTCCCATACATCAACAGTGCACGACCTATGTATGGTCAAAACTATCAATTGTACCATTTAGTTTTTGTATTCTCAACTTTTAAAATTGTCCTTCCCTGTTTTCATATCCAGCCACTACCCATTTTCTAGGCATCGTGGTCTCATAAACTCATTCACACAAACCCCCTGAAAATACTGTTGGGCATCCCAGTTGCTGTGTTTCAAAGGCAGCAGCAAAGTGAGGGCCCTAATCAGCATGAAGAATGAAGATAGGAGCATCTCCTGTCATGAGCAGAAGAATGTTAGTGCATTAGTCAGGGTTCTCCGGAGAAACAGAACCAATACATCTATGCAGCTAGATAGATAGATAGATAGATAGATAGATATAGTCAGGGGGTGAAGGAAGCTGAGAAGTCCACAATCCACTGTCTGCAAGCTGGAGACCTAGGAAAGCCAGTGGTGTAAGTCAGCCTGAGTCCAAAGGCCCGAGAACCAGGGGAGACCAATGGTATGGATCCCAGTTGGAGTCTGAAGGCCTGAGAACCAAGAGGGCTGATGTCCCAGCTGAGGTCAAGAGAGTGAATTTGCCCTTCCTCTACCCTTTGTACTGCCCTTGAACAATGCCCACCTGCATCACTGGGTTACTGATTCAAATGTTAATCTCTTGCAGAGACGCTCTCGCAAAAACACCCAGAAGTAATGTTTTACCAGCTATCTGGGCATCCCTTAGCCCAGTCAGGTGGACACATAAAATAATCATCACAGTAGCTGCAGGGAGAGGTACAATGTTCTGAGGGCAATGACACCACGGAGCCCACGTGCCTGAGGTCACTCTAAATGGCCACTAACTAACCCGGTGATAGTATGTAAAGCTCCCCAGGTCTTAGTTTAACTGAGCATACTTATCTATGAAAACCTCTAATTCTGGGCAGGGGGAGGACAACTGGATGCAATTATGTGACTTGTTATTTCACAAAGAACTAAAAGTCCGACCAAAGCAGAATTTCAGCCAATGTCCGTTGAGTCCTTCCATACTGAGCAAATCCACTCTTGATCTGTTCAATTTCTGTCAAATACTTCCCCAATTTTTTTTTTGCTTGATCTTTAATTTATGCGGTATATTACTTGTATTTTTATTTTATTTCTAATTCAAATCATCCTTGAATTTATGAAAAACAAATAAATTCAGGAAGAGGAACTAACTAAATTTGCTCAATATTCTTACAGATTTTCTTCCACAAGGAATAGTGTTCTCAACACTTATCCTGAACACCTTTATTCAGAACTCCTTGAAACAGGACCAATGGCATTCATTTCTCAGCCATGTCATAAATAGAATGTTACGATGAAAGGTTCAGGAAAACAGTGGGCAGAGTAAAGTAACTTTCATTCCAAAATGAAACAGCCCAAACCCTTTAAGAAAATGAGCAATCGCAATAGGAAGCTAGCAAAGTTTAAAAAAAAAAAAAGAAAGAAAGAAAAGAAAAAATAAAAGAAAGAAAGGAGGTTATAAATTTGGTCTCTTCACAAAAGGCTATATTCTTTGCGTTTTAGCTTTTTTGCGTGGCCTGGAATATCCTCCAGAATAACAGCCATGTGTCTAAGAGAGGGCTGCTTCTCTTTTCCTTAAAAGAGTAAAAAAGTGCATGGCCTTTAAATTCTGTTTACACAGGTAAAGAGAAAGAATCAAGAGCTGCGTCCTGTCGATGCCTGACACTCCCGAGCAACTCGGGAGGGCAAAAATGCCCCGGCCTTCTCCTCCCACCACCCACCTTCCACCCCGCGTGCACCCCTGCAGAGGCGCACAGCGTGAGCACTCCCCTACCTTAGACAAGGACAGGCATTTTCCAAGACGAGGGATCAGCCCGAGCTCCACCTGCCACGTCCTGGGCTTGGGACGGCCTTCAGAAAGGGAAGACTTTGGCAACGAAGTCACACGAACTTAAAATGTCTCGAATGCTCTTAAAACCGAACGTGCCGTGGACCACGGAGGAGGCTCCTTCCCGCTGACCATGGAGGTGGTGCGGGCCAACCTGCTAGACCCTGGGCCCGGGACCCCGCCAACTGGCGCTCAGGGAGGCGACCGTCCAGACGCCGTGGCAGTGCTCAGACACGGACGTCGGGGCCTTGTCTCACGGTGCACCCAGAGTGGCGACAACGTGGAGCTCACCTTTGTGGACTCGAGTTCAGCGTGGACTCCGGCCACATCCTCCTGGACTCTCGCGCCCCTCCGCGCAAAGCCTGAGGCCTCGCACCCGGCAGGACAGGCGACTTCGCTGAGCCCCTGCAGCACCTGCGGCCCCGCGTGGTCGGCGCCTCGCGCAGCTGGGGGAGAACCGGGCGGTGGGCTCCTCGGTAAGGCCACCTCCGGGTGGGGGGCTCCGGGCGCGGCCCAGCACGCCCAGCATGTCCGCAGCGCTCGTGCGCTGCTCTCCCGGCGGGCGGAGCCGGAGCGCGGGGCTGCCCAGGCGCCTTCCCCGGCGGCCAGACGGTGCCTCGAGCCCCGGGCCCCGCCCCACGCTGCACCTGGTCCCTCGCTTCACTGGCGCTCCGGACGCTGCCTGAGCAGGACGCAGCTGCCGGGGCTGCCCGGCCTGTGCTCTCCAGGCCCCAACGGGGTTGCGCCTAGCATTGCCAATTGCTGGGCGGCCTCCACAAGCCGGGGCCCACGCCTCGGGGGCCGGCCTGGCTGCGAGGTAACGGACTTGGACCCTGGCCAGAAGGGAAGAGGCCTCCCCGGATGGGGTGGGGCCTCCAGGACGGGGTGGAGGACGGGACCAGAGGCCTGCAGCCTGTACCAGGTGGCCCAGCACCGCTGCAGGGTTAGGCCTTCAACTGAGCAGACCAGACCACCCGCCACTCGGACCCAGTGAGGCCATGTGGCAAGTGGACCGTTCCGTTACTGCACCCCATGACTGTGGGGTGTTTGTCATGGTGGACAGTTGCCTTCAGGAGACAAAGCACGTTTGGTTGGGGTGGTAACATCAATGCCCACCATTTTTGGTTGATATCAGAGACCTGGAAAGGGCTGGGTTTGGGTTTGGGTTTGGGTTTGTTCTGGGTTTGGTTTGGTTTGGTTTGATTTTTGGCTAGGGCCAGCTGCAGGGATCCCAGCAGGCTCTGAAGGCCGGCAGCCCACACAGTGGCTAAAATATAGTATGTTGTGGGAACTACTCACTTTGGGTCAGGGTGGGTCACTAACAGCGCCTGGTGGTCAACCTGGCTAATCACTGGTAGGGGCTAAAGGAGGCATGAGGTAGGTACCTGGGTTTGGAGAGCTATAGGTTTAGCCCAGGCCCCTGATGCCTCTACCCTGAGCTATGGACGTGTGCAGGTGGGCGAGAGCCAAGTGGCCAGAAGTGAAACATAGCCCCTGCCCCTTCTCTCATGTTGTAAGGAGCCCTCCTGCCTGGGGGCTCCTTCTTCAGAAGGTGCTGTGCCCAAAATGGCCAATTGGGCCTGGTTGCACGTCCCTCACTTAGGGTAGGAGAGTGTCCTCTTCCATTTCTCTGGATCTGTTAACTATTTTGCACTACCAATAAAGATTGTACATGAGGGGGAAAATCAAACTTTTGGATTTTTTAGTTGCCATCCTTTGGTACATCTGCAGACTAACAGTAAATAAAAATAATTTCTTGCAATAATATGGCAAAATAAATTACTGTGATACCAACTCATATCTCTGCACACAGGCAAGGGCAGCCTTTAAACATGGGATCGAACATGAGAGCAAACGGGGTTAAAGACCTGAAGACAAAGGCTATCAACAAGGACCAAGGGAGCAAGGCCTGTGGCTTCTGCATCAGGAGTCTGACTTTTCAAGACTACGAAAGGTAATTGGATAACTGTTCTGTCATTTTTGTTCATTTTGATTCAACAAGATAAGCTTTTCCAGAATTGCAGCAGGAGGGACTGAGGTTGCACCTCCAGAGTGTCTGGGGTGTGACTGTTACTGAGACACCAGAATGCTTAACGCCTAGTGTGTTTGGGAGATGGTCCTGCACTGCAGACCTGGATGGACTGATGACAGAATTGGCTGACAGTTTCATTATCATCACTCAGAGAAATAAACAAATGGTTCTTCTTTTGTAGTGAAAGGCCAACACATCAGCCTAGAGAATACAAATCTGTTTTTTCTCTCCTTACATAGGTTTCACTTACAGAGAGTATTTCTTACAGAACAACAGCAGCCGGTGAAGGAGCCAGCATACAACTGTTCATGATGTCAAGTCTGCTTACACAAATGAAAAGTTAAAAAAAATTTTTTTTTTCATCAGGTCAAATCAAAAGTTAGGGACCAGCTGGAACAGAATGTCATCCTACACTTGAGATTAGGGATTGGGACAGACATGTTTGTCCTTCTGTCTTGTTTTATATTTCCTCGGAGCACAGAGGAAACATCAGGGAGGCTTCTGTGGGTGACTGATTTGACAGGTAGTTTACAAGTGCAGCCCAAATTCAAAAACCTTCCAGCCTCCACAAAAGCAAGCTCTTCTTTCTCATCTTTTCTTGACATTTTGCTCCTAAAATTAGCTTTTTGATGAGAAAATTGCAGTGAGTCATACCAAAGCTAGTTAAAGGTGAGGCAAATGCCTGAGATTGAAATTGAGTTGATTCTACTTTGCTTGCTGATGGTGCCTGGTAATTGGACATTGGAATTAGAACCGCCATGACCTTTCACAATAATAAGAAAAAAAGTTCTATTCAATTTGCTGGAATCTTTTTCTATATTTAAAGCATTTTTTTGAATGAAGTAATTTACTCTTCTTTTTAAATTAGCAATACCAAGCAGCCTGTTTTTCATGTTGTTCTGTGCATTTATTCAATAATTCTAGTTCTCAAATCAATAAAAACCTGTTTCTCACTTTCTTATCACTTCTTGCTCCAATCCCGACTTCCTCCCTGCCCCTGCTGTTCCTGGAAGTTACCAGCGTGACTTGCCTTTCCTTCTTTGCTCTTTCTGCCACCCCGGTCTCAGAGGAGCTCCTCTCCAGATGCACTCTACATTCTCTTCCTCCACCGCCTAGTATCGTGTCTGCACTGGCCTATTAGCATATGCTGTTTAGAGTTATTGTTTGAAAGTGGGGTGACAGACAAGGCATGGATTACATGCCAAAAGCTGGAACATGATAGCATTTCTTTCTCCATAGTGTTTCCCTAATGTTGTATAGCTTTCAGTTTATTTATTTTCATCACTTAACATTTATTGACTGACGTTCTATGTTCACCCATATTCAAGTACCTTAATAAGATTCAGTACTGCTCAAAGCAGAGAAACAATGCCTGCCCTCATAGAGCTTGTATTCTGGAAGGCAGACACAGATGATAGCAAAACTAAGGAAAATAAAGAAAGAAGGGAAAATAAGTAAAATACGTAAAACATGAGAAGGCACCAAGAGCTGTGAAGAAAAAAAGGAATCTGGACTTGGAATTAACTGAAAGCTTCTAGAAGGAAGATCAAGAGTTCATTTTGAACATGACAAGATTTAGACATGCTAGACAAGCAGAGATCACCTACACAGAGATGCAAGTGCACAGTTGGATAAGCAAGTCTGGAAACCAGGAGACTGAGATGGGAGTCACCTCCACAAAGATTTAAAGCCATGAGACTGGCCGATAGAAGCAAGAAGAAGTACAGATTAAAAAGGGAAAAAGTCCAGGATTGAAACAAAGGCACTTCAACAGTTACAAGCCAAACAGATGAGAGAAAGTAGTGGGAACACCAATTTAGGAAATGATACCAGTGTTTTCCAGCATAAGGAGTGATTAATTGCATCAAATGATACTAATAAACCAAACTAATGAACAATGGGAGTTGGCCAATGAGTTTATCAACACAAAGTCATTGATGAACAATAATCAAGGGGGAACACAGCTCTGAACACCTGTTACACATCTGGAAATGGAACCACATCAAAGCCTCCATTGTGATCGGAATAAACCAGTAGACAGCCGTGGGTTCATATCCCAGCAGCCCCATCCCTTCTGAGTTGTAGGACTTTGGATAAGTCCCTTAAATTCAGGGGACATTGGTTTCCACCTTTACAAATGGGGATGCTGCTAATACCTCATTGGGCCCTAATCACATGCCAGGTACAGCTCTAAGTATCTTAATATCTTTTTTAATCCACACAACAGCCTTCGAAAGTAAGAATCATTATTTTAACTATTTGATGCATGAGAACGCTGATCCCAAAGATGTTAGTGATAGAGACCAAGAGAGTATTTGCCCACTGACACCATGTTAGGAGCCTCTGAGATGATGCATAGTGACCCCAGCCTTCTGCTATTCATGCCTCCTGCTGACAACCCGAATCTGGTAACTCACTTCTAACAAATGAAATATGGCAAAGTGATAGGATGTCACTTCCAAGATTGGATTACAAAAAGACTCTGGCTTCCACCCTACTAGCCCTCTCTTTTCTTTCTCACTATCTTTTTCACTCATACGGAGAAAGCCAGCTGCCCACTGGGAGGCCCCACGTGGCCAGAAACTGAGACCTGAGGCCTGCCAACTGCAGAAGTGGATTTTCCCCTGCTGAGCCTTCAAATAAGACCACAGCCCACACTCCCCTGAGCCCAAGGACCCAGTGAAACTGTGCCTGGATTCCTGACTCCCAGAAGTTGTGAAATAACAAATGAATATTGTTTTTAGCTGAGGGTTGTCATGCGGCAAGGTAATTAATACAGCTGGTAAATGGCAGAAATGAAGTTAAAATCCAGACGTGTTGTTGCCAGAGCCTACTTCAAAAGGATATGGAGAAAGGGCGGTTAGGATCTGTACAGGATTATAGAGTGGCGTTATCCTCAATTGGTCCCTTTGCTGCCTTCACAAAGTCTCCAAATTAAGATAGAACTCCGGAGGGAAGGGACTGCATAGTACACTTGCCATCAAGACTCTGACCTCCAGTGGCGCCTGGGTGGCTCAGTCCTTAAGTGTCTGCCTTCAGCTCAGGTCATGATCCCAGGGTCCTGGGATCAAGCCCCGCATTGGGCTCCTTGCTCAGCAGGAAGCCTGCTTCTCCCTCTCCTACTCCCCCTGCTGGTGTTCCCTTTCTCACTAGCTGTCTCTATCTGTCAAATAAATAAATAAAATCTTAAAAAAAAAAAAAAAAAAGACTCTGACCTCCAGAGTGATCCTATTAATGAAGCAGTAGCCCCCCCCCTTCAGAAATGTATATGGATAAACAGAGAAACATTCCCTGACACCATTCTCTTCTATGTAGTTAAAAATACCTACCTTCATTTCATCAGGCACCAGGATTTCATATATATAAATATATTTTTAACACTTCTTAGAAGGCCTTTTAAATATAGGATTTAAGTTTTAAAAAATCAAAGCTGTCTAGCACAAATCACACTGCGGATCCTCACCCCGTATATGAAATTGGATTTTTAAAAATCAACAAGATTGGCCTGGAGGAAAAATAAGGAAAGGAGAGTTCATAAAAATAGTTGATATACTAATCAGTGGGATGAGATTAATTTGCTTTGCACAGAGAATGGTTGGTGCAATAGACTGATTATAATGTAAATTAGCATTTTTTTTAGCACCACCTGAATCCCTTCCTTCCCCTCAGCAGCTGCCCTCCTCCTCCAGCCCTGGTCCTTGCAGTATCTGAGGTTAATAATTAACAAGGCCCTGATAGGGCAGAGGGAAAAGGGGAGTTATTCAATGGGCATAGCATTTCGGTTTTTTTTTTTTTTTTTAAGATTTTATTTATTTATTTATTTGACAGAGATAGACAGCCAGCGAGAGAGGGAACACAAGCAGGGGGAGTGGGAAAGGAAGAAGCAGGCTCCCAGCGGAGGAGCCTGATGTGGGGCTCGATCCCAGAACGCCGGGTTCACGCCCTGAGCCGAAGGCAGACGCTTAACGACTGAGCCACCCAGGCACCCCAGCACTTCGGTTTTTTAAGACAAAAAGTCATCTGTGGCACAAAAATGTGTATATAGTTAACACCACTGAACCGTATACTCAAAAATGGCTTAGAAGGTAAGTTTTATACCATGTGAATTTTACCACAGTTTAAATAAATAAGTAAATACATAAGCAAAGGAAACTTTCACTAGAAGACCCGAAAGTCTCCATGAAGTCCTAGAAATCTCCTAAAAGATTTTTCTTCATAAAAGAAGAGAGTCACCACAGACTACCAGTCAGGGAAGCATTACCTTAGAGTTCAAGTCAGCAGCTCACATATAGGGCACTGAGTGTTCTGTTGGAGCTATGGGTCGCTGTAGGAGTTGTAGTCACTTGTACCAAAACAAATTTCATGCGCAAATCCAAAGTACTTTTTAGAGTAACTAATTAGATAATACAGTGAAGTGTCCCTTAGAAAACTAAAGACAGACGTTTAAGTAAAGGAATCTTAACACCAACTGCTTCTAGAAGAAATTCTATTTTTCCCAAGAATATACATGCAAAACACAGGTAAACCCAACATGATTTTTAAATATGCATAAATATACGTCTTAACACACACTCTCTCCCACACACGCATACACACAAATGAGGCCTGACTCTCTAAACAAGTTGCCCTAGATCTGGTTATTTCTCCAACTAAGCATTTATTTAGTACCCTCAAACATAATACACAATACAGTCTGAGCAAAATTGTGTTTTGCATGATCTCTGAATGACCCCCTAATCTAAATTGTGCAAACAAAACAAAACTTGAAGGACAGACTGAAAAGTGAATACAGCAGTAGAAATCTTTGATGACCAAAGGAAGAAGTTGTCAAGTTGTCGAGCGTTTTTAACATGGGGTAGCTCGAATTTGCCCCGAGTCTATACCTCTCACGTATGAAATTTTCATTCAGACGACTTAATTTCCAAATAATTTCACACAAATTTAAGTTGCACATGAGCTTAGAAGGTGTTGCACAAGATATACATTTTAGGACTTAATGAAAAATTCTTGAGATTTTATATCCTGAATTCAAATAAAGAAAAAGGGAATACTGTGAAATAGCAATAACCAATTAAAAATAATTTAGTCTTAAGAAATATGGATTTTAGAGTTAAAATATTCAAGTCTTTAAAAGCAAGTCAATTGCAAGGATTAGACACACAGTTTTGGCACTGATTTAGTTCCATTGCTACTGCAACGTCTTCAAACCTTCCGTGAACTTTAGGCTCAGTCCATTCCAAGCCAGAAGCTTCATCCCTAAATTTAATCATGGTAGACCAGTTCTCCATGCCTTAAGAATGGCTTTTAAGCTGAACTAACAAATGCAGGAAGACAATAATTATATTAGCAACTCACAGAAAAGAAAAAAACTATAAATCAATTGTAGCCTGTCCTTGCCCTCAAAATATTTTAACTATGGAGAATTATGAAATGCATAGAAATGCCACAAGGGGGTGCTGTGGATAAACCAACAAGAGCCCTTCCTTGGCCACCCCGGTAACAGTGAAATAATCTTCCAATTTTCACGAGGTAAAGTCGGACAGTTCACAAAAGGAGAGGAGAGATCTTAAAATAGGAATATATCGAGAGCATATATCCAGAAATAGAGCCTCACACGTGAAAATAGGTATCAAAAACAAATAGGACAGAATAGCAGGCCTTACTTTCCCTTATTTTCTCATTACAGATGCAGTCATTTAAGACAAGCAGTCTTTGCCTCTTTTCAACAGAACACTAACTTGAGATACATTTTTCTCATCGTTCTCTTTGGAGAACAATCCACTTTAAAAAAAGAAAAAAGCAGCTTCAAGGCTGAGTTTCCTGGAGGGAGCCTGGACCCCCCACCACCCACCAGCCAGCCTCCAATTACACTGCACGTCATTTCAGCTCAAAGTGCTGTCTTTTACCATTACATTCTCAAGGGCTAAGTAAAAAAACAAAAGCAAACAAACAAAACCCCTTACTCCTGAAGGTTTAAAATGCAAATCAAGCTCTGAAATTCTGAGTCAGGCTTTCTTGTGCTCAGAATTAATTCCACTATTTTTAACTTTTCAGAAGTGAAGTTACTGAAAAAAGGATACTGAAACCTGAAGACTAAAAGTTATGAGCAGTTTTATTATTTAGCTTTAAAAGCTTTCCCATGAGTGACAATACAAAAAGGAAGCCTCTCGCACAGGGCTGAGCTGTTGTCTTTTTCATAAAAGCACTTATTTGATTGATAAGATCTGTGATACCTTGAGGTTCAATTATTTCTCAAGAATTGTTTTCAAAATGAATCACGAAAGTGCTTTCCTTCAACCTTGTTAGCCTAACCCGTTATCCCCAAATCAACTGCAATTTAGGGATTTTAGATCCTTTTTTTTCCCTGTTGCTCTGAATTTAATGGGCAAAGCATGAATAATGATAAAGTAGGATGGGGGTTAGGGCCTAGTACACAGTAGAAGCTTTACTAATTATTAGTTCCTCCCCCAGCGCTTCCTCCCCCAATTGGCTTCCTTTCGTGTTTGGGGGATACGGTCCCCTTTGCTTACACACAACGATGGCTCTATCCACAGCTGTCAACTAACTTTCCACATGCTGTGACCTTGAATTCTAGGGCAAGCTCTCCCATCCAAGGAGGTCTCACCGTACTGACACCTGCCATTCCGTCCTGAGCACTTTCTTCTCTGTGCTGCACTGTGAGAGCCACGGAGGGGCCGCAGGTAATGTGTAAAGCATGGTCCTCAAGTGCCAACAGCAGGAATAAAACTAAACCTTGTGAAATGCTGAGCTACAAGTCTGGAGGGTATGTCCTCAGATACAGAATTGCATGAGACAGAGTGATTGGCAGGAGGCAAGGCATGAAAAGAATGTGGATTGTGTAGACAACCCCCCGCTGAATAGTGTCCCCCAAAAAGATATGTTCTGTCCTAACCCTGGGTACCTGTAAATGTAAACTTATTTGGAAAAAGTGTCTTTACAGGTATTATTAATCACGTATCCTGAGAGGAGGTCATCCTGGATTTCGTGTTGGCTCTATGTCCACTGACTGGTGTCCTTACAAGAGAAAGGAACAGAAAGGGAGATTTGTCACAGACACAGAGAAGAGAAGGCCATGTGTACATCAGGCAGATATTAGAGTGGTGCAACTACAAGCCAAGGAACACCAAGCATGGCTGGCAACTACCAGAAACTAAACGAGAGAGAGGGAAACAGACTCTCCTTCGGTCTCCAGAAACAGTCACGCCTGCCAATACCTCAATTTCAAACCCGTAGCCACCAACACCGTGAGATACGTAAATCTGTGTGAAGCCAGCCAGGGTGCAAAAATTTCTTACAGCAGCCCAAGAAACTAATAAAACGACATGGGTTCAAATCAATTCCCCACCAGCTCTGTAGCCTAAAACACCAAACATCACTATCTTCATCTAAAGTAGGGTTCATAATATGTAACTTACAGAGAAATCAAAAATCAATTGAGACTGCCTATTATCCACTCTCCAAACTATGCGACCGTGGGTATGAGACTCAACACGTTGTATCTCAGCTTTCTCATCCATAAAATGGGGATGAAAATAGTAAATAGCTGGTAAGGCTGGAGTGAGAATTGAGGGGGACAGTACACAGAAATTGAGGGTGCAGAGAGCCCTGCCCTCACAGACAAAGCCCTCAGCAAATGGGAGCCGCAGGAATGGAGTAGGAGAAAGACCAGTAATGTTTGGAATAACCAGAAAATTCTAACTGGAGAATAAACGTGAGGTGGGCCTTGAAACAATGGTCCCATTTGGAGGGGTCACAGAGGAGAGGGCATCTCCGCTAGCTCCCAGGTGGGGTCAGCTCAGGAATAGAAGCAAAGAGAGAATGGAGTTGAAGGAATGTGTGCCAGAGGTCTTGAGAACCAGCGGAATGGGACCAGACTGGGGACTTGGACAGCGAGACTGAAGTTAAAATACACTAGAAATCCCATGGACAGTTTACATATGATACATGGTGATGCAAGAAGACACTGCAGTCTTTGACTAAGGACATAACACCCCCAGAGTGTCTAGGAGAGATGAGTCCAGTGGGAAAGAGCCGAGCAGAGCTCCTCACACCTGCTGCAGGGAAGGGCTCTGTTCTTCCAGTCCGAGCAGCACCGTGGTCAAAGACGGCAGCATACAACAAAAATAGACTTCCAGAACATGCAATGAAAAAAGACAATGACTACCCAAGACCCACTTTTTTTATTATTAGATTGAAACATACATGGAAGTACTCTGTCAAACTGTTGTAAACATTTTTAAACTCTTAGCGCCTGCCTGCCTTTGATCACAGACCCACAAGGGCCAGCTGGTCCTCACACAACCCTGGCGCAGGGCTTCCGAGGATGGAGAGCAAAAGAGGCGAACAGAGAACAGCCCGGTGGATAGAGGGGAGGGGGAGGCATGAAGGGGTTCAGGGGCTCCAAATCTGCAGCTGTAAAGTAAATAACTCATGGGAGGTTGTGAGCAGCATGGTGACTAGAGTTAATAACCCTGTGCTGTATATTTGAAAATTGCTGAGAGAATGGATCTTGAAAGTTCTCATCACAGGAACAGAACAGTTCTGTAACTATGGATGGCGAGGATATTAATTAGACTTATCGTGGCGATCATTTTGCAGGATATACAAATATCCAATCGTTATGTGGTACACCCAAAACTAATATAATGTTGTACGGAAACCATACTTAATTTTTCTTAAAGCAGGAAAATCAGAGAAGATGCCCAGAGAGCTGCTGTCATCTTTAGGGAAGCTGAAGACAAAGGTGGTGAAAATGGAAATAAGAAAGAGAATCAGGCACAGATACTTTGAAAAGGAAATTGATGTAGTGAGAACAATGAGCTATAAAGAAATGAGGAGCAGCTGACTCCAGGGCCTTCCTGAGATAAGTAAACGGACTCATTTGTAGAAAGGGAAGGAACAGGAGAAAAGTGAAGTAAAGGTTGGAGGTAACCACAAACTCAGCGTGACCGCCCCCCATTAGAGGCTCTGCCCCATTGCAAAGGAGGCTCCCCCGAGGTGACAGCGAACAACAGGGCCCTTTCTTAAATGTCGCCTCGGTGAGCGAGAATTATAGATTGGCTATATCAACACTGTTAAGTTAAAATAAATTGTATGGACTGAAAAACAAACATTGCCATGACAGAGAAATTATTAGGAGGAAAACAGTAAAAAGAAAAAAAAAATTTTTTTCTAAGATTCTCCTGGCCACAGGGGGTCAGTGTTGCTTCGAAGCAAAATGACCCTAAGTCCCTTAGGGGGTATAAAGGTCTTAAAGAAATTATTACATTTTCTTAAAAAAAAAATAGTTTTGATACATCTGATTTTTAGACTTAACTGAATGACAGATGGTTACAGCATGTTACAAGATTTCGACTTGTTAAAAAAAATAAGCTTGTTAAAAATATATATTTCCTGCAAAAATGAACTTGGATTCTCACCATTCAAAAGCAATAAGAGAAATTAAGAGAGGAGAGAAATATATATATGTAAAAAAAATGCATCCTCTTTGATATATATACATGTTCAATATGAGTGTGCAATTTAACTCAGAGCTCAGTGCCAAGGAAAAATAAAATCGTGTCTTTACTCTCTGACTGAAGAGGTCAGACACATGCTCATGTACATATTTAAATGGAGATTTTAAAAATATAATAATCCTCGTAAATTAGCAAGGTAAAAGATGCAAATAATCAGCCAATTAAGCCAACCTTTATGAGGATTTTTAAAAAGTAGTAGTATATAGACTATTTCTCTGCTTCTCCTGCCAGTCATTACCATATTTACCACTTGGTAAAGATACAAAGAGAAAAAATAAAAGCTCTATGGACCCTACATACAAGAAAAAAAGAAAAGAATATTTAGTATATATGTGCACTGGAATATTACTCAGAAATAAAAAAAGAATGAAATCTTGCCATTTGTAATGACATAGATGGACGTAGAGGGTATAAAGCTAAGCAAGACAAGTCAGTCCCAGAAAGACAAATACCATATGATTTCACTCACATGTGGAATTTAAGAAACAGATGAGCAAAGGTTAAAAAATACAGGCAAATATAGAGCAGATTCTCAACTCTCGAGAACACACTGGTGGTCACCAGCGGGGTGGGGGGCAGGGATGGGTGAATCAGGTGATGGGGATGGAGAAGGGCACTTGCTGTGATGAGCACAGGTGACGTATGGAAGTGTTGAGTCACTATATTGTACACCTGAAACTCATGTTACACTGTTAACTGGAATTTCAGTAAAAATGCACAAAAAGAAAAATAAAATAAAAGCTCTATTGTACACAGTGGAGGCAGAGTTGAGTTTTGGCCAAATCGTCATTCGAAGAGTGGATTTGAGGGGGCACAGGTGTGGTCGAGGGAAGGAGAGCTAGATCAACTTTAACAGAGGGCAAAAATCACAACTAACCTGTTGAGAAAATCCCGTAGAACGACGGGGGCCAGTTTTGGATGTGTTGTGTCGTTTTGATCCGTCCATGTTGCCCCCATTCCACTCTTACCTGACACATCTGATATTCACTCGTGCAGTGCTCTGGACAGAGAAATGGACAGAAACAGAGGATCCCAGCTCTTAGGGAGCTGTGTTAAATGAGGAACCAGATCCAGGAAAATACCATCACATATCGTGATAAAGGCTCTGAAAGAGGAGAGCAGAGTGACCAGCAAGTGCTTCCAGAGGAGGTAAAGTTCCAGTGGAGATCCGAGGACCGAGGACCGTCCTGACCACAAGCTGTGCGTCGTCGGTATTTCGGTCACAGATGGTATACGGTGAGTGCAAAGGAAAGAAGATCATCCTGGGTCTGAAGAAGGTCAGATGTTATCCCAACTGCAGCAGGAAACCGAAGAATGGAGGGAATCCTGATCCAATTTGCATTTATTTTTTTATGATAATATTTTTTTATTATATTATGTTAGTCACCATACAGTACATCCCTGGTTTTTTATGTAAAGTTCGATGATTCATTAGTTGCGTATAACACCCAGTGCACCATGCAATACGTGCCCTCCTTACTACCCATCACCGGTCTATCCCATTCCCCCACCCCCCTCCCCTCTGAGGCCCTCAGTTTGTTTCCCAGAGTCCATAGTCTCTCATGCTTCATTCAGTTTGCATTTAAAGGGGAAAATTATTTTGGCTGCTGTGGACAGGAGTGGGGTGGGGGCTCAGCAAGAATGGAAGTAGAGAGATCCACATGTGGTCAGGAAGTGGTACGGTGCTCCAGAAAGGTGACCCTGAGAAGATGGAGAAGTAAACAGATACAAGACATTTAGCGGTAGAATCAGGAGGCTCAGACAGGGAGCCAGGGAGGCAACACTTAGGTTTACCATGTGTATATGTGCATGTGGTGCATGTGTGTGTGTGCACTTATGCCTCTACTGCTGAAACTCGACTGTATTGTTTCTACACCAAAACACTAATCTTTCCCCTTAAAAGCAGAATTACTTAATTTGTCCTGGGTGACACAGAGAAGTGCCAAGTAATATATCATTGGTTGTGTTGATTTATGTACATAAAATAACACCAATTGAGTGTCATGACTTTACTGATAATGGAAGAAAAACTATATTTGGCCAAATGCTTTTTTTTAATGTTTTTTTATTACATTATGTTAGTCACCATACAGTACATCCCTGGTTTCTGATGCAAGGTTCGATGATTCATTAGTTGCGTATAACACCCAGTGCACCATGCAATATGTGCCCTCCTTACTACCCATCACCAGTCTATCCCATTCCCCCACTATGGACTCTGAGAAACAAACTGAGGGCTTCAGAGGGGAGGGGGGTGGTGGGCAAATGCTTTTAAAATTTAATAAAGAAAAGATTAAATGATTATTCCCTTGCAATTCTGATTGTATGTCCACTGTTCAAAGTCTCCGTTGATTTTTCCCTTGGGAATATTCACAGGAAATGAACAAATTTAATCCAAAAATATTCACCTCCAAATCTATAAATTATGGTCCAATTTCATTTCCATGAATCTAGGGGGGCATTTTCAACAACATGCAAACCCTGTGATAAGAGTATCTGCCTCAACCAGGCAACTCACAGGAGGAATAATGGATCTGCGGATATTTCTAACTCTTATTAAAAATGAAAGGACTAAAAGACTCTAAATAGGCAGACCTGCAATCCTCAGTTAGTTCTAGACTTTCTGATGAACATGGGCAAGCTGGTTTCCATCTGGCAGAACCGGATTATCAACTCTTGTGGGCAGAATCTTAAGTGAATTGATTTCAAAAGGTGTTAGGTGCCAGGTGGAGATTACAGGAGACTACAGGTGTGGGGGTTTGGGGAATACTTGTAAATTATAGAACACAATGATTAAAAGGCAGTTAACTATAATGGCTATAGCTTTCCCATAAAAGAGTTTGACACAAACAGGTGGTTAATCAGTGGGCAAGCTCTACTAAAAACCAGAAGAATGCCTAGAACCACACCACCTTTGAGCGTGGCACACGTGGTATTTATCTGGATCTGTCCCCATAAGACTGTCCCTGTGCCTGTACCTTGCATAAAGCTTTATCTTATCCCCATGATGTCTCTATTCTAAGGAACAGCCCAAGTTTTTTTGACTCCTCTCATTGGTGATTGTTATAGGAACAAATCAGGATAATGGTTGTAAATGGCTTCGAAAAATGCAAAAGTGCAAAGCAAATGCAAGACAGTGTTATAATTACTTAGGATTTTCTTCTCTGATTCACCTGTTACATTATTATAATGATAGACTTGAAGGAAAGCACAAATATACGATTATAATAATAAATGTCATATTATGTAATAGTATTACATTGTTTACTGTTAGTCCTCAACAAAGAAATAAATGATAAAATCTCCTTAGAAGATTTTTTTAAACTATTGCTATTTTGATTTCACCCCAGATCCTGAAATCTGGCTTTCGAAGGATGGGACCATGGCATATGTATTTTCACCACTCTCTAGGTGATTTTCATGTACGCCCCAGCTTCAGAATCCCTGCCTCGCTTGGATGAATATAGGTAAGAGTACAATTGTAGTGGTCAAATAAATATAATTCATTTGAATGTACATAGTTAAATTGAGATTTTAAAAATTCAACAACCCCTATAAATTAGCAAAGTAAAAAACACAAATAATCTGCCAATTAATTCACACCTTTATGTACATTACCAAAAAATGCAGTAATACAGAGACCATTTCTCCGCTTCTCCCACCACTCATTACTGCAGAATCTCTGTCCCCCTGAAAACTGGAAATCTCCCAAAGGCATCTGTCTCACAGATAATCAAGGACATACCCCTGAGCTGTCCTCTCTGGCTCTTCTCCAGACTCAGGTGCTATATAAAGGCTCTTCGCTGCCAAGGGTGCCCCCTCCAGTGAGACCAGCTGGGCTCCCAGAAGGCCAGCGCCCCGAGAGCTGGCTCCTCCACTGAGCCCGTCGTGCACGGCCGACATCTCAGGGTGCCCGCCCCCTCGGTGCACATGCTCTGTGATATGCGGTGCTATCCAGTAATGTGGGGAGCACGTGTGCGTGCGCGCGCACACGCACATGCACACCTACCCACACACATGCTCCACACACGCATGCACACCTACACCCACACACCCCGCACACACACAACACGCACACCTACACCCACACCCATCCCTCTAGGTCACGCTTCTGAGATGGTTCCTCAGAATTGCTTCCTTTTGCTTCCAGTGTCGCTCCCAGATTTGTAAAATTAGTGGTTTCTGTGTTTAGTCCCCAGACGTGAAGCCCTCCCCTGGAAGGTAGATGTGCGGAAGAGGCGAGTGAGCATCTGAGAGTAACAGGTGAGGTCTGAGCTGGAGGCTGAGTGACAGCCAGGGGCTCAAGTCAAAATCCTTTCCCTGTGAATCTACAATCTGGGGCGTTTCTGTCACACCAAGTTTGGCCCAACTCTCTTCTCCCTTATTTTCTGGAGCTGCTCATTAGAAAGGGTTTCTCTGAGGGGCCTGGCAGGAACGCTTGACTTCTAGCTTGACCGTGACTTAGGTTCAGGCTGGGGGCTGTCCATGTTATTCCCTGAGTCCTTGGTCTGCTGTGGGAGAAAAGTCGGACAGGCTGGTAATATCACAAGGAAAATCATGGAAAAGCCAGTTTTACTGAGGAGTAGAACACATTTCGCAAGAGCTGTTCCAGTGTTTATCTTCTATTTTCCATGAAATTGTGATCAGTCTGCCGCGTTATTCCTTACCCTCCTACCCTCCTTCCTCCATCCAAGAACAGCTCTGTTACAGAGTCGAAAAATCCTGACCACTGCTCTGGAAAATGACCCAGCTCTGCGCTGGTCCATTAAGCAAGCACGTCATTAAAGCCTTCTTTGTCAAAGCTGGTCTTTCCCAAGGTGACTGTGTCTCCTGACTCTGTGAATGCACCCACGTCAGACATCGCCGGTCCGGCAAAGCCTCGGTGCATATCCCTGATTGATGAAGAACAAACTCACCGGCATCCATTGATGTGGACTACGGGAGGGCAGGGCTCCCAGTCCAGATAAGCATCAGAAATGCCTGCTCCCTTGCAGATCCGTCTCCGTAGTTCTGAATCAGGCCTACCCGGTGACATTATTAGCATCATTTACCAGGCTGTGAAATTCATCCAAGCCTACATTTTCATTTAGAGAGAGGAGAGACAGAACTGTAGTTTGGTCTGGTAACTCCCTCATCTCGCTTTAAGTCAGGAGGTTGCAAACATATAATCTCGAACAGCTTTTTTTTTTTTTTAAATATTTTATTTATTTATTTGAGACAGAGAGAGAGCACAAGCAGGGGGAGCGGCAGACAGAGGGAGAGGGAGAAGCAGGCTTCCCACTGAGTGGAGAGCCTGACACGGGGGTGGATCCCAGGACCCTGGGATCATGACCTGAGCCGAAGGCAGACGTTTATCCGACTGAGCCTCCCAGGTGCCACTCAAACAGCTTAAAAAAAAAAAATCTTTCTTTTGAAATAATTTCAACTTACAGAAAAGTTGCAATAGTACAAAGAATACCCATATAGCCTTCAAGTGGATTCCCAAATGTCGATATTTTATCACATTTGCCCTATCATTCTGTCTTAATATGTATAGTACATTTTTTTTGAACTTTGGAAAGTAAGTTGCAGACGTAATGACCCCCTACTCCTAACTACTTCAGTCTTACTAACCACACTACAATTAGCAAAAGCAGGGAAAGAGCATTGATAGAGTATTATTATCTATCCTAGAGATCTTGCAATAGTTTTGCCAATTGTCACACCAATGTCAGCAATGTAGCAAAAGAAAAGGAAACAGAGTTTTAAGGCTTTGGGGGTAGGGCCCCAAAGGCGCTGAGATTCTTTCCAGTGACAGGGTAGCATAAGAACTGTTAGGACTCAGTACACCATAGTCCTGATTGAAAACTTCTCTTCTCTTGGTATTTAGGCCTTGACACCTGCTGAATCAACATTATTATTTTTTTCTTTTTTAAAGAGAGTGTGTAGGGTGGGGGAGGGGCAGAGGGAGACGGAGAGACTCTTAAGCAGGCTCCACGCCCAGTGCAGAGCCTGATCTGACAACCCTGAGATCATGACCTGAGCTGACATCATGAGTCAGACGCTTAACCGACTGAGCCACCCAGGCACCCTTGAATCAGCATTCTTAATTGCAGAGTGAGAAATGGACACAGAGAACGTTGATTATGTGCCTTTTATTTCTTCTCTGTTTCTCTTTTGACCAACTTAATTGATCTCAACAACACCTTACTGATGTCTGATACACGCAAGGCACTATCTCTGGTTTAGGGAAATACAAGGTTAAACAAAATGCAGTCTCAACACCCCTGTGAATCAAAATGTTATTAAATAGCAGCCAAATTAAAATAGTGATAAAAAGGAGAGACGTGATAGATTATTAAGTCCCTACTGTTTGGTGGATGCCATATCAAATGATTTATATACATACCTCATTTAATTTTGACACACATGGTGAGATTGGCATTATCCTTCCTGTTTCATAGATGAGGAAATTAAGGCTCCTAAAATAAAGAAATCTGCCCAGCATCTCCGCCAGTGAGACCGAGAGCCGTAACCTGAACCTGTCTCCACAGCCTATGTGCCACTCCAGGAAAGTGAAAGGTGGGGAGAGATCAGAGGTGATAGCGTGGAGCAACGGGGAGGAGAGAGAGAGGGGAGGAGAGAACAAGTGAGTGGCGGGCAGGAAGTCTTCCATGGGAGCACAGACTGAAGAACGGATAGGACTTCCAGAGCAAAGATAAAAGCACAATCCAGGGGCGCCTGGCTGGCTCAGTCAGTAGAGCATGTGACTCTTGATCTTGGGGTTGTGGGTTCAAGCCCCATGTTAGGTGTGGAGATTACTTAAAAATAAAATTTTACAACAACAAATGAAAACACAATCTAGACAGAAGGGAAAGCCAGTGGCAGTAGTGTCCTACACTTTGACTCAGCAAAATAGCCAAATTAGGCTCCCATGACAGAACGGAGGAGAGAGCATCTCAAAAGTTTGAGTCTGCCCAAGGGGCTCTGCAGCAACATGCGGGAGCAAGAACAGAAAATTGAGACCATTAGGCAGCAACCAGCTTCTCCCCTGGACACAGTGGTTGGTAAGCTTTCTTTTCTCCATGAAGTGCTTTCTGATTTCTTGTTTTTTATAAGGAAGACTCACCCATTTAAGAGAAAGAGTATCCAATAGTACTGGGAGGACTTTTTAAAATTCAATATTTCTTCAGGGTCTGTTAAGTGTAGACAAAAGCAAAGAGTCAGGACTCGCCGGCTTCCTGCTCTTTGGTCAAACGACAGACGGCACAGTTCCCAGGGAGGCCCTCTGGGTGGGTTGACATCTTCATTTCACTTCCCTCCCTCCAAGGTCACAAGCACTGTCTACCATTTTTTCTGGGTAGGGTGCTCACTTACTAAGTTGATAAAATTATGAATGAGTGACTAGTGGATATTTTTAAGTCATGTGCTATCGTATACAGGGAGCACGAGAACCCCAGTTTAGTAGGTGCCCCAAATCATTCTTGCTGTAAGCTCTCCTTGCAGAGAGTTGTAGGGTTACTTATATGGTTCAATTATAAAAATAACATAATCATTAAAAAATAATAAAAATAATCTTTCAGAATAATCATGATTGACAGTACAGGCTTTAGAATCAGAAGACTTGAATTTGGTTTAATCTGCTTCTCCAGTAATCAACTGTGTGACATTGAACAAATTACTTCCATAGGCCTCAGTTGAAAATGTTGGAATAATAATGGCACCTACCATGAATATAGCTCTTAAAACTAATAAATAATCAGGGACGCCCAGGTGACTCCATCAGTTAAGCGTCTGCCTTCAGCTCAGGTTATGATCCAGGAGTCCCAGGTTCGATCCCCACATCAGACTCTGTGCTCAGCAGGGAGCCTGCTTCTCCCTTTGTCCCTTACCCTGCTCATGCTCTTTCTCTCTCTCTCACTCTCTCAAATAAATAAATAAAATCTTTTTAAAAGAGCAATAAATAATCGTTCAATATATCTGAGCTGATATTAATATTAGACCCTCAACATCAAACACTAGTATTGTTCTTATGCATGTTTATTGCTCTTATTGGCCTTCCAGACAAAACCATGGTCCCTATGCTGTGGCCTGCACTGCATGGAAATTATATGGGCAGGTGTAACCAAAATAAAGAGAATCTTGTGATGTTTCTTTTTATAAATTTGTAATTAGAGGTACATGGCCTTTTCTGTTCTGCCTTTTCATGGAACAAAGGATAATCATTGTTTTCAATGCTCCTACAAATTTGTTATGATCACCGCTGTCATGTGGCTATGCAATATTTTAACAAGCAGACTCTGTGCTCAGAACATAAGAATTCAATAAACATTGAAAGACTGAATTGGAACATTATCAAAATATGGAACTACACTTCAAATAGTAAAAAGTATTTCCCTGTAATGTACTGGAAAATCTGAAGTGATTACCCTTCAGTGAAAGATATTTATTTGGGTTTCTACATGACCATCAATGACCAGTTGTCTATAATTTGGGAAAAATATTATCCTTCAAGAAAGAAGATTCCCCAAACCACCACCTCTATCTTAAAATGAATAAGCAGAAGCTTCTCTGTAAAGGATTCATACTGCAAATTTACAACAGAGCTTGCAGCAGCATGAACTAAATGGTCTCTACAACATTTTTAAAGAACACTTTTTTCTCATTACAAAGTAATACATTTATACTGCAGAAAATACAGATAATAAAATAGACAAAATAATATATCAAATGTAATATTACCACATCCTGGATAGAACCACAGTTAATTTAGCTATTTTGTGTAATATCTCAGTCTCTTCTGCCGTGTGTGTGTGTGTGTGTGTGTCTGTGTCTGTGTCTGTGTCTGTGTTATGTGTGTGTGTTTAAGATTTAATTTATTTGACAGAGAAGGAGAGCACAAACAGGGGGAGCGGAAGCAGGAGAAACGGCCTGATGCAGGGCTCAATCCCAGGACCCTGAGATCATGATCTGAGCCGAAGGTAGATGCTTAACCGACTGAGCCACCCAGGCATCCCCTGTGTGTGTGTTATTAAGTCATCCTTCAGTGCACATGTTACAAAACTAGACATTTTTCACTCAACAATGTCGTATTAATGTCCTATTGTTACCATAACAAATTACCATCCGCTTGATGACACAACACAAGTGTATTATGCTAACAGTTGTAGAGGCCAAAAGTCAGAAGTGGATCTTACTGGCCTGAAACCAAGGTGTCAGCAGACCGTGTTGCTTTCTGGAGGCTGTAGGAGAGAATCCTTCTTCTCGCCTTTTCCAGCTTCCGTAAACGGCTGCAGTCCTCAGCTTGCGGCCCCGTCCATCTTCGCAGCCAGCACCAGTCCACGGAGCCCTTCTCACCCTGCATCACCGTGACCTGGACTCTCCCGCCTCCCTCTTTCACTTATAAGGACCCTTGTGATTACATGGGGTCCAGGATAATCTTCCCAACTCCTGTTCAACTAATTAGCAACCTTAGTTCTATCTGAAACCTTACTTCCCCTTTACCATGCAGAAGGACAGACACACAGCTTCCAGAAACAGACAGGGACGCCTTTCTGGGGAAACGTTATTCTGCCCACCACAAATACATTCTGAGTATCCTTATCCTCCTTAACTATTCTTCTATCTACACTCTCATTTGTAATCTCTACAGTGCCTTTTATTGTATGGATATACCATAAACCATTATACCATTTTCCTACTATGAAGATATATAAGTCCCTGTCATTTGCAGTTCCTGGGCAATAAAAAGAAGACATGATAGATTTAAAGAATACTGCTACATATATTAATATTTCTGAGAAGGCAGTGGATGAGTTTCTTATCAGTTTATACTGCCACCACACAGGTGTGAGCTGCTATTTCCTGATGCCCTCACAGACACTGACCATTATCTTTCCTTTTCAATCTCTGCCAAATGGAAAATTACTTTCCACTTTTATTTGCTTTTTTTTAAATTCTATTGAGACTGAATATTTTTTCAGACTTATGGTGGCCACCCAAGGTTCTTCATTCGTACAGTGCATGTCAGTCATTAGTGAATACTCTTAAGCATGTAATCACGTCAGCAGCCTTGACAATGAGACTTTGTGGGAGGTATCTTCACTCTTACTGAACCCCTTCCACTCATGATATTATTAAATGCCCACATTGCTCCTGCATTGCTTCATCCTAAGAAAGCTCCACTTGTACTCTCTGGGTATGACACAATTTCCATGCCCTCAGTCACTGATGGAGTGAATCATTTAATACCAAGTGACAAGATGGCAGTCGCTCTGCCTGGGCTCCATGCCAATCAACGTTGAATGCAAGCCCGCTCAAGATGACTCTTCCTCCTTTTTCAAGTGAACCTTGCCTCCTTAGATCTTTCACTAGTGTGTTACCGGGTAACCCTCCCTGACACAATGAACCATTAGGACTGTATTTCTAAACTGATAAGAGAATTCCTGCTGCCTGATGTCTAGATTTGCTGGAATTCTCATTCAGCATATTATAGCCAACCCGGATTTTAGAAGCTGTTCTTATGTTTATATTAATCATTATTATTTAGTACCCTTTGTCTATGGTTCATACATGCATTCCAGAAAAATAAACAATCCCTATGCAGTGAGCTACACTGCACAAGTATGACCAGCCCAGTGTAACTGACACAAAGAGAGGATCTTCAAGATGCTTCATTAGTTAATTTAGGCATGGCTAATACATTCATGTCATTTTTCTAGATTTTATATTCTCATATCTCTTTCTCTTCACATTTATTCATCCAAAATTGGAGGGTGGGAGGAGATACAGAAATTAAAAACAAAACAACAAAAAAACTCCCACAGTGAGTCTTCTCATATGAAACACATCCCAGTGTTAAAACAAATGAAAGAATATTGTGCAATTTCCAGGAAAATGTCAATAATGCCTGGCTCAATTTGAACAAATACCAAAAGGCTCAGAAATGCTTTCATCCCAACTAGAGGCAAATATTCCACTGAAAGTCAGGGGAGGGAGAAAATCAGGCTGCAGCCAGGGATCGGGGACAGTCTGGGTCCCCCAACCCGCCCCATCACCAATTTGTCCTGAGTTTGTGATGAATCCTGTTTCTCTGGTTTTAGGGGTTCTGTTTCAGAAGCACCCTGCATTTTGACCATTCCTATATGCCGATGTCCAACAATGAAGCAAGCACAGCATGCCCCCATTTGGTGTTTGTGGAGGGTATGCTATCAACATTCGAATGTCTTCTAACACCGATTTTCTGGATTTCCCTGAAAGAACCTATCTTGATAGGCCAGATGTGAACTCCAGCCAGGGACCCGAGGTGCACTGCAGGCTGTGGAGCTCAGGGGTGGGGGCCCCCTGGCTGCCGCTGGGTTGCAATGTGACCATGCCCCTGCCCTTCCACTTCCCTCTCTTAAAATCAGAGAATGGTGCTGACTTCCTCATAGTGTTTCCGGAATTAAATAAGTGAATACATATTGAGTATTTCATCCGTCAGTTAAAAAAATAAGAAAAAAAAAAAAGCAGCAGTGAAAATCAGCAGCTTCTCTTACAATTCAGGAACTAACCAGCCTCAAGCAAGAGAGTTCCACTTTGGCTTTCAGACATCACCCACAGACAAGACACCTCAGGAGATCCAAGAATTGACTTACTCAGCCAGCATCTACTGAGCACCTGCCATGTCTGGAACCCTCCTGGAGAAGTGCAGACGGAAGTGGTCACACCTGAGGGCTTCACCATCTCTCAGGTGGTACAGAAATGTAGGTCAGGAGGGGCACCTGTAGCAGAAGGGGACCCACTGCGTAGGCTCCATGTACACAGTCAGCGGCTCTGAGGTGGGAGATCTTCTTCAAGACTTTGTAACGTAAGATAAACTCCTCTTCCATGTGGGACAACAGCCTTTACCAGATGGACAGTTTCTGGAGGTGATCCTTCTTATCACTCAGCACACCACACCCCTCCCCTCTGGTGCCTCCAAACAGCTCAGGGCATTTCTGCAAAGAGTTTCCTCTGGTAACGCAGCAAGCCCTTGCCCTCTGTGTTCACGGCAGCGACAGCCACTTTGTTCCCCAGAAGAAAAGTCACTGCACGCTTCTAAAAGCAGATGAAGAAATGTCACTGCTGGCAAATGAATTTTGTTTTCCTGCCACTGCCAAGAGCACCAGGGGAGAAGAATTTGGGAAAAAATCAGCATTTTTGCTGACCAACCCACCTGGGATTGGGTCTTGGGGACTACGGAGAAGGGAGATTGAGTCTCCTGTTCAGTTAACAGCCAGCTTTATCCAGATCAGGGCAGGTGAGGGCCTAGACGTGTGGAGCACGGCATCATTAGTCCTGGAGCCAACGCTGGAGAAAGCACCCTTTCTCTGTCTCTTAGTATCCTCCTCCATACCCAGATGATAATAAGACATGTATTCACGTCAAAAGGAAGCTACTCAGAAAAACTGGCTTAATGCCTAGACAGGTCTTTGAACAGACTCACTGCTTAGGAGCAGTGTAACCCGTCCTGTTTGGTGAAAGACTTCTCCCTCTGACAGGCCACCCACCTGGCCTGGCAGCAAAGTTGCAGGAAAGCGTCAAAAGCTAGTGCAGCAGACCACCCTGCCAGGGCCGCGAGTCTCCACAACCCCGGGAAGATAACGGCTGGAAAACAAGACTTTGAAAATGGTACGTTTTGCATTAGGTGGGAATTGATAAATGTGCCAGTTAAAAAAATTTTTTTCTGAATGTGACATCAGAGCCTCTCGATGTCTCCTGCAGAAAACCTCTGTCACTCAAGGGAGGGACACGATGACAATACGGACACTACAAGAGGACACGGCGCACGGTGTGCCGCTCGCTCCCACCCGCTCCGTGGCTGCTCTAGTCAGTCCTCCAACTCGCCCGGGCAGGCCAGACCTGCAGTGATTCCCTCTTCCGTAGAAGGTGACCGAGGCTCAGGGTTAACAGGGACTAGAGATACTTATGCCAGGACCCTGAAGAGAGAGGGGCCTGGGCAGGAGGGGATCAGAAGATGACAGAAAAGCCACGTCACGTGCTTTGGGCCAGTGGATGGGAAACTCACTTAAATGATTAAAGCCTCTTATTTATTCTACAGGGATTTCTAAAGAAACTACTTTTTCTTTCCAAGTATTAATGGGAACATAGAAGAGACAACCTGGCAGTTGCTTAATGTTCTTGTGATAGGCAGTCCTTTGATGTGTGAACTTGGTGAGGCTACGGTTCTAGTTACTCAAACAGCCGTCCGGGGCACTGGGTGGCACAGTCGGTTAAGCAGCCGACTGTTGATTTCAGCTCAGATCGTGAGCTCAGGGTCGTGAGATCGAGCCCTGTGTTGGGCTCCAGCTCAGCACAGAGTCTGCTTGGGAGTCTCTCCTCCTGCCCTTCCATCCCTCTCTCTCTCTCTCTCAACCAATAAATAAATTTAAAAAATCTTATACAAACACCTGTCCAGGGATTGCTGTGAAGGTGTTTTGTACACACAAATCAAATCCATAACCAGTTGACTTAATCAGGGTGGTTTTCCCAGGTCATCTGGATGAGCCTGATTCAGTTGGTTGAAAGACCTTAAGAACAAGACTGAGGTTTCCCTGAAAGAGACATTCTGGTTGGGGACAGTGCCTTCAGAATGTTCCACAATTCCCAGCTTGCCCTGGGCATTTCAGATGTGACTAGCTGGCCCCACAATCATAAACCCGATTCCTTGCAATAAACCCCTACGGTCTATCTCCTACTGGTCCTGCTTTCCTTTTTTATTTTTATTTTTTTAAAGATTTTATTTGTTTATTTGACAGAGAGAGCCAGCCAGCGAGAGAGGGAACACAAGTCAGGGGAGTGGAAGAGGAAGAAGCAGGCTCCCAGTGGAGGAGCCCAATGTGGGGCTCGATCCCAGAACGCCGGGATCATGCCCTGAGCCAAAGGCAGACACTTAACGACTGAGCCACCCAGGCACCCCTGGTCCTGCTTTCCTGGTTGAACCCTATTCTGAGTCAGTTCTGAAAACGTTCACCGTATTAGTATATAAGAATGAGTGTTAAGATATTGTGCATATATAAAAGCTAGTATTACAAAGTGCATTTTTAAGTGGTTTTAAAATTTTCCCTGCATTGCTATTTACTGATGAACTTATACTCTCTCTCAGAGGAAGGACTCGGAAAATCACCTTGCTAAGCCAAAGTAAACTTTAACTTAAAATTCCTTTTAAGTGATTCTGAACAAATTCTGAATGAACAGTCTTAATAAAGTTGCAGAATGTCAAAAGAGAGAGACTCCTTCCCTCTGATTTAAAGCACACATTAACATACACACATCTATTAGCGGGTACCTGCATAATCCCCACGGAAATTTCAAACAGCATTAATTAATTAATAGCACAGAATATTCAAATAGCATTAAGGCAACGCCAACAACATCCTGAATACCTTTAGCTTTGTGACCTTGGACAAGTCTCTCAACATCAATGCATCTCCAGTTCCTCATCCATAAAATAGGGATTCGAAGAGTGCCTGCCTCCTGGGACTATCACGATGACACTAAGTGAGTTAGTATTCTGAAGGGCTTAGAAGAGTGCGCAGCTCGTGTTACGCAGCATTTATTTGTGGGTTTGGGAAGCTTGGCAAGGACTTCACAGAGAAGCTGGTGCTAGAAAGACTTCCATCAGGGGAAGAGCACGAGGTACACCCCCGAGTCAGGGGGAAACCGGTTTGAGCAGAGCTTAGAGGCAGGAAAGAGGAAAGCTCGTTATGTTGACCCTAATTAAACCAGCCTGGACGGTTCTTACTAGAAACCCCACGAGAGAAAATGGGTGCCAGACTGTGGTCAAAGCCAAGTCTAGATTCTAAATCTATAATACCATATTTGAGATACCTCTAAAACTATACATTAGGTTTTTCAAAAGAATTTTATGGCTAAACAAGCTCACAAAACTGTTAAATGAAGACTAACAGGCTTCTTTAAAGCAGGATTCCCCTCAATTAGTAGATTAAGGCTCAGTCTACTAATGTGTTGCCAACAGGGCACCGCATGCAGCAGCTCCCGAAATGGGCACCAGGACCCCCTTGCTCCAGAGCACCTCCCCGGAGCGCCAGTCACAGGGGCACCCTCTGCAAACGCCAGCGGCGTGACGCTCTGGCACCTTGGGTCCTGCTGACCAACACGAACTCATTCCCACACAAACCACGCAAACCAGAGTGCACCCCCGCCCCTCCTCTGTGCGGCTCCTACCCCCAGGCTATGTTCCTCTGCCCTAACCATCGAAGGGCCGGTACCACACAACGAGACATAGCCTCTGCACCCCAGAGCCCACCGAAATTATTAAGCCTGCTTACCCGGCCTTGTCTTTCCTGAGAAAACTACCATAAAGGCTGCTGGCCACACTCCGCCGTTGCTCCCACCGGCTCCTGACCCACCCTGCTGCTTCCCGGTGTGGCCCTCCTCTTGAGAACTGTGAGTAACAAATTATCTTTTCAATAGCAATTGCTGATCTGTTGGCCTCACCGTACCCGAATAGTCGTAAGACCTACGTTTTAAAACATCAGTGTTGGGGCACCTAGGTGGCTCAGTCAGTTGAGCGTCTGACCCTTAGTTTTGGCTCAGGTCATGATCTCATGGTTGTGGGATCGAGCCCCGGGTCTGGCTCTGTGCTCAGCACGGAATCTGCTTCGGGTTCTTTCTCCCTCTCCCCCAGCCCCTCCCTGTTCCTGCTTGCACACACACTCTCTCTCTCTCTTTCTCCCTAAAGTGGATAAATAAAATCTCTTTAAAAATTCAAAATAATAAAATAAAACATCAGTGTTGGCAATGAAGGGCTTTTAAAGACTTTTAAGCAGAAGAGTCACATTATTATGTTTTATAAGTATTTGTCATAAGCATTACCTCTACACCTCTGCACCACATTCCAAATCTCCCGAGCATCTCTGGAGCCCTGGGAAGCTCAAAACCAACCTGAACAGTTAATTGAGAGACGCAGAGGGTCTGGAGAGCCCAAACTCCCACCTATCTAGAAGTCCTGATAACTTTAATGCATTTTTGGGGGCACAGAGGATCATGAGGAGAGCTGTCCCTTAACCCAGTCCAGATACCCTGGGAGTGTGTGCAAACCCCAGCAGTCATAGCAAAGGTGATGGACCATCAGCCGGCTGCAACTTCTTCTCTGCGTGTAGATCATGCTAGAGGCTACGGCAATCAAGATTTGTGATTCACCCAAACTTTTCAGTCGGAGGTACACAAAGGGAATTGGAACTGATCCTGTCTCGACACTTTGACCTCATTTTTTTTTTCATCTACAGTATAAAGGGGAGGTTCAATCTGTCATTTTTGTAAAGTACCTTCCAGCTCTGAAATTCTGTGATTCAAAATTATTCTATAGAGCTACTAATTTCAGCAAATTTTATAATCTTAGAAAATTGCTCTAAGTCATAAAAATGATTGATGCAAAATGTTTCCATCTCTACGTACTCTTTTTTCCCTTTACTATGCCTGTTCTCCAAAGTACACTTTTCTTTTGTTAGTTACAATTGCCCTACTTATTGTGAGCCAATTAAAATAAATATTTTACTTTGGAAAAGGAAATGTACTTTTTCCCCTAGACCGGTGCCAACCTTCAATCCACACCTTGTCCCATCACTTAACCAACTGTAAGCTTTATCTGCATTTGGAAAAGGCATAAGGGAATTAATGAGTCATTGCCCCACCAAAGCTCTTTTAGGTTGAGAGGCTGCATCCCCTCCCCACAGGGGTAGCACTTGGCAGCGCTCTGAATGGGAACCGCGATGACCTTGCTTGAAAGTAAGGAAATGAATCATAGGGCTTGACCAAAACTTACTAGTTCTGTCTCCAAATGAAGGAACAATGATAAAACCGATGGTTGCCTGATAAGCAAACTGGAGTAAAGAGTGGAAGACGGAAGTACCCTAGCTTGGTATCTTCTGAAGAAGAACTCTGCAACCCGTAGACGCTGCTTTGCTGGACTGCCTGGCGTTTCTTCTCAGGTGGGATCTCAGATTCCTTGCATGTAAAACGTCAGGTTTGAAACAGGGCATATTGCAAATTAGTATCTTTAAGTCATTATTATCTTTAGTCATTAAATATGGAGTCAGTGCTGAATCCATTGGCCATGCTCTACTTCCAATAAGGAAAACAGATACCCAGGCATTACCGGATTGTAATAAAGCTACCAAAGAAGTATGATCCTTGCTTAAAAAGTACTTGTGCAGGGGCGCCTGGGTGGCGCAGTCGTTAAGCGTCTGCCTTCGGCTCAGGGCGTGATCCCGGCGTTCTGGGATCGAGCCCCATGTCAGGCTCCACTGCTGGGAGCCTGCTTCTTCCTCTCCCGCTCCCCCTGCTTGTGTTCCCTCTCTCGCTGGCTGTCTCTGTCAAATAAATAACTAAATGATCTTTAAAAAAAAAAAAAAAGTATTTGTGCAAAGGAGAAAAAAGGTCCTACAGCTGGGAGCATGAATCTTGCCTAAACAGGCCAAAATTGGAGCATGTGATGGCACAAGTAGAAGAAGAAAGCAAACAGCAAGTGAGAAGACGATGGACACTGAGCTTGCCCAATGGATTATCAGTCACGAGAAAGAAAGGTAAAAGCGGTAATAAAGTAGAAAAGATTTGCTCCATTACTCAGCAGTGTGGAGAAGCAGTATAAATGATAACAGGGACATGAGGAGATGTGGACCATGGATTTCCTATTTTCTGGACACTCCTGCCAGAAAATTGTCTCTGTGGAAGCACCCAACTGTTACAGTTAGCGCAATTAGTCTTATTCTCCTGTAGAAACTGCTAGATGTATTCATTCGATATGTCTTTATTGACCTTCTTCTTATCCATAACTGAACTAATCACCAGGTAGTATCCATAGAGATAAAAAATTTTTGCTTGTAAGAAGTGTGTTCTTAAGGGAGGAAAAGGAGAAATAAAAATCCACTATAATCACAGTGCTGCTGCAGAAGTATAGACTAAAAGAACGAGGGAAAAAAATATTATTACCAAAGACTCTACGCCAAAGACAAGACCGAGGCTCAGCTTTAAAGAATGGGTAAGATTTTGATGGGCAAACAGAAGATGGAACGTAGAGAATACAGGCATTCCTTAAGATGGCTTTCAGAACTATTCCAAATATGATCTCCGTTTCAGTGTCCTGCTCGTCATTATTGAGGTGGCATCTCCAGCGGGCCAGGTCCTGAACCCACTCGGCACATCTGTATGTCCTTCTCAGCCGGCTCCGTGGAGGAGGGGACCTCTTGCCCCTTCAGATAAATGTGTCCCCACTCAGAGTCCAGCATCACTAGCGTCTCTCAGACTTCAGGAAACTCGATGCCATCACATCCAGTGTTTGCTTTATTGGTCAAGGGAAATTAGCTCTTCAATTTCAAGCTTGAGGGTGCTGGGCAGAGCTGTGTTTTAGAAGATCTATGACCCCGTGTGGCACGACCTGAATGAGCAATCACAAAGCGGAAGGACTGAGACCCAGCTTTATGGCCTCAGCTCGGGCAAGCACACTCCATCCCGGGAGGACTTCAGGTAACATGCCTGACCTCTCAGGAGCAGCTCCTGAAATGGATCTCACATATGAATTAACCAATAATCATTTCTAGTGAAATATTAAAATCTGGGAAGGGTTTTGAGTCATTTTGTTTAACTGGAATGGTAATACTTTCATGTCCTCTGAATATTTAAGCTCTTGAATAGTTGTTCCAAAGTATATGAAATAGGGTTTATTTTTTTTCATATTTTATTGATTTATTTGTCAGACAGAGAGAGCACAAGCAGGGGGAGCGGCAGGCAGAGGGAGGGGGAGAAGTAGGCTCCCCACTGAGCAAGGAGCCCCACGTGGAACTCCATCCCAGGAGCCTGGGATCATGACCTGAGCCAAAGGCAGACGCTTAACCAGCTGAACCACCCAGGCATCCCCAAAACAGGTTTTAAAGATATACTCTGTAAACTGTGGCTATATCTGGGGGAGGCATTATGGGGTAGTTCCATTTTTTTTTTATTTTCCACACCTTGAGTTGTTTGAATTTCTTACTGAGTGAATACATTTTTCATACTATACATATATACTTTTTGCATTCAGAAAAAGGAATCTTCACGGGTTGAGAACTTCCTAGTTTGTTGTTCTATGTAAAGCAACCTCTTTTAACGTCTCTAGGTGCATGTGAACTACATGTAGCTTTTGCCTACGCAGGGATGCCACGGGCTAATAAATGCTCATAAAATATTCATGAAATAAAATAATCAAGATGCAAGCAACATTTCTCTCTCGGTACCGGGAACACAGAGAGAGGCCTGCCCCTCAGTGTCTCGTCATTGCTACGCAGCTGAATTCTGGCTAAAATGAACGATGAAAGAGGGAAGGAGAAACAACGGAATGGGAGTCTCAGATATGTGTGCCCTGCGGCTGTCCTTCACGCCCTTGCCCAGCTCAGAGTCCTCTGGAAGGCTGGGCCTCTAATTGCCTACTGGTTATTCTGGGTTTTTTAAACCAGCCACTGGTCCACACCTGCGCCTTCCCGTCTACCTCTGCTGCAGTCCTCAGGCTGCCTTGTCCTTATCACCAGGGCGGTGTTGGGGGCCCGAGGGACCCCGATGGTAAACCAGGATCATAGCCCTGCTTGCTGCCAGGCACAGGGAAGGATGGCCACGTCTAGAGTGCCATGAGCACGATTTCAAATGTCACACTGTCGCCACACCCTGCTCGACGCCCCTCAACACCGCACCCCGCCTCGTGGGGAGCTGCTCCCTAGGCACATGCTCGGCCGGACCAGGCTCCTGAGCCTCATGGCTCTTTTACTCACAACTTGGGCTCAAAACGAAGTGAAACCTGATTAGGAAATGATGTCAAGAGAAAAAGCAATTTGCTTTCTGGTGAGTTCGAGATAAAGAGCCATCGCAGTCCTTCTATGGGAGCAGGAGGGGACACCGGGTCGCGCCACCAGGCGTCTGAGAGCAGGAGAGACACACCAGGTCACGCCATCAGTAGAGCCCAGGTAGTACCCCTGTGGGAAAAATCAGCCACGGGATGCGAGGTGACGGCAAACTGCACTCCCGTCACATCGACACGAGTGCAATCCATGCTGCTCCCGTCCTGCGGCCTCGCCTTGGCACAGTGAAGAGGATCCCAAGTAGAGGACCGGGGAAGACTCACATGGGCGTCAGTGGGCTCTGGAATGTTCCTTGGCTCCCACATCACAAGTCAATCTGCTGCCTCATCCAGGACAAGACCAAGGTGAGTAACTCGAGTCCCCAGTGGGGTTTGGGTATGAAAAAACCGGAAACCACCCTAAGTGCCTGGAGGTCTTGAGAAAGAGGTGTAGTTAATTCTTGACCAGTGGACTTGCATAGTATCCGCAGGGCCTCCCCACTCAGCCTTTCCGTGGCAAGGCCCCATCGCCTTGCCTTCACCTTCAACCGTGTCTTCAGGAGCTAGCCCGTGCCTGCATCTTTCCAGGTGGTGGTTTAAGGTTTTTAAACCTGAGCTCACAGACCAGCCTCACATCGAGGGAGGGTACAGGGGACTGAGGGTGGTGGTGAGGACAGCCCTGAAATGCTGAATCGGGGTGCGGGTCTGGGGAAGCCACTGACCAAAGCAGGGAGAACGTGCAGGATGAATGAATTTTTTCACTCCCATGTCGTTACTACAGTCCTTGCTAAGGTTCATGTGTGACCAAGAAGGATAGAAAATACTTATTACACTGTTTTTGTTTGTTTGTGTTCCCCTAAACTTCAGTGTACGGGCTGGGACAACATCAAAGCAGGGAGGGCCTGCACCCTGACATTCTCCCTCCACCGGCTGGCCTTCACTTTCTGTTCCTATTTCCAGTTTACTCTCTCAGCTCCATCTTCACCACGACTTCCTGTTTCCTCAGTCCCTCCCCGGGTAAAAACAGATAGATTTTATATTCTTGAATGAAACTTATTTGTGTGAAAAACTTTCCCTTTGCCTCTAAGTTGTAATATTATAAGCAAATACTATTAAGGAACGGTTATCACTGATATTGTCTTCGGCTTAAGACTAGTTCAAAAGGTAGATCCATGTGTGTTTTAAAGTAATCAGAAGACATATCTAGAGAAAATTGGTGCTTTACGCGTGAGACCTCCCCCCAACCACGGGATGCTGGAGCCCACTGCCTCGGGAAACCTACATCAGAGCAGCACGTCTGTGGATGGGGGGCCCTGTGACCTGGTGTCCAGACTAAGCAACTATTTCCTTTCTTCTATCCCATTCCTCCATTAATTTACATTCTTTCCCTCCTCCATCTTAGAAATCCCAAGACTTCCAGGCACTAGAAACCCAAGCATCACTGTTGTCTCTTGCCCACTTCCTTCAAGCCCCGTGATTAAGATCAGGCTCCAGTTAAAACACAGCCCGGACCCAGGGTTCTAGAAGTAGGAGGAGAAGGGCAGAAGTGCTGGATTCCTAATCCTCCCAGCAATGCTAGTGTCTCGGTCTGCTTAGGCTGTCCTAGTATTACAGACTATGGGGGGGGGGGGGACTTAAACAACTGAAATCTATTTTTTCACCATTCTGGGGGCTAGAAGTCCCAGGTCAAGGTGCAGGGTTGGTTTCTGGGGAGGGTTCTCTTCCTGGCTTGGGGATGGCCCCTTATCCCTGTGTCCTCACATGATCTTTCCTCTCCATGGAGAGAGTAAGCTCTAGGTCTCCTCCTCTTCTTATAAGGATACCAGTCCTACCAGATCAGGGCCCCACCCTTATGACCCTGTTTAATCTTCCTTACCTCCTTAAAGTCCCTCTCCAAATATAGTCACATTGGGGGTTAGGGCTGCAACATATAAATTTGGGAGAAGGGGGGACACAATTCAGTCCATAACAGTGAGTGAACTGGTAAGGTTGCAAGGATTCAGAGTCAAACACTGAACTTTTGCCTTTATTACATGACGGCTGCCAGATGAGGATGACATGAACAGCAGCCATGACGGGTGTGGTAAAACTTTACAGACATTAGATGAGCAACAAAACTAAGAGAAAAAAAAAATGGCTTTGATCTAAGTATATGAGATTAAGACCAGTATTAATTGTAATCATTTACTTAAAATTTGCAAGCAATTTGAAACTGAAGGGTATAAAGTGTCCTTACCCCATTGAACCATGCTACGAACCCTACTCTTCATTTTACCCTTAAATCCACAATACCACTTGATGGATTGAATAACTATTGAAAAAATTAATTCTGTGGGAGAAGGAAGTGTTAGCAAAAGAAGCTGGAAAAAATGAGACGGAGAGTCAAATGGGGTAGGGTTCATGTAAGTACTACATAATGGAGAGGAGACTATGGCCAACAAAGTCTTATAGCTAATTCACTCATTCATTCATCCCATAATTATTGACTGGTTGTCTGTTGGTGCTTGACGAATCAGGCAGATGAAATCAAGTTGGCATTTTAGCAAGAGGACGGGCTGCCCCACGGAAAAAGGATGGGAAGGGGCAAGGTGGGAAGCAGAGGTTGCTGCAGTAATCCTGGTCAGAAATAATAGAAGCCTGAACAACTGGATGACTTAGAAGGAAATAAGCAAATTCAAGGGATAGGTATTTGGGAGGTAGAATTTCAAGAAACACTTCCTAAGATCAAGGTTATAATGATGGTAGTTAAAACGAGTATTTACTGTATGTCTTTACACTCTTGATCTAAGGGGATTTAGAACTAATGCAGTTAGAAGTGTGCATTCAGATCTCAGCTCCCCCTCACTAGCTCTGTGACCTTCAAAAGTTCTTAATCTCTCTGCGCCTCAGTTTCCTTGATAGTTTAACAAGGATTAAATGAGTTCATATATGTCCCTGCCCTCATGCACTTTGGTGTCTAGTCATCTAGTACATTCTTTCTCTGACCTTAAGATCAACTAATTCATGTTCTCAGGAAGCAGATACGCAAGACCATCGATACTCCATTACACTGTGACTGGCCACTTTTAATCTATGTTATCCCCAGGGCATAGGTCAGATCCTGGTACATCCTAAGAAATTAATTGTGAAGCGGCGCCAGGTCCATTAAATGGCTTCTCTAACCACACCCAGACCCCTGTCGTCACTTAGGGGAGCCCTTCTCATGTATTCCTAACAACCTCATGTGATGAGGCAATTGAGCATATCATGGATATCAGTTTAACTTTTTAAAGATTATTTAATTATGTTGATCTTATTTGCTTACTAGTTATACTTTGTATAGTATTTTAGCAGAAGGGTCTACCTCTCAATAATTTTCCAATGTTAGTAAGAAAATTATTCCCAGGCTCAGCCTTACGGTAGGTATTCCTTTTCTAAACAGGTCAGGGGACAAGGAAAACTCTGGAAGTCTGGGATGCCCTTTGCCCTGCACAAGTCCTAGTGGAGCCTTGCTACGCCATTGATACTCACAAGCATCCTTTGCACAGTTAATAAATGGGGATATTTCAGGTATTTCCTCTGGAGATTAATGATATAAATAAAGCATAATTAATTACATTTTAAATTTGATTTTCAGTACATTTTAAATGATCACAAAACCTAATCTGTCCTATTAATTTTTACTGAATTCAATGACACTCAGTAAGTTGCTTTGGGTTATTTCCACACTGGGACATTACACATTTTCCTAATAAACGGCACCTTTCTGAGCCTGGGCAGGGACCCCTCTCTCACACTCACTTAGCAGTGAAATCTGTCAGTGATCTTTCACTAATTGCTTTTGTTACTTTTAGAGAAAACTGATTTTCTTCATAATTTGTTAACTGCAATTTTCTCCAGTGACTGAAAGTCCAGAAAAAAGTAAAGAATTTCAGAATGATTACATAAGCAAGACCAAAGGCTAAGTTAGATTAAAGAATTAAATAGGTTTCAGTTAGGTAAACATTAACTAAGTAGAGTAAGCATCTGCAGTAGAGATACCTATTTAAGGGCTGAAGTCACTCAGGATGAGGGAATTATAAATGTGGATCACCAGAAACAAAGTAAAATTAAGATTCAAATACAGATCAGTGTTGTAATAATGAAGCTGATAGCACTATCAGACACAATCTAGCAACACATTGAAAGAATAATACAATCTTAAGTAAATTTCACAGCTAAAATGAAGAAATGGTTTACTATTCAGATTTTTTTTTAAAGATTTTATTTATTTATTCAACAGAGATAGAGACAGCCAGCGAGAGAGGGAACACAAGCAGGGGGAGTGGGAGAGGAAGGAGCAGGCTCATAGCGGAGGAGCCTGATGTGGGGCTCGATCCCAGAACGCCGGGATCATGCCCTGAGCCGAAGGCAGACGCTTAACCGCTGTGCCACCCAGGTGTCCCTACTATTCAGATAGTAATGCAACTGATTGTGTTAAGAGAAAAATCATATAATTATCTCTGTTGATGCTAAAGGTATTTGATACAATTCAACATTCTTTTTAAAAAAATCTCAAAATGTAAGTCTAAAATAGAAAACTAAACATATGTCAGTGCACATACATTATGCTTAGTGAAGGTATACTAGAGGCACTCCTACTAAAATGAAAAATATATCAGTAGTTTATTATTAAAATTGTTCTTTAGTTATTAGCCAAAGAAAATAGGTAAAAAAAGGGAATACAAAATATAAAAATTTAAAATAACAAACTACATTTGGGATATAGGGAGGAGTTAACATGGCGGAGGAGTAGGGGTCCCCTTTTTCAGCTGGTCCCCTGAGTCGAGCTGGATAGGTACCAGACCATCCTGAACATCCACGGAACCAGCCTGAGACGCAGGAAGATACATCTGGATCTCTACAAATGAACATCTCCAGCGCTGAGTATTGAGGTACGAAGTGGGGAGCCGTGAAACTGCGCACAGATATCGGAAGATAAATGGAAGGGGGAGGGAGCCACCGTGTTCAGGTACCGGGAAGCGGTAGCCACCTGCACGGGGGAGCCGGGGGACAGCAGAATGAGACCATGAGCCAGGAACATGCGCGACCAGACTGAAAACCGGAGCTCAGGTGCGCTCACTGGATCCAGACTGAGACCGGGAGCTTCCAGAGTGCGCGCAGGGCGGCTGGTGGCTGGCGGTGTTAGAAACACAAAGGACAGAGACGCACCGGCCCTGGAAGTGAGGGCTGGGACGCCGGGTGTGGGGCGCACATCCCGGGACGCTGCAGGGTTGAGCAGCACCAACAGAAACAGAGTTAAAGTGGCCAGAACATCAGTGGAGAATGGTCCAGGATCCCTCTGTTCTGAGACAGAGGCTGAGATTCCGCCGCTGCTGCTCTGACTCTCAGAAGAGGCACAGCAAACCGCCAGGGAAAGCCGCCAGAGAACAAAAGCCTGGAAATACCGGCTCACAGGGTGCCCATCCCCCTCCCCCCTCACAGGGGACATGGAGACTCTACCCAAACAGGGTTGCCTGAGTATCGGCATGGCAGACCCCTCCCCCAGAAGGCAGGCTGAAAAATCAAGAAGCCCACATCGCTAAGGTCCCTATAAAACAAGTGCTCACTGCCTGGGTCCTGGTCAATAATTTGGGCTCTGGACAACCCCGCAACTTCTCCTCATCAGAATGATGAGAAGGAGAAATCTGCCCCCCTCAGCAAAGACAATGAGTCTGTGGCCTCTGCCACAGAACTAATGAATATGGATATAACCAAATTATCAGAAATGGAGTTCAGAGTAACAATGCTCAAGATGATGTGCAGACTTGAAAAAAGTATTAACAAAAATGTTAATGAGAATATAGGATCTCTAAGGGCAGAAATGAGAGCGAATCTGGCAGAAATTAAAAATTCTATGAATCAAATGCAGTCAAAACTAGAGGCTCTGATGGCCAGGATGAATGAGGCAGAAGAACGTATCGGCGAATTGGAGGATGGGTTAGTAGAAGAGAAAGGTAAAATAGAAACTTGGCTCAAAAAAATCCAATCTCAAGAATGTAGGTTACAGGAGATTACTGACTCAATGAAACTTTCCAATGTCAGAATCATCAGCTTCCCCAAGGGGGTGCAGAAAAACAGAGGTCTAGAAGAGATATTTGAACAAATTGTAGCTGTAAACTTCCCTAATCTAGCAAAGGAAACAAGCATTCATGTCCAAGAGGCAGAGAGGACCCCTCCCAAGCTCAGCCACAACAAACCTACGCCACGTCACATCATAGTACAATTCGCAAATATTAGATCCAAGGATACAGTATTGAAAGTGGCCAGGGCAAAGAAATTTCTCACACACCAAGGCAAAGGTATCAGAATTACGTCAGACCTATCTACACAGACTTGGAATGAGAGAAAGGGTTGGGGGGGGGGGCATTTTTAAAACTCTTTCAGAGAAAAACATGCAGCCAAGTATCCTTTATCCAGCAAGGCTGTCATTCAGAATTGATGGAGAGATAAAGACCTTCCAGAATCACCAGTCATTGACCAATTTCATAACCATGAAACCAGCCAGGAGATATTAAGGGGGGGTTCTATAAAAGTAAAAAGGCCCCAAGAGTGATACAGAACAGAAAGTCACAATCTATAGAAACAAAGACTTTACAGGCAACATGGCATCATTAAAATCATATCTCTCAATAATCAGTCTCAATGTAAATGGCCTAAATGCTCCCATAAAATGACACAGGGTTGCAGATTGGATAAAAAGACATGACCTATCCATTTGCTGTCTACAAGAGACTCATTTTGAACCTAAAGATACATCCAGACTGAAAGTAAAGGGGTGGAATACCATTTTTCATGCCAATGGACCTCAAAAGAAAGCTCGGGTAGCAATTCTTATATCAGCCAGATTGGATTTTAAACTAAAGACTATAGTTAGAGATACAGAAGGGCACTATATTATTCTTAAAGGATGTATCCAACAAGTGGATATGACAATTATAAATATATATGCCCCCAACAGGGTTGCAGGAAGATACACAACCCAACTCTTAACCAGAATAAAGAGACATATAGATAATAATACGTTAATAGTAGGGGACCTCAACACTTCACTATCAACAATAGATAGATCACCTAAGCAGAAAATCAACAAAGAAACAAGAGCTTTGAATGCCATACTAGACAAGTTGGACCTCATAGATATATAGAGAACACTACACCCCAGAACCAAAGAATACTCATTCTATACTAATGCTCATGGAACATTCTCAAGAATAGACAATGTTCTGGGACACAAAACAGGTCTCAACCGATACCAAAAGACTGAAATTATTCCCTGCATATTCTCAGACCACAATGCTTTATAATTGGAACTCAACCACAAGGAAAAATTTGGAAGAAACTCAAACACTTGGAGACTAAGAACCATCCTGCTCAAGAATGATTTGATAAACCAGGAAATCAAAAATCAATTTAAACAATTTATGGAGACCAACAAGAATGAAAACACAATGGTTCAAAACCTATGGGACACTGCAAAGGCAGTCCTAAGGGGAAAATACATAGCCATCCAAGCCTCACCCAAAAGAATAGAAAAATCTAAAATGCAGTTTTTATATTCTCACCTCAAGAAGCTGGAGCTGGAACAGAGAAACAGGCCTAATCCACGCACGAGAAAGTAGCTGATCAAGATTAGAGCAGAGATCAATGAATTAGAGACCAGGAGCACAGTAGAGCAGATCTAGAGAACTAGAAGCTGGTTCTTTGAAAGAATAAATAACATTGACAAACCACTCGCAAGACTTATCCAAAAGAATAGAGAAAGGACCCAAATTAATAAAATTATGAATGAAAAGGGAGAGGTCACAACCAACACCAATGAAATTGGAAGGATTATTGGAAACTTTTATCAACAGCTTTATGCCAATAAATTAAGCAATCTGGAAGAGATGGAGGACTTCCTGGAAACCTATAAACTACCAAGACTGAAACAGGAAGAAATTGATTTTTTAAACAGACCAATTAATTATGAAGAGATTGAAACAGTGATTAAAAACCTTCCAAAAAAACAAAACCCCAGGGCCTAATGGTTTTCCCGGGAAATTCTACCAAACATTCAAAGAAGAAATAATACATATTCTCCTAAAGCTATTTTAAAAAATAGAAACAGAAGGAAAGCTACCAAACTCATTCTATGAGGCCAATATTACCTTGATCCCCAAACCAGGCAAAGACCCCATCAAAAAGGAGACTTACAGACCAATTTCCCTAATGAATATGGACGCCAAAATTCTCAACAAGATCCTGGCTAATAGAATCCAAAAGTACATTAAAAGGATTATCCATCATGACCAAGTGGGATTCATCCCTGGGATGCAAGGGTGGTTCAACATTCGCAAATCGATCAGTGTGATAGATTTTATCAACTAGAAAAAAGCCAAAAATCATATGATCCTCTCAATAGATACAGAAAAAGCATTTGACAAAATACAGCATCCTTTCCTGATTAAAACCCTTCAGAGTGTAGGGATAGAGGGTACGTTCCTCAATCTCATAAAAACCATCTATGAAAAGCCTACAGCAAACATCATTCTCAATGGGAAAAAGCTGGAAGCCTTACCCTTAAGATCAGGAACACAACAAGGATGCCCACTCTTGCCACTATTATTCAACATAGTACTAGAAGTCTTTGCAACAGCAATCAGACAACAAAAAGGGATAACAGGTATCCAAATCAGCAAAGAAGAAGTCAAATTGTCTCTCTTCGCAGGTGACATGATACTCTATATGGAAAACCCAAAAGAATCCACCCCCAAACTACTAGAAGCTATAGAGCAATTCAGTAATGTGGCAGGATACAAAATCAATGTTCAGAAATCAGTTGCATTTCTATACACGAACAATGAGACTGAAGAAAGAGAAATTAGGGAATCCATCCCATTTACAATAGCACCAAAAACCATACGTTATCTTGGAATTAACTTAACCAGAGATGTAAAGGATCTATATTCTAGAAACTACAAATCACTCTTGAAAGACATTGAAGACACAAAAAGATGGAAAAATATTCCATGCTCATGGATCTGAAGTATTAACATAGTTAAAATGACCATGCTACCCAGAGCAATCTACACTTTCAATGCTATCCCGATCAAAATACCGAGGACATTTTTCAAAGAACTGGAACAAACAGCCCTTAAATTTGTGTGGAACCAGAAAAGGCCCTGAATCGCCAAGGAATTGTTGAAAAGGAAAAACAAAGCTGCGGGCATCACAATGCCGGATTTCGAGCTGTACTACAAAGCTGTGATCACAAAGACAGCATGGTACTGGCACAAAAACAGACACATAGACCAGTGGAACAGAATAGAGAACCCAGAAATGGACCCTCGGCTCTTTGGGCAACTAATCTTTGATAAAGCAGGAAAAAAACCTCCAGTGGAAAAAAGACAGTCTCTTCAATAAATGGTGCTGGGAAAATTGGTCAGGTACATGCAAAAGAATGAAACTTGACCACTCTCTCACACCATACACAAAGATAAACTCCAAATGGATGAAAGACCTTGATGTGAGACAGGAATCCATCAAAATCCTCGAGGAGAACATAGGCAGCAACCTCTATGACATCAGCCACAGCAACCTTTTTCATGACACATCTCCAAAGGCAAGAGAAACAAAAGATAAAATGAACTTGTGGGACTTCATCAAGATAAAAAGCTTCTGCACAGCTAAGGACACAGTCAAAAAAACTAAGAGGCATCCCACGGAATGGGAGAAATTTACAAATGATACTACAGATAAAAGACTGGTATCCAAGATCTACAAAGAACTTCTCAAACTCAATACACGAGAAACAAATAAACAAATCATAAAATGGGCAGAAGATATGAGCAGACACTTTTCCAACGAAGACATACAAATGGCTAACAGACACATGAAAAAATGTTCAAAATCATTAGCCATCGGGGAAATTCAAATCAAAACCACACTAAGATACCACCTTACGCCAGTTAGAATGACAAAAATAGACAAGGCAAGAAACAATTGTTGGAGAGGATGTGGAGAAAGGGGATCCCTCCTACACTGTTGGTGGGAATGCAAGTTGGTACAGCCACTCTGGAAAACAGTGTGGAGGTCCTTAAAAAGTTAAAAATTGAGTCACCCTATGATCCAGCCATTGCACTACTGGGTATTTACCCCAAAGATACAGACGTAGTGAAGGAAGGGCCATATGCACCCCAATGTTCATAGCAGCATTGTCCACAATAGCTAAATTGTGGAAGGAGCCAAGATGCCCTTCAACAGATGACTGGATTAAGAAGCTGTGGTCCGTATATACAATGGAATATTACTCAGCTCTCAAAAAGAATGATTTCTCAACATTTGCTGCAACATGGATGGCACTGGAGGAGATAATGCTAAGTGAAATAAGTCAAGCAGAGAAAGACAATTATCATATGATTTCTCTCATCTATGGAACATAAGAACTAGGAAGATCGGTAGGGGAAGAAAGGGATAAAGAAAAGGGGGGTAATCAGAAGGGGGAATGAAGCATGAGAGACTATGGACTCTGAGAAACAAACTGAGGGCTTCAGAGGGGAGGGCGGTGGCGGAATGGGATAGGCTGGTGATGGGTAATAAGGAGGGCAGGTATTGCATGGTGCACTGGGTGTTATACACAACTAATGAATTATCGAACTTTATTCAAAAACCAGGGATGTACTGTATGGTGACTGACATAATGTAATAAAAAATATTATTATAAAAACAAACAAACTACATTGGAATTTCTTTCTCTTTCTTTCTTTCTTTCTTTCTTTCTTTCTTTCTTTCTCTCTCTTTCTTTCTTTCTTAAGATTTTACCTTTCAGTGTTCTCTACACCCAACATGGGGCTCGAACCTGCAGCCCCGAGATCAAGAGTCACACACTCCACCAACTGAGCCAGCCAGGTGCCCCTTGGAATTAATTTCTGATGATAGACTTGTAAACAGAGAAAACCCAAGGAATGGACTAAAAAAATTTAGAAGCAATAAGAAAATACATAGAATTAATAAACAAAGGCCAATTACCAAGTAAGTAAAGAACACCAAGTTAGAAAATCTGATGGAAGGGAGAGCCATTTCTACAATCATAAAATACCTAGTGATAACCTAAGACGTCTAGCAGTTGAGTTGTGTTTAACGCAAATGCTGCCGAGGGACTGGGATGAACACCACTTGCCCCGTTTTCCCCACTTTCTCCTCAGATGTTAGCTGGGCACACAACCAGGCAGAATAAAGATTGTTTTCAACCTTGCTTGCAGTAAGCAGGATCGTTTGGCTAAATGCAAGCACATGGGGGTAAACGTAAGTGGGATGTGCTAATGCGGGGGTGAGGAAGTCCTTAGAGAGGAGGCAGCCTGTCCCACTCTCTCTGTCCTCCTTCCCAGGAAGGTGCGGGTGGGGCTGGACCAGCCATCTTGCCCAAGAGGCAGAGCCTGTGCTGGGGGCAGGAGAGTGATAAAGCAGGAAGCCGGGTTTCCGATGACAGAGCCCTGGACAAACCCATCTGTGTTCATGGGAAAGGATTCTCATTTAAGGAAGTGTTATTTTGTGTTTGCCATTAGTCACAGCCAAACTTAAAAGAAGACTGGGAAGCAAGAGAGGTTGAGGCACATCTCTTCCTTCCAGACCTTTCTATGTTGATTTCACACCAATTACCAACCTCCCTTTCCTCCATCTCCCAGTTCCCCACAGGAATATTTGTTTCTGTTTTATTGTGTTTTTATGTTGGCAAATACCTAAAAATAAACAACAACTTCCTAACCCCTTTCTTCATGGCCGCAATGTGACCTAAGAATCCATCCTTCATACTGCTCTGCATTATCTTCCTAAATTACAAATTTGAATCTGCCAGTCTTGTGTTGGAGATCATTTGTCAGTATTACACCACTTATAAACTCCTTAAATCCTTCACAATTGGCCTCTGGCTCTCTCTTCCCCTTCCCTCCCAATCTACCCCCACAGGCACCCCACCCTCTCATCGGAACAGAACCCCAGCAGTTCTCCCAGTGCTCTGGGCTCTGTCCTGCCTCTGTGGCTTCGCACACTCTCTCCTCTCTGCCGGGAATGTCCCGAGGCTGCTCTGATCTGCTCGCCCCTGCACCCTTCTCAGCTCATGTGAGTAATGCCCCCTGACACCCCCTCCTGCACCTCTTCTCTGTCCCCCCACACCAAGCAGATGCTCCTCTTTTGTGGTCCTTTTCAGGGTTTCCCTAATACCCTGTCATAACCTCTAAACACCCTAAGCATTGGTTTCTCTTCCTTCTGTCTCCATGAGAACATAAATTCCTTGAGAACAAAGCCTGGACCTTGTGCGTGTTTGTGTTTCAGTAACAGAAACAACTTGAGTGACTTAGCAAACTATTAAAGCCAGTGTAACCTCTAACACAGGGTTCCTCAAACCCTGAGAATTCACAGGCCAATCTAGAATACTGCTTCTGCACCCAGTTTGAGAAACGCTGCATTAGAAGTTAAACAGTATCACTTTATTATTTTTTTAAAAGACTTTATTTTTTTATTTGTCAGAGAGAGAGAGCACAAGCAGGGGGAGCATCAGGCAGAGAGAGAAGCAGGCTCCCCACTGAGCAAGGAGCCCAATGCAAGACTCGATTCCAGGACCCTGGGATCATGACCTGAGCTGAAAGCAGACACTTAACTGGGAAGCACTCAGTGAGGTTAACAGTCTCCTCAATCTTACTAAACCATCCCTGACTTACGAAAGGATTACCCCCAGGACCAAATATTCCATGAGGATTTTTTCCAGACCCAGGCCAAGTGAACCTTGGACCCGAGTTCAGCCAAGCTTCTCTAAAAAAACCCCAAAGACCCCACAGCTTCAGGTTCCCTGGAGTAGTTGTATATCATAGCCCACCTCTGAGCTGTCCGAAATTTAAATAGGAAACTTGAAAGCCTAACAGAACATGAGAAACCTCTGGGACAGAGAGCAGGGACAGCCAAGCCCAAAAAGGTTTTTCTCCCCCGCCCCCCAACACTGGGATGCTCCTTAAGGTCCAGGGAAGCATGCATGCCTCCTGGCCGGCACCTGTTAGGCCACACCTCTGGGAAGGAATTACTAAGGCAGAGATAAGGCAAGGAAAAGCAAACTCGTTTCCCAAAAGATTCACTGAAGAAAGTGGTCAAGGTCAGCACCAGTCTATTCGGAAAAAAGGAACCTGAAAAGTGTGAAGGAATATTTTGATAGTTCACACGCAGTTGATCACAACATGCTTCAAAAGATGAAAGCGTGTTTAACATATTTTATACATTCTAATAATTTTCACAAATCAGTCCTAAAATTGCATGCAGTTTTGAGAAGTCATGTGATAAAATATTGTCTCTTCTTTTTATTTAACTCTGTAGGTGTGGCCAGGTAACGAGCTTTCCTTCTCTACTACCACGGAAATGACATCTTAACAGGCCACACAGCTGCACACCGGGGGGAGCCGGGAGGGGGCTGAGGTGTCCCATAGGTCTTTGGTTGGGGAAGAAAAATCCGAATTAACTATTCATTCTTTCAATTCCTCTTCTAAACAGAACTTCCCCTCATGTCACCATCCTGTGTAAACAAATGAAGTCAAGCAAATTGAACTAATCCGAATTTCACTAGATCATACAAATTTCAACACATAATTTTACTATCATAATTATCAAATCGGATAGCAGGAGGTAGAAAGGACATAAAGGAAACGCTTATTTCACTGGTGTCCATTGAATTGATTAGGAGAGGAAATACATGTTCTGAACATATGTGAGAAGAATGTAAATCGCTAGCTACTTTTTAAATTATTTTCAATGGGGGCGCCTGGGTGGCTTAGTCGGGTAAGTGTCTGCCTTCAGCTCAGGTCATGATCCCAGGGTCTTGGGATGGAGCCCCACATCGGGCTCCCTGCTCCCTGGGGAGCCTGCTTCTCCCTCTCCCTGTGCCTCTCTCCCCAGCTTGTGCACACGCGTGCTGTCTCTCTGTCAAATAAATAAAGAAAATCTTTAAAAAAATTAATATTCTGGGAGTTTAAGAAATATAGTCATACTACTGCTATTGAAACATTGCTTACTACCATAGACCTGACCCTTCTATCTATGTGGGGCTAGGCTATTACTGTGTATTTCTATGTGGTCATGAGATTTTGATGACTATCTCTGAAGGAGAATGTGTCAGAAAAGATAAAAAATGGAACATATCTGTATAGATTAAGTATTCAAAGCAGCAGAATTGAGTGGGCAAAAGTTAGGAATAAATAGAGGGAAAAAACATGAAAAGGGCAAAAGGAGGGAGAAAGAAATAATTTAAGGTGCATAAAGAAGATAAAATAAATTGGGACCATCAACAAGCTTTCATACTAAATGTGAGGAAGGGGAAGGGAGATAGACTGGGAAGGAGGAGGAAGGCAACACTCAGAGCGAAAACGCACCGCCAGAGAGGAAAGGAGAGAGAAGGAAAAGAGATACCAAGGGGTAAAGGCCCAGGACCCGAGTAGAAGCTGCTGGTGCCGCTCCCACATCACTTTTGCCGGCCGTGGTTGCTCTAAGTGTTGGCAACTACTGTAGCCTGTGGCTGGCCCTGAGCATTGAGAGCCACACCCCCCCGAAATGGCCAGGAGGTCATGCCCTCCCCGAGGGGAGCCCGCAGCCTGGGACTGACTGGAGCATCCTGAAGGCCAGCCTTCCGGCTGTCACTCATGCTTCCAGCAATGCTGTCCAACAGAAATAAAACGAAGGCCCCATATCTCATTTTAAATTTTCCAGAGACTATGTTTTAAAAAGCTAACAGAGTAAAAAGTCCAGATACAGACCCAAACAGATACGGTCAATTAATTTTTGGTAAAGATAAGGCAATGCAATGGGTAAAGGGAAGTCTTTTGAACTAATGATGTTGGTACAACTGGCCTTCCGTATGCAAAAAAGAAAAAAGAAAACGAATCACAACCTCAATGCCATGCCCAAGGGATGCAAAATGAAACACAGACCTAAATGCAAAGTGCACAGCTTTAAACTTTTAGAAGGAAACAGATAATCTTTGTGACTGGGGTTGGTCAAGAGTTCTTAGATTAGACACCAAAAACAATACAGAAAAGAAAAAATACCTGATAAATTGGGACTTCATCAAAATTAAAAACTTGCTCTATGAAAATACCATCAAGAGAACGAGAAGACAAGGCACGAAACTTGGAGGAAATGTTTGCAAATCACATGTGCAAAGACATAGATAATGAACCGTCAAAACTCAACAGCAAGAATATAACTCAGAAATGAACAGAAACCGAGACACTTCGCCAAGGGGGTTATGCGGATGGTAATAAGTGCATTTAAAAATGCACATGTCGGGGCGCCTGGGTGGCGCAGTCGTTAAGCGTCTGCCTTTGGCTCAGGGCGTGATCCCGGCATTCTGGGATCGAGCCCCACATCAGGCTCCTCCGCTATGAGCCTGCTTCTTCCTCTCCCACTCCCCCTGCTTGTGTTCCCTCTCTCGCTGGCTGTCTCTCTATGTCAAATTAATAAATAAAATCTTAAAAAAAAATGCACATGTCGTCAGCCATTAGGGAAATGCCAGTTAAAAATGCAATGAGGTGCCTCTACCCATCTTTTAGAATGGAGGGGTGGGGAAGCTGGTGGGGTGCAGAGCGACTGGAAGGCTCCCACATCACTGGTGACAATGCCAAATGGTGTGGCTACTCTGGAAAAGCATTTGATATTCCTTAGAAAGTTAATTGTACTCTTAACACATGACCCAGCAATTCCACTTTGGGTAGTTGCCCAAGAGAAACGAGAGCAGATGGCCATCCAAGGACTTGCGTACCCATGTTCACAGCAGCTCTGTCTGTAACAGCCAAACCCGAGGAACCGTTTACACAAGAATCTTCACCTCGACTTCTGTTCTAAGGCACCAGGTTTTCCAGGTGATGCGGAGTCCTGATTAAAGATGAATATTCAAACAACTGCGAGAATGAACGCTAAAAACTGTAAACGGAGGAATTAAAAATGAAGAGGGGCACCTGGGTGGCTCAGTCCATTAAGCGTCTGCCTTCAGCTCAGGTCATGATCTCAGGGTCCTGGGATCAAGCCCCATGCTGGGCTCCTTGCTCAGCAGAGAGCCAGCTTTTCCCTCTGCCCTTCCCTGTTCCCCTGTGCTTGCTCTCTCTCTCTCAAATAAATAGATAAAATCTTTTTAAAAAATGAAGATAGAACTGCAAAGAAGTTACAAATAACAGAATATCGTCAAAGTTGTATTTATGCTGCCTCTTAGACACAAATTATTTTTTAAGCCGGGAACAAATAAAGATGTTTTAAAGGGATGAAAACATAAGCACAGGATTATTTTAAATAAATGGCTTTTCTGGAATCCCCTCCAGAGAATAGCTTGGCAGTTCTTCTCAAAAATAAACATGTTCTGACCATGCAACCCCAAACTGGAGGTTTTATCCCCCAGAAATGAAGACATTGTCGCATGGGAACTTGCATATGAATGTGCATAGCTGCTTTATTCATCCCAGGCCAAACCGGAGACCACCCAAATGTTGTGCAATTGAGTGCATGATCGCACGCACTGGAACACCCACCCCAGGGAAAACCACTGAGGAATCAAAAAGGAATGAGCATTCCTTGGATGGATCTCCAGGGAATCATGTTAGGTGAACAAGCCAATTCCAAAAGTTATTTACTCCATGATTCCACAGGTGTAACATACTAGAAATTACAAAATTGCGGAAAGAGAGAGATTGGCTGTTGTCAGGGGTTAGGGATGGGAGAGAGGACAGTGTGGCTATCAAGGGGTAACAGGACGGAGCTCGTGGTGACCACACAGTGTAGTATCATGGTTGTGGTGGTGCTTACGCAAGGCCACACTGCATGGCGTGGTAACACCACATGGAGAGACACACAACAAATAAGTGCATATCTAATGGTGAAATTGGGATAAGTGTATGGATTGTACCAACAGCAGTGTCTTGGTGTAGATACAGCACTATTGTTCCATAAAATGTTAACACTGGGGACAGGTGCACAGAACCTCCCCAGACATTTTTTTTTTTTTTTTGCAACTTCTGGTGAATCTATGATTATTTCAAATTAAAAAGTTATAAAAAAAATTTTAAATTAAGTAAAAGGCCTTTCTGAACATTATCATTAATCATTTTAAGCGCACCTTAAAGTATTTACAGACGTGATTCCCTTAGGTATTCCTTTTTCTATTAATTCAAATTTTGTGCATACAGAATTCAGGAAGGTGACACTTTGCTACAGGAAAGAGGACATTCACATACATTTTAATGAAGTTTACAAAAATGACAAATATCTTACATATTTTAATGCCACGTGTTTTTTCAGACAACAAATGATATTAACAGCTGCAATGATAATGAGACGACTCTTTACTCAAATTGTTTTTTTCATAGAAAAGACATTGGCAGTGGGAAGCCAATCCACAGCCAGGAAAGGAACGGCCTACATTTCCAGTGGGAAGACCTACAGTCACCGTAGTCTATTTGGTAGAGTCTGCACTTCCATTAAACTCACTTACCCTAATGGATAGAACTTTAGTACCAAAGGAAGCAAAAGTCACCTGCTTGCCCAATGAGATAGAACATTATACTTTTCAGCTGTCATAAGTCCAGCTGTGAGGTGCTAGGTGCTGGTGAAGGCCTATTTAGACTGATTAGAGGATCAGAACAGAAACCCTAAATAGGGGCACCTGGGTGGCACAGCGGTTAGGCGTCTGCCTTCGGCTCAAGGCGTGATCCCGGCGTTGTGGGATCAAGCCCCACATCAGGCTCCTCCGCTATGAGCCTGCTTCTTCCTCTCCCACTCCCCCTGCTTGTGTTCCCTCTCTCGCTGGCTGTCTCTATCTCTGTCAAATAAATAAAATCTTTAAAAAAAAAAAAAAAGGAAACCCCAAATAGACTCACGTGCCATATGAGCATACTGCAAGTGATAAAAGCAGCATTTCATATAGTTTGTGGCATTACTTAGTAAATGATGTTGGGGCAAGTTTACCATTAAGCAAGGAAAAGAAAACAGTTTTACGGCTGAAAAAACCCACCCATGCACACTCTTGCTGGTACCGAGAAAGCGAGCAGGAGGTCCAGCCAAGACCACACCAACGTGAGGGCTCAGAGTTCAGGTGCTTTTTGAGAGAAACCTGCCTTTTTATATGAAATGTCCCAATTCTTAGTTGATGGCAACCATTTCAAATATTTCTAAAACTGCGTGAGCTGCCTTAACAAATTACCACAAGCTGGGTTCCTAGAACAACAGAGACTCTTTCTCTCACACCTCTGGAGGCAAGGAGTCCAAAATCAAGGTGTCAGAGGGTTGGTTCCTTCTGGAGGCTCTAAGGGAGATTCTGTTGTTAGCTGCCTTCTCCTGGCCTCTGGGTTCTTGGTATTCCTTGGGTTATAGACACATCATTCCAATCTCTGCTTCTCTGTCACATCTCTTATTTCCAAATTTCCCTCTTATTTCTAAAAGGACACTAGTCATTGGATTAGGGCCCACCTTAATCCAGCAGGACCTCACTTAACTTGATTGCATCTGCAAAGACCCTATTTCTAAATCAGGTCACATTCACAGGTATAGGGAGTCCAGACTTGAACATACTCTTTTGGGAAACAAAATAAAGCCACAACACCAAGCAGAACAATCTGCAAGCGCAATGCAGCCCAGGCCAACAGTTTGTCTTACCTGTTTGCTGGTAAAATAAATCGTAGATGGTTTAAAATATTTGTAAAATTAAAAATCATCAGGAAAATATTGAAGCGAATGTTTGCACACTCAAGGCATAAAGACTTTATAAGCACAATTCCAAGTGCAACATTTATACAGAAAAAAAGACTGAAACATTTGACAGATTTAACCAAAAAAATAGAAATATCTCTGTACATTAAAAAAAAAAAAAAAAACTAACATAGTGTGGCGTCTGGGTGGCTCAGTCAATTAATCAGCTCTTGATTTCGGCTCAGGTCATGGTCTCAGGGGCTTGAGACCGAGCCCCGAGTTGGGCTCCGTGCTCAGCTGAGTCTGCTTGAGATTCTCTCTCTCCCTCTCTCTGTGCCCCCACCTCTCTCTCAGTAAACAAATATATAAAATCTTTAAAAAATTAACATAGTAAAAATATAGATCAGGATTAACAATGTTAGAGAAGGCTGAAAACAGTCCATATAAACATGATTAGGATTTCATTTTATTGATTTATAACCCTCAAAAGAAAAATTTGCATAGGACCATAACAGAAAATTAACAAAAGAGGAAACACAAATGTTCCATGGATATATGAAAACGTGTTGAACGTTACTAGCCATCAACGCGCTGTAAATACAAAGCAATGACAAAGCTTTTCCTCCCCATCAAATAAATCAAACTTAAAATCCAATCAACAAACCGACGAATCCCCCGTGGTGACAAGAGGGGGTGGGGGTACGGGCACCATCACACACTGCCTGTAAAACTGTAACTTCTCCAACCCTTCTGGAGTCAGTTTGCCATCTGGTACCGAAAGCCTTAAAAACGCCCATCTTTCTAATCAACAACATTTTTCTTCTGGAAATATACTCTAAATCAGTAAGCGAGGAGACTAATGTTTGAACGAGGCTATTCATCGCAGCAATGTTTAGAGCTGCAAAAACGTGGAAGCAGCCTAAACATCGACTAGGAGGGGTTTCCTGGGAAATAGGGTCTGAGACAGAGCTTTCGGGTGGTTCCTGGGGGGCTGCTCGCAGGAGCAAGTGGGGAAGGGAGGCCGGGAGCAGGACGAGTGGAAAGGCGGGTTGCAGTGTGTCACACTGGCCTGGAAACCTCAGCCAGGATCCCAGGAGGCGCTCTGAGCAGGGATGGGCCTTCAGAGTTGAACCGAATTGAGACAAGGGTGGGGCTGCAACCTGGTGTCCCTGTATCTATCAGTCAGTGAGTGCGGCTGCCCCAGAAGGAGCTGTCCTGTGGGCCAGGTGCTCTCTGGCTAAGGAAGGGCAGTCCCAGGACTCTGCCGTGAGCTCCCGGCAGCAAAACCTCCCATGCTTTTTCAGTACCTCCTGTGGTTGCCACAAAGGTACACCTGTTGCCAGTTCATAGGGTAAATCACACGCTCTTTCTTCCCCAGCGTTACTGGGGTACAACTGACAGATAAAACTTGCATATATTTAAGATGCGCCACATGATGGTTTAATAAACGCACTGAATGTGAAATGATCACCACAACCAAGTGTGTGTGATAAGAACACTTAAGATCCACCCTCTAAGCACATTTCAAGTATGCAACACGTGGTGAACGAAAGTCACCATGCTGTACATTAGAACCCCAAAACTTATTCATCTTATGACTGAAAGTGGTAAGTCACATTTTTCGACATTCCTCGGTAAGATTAGGCGAAATTCAGTTTCCCACAATCTGTATTAATTACTGTGGGAAAGACTTACAGCAAAGTGTGCGGTGATAAAAAGCAGTTAATCAACAACTGTTTACTTATTGGGAACCTACTGTATGCCAGATGCTATTCTAGGAATTAGAGCAGATAATTGGAAAGGAAGACAGTCACCCAAAGGTGACTTCACTCTGCGGGGGGGGGGGGGGGGGGGACAGGTTGTGCACTTGATGATGTTTTTGTTATGTTAAAATAAAAGAACATACGCAAAGAAGTTTACATTAATATACACACAGTCATGTCATAGTAATAATTTATATAAAAATTGGAAAGAATAACCACTAAAATGCTGTCACCCCAGTTGGTGAGAATATGGATAATTTCTTTTGAAATCTGTGTTTTCACGGATTACTTTTGAAACAAATGAAGGAGAATGAAATAATGCTTTTAAAAAGGAGAAGTATTTCTCTTTTAACCGCCTTTTATACACTGGAGGAAACCACAGTCCTAGTACTTACTCCAACTCTATCTCAAAATTGTAGTGCCACTAGAAATGTTGGAATTATTGGCCCATGAAGCTTTAGGCACCGGTCCTATTGCCAGCTTTAAGTCCTACAAAGTCACTGCACGCAGACAGGCATCATGGAGGCAGATTCCAGGGAACAGGTAAATCTTTCTTCTGAAGAACAGAAGTAAATTTGTAGAAATGACTATTTTCACTGGGTCCACAAAATGCCATGAGGTTACCTTCAGTGCACAAGGGCTTTGATTTCGAGGTAGGTCTATGCCTGCTTTCCTAAAGAGACAGGACACGCTACTTCGGCAAGGATTATGGGAGTAAAGAGTGTTGACTGTTAGGGGCATAAAAACCAATGAAAAAAATAATACGAGAGAGTTAAGAGTACACGGCAAAGAAAATGCTGTTAATGAAAAGTATCAAGACTAAAAGTATATGGTAAGGGCACCATCTTTGTCGGCCAACTGGTTTTAATGGATGATCTGAGAATGAGTCAAAGGTTGATTTTGTTTCACTCTTTTGTGCCCAGATGAGCAAATTAAAAAAGAAAATAGTGACAAAGAAAGGAAAGCAACAAAAGCAACAAAATTTTCCCCAGAACATTGTGTGCATATCCTGTCAAATTCACAGAATAATGTAATAAATATGTTTGACTTCAAAACTTGGATGGATTACTTGTATGGATGCAGACATTGGTGTAAGACAGTGGAAAGTCACACAGCTAAGGATAACTGATTCACCTTCGCGGTTCATGCGGAATCCAAATGCTTCATTGTTACCAGAACCAACGTTTTCCCTGGAAAATAATGTCCGATTTCCTTTCGCATTTGAAGTAAAATCCCAGTTACAAATCCCAGTTACAAAGAAACTTCATGGACCTTCATGCTCCTTTCAAAACACCTGGAAATAATTTTTATTACTGTTTTCATGCTTCTGCATTTCTTGTGTGAATTTCCACATAATAGAAGGAACCAAATCATTTATTTCTCAACGTATGTGAGATGACAACTTGTTATATAGAAGGAAAGACAAATACAAGTTTTGAAACAAAAGACACTTGGGTTTTGGAAGCCATTTGTAAGAGTTTTTTTAAAAAAAAAAAGACAATACAGCAAATTGTGCCAAAATAAATAAGTTTCCTCCGGTTCCATCTCATAATCATTTATCAAGAATCTATTTCACACTAGTCACTGTCTTGTGTTCAGGGAATTCAAAGACGAATAAGATACATTCCTAAGAAGCGTATGTATTAGTGTGGTAGACAGATACATAAACAAATAGATCATTTTGACAAAACGCGCAAGTGCCATAGTAGATGTATCAATTGAGTTGTAAGTATTCAAACAAGAGAATTTTTTTTTAAAAGATTTTATTTATTTATTCGACAGAGATAGAGACAGCCAGCGAGAAAGGGAACACAAGCAGGGGGAGTGGGAGAGGAAGAAGCAGGCTCATAGCGGAGGAGCCTGATGTGGGGCTCGATCCCATAACGCCGGGATCACGCCCCGAGCCGAAGGCAGACGCTTAACCACTGTGCCACCCAGGCGCCCCTCGAACAAGAGAATTTTTTAAATCCACACAGAACATCTTTCTAATCAAGTAAGAAACAAGAAGATAGAGATTTTAGAATATGTGTGGCAGGCAGAATCATGGTCCCCAAAGACGTTCATGTCCTAATCCCCAGAGCCTATGGATCTGTCAGGTTCTATGGCAAAGGGGAATTAAGGTTGCAGATGGAATTTAAAATGTCCAGGGAGGCTACCCTGGATTATCCTGCCAGGTCCAAGATAATCATCCTAAAATCCTTACAAATGGAATTGGGAGATGAAAGCAGGGGTCAGAGAGTCAGCCAGAAGGAGGCCTGTCCAGGGAAGAAAGGCACAAAGACATGGAGCCAACCTGGTGGGCTTGGCGGCGGGGGAAGGGGCCAGGAGCCAAGGAGGACAGGCAGCCTCCACGCAGCGGAAGGGGCAGGAGACGGACCCCGTTGGAGCCCCCAGACACAAACATGTCCACGCCAGGACCTTAACCCCGGAGATACCTGCATCAGACTTCTGTCCCCCAGAACTGTCAGAGAAGAAATCTGCACGGGAACAAGACACACCATTTGTGGCGACTTCCTGGGGCAGCAGCAGCAAACGAATGAAATACACAAGAGCACCGAGACCTAAAGCATTCTATTTGGGATCTAAAGTAGTACATTTTCAAAGTTTAAATTGTCTGAGGTCATGATTTAGTCTCAGTTATTTTCTACTTCTCCATTGTGAGCTTCCCGGGAGAGGCGAGGGGGAGGAGCACAGGAAAGGGAAGAAGAAACTCCCAGGGGCCAGGCTGGAGCAGGGCGCGTTCACTGAGGTCACTGGGTCCTCACAAAAGCCCTATATTGTTATTTCACATTTACAGATAAGGAAACCGAGACTCTGAGAACCAAAGGCAGAATGCTGCTATGAGTCTATCAGATTGCACAACCCCTGCTCAATCGCCACCCCACACCCTTTGGAATAAAACCCCAGGCTCCAAAACAGGGTGGGCTGGGGGCTGGGGAAGGCAGGCATCCCACCCTAAGGCCGGCTCGCTCTTCCCTTGGCACAGAGCAAAAGAGACGGTGTTCTGTTCCAATACCATATTTCAGCCATTCTAAGACTCACCTTTTTTCTTTCACTTTTAACATCTGCAATTATGATGCATCTTATACCCAAAAAGCATTACCACGACGCTTGGCAGCAATGTGTCTTTCTCGGTGACACATAAAGTAATGGTGTGTCTTAGAGTGGAGGTTTCTTTGGGTTGGTGAGTTAGGACAGCACACTTCCCCAAGCTCTGCACTGGACTGTACGTCCCAGGGACAGCAATCCCCACCCTTCCCCAGGAATACAAGCCAATGTTCATTATTTTCAATATCAGGAAACATGTCACGTTTCACCAAAATCCCTCATGCCCCAGCTGAAGTTTTCATGCTGCTGTGAATGGTCGTCATTCATTCTTCCATAGTGCACACTCTGTGAGCTAGGAGCCTCGGAAGGACACAAAGCAGGTGGAAGATGGGGCCTCTACCCTCAAAAACCCATACTAGAGGTAAAACTAAATGGGAAGCTGCATAAGATAGTACATAATTAAGAACCTAATTGCACCAGCAACCACATACGGAGATACGATTAACGAAAACCAAATGCTTTTTCATTTTGTTTTGTTTCTTATTTTGTTTCTGTTTTTGTTTTTTAATATGGTCTCATCATCGAGCTTGGTTCATTAAGCTCATTAAAAGTTCATACAAACACATCTTTTCCTGAAGGTTTCACCTGGGGCATCAAGTAACCTAGTCGGTTCAGTTGTGTGCCCCGAAAAGCTGTGCTCAAATCCTAACCCCAATACCTGTGAAAGTGACCTTATTTGGAAACAGAGTCTTTGCTGATGTGATCAAATTAAGATAACGTCAGACTTGATGAGGGTGGGCCTTATAGCCAATGGCCGTTGTCTGGACAAGAAAAAGGGGAGGGAGATTTGGGTACAGAGACCAGAGGAGGCACAGAGAAAAGGCTTCTCTGCAGAGATCCCAGATCTCCCCCAGCAAAAGGACTTCCAAAAGACCCTCTGGGAGCTTGACAACCCCCCCCTCTCCGCCCCGCATCCAGAGGGGTCTGGTGCACAGTGTCTGACTCCAATCTGCTAGGTAGGGAATACCCAACAGCCTAGCTAGGTGCTTTGGGGATCGTAACAGACTGAATGTTGTATTTCCCCCAAATTCTTCTGTTGAAATCTAACTGCCAAAGTGATGGTATTAGGAGGTGGGACCTTTGGGAAACAATTAAGTCATGGGGGCAGAGTCCTCATGAATGGGATTCATGCCCTTATACAAAAGACCCCAGAGAGCTCTTTTGTCCTATCTGACAAAAGGAAGTAGGAAGACAGCCATCTAGGAGAAGCAGAGCCCCACCAGACACGGAATCTGCTGGTGCCTTGATTTTGGACTTCCCAGCCTGCAGAACTGTGAGAAGTAAGTGTGTTTTATAAGCCACCTAGTTTACGGTATTTTTGTTATAACAGCCCAGACAAAGACAGAAATCGGTACTGAAATGTGGGGGTGTGGTTGTAACAAATATTTAACACTGTAGATGCAGGCTGGGAAACTTGGCAGTGGGTAGGGGCTGGGGGCGTTCTGAGGTGCACTCCAGGAGAAGCCTGAATTGCTATAAACAGACCGTTAAGGGTGATTCTGGTGAGAGCTCAGAGAGAAAAGGAGGAGGCTGTAGAGAAAGCCTCAGTTTTCTCAGAGAAAACCAAAGTGTTCTGGAAATCCTAGGGGTTTCCTCTCCCATCGCAAACCTAGAGGGCAAGGGCCTAGCGGTGCAGAATGATTTCAAAGGAGGGGTGTCAGCCTGAATGGTCTAAGGCAGTCATAGGAGTGGTCTACCTCACAGAGACGATCAAGAACGGATGCATGAGCGTCTTGTATGGATGGATGTGAGCCAGGTGGGAGGAAGGGCCTGTTGAGCCTTCCAATCCTTCCAGGAGGACCATCTCCTGGAGCAACAGAACTGCAAATGGGAGAGAGTCCATATGGAACAGAATGTGCAAAAGAAGTTGGGGGCAGAGGAGGAGTGGACAGCTCAATGATCCAAGCTGGAAATGCAAGGGAAATGCAAACGAGAGGTGGCCGGAAGTACCTGTCACATAAGGCCCCTCTGGTTGCAGTGTATATATCTTCACAACAAAGTAAAGAAAAAAATTAGAAATGACATTATTTATTAGGAAAGTCCACAAAGAACAAGATTCTAATGTGAGGATGCAAAAACGATGGGGCATATTGGACTCGAGCCAAAGAGAGAAAGGAGTGGTATTGGGGGAGCAATGTGGGACAGACCACTTCATTGTCATGAATATGTGACAAGGTTTTTCCTGTGAATAAAAAAAACTGGCTCAGGTGCCAAGATACAATCCATGGAAACAAAAGGATTTAACCTAAGTCTAAAGCCATTTTTCTCAAAGCAAGGCTCTGATAAATTTTTGACATGTCTTAAATAACTCCCTGAGGATAATTCATCAATTAAATGTTTGAAAACACAGTAAAGCCATTATCAATCGAATTAGTTATGACTGACTCAGACTTGGTTGGGGCTATGAACATGATGGGAATACTAAGCTGAAGGTGACAATGTCATCTTGGAGAATTTATCATTATTTAAACTAGAGTTTCTGAAGTCTTACTTATGTCTCCTTAGGCCGTATCAGCCTGGGCATTCATGGAGTCACAGAATAATAAAATTCCCGTTGGCCCCGCATTTTATCCCAACATACTTGACATTATGGGTCCTTTTCTTCTTAAAGATATTCAGTGGAGAGCTCCATTTATACCTCTAAATGTCTATGATTTCAATTTCACATTTGTTGGCCAATTTTGTTGCTAAATATTTGTTGATAATTTCAAGTCGTCCAAACTCTGGAATTAGATAGGCAATGATTGGCTCTGGCTTAACTCATAGAATCTAATCACCCTGGCTTCCACGTCCAGAACAATTTGATCCCAGGACCCAACAGATGCAACTTTAAACCACCCTTAGGAAACTGTGAGAAATTCGGAATGTGAAGGAAATGGGTCCAAAAGATAGGGATGACAACTCTTGATCCTGTTTGGATTGAGTGGTAAACATGGCTCTCAGGAACTACAGGACTAGGTTCGAAATGAACTCCTAGCAAAATGTTAAATCAGGTTGTAAAACAGATGCTTTGTGACAAAAGGGAGAGCAGAGGTCATGAGGAGCCTATTCAAACTCACTAAAAACAAATCCTTCAGTGCTCACATTATTGCTCCTGGAGATTGAAAAGATAAACAGATAGGATCCAAAGGATGCTGAGTCTAGGAAGTATTAATTTCAGAAAGGCATTTCATAGAGTAATGCAGTAAGGTGCACAGACAAAGTCTGGGAGTAACCCAGACTTAGGGTTAATCAACCAGAGAAGTGACCCAGGGTCCTCTACTCAAGCCCATCCTGTTCACCATTCCAGTTAATGACTTAGGTGAAGGTTCAGAAGATGGTTATACCAAAATTGCAGAGGAAATGAAAATGCTGGTTATAGAGAAAAGCACCAGAATCAACAATATCTGGAGAAACTTAAGTGAGAGACAAAAACTAGCAAGTGAAATCTATTATTATCAGTGGTTAGCAGCAATAGGAGTAATAACAAGAGTAATATTACTAATAAAATATTATAATAAAGGTAAAGAGCAAATTTAAGGGTAAAAATAATTGCACAAGGATAGAACTGGAAGAAAACTGGAAGTTTATATTTTCTTAAATTTGGATTTAAAATTAAGTATATATTTAATATTTACCATCTCTACGTCATACCTAATTTTTTTTTAAATAAGAGCTTTAGAAGTCTCATTGTATTCTATATTGCTCAAGACACATTTTTTTGTTGTAATCACCAGTTGGAGAAGAACATTCCCAAACTGTAATGATTCTAGAAGTGTATAAACAGGATGGTAGAATATAGAATGTATAGCCAGCAAGAACCTTGAAGACCACAATCCCAACATGAACAAATTGAGAATATCAAGATCCTAGAAGACTGAGATAATACCACCATTTTATCAAAGCTCACCTAGAACCCAATCTATGCATAGATCACATAAAGAATATTTGCAAGAATTAAGACTGTATAACCTGGAGAAAGGAAAACATTGATGGTGGGGTGGTGAGAGGGGCCATTACCTAATAGAAAAGTCATCAAGTAAATTGAGAGGGAAGATTCAAGACCAAGGGTATGAGTTACAGCAGGGAGGTGAGTTAGAACTTTATACTAGTGAGAACTGTAAACAGTGAGAGTGGCTCATCTTTCCATGAGGAAAGCCCAGGGTCACCGGGAATGTTCAAAGAATGAGTGGTCACTTACTGGGAATGCCGTAGAAGAACTTACAACACTGAACAGAAAAGTGGAGGCCATCAAACTGCCCGATTCTGAATTTCACAAAACCTTGGAGCCTGGCCTAAAGTCACCAGCTTTTTACTGTGCACAGTAAGGGTATTAAGAAAAACAACCACCAAGTACAATAATTGCACCTCATTCAACACGAGAAATTTCAACCCCCAAACTTAATTAAGCTCACAATCAAGGACTTTCCTCTAAATTGAAACAATTTGGCTTTATTTTCCTCATTCCACCATGGATTGGTGAACATTTACTCATTATGGAAGATTGTATTTTCCAAAGGCCCTCCGATTATATCCATTCCACATGCTTTTCTACAATATGACATTAACTCTCCTCCCATTGAGTGACGGATTCTGCGCTCTTCCCCTGGGCCTGGGTAGACCTTCATGGCGGCCTTACCAATGAAGTATGGCAAAAGGGAGACTCTATGACTTCTACCACTCGGTCATTAAAAAATGTCGTGGTCAACCTCTATGACATCGGCCAAAGCAACCTTTTTCATGAGACATCCCCAAAGGCAAGAGAAACAAAAGATAAAATGAATTTATGGGACTTCATCAAGATTAAAAGTTTCTGCACAGCCAAGGAAACAGTCAGAAAAACTAAGAGGCAGCCCACGGAATGGGAGAATATATTTGCAAATGACACTACAGATAAAGGACTTGTATCCAAGATCTACAAAGAACTCAAACTCAATACACGAGAAACAAATAAACAAATCAAAAAATGGTTAGAAGATATGAACAGACACTTTTCCAATGAAGACATACAAATGGCTAACAGACACATGAAAAAATGTTCAAAATCATTAGCCATCAAGGAAATTCAAATCAAAACCACACTGAGATACCACCTTACGCCAGTTAGAATGGCAAAAATAGACAAGGCAAGAAACAACAATTGTTGGAAAGGATGTGGAGAAAGGGGATCCCTCCTACATTGTTGGTGGGAATGCAAGTTGGTACGGCCACTCTGGAAAACAGTGTGGAGGTCCCTTAAAAAGTTAAAAATTGAGCTACCCTATGATCCAGCCATTGCACTACTGGGTATTTACCCCAAAGATACAGACGTAGTGAAGAGAAGGGCCATATGCACCCCAATGTTCATAGTAGCAATGTCCACAATAGCTAAATCGTGGAAGGAGCCGAGATGCCCTTCAACAGATGACTGGATTAAGAAGTTGTGGTCCATATATACAATGGAATATTACTCAGCTATCAGAAAGAACGAGTTCTCAACATTTGCTACAACATGGACGGCACTGGAGGAGATAATGCTAAGTGAAATAAGTCAAGCATAGAAAGACAACTATCATATGATTTCTCTCATCTATGGAACATAAGAACTAGGATGATCGGTAGGGGAAGAAAGGGATAAAGAAGGGGGGTAATCAGAAGGGGGAATGAAACATGAGAGACTATGGACTATGAGAAACAAACTGAGGACCTCAGAGGGGAGGGGGGTGGGGGAATGGGATAGACCGGTGATGGGTAGTAAGGAGGGCACGTATTGCATGGTGCACTGGGTGTTATACACAACTAATGAATCATCGAGCCTTACATCGGAAACCGGGGATGTACTGTATGGTGACTAACATAATATAATAAAAAATCATTTAAAAAAAAAATGTCATGGTCTTTCACCTTCTTCTCTGGCTTGGGGCACTCGCCCTGGGAACCCAACTGTCACGCTACAAGGAAGCTCAGGCCACACGGAAAGGGCAGGCATGCCTATGTTTTCCAACCAATGCCCAGATGAGGTCCCAGACAAGGAAGGAAAGTAGGAAAATAGAGGTTTGAGGTATCTAACTCATGAGAGAGAGATCTCAAGAGAAATGGCTCTACACTTGTCAGAGAATAAATTCCATTTTAAAACAGCCACTATGTGGGACAGCCAATTTGGACAGCTCAGTGGTGGCACAGATGACTCAAGATGAATTCCGCCCTCCTAGAGCGACATTCAAGGCCATGAGTGGCCATGCGTAGATGGTATAAACAATTTCATATAGTTATAAAAACATCCAAGCTCATTATTGTCTAAGACTCATAATGTAAATATATGTTCTCATTTTTATAGAGAAAGATCCTGAGGCTCAAAGACTGTGCACGACCTGTCACTTCTCACACAGGTGGTCAGTGTTGGCCACACCCAGGGTGAGCAGTCGGGGCAGCTGTCATGGTCCAGTCGTGTTACAAGGCCTGCCAATGCATGAGCACCACCACCTCCCCTCTACTGAGCAAGGCCACACAGCTGACACAGATTTGTTCCAGTAGCCTCCTCAGGGGAATAAAGAGCAGACATGCATAAATAAATAAACCTCAGGCCTGATGTCTTGTCTTTATTCAAAACCAAAAAATGATTCTTTTTTTCCCCCCTTTCTTTCTTCTCTGGGGCCCTCTTAGTGCCTGCCCACCTCTCTGGGCATAGGCCTGCCCTTCTGGCTCCTGTATGGTCGAACCACTGTGACATGAAGAGTCCGTGTTCCCTTCCCGTTGCGTCTTGTTAACCGCGGTTGCTGCTAAGCTGACTTGTCTGATTTTTCACTGTCCTTGCACGTTGGGTCCTCCTTCCTGGCAGGGGCCTGCTTTTCTTGGCTTATGCCTACTTTTTTCTAGAGCATTCTTCCACTTGGACAAACTTATATTTTCTTTTCCTTCCCATGTGTAAATAGCAGCACCTGGACAAGATCTCAAATTTTTCTAATTTCTGATTACATTCTCTTTCTACTTTATTGCAAAGTTTCATGATACATCACACGAATTTTGTAAGAAAGGTAATTCCACAAATACTCACTGAGCACCGGGCTCTCTGCTAGGAGGCGGGGAAACTGACATAGTTAGCTCAAGGATCTTTCAGTCCAGGGGGTAAAGCAGACGTGCAGGCAATCACAATAGTGTGTGTTAAATCACGTGATAGGCAAAAGCACAGAATACTACAGCAACACCCAACCAGTCTTGAGAATCAGGAAGAACTCACCCAGCTCAGGGGAGGGGTAGTTTGATACTTGGGGAGGTATGCTCCCAGCAGAAGGGACGATGCCCATGGAGAGTGGGAGGGCACCCCCCACGCACACAGGAGAGCTGTGTGTCTTCACTCTGACAGGCTCGAGGCACTTACAGGTGAAGACTGGAATTTAGGCTGATGGCAATAGGAATCAGAAAACGGCCCAGAAAGATGTAAAAATAGATCAAAGGTTTATTCCACAGAAGGAGATGGGCAAACGATAATGATGAGGACATAGTCCCTGGCTGCAAGGAGCTCATCACCTACTGGGAGAGACGGATACATTAACAATCGCTACAGAACAATTCATTCAGTTCTAAATATAGGGCGCACACAGGGCTGGGGGACCCAGAAGAGGAAGCCATTAGCACTGCCTGGGAGAGGAAAGAAAGGCCTTGTGTAGGTGACAGTTGAGCAAGATGAGGGATGAGTGGGTGGCCAGCAGTGCCGGCAGAGGGGGGTGGACCTTCGCGTGGGACCAGAAAAGGCCACTCCAATTCATAACGCAATATTAAGTGAACCAAATGTTCGCCATTCTCTTTACATTTCAAAGCCTCAGGAATTTGTCTCCTGCTATAAGAGATAGCAAACGTTACACTGTAACTGACTGCTCTCTTCTCAAGGATTTTGAAGGTTTGTTTGCGGAAGACACTCTATCTGGTGCATTCTAGAAACAAAAGAGGCTTTTCAGAGGTACTTGCAGAACCAGGAAGTTCTGACTGCTCATTTCTAGGGGCTATGTCCTCTGAAGCTTTGCGGCGTAATTACACAATCAGGAGCAAGTAGGACTAGTGTGGGCTGTACCAGGGTGGGGCACATCTGTACCCACCCTGGTCACTGTGACAAACTGACCCAGAAACCAAGTGTCCAAGTCACAGGCTTAGAAAGAAACTTCCTTCTCTTTAGTGGCATCAAATTTTGCAAAGCACTGAAATGGGGAGAGTACTACACTTCCTGTGTTCTTTGTACAGTCCAACAAATATGTTGCTTAAGCACAGAAAATCGTGGGATACAGGATTCTCTTCTTTTTTTAAAAACACAGCTCAATCTGGGTACACAGACAAGGTGTAAAAGAGCTTCTCTCTCTACTGACAGCTCAACAGCCCCTTTGCTTTGGAGAGAAGTACGATCAGAACAGACTCAGGTTGACTAGATGAGCGGACCTTGAAGGTATGTGGTGGTGGTTGTAGAAATGTTGAAATAGGAACGATACCAACAACTTGAAAGGATGGAGAGTCCTTTATCAGGGAATTACAAACAAAAGATGCAAGAATAGTAATATTAATAAAAGATAATATGAAATTTCACTTGAAAAAGTCAGGGAGTTATTTGGCAATGATGGAAAAAGATAGTATAATCTTTTGGTACTAAATAACATAGTAATAAATACGTATAAGAATAACTCCTAAAATATGCATGAGAATTTGGCAACACCTCAATCACTGTGACATCGTGGTTCTCGACCACAGGTGATTTTGTCCCCTCTGGGACATTTGGTGATGTCTGGAGACATCTGTGGTCATCACAGCTAGGTGGGGGAAGGCTACAGGCAGTAGTAGAGGCCAGGGAGGCCAGGGAGGCTTCGAGGAGGCTGCAAAGCCCAGGACAGTCCCACAACCAAGAGTTGTCTGTGCAAAACGTCCACAGTGCCAAAGAGCACAGATGCTGAGGACGGAGAAAGGCAAAGTGCAGCTGCAAATACAGACGGGTGTGGAGATTGCCATGTCCTGCATGGAGCTGTGTCCCCCAAAAGTTCTGTTCAAGTCCTAACTCCAGTGCATGTGACCTTATTTGGAAATAAGGTCATTACAGATACAATCAAATTCAGACAATGTTGTACGGGAGTCTAGAGGCCCTCATCCAATAACTGGGGTCTTTACCAGAAGAGGGAAATTTGGACACAGACATGCAGAGAAGAGAGCTCCATGGGACAACAGAAGCAGAAATCGGAGGGATGTGTCACAAGCCAAGGACTGCCGGACACTAGCAGAAGCTCAAGAGGCATGGAGCAGACTCTGTCTCAGAGCCTCCAGAGGGAACCACTCCTGCCGAACCGCTTTGATCTCGGACTTGTAGCCTCCAGAGCTGTAAGAGAGCAAGTTTCAGCTGTTTGAAGCCCCGCAGTTTGTGGTGCTTTGTTACAGTGGCCCCTGGAAACTTCCACGCACACAGAAATCCGTTCACCCCCAAGCTGCCCAGGCCTGTTGCTTCCTTATCATTAATGGCATCTCTGGTTTTCTCCAGTTGTATTTAAGACTGTGCTCACTCAGGAGCCTTTCATTATGACACTTTCCAAATTCTAACTTATTTGATATCTATAGATACATTTCTACCCCAAACTTAGCACCTGGGTGCGAGAACTACAGCCACCTTAATCCCTGTGGGGAAGGTTTCCAGCAGAAGACAAGCAAAAAGTGACCGCAGACTGCAGACCAGGGATGGCTCTTCCAGGCCCTGAGCCACCGTCCCTGCACCTCCGCAGTCTCAACAGCCATTGAGAACATGGGACAGGGAGGACATTTGCAGCGGCAACTTTTTAAAACTTCTGCCTTATATAAGGACCTTGTTCTCGGCTGCCTCATCTGTACGATACTGAACAGGTTAAGACCTGAGGCAACAGAGAGGCTTTACTGGAGGAAAGGGGTCTCAGCAGCACTTGACAGTGTCATTACATGAAACACCCCAAACAGAAAGCCTACAGTTGGCAAAATTGCAAAATAAAGAAACAAATCAAAAGAGGTAGGGGTGTGTGTGGGGGTGGGGGTAGGTGTGTGTGTATGTGTGTGTGTGTGGCTGTGAGGGAGGAAGAGAAGGAGGCAGGGAGAGCGTGGATAAAATACTAAAGCATTTGAGAAGAGAGGGTAAGAAAGATGGAATGAGTTTTCTTTTTTCGATGAAACCTAAATGACAGGTTCCAGACCTTAGCCGCCAAAATGGATTTCCCGCAAATACACGAATACGACGAGAGCCCGTGTCTGTTTAGCTGGGGGTGTTCTGTCCCTTGATCTAGTAATGCTGCTGCTTCCATACAAAAGCCCACAAGCTCGGCAGAGATTCAGGTCGGAAGGACACCGGGGCAGTTAATCACCATCTAGGAAAACAGGGTCACTTGGCATAACTTCACACGCACCCACCTTTTTGCTTAGATATCTGGGTGGTTTCCCTTGCATTTTCCTAAATGTCTAATTCATTTTCTCTGTCAAGAATGGATTCATATTGTTAAGGCTCCTTGATTGCTGTTTCTTAATTAAAAAGTCTTGATTAAAATGTTTTCGTTAAACACATACTGGCAAACTCTCAAATTATTTCAAAACATTTCATTCTTTGCTTTTCCGTTCCCAGTGCTGTCCCAGTCACGCTGTGGGGATTCATTTGTGACTTCGGATTCTTGTCAGGGAGGCATATCCACCAGCCAACAACAGATGGAGGAACCCTGTCAGTCACTGATGATCTCGGCCAAATCCTGAAGGGCCAGCATTTCAAGAAGTTGGTCACCTTCCAAGGTAACCCAAACAAAAAGAAACCAGGAATACCTGCTAGAGTGACAGCTTGCAGTAAGATGAAGGCAAAGTTTAACAGCAACAACAAAATCAAAATTATCTATTAAAAGTTCACCTTATCTTACCATAAAGATTAGGAGCTCTTTTCTTTTATCTCATTATCAGAGAGTCAAAAGGGGTTTAATAAAATTGTGCTAAATTATTTCACTGGGAAAAAAGTAAGAAATTACATAGTCTTTCTGATACAACTCTCTTCCCAGATCCTGAGGTTTACCCATTTAGAGTAAAACTAAAAAATACCTGACTTGCCCTTTATTTGATTCAGCATCTAAACAGACTATATTTACTTTTTAAGAAATAGCAGATCATATGAACTTCAGATATATTAACAGAGGAAAACAATATTTCACCTCTAAATTAGAATATATCTTTTGTTCTCTAAATACCAACAGAATATGTGTATTGTTGCTTACTACACTAAGGGCTAATTTCCAACTAGTTTTAAAAACTTTAATGTTAAAAAAACTTTAATGTTAATTTTCATAAATTGTCAAAGAAGCTGAAATTAAAGTTATCGAGTCATTCCACATTGACAGCAATACTGTTTTTCAGGTTATTTCAAATTGAGTTTGCTGTGATTGACCTTTTTTTATCCAAAAACCGTAGATTCTTCCCTACTTGAAAATCTGCATCCTAAGATAAAAGACATTATCCTTTATGAACTGCTGTAATGCACCAGCACCAATCACACTATTAAATGGCTTGGGCAGATAATAAGAACAAAATGCTGAACCTGTCAGCCCTCTGGTTTTATGGGTCTGCAGACAATAGAAGGCACAACAATGAAAGATCATGTGTTCCTGCACCCAAACACAAAACTGCAGAAACCCAAGTAATAAAGATACATGACAATAAGCCAAAGGGAAACTCTTTCTGCCAATAAGCTATATGGTGCAGTGTGAGACAGGAGATTTTTTTTTCCTTAGGATATAAGTGAAAATGTAATTAGGTTTGTCCTAAGAATTGGCTAACATTTTTCTCCTGTGCTGTGGTTTCTCTTAAAACCGTTCCTTTGTAATGATCCCTTGGCTCATATTAAATTGCAGACATAAATTCAACCAATGGCTACAATGGTTTTAAAAAGGATAGAAGGTATGGGATATTTGCTTGCTTCACTAAATGAACTTAAAACTTTATATATACATTTTTTGATCATTGCCTCTGACTCCTGGAGAATGCCGTTGCACGTTTCTATCTCCACAACAAAATGTTAGCTCCCTTTTTACTTTTATCTGTTTTTAAGCAGAAAAAAAAAGTAAAACCATCCTTTTACACTTATTAGTTTGATTTAAGAACACTGAATAAGCAAAATTATAGAAAATTTATAAATGTTTAAAAGGAAAGAAAAATTACGCTCATAACCCAAGCATAACAATTGTTTCTATTTTGCATATCTTCCACCTTCCTGTCCACAGTTAGTTTCTAGCATAATATAAATGCAAGTTTATATTCTGCTGCTTTTATTTAAAATCATAACAAAACACTTCTGCAAATGTCCACAGATGTAATTTCTACTTGTATAATAGTGACTTACTGCTGTGTGAGATATTTTGTTTCCTCCAATGTTTTACTACTATAGATGCGGTTACAATTAATACCCTTATGCTTCTCGAGCAGGAATGTTTAACCAGAGACTGATAACCTTTCAACAGCAGGTTTGTCATTCCAGCGACGGCGCAGGGGGCGGGGGTGGGGGTGGGGTGGGGGTGGGGGGAGGTTCAGGGGTTGGGGGAAAGGAGGGGGGTTAGAGGGAGGGATGGCACATTGGAAAACTTCAGTGTCTCTTCCATCCTTAAATTCTATGATCCCCTCCACCACCACGATATGCGGAATTCTCCTTGGCACTGTCCTCCAGCCTTTTTCTAATTGTCACAAATTAATTGTCGTAAGGTGATTTCAAATACCTTTTGGGAAAGTCACAGCTAGCATGAAACGAGGCAGTGGAGATAAAGGTCAGCTGGATTTGTTTGTTGTGTGTTCCATGCCTGCATTGCCATTATTACTTTTATACAGCATTAAAGATAAGCTAACATACTTTAGTGATCACAATAAAATAATTTTTAAAAAGCAAATGCACTTTGTACTAAGTATGCTTTCTGTAACTTCTTGTTTTGTATTCTTCTTGAGCAGTAATTGTCATCTCATGGATTTTATTTCTACTCATGGCTAATTATATTTTCTCATTCCTATAATCCAAATAATGTTGCTAATATTTTTTGTTTTTGATTCTCTGAAAATGTTTAAAGAATTCTAAAGCTTTTTATTGACCTAACAGTTCCTTGGTGTCTCACTGTAATAATAAATCCTCAATCAGATGCTTAGCAGGATTTATAAATGTCCAACTTCTAGTTGTGATGGACTAGAAACACCCATTTTAAAGGCTTTTGGCGTCATGATGGAGAAAAACACACTACACATCACTATTTAAGAAGAGGCAGCTAAGGGACCAAATTTCCGTTTTATAGTAAAGATTTCAGAGGAAGTTTTTATTGTATTAAAGACTACCATTTATAAGATGCTGTAAGATTTCTCTCTGGTCTGTTTTTTTTCAAAGTTGCAATCTATTATAACATTAGAACCTTTAAACTCCATGAGAACAGAAGTCTTATTTTCTTGTTCAGTGTAACCACCAGGGAAAACAGTCCAGTAGTTACTCAAAAGTTAAGCACAAAGTTACCATATGACCTAACAGTTCAACTCATAGCCATAAACCTAAGAGAGATGAAAACATATATCCACACAAAAATTTGTACATGAGTGTTCATAGCAGCATTACTCATAATAGACAAAAAGTGGAAAATAACTCAAATGCCCATCAGCTGATGTATCAGTGGACAAAGTATTGTATCTCCAGGCAATAGAATATTATTCAGCCATAAAAAGGAATGAAGGACTGATAGATGCAATACACTGATGAACCTTGAAAATATTATGCTAAGTAAAAGTAGCAAGTCACAAACAGCAACATATTGTATGATTCCACTTATATGGAGTTCCAGAACAGGCAAATCCCTAGAGAGAGAAAGTTGATTACCAGTTGCCAGGGGTTGGCAGGGAAGGTGGAATGGAGAGTGACTGTTAACGGGTATAGGGTTTTTTTTTGGGGGGGGGGCGGTGGAGAAGGGATGAAAATGTTCTGAAGTTAGATAGTGCTGTTTGCACAACTTCGTGAATATGTTAAAACCACTGAATTGCTCAACTTAAAAGGGTGAGTATTATGGTATATGAACTATATCTCAATTCAAAATACATATTAAAAATTTTTAATGACATCATAAAAAAATAATCCTGCCCAGGGGCGCCTGGGTGGTTTAGTCGGTTAAGCGTCTGCCTTCAGCTCAGGCCATGATCCCACAGTCCTGGGATCGAGCCCTGCGTCCAGCTCCTTGCTCAACAGGGAGCCTGTTTCTCCCTCTCCCTCTGCCTGCTGCTCTCCCTGCTCCTTCTCTCTCTCTGTCAAATAAATAAATAAAATATTTCACTAAAAATAATAAGAATAATAATCTTGCCCATTGCCTTGCAAGAAGAAACACATTAAATGAGGAAAAGAGGATTCTTAAGTTATAAACTCCTATATTTTGAGGGCAAATATGTCTTATTCATCTTTGTAAAGCCCAGGAGCTATTACGCTCCCTAGACTGTAGATTATACGCTCTGCATCAGGTAAGAGGCTTCCCATTATTGGTTAAGGAAAATGCAACTCAAACTCACCTAAATAATAGACTAATTATGGGTCCATTTGACTGAGAAAGTCCAGACTTAGACTTCAGAGAAGGCTGGGTCATCAAGGACCCAATTTCTTTCCTTATCTCAATTCTGCCCTTCGTTTTTTTTGGGGGGGGGCTTAATTTAATTATGTGACAGAGAGAGACACAGCAAGAGAGGGAACACCAGCTGGGGGAGTGGGAGAGGGAGAAGCAGGCTTCCCGCTGAGCAGGGAGCCCGATGCGGGGCTCGATCCCAGCACCCTGGGATCATGACCTGAGCTGAAGGCAGACACTTAACGACTGAGCCACCAGGTGCCCCTCAATTCTGCTCTTTTTAGCCAACTTTAACCCTTAACTGGATTCCTTCTTGTTCCTAAGATGGCATCCAGTAGTTTCGAGAGCTACAAGCTTCCTTATTTAAGTCTCTGGTAACTTACTCAAAGTCCAGGAAGTGATAACTCTTGGTCTTTGTTGGGCTGATTTAGGTCTTGCACCAAAACAAAATGAGTTGCTGAATCCAGCAAGATGGTGTCAAAGAATAAAGCAGATCAGCCCAGAGCTAAGAAGCAAAGCTGGGGTAGTTTTCGTGGTGTGAAAAAGAGAGCCACTCATTCAAAACCCCACCAGAAGAGAAAGGGAGAGAGACACAAGAACAAAGGGGTATTGATTCCAATTAGGAGGGCTTCTAAGCTCCGAGTGCTGATTATCTGGTGGTTGGGGGGTGGGTTGAAAATTCCTCCTGTTGCTGTGTTGTTCCTTAAATTTATGGGACAGAGTGCAAGTGTGCTTTTCTGAAAGATCCCAAGTAAGAGACTTCAGACTCTGTAGCAGGAGCGTTTAGGTGCAAAAGCAGGGCTTGACAATGATATGTATATTTTAAAAAACAATGGCAAGCCCTTGTTGGAAGCCAATCAATCTCACCAGTGTGGCTCTTCCGTCAGAAAGAGTGAAGAAACGGTTGTTGGAGAGGGAGCGTGTGCACTGTGCTTGGAACGCAACCACTGATGAATCCGGAAAACTAAGATAGGAGGATGACCCAACAGCAGTGTAGGAAGGTAGATGGCCCGGGGTGTGTGGGAAGCCCCAGATCTCTTGGAAACAGTTTTCTAGGCAAGAGACAACCAAAAAAATGTACCAGTTCACCTCAAGGAATTCATGTACAGATACTCTCCTCCTTTTTAAGTTTAGAGATTTGTAGCTTAAAAAACGACCGGATGCTGTCAAGTAGCGAGATAATTCTTTACTTGTTAACCAGGGTAACGAGGAGTACATTTTCATAGGAGAGATTCTTTGTGTTGGCAAGAACATAAGAAACCCTAGAGCGAGAGACTTTTTCAGGAAAAACTGTCCAGAGCAATTTCCAAATGACTGAAGTCTCCCCATCGAAAGGGACATACATGACCAAAATCGTCTCTCTTCATTTTACGACAGCCATTGTGCTTCCTGTTTCCAAGATTTTTCCAAGTGTAAAACTGATTTTTCAATTATTGAGTTTTTTCCAGCATATGGACAAACACACTAAGAGTTAACGAGTTTGTTGTCATGCTATTCCACGACCTTCAGAGCACAAGCTCCCAAGTCCAAGAGAACAAAGCCTTTCTCTGCGGCTCACTGGCTAAGTGACCCGGAGCCTGAACCCTCCATCCTGTCCCCTTCAAAGAGCACTGACAATACCCTCCCTCATAATGGGTTGCACTGAACGTCAACTAAAATAATGCCTATAAACCACTTGGTCCGGTGCCTAGAAACACCACCCAATAAATACTGTTTCTATGTTATGATTATGAGAGTTCAGAGGAAATGTGTTCCAAGCACTTGAAATGCAATCATTTATTTAAATGAGCCACAAGGCTCTAAGATGTGTACATCTGAGAAAGGAGGCAGAACTTCCTTCATCGATCAGATGCAGAAACTAAGGACAGAAGGGCCACATATCTCAGAGAGAAATGCACAGCTAGACACTTACCGATTGCCTATAGAGGCTAAAGCTGCCAGTTCAGAAGAACATTAATTCTTGGAGCCACTGACTAACTAGTAGAATGATAGAGACCCGGAAAGTCCAAAGAGGACAAAAATCAAGCCAAGCAATTATTTAATGATCTAGTTAGTTAAAACAGATCTCACAGACTCCTTATAAAAGTAATAACGATAAGAGCCCACATACAGTTTTTTTCCAGCCACTGGAATGATTCATTGTCATGTCTCGACGCATTCCATAGATTGACTCAGTAGACATTCCACATATTGACCCCATATATTGACTCACGGTCTTTACGGCAGCCCTTCCAGATGGGGACCCCATGGAACTGAGTAATCGAGAGACTGAGAAGGGCAAGTTTGGGATGCAAACCCTGGCCACATGTCTCAGTGTCCACCATTGCCCTCTTACCCTCCATGTACCCTCCTGCATGGCCCACGATGGTAGCCACCAATCATCTGTAGCCATATTTAAAACTTAAATGAACTGACTTAAAATCAAATAAAATTACAAATTCAGTTCTTCAACTGTACTAGCCACAATTTAAGTGCTATCAATAGCCACACGTGGCCCATGGCTTCCACTGGACAGTGCAGACAGAACCTTTCCATCACCACAGACACTTCTCCCACTGCCTTGTGCTCCTGACCATGACACTTCACTGTTCTGAGGACTTTAGCGGTCTGTCTGCTTTGCCTGTCTATTGTCATAGTCTCACTTGAATTAAAAAAAAAAAAAATCAGGTTATTTCATTCTCTATGAACAAGCAGCTTACGCGGGGCCTACAGTTTACACAGCTAATGTAGCAAAGCAATGAGAAAACACATTCCCTGCCCTGAGAAACTTAGAATCTACTTGAATAATGAATGATTTCTCTGAGGCCTATCACAAGTGGATAATGCTGTATTCTGGTGGGAAAACAATGTAAAGGATAGTAGAAAGGCATCACATTATAGGCAAATCCAACTCATAATACTAAACTGTTTGCCAAATACTTTCTTGCACTCTTGTTACTTAGAACCGTGAACGCGTTCTCCCACAGAATCATCAACACACATGGTGATTAGTTCCTCGTCTCGCCTGACCAAAGCCTATTTAACCGGGGACTCCCCTGAGGCATGGTATCATTTGTTCTTACAGGACCTTTCATCAGCTGTACACTGAGAACATGGAAACCGAGGACCTCTGAGGTACGTTCTGGCTCGAAAATCCTTTGTAATAGTGGTCCTTCTGGGAGGAGGATTTTGCATCTAAGTAACCCCAAAATTAAACTCAGGGAGGAGTCAAGAAAACACGACAGGCATAGGGACGAAGTGGAGGGTCGCTTGTGCAGATCCCATGGGAGAATCAAGCTGCACACTGTCTGGGATCTTGGATCCTTAACCAAAGTCAAAAACCCTGGAGGTGATAGGAGTGCTTGGTGCTGGCCATGCGTTTCCATTCAGCATCTTTTCTCTCTACTCTTCTTTCCACCTTCTGTGCTTATATTCTGCTCCTTCCTGTCTTCCACCTCCATCTGAAAGTGGTGTCACAGACTTTTCGGGATGTAAGTTTTTCATGATCTATTATGAGAATCAGGGACTGTGTCTTCCTTCACAGCCCCTCCTCCTTTTCTTCCCCCACCACCATTTCCCGTTCCTCCAGCTACCATCATGGGGAATTTTTTATATGTCAAAGCGTCCCACGACGTGTTTCATTCCTATCATCTCATTTAACCTCAGAGCAGCCCCATCTGGCAGGAGGACAAAAGCCACTTACAGAGAGAAAAACAAGGTCTACTTCACCCAGGCCACATATTAAGAGGTGGACTCAGGTGTGTCTCCAAGGACGCAAGGACGTTGCCTTGTCGCTGCAGGGGCCCCCCCGCAGTACCCTCCAACCAGGATTGCCTGGGACGGTGGGAAGAGCCTTACTAAGGAAATTGAAAAACCTGGTTTTCATCCTGGAATACCAGGATAACTTCAACTCTTATCTGCGGGAAATTATTGAATGTCTCTGGATTTCAGGTCTCTTACTTATAAAATGGGGAGTTGGGGTAGAGGATTTTTGAGGTTACTTCCGGCTCCAAACAAGGGTGCTGTGATACCAGTACATGAATATTTTAACTTTCCTCCTAAGTACATCACTTCTGCCGCATTCTGACAGATGACAACTAGTGTTTACTCATCGTCACTATGAGTCAGGCATTTTACATGCAGTATCTCATTCAATCTTTATCACAACCTTATAAAGTAAATACCACTGTGGAGTAAATTCATTTTATGATTCTGAAACCGAGGCCCCAAGTCTGAAGGACAGAGGCCAGACCCAAAGTCAAGGCATCTGTGTCTCTACCGAAAGGCCATGCACTGGCTCCCAGAGGGGTCCACAGCTCACACCCACCAACCCTGCGGTCAGACGCCAGATGCTGCACTTTCCATAGTACGCAGGTATCCAGCACGCAAGAGTCGCAACGCGTAAGTAGATTAACTCTCAGGCGGGAGAAAAAGAAAAGAACAGAGAAAAAACAAAGAGACTTTGATGAGCACCCTCCTAATAGACTTTGATGTAGCAGGCACACTCAACTTTTACCTGTCTCATTTACCCTACAGAATTAACTTTTATTTTGAATTAAGCTGACTTCTGTGAATCTTTTAAAAATCTTATGACAAACACTGACTGTAATAGCTCCATGAAGCTTAAAATCCCTAATACAGTTTGTTTTTTTTTTTTAAACTGGCATTTCTCTCTACCAGTTTAACATATTTTTTTAAGGGTGAAGGCAAATCCTGGCTCAATAATACCATCCAGGAATGAACCTTTAGCCTAGCCACACCTTAACTGACTAAAGTCCTTGAACATGAACAGCCTCATACAGGACCTGAGTCCCACCCATATTTGGCGAACAATAGTGGTATATGAGGGCAATTAAGATATTTCTGGAACTATCACTCATTATTCTCTTGGACTAGATCTCTCCTCAAGAAAGCAGTAAGACTACAGACTGTTTTCTTATTAGCTTAATTAAATGTGTCATATGAAAATTCCTCTTGTCGGGTGAATACATGGATAGATATTTGATAAAGCAAATATAGTAATAGTTTAACAATAGAACCTAGGTAGTGAATCTGGATGTTCACTGTACAATCCTTTTAACTTTTATATTTTAAAGTTTTAAAAATATTTGTTATGCATTATTGACTCCTTATATATACTGGGCACTGGTATATGCTGAAAAAGGACCTTACAGTTTAATGCAACAATTCTGCAGAACGGCTTCTACTAGACTTGGAACCCAAAGTAGAGAACCAGATACTTTTTCATTCGAAACAGGAAAACCCCTATGAGCCCACCCACCCTGGAAAGGACCCAATTATGTACCTGGGGGCTGTGAACAAATCAAAGACGGCCAAATGAATCTGAAAGCCAATCAAGAAGCTCCCTGCCCACTACCCATTCCCCCCCCGCACCTCCATATCACTTCCAAAAAACCCACCCTAAGTCAAAGTCCCTCCCAGATAGGACATTGACCAATCAAAGACTGTCTTGAGACTTCCTCTTTTTTCTCTGTAAAACCCATTGTCCTTTTAAATCCTTGTAAGTCTCTAGTGGAAGGAATCCAATAGTAGCTAACTCCCTTACTGAAGTACACTCTGGACAGACAGACTTGGATGAACTCTACTGTGGCCTTCAACTTTCTGGTAATCCTCAATTACCATCATCTACATGGTTAGTTAAAATCAGTTGTGACAATTCTTAAATAACAAATATCATACCTATATTTGTTTTTCCTCATAATTCCCCTCTACTTTGTATTGTTTTTAAGAGAGAAGAGGATAAAGTTACCAGTAGCTTGACCAGAATGGGCAAGGTACCTCCTTCAGAGCATCTTGCTTGGGAAGGTCCTCTGTAATGTCTGTCTCCAGGGGGAAAATGCTGAGAATCACTGAGTATTCAACTTTAACTCTGTATCAGTGTGTTAGTAAATGCTTTGCCCTCCCCATAATAAAGGACAAGGAAGTGTGAACAGTAATGGTTGCCTGTGGGCTGCGTATTTATGAAATAGTAACCTGAATAATCATGACTGAGTCACTCCAGCAGACTCAATAAAAATTGTTGCATTGGCCCATCTGCCTTTATTCAATCTGTCCCCTCCCATCTGACCAAACACTGAAATACTCATCCTGCAAGATTAATTCAAGCCTCACCTCATGCATGATGCCTTCTCTCATCATGCCAAATCAGATGGATTAACCTCTCCTTGAAACACTTATAGTTATAAGCCTTAGAAAGAAGGAAAGAAAAGGAGGAGAGAGAGAGACAGAGAGAAAGAGAGACATGAAGGAAGAAGAAAAACCTGTTCTATAGTCTTGTGGAAAATGGAGAAGATCCAGGATCCTTGCAAGGACATAACCTCAACATTATACTTTTTTTTTAAAGATTTTATTTATTTATTAGAGAGAGAGGAGGAACAGAGGGAGAGGGACAAGCAGACTCCATGCTGAGTCTTGAGCCTGATGCATGGCTTAATTTCAGGACCCCAAGATCATGACCTGAGCCAAAACCAAGAGTTGGATACTTAACTGACTGAGCCATGCAGAAGTCCCTCAACATTTTGCTTGTAAAGGTGACAGTCAAAATGGCAAATGACACTGTTCTGTTTCTTTCTCCTTTGCAGTCATCACATTTCTCCACTTTTGCCCAGAATTGCTGCTGCTCTTCATCTATCCTGTCCCTCCAATTTCCTCACAGAGATTCATGAACTATCAGTCACTTCTGAATCAACAAAGCTTCTACAGAAGGGAAGCCCTAGCAATGTAATGCAATAGCCCTTTCTGTCATCTGTCAAAGGCGATGTTGGAGTTTCACTGTTGGTATGAGATTATAAAATCTAATAAGAGAGGTCAGCCTAATATAAGCCAACCTGTTTTCTGACACGTTATTCAGAACTGGCTGATGTGTGGAATCCTGAGTGCCTCATCTTTGGATGTCTACATGCAGAACCCAGATAAGTTCCTCTAGGGCTCCTCCAGGTGGGAAGTTAGGAAAGGTGACTTCTTTAAGTCTTGCTAACTTGAAAATTCAAATAAGATCTCTAAGACAAAACTTAAAGTGTGGAGGGCGGAAGGAAAGAACAGGGAGGGAAAAGGTTAAGAGAAAAAAATATTTCAATTTGTATTATGGTTGCAGGAGGCAGATTCCATACTGGGTCCATCAGCTTGGAATGCATGTTACACTTTGGGCTCTTAGAATAAAAGCCTGGGATTTGTGATGTGGTCAGGCTGTGTGACAACATTTCTCTGGCTCTGTTTAAGTACACTGCTGACCTGCTGTCTCTGACACCATTGAGAGTGTTCCTCCAGACCCAGATAGACAGTTGGGTTGGGCACAGAAGAAAATGGGCCACCTGATGACTCAGAAGCTACTCCTCAACCTGGGCTCAAAACACCTGCAGGTCTACTCAGCCTGGAGGGGCTGGTTCCAAAGGGGAAGCCAGGATGCTGGGACCATGCAGGGAACACAGCAGTCCTGAGATGAATCCTAGACCCTCTAACAATCAAATGAATTTGGCTTTTGCAGAATTCATTTCATCATCCAAATGAACCTTCACTTCCTCACCAAAAAACAGAAATATATGTAACATTATGCATAAAAATTAGAAAACAGAGTAAACACAAATGAGAAGGCTACTATTGCTTACTTGGAAAAGAAAAGAAAATGGCAAACTCTTCTTTGACATCTGATCACTTTCACCTACATTTCCAATGGCAACAGACATTGAAAGCAATGTCTAACAGGTGGAATCACTGATGCCATGGTTTGCTGATGATGATGGGTGTGGCACAGGTTGCTAGTTGCTTAGACAATATCACTTCCTTATTTCTCCCTCCTTAAGAGAATCTCCACTTTTCCAGCTAGATCAATGTGTTCGGCTAAGAAACTATAGTCACCAGACTCCCTTGCAGCTAACAGTGGCTGTGGGACACGGTTCACGGCAACAAGATGCACGTTTCCTGGGATTTCTGGGAATGTCCCAAGTCCTGATATAGCTATTTATCCTTCCTTCCTTGTCTTTCTTTGTGTTCCTGGAGTGCTGACCTCATTCTTAGATGCTCGGCAGTTCTGCTTAAAGAACAGCAGAGCAGAAAGGCAACATGAGCCTGACCCGGGAGCAGCACCCTGGACCCCGAAATGACCACCTTCACACTCTTTGCAAGAAAAAGTAAACCCTTTATTTCTTCCAACAGTATCAGGGTTTCTCTGCTAAATCCATCCCAAGTAGAGAGTATCAATCAAGAAACACCAAAGTTTTCCAAAGTTCTTTGGGTTTTATCGATATCAAGTTCTGTTCCCTCTATTTTCAGATCAAGGAGAACATGCTCAGAATGATGTGCATTACACACATCATCACAACAACCTGACCACACTCAGAGGTTTTGGGGTCCTGTCATCTTGGTGATAAAGTTTGACTATAAAGACAGTCAAACTTCATCGCACTTCTCTTCCAAGGTAAACTGCTGAATTGCATATATTATTGAATACAATAAAAACAAAGAGACATGTCCATGATAATGATACCAGGAGATGTTTTCTATAGTCCTGCCTATGGGAAACTATTCTAGAAATAGTACAGAGTTGATTGTGTTATATATTGCCTCACCACAAGGTCATCCCATGCCATTCTCCAACCCTTTAGAGCCAAAAAATACAAATTTAATATAAATGCAAGAAAATGAAAAAAAAAAACTCCAACTATGGAGTTTATCAATGGACCTATACCAATCGTGCTGTGAACAGAAAACTTAACAGCCCAGGCACCTTTGGTCATTCAGAGCCTAGAAATAAAATTGTTCGCACCCAGTTCTTAGAATTAGAACTGCTACCCCTTTCATTGTTCATCCTGTATTTATAAAATCAGCAGTATTAATGACTGCCCACCACCTTCACGAGGCCGTTGTAAGAAACAGATCAAGACTCAATCTTTCCCCTCAATTGCTCAGCTTGCACACTTTGTGGCGCTTTACTGGGTAAACCTCAAAGCAATGCAAATAGACCTGCCCCATCCATTCATGCACAGAAGCTGATTACCTTTCAAGAAGAGTGTAACAAAGTTTGGAGCCCTGTTCTTCCATCCTCGATGGGATGCATCGGCGGTCCTGATGGTAAGTTTGTCAGAGTTCATTCCCAAGACTGTGGTAGGCTGTTGGCAGGCAATGACTTCTGTGAACAGAATAGAAGGGAAAGAAAGAAAAAGAACTTGTTAGTGGTGACAAAGCAAAACATTCCCTTTTCCAGCACCCCCTTGCTGCTCAGAGAGGTCAGGAGGCCCCCTTCTCCCCAAACAGATGTGAAGTAGACAGACTCTGGGGACAGATTTTTGTTCCTGTATAAAAGGAGACAGGTTTATGAGAAAAGCTTTCTCTTGCCATCTTGATAGACTCCCTATTTCTGCACTCATATAATGCCTTGTGAAGACTTGCTCTTTGTGGGTATGGCAACATTTTGGTGATGAGGAAGCATCAAACCTAAGGATAAAAACTAAACATGCTAGAGGTTGGAGCGAAAGGAAAGAAAGCATGGGACCCACATGGTATTGTCCCTAGCCAGTCTCGAAACACCTGCCTCTAAATGTCTTATTAAATTTACAATAAATGTCTTTTCTTAAAAGGTAGATTGTTCCACTCCGCTCTAGTACTCTACATCTAAAAGAACACATACTGACTCAGATTAAGCATCAGGACCTATAAAATTATAGGGGTTCTAAAAATATGGCACAAAAGTAATTCAAGAACAATGCAACAGTAACAGCCAAGTCAATGAATAACTAGTCTACCACAGCTTGCTAGTTCATGGAAATATTTACCTGGCAGAGTTCAAACAAGCTGGAACAACTCCAGAGCTCCTCAGCCTCCAGGTCAATTTAGAATGAATGTCAGACTTCTTTGGAAGGAATTTCAAAACTCTCCCTTCATTGAGAAAGTGCTTACTTACCCTACGGGCATAGCCACAAAGGCCAAGGAAATCATGAGAATTGTTTTCTGTATTTATATGGCAAACACCTCTGGACAGATTGACAATTTCATTTTGTTTTTAATAATAATGAAGCTTTGCCATTTCCTGGTGGGGACATGGTGGGATGAAGGATAATTATTGTCATTTTTGAAAGGAAAAGATACAAAGAACATGAAATTAAGTGATTACCTATATACCACAGTCAAAATGTAGCCCCATGTAGAGACAGCCAGTGAGCCGGCCGAGGTCAGAATTCAGAAACTTGAAATCCCAGTCTAGCCTCTGTCCTCGGGCACCCTCTTTCCTGATGACGCAGCAGACGCTGTGGTGAGTCACTCGGTTCCTTGCACCTCCCAGAAGCTAGGCCAGGATTCAGAGAGAACACAGATTAAAAAGGCATATCAAACCAGCTCATTCAAATCATTGTAATTAAAGTACCCTCGTGTTTTTTTACTCTCAAGCATTTAGAATAAAAAGGACCTGAGAAAAAAATATAAAGATGGCACCAATATAAAAGAATATATGAGAACATTAAAAGTCAGAGTGACTTTCAAATAGTGTCTACAAATTAAGGAAAAATGGAGTAACTGGAAGGAGCAGAGAGAGAAGAAATATTTTAGAAATACATTTATTATTCAAGAGTTAACTGGGGTTAAGTCAGCATTTTATTTTCATTTGCTAATAAGGCATGCTATGACTTTTTCAAAATAATGTGAGGTGACTCGAAATAGTCTACATGAACTATATAGTCCTCTAGAATATAAATAATACTGCTTGAGAGCAAATTCTTGCCCGGCCTCATGCTAGCTATGTGAGTTAACCTCTCACTGTCTTGGCCTTGCTGATCAAGTTCACTATGGGAGCAATAATGGCACCAACTCAAAATGTTCTTACTTCATTTAAGTGAGGAAGCTCAGAGAACACCAAGCAGGATAAATGCTCAAAACACTACTTTTCATATATCATTTTCAAATGACAGAAAATCACAGATTAGAAAGAAAGAAAGAAAGAAAGAGAAAGAAAGAAAGAAAGAAAGAAAGAAAGAAAGAAAGAAAGAAAGAAAGAAAGAAAGAAAGAAAGAAAAGAAAGAGCAACCGGGCAGCTCAATCCGTTAAGTGTCTGCCTTCGGCTCAGTCATGTGGGATTGTGGGATCGAGTCCCATATCGGGTTCCCTGCTCTGTGGGGAGTCTGCTTCTCCCTCTGCCTCTGCTTGCAGCTCCCCTGTTTGTTCTCACTCTCTCTCTCAAGTAAATGAATAAAAATCTTAGAAAAAAAAGAGTAAATGGATGAAGAGTTAATTTATCTGAAGTTTCTAGGGCAATGCCTCACCCAAAGTAAATACTATGTAATTATTTATTATTATTGGAAGAATTCAATAATATAATTAACAGATTTTTTAAAAAATATATTCAATATGTATTTATTTAATATAAACATTTGGAAGAGTTAAAGAATTGATCATAACTTAAGACATTAAGAACATCTCAATAGATTCTAAAAATTACACATGTGATGTAAAACACATTCTCTGGCTACACTGCATTAAGTAACCAAGAACTGTATATTACTTGGTAAAATTTGAACATCCTCTCCCCACCACCTAACCTTAATTCTAACCCTAGACATCTTGTTTTATGAAGGTGGGGAGCCGGTTGATTATTGTTGGTGTTTTTCCTGCCATGGAAACATGAGAAATTTCCCCCTTTTCTTTCTTAAGCAAGATAGTTAGTCTTAAAGTCCTTGAGTTCTGGGTGTCCTAGAAAAAGGCTAACTTTGTTTTGTGAGATGCGTTCAGGGAAATGAGTTTTGCTTGGAGAGTAATAGAAGAAGGTGACCCTTCTTGGAGAGACTGTTGGATTCCATAGATTAAGGCCTGCGGGCTTCTGTAAGACTTGGTTGTGGGCTGGCTCCTTGGCCTTCAGTAAGGAACCAAGCACCACGCGTTTTGGAGTTTGGGCCAGTATCTGCAAGACCAAATTTAATGTTGAGGGTGTGGAAGCTACCATTAGAAGCTGCCTTCTAATAAAATATTTTATAGTCATCTATTATTACATAACAAACTATCTCCAAACTTTAAATTGTTGTTGACTTAAGACAAAAATCATTGTATTATATCTCACAGTTTTGTGGGTCTGGAATGTGAGTAGGGATCAGCTGGGTGATTCTTCTGTTCCACGTGGTTTTGACAAAAATGACTCTGGTGTTCAGTTGGCAGATGGGCTGGCCTGGAGGGTCCCAGGATGGCCTCATGTGCATGAAGACTCACACACGCGTGCCTAGACGAGGATGGCTGAAGAACTAATAGAGCTGGGTGTCGTAAGTGGAGCACCATGCGTGACCCCCCAGCATGTGACGTCAGTGTAACCAGACATCGTACCTGGTGGTTCAGGACTCCAGGAGTGAATGAGGCAAAAGCAGCATGGCCTTTTATAATCTAGGCCCACATGCCACCTTGTGTCACTTCTACTTGTGACTGGTAAAAACCATCACAGGCCAGTCCAGATAAAAGCAAAGGGCACATAACCCCCACCTCTGACTAGTGCCAAAAATTTAACAGCCACTACTTTGAACCAGCACAACTATATAGACATGGGCTTAGACTGCTGGGAACATCCAAAATGGACTGAAAATCAGGGCCCTTCACCAATTTCAGGAACTACATAAGCCACCAGAATTCATATATAACAAGACTAATAGAAAGGGAGGCAGAACGAGGCCGACTGCTGGCTTAGTTCTATGTTTTTAATTACATTATGAAAATATCAACTCTTATTTTACTAAAGCTTTAAAAGTGTTATTTAAAACAGATTTATTCACGTAAAAAGTAAAATGTTTTACAAAGCTTAAATAAAATATCTCTTCCTCACTGTATTAGTTTTCTATACTGCTGCTATAACACATACCATGAACTCAGTGGCTTCAAACAACACATAGTTATTATATTACAGCTCTGTAGGTCAGAGTCTGACACAGGCCTCAAGAAGCTAAAATCTTAATGTCCACAGGACACCTCCTTTCTGAAGGCTCTAGGGGAGAATCATGTTTCCTTGTTCCTTCAGGTTCTTGGCAACATTGAGTCCTTGAGGGTGTAGAACTGAGGTCCTGTTTCTTTGATGCAGGTTGTTCCTGACTTGTAGAGGCCACCCACGTTTCTAGAGCCATGACCACTCTTGTGTCCACATCTCTCTTTCCTCTCTCTGACCTCAAAGGTTCCTGTGATTGGATTCACTTCAATAATCCAGGGTAATCTCTCAATCCCAAAATCCGTAATTAAATCATATCTGCAAAGTCCCTTCTGCCATGCTACTTAACATAGTCCTGTTTTGGGGGGATTAGGACAGGAGCATCTTTGGGAGTTCTGCCATTCCACTCTAACTACTCCCCATCCCAATCCCAAAGTCTTTTTTTGTTATATTACCAGTGTATCACATAATTTCTGGATTTTCTTGTTTAATTTAAGCCTTAACATTAAGATAATGATTAAACTCTTTTATGTGCCCACACATTCACACACATATATATTCCTCTTTCCCCCATTCATCCAAAAAGAGCTATACCACAATTTTTGGTTAAATCATTATTGGTTTACATTATTATAAGCAAGTAAATACAGTTTTTATAGATTTTATTTATTTATTTGAGAGAGAGAGAGTACGAGCCTGGGGAGAGACAGAGGGAGGAGAAGCAGACTCCCCCCTGAGCATGGAGCCCACCATGGGGCTCAATCCTAGGACCCCAAGATCATGACCTGAGCCGAAGGCAAATGCTTAACTGACTGAGCCGCCCAGGCACCCCTAAGCAAAGTAAATATTTTTATAACTAAAAACATATGTTATGCTATGATTATTTGTTTCCTGTATAATTTCTATCACTATTTGTCACCTTTCTTTCAGTCACTTAATTTTCTATATATTGATCATCCTGGAAGTTTTCATCAGAATTGGAAATCATTTCTCAATACATTTGAATGCTGCAAGAAATCAATCAGTTGTTCTCCTTGCTTGAAAACATGCCTCCTTGGCCTTATTCCCTTTCATTGGAACTTGGATTGATTGCTGTCCAATCTGTTATAGCTATCAAACTGGAAATATTCCTTTTTTTTTTTTTTTAAAGATTTTACTCATTTATTTGACAGAGATAGAGACAGCCAGCGAGAGAGGGAACACAAGCAGGGGGAGCGGGAGAGGAAGAAGCAGGCTCACAGCGGAGGAGCCCGATGTGGGGCTCGATCCCGCAACACCGGGATCACGCCCTGAGCCGAAGGCAGACGCCCAACCGCTGTGCCACCCAGGCGCCCCCAAACTGGAAATATTCTTTTAGTATCACTTCCAGGATTGCCTTTTCATGTCTCCTATGTTGAGGATCACCTGTCTCTTGATCTACTCCCTCTTTTTGCTGGAGCACATGCTCCAGTAACTCTCTGAGAAAAGGTCCATTTTTTTTTTAATTTTAATTTTGATTTTTTTAGTTTGCATGTCTTAAAATCTTTTTTTATTCAGCCCTCACATTTGCTTAATGTTTAGGCTTTGTATAATATGCTGGGTTGGAAATTTTCCTCCCCCATCTCTAAAATGATGTCAAGATTTGAGTGAGAATGGTGTGGGGAGTGGCCTGTAAGGTATATTATAGCAATGGAATAACAGAGAAGGTCAATTGTGAAGGGGCAGTTTACCAGAATGACATCTCCACCACAAGTACGTTCTCAGGCACATCATTTTTAGAAAAGAGCACATGGCTCTGGGAAATGATTCCTTTATACTACCTATGCTTGCATAGTTTAGGATAGTTTTCATGTACTTAAACTCTAGACTTTCATATACTTAACCAATTTGAACATTTCATATACTTAACCAATTTGAACATTGTTGTTCTAAAGCATCAACTATTCCTGGGAGAGGGGTACCTCTCTACCCAAGGAAGAGGTGGAGAGACAAAAAAAAAAAAAAAAAAAACCACTGGCTGTCTCATTCTCTCCTTCTTTTTCACTTACCATTCCTCAAGACCAGAAACAAAAAGCTTTAGAAAAGAAAAATTTCTTTCCTCTGTATCACATCCTCCTTTTACCCTATAAAAGTAGTTCAATGGCTTCTTTGTGATTCTGTTGCTTGATAACCTAAATTTCTCTAGAGTCTAGAATACTCAAATAAAATCACCAATAATGACAATTTTCATTTATTTTCCTTTTAAAATTTATATCAGAAATTTATATGATCCCCTTTGCAAGATATGGAGAATATAATATATACATCATAATTTTTTTAAAAGACTCATGATTTTTAAAGATTCAAGATAAGAGAAAAAAGAAAGACTTCAGTGATTTTCTAATCACCTTTATCATGAAAAATTTTGGTATATGCTTCTGCTAATAACAATTATTATTAATTTTAGTCAAGTTTTAAAGAAAGTAATCAAGTCCTAGACACTGGATATTATGGCAATGTTATAACCTTACTTTCCAGACTTTTATAATCTCCTTGTGGAAACAGGCAGTTTTACAGTGAACAGTTAAGCAGTCTATGATTAATCACTAAAAATGAGAGCTATACGCATATAATATCTGGCTCTGTATCATGAAAGACCTAGGCTATTAGCAAATGTTCTCCAGAACTTTATCCTGTAATCTATTTAAATAAAAAATAAAAGTTACTAAGCTTTAAGTTGGTGAAAAGTGCAATTGAAAAATTCATAGTAAAACTCAAACAGATTATCTTAATATATATTCAACTTCGGGCTCCAAGCATATTCATTTCCACCACAAGTTCTGAATAGAAACAAACATTATGATATTAAAATTGAATTTTTACCCTAAAGCTAACATGGAAATGAAAACTGAAAACACTAAGTACATTTATTTCTTTTACCCAGAGTTTCACTAAGAGTTTTAAGTTATTTGTACATTTAGACCTCTTCTATTTCAACTTCCTCTGAGAACAATAGAAATATATTCCCACCCTGTTACAGCCTTATCACCCAGTTCTATAGAGAAATCTTTTCAACTAGAAGAGTTAACAAGGTTAAAATTCAGATTCTATCAATTAATGATGAAGGTTAGCAAGTTAGTAGTTGATCAATGTCTAATTCTAAGTGACATTAAACATGTTTCATGCCCATGAACTAACAGCTCATATTCATTTAGTTAAATGCAGAATTCACATTTGATCTCCCTATCACGTAGCAAATGTAGACAGCTTGAAAAGTCATAAATGACTAGAAACAATGTAAATGTGCAGGAATTTCAGTATAGAAAAGCAGAAAGGAAAAAAAAATCAAGATCTGGTCCAAACTGTTCTAAAAACTAACGTTCAGATTTCCCTTTCTATTTGGCATTTGCTGAATTTCTAGATTCCACCAATTGTCTTTAAATTCTAAACATTGAAAAACTGCTTCCTCAGATGTAGCGGGGAAAAAAAAAAAAAGAAAGAAAAGAAAAAAAGGAAACTAAATTGCTTTTTAAAGCATTCAAAACCAACTATCAAACATCATTGCAGGGGAAATACGCAGCCAGTATTTGAGTGAGACCTCAAAGTATAAATATCAACTTCTGTATTCCATGCCTTGGCTCTACTTCCCAACTGAAGACTCCTAAAATTACATGGTTTCAAATAAGTGAATTACGTTTCTATTTTTCCCATAATCAAAGGATGCAGATCAAAGTTTGATTTCACAGTCTTGTTGCTTCCTGAAGAGGTATTCTCTCGAGAAAATGAGGCTATTGCCTGGGTAAATTGAGAGACCAGCTCAGAAAGTGATCAAAGCTATGAAAAAACTCGTTTTGTAAATTATTTAAGGACGTGCAAGCAAGCACATTTTATTGAGAGCCAAAAGGTCACATCAAAATACTGATGTATATTTTTGCCTCATGCTTCACCATATTTTTTTTTCATGACAGTGGTTTCATTTGGAGATCCCTAAGGAAGAGTAGGGCTGTACCGAAGGAAGCAAAAAGGGGTTGTGCATTTTAACCTTTAATGGAATAATTTCAGCAACTTACATTTCCTTTTAGCTTTAATCTATTCATATGCTAACACTGGAGGAAATATTTTGGGACTGAATCTCTACCCCCAAAAAATCAATTCTTGTTTTTGAAAAGGGACTTTTGTTAGCTACTGGGATATCATGCACAAGTGCAAACAGAATTAGTAAAAATGCTATCTCTGGAATAAAAACAAAGACTGGGTTGGGGTTGAAAGACTCCTGGGATGGAGGCCACAAGAGCACAGTAAAAGCAAATTAACTACAGGATGTTTTCCATCCAGAGTGGATTCATCTACTGACAATGAAAAGGGAAAAAGTTCTCTTGGTTATGGATTAGGTTTGTCTAGAATTTTTAAACAACCAAAATACCATTGTAGGGTCATATGCCCATGAGAAATATCATTACAACTAAACATTTAACTAAAGAAGGAAAAAAATTGAAGTTTTGCCCATAAGTCAATATTAAGTTCTTAAAATGTTATCATAAAAGTTGCCCATTTAAATAATCCAATAAGACAAATACTTTTATTTCCATAAATGGGTCAAAAGGGACAAGCAATACCTGATATTGTTCTATAGACTTAATTCTGGGCACAGCAGAATCTTCATACCACTGCAGACAACTTCGTGTCCTTAAAAGACCCCTGAAGAGCTTGCTTCCTCTCTCCCTACTTGCACATACGGAGGAAAGGCCATGTGAGCACACAGCAAGAAGGTACTGTGAACAATCCAACAAGAGCTGCTTTACCAGACATGGATCCTACTGGCACCTTGATCTTGAACTGCTAGTCTCCAGAACTGTGAGAAATAAATGCCTGTTGTTGAAGCCACCCAGTCTATGGTATTTGGTTATAGCAGCCCAACCTAAGACAGATTTTCTTACCAGGATCAGGCCCTATGTCTCAGAGTCAGCCTCATTATGGAATGTAATGGCTAGTCTCAACCATCCACAGAAGACTTAATTTTATTTGGGGCAAGTTTTACTGTGTTTATTGAGGTTATACAAAGCATAATAAAATTTACATTTTATAAAGTGATACCATTGGTTCACTCTGAATTTTTTTTTGGCTGCTATTTCCCTGCTAGGTTGAGTTCCATGATTGACTGTTGAATACAATAAACATTTATTACACACCTTTTACATATTGGATTCATTCTAGATCAGGGGATATTGGACAAAGTGCCTGTCCTCATGGAGTTTATATTCTAGTAGGAGGGAGGGGGTGGGAGGAGATAGGGGAAAGGCAGACAATAAACATGTAAACAAATAAACATGTAGTATGTCAGATAGTGACCTCCAGTTCTGGCCATGAAAAACCATTTCATATCCAATTAACTATCTCATCAAAAACAACTACAGAAAAACATGAAGAAGGCACTGGAGAGCAACCAAGTTTGACAGACGACAATGCTCAAAGTAGGAAAACACAGGAGGTCCACATTTCCCTGTAATTTTCTCTAAGCGCTTTTTCCAAAAGGCAGCACATAGGAAAAGTGTCCAAGCTGAATGGCAGTCTCACCAGGTAAAGAGACAACAATCAGTATCTGGAGCCGTCAGAGCATTTTGGACTTGAGGGGCAAAACCAAAGACAGAAGAGAATCACAGAGAAAAATCCTAAAGATCTCCATACAAATTCCCCCCAAGTCATTGTCTGACTCCTAAAACTTTCATGGACAGTGTAAGCCTTCTTGAAGAAGAAGAAAATAAATAAAGAACCCTGGGAAAAAACAGCAACAGGGTGGCTCCAGAGCCAAACAGAGCCTTAAGCAGCTAAGAATTACTGGGGAAAGAGAAGTCGGAGTTCAAGGGGGAGTGATCTTAGTAAACACTCAAGCTTGAATTTGAGATCCTAGCATAGCTGAGGGGCAGTGGCTATGTCATAAAACTAAGGGGACAAGCTTAAACACCCCAGACTTAACAACTCTCGCAATCAAGTTTCAAAAGAATCAAGACGATCTGCCAATTTCCTAGCTGACTTCCAGAAGAAAATTAGTCTTCGGAGGAAGATAGTAATAGTCCAGAGTTCTTAAAATGTTTCATCCATGATGTTCATCACCCAATCCAAAAATTATCAGGAATGCTTAAAAGCAATAACAAAGAAACAACAAAAACAGGGCCAAAGGACCTCAAATCAGGCAATAAAGAAAAAACAGACAATAGAAATGGACCCAGATGAAAAATCTCAGCTGAAAAATAGAATCTACCAAAGAGTACCAAATAGAAAGTGGAATCAAAGAATACCATGAAAAATTTACTAGTCAGGCCTAAGCACAAACTGGAAATCGCACATGGGAGGATTAGGTAACTCAAAGACAGATCAATAAAAATGATACAATCTAAAGAGATGAGAGAATGGTTGAAAAAAATTAAAAGCTTCAATGATATTTAAGAAAATGTCAGTCTAACACACATGAAATTGGAATTCTACAGGGAGAGGAGAACAAGAAAGGGATAGAAAAAGAAATTAAAGAAATGAAAAATTTCCTAAGTTGGCAAAAAAAGACTTACAGATCCAAGAAGTACCATAAATTTCAAGTAGGATAAATACAAAGAGAACCACACCTCAGTGCATCATTAATTGGACTACTGAAAAATAAAGACACAGAGAAAAACTAAAATATAAGATGAAATAATAAAGAGAAAGGGAAAAATCTTAAAAGCTGTGTGGTGGGGGCAGTGAGAGGATTACACATAATTTACAGAGACGGCACAGTGCAAATGGCAGCTGATTTCTCATCAGCAGCAACAGGGACCAAAAGACAATAAAATAGTTACAGAGCAAAAGAAAAAGTCAACCTAGAATTCTATACCCAGTGAAAATATTGTTCAAAAACAAAGGGTAAAATAAAGACAATTCGGTTTAACAAAAGGTGAGAGAATTCATTGCCCTCAGACTTACACCACTGGAAACACTGAAATGTGTGTGTGTGTGTGTGTGTGTGTGTGTGTGTGTGTGTGTGTGTGTGTTTAAGATTTACTTATTTATTTTAAAGGGAGAGAAAGTGTGTGAGCAGCGGGAGGGACAAAGGGAGAGAATCTTCAACCAGACTCCCCACTGAGCGCAGAACTGAATGCAGGGCTCTATCTCAGGGTCCTGAGATCATGACCTCAGCTGAAACCAAGAGTCGACACTTAACTGTCTGAGTCACCTAGGCGCCCCTGAAATGCATTTTAAATAGGATTTAGCTACTTTTAGTTTCAGTTAATTGTCCTAATTCTCTAAACTTTCCAGGCTAGTCATATGTGCTGATAGGGTTTAGGACAACTATTCAAAGTTTATAACAAAGAGATTATTTCTGTTTTAATGATACTGGGCTAGGTATAATATACATGGCTATTTCCCAGAAGTGGGGAAAGGAATTCACCTTGAATTCATCATAACAATTACCATAGGAACAGAGGTGGTGATTTTTTTCTATCCATTTAGGTGAGGGCAAAGAAGCTAGAATGTAGAGTGTAAGTATAGTTAGAACTACTTCCAGAAGGAAGTTCTTGTTCAGGATGTGCTTACTACAAAATGACAGGAAGTTTAAGAGAACTGGCTGAGCATGGGTATAGGAAATGAGAAAGAAAGGGTGGATGGATTCTTTTGTCTGCTATAAAGCATAAAACTGTGGCTCCTAGCACAACAGGGCACAATGAATGTCTCAGGCAATCTGATCAAATACATTAGCAAAATAGCATAAGTAACATTTTCCTTTATGCACCAAACATGTGGAGAAGTCCTCCCAAGAGTTACAATTCAACTCCACCTAATTGTGTCCCTGTATTAGTATACCAGGCAGTTTTCTTTTAAGCAAACCTTTTCAAGGCCATGCAAGGGAAAGCCATGTTCCCTTCGTCAGGATTAAATGATGAAGCCCATAAGATACACCTCAAGTCAGGCCCCATAAATAGTTAACCCGCCAGTGCCTAGACAGAATATCTTTTGTTTAAGCTAGAGTAGTCCCGTGGAGGAGAAAGCAGTAGGCTATTCATTTGCTTATGCTAAAGTTTCCGCCTGACATTCAGAAATAAATACTCTACATAACAGAAAACACCAAGTAGAGGAAGTATATCACACTGGACGACAGCATGGATTTTGGAACCAGACTGCATGAGTTTGTAACCTGGTTCCATCACTTAGTATCTTTGTGACCTTACGAGGTTCACCTTTGCGTCTGTTTTTTATGATGCTAAGGTGCCTGCCTCAGAGTGGGCTGTTTTGAGGATATAAAATATATGTTAAGTAAGAGTTAGCAGTATATAGGTTAGCACAATTTAGGTTTGCTATGATTATTAAGAAATAAATGATATAAAATCCAGCTCTCCAGTTTCATCTATGGATTGCAGGAGATTCCAGAAGAACCTGTGTATTGGAGAGCAATGGATTCTTCTGTATTAAAAGATACATATCCATTGGTTTTCTGGGCAATTTTGTTACACCCCACAGCCACTGTGAGGATGCTAATTCTCTGGGACAAATGGTGCTCACCACTTGCCAGCCACAAGAAAATAAGAATGCCAAGGACTACAGTGAGGAGAGGGAAATGGGCTGTGGCAAAGGCAGTAGGTAAACAGGTGGCTTCAGAATTTCAGTGGAAGGGGGCAGAGAGGCCACCTCTTAAAATTGTTAGGGGTGGGGTACCCAGATGTCTCAGTCAGTTAAGTGTCTGACTCTTGATCTCAGCTCAGGATTTGATCTGAGGGTTTTGAGTTCAAGCCCTGCATTGGGCTCTAAGCTGGGCATGGAGCCTACTTTAAAAAAAAAAAAAGAAAATGTTGGAGGTAAGGCAGAGCCAGAGAGCAGATTTGCACAAGGGAAGAGGCTTTCTCTAATAGGATCCTTGGGTAGAATCCCATATACATACATATATATGTATATATGGAATATATATACATACATATATATGGAATATATATATGTGTGTGTGTGTGTGTGTGTGTGTGTGTGTGTGTGTATTTATTTATTTATTTTAATACTATGGGTGTCTGTTCAACTTTATTACTTTTTTTTTAATGTTTTTTTATTATGTTAGTCACCATACAGTACATCCCTGGTTTTTGATGTAAAGTTCGATGATTCATTAGTTGCATATAACCCAGTGCACCATGCAATATGTGCCCTCCTTACTACCCATCACGTGTCTATCCCATTCCCCCACCTTCCTCCCCTCTGAAGCCCTCAGTTTGTTTCTCAGAGTCCATAGTCTCTCATGCTTCATTCCCCTTTCTGATTACCCCCCCTTTCTTTATCCCTTTCTTCCCCTACCGATCTTCCTAGTTCTTATGTTCCATAGATGAGAGAAATCATATGATAATTGTCTTTCTCCGCTTGACTTATTTCACTTAGCATTATCTCCTCCAGCGAGAGAACGTGCATGTGCAAGTGTGAGAGCAGGGGGAGGGACAGAGGGAGAGATCTTAAGCAGACTCCATGCTCAGCACAGAGCCTATCAGGGGGCTCAATCTCCCAACCCTGAGATCATGACCTGAGCTAAAATCAAGAAGTCAGATGCTTAATCCACTGAGCCACCCAGGTGCCCTGAATCCCACCTAGCTAATAAGAGAACATTTTATAAATTCGCTTGTGACCTAAGCCCCAGGCAGGATTTGATAGCCCAAAGTGACCTCCAGGAAGGCAACTGGCCCTATTCATAAACCCTATAGACCCTGCTCTGGTCAACCTCTTTGGCTTTTACAATCTAATGGAGCCTTTCCCAAGAGGACCTTCTACTAACTCCTTAGGGGAGGTGGCAAAGCTGCCTGGTCCTAAGTAGGAAAAATGCAGTTGAAGACAAAAAGTGTAACCCCGGCAGTTTGGTGCAAAGTCACTGTGCTCAGAAATGGATACTTACTCAGACGCCACTACGACTGCGTTCTCTGCCAGTGTCAGGCCCAGGCATTATGGAGCCATGGACTTTGGGGAGAAGGCTTCGGGGGAGGGAGAGTGGGAACAGAGCAACTGGCGTACATCACCCATTAGCAAGACAAGTCATGCAAAAGAAGAAAACAAGAGTCAAAAACTTTTAAAAGATGTTTCAGCACAACCTTCTTCCAGTGAAGTTTACTACCCTCATTTTAAGTAGTCTTGGTCTACTAGATGTCCTACCAGATCACTCCCGCCTCTATGCTGAAGGCTTTTAGGACAGTAGTAACATTAGCTGGCTCTTCATTCATTTCATGTCTCCCGTGAGCAACACTGTTTCACTTTTTCCCTTTTTTTTTTTTTTTTACTAAATTTGCTGGTCCCTACCCTCCAGTCTCTGCCCAGTTTATGGCGCATCCAGTAACGATCTAGTTAATCTGATTTAATTAAAATCAGACTCTGTTATCCAGGTTATTAAATAGACCACAAGGCAGATCTTGTGAATGAAATTTTTATTTACACACTGTATCTAGAAGCAGATACATAAATTCTTATACAATTAATTTCCAAAAATGTGCAAGAAATTACTATAATTTGTTTACAAACCAAAACACATATTAAAATCAATGGACTTTGGATAATTCATTCTGTGGTGTTCTCAGTACAAATGGTACACACCTGATTTGAAACATACAGAAAAAGTGTAAACTACAGCAATCTGGATTGCAAGTATTAATTTCATGGCACTCCAACAACTATAAAATTTCTTTAACCCAACATGTATACTTATTACAAAATTCTATAAGAATTTTTCATCATCTCTGGATGTAGAGTTTGGATCACTTTTCAGAAACAGCAACTACACATTCACCATAATATGACTGATCAATAAAAAGAATGTTTATTAAAAAAACCCCTTCTTAATAGGATTTTAAAAAGTAGTAAAAGGAACCAAATCTTTGATTACTAACGTACCAATACTTTATTTTGGAATTTTAGTTATTTATGGAACTGGCAATTGTTCCTTATTAGAGTTTTCAACAAAACTGTCTATTGCTGGTAGTGTGACTTCATTTTCAAATTAAGACTTCACATTCGATGACAAGCCATTAAGATTTAATATATATTATGTTGAATCATTCATGAAGCAAATTATCTCTCATATATAATGTGAAATGTACATGATTAAAATTGGCGTTTCTGAAAGCGTTAAGATATTTAGATTTGTAGCACTAGCAGGGACACGGCATATAACCTATTTAAGATTTCAGTAATTTTTATCCTGTTTCAGTAATACTGGCTCAGAAATTACAATGTATACTTTATGTTTATTTCCTATATGCCAATGATTTAGCCTTTTGGCACATGATTTTCTTCAACAGCAAGATGGTTGCCCTTGTAGCCGGTTTCCTTAAAAACTATTTTTAGTTCTATGATCATTTCCTGTGATATGTTTTTGACCTTCTAGATTTCCAGATTATTGCACCAAGTAGAAAGAGAACAGTTTTCCTTAGAAAGAGAAAGAGTGAGATATTTTTCAAGTACTTTCTAAGCTTTATTATTTATAAAAATGCCTAATAGTGTCCTGATAAGCCTAGAATTAGCTTCTGGCCTCCATCGTGTTTTGTGATGTAATGTTTGATTAAAAAAAAAAAAAAGACTCTGATTCATTTACTATGACAAAAGGATACAGCTTTCCTGTTTTCTCTTTCTTGCCTTGAGCTCAGACGTTTTAGAAGCACATATTTAAAAATCACTTACAGGTTGTGCCCACGCCATCCAAACTGCCATTCAGTAGAATCCAGAAATTTACCCAAATGGTATCTAGACCAAACTACAGGATGGAGATTTATCTCTTTTCTCCTTTCCACTTTTAAAGACTATTTTATTTTAGTATCCTATAAAGCCAGTCTTTCGCATTAGGCTGTGCTGCCTACGCCAAATGGTTCTCTCTACACAAAAGCAGAAAATATCGCAGTACTCCTTTGTTTGTAAATAATTTCTTGGGAAATACTTTTACTTTTATTGATATACTATCAGACCCTAGCAATTTCAAACTGGACTAGAATAGGGCATTTCACCTTGAAGTATTTTATATTATGAATATACGAAAGCACATAAAAAACTGGCTTTCCGAATTAGAACAGCATCAAGACTTGCCCTCCATAAGACACAAAATACAATTTTAAAAACAATTAGATGAAAATCAAAACAATCTTAACTTGAAACTAAACAGCTAGATCTTGAACACATGGTATCATGAGGAAAACGTGGGGAACAGGCTATGCCCACATGCGAAGACAGGGTTCAGGGCAGTCCAAAGACCTCTGTGCACCATGATCTCACAAAGAGTACATGTAAATGCTTCTAAAAACACGGAGAAGCCATTTCAACATTTATTATTAATACACAGTGACTCTGTGACAATACCTGCCATCTAATATAGATGCACAGGGACTTTTAACTCACCCTAGATATATTTTAAATTGTTTAAAAATAAATAGTTTTGCAAAAAAATAGTTTAAATGTCTTGCATTAATTTGATAAGTTTACAACTCTGTAATAGTTCTTAATCCAAATAGCTTATAGTGAACACTTAAATTATATTATTACAGTATACTCCATATTCCATCTTATTAGGTGAAAACATATCAGAAAATGAAAGAGGAGTCTTTGTGACAAGGTACAATCAACATTCCACCAAAATTAAGTACCTTTCCCCCTTTAAGTCAAAATACCATAACACGATATTATTGTGCCTTTTCTTGGTATTTCTCAGTTCTGACCCTAAAAAACAGAAACAACAACAACAGCAACAGCAACAAAAAAACAAGGATACTGGTATGTCTGAATGACAAAGCCATTAAGGGTGACCTAAGACCTTTACTCTTACTTTTAATTGAAGGGTAAGAGATAGGAAAACTGAGTGGCAAAGGAAGAAATGTCTTAAATTATATGTTTCATCTGAGATGGAAACATTTTCTAGATGGGGTGTTTCCAAAACACCCACTGAAGCGAAGAAACACTGAATTTCAAAATAACGAAAGTACTGGGGATAACATACTCCTCTCTGTCCCCCAAACCAAGCAACTGAATCAGAGATAGAACAGCCAATGATGCCTGCCAATTTATTTAAGATTTAGCTAAATTTAAAACAAAACAAAAAACCTATTTGTAAATGGCAGTATATATGGTAGGCAACAAGACTTCCATATATCTGATATGGTTTTAATATTCTCACAGGATGCTCCACAATTTCCACAATTTTTCAACTAAAGTCATCAGGTTTTTTGTTTTTTTGGTGGAGAGAAGGAAGGGTCAAATCTAGCACTTCTTAATAGTGACTATGTAAAAGAATATAAATCCAACTCTAAAACAATGTCTTCTATTCAAATCAATTTAAAACTTTATATAAACGTAAATGTTGCAAGAGAATCGAGTCCTGTTATGAAAATCAGTTCTACGTCAAGTTCACCCAAAGAAAATGTTGACTAAGCTAAAGAAATCACAGATAAAACACTTTACCAAAGGAAAGTATAATTCACACAACAAAATTACTATCACAGGAAACTATGATCATCTAGTCTCTCTTCAGTAACAGTTCTAGTCTCATAGGTCTTTTTCTGTTATTCCAATTTGTACCAGAGCTTAAAGACAGAAAAGGCAACAATTTCTAAGTTGGTGGTATACACTTCTTTATGATTTTTTTTCACGTAAGGCCATTTATTAAAATAGACAAACCACAAGATGAAAATGAAAGCAAAAGAAAAATTCAACTTTTCACAACCAAAAAACAGCACAACCTCAAAAACAATTTAGAGATAAGTGTTGTAAAAGATATGTGGCAGATCTGCATTCCAATACCCAAAATTATGTCAAATCGTAGTTCTAAATAAATCTTTTTGAAGTACGAGATTAAAAATCATTTTCAGTGTATGTGTAAATTCTGCGTTTTATCACACGGGTATGTTTCTTCAACACGATCTTTGAAAATGGGCCATTTAAAGAGACATAACAATATTCATTCTGTAAGTTTCATTCAACTTTACTTAGGGTTGAATACACATGAAATGTGCTTTTAATGCATAAAAATCACAGTGGATAGCAGCAAAGGACTTGGGGGGCTGGTTAAGGAGAATCTGATAATTCACATTGTGATTATTCTGCACATTTATGAAAGATAATTCACACTTCCAAAACCTCAAGACTTCCCTTTTTAAAGAACCAAAATAAACCCAAGACACCTTGCTGACACTTCCCCACCCCTAAACAAATTGATTACTTTTACACATAAAACTGAAATAGTATGGCAGCAAAAGATTTTGATAGCAATGAAAGTTTGTAAACTGTATTTCAATCTCTTTTTCTTATTCCCAAAGTGCAAGATGCAGGGTTCTCATAATCTTTCAGTAGTGCTTCTCCTGTAAGTAATCCTTCATTTTGTTTGGCAAAGGCAGTTTCTGAATCAAGTCTATTCTGGTATACTGACGTATAACAAAACGACACAGGTACTGCAAAGAACGCACCTGCATGAACCGTGATACGGGATTGGTCAGTCTGACCGGGTAAGTTGCAGATCCAGGCAACCGAGATCTTGAGTAACAAAAAGCTCCATTTTCAGAGTCCCTGATTGAATGCTCAATTAGATCAACTATAGATGTATGTCCTTCCACATCCGGCTGTTCATAAAAGCTAAATCTACCATTGGAGTGTTCAATTCTCGTGTGAAGTGTTTTGCCATGGGAGCGAAAGCTCAAGCTCAAAAGGTAACGGTCATCAGAACTATCCCGAACAAGAAAAGAGCCATCTGGCACATTTGCTAACTTCCCTTCTGCCTCCCAGCGTGTGATGGGTCCCCAGTACCATCCTTGTTTCGCGAGTTTTTTCAGCTCCTCTGTAAGGCTTGTCACAACCATGGGACCACTACTCTGCACTGAGTCATATACTCTTGCAACCCCAGGGGCAGAATTAGGATCAAAATTCAAATGACAGCGCATACTTTCAGCCACGTGGGCATCTGTGCCGGTGAGCCCACTGAAGTTCCTTTGGATTTGATTGGTCTGCATTGGAGGTAGCAACGGTGAGAGTGGGGGGGCATCATCATGACTCGCTCTGGGGCTCTGCAGCATGACTCCTGTGGTGCCAATCAACAAGCCATTCACCGCCTGATCCACAAAGATCTCCGGGGCCACCACTAGGTCCTGGTCTACCTGATTCTCTTCTTCGGCGAAGGAGCTCCCTCCCACTTGCGGAGGGACCGCAGAGACTTCCATGGGAGAAGAACTGTCCAGACAATAGCTACGCGATCCTTCCAAAGGGTACATCCCCTCATCTAAAGGCACAGTATACTGAATGTAGTCCTGAGGCATAAGTCCGATAACTACAGGCACATGATCATCAAGGTGAAGATGCAAGTCTCCATTCTGAGACTCCGAACTCTTGAGTGAATTACTCTGTTCCTGGCACACGGTTTCAGACTGAAGGTCGTGAAAATCCTTCCGAACACCATTCAGGGCTGGGCTCGGACTGGAAGAGTGAACCAAGGCTTTGACTCTCACCTCCATTTTGATGCACGTCTCCTCCGAGTTTGTAGGCCGCAGAGGCCATGGCGTGGGACTGTAGTGATGGCTGCGGAGCGACGTGGACCTGATGGGCCTCTGAGCACGCACATCCTTGAAGACCAGGGGTGCCGAGGAGGAGGAGAAGGTGTCCTCGTCAGCAGAGCTCCCGGAGGCTGTGCCGCCCTTGCCTTTCTGCTTCTGTTTCGCAGACAGCCGTCGTTTCAACGTACCCATTAGGCTTTCACTTTTTGATCGACTTTTTCCACCTTTTTCGTCTTCGTTGTTGATATCACAGCTGGCCATATCTTTACCATAGCAGCTACCAAATAAGGAATCATCTTTTCCAAAATCGCTGGCGAGTGACGGCTGCTGTACTACCATGAAATCCGTTTCTTCTTTACTTTTATTCAAGTTGAAAGATTTTCGGAAGGTTTTAAGACTGATTTTCTTCATTATGACTAGTTACCTACCCCAAGAGGATCACTTTCTCTCTGGAATACTCTCCTCACACATCTGGACAGGCTGCAATGCTGCATCTATGTACTTTTCCGGCTTCATATACCCTTTGGAGCCGTTCTCTAAAAAATAAAACATAAAATTTAAAAAAAAGTCACATTACAAAATATTTTCACAGAAGTTTTATTTTACTCAGTTTGAATCCTTTAGCATCTGAACAAGGACACATGAGTGTGCTCGCAACAAGGTCAGCTCCGTTAGCGCGGGGGTGCTTTCTACAGGAACAGCTCACGGTCCACTGTGTGGTCACTGCGTGGTCAGCGTCTGACAAACATCTCATAATGCCTGAAGAACAAACCCTCATCTTCCTCTTTCCTTTCTGCACCTTGCTTTTGAGTAAGGTGGTCTTGTCTTTCCTAACACGACTCTGCTAGACTGACGCTCAGCCTCTGCACCGGCTCGCACTGTCTTCCGCCTCCCCAGCCGCCAGCCTGTGTCACCAACAGCACACACGCAGTCAAACTGGCAGAATAACAAGTCTGGCTGATTCCTCAACAGTTTATACACACTTTCAAATATTTAAACATCTGTAAAAATACATAAAAAGAATCCCATCATCTGGGACAACCTGGAAGAAGTCTAGAAATGTCCCTTTACGCCTGTGAGTTCCCTGAGAAAAAGGCGCTTCCACTTCACCCTCCTGGTGCCTAGCACAGCCTGAGACACGCTCACCTCTGGGGCACAACCAAGGAAAGCCAGATAGGTCTAAGTGTGGGTCTGTTTTGAAGACTATGAAGCATATTTCCAGAATGATTATTATTTCTTCTTCTTCTTCTTTTGTAATTTCCCCTGGCAAATTTTTACTACTGTATCCAAAAATATATTTTCTAAACTATCTTGTACAACATTCCATCATTGAAAAGATAGGATTTTAATTCTGTAAAGACTTTCTGAATGTCATTTTATAGGGAAACATTTTGGCCCCAGAAGTAATACTGATACCAGTAGTAACTGCTTTGCAAAGACTTTCTGTTTAAACTACACATAATGTTTTATTTCCTCTGTCCAAGCTCTGCAGTCTCTGCAACCACCAAAGTATAATGCCCTAACAAGATGATTAGCTTGACTTGAGCAAAATGCTAATAAAACTAAGAGCAAGATTCCAATCTCCCCACCCATCAGTTTAGCACCACTCTGTTTCTTGGCAAAAGACTACAGCTCTAAGCTTGATGACATTCATGAATTCACTGTGCATTTCCTAAGTCCCTGCTACATACCCAGCACTATACAGTTATATGCAGATCAATAAATTGTCTATGGCCTCATAATCCAGTAGCACAGAGAGATGTATGAACGGACAAATTACAAGACAAACCTACTAGCAATATACTGATGATAACACGGTGGGAACTGAGGGGAGAGATACCTTACAAACATTTACTTTACAGATAGGATTTGGTTACTGTGCACATAGAATCTGCATGAAATCATTTTTAATAAAACCACTCAGATCAATCTATCAGGGGATCAGCAATATCATCTCCATAAAGGAAAAAGCAATTTTAAAAAGTCTTACTGTCACGTACTGTGTTTTTGAGCAAGTTGTAAAAAATGAAATGCATATAAGTACTAGGAGCACCAGTTACTTTTTAAACATTATATTAAGTTGTATATTAGATGAACTCACTAACCAAGTACCATTATCTTCCACCTCAGCATAAACATATAATATTTAAGTTATTAAAACTTTTAATTTGTTTGACAAAAATATGGCCATTCATAAACATGAAATGGAGAATATAATGACAATATACTTTAGCTGGCAAGTCATTCCTTCTGAGTAGACAGGGTAGATTTTGTAGCCAAAGACAGATTCCAGTACGTAATCTCTCCCCACAAGAATAACAATCCACACGCTGTGGTTGTGACAGGTACATCTGCAAATATAACACCGCCGCACAGCGGAATTTAGAGATTTTGTTGGTATGTGGTTAAGATGCATTACGACCTGCCATTGGAGAGAGGCTGATATGAAATGCAAGTAAACAAAATAAGCTGTTCATTTGGGAATAACAATATGTGTAAAATTACAATGAAATTTTAAAAGGTCAACAAGTAAAAAAAATCAATAGAAAGGAGCCAATATCTTGCGTGTCATGAAATAATAAATAGTAAGTAAAAATGAACAAAGTGGCTTTCTGGTAAAAATCAGCAATAACGCGTTTGCATCACACGAGCCCAATCCATGGGCTTGTGATGAGCAAGCCCTGAGCCCTAACTGTGGCACCCCACACACCCCAATAACAAACTACGCCACTGTTCTGGGAGTCGTCAACCACTGAGGTCACAGAACCTACCACACTTAACGTTTCCATACTAATTATCATATCAACTTGCCTTTCCACAGAAATATTTTAGGAAGGCAAAAGTATTTTCATGAAAATCTGTACATTGCATGTGCACATCCTTCATGACAGTATGAAGTTTTAAAAATGCTTGAAAGTCAGTTATACATTCTGCTGCAAATAATTATTACTCCAGAGTAACATAAAATAATTCTGTAATACTACATAGGTGTGTGCCAAGGAAATATTTGCAGAAATCTTTGCAAACAACAAAACACTATCACACACAGAAGCAGGGAGCAGGGCCATGCATACATGGAAACCTGACACATGACAGAAAGCAAACCAATGGCAAAGGACACGATTTAGTCCTCACCACAAAGACAACTGGTTATACATCTGGAAAAATGAGACCACTGGATTCCATACCTCACACCAGCAGTGAAAACAAATTATAAGTAGATTAAAAATCAAATAGTGAGGGGCGCCCAGGTGGCTCAGTCAGTTAAGCACCTGCCTTTGGCTCAGGTCATGATCCCAGGGTCCTGGGATCAAGCCCCATGTGGGGCTCCCAGCTCAGTGGGGAGCCTGCTTCTCCTTTTCCCTCTCCTTCTACAGCTCTCTCTGCTTGTGCGCTCTCTCTCTCAAATAAATAAATAATCTTTAAAAAATCTAATAGTGAAAATCTCATTTTAGTTAGAACAAAACATAAAATGACTTTAAGACTTTGAGATAGGAATAAAATGTCTTAAACAAGGCACAAAAAGAATAAAGAATAAAACTTCAGGGGCATCCACCTGGCTCAGTAGGAAAAGCATGTGACTCTTGATCTTGGGGTCGTGAGTTTGAGTTGGGTGTAGAGATTACTTGAAAAAATGAAAACTTAGGGGCGCCTGAGTGGCTCATTTGGTTGAGCTGCTGCCTTTGGCTCTGGTCATGATCTCAGGGTCCTGGGATCAAGCCCTGTGTTCGGCTCCCTGTTCTGCGGGGAATCTAGTTCTCCCTCTCCCTCTGCCTGCCACTCCCCCTGCTCGTTCGCTTGTTCTCTTACTCTCTCAAATAAATAAAATCTTTAAAAAAATTAAAAATAAAAAAAATAAAAACTTAAAAAAAATTAATGAAACTTCAGTTCAAAAGGATTGAGATCTCGGGGCGCCTGGGTGGCACAGCGGTTAAGCGTCTGCCTTCGGCTCAGGGCGTGATCCCGGCGATCTGGGATCGAGCCCCACATCAGGCTTCTCCGCTAGGAGCCTGCTTCTTCCTCTCCCACTCCCCCTGCTTGTGTTCCCTCTCTCGCTGGCTGTCTCTGTCTCTGTCAAATAAATAAATAAAATCTTTAAAAAAAAAAAAAAAAAAGGATTGAGATCTCATCTGTCAAATTCTTTTGTGAAGCTAAGAAAACCAGGACAACCTAAGTATACCGAAAGGTCCATTTACTTCTCTTAACCAGAAAGAACTTTCTTTTTTCTTTTTTATAATGATTTTTTATTATTTTATTATTTTTCACCATACAGAACATCCCTAGTTTTTGATGTAATGTTCCATGATTCATTACTTGCGTATAATACCCAGTGTACCATGTAATACGTGCCCTCCTTAATACCCATCACTGGCCCGATCCCCCACCCACCTCCCCTCTGAAACCCTCAGTTTTTTTCCCAGAGTCCACGGTCTCTCATGGTTCATTCCCCCTTCTGTTTACCCCCCCCTTCATTCTTCCCTTTCTTCTCCTACCGATCTTCCTATTTCTTATGTTCCATAAATGAGTGAAACCATATGATAATTGTCTTTCTCTGCTTGACTTATTTCACTTAGCATTAGCTATTCGCAAAAGAATGAAACTTGACCCTCTCTCACACCATACACAAAGATAAACTCCAAATGGATGAAAGACCTCGACGTGAGACAGGAATCCATCAAAATCCTAGAGGAGAGCATAGGCAGCAACCTCTCTGACATTGGCCACAGCAACTTTTTTCATGACACATCTCCAAAGGCAAGAGAAACAAAAGAAAAAATGAACTTGTGGGACTTCATCAAGATAAAAAGCTTCTGCACAGCCAAGGGAACAGTCAAAAAAAAACTAAGAGGCAGCCCATGGAATGGGAGAAGATATTTGCAAATGACACTACAGATAAAAGATTAGTATCCAAGATCTACAAAGAACTTCTCAAACTCGATACACGGGAAACAAATAATCAAAAAATGGGCAGAAGATATGAACAGACACTTTTCCAATGAAGACATAAAAATGGCTAACAGACACATGAAAAAATGTTCAAAATCATTAGCCATCAGGGAAATTCAAATCAAAACCACACTGAGATACCAGCTTACGCCAGTTAGAATGGCAAAAATTGACAAGGCAGGAAACAACAAATGTTGGAGAGGATGTGGAGAAAGGATACACTGTTGGTGGGAATGCAAGTTGGTACAGCCACTTTGGAAAACAGTGTGGAGGTTCCTTAAAAAGTTAAAAATTGAGGGGCGCCTGGGTGGCACAGCGGTTAAGTGTCTGCCTTTGGCTCAGGGCGTGATCCCGGTGTTATGGGATCGAGCCCCACATCAGGCTCCTCTGCTATGAGCCTGCTTCTTCCTCTCCCACTCCCCCTGCTTGTGTTCCCTCTCTCGCTGGCTGTCTCTATCTTTGTCAAATAAATAAATAAAATCTTTAAAAAAAAAAAAAAAGTTAAAAATTGAGCTACCCTATGATCCAGCCATTGCACTACTGGGTATTTACCCCAAAGATATAGACGTAGTGAAGAGAAGGTCCATATGCACCCCAATGTTCATAGCAGCATTGTCCATAATAGCTAAATTGTGGAAGGACCCTAGATGCCCTTCAACAGATGACTGGATTAAGAAGACGTGGTCCATATATACAACGGAATATTACTCAGCCACCAAAAAGAACGATTTCACAACATTTGCAGCAACATGGACGGGACTGGAGGAGATAATGCTAAGAACTTTCTTTTTTCTAAAGATTTTATTTATCTACTTGACAAAGGGAGGGCGAGCACAAGCAGGGGGGAGCAGCAGGCACAGGGAGAGGGAGAAGCAGAGTCCCCACTGAGCAGGGAGCCTGACGCAGGGCTCAATCCCAGGACCTCCGGGGTCACGACCTAAAAGCTGAAGGCAGATGCCTAATGACTGAGCCACCCAGGTGCCCCCAGAAAGAACTTTTAAGTACAATTCTTCATAGCAATAGAAATTGCATTTATTTGTCTTTTAACAGGCTGAAATGGTGACCTGAAGACTAATAAAACCTCCTGTGTTAGGGATAATCTTCTGGCTCACTAGCACAACAAATCCAATTTTGTTCATAAAAGAACTGGGCATCAATTCACACAGATTAAGAAAACTTAATTATTAATAGCTATAAAATATAAAACTAAAGGATGCAAACATGAGACAAAACAAACATGTTCAGCCCCAGTAACAGGGATGTTGCAAACTTACTGAAAATCAGCAAATTTCTGATGAACTAGATCAAGGGATCAACATCCAGAATGGCTTATATATATGGTCTGTCTAGACTGTCACTCCAACATCTCTCAAACCCAAATATGTAAATCAACCTACAGCCTGACCCATAGGGTCAAGCCCACTTAATTTTCCAGGAATGGTGTAAAATGTTAGTTCAGTTTCAATCTTAATAACAAAGGCTTTTGTTTTCCTGTTTCTGTGCCTGCTTATAGTATTCCCTCCTCCCGATAAACATTCTCTTTTTCTTAATCCACCTTCCAGAGAATTCCTGAAAAAAATATTCTTCCTGAAATGTGCTCTGATCACCCTGTCAGAAGGAAGTTCTCTCTCCCTTCTCTGAACTCCAAATATTCAACCTGCACTTATTTAATATTATGTCACATAGTGACCCAGAATTGCTGGCATCCTATTCATATCTTATTCCCCAGACTGTAGCTTTTGAAGATAGAGATCATGTCTCATTCATTTTTATATTCCTAATCAGGAACTACCATTACATATTTAATATATATTGCTTAAATTCTTTGACATCAAATAAATATTCCTTGACTATTAAGTAAATGATAGGAATGATGGGAGAGGGAAATCACACTGTACAAAACTGGCTAAATCTCCTCTAATTAAAATGGAGCAATCGATCTTCTACAAAATCAAAAGTTATTATCACAAATGATGCAGGACTGGCAATTCCATCTAAAAAGGCCACATGGAAAAACACCTGCCAATCAGTAGACACATTCTACCACACAGAATCTATTCCCATACTTTCACATGGCACGTGTTCCGTGTTCAGGCATGTAAAGGCTACTGAAGAAATTCTACCGAATAAATACTAGTCAAGAGAAAGAAGTAAAAATATTAAATGCCAACCCCCCATTACTTACTTCCACATAGTTACAGAAGTACATCTAAAAATAAAATTTTTTTTGCTTTTGAAAAGTTGAGCATGGGTGAAAAACAGAGCATCCATGGCATTAGATATATGAATTATGCTATCATCAGGAAATAAAAGTCACAAAGTATCTGAATCTTACAGTAGGTACTACAGACTTCCTTTCTGTCATAAAGCTCTCTAAGGTCCTTCCCCCTCTCCATGTGTAAGATACTCTATCGGATCCAAGAGAAGTTAAGCTGTTTAATACAAAACTAAGAGATGACATCTGTGAGCTCCAAGACAGGTCAAAGAAATGGAAGGAAAAGGCTGGAAAGAGACAGCCTGATATAGTATCCTTAAGCAGTAAACTTTAAACATGACCAACAATTAAAAGCTGTCAGTCAAACCAGACTGTAAACAAAGAGACAGGGGAGGGTATATGGTGATTCCTAACTTTGCTTTCCGGCTGCACCTGACTGCCTGATGTTAGGGTGTGGGTAAAATCCACAAGCAGGTCTTAGGGCTCTGAGAAGCCCCTGAACTCAGACCAAACATTTTGTCCTTGTTCTTTTCATCATTATCATCATATCCTAAAAGGAGTCTTGACCCACAAAAAAAGTCTGTCTTCAGAGAAAACCTTGTAAGTGGAAAGAAGAACAGCCCCTGGTAGTAAGTAACATAGCCCAGTGGCTCGTGCCATCACGGTGGTCACTATTTGGGGAGAGGCTGTCTGGGCAGCACAGACAGGAAACAAACCAAGGAAGACATGAGAAATAGTAACTGTGATAGATACCATGAAGGAAAAGGAAGCAATCAGAGAATACCAGAGGTTCCTACTCTAGATTCCATAAACACCGAAGAACCCTCCAAGGCCTCTCTGACAAGCCAATATTTAGGCCAAGGCCAGTCATGCAAAGGAAGGTTGAGGTGGACTGAGGGAAGGCCAAGCTCATGGGCCGAGGTGGGAACTGCAGATGCAAACACAGAAGCCAGCTGTGCCTCAAGTGTTGTTTGCTGTGAAGAGGAGTGGGGCATAAGACAGCACATCAAGGTATTTGGGTCTGATTCTAATTGCATTCAGAATGAAAAGGTTTCCGGGGCACCTGGGTAGCTCAGTTGGTTAAAGACCTGACTCCTGATTTTGAGGCTCAGGTCATGATCCCAGAGTTATAAAACTGAGCCTCAGATGGGGCTCACACTCTGCGGGAAGTCTGCTTGAGATTCTCTCCCCCTCCCTCTGCCCCTCCCCCCATTGTGTGCACACACGCCCTCTCTTTCTCTCTCTAAAAATAAATAAATCTTTTTTAAAAAGAACAAAAAGGTTTCAAATATCAACATGTTCTAGATTAAATATGCACTTCCCAATTTTCAGCCCACATATCATCCTCTTCAACATACATACATATACAAACCCACTACGACTGTAATTTGGATGACAAAAACAAAATCAAAAACAAAACCCAGGAGTCTCCAAATACCTTACCCAAGAAACAGACGAACAGTTTCTTCATAAAAACTACTTGTAGCTCTAGGAGAGGACTACCCAAGTTCCCCTGGTAGACCACACTCCTCTTCAATTTTTCAACACTGGTTGGTTTGAGAATTGCAGGTTCAACATATGAACACTGGAGAGAGTCAAACATGAATCAACTGCAGGCAAAGGTTTTATTAATATCTAATTTCCATTTACAAGTCATTCTTGATAATGCCCCACTTTGTGATATAATTTTAGTGACTTTAACATTCAACTTCAATTAAAAATTATTAATTGGTTGAAACACAATCTCTGACAGGAAACACTTAGAGCTGCAAACCCTTCTGGGTCTGCAGTTATGAACTAGTCGTGACGTTAGAAATGTGTACATGGGGCGCCTGGGTGACACAGCGGTTAAGCGTCTGCCTTCGGCTCAGGGCGTGATCCCGGCGTTATGGGATCGAGCCCCACATCAGGCTCTTCTGCTGTGAGCCTGCTTCTTCCTCTCCCACTCCCCCTGCTTGTGTTCCCTCTCTCGCTGGCTGTCTCTATCTCTGTCAAATAAATAAAATCTTTAAAAAAAAAAAAAAAAAGAAATGTGTACATGTGCGTGTGCGCGTGTAGGCGTGCAGACACAGATAATACAATAGAAATATATACAGATTCATCCCGGGGTCGGGTGGAAAATTTCTGGAAGACACGCCACATCAACTGTAAGCCTAAGCTTTAGAGACCCATTATTAGGTAAGCTTTGAAAAGTAGGTACAGAAGCTGAAGAAAGCTCCAGAACATGATGTGGAAAACAGGCCTGAACAAGAAAGAGTACATTGGAGGATTGGGGCATCCTATATGGAGGCAATATACCCTAATCTGTCCACATACATTCTGCTCTTTCTGGAATCTAATCGACAACCTGGCAGAAGAGTAAAACCCCAAATGCTTTCCATTTGCTTCAGTAAAAAGCGCAAGTCTTTACACTCGTAAGGCCCTACGTAATGTGACTCTCCCATTCTCACATTGCCCCCTCCTCCACCTGATGCTCTTACAATACCGAGAACATGCTGCCATTTAGGGCACTGGTGCTGCTGCAAAGGCCACGCAGCTAAGCCCTCACTTCCTTCAAGTCTTTGTGCAGCTGTCACCTACTCCATGAGACCTGCCCTGACCAGGCATGTGAACTGCAATACAAACCCTCTTACAGCGTCACATTACTTTTTTTCTAGCATACAATAACATTTCTCATGTATTACACTGTCCTTCTCCCCCTCCAGACGCTAAAGAACATAAGCTTCACAAAAACAAGGATTTTAACTCTGCATTATCCACTGATGCCTCCCAAGAGTCTAGAACCATACCAAGGGTGTAGGAGGTGCTCAGTAATTATAAGTAAATCAATTTTAGACACCAAACCTATTCAGGTATGGTGATCAGATACCCGCCCACCTTCACCTTCCACACTCCCTACCTCAAGCCATAATTTGCCATTATTATCGATAGTTACTAAACTCCTTAACATGCTGTGGCCATTCTTTGATTTCTGCTCCAATCACACTGAAAGCATTTGTATTCACCATATTCTCACTTAACACAGAACCTTTAACACACTGCCCCTTTGATTTGAAATGTTTTTTTCATTTTCCTCTCCCACTAATTCCTTCACACCTCAGCTTATCCATCAATTCCTCAAGGAACCACGCTCTGCTCTTCCTGAGTAGGTGAAATCCCTCAATTACAGGACCTCAGAATACTGCATACCTCTCCTGCCTAGAATTTTCATCTGAGATGTGTACTCAGATCTGTCTGTATTAACTATATGATTAATGACTATCACCCCAGCAGACTATCTATACTCTACATGAAAGCAAAGACCATGTCAATTTTTTTTTTGACACTTTATCCCCAGCACCTAGTGCATACCTGGCCCAAAAAAGGCACTCAATAAAAATGTGCTGAGTGAACACAGCAGTGAAATGGAAGGAGAACACTGCTCCACAGTGAGAGGCAACAGGGTGTTACAACTGCCCCAGCAGCAGAACTGGTAATATGTATTCACGTTTAAATTAACCCCACTAAACTTAGGGTTCAGATGGCTCTGCTTCCCATTACTGCAACCATTTCACAGAAAACGAGACTGACAAGCAGAATAAAAGTACTTGGTAATTATCTACTTGATAATTATTCCTTTTTCAACTACCAATCCATATGCAACTCAACATTAACATTAAATAAACAAAAATCAATCCTAGACATTAAAAAACTATAAAAAGTTCTATTAGGCCATATGGACTTTTATCTCTTCCCTTCATTTTCTAGGCAAAGATCACTCTGGAAGTTTTAAGAGTATCTGTTTTTCTGTTTGCACTTCCAAAAATATATGCCATCTTTTTATAGGATTACCATCTGTCTCATCATGCCTAAGTAAATGTTCTGAATTAGTTGTACTGCTTTTCTAATTGTAAAATTTTAAGTTTACACGTATACTTGAAAATGTGTATAAAGGTTCAAGGGAAAAGATTTTGGATATGAATACTTTATTCGTATGGGCAAAAGATAATGTCTTCAAACAATTTCCCAGCCTCTATTTAAGGAATGATTGGAGATAGTCATGCTTGACATTAAAACACCTAATGAAAACATTTAAAATACAACATCAACTACTTAACATTCAACAAATAAAACAGCTTTACTACTGCCAGTTTACAAGGGAGGAAACCAGGTTTCAGAGAGATTAAAGCTTGCCCAACAAAGTTAAGTAATTGTCACAAGGAAAGAGCAGATGTGGAATCCAAACGCGGCTGCCACACCACACGGCAGCTCCCATTCTCCCCCGTGACGGGCTGCCATGCAGTCATCCTGCTGCTCAATCAGTGGTTCCCAGCTTTCTGGTCTGGGGACCTCTTCATCTGCTTACAAATGACTTAAGACCACCAAAAGTTCTGTCTATGTGGGTTTTATCTACTGAAACTTATCCTGCTAGAAATTAAAACTGAGATTTTAAAATATTTATTCATTTTTCAATGACAATATACTCATTACATGTTAACATAAATAATATTTTCCTGAAAAATAAATATATTCACCCAAACAATAAAAATTCAGTGAGAGAAGTGGCACTGTTTTACATTACTGTAAATCGTTTTTCTGTCTGACTTAAGACAGTTGGACTCTCATGTTTCCAACTGCATTCAATCTGTTATAATACGTTGTTTCAGTTAAAGTGTAATTAGAAAATCCAACCTCCTACAGATATAAAGCTGGGAAAGGGAGAAATATTTTCTTTAGTCATCTTTTCATATAACCGTGGATATTCTTCCCTGTGATATTATACCAAAAATCAACAAGTGATAGTTTCTTAAAAAGTCAGTTGCACTGGGAAATCTGAAACCCTTTCGATAACTTCTTTACTCTATTACATTCAAATCCATTGGTCTAAGCTTGCATTTTGAATCCATCTTCCACGTATGTATGATTTTATAACATCATATTAGTGATTTCATTATACAGTACCAAAAAATCCCATTTGTTAATATCACCACTGACTGATCCCATCAGGAAAGTCTAAGCACTGGGAAGCAGTATACTTTAATAGGGGGAGACACAAGTTCTCCACAATTCTAATTTTTGCTTGAAAGCTTGGATTTATCATTGACACCAATCCTGTCAGTGAATTTATGAGACTGTATCTACTAAAGACCCAAAGCTGAAAAACCATAGTTTGTCAATGGTTCTTTTATTTGTTAATTTATTTAGGTTTTTTTTTTTAATGAAGTTCTTTGCCCAATGTGGGGCTTGAACTCATGATGCCACGATCAAGAGTCACATGCTCTACCCACTAAGCCAGCCAGGTGCCCCTGTCAACAGTTATTTCAGGTAAAAGTGGTGTTTCATGAAAAAGTACTATATTTCAGCATCTCCAACAACAGCACAAGCGCTTCCCCTGGGACACCCTTCTTCCGTTAGTCTGTGGTAGAAAGCATGCTCTACACACCTGCATTTCATCATAAGGATTTTGAAAAGATGTGTACCCAGGGCCAAGATTTAATAAATGTAACAATTTTTTACAGCTTCCTCAATAATATTCTTAAAGGTAACTGTGATTTTCTTTTTACTACAAGGGCTTCGAGGCAAAGAACAGGAGACTGCTATGAAAGTTCAAACCATCACAGGGGGTGCCACTGCCATGGTCATGGGAGGGCACCACCAATTTTACCCACCATTGCTTTCTCACCTTCAGAGAATGGCAAATAATGTTTTAGCTTCATTCTCAAAGGGGATCCACAGACCATACTTAGAACTACCGGCTTAAACTATCTGTGAAGACAGTTTAAAAGAACAAAGAGAAAGACTTTGAGGTAAGCAAGGCATCCGTGTAAGAAGTTAGCAAGATAAGGAGTTTCACTATTGTCTCTCTGCCCTACAGGCTGCCAGTTTCTTAGCAAACCACGGTTCATGCCCTTCCATTTCAGTTCCTTGGATTCTACTCCATTGTTCCTGAATCTGTCAGTACACTACTTGCCATTAACTTTATAAAAAAGGAAAAATAAAGAACAGATAATAAAATCCTTCCAGAAAGGGAGGAGAAAAGAGGGAAAGTAGACCATATAATAAAAAAGAAAATCAGGGCAATGGCCAATACTACATGAAATATGACAGAATTTAGGTCCCAATGTTTGTTATGCCAATAAATATGACTGGGATAAACTAAACTATTAGAAAAAAGAGTTTCAGGTCTGGATTTAAAAATCCCATCATATATGGAAACACACTAAAACCAGTGGTCTCAGAAAGCTTCAAAATACCATAAAATCTCTCTCAGCCACTATCGAACTATCCTCTTCTTCAGCATTCCTGCGATTATCCTATTCTACCAGGTGAATCATATTTACTTGTATTCTACTTGAGATCAGGAATGTTATCAGTCTTGGTCACTGGTTATATCCCCATTACATAAAATACCTCCTGGGTATGACTGATGTTCATTCAAACTTTTCTGAATTTAAAGTTACTGCATGTTTTAAGCATGCAAACAAATAAGTATTTTTTTAAGTTCTTCCTACAAAAATAATTGATTTGTAAACACTAAATAAATGCAGATGGCTAAAAAAATTTTCACGGAATTAAGTGTAAACAAAACCACTCTAAAAGCCTAGGAAAACAATGCTTTAAAAAAAAATCTAGGCCTTTGTACAAAGATTGCTTTGCAAATATGATTAACTTCTACTTAAAAGAAATGCCAAATTGGAAATCACATGTAATATATTATTTAAGGACAGATTTTACATAACTCAGACTGACAGAATTCAGTCAATGGATATTTAAAGAAAAGACACTGGTCGTATATAGGGATATTAATGAAAGAATACATATTTACTTGATTCAATTAAAAATGAAATGTTTAAAAATACATGAGTCCATGCTTCAGTGAAGGTTTCAAATTAACTGACAAACACCAATCCTAATTGCTTCAGGAAAAATCCTCAAACAGAAAAGAATGAAGAGAGGAATATGCTAACAAGAACAAGACAGCTAGTGTAACCATAACAAGACAGTGATACATTCAAGAAAAATGGTCACACAAATAAAAAGGGGCACATTACATAAGGTAAAATCCACAAAGAAAATAAAAATGCCAAAAATCTTTACACACAGGGATGCCTGGGTGGCGCAGCTGGTTAAGCATCCGACTCTTGGTTTCCTCTGGGGTCATGATTTCAGGGTCATGAGACTGAACCCCGAGACAGGCTCCACACTAAGCACAGAGTTCACTTGAAATTCTCTCTTTCTCTCCCTCTGCCTCTCCCACTCATGCTCTCTCCCCCCGTTTCTTTCTCCAAAATAAATAAATCTTAAAAAATCTTTACACACAAAATGGAATATTAAAATATCTCTTCAGCCCAAGAAAATAAACGAAAATGAAGAATATAGATTTAATTATTACTTTATCTACTAGATATATGGATTCTGTACTAAAAGTGAAAATATATCTGCTTTTCAAGAACTTATGGTATAGTTACCAAATGTGACAATATATTAGGCCACAATGAAAATATCAGTAAATTGAAAAATCAGAAATATATCATTAGGGGCATCTGGGTGGCTTTGTCGGTTAGGTGTCAGACCCTTGGTTTGGGCTTAGGTCATAATCTCAGGACGATGAGACAGAGCCGCACATTGGGCCCTAGTGGGCAAAGATGGCCTGCGTGGGATTCTCTCTTCCTATCCCTCTGTCCCTCCCCCACCTCTAAAAAAAAAAAAAAAAAGAAAAAAGAAAAGAAAGAAATATCTCCCCAAATGACCACAAGACAATAAAAACTGAAAAGGAAAACAGAAAAATAAAAATTACCAGACATCCTCTTGAATCAAAGAGGAAATCTCAGAGAGAACAAAAATGGTATATTCTTTATAAACTAACATAATGGAAATGCTACAGATCAAAAACTATGCAATTCTGCAAGACCCTACAACTGTGCTCCCAGAAAACTTCAAACCCTTAAAGGTTTACAAAACTAAACAGTAAAGAATTTAAAAATAAATAAATAAAAATAAACAGTAAGGAATTAAAAGAAGCAAAGTATGCATTCAATTCCAGAAGTCAGCAATGAGAACACCCCCCAAAAAGATGAAAACATAAATTAATGAATCAGAAAATAAAAAATAGTAGTAGTAAACATTGTAAGAGCTGATTTTTTGGTCAAATACAAAAAACTTAATTGATGAACAACTGGCTGTCATAATCAAGAGAAAAGGAAAACCGTATATATATCAATTAGAAATGAAGTAACTACAGATCCACAAGAAACCAAAATATGTGAGAGTACTCTGAAAACGCAATAAAAATTTAAAATTTAGATGAAATGGGTAATTTTATGGCAAAATATATATTACCAAAATTTGACTCACAAGAGGCAGGAATCCAAAAGAAACTAATAGTTGTCAAAGAACTTGAGAACGTTCTCAAAGAACTAACATGGCCCTGTCTTCCTTCGGGGAGAAAAAGGGACAAGTCACTAAAAACATTAAATACAATACTCACTAAACTACTTCAGGACATAGAAAAAGAAATGTCCCAAATTTATTTCTGAAGCTAAAGAACACTGATACCACCACTGGACTAAGACAACACATTAAAAACAAAACAAAAAAAACCCCATTGATCTTACTTACGAATACTGAAAAACAAATCCTAAGTATCAGTAAACACTGGAGTGGTAAAGGGAAACAGTTCAACTAGGTAAGGTACATCCCAGGACTGCCAGCACAGCTAATTATTTGTAAATTTATTATAATTTACCATAGAGCAAAGGAGCAAAATTCTATGACCACAGCTATAAATCTCTCACACACTCACACACACAGACACACACACACACAGCTATAAATCTCACACACTCACACACAGACACACAGACACACACACAAAATCGGAAAAAAAATAATGTAATCCTAACCCCCTCAAAAAACTGTAAAATAGAAGTAGATGGACATTTAACACATGATATATAACAAAATTAAGAGTCATGTGAATAATAAAGAAATGCTGAAAGCCAGCAACAAAGATGCCAATTATCAAGTATTAATTAACATTATTTTCAACATAGGAGCTAATTAATTAGACAAGAGTAAGAAGTATAAATATTGGAAAGGAGGAGATAAACTGTCATTATTTACAGATGACACGAGTGAATACCTAGAATACAACAGATGGAGCTGAACAACTATTAGAGAAAAAAAGAAAACAAAAAAAAAATTTCACTCTAGTGACTGCTTACAAAATTTTTATGTAAAAATCACTAGTAATTATTTTTAAAAAGATGGTAGGCAAATATAATAAAAGACTAGATTTGATTTATAATAGTTTCCAAAAAAATGATTTTTTTTTAAAGATTTTTTTTATTTATTTGGGGGGTGGGAGAGAGAGCTCAAGCAGGGGGAGTGGCAGCCAGAGGGAGGAGAAGCCCTGGGATCACGACCTGAGACGAAGGCAGGCGCTTAACCAACTGAGCCACCTAGAAACCTCAGATGAAATTAATTTTTAAAAAATGTCCAAAACTACATGAAAAACTTTAAAACTCATCAGAGGATCATAACAGATTTAAATATATAGACATCTTATTCTTAGGAAAAAACAATCAAATCTTGTCAAAACATTACTCAAGATCCCAAGAAAACATCAACAATATTTTTGCAAGAAACCAGATAAAATGCTATTGAAATTTACTTGGACATATAACAAGGAAAAAAGAAAAAAATCTAACGGACAACTGAGGGAGAATGAGCTGCACAAGATATTAAAACATACAGCTTAAAACTCGACGGGGGAAAAAGACTAGAAGGTCAACAAATAGACTAAAACTCACATGAGAAGAGGATGTGCCCAACAGAACATGTTACACTACTGGGGGAAAGAGGCATTATTCAAGAAACAATGATGAGTGAGCTGGATAACCATTTGGGAGTGGTGGAGAAAGCAAAGCTTTTACTTTCTTATATAAAAATACTGTGCAGAAGGATAAAATACGCAAACAAAAAAAAATAAAAGATGGAGAAAAGTCTTTTAAAAAATCTTAGCACTGCAGAAAACTTTTCTATGCATAGCATAAAACCGTGAAACCATAGAGGAAAAGATTGACAATCTAACAATGCAAAATTTATAAATTTCTGGATAGCCAAAAGAATGGCATGACTAAAGCCAAAAGATAAACTGGAAGAAAACTGCAAACACATGACAAAGGATTAATTTCTGTAACACAGACTGTGCTCTTAGAAATCAGTACGAGAAAGGCACACAATTCTATAAGCAAATGGGCACACTATACAAAAGGACAGTTCACACAAAAAGAATAACGGAAGGAAGGAAAGAAGGAAGAAAGGCAAGAAAACAAAAGAAACCAAGCAAGCGAGAGAGGGAGAAAACAAATTCAAGTAGCCAATCATCACCCTAGAAGATTTTCAATTCATTCATAACAAAGAAATTAAAGGAATCTGGGACGCTGGGAACTGTTCTATATCTTGATTGTGGTAGTGGTTACATGACTGAATATATTTGTTAAAACTCAACAGACTGTACACTATAAAGGCTGACTTTCACTGTAGGTATAAAGATTTTTATTTATTTGAGAGAGAGAGAGAGAGAGTGCGCGCGGGCACGCACACACGCAGCGAGAGGGGAGCAGAGGGAGAGGGCCAAGTAGACTCCACACTGTGTGTGAGCCCAGCACAGAACTCTCTCTCATGACCCTGAGATCATGACCTGAGCAAAAATCAAGGAGTTAGGTGCTTAACCCACTGAGCCACCCAAGTGCCCCTCACTGTAGGTATATTCTATCTCAACTTAAAAAATGAACTGAAAAGGGATGCCTGGGTGGCTCAGTTGGTTGAGCATCTGCCTTCAGCTCAGGTCATGTTCCCAGGGTCCTGGGATCGAGTCTCGCATCAGGTTCCTTACTCACCGGGGAGCCTGCTTCTCCCTCTGCCTGCCACTTCCCCTGCTTGTGTGCTCTCTCTCTGACAAATAAATAAAATCTTTTTTTAAAAAGTGCCCTGAAAAGGAAAACAAAACGATAATACCTCTCACCTATGAGTTTGAAAAAGTTAAATCAATAACAATATTGGCAAGGGTATGAAAAACTGAGTGCTCATAACTCACTGCTGAAGTATAAACTGGTACAACTGGTGGAGAATTACTTGAAAATATTTATCAAAATTTTAAATTCACATATGTTTTAACGAAGTAATTATGTGATCAGGAATTTGCGTTTTGGATATATACTCATGCCGAAAACAATGACATATGGAATATGATGTTCCCTACAGCATTAAATTTTTAAAAGCTACTATTACTTGATCATTCACCTAGTACTGGTAAATATAGGCCACACATTAGCCTAATACACACTAGGCTTTGGTTTAGGCCTTCTGAATATACTGCCTCTCTTTTAATCCTTGGAGCCCTGTGTGTTTGGTACTGTGCACAAAGCAGTCTAACACAGTGGGAAGCACCCCTCTGGAACCACAAAGCATGAGTTCATGTATTTCCTGGGTCCACAATTTAACAGCTGTGTGATCTTTGAAATAACTGTACTTACCACTCAAGTCAGTTGTGAGGTGTAAATGTATTAATATATGTGATGTCCTCATAACATTACCCAGCACCTTTTAGGCTAGCTATGTGTTTGCAGCTAACAGTAGTCAAAACAGTAATATTCCCACTGTATAGATGGGGAAGCTGAGGCAGAGATTATGGGTGTGCTTAAGATCAGAGAACTGATTCTACGGAATAAGCCCATTTATTCGCTATACGTTTACTGAATTATCTATTTTGGCAAAAATGCAGAGTTAACCTAAATGTCAGGAAACAAAAATAATACACAACAAAAATCAGTGGACTACTTTAATAAATTATAATCCACCAATATGATGGAATATGATGCAGATAAACAAAGAGGCCCAAAACACATTGTCCATAAAGGGCAAGCTACAAAACAAGATGCAAACATGATTCCATTATATGCCTACATATAAATGTCTCAAAGAATATCCATTATCGATGACTGCAACTCCAGTGACTAGCGCAAGGCGTCAGGAAGCCCAAGAGACTGTTGTTTTCTATACAGGTATCGTCCGCTTTTTGAATTGTGCCTTAAGCCAAGTTGCTTTTACAAAAAGACCTACCTCAGTACCTGTTTTTGCTGACCAGAAGAAATCCGCAGACGATTTTGGCGTTTATGGAAAAGGCAAAAAGCAGAAACAGCATTCCCTGTTTGTTTGGCAGTGAGGAGGGTGGAGGCCGCACTCACTCAAGCAGGGAGCGCGGCGCCCCCCAGCTCCTTCCCAGGAACTGCACTCAGTGCCTCAGCATCCAGCCGCCAGAGCTTCGAACTGCATCTGTGAGCATGTATGCTTTACCTCATTTATTCTGCGCATCCGTTGGCAAGATGTGTTCTAAGGTATCAGAAAAGCCTAAAAGAGGTTATTTTTTGGGGCCTGGAAATGCTCAAAACATTTCCCATATAAATTAATGATAAGTGCTCCTTCACTTCACATACTATTTTGGCTCATAGAAGGTTTCACAGGAACGCCCTACTTTCAGACAATGGAGGAATCCTGTATTAGATCTTTCTGTAACCAGTAAGCACATTTACTTTACTATAAAACAACTACCCCACCACACCCTGAGCAAAGAAAATAGGCAGTCTAGGTAAAATATGTACTTGTATGTTTCAGTCACCTCTAATCCAGAAAAGCAGGACTCTAATGCCCTCAGGGTCAAAGGGCTCAACAGTTTTCCTAAATCCATCTCTTCCTAAACCTTCCCAAACTATTCCCAGTTCTCCCTCAATGTTCATCTCAGGATGCGAGCTCTTCCTCCTCATGCCCTGTGTTATCCCAGGTACCTCACTCTCATACCTCAGTCTTTTGCTTTCCTATTCACAAGTGGGACCCTCCCAGGGGCTCTGTTCCCTACACATACCAGGAATGAACACCTTATCCAACCCAAATCCCTGACATCGGACAATGTTGGCACCCTGGGGTGTGCCCCACTATGATTTCTCTAAGTTTCCTTAACTTGTACCACCTCTGTGCCTCCCTCTCCTGCCTTATTTATCATTCCAGGTGACATTCTTGTCTTGACACTATAAGACACTGCACTTCCTTGAAAAGTATAAGGAGATCCTGCCAGCCCTACACAGAGATGAAACAGACCTTACCCTCACGGACCTCAGATTCTAGTACAGACTATCAGCAAGAAGACATTTGCAGCAGACTAAGGGGAAGGCTGCAAAGGCACAGAGTTTGGATGCTATACCCATTCAGAGGAGAGATATCCGGGAGGAAGGGGGGTGGTCCTGCCACCACTACTACCTCTGCCCCCATACGACTTCTATTACCAGTACCAGCACAACCACTGCCCAGAGGTGACTACATCCTAAAAAATATACATTAATCTTCTTGAATCCTCACAACAACTCTTATTGGAAGCTACTATCTTTATATCTTTATCTCCATTTTATAGAAGAGGAAGCTAAACCTTAGAAAGTTTAACAATCTGGGACACCTGGGTGGCTCAGTCGGTTAAGTGTCTGACCCTTAATTTTGGCTCAGGTCCTGAGTTGGAGCCCCACACCAGGCTCTGCGCTCAGGGCAGAGTCGGCCTGAGATCCTTTCCCTCTCCCTCTACCATTCCCCCATTCGAGTGCATGCAATTTCTCTTTCTCTCTCTAAAATAAATAAACAAGGGATGCCTTGGTGGCTCAGTTGGTTAAGTGGCTGCCTTCAGCTCAGGTCGTGATCCCAGAGTTCTTGGATCAAGTCCCACATTGGGCTCCTTGCTCAGAAGGGAGCTTGCTTCTCCCTCTGCCTGCCGCTCCCCCTGCTTGTGTGCTCGCTCACTCTCTCTCTGAGAAATAAATAAATAAAATCTTTAAAAATAATAATAAATAGATAAAATCTTAAAAAAAAAAGGAAATAGAGTTTAACAGTCTGCCTAAAGTCACAAGGGAAGGGGCCTAGTAACAGACATGAGTGCTGACCCGTGGTGCATGATCTAGAAATTACCACCTTTTGTGACTGTATTAGAATGGGAAAGCAGAGTCTAGTGACTGGATCCACGTTGCCTGACTTCAAATTACAGCCAGCATTTCCTAATGACCGTGGGCATCCATGCCTCAGTTTCGTCATCCAGAAATAGACATCAAACAAGTATCTACCCAGGGGAACTCACTTCTGGCACGATGGCACGAGAAGGTTGATAAATCCTCTCAGCAAAAGGCAACCATAAAATTGGGTCAAACTGTAGAAAGCAACCATTTCAACACTCTGGAAGTAAACTAACAGCATGTAAAAACTGAGAAACTTGTTCGTGAAAACCACTCAACTTTGGGACTTCATTAAAATTACAAACTTTTATGCTCCAAAACACGTCAAGAGAGACCAACTCACAGACTAGGAAAAAATATTTGTATATCACGTATCTGATATAGCATCTTTACACAGAACAAATAAAAAACTCTTACAACTGAATTAAGGCAACCTCGTTTTTAAATGGGCAAAGGACATGAATAGATCTTTTACCAAAGAAGACAGAAGACATGCAAATGGCTACTAAGCACAAGAAAAGGTGCTTAATATTACTGGTCATTAAGAAAATAGAAATTAAAGCCACAATGATACACCACTACACACCTATTTGAATGACCAGACCTAGTGTTATTAACAAGTACGTAGAGAAACTGGAACCTTCATACATTGCTGGTGGGAATGCAGAACAGCTTGACTTTTAAACATTTTCCTGTTTTCCTTACTGTGAGAAAAATGTTAAAATGCATGGCTAAATATACAGAAAGTTTTAAGATAGAGCAGGTACATTTCCGACCTCTAGAAGTCAGTGCCTGCCAGTTCATAGGGATCATCTACTTTATTTTTCCTACAGCTGTAGAGGACTTGTATATAGACTTTATTCTTTTTGTGGCACCTTGAGAAGTTTCTCATTTTATTTTAGCTGACTTTGTCTGTCATCTTTAATTGTTTGCCCCTTTTGTTGTCTTAAGAAATCCTTCCAATACTGAAGCCATATGCTCTTCCGTATTTCCTATAAAAGTATTGATGTTTTGCTTTTCATGTGTAAGTCCTTGATTAATCTAGTATTCATTCATATAAGGTAAGGATTAATTTGCATTTTTCCACATGGACAACCAACTGGCTCAACACATTCACAAAAATAAATACTGACCCTGAGGCACCTGGGTGGCTCAGTCGGTTAAGCCTCCAACTCTTGGTTTTGGTTTCAGTTCAGGTCATGATCTCATGGGTCATAAGATCCACACGCCATAAGATGGAGCCCAGCATGAGGCTCTCCGGCTCAGTGGGGAGTCTGCTTGAAAGATTCTCACCCTCTGCCCCTGCCCCACTCACAGGAGCACTCTCCTCTCCCTCTCCCCCGATCTCTAAAATAAATAAGTAAATCTAAAAAAATATTGACCCTGATAAGATCAAAGAAACAAAATTAAAATAGAAATGACTTTTCACAACTCAAATTAGCAAAGATTCTTCTAGATGATATTACTTGAAAATGTCTTAATATAGTTGTTAAAAAAAAAAACTTGATTCTATGCAACTCTTAAAAAAATATTCATACTCTTTGACCCAATAATGTTGTTTTTATAACTCTTAAGAAAAATAACACGAAACCAAGGCTTAACAATGTCCCCTACATTATTATATATGATAAAAAATAAATTTTAAGAATCAGTAACATTACAATTTCCAACAGTCTGAGAACTGTAAACAAAATTCTAGCACATCTACACAATGGAACTTTAGGGAACCACTAAAATTGATATTTATACACGGTTATAAATAACATGAGGGAAAAGTTCATATTGTTCATTTGTTAAGTGCAAAAACACAGGAAACAAAATCATATGTACAGTGTGGTCTCGATTATGTAGAAAGAATAGGGAGGCACACCAGACCAGAAAGAAATACAGCAGAACTGCCATCTGGACCACAGAATGCTCTGTAAATACTATTTTCAATACTTTATTTTCAAAATACTCTATTAATATGGAGTTTTTATAAGAAGAAGGCCTGTGAGTTTATTTGATCTTAAGTTACTTTTCTAAAGGGAATGGCTGAGTAAATCCATCAGGTTAAAGCAAAATGCAAGGCCTTTTCTTGGATTTCAGTTCTACCACAACTGAACAAAAATGTAAATCAATAGATAAGAATACTGTATTTTTTTTAATGAGAACCTAGGTAGCCTTCTCTTTCTCTTCACCCCACCCAGAACAAGTTTTTGCCAATCTGACATTTAATTCTGACTTGTGTATGTATAGTCAGGTCTTGCCTGAAATATTCAGTCTGAGCATTATATCAATATAGAGTTAATTAATACAGACTTAATATATAAATATTAACTCTAAAAGAATAAACTCACCAGATTTTCAGTGACCGTCTTAACTCTTTACTCAGTTTATATTTCACACTCAAACATAATCATTCCTTAGGATGTACCCTAATTCCCTTTCCTACTTCACTCTGAAACACTCTCTTGGCAACACGACAACCCTGCTTCAATCCAACCCTGCCCACGCCGTGCCTGCACCCTTCCAGGAAAACGCGCCTGGAGAAACACATAACCACTGCCTGGTCTCACTTAACATCATGACCATGAACCTCAGCTGGAATCCTGACGCTGCCCGGAAATCAAACCACATTTCCCTGATCCATTCACTCTCTCCCGTTCCTTGCCAACCAACCCACATCTTTCCTCGCACCTGTAACACTTACTCCCCCATCTGTCATCTCAGCTGATGGCCCAGCTTCCTATTTCACTGAGAAAATCAGGACATGAGAAGAAAACTTCGGACAAAACCATCCTGTTACTTTACCGATCCACGTACTCTAAAGGCCCTCCCTCCATTCGTGTATTAGATCTCCCTCACGTCCCAACAAGTTCCCCTCTCTACTGCATTGCTCCTAAAAACATCATTTCTCATAGATACAGCCTTGTCTTTACCCTACTTTCCCTGCCAACTGTGGTTCCATCTCTTTAATCCCCTTTACAACAAAACACCTTGGGAAACCCATACATATTGGAGGCCTACTAATCCTTTTCCTCCATTTTCCCTCTACCCACATCCAGAGATCTTCTCTATCACATCAAACAGAAACTGCTCTGGTCAAGGTCAATGATGTCCCCACTGCCGATCCAGCATCAATGCTCGGTTCTTACCTGAGGTGCTCTGTCAGCAGCACAGTCATTCTCAGACTACTGTGCCTCCAATCCCTTCACGCTGGATACCCCAGTACTCATGTTGGGTCACTTTTCTCCATCTACACTCATGCCCCAGTGACTTTATTCGCTCTCATGCCTAAAATAGCACTGATGTGTCCTCCACTCCCAAATCCACATCTTTAATCAGCCTAGCTTTAGTCAATTCCTTTCTTGACACTCCCTGAGACTAAACATGTTCAAAACTAAACTCTGGATCTCTCCCATGCCAGCCCCACACCTGCTCTACTTGCAGTCTTTCCCACTTCGGTCTATGGTTACTCCATTCTTCCAACTCTCAAATCAAAACCTCCACAATCATCCGTGGTTCTTCTCTTTCTCTCACTCACCACATCCAGTGTCATGTCTCAGCTACTTTCAATAGACACGCAGAATCCAGTCACTCGCTGCCACCACTGCTCCACGCTGTTGTGCTATCTCATCCATTACTTAACTGCCTCCCAATTCATTTCCTTGCTTTTTTCTCTGGCTCCTACATTCTCTTCTCAACATGGAGTGTGTTTAGGGAACTGGCACAAATGCTGACAGTGCCCTGAGTAATGAAGTCCTTTATCTCTGACCCAGGAGCATCATGTCTTCTGGTAGCAACCATGAAACTGCCAGGCTAAGCTGCCAGCTTAGCACAGGGTGCAGTCTCCTACTCATCACAGTTCTTGACAACTACATGCAAATAAAAATAAATGAAAAATAGTAAATGTAACAGAATCACTTTGACTTTTTTTAGGGCTTCCAGATCTTACACAGTAAGCTTTATTTTAAAAAGTAATATGAATATGTGCATGGTTACAAAGGTACATAAAGAAATTTAAAGATAACCAAGTTAAGAAAAATGGACTTAAAGTTGCCAAGTAATTTAAAATTTAATGAATTAAGAATAAATTTAGGGGCATCTGGGTGGCTCAGTTGGTTAAACATCTGTCTTTGGCTCAGGTCATGATCCAGAGTCCTGCGATCGAGTCCCACATCGGGCTCCTTGCTCTCCTTGCTCAGTGGGGAGTCTGCTCATCTCTCCCCCCCCCCCCCACCCCTGCCTATGTGCACGCACGCACTCACTCTCTCTCTCTCAAATAAATAAATAAAATCTTTAAAAAAAAAAAAAGAATAAATTTATAAGTACAGCAAAAGCTCTAATAAATTTTCAAGTGCCTCTCTCCCACCCTGTAGGCTACTGACACAAAAACATAGGGTAGCACTGGTTTGCTGTGTGACACTGAGTGAATCTCCTTGGTGAGTCCGTTTTCCCACATAAAATAAAAAGACTGACGTCTAAAGCATGTCCAGTTCTAAAGGTATCTGATTCAGTGGAAACAAAAATATACAGAAACTTAGAAATTTAACCTGCAGAGAACAAAATTTTACATGAACATTTCTAAGCATCTTTTTAACTGTGTTTGATACATTTCTATTAAGTTAAATATGAAAATGTTCACAAATCCAATCATTTAAAATATTAAGGGAGCTGGCTTAAAAATTAATTGATTAATGAAATAAATTCACTCCTCTTTAATTTTTTATTTCAGACTTTAACATTTAAAAATTTAAAAAGTAAATTTAAGAAGTAGCCACTTGGCATGACTAGCTGGCTCAGTCAGTGGAGCATGTGACTCCTGATCTTAGGTCAAGAGGTCAGGCCTCACACTGGGTGTAGACATTACTTAAAAAATAAAATCTTAAAAAAAAATAGCACACCTATATACCAGTTCATCACTGTCTATTAGGTATATACATATATTTTTGATGTATACATTTTTATACCTATCTACACACTTACCAATGTACTAGCTAAAAATTCAGCAAGTTCCCTAAACAATGTCACTGCTTTCACTGCCTGTGACAATGTACGGCCTCACTGGTTAAAGTACCCAGTAGATAAGAGCCTTTGAAAATTTTTTTACAAACCAGTAACAAGTAAGGCCCAAAGATCTATGTTTGTTGCTTTCGTTTTTATTCTGGGTTTACAAATTGAGGGAAAAACTAAAAAAATTAAGATACTGATCTAGGAGGTCCAACATCTGACGAAGAGCTTCAGTCAAGAAAAGAAAACGAAAGGGAAGAAATTACAAGTAACTGAACAACATAAGCTTATAGACTGAAAGGATCCATGGAATGCTCAGTACAAAGAAGAACAAACAATAATCAAGCACACCGTGATGAAATTTTTAGGAGATAAAACGAAACTAAAAGCTTCCCCAAAAAAGTGGAAAAAATGACATACAAATGATCGGGAAACAGACAGTAACTAACTTAGCATGCTGAAAGCTGGAAGTCGCTGGTGCAACATCTTCAAAATTCCAATAGAAAGTTTATATTCAATACAGCACGCATTCACAATCAGTGACTCCTTGTGCGTTTGCACACTTCTCAGCCCCCGTGCAGGGTCGCTGCTGCTGCTAAATGGCCTGTGAGGAGAGTGACGTGCGTCACTTCAGAGCCAAATATTTCAGTGCCACATATGACCCGTCAGCTCTCCCTTGCACCTGCTGTGGTAACCTCCAGAGCCGTGGGTGATATGATGGGGAACTACAGGTGAAAGCAGACTGGATCCAGAGGAAAACGCGAGGAGCCCCAGGCCCAGTGCAGACTTGAGGAAAGCAAGAAATAACCTCTATTTACACGCTAGAATTTCAGAGTTAATCTGTCACTGCAGCATCACCTGTTCCATCCTAACAGAACAATAACTTAGGGGCACCTGGGTGGCTCAGGTGGTTAAGCATCTGCCTTCGGCTCAGGTCATGATCTCGGGGTCCTGGGATCAAGTCCCGCATCAGGCTCCTTGCTCAGCAGGTAGCCTGCCTCTCCCTCTCCCTCTGCCTTCCATTCCCCCGCTTGTGCACACATGCGTGTTCTCTGACAGATAAATAAAATCTTAAAAAAATAATAAAATAAAACAATAACCTAGAATTCTATACACAGCCAGACTTCAAGTTTGATATTTGGAACATACATGTTTTCTGACAAGGTCTAAACAAAACAAAACACAACAACCCCACCACCTTTCTCAGGAAGTTACTGGGAGAACGAGCTCCAGTAAATCAAGGAAGTAAACTAAGAAACAGAATACAGGTAACCACGCGTAGGAAAGAGGTGAAAAGAATCTCTAGGTTACTATTATAGCTCCTGCTGTTCAGCCTGTTTGAGATACCGTCCCTGCCACTTATGGCTCTTCCCAAACACAGGTCACCCTCCAAGAGCCAGCTCAACTGTGACCTCCTCCACGAAGACACAAATTCAAATTCCTCACCTCCCAAGAGTAAATGAAAACATCCTGCATCAACCGCAAGAAGAGTTGCACACATCAGACTCCATTCTAAAATCTGCTAGGTATGTGACTTTGGGCCGATTACATAACCGCCCTTAGTCTCACTTTCCCCATTATCTATGTAAGGATGAAGCTGGTCAATAATCAGACGCTTCCTTCTAATTCTAAAATGCAATAATTCTCCAAAAGCACAAAACTACTAAAATCCTAAAATAATTCTATATGTGTTACATGCTTACATATTCTGACCGTCTGTGACATTTGGTAATAACGTTATTCCCTAAATATATTTTTTTCACTTTCAAAAGCAATTGTCAACAGATAAAAATGACCATTGTCGTAGGGATGATATTTCCTTTAAAACCAAAATTAAGCTCATTACGATAAACACCAAAACAAAATTCCCAAAAGGAAAATCATACAAAGTAACACTAAACCAGTGAGACTTCATCTTACTTTACAGTTCTATTAACCCTGTTGCTTCAACCATCCAGTGTTACTGGGGTACCCAAAATAACACCTATCACTACTAGAACAACCATTAGCAGTTCCAAATAATAGGCTATCTAGAGCACGTGATGAATATACCTTTTCTAAATTATTCTAAAGAATAACACCAAATTCTTAAAATTGTTTTTGACGGACAACTTCCCGTTGGAAGCCATATATTCCTCTGTCCTCTTAAAAGGGAAACCTTAAACACAAGTGTGTATATCAAATGTAATCTCGTGCTGTCACTGAAGTGCTATATATAGACAGATGCCTCTTCAGATGACCAAATTTACCTGTTGGAAAACTTCAGGATGGCATAGTGACATCTTCAGGTTCACTGATGCTCGGATAATGGTCTGTCTCCCAGGCCTTCAGAGATATGCCGTCTCTTCTTCTTTCTTTCTTCTCTATTACTCAACAGTCTGCTCCCAAGGACAAAGGGATAGCCACTGCTCCCCAAACATAGTCTCCAAGTGTGATGCCCTTTTAATAATTTTAAGAAAACATTTCAGTGATGGCTGTTAACAATGATAAAAAATATTACAACAGTATGAAAACAAGAGCTTGGAGCTTTGCAGAAGGCCAAGTGCAGTACCTTTTTTGTTCTATATCCCCCACCAACTGACTGCATGACCCAGTGCCCAACAACTCAATAGCTGCTCACATTTGTAATCCTCACGGTCCTAGTAGCTGGCACCATTAATATTTCTGTGGGCTCCCACTGTCTTTCCTCTTTTATTTTCATTTTTCTTGTCCCTTTGGTGTTACACCCTTTCTCCACACAGGGCTTCCTTAACAAGAAAAACCAAGTCTTGGGGCTCCTGGGTGGCTCAGTCAGTTAAGTGTCTGCCTTCAGCTCAGGTCATGATCTCACAGCCCTGGGATGGAGCCCTGCTTCTCCCTCTTGAGAGGGCTCCCTGCTTCTCCCTCTCCTTCTGCAGCTCCCCCTGCTTGTGCTCTCTCTCACATACTGGCTCTCAAATAAATAAATAAAATCTTAAAAAAAAAGAAAAGAAAAGAAAAGAAAGAAAAACCAAGTCTTACATACATGTTACTGATTACCCAGAATGCTCCTTTTAACTAATCACAGTATATTTTGAACAGATTATTTTTTTTTAAGATTTTATTTATTTGACAGAGAGAGAGAGAGCACAAGTAGGCGGAGCAGCAGAGGGAGAAGCAGCCTCCCCAATGAGCAGGGAGCCTGAGGCGGGGCTCAATCCCAAGACCCTGGGATCATGACCTGAGCTGAAGGCAGACGCTTAACCAACTGAGCCACCCAGGCACCTCTAAACTGATTAGTAATATTAGCATTTGTTATATTCCAGGCACTGAATCCATACATTTATGTGCATTTTCTCATTTAATTTCTACAACAATGCTGAGAAAGGCACTATTATTTTACAGATAAAGCAAGTAAGACAGAATTTATTTTAAAAACCTACCCTACAAAGTCACAGAGCTGAAATTCAAACCGAGATCCGCATCCCCATGAAACACCACCTTCATTAGCCAGTTAGTTATCTAGGTCTCTGACTGTCTGATTCCAAATGAGGTTTTTCCCTCCTGCTGAATTCCTCTTCACATAACTGAGAATGCCAGAGGTTCCAGATAACCAAGGGTTTCCCTTATCAAGCTATGTGAGCTAGTATCAAGGGAAATGTGCTTTGGAATTGTTATTGTCCACACACTACAGATAACTACACTTCCAGAAGTAATGAACTCTTGTGCATCTTTGTGATTGGCCAGCTGGACACGTGAGTGAGCTCAGACCCACGTTAAGGCTCTACAGGTAAAGACAGTTCCTGGGGTACCGGCCTGGCTCAGTCAGTAGAGCATGCAACCCTTGAATTTGGCATCGTGATTCTGGGACACATGTTAGGAGTAGAGCTGACTTAAAAAAAAACAAAAAACAAAAAACAAAAAACAAAAAATAGTTCTCTCTGTGTAGGGTGACTTGGGCCCTAAAGTTACAAGAACCCTGGCCTAATTTATTAGTGCTATGATTTATTCAGCGGAGCAGATCAGCTCAGATAGGAAAAAATAAGCAATACAAAAAAACCCAACAGATTTCTACCATTTACACAGAACATCCTTGCCTTTAATGTGCAGATAACAACGTAGAAACTGTAAGCACTTTCTGTACGCCATGTCCCCATGGGACGTGTAAGGGAGACAAAGAAGAACCATGGACCACATTCTGCCCACATGGGACTTTGAGGACAAGAAAAACCAAAAGAAATAAATAGTTATACACTGCAGTAAACGTTATGATGAAAACATAAAAACTGATAAGATGGGACTCCTGAAGGAACTATACGGAAGAGTAGTCAGGAAAGACTTCTAGCAGTCAGAAAAACCTGGCATTAGATTGGAGAATGAACTAACCATAAGAACAACATTCTAGGCAAACAGAACCACATGTCAAAGACAATGAAGCCAGAAGCAGCCTGGAATGTGAGGGAACAGAAAGGCTAGAGGATAACTTTATGGTGAGGAAGACAGAGTTGTTCAAGATGAATGGAAGAACTGGGCAGCAATCTTATAGCCCATGTTAGACAGCTTGGATTTTACTTTAAACAAAAGACATATTCACAGTAACTCTGTCAGGTGCATTTATTATCCTCACTTGATCCCCACAGAAGGAGTAAGACTCAGGGGATATAAAATGTGTTCAAGGTCACGAAGCTAGTAATGTATACTAGAGATCAAACACCTCCAAAAGGTCCTCAGTATGCAACACGAGAATTCAAATCTTAACCGACTTTACCCGAGTACATCCATTCTTGAAACATCAGTAAGACCAACAGCACCTAAAAATAATTGCCCCATTAAGTTAAATGCAATGTTTGTATGCATCATCAGAGACCCTGAAGTCAGTCTGAAGTAAAATGTGCCCTTAGTTCTAAAGCCTTCATTACTTATTAGCTAACCCAATATACTGTACAGAATAACAAATTAGTCACAAAAATATTAATGACAATTTCACTGTCAATACAATTTAAAACATGTCCCGATGCTGTTTCGTTTTTAGTGTCTGAACTACTCTTTCGATCATAGTCATACAAGAAAGTTCCCCTTTTTACGACATACACTAGTTATTATAAATTTCTCCCTCGTAAAAGGAGTAATTTTACATAAATACTCAGGCACCACAGATGTGCTATTTCCAAAACTGGAAAAAGATTAGGGATGAGGACCAAGAATTGAAATAATCTTTACTTCCCATAAAAAAATGCAACAAACAAAATAGCAGTGATCTGAGCTTAGGTCATTTACTTACCTATCTACTGCTACTGAGTATTAAAATCAATGCACACACACCCATTAGTTATACAATATATAAATACCATGGGGTATCTGACCTCATATTCAACATATTTGTATATCAACCCATTCCACATGACTGCATATTTTTGAGAGAACAACAATAACTGCCACAAATTCAGAAATGGACAAAATATTTCCTTTTTTCAGATTATATTGTGACTTTTTAAATAAGATCACACAATTACTTCTATGAGCAAAATAAAGGATACTTGCTATTTTTTTTAAGATTTCATTTATTTATTTGACACATAGAGAGAGAAGGGGGGGTAGTGAGAGAAAGCGCACAAGCAGGGGGAGCTGCAGGCAGAGGGAGAAGCAGTTACCCTGCCGAGCAAGGAACCCAATGCAGGACTTGATCCCAGGACCCTGGGATCATGACCTGAGCCTAAGGCAACGCCCAACCGACTAAGCCACCCAGGCGCTCCAAGATACTTGCTACTAATAACACAAAAGTTTCCTGAAACCTGACCACAATGGAGAAAACCACCAGATTTTTCTCTGAGGAGTGAAGTCACATAACAAGACAGTCTTAAGTAGACGCTTGCTTCTGTTCCCCAAAAAGAGGGCCGTTAAAAGGAATAGTCAGGATGACAAAATGGGTAGGAATCCAGTCAGCACAGCAGAACTTTTCCTCCCAGGTCACGGCACAGCCCAGGTAGGCTATGGCCCAGGTCAAAGCTACCAAACCCCTTCTCTGCCACTCCCTGAAAGGTGCTGCCTTGGGAAGGTGCGTGACACCTGAGGGTGTGCCCCTGAGTAGTGGGGAGGCCATGTTTAAGGCCCGCCCTATCTTCCCACTAAAAGAAGGGGATGGGACAGTGCCAGGTACCTCCCACCAATTTAGAAGGCATTTAAAGATCATAATAAAGAGAAAAAGTATTTCAAAAGAGAACCTGAATGGAAACCTAAAAAGAATAAAGGTTCATCCTTAACCAGATCAAACAGTGGAAGGCACTTGCCAAACCCCAGATAGTAAGTTCTTCTGAGAATCGTTATCAAGTGGACAGTCAGTGAGCCAGCTTCCCCAAAGGCAAGGAGAAAACATTAGGGAAGGTACGGGAACCAAGGGTTGAGGCGACATACTATGTTTAGAACAGATTCTGAAAGTTATGGCATCCACAGAGATGATGCAGCAGTGAGGAAAAATTAGAAAGCACACAGGAAAAGAGAAATATCACAGGCTACATTTTCCCGCTTTGTGAAACTGGGTAAACAATACCACTGATGTTTTTAAATAACGACGATTCTCCATAGCACTAAGTATTCCACTTAAAATTCATTCATTCATTCAGGGTCGCCTGGGTGGCTTAGCCGGTTGAGCGTCTGCCTTCTCCTGGGGTCATGATCTCAGGGACCTGGGATCCAGTCCTGCATGGGGCTCCCTGCTCAGCGGGGAGTCTGCTTCTTCCTCTACTCCTCCCCCCTGCTCCTGATCTCTCTCCCTCAAATAAATATTTTAAAAAATAGTAATAAATAAAAGTCATTCAAATAAGGCAAGTGGATTTCATGTTATTTGTGGGGTTTTTAAAAGGCAAGATAAATTCATGCCTACTCTGGTTGAGAACACCTCAGACATTTCGTCTTGAAGTACATTGCAGTTTACTTTGGTTTGATGATTACAAATATATCTGTATTCCAAGAAACACTGGCAATTAGAAACGTATTGGGGAAAAGTGTGGTGTCTCATTCACATTTTTATTGTGATTACTACGTTCTCCGTCCTCACACACAGTAAGTAGCATGTTGCCTCATCCAGGGTAGACGCTCAAGAAACATTTGTTGAACTGAATTCAACATTATAGATTTCGCTAGCGGAAGCCTGAGTTTTATCACATATTCCCACCTGGCCCTTAATTCCAAAAAGTGGGGACGGGAACCCCAAATTTCACATTCTGACTAAATGTGAAGTTGGCATCCAGCCTGCTGCACACATTCCAAGTTTTGTGCCAGGACCTGCCACCGAGAAATGTCAATAGTTGTGCACATAATGAGCCACAATGGTGTCCCCGAAGTTGCCAACTCCTGAAGCAAATTGAAAATTAAGGCCTGTCTCGGTTCCAGGGGCAGTTTAAAAGCCCACAGCCTCCACATCCGTGCGAGTAAATCACAGTCAGCAGCACCGTCACGCGCCGCACACACTGGGGGCCCGGCGCGACCTCCCTGCGGGCGGGGGCGGCGGCGGCACCGACGCGGCCTGGGCCCTCCAGAGCCCGCCCGCCAGCCCGCCCTCCGGCCCCTGGACCGCGGCCCGAGCCCGAGGACGGGCCGACCCGGCCGGGCGGCGGGGCACGAGCCGCGCAGGCCCCGCGCCGCCGCCCCAGGCCTCGCCGAGCCCCGGCCTCTCGCCGGCGGGGCTGCGGGCAACAAAGGCGGAGGCCCGGCCAGGCGCGCCGCGGACGGGGAGGCCGAGGGGTCGGGCCGGCGCTCGGCGGAAGCAGGCCTCGGCCCTCCCCTGCCCCCCGCCCGGCCCGGTTTCCCGGACGCCGCGCCGCTTCCCCGCCGGCCAGCCCCCGCCCGCGGACCCGCCGAAGCGGCCCGGGCCTCGAGCCGCCGGGACCCTCGGCTTGCAGGCGCGCCGGGCGGCCTCCCCAGCCCAGCGCGCCGGATCCGCCCCCACCGCCCCGAGGGAAGCAGCAGCCCCCGCGGCCAGTTTCCCGGGTTACGGAGGAGAGGGAGCAGAAAGCAAAGCCCAGACCCAGCCCCCGACTCGGCTCCGCAGACGCTCACCCGGCGGCGGCCCGCTCCGTTTCCTCGCCCAGCGCCGGCGCGACTGCCGCGCTCGTCCCTCCTCTCCCGCAACTCCTCCTCCCGCCTCCTTCCTCCTCCTCCTCCTCCTTCTCCAGGAGGGGCGCGTGGCGGCGCCTGGGCCCGAGCGCTGAGCGGGAGCGGAGGAGCCGAGCGGGCCGCCCCGCGCCCTCTACTCTGCCCGCGGCGCAGGCGGGCGTCCCGGCAGGGGGCGCGGGCCGGGCGGGGGGCGTCCGGGGGCGGGGACGCGCGGGGTCGCAGGCGTCAGGGAAGGGCGAGCAGGGGCGCGCGGAGGGCACCCGGGGCACGGGGACGTCAGGGGACGCTCGGGGCAGAAGGGCGCGCAAGGGGCGTCTGAGGGACGGGGGCGCGCGGGGTCTGGGAGCGTGCGGGAGTCGTGGGGGTGGGGCTGGGGTGCTGTGGGTCAAGGAGGGGTGTTCGGCGGCTGGAGTGAGGGAGTCGGAGGCGGGTCCCGCCCGGCGTCTCACTAGCCAGTGCGGACTGGTCCAGCCGCTCCTCCCGTGCTAGTTCCTCGTCTCTGCCTCCCCTCTTCGGGTGGCTAGCATAGAAAAGAGAATCTTCTCGGCCCTTGGGCGCGGGCCCTCTCTTTGCCCCTGCGGCGGGGTGCCGGACTTCCGCACCGCCGAGGTGCGCCCACCTGGCGCGGGGACCCCGGCTTGGTCTCCGCCGGGAGGGAGGGACCGAGGACAGCCAAGCACGCCTGCAGGAACAGGGCCCTTTCCCACCCCTTCTCTGGCTTAATCGTCAAATTTGCTTGCTAAACGAAAACTTATTACTTGTTTTAAGCCATCTACTTTTCCATTTAGTGCTTTTAATGTTTTATACATAGTTCACTATGGTTTGTGCCGCTGAATTTCACGGTAGTGTGATGTAAAAACTTGCGTGTTGGTAACTTGACTCATTTCTTTGGAAATTGGCTGAATGTGCCACTAACGTATAGCAATAACAGCAAATTTTATTTTTTGTCGATGAGAAGCTACAGAAAAAAATTCATTTATCTTTTGATGAAAAGCGATTAAAGATAGGTGTCATTAAAAGATGTATTGTTGACTTTAAAAGTTGTGTTTCTTTAATAGAACCAAAAGTCTTGACGTTCAAGTGTGAATTTATATCTGAATTACATCTCAGTAAAGCTGTTAGTTTAAAAAACTCAAGTAATTGATCTTAATTACTAATCATCTAAACAAAATCTAGATTAATAGTTTAAAAATTGGATTGTCAGGCGGTTCGATCGATTTTTATGACTGAATAGTATATATAAGGCTGCTGTCATTTGTTGTATGTGATTCAACAGAGCCGGTGTTCTCTTCAGTTCTTACCTGTATTTATGAATAAACCTGCACTGTTATTGTTATCCTGATGTAAATGTAACTCGATTCTCAAATATCTAATTGCAGTGAATGTAAACTAAATACAACGATCAGTGGTTAACAGTAATAACAAGTAATAATAAGCAAACTTTTCAACCCCCCCCCCTCCTTCTTGTTTTAAGCCGCCTCAGAAGGAGAATGCCTGGAATGGATTAGTGATCCATCACCTGATCTAAAGAAACCAATAGCAGTTGGCTGTGCGAGGGGCTGGTGAGCACTGACTCCTCCAGCAGACAGGGTCGAACCCTGGGCTTCTGAGTCTGTCAGAGCTGGTCAGCATCTTGGCTTTAATAGTACATAAAGTCGTGTCACCCTAACCAAGGTTCTCAGTTGTAATTTCAGTTTCTAGTTGTAAAGAAGCAAGGTGGGGATGGGAGAGTGGGGTTTTTGGGGAGGCAAGGGGGAATGGGTTTTGATATGAACTATGTCAGATAGCTGTGAAGATTACATGGAATAATGCACAGAAACCACTTAATCTGGTGCCTGGTCCAGAAGGATTATCATTACTAGGTAATGTATATTTTATGAGCCAGGCATTACAGTAAGTGCTTTTGAATATATTATCTCCTTTAATTTTAACAAGTATCTCTAAGTTCAGTATTATCATCTCCACAATACAGATGAGGAAACGGCCTTCTTGTGTATAAGTAGGAAATAACTTTCACACAGCTACTATGGGGCAGAGCTGAAATTCAGACTTAGGTCTCTCTGACTCCAGAATATGAGCTCTTAGCCACTAGATTAAAATATTAGTAATACAGCAACAAATTTAGTGTAGAGTTACTAGTGGCTAAATATGCTATTAAAATGTTTATGCTTGCCTGAATTCCAAACACTTCTTGGCTGTAGACATGTGTTCTCATGCAAGCCTTCCTCTATCAGCAACTCAATCTCCCTTTGGGGGAAATCTTATCTTTGCTTATACTCAGCACAGCTGAGAGGTATGCCCAGGACTGAGACTGCTGATTAGACTCTTGTCCAGGACTCTAACCCTGGAGCAAGAGATGCAAACAGTGAGGGTGGAGGGAGGGGAAAGGGATTGGACTCACCCTAGTAGGGTCCCTGAACCAGATTGTTCCTGGTGCCAACCCCTGATAGCCTTCTAATAAACTCCATTTTGCTCCAGCTAACCAATTTCAGTTTTCTACCAAAAACACTGTCTGATAGATATACGTATTTGCTAAAAGATGATAATGGCAAAGGGTCCTATTGAAACTCTCCTATTCAGGAAGCATAGTTCCACCTTTTCCTCCTAAAGTCATAGCTTCTAGAGCCGGAAGGACCATTCTTGGTCAACATCAATATCCTCATTTTATGGAGGAGGAAACAGACTCAGAGATCATACGACTTGAACAAGATAACAAAGTTGAAAGCAGCTGAGTCATGACTCGAACTGCCATCTCTGGATTTCCAGTCTGCTTTGATTACCAGTATTAAATAAATGTCTAACCTTCTTCCGGAAAGGGAAAATAAGGAGCCCGGACTTGAGAAAATTGGATGGAAGCAGAATGGGATACAGTGGCAGCCTTCCACCCTCTGGGCCCCTGCGGAAAGCTGCGTAAGTGAGCAAAATTCCCCACCCTTAATTTTCCTTTCTCCTTCCCATTGTCTTTCTGCTGCCTCCCGCCTTCCTGTCTTTGAGGATCCTGAGCTATCTCTCACTCGTTCATATTCCTCATTTGGTACTTACACTGTGTTGAAGAATGTCCCCCAAATACTCATGTCCTTCCCAGAACCTCAGAATGTGACTTGGTTTGGAAGTGGCATCTTTGCAGATGTAGTGAAGTTGGTATGAGGTCATACTGGAGAAGGATGAGACCCGTATCCAACATAACTGGTGTCTTTATGAGAGAAGAGACACAGAGGCAGATACGTAGGGGAAGACAAGGTTAAGACACACAGGGAGAACACCAGGAAGGCAGAGATTGTGGTGATACACCCAAGGAAGCTGGGAATTCCAAGGATAGCTGGCAGCCCGCAGAAACTAGGAAGAAGCCAGAAAGGATCCTCCCCTGGAGCATTCAGAGCCAGCGTGGCCCTACCAACACCTTGATTTTATACTTCAAGCTCTCAGAATCATGGAAGAATATGTGTCCGTTGTGTTAAGCACCCAGTTTTCAGTACTTTGGGGTGGCACACATGAGGAACGAATCCAGGACTCCTAGGCTCACCTGCCCCTTGTGGCTGTCCTCTGGAAGTCTCCTCCCAGTTCAAGCTTCTCTTTGCAGTCTCCCGGTCCCAGTTTGCCCAGACCAGTACCACATTTATAATGGTTGTTTTGGCACAAATGTTCATAGTGCCACTTGTCATCTCAAAATTGTTCCAGCTCAGATAATAAATTCTGTGTTCATCCTGCCTTCCTCCTAATGTGCAATATAGTGACTCAGTTACCCAACATCAAAGCTCTTTGAGAATTGGACCGAACCTACTTCTCCAGCCTCAAGGTCCACTTCTTTATATCACACTTTGCTAGGGCACACTGGGCAACTCCATCTCCAGACAGGTCCAGCCCCATGCCTTAACTCATGCTTTTCTCTCTTTCAAGAATGTTCCTCTATTTCACCCGCCCCTACCTTCCGGTTATTTCTGTTTATTGAAAATCTTACTCATCATCCGTCAAGGTTCAGATCTGCCCAGTTAGAAGTGACTTCGTCCTATTTAGAAACCCCACCTTGGGTTCAACCTCTTTAGAGCACACTTCCCCCTAAACAACTCTCTCTCCTTTGAATGCATATGATTTGTCTTTTTTTTTTTTTTTAAGATTTTATTTATTCATTTGACAGAGAGAGAATACAAACAGGAGGAGTGGCAGGCAGAGGCAGAGGGAGAAGCAGGCTCCCCACTGATCAGAGAGCCTGATGCAGGTCCCCATCCCAGAAACTGGGGATCATGACCTGAGCCAAAGGCAGACACTTAACCGACTGAGCCACCCAGGTGCCCCCGCAGATGCTTTGTCTTATTCATCTTTGCATTATGCTACTAGTGCCTTGAGTAAAGATTTTTCACACAATAGAGATTCAAGAAATGTCTGATAAATAAATATGAATATTCCATTCCTCTCTCCATCTATTTGAGAATAGCCCAGTGATAAATGGGCTTTCAAAGCCCTTTTAAAGATCCATTTCAAGATATAGGGTGGCTGGTTTGTCCTTTGGGAAGTGACAAATACCTGCTTTCTGGGAAAATGTCTGTGCTATTTTGATCAGCAGCTAGATTCTGCTAGCTGTGAATGGGCTGAAGTCAAAGGAATGATGCCTACCTCCCAGAACAATGAGCTCTGAGGATTTTTAAGACCTGGCAGAAGGTATGTGGGTACCTGTTGAGTTCAGAAAGGTGGCACTGCAACAAAACTGTTCCTATATAATGAGTCCACGGCACATCGGGCTTAGAGTCACATTATTCTCTATTTCAGATCAAAGATTCCTATTTGTAGACAATTTGAAGAAATACCTTACTCTTTCCTGTCCTCTCCACTTCCAGGATCCAGGGCCCCTCTGACTGCTTAGGAATCTTTCACTCTGTAAGATAATACTGTTTGTTGATTTAGTGCAAAAAATTTTAGCAAATACCCATTATTATGAGGAGTCGATGGCATGTATTTGCCTCTCCTAGAAATTCAGGAGGTATGTTCTATTGCAGAGAATGATCCTGTATACAGCCCCACCCCCATTAAGCCAACAATGGAAGAATGTATTAGAATTCTTCCCTATAGTAGGCAGAGAGCCAGAACTCCTGTGGCCTGCTTAGGGTAGTCTGGAGCTGCCATCACTGCTCTGGGTGACAAGCACTGCTCTAGCTGTGCAGAATCCGATCTCTTAGAGAATCCCCTTCTGATGGCAAGACAGAGTGAGTTGTTAGCTCACTGGATTCAAAAGCTAGGGCCAACATTTACAGAAAAATAAACTTCTACCTATGCTTGTGATTCTAAAGCATTAGAAAGTCCTGACAAACCATAAAAAAGGAAAAAAAAAATACTATGCCTCCTATGGCATTGACTAATCTTCTATATTAGAACTTCATTCCTTTAGATTTGGAGTTATTAAAGTACAAATACCTTCCTAGAAGCAAAAACACTTTTAGGTGTCATTACCCTGTGATCTATATATTACTATCATATTGTTATTTGATTCTTGCATCATTTTTTACTTTTTCTATCAAGGTGTTCCCTAATTTACCTATGCAATTCCATTCTAAGAGCTTATTTGTAATTTATAAATTCAATTTACAATTCAATGTTTCTAAGGAAAAATGCAATGTTATAAATGGTCATTAGATTCCCAGATTATCTCCTCTACCCAACAAAAAAGCTTGTGATACAATTCAATTATACAACTAGAATGAATATTAAATCTTCCTACTGATCCAATATGCTATATGTTATGTGAAAGCTATTCTAGTGTATTAGTGGTAGGCTCCTGAGGAATGAGTAACAACTGGGAACCACAGGGTTCAATGAACACATCAGGCCTCAGCCCCCAGGAGGAAGGGGTTTGGAGGACCCACATGGGGGCTTCCAATCTAAGCAGGGAAACTAAAGAAACTAAAGTCAGAGAAAAGTCCAAGTTGAAAGGAAAATTTCCCCAGTGTAAGTATGGTGTTAGGTACTGGTGTGGGTAGAATCGTAACCCCCAAAAGATATGCTGAAGTCCTAACCCCCATACTTGTGAATGTGACTTAATGTGAAAATAAGGTCTTTGCAGATATAATCAATTTAAAATGAGATCATACTGGATTCGGGTGGGTCCTATTGCACTGACAGATCCTTGCAGGAGGGAAATCTGGATAAAAACACACAGGGAGAACACCATGCAAAGATGGGCGAGAGGGGTACAGAGACTGGAGTACTGCAGCTACAGTCAAAGGAAAGCCAACAACCGTTGATGACCTCCAGAAGCTGCGAGGCAAGGATGTATTCTGCCCCAGAGCCCTTGCAGGGAGCACAGCCCGGCCACACCTTGATTTCAGACTTGGAGCCTCCTGAGCTGTGAGAGAATGCGTGCCTACTGTTCCAAGCTACCCAGTTGGTGGCACTTTGCTACAGCAGCCCTAGGAAAGAACACAGGTAATTTACAGTGCTCTCTCATTCAAGAAGGCAGAGACCCAATCATGGAGACTGGTGAGCTGCCTGGAGCAAGACAGCAGCTTCCACTCATTCAATACCCAACAACTCTTTATTGAGTATCTATGTCCCAGGACATATACTATGTTCCAGGTGTAGCTCTCGGTGTGGGGTATCTCAGCAAACGTTAGTTGAGCGTCCACTGTATTGTACGCCAAGTTCTTGGTGTGGTAGATAAGGAACAAGGACGTTAAAGTGCCCTTAAAGGGATTAATTCAGTGGGACTGGGGGAAGAGAGGGGAGGGAAAAGTTGACACTAAATAACTAAGCAAATGAACAGAAAAGTCTAGATTACAAATGTGCTGCAAAGGAAATAAAATGGGTGATGAGGTAGATAGTAACGGGGGGAGGGCTGGTGGCACTTGTATAAGAGTCAATCCAGGAGGACCTCTCTGAGGAAGTCATCCTTGCTCTGAAACTTGAAGGATGAAGATAAGAAATAATGTGAAGGTCTAGGCATGGAAGCCTTCTGGGAAAATCTCTGAGGTGTGACAGAATTTGGCATATTTGAGGAAGAAAGAAGACTGGTGTAGCTGGAACATGGTAATGGGTAAGTAGGAGATGAAGGTGGAATGGGGGGGTGCAAATAATTTCAGCCCTATAGGTAGGAAGTTTTAGTTCTATTCTAAGAGTGATGGGAAGTAACAAGAGAATGTTAATCAGGGGCTGGTGCAAACTGTCTCCTTGCTGCATGGAGAATGGATTTTCCCAGGACAAGGTTAGAAGGAAGAAGAAGAGAAGCCCAGGTGAGTGCTGATGGCAGTTTGGACTGGGGTGGAGGTCACAGAAGTAGACTGAATCAATTTGCTCAGCCTTAGGAGTTTAACAAGAGAGTGCAACTAAGTTAAGAGTAAGACGAAGGAGTTTTGGTGATTGTAAAACACATCCAGAAGCTCTTTGACACTCTCCTCTCCTTGAATTCAGGCTAGTATAACTTCCTTTAAACAAACGAACAAAGCAAATGTGTTTAATATAAAGTTTATGCAACATGGGGTCTTCATAAGAAAATGAAGTTGTGAAGAATTGGTGAAACCTGAGTGTTTTCATACTGAGGGACAGTGAAAAGTCATGACAAGATACCATAGCACAAAGAGTTTAAGTGTAGCGAACTGAAGGAAACTTAGCAAGGTCTTCACACTCCTCTCAGTATTCCTTTATCTTTGGAGAAAACGATGCTCCTTTCCTCTAGGATAGGGAGAACCCCTCTGACCTGCTTCAGATGTAGGTCAGAAAGTCATTCCTGTGTTTTATGACCTGCTTTGGGCGAAGCTCAGAAACTCCTCCTGCACATGCCATTTCTCAAATTCCTTCACCTTCAAATGTTCAGTATGTCAAGGTGCCATATTTTGGGGTAGAATGTCCTGAACGCCATCAATAAAAGCCTAATTCCTTACCAGAATCTTTGTGTTTCCGCTGCTATTTCTTCAAAGGATATAAGCCTAAAGTATAAAAGAAGAAAAACTTTTCTTCTGACCTCTTAGATTATAATCTTGCAAATTAAAGTGACAGAAGACAGAGTAACAGGCAAAAAGGCATATATATATATATATATTTTTTTTTTAAGATTTTATTTATTTATTTAACAGAGATAGAGACAGCCAGCGGGAGAGGAAACACAAGCAGGGGGAGTGGGAGAGGAAGAAGCAGGCTAATAGCAGAAGAGACTGATGTGGGGCTCGATCCCGGAACGCCGGGATCACGCCCTGAGCCGAAGGCAGACGCTTAACCACTGTGCCACCCAGGTGCCCCTTTTTTTTTAACTGATGTTTATATTTTTATGGGCATAGGGGCTTCACGGAAAAGAAGTAAAAAATCCAGGGGCACCTGGGTGGCTCAGTTGGTTAGACTATTGATTTTGTCTCAGGTCATGGTGTCAGGGTTGTGAGATGGAGCCCGCTGATGTAGGGCGCTGAGCCGGGCGTGGAGCCTACTTGGGGTTCTCTCTACCTCTCCCTCTCCTTCTTCCCCTCCTTCCTCCTCCCTGCTTATGTGTGCCTACGGTCTCTCAGTCTCTCCAAAAAAAAAAAAAAAAAAAAAAGTAAAAACCCAAAGGAGCATTTAGAGTTGGGCTATATATATACAATTTTAAGAAAGGGCAATAAATTGTAGAGAAGTAACTAGGCAGAGGAAGAGGGACTGGGCTCAAGGGCAATAAATTGTGGGAAGGGGACTAGGGAATGCATAGTAATTAAGAGTGAGGTTTATTATACAAACTCCTCTCCTCTCCTCTCCTCTCCTCTCCTCTCCTCTCCTCTCCTCTCCTCTCCTCTCCTCTCCTCTCCTCTCCTCTTAGTGCCTCTCTGATCCTCCTGGGAAAAACACCCTACGAATGAAAATATATATATCACCTTCACAGAGGGAAAATGTGCCCTGCTTTTAGGCAGAAGGAGGAGGGCAAAGAGCTCTTCCTGTGTCTGCCATTTCCAATTACCTTCCGCTCAAAAGCATCTATCAATACGCCAAAGTGGCATGTTGCGGGGTGGCATATACTGACACCTCCAAAAGTTAAAAACTGCTGCATTGGCAACAATTTTAGGGTAGCTGTCTTAGAATTTACTATTCAGCTACATTCTTGAGAATGAAGCTGGTCACAGGTTACAGAATACCTTAAATGTGCTGAAAGTCAGATTTATCTCAGAGAAAATATTGCAAGGGGCAGACACTGGAACTGTAAAAAAAAAAAAAAAAAAAAAAAGAAGGGGTCTTATATCCCTTAGTGAGCAACCCAAGGCAAATATATAGAATGTCAGTAGTGATACATAAGGCCACCAGTCAATGGTTAGTAAAGCATTTACACTAATTATAATTTATATAGAAGTAATTTTACTCTTTTCAATTAACAGCAGACATATTTGTAACGGAGGAGATGTGTGCTCTGGCAAGGGAAAATATTGGTCATGCAAACATCTTGTTGCATAACAAAAACGAACATACCTTTGGTATTGGTATGTGTAAAATTTCCTATCCTGAGTCACATCTCAGCGGTGGCCGGTCAAAGGACTTGAGATCAAAAGGCACTCTCTTTGAAGGAAGTGTAAAAATGTTTTCAGCGAACGGTTTCCCGCCAGGATCCATTTTCGTGTCCCTTTAGTTCTGAGTTTTGGTAGAGGTTGGGAACAATGGGTGCTAAGTACCCTCACATTAAGTGCTAATCTATGCCAGACTTGCAAAAGGAGTGGCTCCAAACCTGTTTTGCCTGAATTAACCAACCTACCCGGCTTCAGCTTCGGGGTACAAAAGAAAAGAGGCTGTGTCCTTCAATGAGGGAAAAAAGGAGTTCTTTCCTCCCCATTTAAAGCCAAATGATGACAAGCTTCAAGAAAACCAGAGAGTCTGATCTATGGCCTTGGTAGGGGTTGTTGAGGGCCTGATACCAAGTTCACACATGAACATGCTTAAGAACAGAAACACACTGGAGCAGCCAGACCCAGCAGCAAAACAGAACAAAAGACTCACAGCAGCGCTGGAGTGTGGCCGGCCAGGGGCATGGGAGCCACCTGTGGGCTTTGTGGTCCTGTAGACAGAGCTGGAACCAGGTAACTTACAATGGACCCTTCCCTAGAGGGTGTTAAAGAAAAAAAAAATTATTCTGATTCTTATTAAGACAGTGAGGGAGACTTTCTTGTGATTGATGTCAAGACTATTATAACAGCGGAGGGGCGCCTGGGTGGCACAGCGGTTAGGCGTCTGCCTTTGGCTCAGGGCGTGATCCCGGCGATCTGGGATCGAGCCCCACATCGGGCTCTTCTGCTATGAGCCTGCTTCTTCCTCTCCCACTCCCCCTGCTTGTGTTCCCTCTCTCGCTGGCTGTCTCTATCTCTGTCGAATAAATAAATAAAAATAAAATCTTTAAAAAAAAAAAAAGACTATTATAACAGCGGAGAGAGCCTGGTATCACTGGGAACACAGGAAAGACAGCCAGGGGATGGAAAATTACTAAGTGGAGTCAGGAAGGGTGGGGGGATTTGTGCTAAACCATCACCATGTTGTGAAGAGACCCAAAGAAGCCCAAGTGGGCAAGAACTGAGGCCTCCCGCCGACGGCAAGCACCACATGAGTGAGCCATCTTGGAAACCCTAGCCCCACATCAGCCTTCAAAGGACCTGCAGCCCAGCCCACGTCTTGCCTTCAAAATCAGAAGAGACCCTACACCGGAGCCACCCCACCAAATTATTTCTGAGTTCTTGGCCCAAAGAAACTGAAATAATATGTGCTTATTGTTTTAAATCACTAGGTTTTGAGGTGATTTGTTATTTAGTAGTAGAGAACTAATCTACCCCATTTTACAAATAAGGAAAATAAGGCACAGAGAGGTTAAATAACTTGCTGGTGTCACGCAGCAATAAGTGACAAAATCAGGATTTGAACTCACATCATCTGGTTTAGCATGCCTCCTTACCCGGGACGCACTATGCCTCTACCACTTGAAGAAAGTGACCTGTGATGCTCAGCACGGAGATGAATGGGGCCTCGAGGTGGCCAACAGGTACCTGAGTGTGCCCATGTACTTTTGCCCACGTTTTTAGTCTTTTATTTTATTTTTCAGAATTTTGAATAGACTTTATTTTTAGAGCAGTTTTAGGTTCACAGCAACATGAAGTAGTGAATACTGATTATTATTTTTTTAACCATCAAACCTTTGCATGTATTTGAACTTATTCAAAAGCCAATAATAATGGAATGTTTTATAATAGAGATTCATCTGTGTTCTTTTTACTAAAAATGTTTTTGTGAAGGAAATGTCTTCTTTTACCCTGATTTACCTCTCCTCTTCATTCATTTAACCTGGCTTATTAAGATTTAATTTGTAATAGACTGGACATTTGGTTTAAATAACCTAATGAAGTACTAACGTTTTAAGAAGATAACATTCAACATCCACTCGTGAGGGTTCAAGATATATAAACTGCTTAATCTCTTAACCTCATGGCCTCATAAAAAGAAGCTGCATGCCCTGACCATGCTCTTGGTCTCATCTATCTTCCCCGTTCTCTCTTAACTGTTGACACCAGGATAATCACCTTGCCACGTCCATAGTAACCATATTTTGCAAAGGAAGCTACATGGAAAAGGGAATGAGGGAAGCAAACCAGTTTTCAATGCAATCTCATTCCTAAACTTTTGATCAAGCGGAGCTGGGAAGGTAGAGTTAATTTTTAGCTATCTATTAATAAGTATCACAAGATAAATGCTAAGTCAGCCAACTATGCACATCTTTGGCCTCTCCCTTCATTACCCCTAGGTTGTCATCTTGAAAAAGTATGACTTCAAATGAGACCCAGAAATAGAAGAGGCTGTGCACCAGCTTAGGAAAAGCACTTGCCAAAAGACAAGTCTTCATTATATAAGGAAATAAATGAGCGCCTATCAAGAAACACCAATTAAATATTACCTACCTTTCCATAGGCACATAGTGCATACTTCATTACAAGAGCAAACCAACTTCTATTAAAAATAAGTAATTTTTACTTATAAAATAAGTAATTTTGAAATGGTTTTCTAACAGATCCTCCCTTTACAATGTTGCTGAGTGTGCGTAAACTCAGGAAAAATCTGGCAACTCCAGGATTTAACTTGGAAAGAGAAAGCAACCGAAGACCTGGGGAGCTATTAAGGAAACATCAGTGTGATTCAGATTTCCTTCTGTCATTGATTGTTTTCAGATTCAGTTGTGTTTGAAAACAGTTCTACAGGGATGGTGGAGGGAACAATAGCAGTGCAAGCACTTAGCTCTCCTTGCTGCAGGACTCAGTGGGTTCCTGACAGGTTCCCGCAGGAAACAGAATATCTCTCAGCTGAGTAGCAGCTAAACATTGACTGGCCAGCAGGATAAACACTGTATTCCCAACAAATGGCTGGGGGGGGGGGTGGTGGTGGTGGTACTTAAGTCTTTATTTCTAGGTGGTACAGAGAAATAGGCTTAATTTTTAGATAGGTGGAGGACAGGCCAGCCACACACACACATACAAAAAAGTTGAGGAAGCAGAAAAGGATAGATCTAACTAGAAGTTTCTTCCTATATTGGCCCACAGGTTGTCCCAGGGCATTCCTGAAGAAAGGGCCAAAATGCGCCTTAACAATTGGCTTTCGTTCTGTCAAACCTCCCTGGTTCCAGGTTCCCAGTGAAGCTGCCACATCCTTGGGTAGGAGCAGTAGGCCCGCGTGTAGGATAGATGCTGCCTGTACTTCCCTGCAATGCATGCGAGGCTTGCTGGCTTGATGCTGGGGCTGGAATGATTTGGGGAGGAAGAGGCGATCCAGCAGTTGGTGAGTCGTACATACACCAAGTGGAGTGGGGGGCACCTGTCGGGGTCTGCACTTGCTCTGCAAGTGTCCCGGTGCCTGAGGGAGCATGACATTACACAGCAAATAAAACACAACACGGTAGGGAGAAAGACCCTGAGGGACAGCTACCTTTTGAGTAATTTAATATTTCCCTGAAATGTGTCACCCTTAGTAATGTTTACACGATGCTATTATTGACTGGTAACTTCTTTGTTAGGGTCCACAAAAGTCATTTAAAAACATACTGCTTCCGAAGAGGGTCATTTCTGTTCAGAATGGTGGCTTGTGCGGCTGACTCCGTTTTCCCGGAAATCCATCCTCCAGCCTTCTGTGTTCTGTGCTGTGCACTAAGAAGCTGCCCTCCATGATGGCATCGCTCTGGCTTCCTTGCCCACTGGTGTCCTGGCAGGTGGGAACCCACCTGCAAGTGGAGACCCGGATCGGAGAGAAGCCAGGGTGCTTGTTCTCTGCTCCCTCCTGGCGGTGCTGCAGTTTAGACAGAGACTGCCGTCCTTGGCTCTGGGTTTTGGGACATGCTTCTAGTGCCCCCCCCCCCCCAACACACACACCCGGGCTGTTCCCTCCTCTTGCCTCTCTGGCCAGCTTTGGGCGGTAATGGCTCTGTGCGGCTGCTGGGTCCTGGGTATCATCATCCCTTGTGGGTCCTTAGCTCTGCTCTCCGCTCCGTGTACGGTCTCTTTCTTAAGCTTTTTTTGGTTAAACCTTTTGGGTCTGCCTTCTGTTTCTGCCAGCATTCCGATGTAGCACCTCTTTTTTGCACAGCATGCACATGGATGCAATTCAGGTTTGTAGCTCGGAGAAGTTTTATTGGAGCATACGTTTTAGAACCAGGCTGTCATTTCATTTTCTGGATAATCCCTAAGCATCCTCTGGTGGCCTGGCAATATGCTCACTTGGCTAGGCTGGACAACATTTCTCAGAATTCTGGTCCCTGTATATTTCTAGTCAGGGAGGGGGGTGGGGGGAGCTACAGAGACATTTGAAAAAGGGAAGTGAAGTTGCAGTTATATCATTCTGATGCTCAGGAGATCAGCGGAGAGGCACAGGTGCTGGGGCAGCTCACACATTTTGTTCCATTTACCTGCTGGCTCGTCTTGTTGGTATGAGCAGTATTGCACACCCTCCTTTCGCTTCTCTGATGCCTGGGCCAGGGGTGCGTTTAGCTCAAAGGTAAAAAGTGCCAGCTTCTCCTGAAGGACACGGCATCACCAGCACAGAGCGATAGGCACTTACCAGGTTCCAGTCCGTCTTTGTGGGTTCCAGCTCCTGCTCTTGAGTTCCAGCTTCCCTGACACTTTTCACGGTCTGGTCTTCCCTTCCTGCCGATGGCCCTGCAGACTAAAGACCAAACAGCAGATAGAAAAATCTTACAGAGACCACCTAATCAGGTCCCATGATTGCGTAAGGTCAATCCTTATAATATACCCATATTTCTTTAATAAAGAATATATATAGTGGTTCTGCATCTCTAGTAAAACCCCCACATATTTATGCCACTATTCTTTTATCTGCCCTATTTAGCTTCCCTTTTATCTCCCCTACATGTTAAAATACTTTCTGTTACTTTCTTCTTTATTAATGCCATTTCAACTATAATTTCAGAGCCTCATTACCTTCTAAAATATCTTAGAAATAACACTGTGCAATGGTGTTCTCTTTGAGAACATAATTAACTAATTAATGTCAATCTGGGTGCCTGCTTCAAGGCCATTAGCATCCTCAGAGAGGCTAAGATTTGGAAATTGAAACAAAATTCAAATTAGCTATTTTTGTTACTTCTCAAGCTATTTTATGGTAGTTATTAGGTTTTGTGAAAATATTTAAAAAATCATTAACTTATAAATTTTAAATGACCTGTGCATTTTGCTTATCCATATTAATGCCATTCTCTCTCTCTCTCTCTCTCTAGTTTATGAATGTCTAAATTGGTCAGAAAACAGATGTTATCTAGTCTTCTGTTAAACTACTTTCAGTAAGCAAGCTGCTGTTATTCCAGTGTTTTATCAGTGGAAGGTAAAGACCTTTAATTGGGCCAATGAAAATCCCTCCGCATGAGCTCATTTCTGATTGTGACATTCATTGCAAACACAACTTTCCATTTCTCCTTACAGAGACTTTTTCATATATTTGAAACTCGTTATTATGCATGTCCTTTGTATGTGTATGAAACAAAGGATAGGAACTATCCTTTTTTTTTTCTTTTTTTTTTTTACATTTTAGACATGGCCTCATTCCTATTTTTTTTTCTTATTTGGAATTTATTCTTCAAAGTTGCAACTCTAATGCATAGAGTATCTTCATTGTCTGATCTCCATCTCGGATAGAAAATGTGACAATGCATTAGGTAATAACATTCAGAACAAATTATGTCAGAATTTTCTTTTCCATGAATGCCTTTGCTTTTATGGACCATCTGATATTGTGGATAGTACTTGAGTATTTTTATATTAGAAAAGAAAAAATTATTTTTGAAAAGATAAGTATGATAAGCATGACCAACATATCTAAGAACCACAAGACATTTCATTTATGTCAAAAAGGAATAGAAGAGAAAAAAACATCAAATCTTAATACATCAGTTTGTGAAATGAACTGCCTCTAACACAATAAATATTTAGAAACCAGTTATACTTCAAAAGCTTTTTGTATCCCCCAACCTGAAAAATATTATTTAACGTAACCATTAAAATGTGACTTTCTTTACTATGCGAACTCCCTCTTAAGAGATAAATAAGAACATTCATATTAATAAGATATGCATTATCTTATTTAATTAAATGTCATCCACAATGGAACTCATCAATCTGAAGAGGATAATGGACTTGGGTAATGTCAGACCATTACAGAAACTAAGCCAAGACTTTCTTCTAATTTTAAAAATCATTTTCTAAATCATATACATCAATTGCACAATGCTCATTTTAGTTCAAAGATGTTTATTTTAAAAGTAATGGGCACAGAACCAGGACAGTGTTCTATCCCACTAATTTTATAGTCCTGGAGAGCTCGCTACAAACAGATGAAAAGCATAGTCAGTAATTTCCTGAGCCAGGGCTAAATTTGTGATTAATAGAATTTGTTTAGATGGGGTGAGAGAAAGGGAGAGAAATAAATAAATTCATAAGAAAGCCGTCGGAACTTAACATCGAACCTTCCATAGTAAGATGTATTTTGTATAATTTACTACTAACAAATTGATTTCATTTGCATGAGACATAGTCACAGTTCCCTAAAATATGGGCTAGCATAATAAACACTAACACTAATAATCATAGTGATTACCAAGATTTTTAAAAATCACCGAAAAAAGCAGACAACCATTTCTGTTTACAATGTGGAAAGAAAGGAAGGAATCATTTGTCTTACGAATTTTATTCCTTGCCTAATGTGACAATTACTGGATATTTCAGGGGGGAAAAAAACCAGTATTTCAATAGAAGATGAAAATTACCAAGAAATATTTAGATCTGGAATTCCTAGTGAAATTCAAATTAATTAAAGGCAAAGCGCTAATTATCTTTTCAGGAAAACAAAGTAATTAAATTATCCTTTTAAAAATAGGATTATTTTTCTATTCCATTTGAAATGAACTTCAATATTTTCCATTTTTAAAAAAGATTTATTTATTTTAGAGAGAGTGGGGGGTGATGGGGACAGAGGGAGAGGGAGAGAGAGTCTTAAGCAGACTCAGTGCCCAGCCCAAAGCCTGTCCCAGGGCTTGATCTCCTGACCTTGAGATCATGACCTGAGGCAAAATCAACAGTCGGATGCTTAACCAACTGAGCCACCCAGGCTCCCCAGTATTTTCTATTTTTTAACACTGAAATGAGCCTTTCACATACTGTGATAACATTAAACATATTAGTTTTTTTGGATTAGATGCCTAGCATTAGAGTCCAACTTTAATATAAAGTTAAAGTTATTTATATATTCACTTTCAATTCTGATAACTGCAGCATGCATATCAGCTCTTTAACTGTCTTAATATCTTAAAATAAACAGAACACACATTTAAGTGCATCAGTTCGAGTATGTTTATATGTCTCTACAATTTCAACTTTATACCTCACTCTGTTGGTTTTCGGCAGTGCTAACTCACAAGAGAAATTTTGGGTGTTGCACTACGTGATTTTCCTACTTGAATTCAAAGATGATGATGGTGTTGTTCTAGGTCTAGGAAAATTTATTGCCAGAAACACGTATTTAGTGTTCTAAGTCTATACAAAAATAGTCATTGGACTTCTTCTCATTCTCACTTGTGTTTAATTTTATGAAGTAACATTATGTCAATTCTACTGCATGAATTTTCACTCCAGAATACAACAGCAATGCTGAACTTTTAACACACATCAATCTGTTTTCAGGATTGTCTGCCACGAAATTACTGATTGATCCCTTTGGTTGGACCCTGTTAACTGATTCCTTCTCTCTCTGGATAGATTTATAGACCTATCAAACATCGCATAAAGCTGTTAATGTGGGAATGTTATTTAATGAGGCTGCACAGCCCGTGTTACAAGCTAATGATGTTAAATTAAGCAGGTTTCAAGAATAGGACTAACTTCAACATTCTTATTTCCTTTAGAATATTGCAAACTCTTGAAAATAATGACTGTTAAAAATATATAAAAATTAAACGTATTACAGTGCATCAAAAATATGCACTGTATTATGCCTTAAATATGCACTAAACATGAAAGGCTTTCTTTTCAAATTAATCACACTTATTGCCATGTATTATATTTTCGTGCTTCTACAAAATTAATTCTGGTCAGAAAGCATGATAGAATTTAAGAATTTTAAATAAGCAAGCATTACAACTTCATATTTTATCTGAATTTCAAGATAATTCTCCCTAAATGTATTCCATGTTTACTTTTTAAAAACATCTTCTTTTGTTACTTTGATGAATGAGTTGCTTGATATTCAGTAGTTTATGAATCCCTTGGAAAGGAAACCAGCATCATGAGGCTATGGCATGGTTTCACTAATGACAAGTGATGTCACACTAACCTTATTTCTTTCTTAAAAAGTGTGACTAAAGGGGTCATTAAGGGCCACACTGCAGACCCAGAGTATTTGGACTTCAGCAAAGCATTTGACAAGGTCCTCATGTGATATCTTTGAAGATTCGATGGAGAAATGCTAGCTCGAGGCAAGGACAGTTTGATAGATTGAACTCTGGATGAACGATTATAATCAAGAAATGTCAAATGATCATAATCAAGGGCAAGCTTTGTCCTCAGCCCTTTGCTGATCAAATTTGTTAATGACTTGGATAAAAATATAGAGCCCCTTAAATTTATAGCTGGTATCTAAAACTGAATAGAAAATTTGGACAGTTGGGTTGAATTTACTAAAATGGCATTGAACACAGTAAGTTCTTGATCCTCGTTTAAAAAAGAAAATCGGAAAAGTGTGGTTGGACAAAATTTAGCTCAGCAATTTTAGTGAAAATACGTACCGACAGTAAGATGTGACCTTAGCAAAGCTCTGCTGACCTTCAGCTGCATCACTAGCACCATCATGTCCGGAGTGAAGAAGGCAATTGTCTCAATCCACTCCATAAGACCCCACTTGGAAAATTATATTTTCTGGGTGCAAATTGGAGCTTATTCGAAAGATAGTGACTAGAATGGTAAAGGAATTTCAAAGCATGTGATATGAGAAATAAAGACATGGGGATGTTTAACTGGGAGACAGGAAGACTGAAGAAATCTAAAATCATGGTTTTAAAACCTTCGAAGAATAGACAGGAAAAGAAGGATTAGACTCGTGTGTAGTGCAAAGAGGTAACACAGATCACCCTCTGTGTAGAAGTGGAAAAGCTCTTTGCATGGACTGTGAGCTTATATATGTAGAAGGATTGATGGAATTTGAAAATCACTGCTTTGCAACAGCCATTGAACTCATTGACTCAGGCAGGAATGACCACTGGATGCTGCAACCAGCAAGAGAAAGATTGGTGAGAACCAGGATAGTCATATGGTGTCAAAACATCGACCCACAGGCTGCCTTCAGTTATAATGCTTGTTCTGAAGCCACAGTTTAGTGGCAATGTGATTGAAGTATTAGGGAACAGTTTGAGCATAACGCAAATTGAGCATAAAGCTTGCTTACGCACGGTTTCGTTTACCAGACCCATCCTCCTGACACCCACATGCAAACTGCAGATTTTTGGGGAGAAAATGCCATATTTATATAGTATTTATGTATTTGTGAGCCACTTAGCATCTGTAAAATGGATTTGCTGCCATTTTCATTGGGTTTCTTTTTTTTTAGTGCATCACTGATGCGGGTTTTGTGATTTGTGCCTCTGACGCCAGTTCCCCATAAACCCTGTGGTTTTTATTTTGTGATTTTGCATAGCTGATGATTTTTAGGAGAACATTTCCTAAGTTATAAATGACTCACTGTACTTTCTAATCATAAAGTTTAAAACGACCCACAGTGGAATGATTGGGCTGTCTCTGCCCTACATGAAATGTCTCTGCCTTATGTGAAATGCCTTAGAATGATCTCACATTATGTACTTCTTGGTGGGATGCGATACGAAGTACACCCATCACCTATAAAATAGCCAGAAATATGTAAATGGAATCTCACCAGTCTTTCCACTTAAATAAAATGGAATCTATGTTTACATATTCACATTCGAGATCAGCACATCATTTTCAAGTAGCACAAATACTACATTTTATCTGAAAACACAAAATCAGCTATAAAAAACACTTGCAGAAAATTGGGGAAACTTGAAAGTAGACTGGGTATTAAGTAATTATTGTTAAGTTTTCTACGTATGATAATGGTATCATGATTGTACAGGAGCATATCCTTTTTTGGAGATGCATGCTGAAATTGAACTAAAATGTCATAATGTGTGCAGTGTGATGCTTATCATACTGTTCTTTCCAATTATGTTTTAAAATGTTAACAACAGTTGAAAAACTAATAAAATAACATGGGAAGCAAATGAGAGGGCTGGAAAGGAGCTGTTATTGAACTCGGTATTTCAGGTTAAATACAGTTGTTTTTTTTTAAAGATTTTATTTATTTATTTGACAGAGAGAGAGACAGCCAGCGAGAGAGGGAACATAAGCAGGGGGAGTGGGAGAGGAAGAAGCAAGCTCCTAGCGGAGGAGCCTGATGTGGGGCTCGATCCCACAACGCCGGGGTCACACCCTGAGCCGAAGGCAGACGCTTAACCGCTGTGCCACCCAGGCGCCCCTAAATACAGTTTTTATAGTCTACTCCCATTTGAAAGTTCCATGTAAATTTTGTATGTTAGATACACCCAATTTTGTTTACTAGGGGAAAAGAAAGACTAATTACTTCACTCACTATTAAAGCGCCTGATATTAAAAAATATCACTCCCTTCACTGAATAATGAGCTTCAGGAAATTGTATTGGAAGGCAATGGAGTGAAGAAATGATTTATTTGTGGGCAATGGGCAATGATAAAACAACGCATAAAGGCGAGACAGATACTCTGAGGAACACAGCGTTGGTGTGAAAAAAATGAGCAAATGGTTTTAGAAATGATTTTTTTAAGCAAAACAAATACAAAATCTGAGCTCTCAGAGAAGACTTGGAAAGTGTGCCTGCTCTTGTTCTTCTGATTCAATGAATCAGTCCTGCCTGTACTGTTCTGCTCCTGGTCACTTCCCTTCCAATGAGACTATGTTAGAGAAACTACTGTCATAGAAGCTGATCTTAAGTAAGACAATTGCAATAAGACAATTTTAATAAGACAGATTCTTCTTGTGCTAGCAAAAAAAGACAAATGTCATTAGGGGAACATATCAGTTGTGCGGCGGCTATTACATAAGTCTGATTTTACTCTCGCTGGAGTTTCAGAACCAAGTGTGATAAACCATAATCATAGCGCAGTCACCCATGATTTCATCACAGTTCATCACCACTCAGAGAGTTCTGCTTTTTCTATATTTTGCCTTGTCTTCAAATTGTTAATCTTTTTTCTCTGTTGATGGGAAGAAAATGGATTTTATTTACCTTTATTTTATTTTTTAAAAAAGATTTTATTTATTAATTTATTTGAGAGAGAGAAAGCAAGTGAGCGAGCACGAGTTGGAGGAGGGGCAGAGGAAGAGGGAGAGAGTGAATCTCAAGCGGACTCCACACTGAGCTCAGAGCCCAATGCAGGGCTCTATCGCATGACCATGAGATCATGACCTGAACTGAAACCAGGAAGCCTAACTGACTTAACCGACTGAGCCACTCAGGCACCCCATAAACCCATGACTTTTAAATGTAAGATTATCTCCCCAACTTGGAAATTGATGACCAACATGTCAAAATTAGGAGACAGATTGTTACATTCTAATTTTTACTCAGAACAAAACTTTCATATAATTCACTTGAGTCTCATAGAGCTACAGGCCAGAGCAAAATGAATTCATACAGAGAAGAGTGAAAAACCAGGAATGAGGGCCAGCTGTAGGTTCTCAATAGTGTTGGTGGTGAATCAGAAGGAAGGTGTGGGAAGTGTGCCTGGGCTCACAAGGACAGGCCCCCACTAAAGGCTGCCCCATGCGAGCCACATCTGAGGCCAGGATGTTGGAGTGAAGGGGGAGGTGATTAGGAGACAACATCGAAGAGCCATTCACAAATGGATGCATGGAAACATCTTGGGATGATTCTTGTGCACATTGTTAATAGTCAAGATATATCTGCAATTTTTTAAGTACCAAATGACTTCTCCCTTTCTCCCTAAAATCTATACCTCCTGAAACTCTGACATCTCAGTTATAAGTGATAGCTATCCATATTTTAGAGTTTCTTCGTTTCATGCTTGAAGCCATCCTTAGGCCATAGATGGCATCAATCCTTTGTCTTTAGGGGCCCATTGTGGGAGAAGTACAGGAGAAAATAAAGAGGTTTATTCCATCCCTCCCCCACCCCTGCCACCTCTTCTCCCCATTGGTTATTGCTAGATTGATAGACACACACACTTACTCTACACCCTCTCTCCAAATTTCTAAAGCAAAAACGGAAACTACTCCCCCTCTGCCTTTTTGTGGCTTTTCTTTTTCCTCAAGGGAGACTTTGAAATTTATTTAACTCGATTCCAGCTGGACAAAATTGCTGGTTAGGTAGAGAAGGAAGCATGTAATGGGATTATGCGTGCCCCACTACTTCCTCGAAATAGTCCTGTGTACCAAATTCCCTTAAGGAGATGTCTTGCTGTTGTCTAATCCATAGAGCATCTTATAATTATACAGCCATTTGTTCCTTTTCCTGTTTCCAATTTCACTGATTAACTTATCTAACAGTGCCATTAAAACCCATATATCATTTTTCACCATTAATCAGTTATTCATGAGTTTTATTCATCTCTGAAGTATGTTCATCAGGAAAAATAGCCTCAATTTGCATTTTAATTGACCAGTGTACAGTGGTATCTGATAATACAAATGGTGATCTCAGTTAAAGTAGAAGCTCACGTTTAGTAAGATTTAAATGATCTTTATTTTACAGTTCTCTGATGTGATTTTCATAATGCACTGAAGTAAACAGTAGGCATTGCTTGGATGTTAACTGATTTTACCAACAGCCTTGCAACCAGGTTGCCAGATAAAATATAGGAGACACCACCACATTTGAATTTCAGGAAAACATGAAATAATAAATACGTAAAAACATATACAATATTTCAGACACATTTACACTAAAAATATTCATTTGTTTATCTGAAATTCAAATTTAACCATGTGCTCTGCATTCTTGTTTGCTAAATCTGGCAACCCTGAATATATACATATATACAATTACATACAAAGTGAAAACAACTACACAATTCTCTATGAACAAAGGTTTTGTGTATTACCACGAGTGTGTTTTTAAATATGCTTTTGATAACTGTGAAAGATATTATTCAAATTAGTTGAGTTTTACCAGATTTCTTCATCTATAAAATAGAAATAGCTGTGTCTCTATATTATCTTGAATAACTGTATTAGTAGTAATAGGAAACTATTGATTTTTACTTTTGCTGTTGAGATCATCGGTTATAGCTTTCTAACTTTTCATTGTGTAAAACCATGTTGTATTTAACAGCTAGTATCAAAAAGGTAAGAAGTAACAAGTGTTGGTGAGGATGTGGAGAAAAGGAACCTCAGGCACTGCTGGTGGCAACGTCAACTGGTGCAGCCACATGGAAAAAATATGGAGTTTCCTCAAAAATATTAAAATTAGAAATACGATGTTGTCCAGCAATTCTACTGCTGGGTATTCACCCAACAAAAGACTCTCACTTACCCTCCTCTTTCCTGTGCAAAGAAGAGGGTGCCATCTGTTTCCTACCAAGACTCTGCCTAAGATGCTTTGGCTGTGTCAGAAATCTGTGGTCTGGAACCCCTCAGTGTCTTTACTGAATAAACCTCTAGTTTCTGCCATAGATTAACTGAGGAAACAAATGTTTAAAAAAAAAGAGTTGGAGAACAGTGATACGCATAATAAGATTAGAGTTATCTAAAACCGAGTGTGCATACATTCTATTTTCACGTACCTCCTGCGTGCTTATATAGGCGCACATGGTATCTGGAAAGATTTACATTGGACTGTTGACAGTGCTTATCTCTAGGAAATGGTTTGTGGGGAAAAGGAAAGAAATGGGGACTTATTTTTAATCCTTACAATTCTATTCTTTTCTTGGCTTTATAATGATTTTCAAAAACAGCTCTCAAGGTTGTTTTCATGTCCAGCCAGCCTTGGAACCACTCGCCATTATCTGATTTCTGTGTTCCACTCTCATCAGAATACTGGACCCCTGGCTATGATACCCATTAGAGCAAAGGTTGCATGGCCTGATGAAAAGGAATCTGGAGCAGTCTTCCTGTGTGACATTATGGTAAGGCGGGTGTTGCAAAAAGGAAATGGTAAACTAGGAATTCGTGTGGGTGTTTTTATTTTCATTGAATGCATTTTTGGCATAAAAATGTCTGAGTACTGTTTTATAAAGTGCCGTAGACATTCGATAGGTATTGATCGTCATGTCAGCAATCTATCTACGATGCTCAACAGAGCAGTACCAATGATGAAGCCTTACCGCTCTGAGCTGAGTGACTGATACTGTTTTAAATGTGTTCCCATACTGAAAAGATATATACGGAAAACCGTTGATATAAATTGGGTTTTTTTTGGTATCTATATTTCTCTATCTATATCAGAATATTTGTAAAAACAAAATTATCCTATGGTTTCACTCATACGTAGAACATAAGCAATAGCAGGGAGGACCACAGGGGAAGGGAGGGAAATCCAAAGGGGGAGAAAATCAGAGAGGGAGATGAACCATGAGAGACTATGGACCCCGGGGGAAACAATCTCAGGGTTTCAGAGGGGAGGGGGGGTGAGTGGGGGGCAGGTAACAGGGTGATGGGTATTGAGGAGGGCACGTGCTGTGATGAGTACTGGGTGTTATACTTAACTAATGAATCATTGACCACTACATTGAAAACTAATGATGTACTATACAGTGGCTAACTGAACATAATAAAAAAATAAATTAAAAAAATAAACACAGTCTTTAAAAAAAAAAAAAAAGAAAAACCCTAATTACCTGACCACCTTAACACAATGACTATTTTTTAAAAACTATTTTTTTACATTAGAGTTTTAAATACATTCTCCATATAAATAAAATTCCTTTAGTTTTTGTCTGAATTTTATGATTCTGAAACCTAGCAAATAATGCCACTTTTCTACAAACTGATTTTTTTCTATAGATAAACTGCAATACATTTGAAAAGTAGTTTTCCACTAAATAAAAAAAAAATAAAGTATTATGTTTCTGAGTGTCTGCTGTTACTGTTTCCACCCACTAAAAAAACATTCCACTGCTACTCAAAAAATGTCACACTTTTTTCCCAAAACATTGTCAGACATTCCTGTGATAGTCTTTTTTTTTTTTTTTTTTTTAATTCTTTGCTAGGGTAAAAGGGGGTGAATACTATAAGGTAGGCTTTGCCTTATGCACCACTGTAATTACACTTTGAGAAAAATACTTTGTGTAAACAAAGAAATAAAGCACCAAATATTGTATTTGTAACCACAGTTAAATCAAGGGTAGATCTTTTGTTTCTGAATATGGGAAAGGTAAATAGGGCAGCCCCTCTTACAATTCCGAGCCAGAGTGCATTACGTTTTCCTGTGCGCCCAAGTTAGCAAACAATGTCATTTGTTGATATTCACTGTTAATTACTGGTCTTCACACAAATCCAGCAATTGTATTATTTGGAATTCCATATTCCTTCAAGCCCAGCCAATGTTTTGCCTTGCATTGCAATGCTCTACAAATTTGTGTAAAGCATTATATCATTGTTCAACAGAAGAAAAAAAAAAGCCTTTTTAAAAAAGAATTACTTCAAAATTCTCAATAAGACTATATTTTGTTTGTTTCTGGCTCTAATCTGAACATCAGACTAAGTAATGCACGGATTTGGAGTTTTCCATTGTATGTGAGTGAAGTGTAGTCTAATGCTTTTGTTTTTATAAGCCTGTAACTTCACAGGGTCTGTGGGCTCTACCACACCCTCGCTAGTTTTTAGTAACAAAGGCACACCTTTGGAAAGTATGCAGTATGCACGGCCACTCTTCCCTTGTAATAAAATCTTACCACTGAGTAGTGATGCTTCTGTTACTGACATTAATGAACAAAGCTGTAATGAATAAAAAAATAATTTCTTGCTTATTCTAATGAAAGAGCAGTTGTTGAAAATGGCTCTAGATGTTCAAATAGGAATGGTACTATGGCTTCATTCATTTATCGCACACACCGTTCAAAGAGATTTTTATCCCTGATTCAATTTTGTTTCCTAATAAGTTGGAGTTCTTTAAGATGGCCAAGTGGATTGGTTTACAAACTGAATCTACAGAGTTTTAATCTCACTTCAGACTTTGCTAACTGCCCTACCCAATGGTTCCCTTAACCCAGAGAGAGAAAGCAGGATGGACGCTGTGTCCTTGGGGAGCCAACCCTAGGATTCAGGTGGTTCCTGAGACAGCACTACACCCTTAAGCCTCTGCTTCAGGCAAGGAGCCAGGCTCCTCCTTCCCCTCTACCATTTTATTAAATCCTCCCAACAGTCACCCCCCCCCCCCCCCCGCCACACACACAGCAGCAGAGAAGAAAGATAAAGATATCCCTAAAATATATTTCTCTGTATTTGAGATCTATCCATGAGACTTCTACTGACTCTTGATGAACTGGCGGGCGTGTCACCAGGATTTGCTTATTAACTAAACTGCTACCTCTTGTCATGAAATCACGCTCCTTTTGATCATCGCAGATGTGTTTTACATTTTTCTTTCAACTATTTCTTCCACTCACTTTTTATGGGCAATAGGAATGGAGGGTTCTGTGATTTGGTTTCCTCCTCCTTCCTTTCCATTGCCACCTGACTTAAACGGGATTGTGGTCGAAAAACATTAAGTGGTTTTGCCCATGACTCGCTGCTAGCGTGCTTTGGAGCTAGTATTTGACTCGGGGTTGACTTCCCAGCCCTGTTGCTTCTGATACCAGGAGTCACAAACTCCAAGGCCCAGAGGGACTGGGCAGGTAAGTGACTGAAACCAGTCAGGTGGGGAATCAGTGGCTACTCTGGGTCAGGATCCCTGTTTAAAATCAGACAGTGGCTTTTCATCCCATTTAAATTATATTCAAATTCCTTTACCTACCCTGGTCAGTCTGGTTATCAGGTCTGAGCAGACATCAAATCCAGAAAAAGGAGGCGAATATTCAGTTCCAGACATACAGTGAATGTGATCAGTTTGTAAGCTGGATGACAGGTCCACTCAGGATTTGAGTCTGAAACACGGCACAAATGAATAGTGGCAAATGACGAATCTACAATTTAGCAGCGACTTTGATGTCCTTTATCCAAGGTCAAACAATGCATGGGTTGGGGGAATGCATGTCTTACAAGCAGTGGAATGCCATTCTGGAGCCATTTGTGGCAAGAGCAAGTTTATTATAGAGCATTAGAAGAGGCCACACAAAAACAGGGCGTGATATGTTAGGAGGCCAGGATGTCCTTGGGAGGCAGGTGGGTGCTGTTTTCTAGGGGAAGGTAAGCTAGCTAAAGCTAAGCGGCTGGATTGTGATTGGTCTATGCTGGATTTCCTTGACAGGTGTTTCCGTAAGTGCAGGCTGCCTTAGGTTCAGACGTGGGCCTGTGGATCCCAATATACAAATGAACTTTACCACTAGGAATGGGAATGCAGCAGCAGCATGGAAAACGGAAGCTAGCATGCAGCAGGAAGAGGCCTTCCCTCCGCGTTCTGACATACGCAGCATCTTGTTTTCCTTCTCGAGGAGTGGTGGTGTCAGAGCGCTCCAGATACCCATGCTGTCCATTAAGGACTGAAGAGTTTGGAGGAGGCAGGGGATTGGCAGACTGGAGAAGGAAAAATCTATTTCTACTTCTTATCTTCTTGGTGAAAGCTCTTGGTCTATGTCTGTCTACACTGGATTGAGGGGACAAAAATCACCCCTCTTAATATTAGTTTGATGTCCTCTTAGAGCTAGGACCAGGACAGGGTAATGATTCATTAAGTTAAGCTCTGAGCATTCTGGTATTGAACTCCAAACATCAATCAATTAAGTAATCAATTGTTGGGATGCCTGGGTGGCACAGTCTGTTAAGTGCCAACCTCATGGTTTTGGCTCAGGTCATCATCTTGTGGCTGATATCAGGGTCATTAGATCGAGCCCCACACCAGGCTCTATGCTCAGAGGAGAGTCTGCCTGAGATTCTCTCTCTCCTTCTGTCCTTCCTCCTCCCCACTTTCTGAGATCTCTCTCTCTCTCAAATATATAAATAAATCCTTAAAAAAATTAATGAATTGCTTATTGGTTATATCAAGTGTCAGCAGTGATAGTGTTGTCTGAGAGTAATGGAACACTCAGCTCAAAAGTTAAGGGGAAGTTCCATAGCAAGCAGTCTGGAGGGAGGGTGATCCCCTGGGTCATTAAGTCAGAGGCTTAAGACATCGTGGAGGGAAATGATTTCATCTTTCTGCTCTGCCTTCCTTGCAGCATTGGGCCTCCTCCTGCCATTCCCCATGGTTACAAAGTGGCTGCAGCAGCTGCAAACATCACGTGTTTGCAAAAAAGTATCCAGAGGCTGGACGAACAATGAAGAGCACGTTGTTTCTGGTATCCTACTTTACAATGAGTTCCCCATAGATCCCTCCTCTCCGGTCCTTGGCTGGTGTTGCATCCACCAACACGACCAACCCCTAGAGAGTGGCCAGTGGAGGTTCAGCCTCCATCCCCACACCAACCCAGGACTGAGAAGGCTTATCTCCTTGATGACTGAGTGCAACCCAAGGAAAGGTAGCAGGGACATGGATGGCAGAAGGCATCTTCCACAGCATTTGTCATCACGGTTTATGTAATTCTTCCATTTGGTGAAAAGAAAATATCTTTTTTTTTTTAAACAGAGACTAGTCAACATTGATATTCATTAAAATATATGTGGGATACTTCTCAGCTAGGCACTTTGGCATGTAGGTCCCAGAGTGGAAAAAAGAAGGAAAGGCCATTGAAATCTACAGTGATTAAGGTCTTACTAAACAGCATCCATACACCTGCAGTCCCACATAATGAACTTATTTTATTTTTACCACGTGTTACCGAATTTAGCTTGCTTCGGGAGAAAGGTGATCACTTTCCAAGGGAAAGATGTCTTTTTCTGCAGGAAAATAAACACCCGGATCTGCAAACAGCCACAGAATTTTAGTGGCTGTGACGGGGAAATCCAGGGGTCTTGGCTCTTTCAACGAAGTGACACCGAGTCCAGGGAAGAGAGAACACAGAGGAGCCTGAGCCGTAGTCAACACATATTTACAAAGAGGTTTGCAAGCCATATGTATTTTTTGTCTTTACTCTTTTCTCCTTTTTTAAACCTAAAAGCTAAGAATTGTGGAGAGAGTAATAAATTAACCACATTGTTAAAAACACTGCACTTTCTCATAAACCTATTTTTGTAGTATCTTTGTGAAATTTTAAAACATCCGAGGAAGTTACTATTTGTCTGAATTTGGCAAATGGAGAATGAACTGACCTAAAGGCGATCTTCATTTCAGACAGATACATGGCATCTTGCTTTTTCTTCTCTGTAATCAATTCTCAAAGTTGGAAAGTAGTATATTTCACAAGCCAATTGTCAACGAAGCAATCCTGACTTATTCTCTAAAAGATGGTTTATTTTATTTTATTTTATTTATTATTATTATTTTTTAAAAAGATTTTATTTATTTGACACAGAGAGAGACAGCCAGCGAGAGAGGGAACACAAGCAGGGTGAGTGGGAGAGGAAGAAGCAGGCTACCAGCGAAGGAGCCTGATGCAGGGCTCGATCCCAGAACGCTGGGATCACGCCCTGAGCCGAAGGCAGACGCTTAATGATGCACCACCCAGGCGCCCCTAAATGGTCTATTTTAAACACATGGCTTTTCCTGTCTGGAAGATATATTGGTAAATAATAAAGCAGTGTATTTAGCACATCTTTTCTCGTGCATCGCCACTTTTAATTTCCATAATACTGAAAAATAAGGAGTGGTCATATCATTTCCACTCTACGATGGATATGGAGATCCCAAGATGTCAAGGGTCCCAGCCCAGAGAAGGCGGAGCTAGGTCTTGAATTCAGATCTCTTGACTTCAGCAGTCTCTTCTTTTTGAATAAGTGGATGTACTTCTGACCAGAAGGAATGTTGACAGAAATAGCAAAAGTGAATACCTGGCTTTCTTTCCTAAATCTGCCAGAGAAGAGAACTTTTGGAACTCTCCTACCTGCTTTGATAGGTAGATTCTGACCCTTCCTTTCTCTGGTAAAGGCATAAAAACTGTCTTAGAGTCCCAAAAAATATCACGGCGGGGGGCTTATCCTTAGGTTACTTAAAGTCGAGGAAAGATAGTGTTACCAGATACTGGCATATTTTGATTCTTTTTCCATCTTGGCAATTGATTTTCATCTCACACCTGGTATTTACTTTAATTAGAAGAATGATGATAAGCATGCTACCTGATGGGATGGAATTAAAATATTCTCCAAAGTGAAGAGAACGAGTCATCTCAATATTATGTTATTAATGAGGGAGAGAGGTGCTAAATAAGTGAAAATAAGTGAACATACCAGTTTTCCTTGTGTTTGTTTTTTTGATATGCTGTGGAAAGGTGACTCCTCTGAGCAGCATCCGTGGACCAATGCTTCAGAACGACCCATAAGGGTGAGGAGTGCACGATCTGGTTTCTGGTCCACTGACTCTGCAACCTGAAGGAGTTGCTTCTTGCTGGATTTCAGGTATTCGTTGTAAAACAGAGAAAGCAGTGGATTAGATAAGTTAGAAAGATCTTTTAGTTCTACAATTTTAGGTTCTTAAATCGTCTTGGGTGTCTATAGCAGTCTGTACCAAGCCTTGTTATGCTTTTTCTCTCTTCTCTCCAGCCCCCAGCAGTTGTTCAGCATTTTCCAGCCCACACTGATTAGAAGAGATATGCTGATTTAGTTGAGCGTCCCCGTCTTAGAGTTCCAGCAGAAAAAAATGAGCAAACAACCAGAAGAAACGGAGAGCAAGAGTGCGGTAGAGATGGTGCTTCTCTCTCTAGCCTTGGTTGCCACGCTACAGTGAGAGTGAATCCCAAATAATAACTTTTCCCTTGTCATTGGGACAAACTTTCACTCATTCACCTAGTTGTTCATTTCTTTATCCATTCAAGACATTCTACTATGTGTCTGGTACAGTGGTTGACATTGGAGGTGCATCAAAACTTATCTAGTTTCTAGAGCTTCTGGATGCACGAATGAGCTCATGAGCTAATAATAACCAGCACCTCACAATATCAGCTGAAACCTTAGCAGAGATTAAGTTGACAACTAAAGAGGGAATCAGGCATGAGAGGGTTAGCTTTGGAATTTGAGCAGCACAGAGGGAACATCTATGGAAAGATCTCTAGCATGTGGCTGGATTGCATACTGTTAGGACGTTACAGGTACAAGCGAATGGAGCCCCTGCTGCTGGAGATGCCAGACAGAAAGCCGTGAGTTATTTTGGTCTCTCAGGTTCTCAGCATTAGGAACTACAGCAGGCTTTGAACCAAGAGATGATTCTCTAGCTCCTGGAGTTTCCAGACTTTAACGGCTTTAACTTTGTGTAATGGCCCCTTGAAATTGGGAAAATAATTGTTCTAAGAAAAGCTAGCTCTTAGGTGCTTCTATGAGAAGAATGACACTGTTGTCATTTACTGATTGTGTGATCCTGGACAAATGTCATTAGCTTTTTAATCCATTCTCCTCATGTGTGAACAACCGCTTCATAAAATTGAGGAGATTAATTAAAGGATTAAATCGTGCACCTAGCACATAGAGTCACTTTAAGTCATACTTATTAATAAAAACAAGCATTTTCAACATGGAGAGTCTTTCTGTGAATTTAATAATATTCCATAAGCTTCTCGGTATCCTAGTGCCTCACTGCTGAACTGAATGTGTTTCATCTACTTGCGGTGCTGTTATGGTTTAGCAACCTGCATATTAATCAGTCATCTAAAAATTGCAAGAAATTTCTGATTGTAAAAGAAGTAGTCTTTAAGGTATCCAAAATCAACCTTTCCCACCTGTTGGCTCAATCACTGTGTACGTTCATGTCTTTAAACTAAAACTTAATTAGCAATAAGTTCTTAAAACTTCCTACAGCAACCCAATAACAAAAACTAATTAAAACAAATAGATACAAACAGAAGAAAAGTCTTTTCTTTCTTTCTGTGGCTCAGTTATATCATCAAGTTGATTATCCGTTGACTGTGATCTGGTAAATTCGATCAAGGATACAACCTGACTTGTCTTGTCTGGAAAAGTGCTTTAACCCTTCCTATAACCCGGTGTGTATTCTATAAGCAGTGGCTGAACATGTTATTTAAATAGATAAGATATCATAGGCACTTTCTCGTTAAGGTGAGATGGTAGAGACTAAACCAGATGTTACCATTGTGACAAAACTTATGAATATCACATCTTAACCCAAAGTCAGTACTTTCTCAGGCCAGTAACTGTTCCAAGATTGCATGAAAAAAGATGAATGCACATGATGGATAGAGCTAAAATTCTACACTTACTGAATCCAAATTGCACTGGGGCAGAGGCAATAACTAGTTTTTGTATTTCTTGAAAAAGAGTGTTTTGAATGAATGGAGAAATATAAATACAAAATTGGTTAAAATTTGCACATGTATTCTTTCAAAAATATTTTGATAAATGAACCTACCTGTGTCATTGTTAAAACTACATTCTTCACAAAAACACTATCTTTTGCTATGGTAAACAATTCTTGAATATTCTTTTACTACAGTAGGAGTTTTAAAATTATGTTTTTATTTTATTTTTTTTAATTTTTTTTTAAAGATTTTATTTATTTATTCGACAGAGATAGAGACAGCCAGTGAGAGAGGGAACACAAGCAGGGGGAGTGGGAGAGGAAGAAGCAGGCTCATAGCGGAGGAGCCTGATGTGGGGCTTGATCCCATAACGCCAGGATCACGCCCTGAGCCGAAGGCAGACGCTTAAAGACTGAGCCACCCAGGCACCCCTAAAATTATTTTTTAGATAACAGATATATAAAATTGAAGAATATCATCATTAGTAATATTACTTTGAAAACATTTTCTAGTAAGTAGAGTATGCAGTTAACACTTTTTTTGTGACCAATTCTAATGTTTAGTTTTACTTTGCTTTCAATAATGATGCAAACCTGATTAAAATTAAAAGAAGGAAGATGTTACCTCAATGAGTACTGGGTTTTTTCCCAGTTCTGTGGTCTCATTTACATAGTGTGATGTGTGCTTTTCTATGCCCCTGCTGTGTATAACAAGTCATACAGAATATATTGGGATTCATTAACATTGCATATTTCTGATTAATTATTAAAACTTCAATATAGTCTTGAATTTCTACTGATATTCAAAAACTATTCAAGATGTACATCTGTGGTTAATGATATTGGTATAATTCCCTTGGTAGTTAAACTGAGTTTTGCTCTTCAGAAATAAGTACACATAACCATTATGTTATTATACCTTGAATGGAGCTAATTTTTGCTTTTTAAAAAATTCTTCCAATTTTCTTAAATTGAAGGATAGTTGACTTACAATATTATATTCGCTTCTGGTTACAACATAGTGACTCAACATTTATATACACTACAAAATGATCACTACAATAGATCTAGTTACCATCTCTTTTAGGGTTCCTGGACTCAATTCTAACTTCGTGGGGATGTTCCCCCAACAATTCTTGGATACCAGCAGTATGTCCAAGAATTCAACTGAATTCAACTCAATTCTGATACTATCTACCTGGACATGGCATCTGATACCACAGTTTCAGGGTTGAGTCCTACAAGACTGCCCCCCACCACCCCCACTTGAGATGCCAGTCTCAAACCTCAGGCTGTTACCTATGCTTCTGACCAACCAGCTTCAGATTCGAGGTTCCAACAACCTTCTCCTTAGGTTCTTGTCATTTGCTAGAGCAGCTCACAGAACTCAGGGAAACATTTATGTTTACCAGTTTATTAAAGGATATCATAGAAAATACAAATCAACAGCCAGATGAAGAGATACACAGGGCAAGGTAAGGGGAACGGGTGCAGAGCTCCCCTGCCCTCTCCAAGTGTGCCACTCTCCCCATATCTCCACATGTTCACCACCCCGGGACCTCTCCACAGCCAGTCCTCTTGGGTCTTTATGAAGGCTTCATTGCAGAATCATGATTGTTTTTAGCCATTGGCTGATTCAATCTCCAGCCCCCTCCCCATTCTGGAGGTCAGGGGATGAGACCGTAAATTCCAACCCTCTAATCTCAGGGTTGGTCCTCCTGGCAACTAACCTCCACACTTCGGTAGGGTCCAAAAGTTGCCTTCATTAATAAGACACCCATTTCACCTTTATGCTCTGGGGCATTTTCAGTAACTATGAATGAAGATCAAATATATCTGAGAAATATATTTTGGTCATCTGACTAAAAATATATATATATATATATATATATATATATATATATATATATATATATTTAGATTTTACTTATTATTTTAGAGAAAGAGAATGTGCAACCATGGGGAGGAGCAGAGGGAGAGGGACAAGCAGACTCTATGCTGAATGTGGAGCCTATCACACTGCAGGGCTCAATCTCACAACCCCGAGATCATGACCTGAGCTGAAATCAAAAGTCAGAGTCTTAACTGACTGAGCCACCAGGTGCCCCTATATAACACCATCTGTTACCATATGAAGTTACCACAATATTGACTATATTCCCTATGTTGTACTTTTCATCCCCGTGACTTATTTATTTTATAAGTGGATGTTGGTACCTCTTAATTCTTTTCACCTATTTCACCCATTGCCCACCCTCTCCCGTCCGGCAACCACCAGTTTGTTCTCTGTACCTTTGAGTCTGCTTCTGTTTTGTTTTGTTTGTACATTTGTCTTGCATTTTAGATTCCAGACATCAGTGAAATCATACGTTATTTGTCTTTTTTCCGATCTACTTCACGTAGCATAATACCTCTAGGTGAATGGAGCTTATTTTGAATCATTATTTAAGTATTTCAGTAGAAAGAATTTTTGGTCACATTTATACCCAATGGGATGGAGATAAAATTCACATGGCAATTGAGAATGACCCTTCATAGAATTGTAGAAAATGGGACAGTTACTGGAGGTTTAACACTTTGAAATATCTTTCATTATATCCTAGCAGGAACCACTGAATAGACCTTTCTGAAAGTCTGAAAGAAACACGGGTTATAAAGTAAACATTCAGGAGGATAAAGTATTTTTTTAAAAGATTTTATTTATTTGACACAGAGAGAGAGACAGCCAGCGAGAGAGGGAACACAAGTAAGGGGAGTGGGAGAGGAAGAAGCAGGCTCCCATTGGAGGAGCCTGATGTGGGGCTCCATCCCAGAAAGCTGGGATCACGCCCTGAGCCGAAGGCAGACGCGTAACAACCGAGCCACCTAGGTGCCCCAGGAGGATAAAGTATTGACCATTAACTGATAATTCAGGATAGGTTCCCCATTCAAAGAGGAAATGTACATTACTTCTCCTGGGATCGACTCTCAGGCTTCAGCTGGAATAGAACACCAGTTTGTCAAACGTAGAAATAAAAATTGGCCCTTGTGTCTCCAGTTCATATACAGCTCTGAGGTCAGCGAGGAATTGCCACCTGTTTTTCAGTCATAACGACACATAACAAATTATGTAACTACATTGGACAGAGTTGTTGTGCCAGTTACCAAGTCATTGGCCCTTTACTCCAAACACCCTCTCTGCTAGGCTTTGTATGGGGGACTGGGTGTCTGCAAACCACATATATTTTTAAAAAATTTTTTAGAAGATTTATTTAAGAGAGAGGGGGTGGGGAAAGGGTGGGGGAATGGACAGAGGGAGAGCATCTCAAGCAGACTCCCTGTTGAACGTGAAGCCCCATGCAGGGCTCGATCTCATGACCCTGAGCTCATGACCTGAGCTGAAATCATGAGTCGGACCCTTAACCAATTGAGACACCCAGGCCCTCCCCCCTTGTAACTTACATTTCTTTTATTTTTTTTAATGTTTTTTTATTATATTATGTTAGTCACCATACAGTACATCCCTGGTTTCTGATGTAAAGTTCGATGATTCATTAGTTGCGTATAATACCCAGTGCACCATGCAATACGTGCCCTCCTTACTACCCATCACCAGTCTATCCCATTCCCCCACCCCCTCCCCTCTGAAGCCCTCAGTTTGTTTCTCAGAGTCCATAGTCTCTCATGCTTCATTCCCCCTTCTGATCACCCCCCCCTTTCTTTATCCCTTTCTTCCCCTACCGATCTTCCTAGTTCTTATGTTCCATCGATGAGAGAAATCATATGATAATTGTCTTTCTCTGCTTGACTTATTTCACTTAGCATTAGCTCCTCCAGTGCCGTCCATGTTGCAGCAAATGTTGAGAACTCGTTCTTTCTGATAGCTGAGTAATATTCCATTGTATATGTGGACCACAACTTCTTAATCCATTCATCTGTTGAAGGGCATCTCGGTTCCTTCCACGATTTGGCTATTGTGGACAATGCTGCTATGAACATTGGGGTGCATATGGCCCTTCTCTTCACTATGTCTGTATCTTTGGGGTAAATACCCAGTAGTGCAATGGCTGGATCATAGGGTAGCTCAATTTTTAACTTTTTAAGGGACCTCCACACTGTTTTCCAGAGTGGCTGTACCAACTTGCATTCCCACCAACAATGTAGGAGGGATCCCCTTTCTCCACATCCTCTCCAGCAATTGCTGTTTCTTGCCTTGTCAATTTTTGCCATTCTAACTTATGTAAGGTGGTATCTTAGTGTGGTTTTGATTTGAATTTCCCTGATGGCTAGTGATTTTGAACATTTTTTCATGTGTCTGTTAGCCATTTGTATGTCATCATTGGAAAAGTGTCTGTTCATATCTTCTGCCCATTTTATGATTTATTTGTTTCTCGCGCATTGAGTTTGCGAAGTTCTTTATAGATCTTGGATACCAGCCTTTTATCTGTAGTTTCATATCTTCTCCCATTCCGTGGGCTGCCTCTTAGTTTTTCTGACTGTTTCCTTGGCTGTGCAAAAGCTTTTTATCTTGATGAAGTCCCACAAGTTCATTTTATCTTTTGTTTCTCTTGCCTTTGGAGATGTGTCATGAAAAAGGTTGCTTTGGCTGATGTCGTATAGGTTGCTGCCTATGCTCTCCTCTAGGATTTTGATGGATTCCTGTCTCACATCGAGGTCTTTCATCCATTTGGAGTTTACTTCTGTGTATGGTGTGAGATAGTGGTCAAGTTTCATTCTTTTGCATGTACCTGACCAATTTTCCCAGCACCATTTATTGAAGAGACTGTCTTTTTCCCACGGGATGTTTTTTCCTGCTTTATCAAAGATTAGTTGCCCAAAGAGCCGAGGGTCCATTTCTGGGTTCTCTATTCTGTTCCATTGGCCTATGTGTCTGTTTTTGTGCCAGTACCATGCTGTCTTTGTGATCACAGCTTTGTAGTACAGCTCGAAATCCGGCATTGTGATGCCCCCAGCTTTTTTGCAAACCACATATCTGTTCTGTCAACTGGTTCCCTGTGGGTTCTGCCCGTGGGGAGGGCCAGAGGGAGGATGCAGGGCTAGGGAGGAGGGCTTTTCTTTCCTGGGTACTTCCTAGACAGGAAGCTGTGAGCAACCCCTAAGCAATATTTCTTCACCCCAGCTACAGCAGCTGATTCTTGGGGCAGAAAGCGAATTCACTTTGCAGGTTTCCTAACCCCTGAAGAACTAAAATCAAAGTACCACCTTGGGTGGCATAGCTGGCTCAGTCAGTCCAGCATGTGACTCTTGATCTCAGGGTCATGAGTTCAAGCCAGATGTTGGGTATAGAGCTTACTTAAAAAAAAAAAAAAAAGTACCACCTTAAGTGATACCACCATCAGCTGGCTCACAAAAGTTGGGGTTCCAGTGCCATGGGGCACCCCCTTCGCAGAGGTCTGGGATTCAATTCTGTGGGACCCTTTCTCCAAGCTTCTCTTAAGTCCCCCAAAAAGGAAGGGACCATCTGCTTCCCTGAGTCTTGTTACCTACATGGTGCTTTAATGTTCCCTGTTTTACCTTTTCAGAGCTTCAAAATATAGTTAATAATTCTTTATATCTAGTTGTTGATCCTTTATGTTAAATTGTCTATGTTAAAATAACTTGTCATTTCTGTCTCTTGACTGATACAGTTGTATTAGGAGGCAAGGGATGAAAACAACGCAACTCTAACAATCAGTCAATGACTAGGGCTAGTACTTTACAAAGGTTCACATTTGCTTGGAAGGTCAAATGGCTAAAATTTATAATATTTTATGAAGAGAGAGGAATATGAAAGTACCCAAGACATTGACTAAATCCAGTAATTTTTCTCAATCTTTATAACGTGAGTTTGCTATATTATTTATGAAATATTTAATTCCATAACAGAAGACAAGACAGATAAATGGGGTATTAGTCAGAGCTTTCCAGAAAGAGAGCCAATAGGGATTGCTCGTACAGTCGTGGTGGCCAAGAGTCCTACGAACTGCTATCTGCAAGTTGGAGAACTGGGAAAGTCACTGATGCAATTCAGTTTGAACCCAAAGGTCTGAGAAGGGGGGGGTGGAAGTCCCAGTCAGAGTCTGAAAGACCAAGAATCAGGAACACAGATGTTGATGTCTGCAGGCAGGAGAAGATGGATGTCCCAGCTAAGCAGAGAGAGCAAATCTACTCTTCTTCCGCCTTTTCTATGCCATTCCATTTCCATTCTGGCCCCCAAGGAATTGGATGATGCCACCTCATTGATGAGGATGGATCTTTTTTTACTGAGTCTACTGATTCAAATGCTATCCTTTTCCAGAGCCAGCCTTGCAGACACATCCAGGTCTAATGTTTTACCAGCTATCAGGGCATCCTTTATCCCAATTAAGTTGACACATAAAATTAACCATCACAGATGGGATGGATGAAACTCTTAAGTGTGAAGTGTAGCTAATACATAAGCTAATAGCTAATGAGTTATAGGTAACATGCATAAGATGTGGTAAAGATAGAAAATGAGTAAAGAAGTAGCTTGAAAAACATGAGCAGAATTCACAAGATATATTAAATATAGATAATACGTGAGGAACATTCACAACATATTACATATATGATAACTAGGATGAAACAGGCAAAAGGGTTTGTTTATGGAAAGAAAAATAGGAGACAGCTAAGTCATAAGGTACAGATCCTGTCACTTCTAGGTTGACAGCTAATCATCCCTAGGTTGGCCACTCACTCGGGACCCACCTGGCCCTACGGTGCTTGGGTTAAGAAATGCAGACAAAACCATGGTTGTTTAGCAGGCCAGTTGGCAGGCTGCTGCTGACACTAGAGGGACTCGCCCCTGTGTCCCAAAGGAGGCAGTGCCTATTATGAATCCCAGGCACTTCCGGCTTAACCTCTCAACCTCAACTCTGGTCCTTGTGACAGAATGAGGGAGGTGGAGGGGAGTGGGATGGAGGAAGGGGGGGAGGAGGAGGAGAAAAAGAAAGAGAAGGGAATCCCAAGATTTAAGATTCAGGGAGAATCATCTTTTACCTCACTTGTACTCTATGCTATGTTGAACTATTCTATCTCCGCCCCCACAGTGTCTCACTGTGGGTTTTGAATTAATTAATAAACCATCTGATTAAGCATCTTAATTGAGCCTCTCTTTTCAGTGAACTTTAGGGTCAACCTTGTCCATTCCTGTGGAAAGGGCAGTTGGAACTTCGTGAGGGATTGCATTGCATCTATAGATCAATTTGGGATGACAGCCCTATTAATGATACCGCATCTTCCAATGCATGACGCAGGATGTCTTCCCATTTATTTAGGTCTTAAAAAATATTCTTTTCAATTGCATTTTGTAATTTTCATTGTACAAGTCTTACATTTATTTTGTTAAATTGATTTCTAAGTATTTTTGATGCTATTATAAATAATAAACAATTAGTGGAACGTTCTACAACTATTAAAATGCAATTTAGAAAGTGTGATATGTATAATAACAGAAGTTATTGTTGGAAGTAGGGTATAATAGCATTGGAAGAGGATTTTTATTTAAGGAAAAAAATAAGAACACCAAATCATCTGCATTATAAAACTGTGACTATGTGCCCCAAATAAGCAAAGAAACCTGTATATAGGAGTTCTAAAGTAAAAGTAAAATGTAATTTTTCTTTTTCCACGTTTTTTGTAATTTCGAACATGTCCTTAATGACAATAATTACTTTTATCGTGAAAACTCTGAATACATAATTTTTAGAAAATCCAATGACCTTGAATTATTTGGGTCGTTAAAATAGCCAGACTGGACTATTTATAATACATCCTCTTTGAGAGCTAATTACATGTTTATTCTTACAGTGCTAAAAATAAAATTGCTGCATTCGATGTCAAATTGACGCCAGTTAATCGCGTAAGATTTTTTTGCCATTTCTCATGCTAAGCAGCTCGTGTAACATTCATTTATATGATGTTTAGATGCTAATCATATCTATATTCTACTTATCAGTTTTTTGTGTTTTTTTTTAAATGATTTTGTTTTCAAAGACTTTATTCATTTTTTGGGAGAGTGAGTGAGAGAGACAGAAAGAGAGCATGAGTTGGTGAGGGGAAGGGCAGAGGGAGAAGCAGACTCCCTGCTGAGCAGAGAGCCAGACATGGGACTCCATCCCAGAACCCTGGGATCAGGACCTGAGCTGAAGGCAGATGCTCAACCAACGGAGCCCCCCAGGTGACCCTCTACTTATCAGGTTTTTTGCCATATAGATTTTGATTTCTTTTTAATTCCCCAGTGCAATTTATTCATGCTATATGTTATTAAAGATAGTCCTGAGATAGCTCAATAGTCAGTATATGATTAAAAAATGACAATTGCAGGAAACTGTACATTTGACAGCACGGGAAAACTATTTTTATTTCTCACTGGGTAAATAATTCAAATTCTGGTTGTAGCACACAGGTGATTGTCAGGACAGTCTAATTCTTGTGCCTCACACTTTCTGAGTGTTCGTTTCATGGATACAAGAAAAAACAAACCAGCATCTCGTATATTTGCTGTCCACATTGGCTGAGAGAGGCAGATTGATAGTCATGTATAGGAAAAGGAGCTATTGCTGGACTCTTCCACATTTGTAAAACATGTCTCTCCCCATCACGAAGTGGATCCTCTGAGCTGATACTGTGCAGAGTCAAAGCCTATGGGAGGCTGTTTGAGCGGCTACCCTCTTCTTCCATGAGAGCCGTTTCTCCCTAGCTAATTAGAGTAGTCTCGCTGCTGACTACTGCTTCATGCTAGAAAGACTGTGCCCCACAATTTAATTAGTTGGTAATTCTAATCTGCTAATTTAACTAACACTTCTTTTGAGCATTGTGTCACCTGGCACAACACGGTTGAGACTTAACAGAAGAGCGCACGGTTTCCAGGCAGCACGCTTGCATTTACTGCGCGGTTGTGGCACCTTCATTATTTGGTTTAACTATTCTATTCTCCGGTATTGTGAGGTTTTCAGCCACACCTATTGATGTGTGCTCATTAGGACCAGTTGTCTACAAAGCACCTGCTTTCCTGAGAAAGGATCTTATTACTAACACAGACCTAGTTCCTGCCAAGAAGGGGGCTTCAATTTCTTTGGCTGGCTTGATGCTTTATCAGATTGCCTGTTTGGTCTTTGTAGTCATTGTGCTAAGCCCAAATTTCTTCCTTCTCCTTTTGTTCTGGGAAGGTTCTGCAGCGAATCACTCTCCATCCTCCCTGGGGAAGCTGGACCATGCTGTGCCCAGCCCCGTGGCTAGATCCTTCTGTGATATGAGTACAATGGTTCTAGTTCCTGTCGCCTTCTCAGGGGAGCCATTTAAACCCAAGGACATCCAAAAAGTTACAGTCAGCACCTGCCCCCCCCACCCCCCATGACTGTCAGCAGATACTGTACCCTTCCTCTGCTTCTATTCTGGTCGCCCTCGTCCCTCCCTCAGTAAAGGACTCCCATTGGAATCAGTAAAGGCAGGACCAGCAGGGGCAGCTGTGATACAAGCCATTCTTTTGTTCTGAGAACAGCGAGTTCCAAGCAGCGCTCTCTTAAAAATGGAAACACTCTCAAGGGGGATGTCACCTGAAACTCAAAATACCTCTGTGAAAAGGAGAAGCAGGACCTACTGTAACCATCTCTGGGACCTTGAGCTTGAAGCCATGTTTCTTCTAGTGTCAGTTTCCTCATCTGAGAAAGGTGAGCATGGACTGGATCCATTTCTTTAGTTTCTGTGGGTTGAGAGAATGCTTTGGGATCTGATGGAAGCCACGGACTTTCTCCTTAGAATAGTACACCTGTGCACATTAAAAAAAATTATAAAAAAGCTAGGGATGGACTAGCACTCTGGAGACCCATGGCCACTGGGTTAAAATAAAACATAAACAAGCAAACAAACTAAACCATGAACACAATCTCTAAATTCATTTTGAAGTCTTACATTCTGCAATTCCAACCTCCCCATCCATCCTGGCATGACTTGGATGTCCTCTGCACTGATCTGTCCCTCATGCCTCATTTCTGTGTGATGTTGTCAACTGTTTGTTTTCTTATTACGTAACTATAAAAGGTCACCTTTGAACAAAATCATGAAACTGTGGTGAGACATTGCAGGACCCGATCATTGGCCATTTCTTCTCACTTTTCAAACTTATCTTTTTTTTTAATTTATTTTTTTAATTGTGGTAAAATACATATTATATAAAGTTTACCAAATTAATGATTTTTAAGTGCATAGCTCAGTGGCATAAGCATATTCACATTGTTATCCAATCATCACATTACCCGGCTCCAGAACTTTTTCGTCTTCCCAAATTGAAACTCTGTACCCATTTGACAGTACTTCCCCTTCCCTCACCTCCTGGTAACCACCATTTCATGGTATCAATTAAATTTTAACTGATATTTGGATCATTGATTAATAAATTAATTTCTTCCAAAAAATTATACTATGATACAACATTGAAACCCAAAGGCAAAAATTTCATAGTAGGTGGTTCTAGGACAGGCAGTGTAATGAAAAACAGGATAAACTGCTAAATCTGCCAAGTGTTAATAGAAATCTCCCAGCAGGTTGTCAGATACTCAGGAATAAATGACAGTGGCACTTAAAGCCAAAAAATTTGGAGACAAATCTTTAGCTTGTCTTACAATCTTCTGCTTTAGCCGAACATAATGTAAGTTTGTCTTTGGATACATTTATCAGAAAGCAAATGAGAAGGAAAACATTCCCTGTCTTTTGAGATAAGACATGTCCTAGAACAGCTGCTCGGACTCTGAAATGGAAGGCAAATGTTGAAGTCCTACACATCTGGATTGCATGCTGGTATCTTGACCTTTAGTGAGAGAGAAATACATTTCTATCTTTCTTAAGCCACAGGTGGTTTGGACCCCATTAAAGTAGCTGGGCCAGTACCCTAACCAATAGAGATCTACTTTACACCACATGAAAGATAAAGTTCTCCATGGACTAGAAGCCCAAATGGAAAAGTTTAAGCCATTACGCTAACAAAAGAAGGAAAGGAAAATGTCTTTGGAACTTAAGGGAGAGAAAGGGCTTTACTATTTTTATTTATTCATTTGAGGAGGCAGAGGGAGAGGGAGAGAGAGAATCTCAAGCAGACTCCCTCTTAAGTGTGGAGCCCAATGCAGGACTCGATCTCACGACCCTGAGATCATGACCTGAGCTGAAGTCAAAAGTCAGATGCTTAACTGACTGAGCCACCCAGATGCCCTGAGAGAAAGGGTTTTAAATAAAATACCGAAAAATCCGATCCGTGAGAGGAAAAAATGAGAGATTTGACTTAACAGAAATTAAGTAAGGATTTCTGCAAAATGAAGGACACCATAGAAAAAGTGGCAGATTAGAAAGAAGGTAAGGAGATACTTTCAATATGGAAAAGTAGAACATGCATCAGTATCTAGAATATAAAAGGAACTCTAGTGAGTCAACAAGAAAAAGGGAACTATACTCATTTTCTGTGCGCTGTTGTAATGACCACAAACTTGCTAGCTTAAAACAACAAAAATTCGTTATTTTACAGTTTTGCAGGCCAGAAGTCTGACAACGGTCTCCCTGGGCTAAAATCAAGGTGTCTGCAGGGTTATGACCTCTCTACAGATTCTAGGGGAAAATCTGTTTCTTGACTTTTTTGGCTTCTGAAGCTGCCAGCATTGCTTGGCCCCTTCCCCCGTCTTCAAAGCCAGTGACGGTGCAAGTGAATCTCACATGCCCCACTGTAACCTCCTTTTTTGTCATTTGTTTTTTTTTTTACCTTGTGATTACACTGAGCCCACTCAGAAAATCCAGGATAATCTCGCTATTTTATTATTTTTTAAAAATTTTTATTTATTTATTTAACAGAGAGAGAGAGAGAGAGAGAGTAGAAGCAGGGGGAGCAGCAGAGGGAGAGGGAGAAGCAGACTACCCACTGAGCAGGGACCCCAATGTGGGGCGCAATCCCAGGACCCTGAGATCATGACCTGAACTTAAGGCAGATGCTTATCAACTGAGCCACCGAGCCCCCAACTGGGGCCCACCCAACTGAGCCCCAATCTTGCTGTTTTAATCTCAGCTGATTAGCAACCTTAATTCCATCGTCAACCTTAATCCTCCTTTGCCATGAAAGTAAGAGAGTCATAGGTTCCAGGGATTAGGCTGGGGGCATCTTTGGGGGACCTATTAGTCTGACTACCAGGTATACATCAGGACAAAAGACAAAGGATATGAATTCCCCGAGGGGGGAACACTTATGATGAACAAATTATGGTCAGAAACTACCAGTACAATGATCTTAAGCGTCATCTGGAAGTACATTCATTTTTCAATCAGAACGTTTATTAAGCAGATAACATGGGCCAAATTCCCATTGAAAAGCAAAGATGGAGAGGTCTTCAGTGGTCAGCCAATGGTCCCTTTGAGACCCAGTCTGTCCTAGACCATCTCAGGTGTCCTAAAATACTACCAGTAAAGAGTGTATTGATTGAAGAGACCTGATGTATGAGAAGTTCTTTAGAATTCCAAGGCTTTTGTCTTCATTTCAGAGTCAACATGACACAGTGTTTAATCTATCTGATTGCTGTGCAAGGTTACCTTCACAAATTAGGAGAGGGCTCAAAGCACTTTTTAAAGAAATTACCAGTGTTAGCTGTGGACTGCCTTTTTGCCTTCACTGATATCCTACTTTCCCTTAGAGATACCTAACTTAATTGAGCCAGCACTGAAAAAATCTGCAGTATCAAAATGCATTCTGTAGAAGTGACTAGAATAAGTATTTTATTTACAGATCCAAGATACGTTCAGCACAGCTGTACCAACAGCCAAGGCAGGGCTGAAAGTCAGGGTCATTTTCAGAACTTCAATTAAATAGATTACATTCAGCAGGGGCACAAATGGAGGCCATTATCATTAAAGTTGAGTTGAGAGAGGTTGCAAACGTGGGCACCATCTGAACATCACAGGAAAATAAGTCTTTGTGCTGGATCTCTAAAGAGTTGGCTTTTATTTTTTTCTCCCTGGAAGTAACACTTGCCCAGCATCATAGATCTGACTGTAATAATGAGGTTATATGACTTTACATACTGAAAATATATCTATACATAATAACAATATTACTTTGAACTTCCACTGCACTCTTCATCCAAGGACTTCTCCATCATCAGCTAATTAAATCTCACAGCGTGGAAATGGAAGCATATACTTACTTCATTTGACCAAAGGGAATGTTTTTGAGTGAATGTTTTGAATGACAGAGGGAACAGTTACCCCAAGGGGAAGGCAGTAGGGGGATGGGAGTGGAAACGTCTTGCTGAATAATGTAGATATCTGGGAATGAAGCTAAAGGTTCAAATAAGGGCCATTCATCTTATCTATCCCTTTAGAAGGCTGAATCTAAATGTCACCAGATACATGGAAAATACCGCTCTCACAAATTCTCAGGAAAGGACACTGTGATTCTCCTTACCAAACTATCTTGGTGTCTTTACAAATTAAGTTCTTTATAAAATAAAATTTTTTTTATGTACAAGGATATTTATTGAGGCATTGTTTGTAAAAGCAAAACACTAGAAACAACACAAACATCCTTTGATAAAGAGGATGGCAAAATAAATTGTGGTACATTCAAGCATGCAATATTGAATACTATGCAAGTATTAAAAAGAGCAGAATTGGGGTGCCTGGGAGCCTCAATCGGTTAAGCATCTGCCTTAGGCTCAGGTCTTGATCCTGGAGTCCCAGGATCGAGCCCACATCTGGCTCCCTGTTCAGTGGGGAGTCTGCTTCCCCCCTGCCCCACCCCCACACTTTCCCCTGCCCCTCCACTGCCCCTCCTTCCATTCGTGCTCTTTCTCTCTCTCTAGTGTGTGCTCTCTCTCAAATAAATACATTTAAAAAAAAAATCTTAAAAAAAATAAAAACAGCAGAATTAACAAAGGTCTATCCATTGGTCAAATGACAATGATGTGATGTTGAACAAAGAAGGTAAGTTATTTAGTAATTTTATAAAAACATATGACAATAGAAACTACTGAGTAATTTATTAAATATAAAATAAATTCTTGTTTTCAACCTAATGTCTTATTGCTTTTTTTTTTTTTTTTAAAGATTTTATTTATTTATTCGACAGAGATAGAGACAGCCAGCGAGAGAGGGAACACAAGCAGGGGGAGTGGGAGAGGAAGAAGCAGGCTCATAGTGGAAGAGCCTGATGTGGGGCTCGATCCCATAACGCCGGGATCACGCCCTGAGCCGAAGGCAGACGCTTAACCGCTGTGCCACCCAGGTGCCCCTGTTGCTTTTCTTTTTGTAACACCTTATTGAAATATAATTCATGTGCCATGTAAATCACCAATTTCAAGTGTACATTTCAATGGTTTTTAATATATTTACAGATATGTGCAACTATCACCACAGGTAATTTTTGAACATTTTCATCATCTCAAAGAGAAACCCCTCACCCCTTAGCTGTTACTGCTCTAGTCCCCCAACAACCGGCAAATCTAAGTAAACACTAAGTCACTTGGCCTCCATAGATGTGCCTGTTCAGGGTATTTCATATAAATGAGATCATATAGTATGTTGTCTTCTGTGGCTTCTTTCACTTGGCATAACTGTTTTCAACGTTCATCCAAGTTATAGGGTGTATCAGTATTTATTTCCTTCTTTTAGCTACGTAACGTTTCATTGCATAGATATGCTTTATCCATTTTATACACCCATGTCTATCCACTCATGAATTATGGACATATGGGTTGCTTCTACCTTTCAGCTCTTACGAAGGAAGCTGCTATGAACATTCATATACAAGTTTTTGTGAGTACGTGTTTTCATTTTGGGGGCACATACCTAGAAGTAGAATTGCTGGGTCACATAGTAACTCTGTGTTTCCCTTTTTGAGGAACTGTTGACTATTTCAGTTCTTTGGGGTATATATCCAGGAGTAGAATTGCTGAGTCATATGTTAATTCTATGTTTATCTTTTTGAGGAACTGCCAGACTGTTTATCATAGTGGCTGCACAATTTTACACCCCCAGCAGCAGCGTGTGAGGGTTCCAATTTCCCCACATCCTGGCCAACAGTGCTATTTCCTCTATTTTTTTTTTAAAGATTTTATTTATTTATTTGACAGAGATAGAGATAGCCAGCGAGAGAGGGAACACAAGCAGAGGGAGTGGGAGAGGAAGAAGCAGGTTCATAGCGTAGGAGCCTGATGTGGGGCTCGATCCCATAACGCCGGGATCAAGCCCTGAGCCAAAGGCAGACGCCCAACCACTGTGCTACCCAGGCACCCCTCCCCTATTTTTGATTATAGCCAACCTGGAGAGGGTGAAGAGGTATCCCATTTTGGTTTTTTGATTTGCATTTCCTTGAAAACTAATGATGTTCCACATCTTTTCATGTGTTTCTGTTTTTGTTTGGGGGGGGGGGTCTGGGAAGAGTATGTTGCAGTTAAGAACAAAATCTACAACTTTCTTGGCAAAAGAAAGAAAAAAAATTCTTTTGATCTCCTTGAATGCAACACACACAAAAAGTGCCGGTTCCCCTAGGCTCCCTCAGGAATGGAGGAATAAACAGAGGGCAGGAGTGCAGAGATGTCTTCTTCCAGGCCCAGGCCTGTGAAAAATGATGACCTAGTGTTAGTCCTGAGCAGGGCCCCTGGATGGTGTGTATTCCTAGTTAGCCCTCTGGAGTCTGGGGGCATCCGCATCTCCAATTTATTTGTACAGCATACCTCAGAGATATTGTGCGTTCAGCTCCAGACCACACTGTTACTTGTTGAACTGGAAAGAGTAGACCCCGTTGTCTGAGGGAGCATCCAGCATCACTTGATGTTGCTGGCCACTGCTCCCTTCTGCTGAAACACTAGCAGAAGGCACAGGGGGTACTGGGAGATGTGAGCTCCTTGCGTAGTGGCAGCCATGGGCATGTACGTGTCTGAGCTGCTGAGGAAGTGGTGACCCATCTGCTGGGTAAGAGGTCCCACCATGGAGGCAGGCTGGCGAGAAATGGGGTGATCCATCCCAGGTGACAGAACTGAAGCTGAAGGCTGCATGAGATATGATTGGCGGTGTATCCAAGATGGATTAGGGGCTTGTAGAAGAGATGTCTGAGTCACTCTCTCATCTGAAGACACAGGAGATGGAAGATAGGGGGAGAGTGCAGACTAAGCAAGCATCCTGTTGGGGGTGATGTTATAAGGAGCTGGGGAAAACCCATTCTGAAGAGCTATGGTGGGGTCATAGGTCAAGGCTATACCACCTGCATCTGCATTCCTTGGCCAGGCCTGTCCATTTTGCACAGATTATCCTTGGTTCTGTCATTTCTTTGGACCACCATCAGCAAATTTGCAAAGCAAGGGATCAGATGGAGCTGGTACTCCAGCAGGTGTTTTAATATGCTTTCCACTAAAATGGGTGATGATGGCTTCACACTTCTCTGTGGACTCCATTCTTGCACAGCCAATCCCTCTGCTGGTCCCACTGGTGTCTCTGAGGATTCCAGTGGAGATAACCTGGCCAAAGGGCTTCAGCATCCCCTCCAGTTCTTGCTTATCTATTGCCAGTGGAAGGTTTGATAGGTATAAATTTGTGGGGTCCTGTTCCTGTTGCTTTGTCATTTGTGCCTGTAAGCTGCTGGCTTTCAGTGCTGTTACAGCTTATTGTACTGCTGAAGGACTGTCAAAGTTCACAAAACTATAGCCTTTGCGTTTGTTCGTGCTTTTGTCCAGTATGACCTTGGTGGAGACAACCTCGCCATAGGACTGGTACAATTTGACAGGGTCCTGGTCAGTAGTGCCTGGGTGCAACCCCTGGATATGGAGGTCGGTTTTGCTCAGCTGGTCATTTCCAAAATCCCATTGCGGCTCCTGGGGGTACTATTGCTTGGACTAGGTGATGCCATATGCTGAGGCAATGAATGACACATATAGCTTCTTGTTTTTGTTATAACCAAAAGTCAAAATCCCATGCCTGGAAATCATTGAGAGCAGCACTTGCTCCTTAATGTAAAGTGGCTGAGCCTTTTCATGTGTTTATTGGCCAAGTACTTAGGTATCTTCTTTGAAGAACTGTCTATTCAGATTTTTTGCCCATTTTTAAATTGGGTTGTCTTGTTATTGTTGAGTTGTAAAGATTTTTGTTGTTGTTGTTTTAACATATTTTGGATAAAAGATCTTTATTAGATATATGGTTTGCAAATGTTTTCTCCTACTCTTGGCTTGACTTTTCACTTCCTTGATGGTGTCCTTAGGAGCAAAAATTTAAAATTGTGATGATGTCCAATTTACCTTTTTAAATTTTTGCTTGTGTTTTTGCTGTCATGCCTAAGAAACCATTGCCTAATTCACACTCATTAAAATTTATGCCTATTTTTTCCCCAAGAATTTTATAGTTTTAAGTGCTTGCATTTAGGACCTTGATCCATTTTGAGTTCATTTTGTAGATGGTGTGAGGTATGGATCCAAATTCATTCTTTTGCATGTGGATATAAACTTGACCCATTTGTCAAAAAAAAATACTCTTTCCTTGTTGAATTGTTGTGGCACATTTATTGATAAGCAATTGACTGGAAATATGAATGATTATTTCTGGACTTTCAATTGTAGTCCATTAGTGAGTGTACTTGTCTGTCGTTATGTCAGTACCACACACTCTTGACTACTGTAGCTTTGTAATAAGTTTTGAAACTGGGAAGCAGAAGTTCTTCATTTTGTTCTTTTTTGAGATTGTTTTGGGCAGTCCAGTTCCCTTAATTTCCACACGAATATAAGCCAATAGTATCTATATTGTTTCCATATGGATAAGCTTGTTCATTTTATGAGAAAGGCAGTTGGGTATTTGATAGAGATTGCTTTAAATATGTAGTTCAATTTAGGAAGTACTGCCATTTTAACAATACAAGATCTTCCAATCAAAGACACAGGATGTCTATTTATTTAGGTCTTTTAAAATGTCTTTCAATGGGATACCTAGACAGCTCAGTTGGTTAAACATCTACCTTCAGCTCAGGTCGTGATCCCAGGGTCCTGGGATTGAGTTCTGCATTGGGCTCCTTGCTCAGCAGGGAGCCTGCTTCTCCCTTGGCTTCCTGCTTCTCCTGCTTGTGCTCTCTCTCTAACAAATAAATAAATAAAATCTTTTAAAAAATGTCTTTCAATGATATTTTGTAGTTTTCCATGTACATGTCCTATATTTGTGTTAAATTTATTCCCAAATATTTTCTTTTTAATGTTATTGTAAATGTAATATTTTCTTAATTTAATTTTTGGATTGTTCATTGCTTGTGTAGAAAAATAGAATTTGATTTTATATATTGATTTTGTATTCTGTAACCTTGCTAAAGTCTTTCCTTTGGTCTGATAGTTTCCTTGTGGATTCCTTAGAATTTTTTACATGTAAGGTCATGTCAGCTGCAAATGGAAATAGATTTACTTTTCCTTACTAATCTGGAATGTCTTTTATTTCTTTTTCTTGCCAATTACTCTGAATAAAACTCCCCGTACAATGTTGAACAGCAATGGTGATAGCAGACATCCTTGTTTGCTTTTCCACATCTATAATTAAGACCCCTGTTTATTAAATTGTGCAAAGAAAGCAGAGTTCAAATTCATGTTGCTTTGCTATTTGAAGTGGAACATGAATATATCTTGTTTCAATTCTTCTACTTTAAAATGGCATAAAATATTTATTACCTTTCTATTTTTGTATTGGGAAGATGAATTAGAATTTGATGATCCCCTTAAAAATTAAATATTATGTAAATTCATAGGACAAAATTATGGAGCATGATTATGAAAATTCTTAAGTAGGGGATGAAACCTTTAGCCACAACCATTTTTCCTTCTTAAAGATTAGAATTATTGGGGTGCCCGGGTAGCTTAGTTGGTTAAACAACTGACTCTTGATCTCAGCTCAGGTCTTGATCTCAGGGTCATTAGTTCAAGCTGCACATTGGGCTCCATGATGGGTGTGGAGCCAACTTAAAAAAAAACAACAAATAAAGATCAGAATTATTAATGAATCATGATCTTTATTAAAAACATTTTTTAAAGATTTATTTATTTTGAGAGAGAGACAGAGAGTGAGCATAGGGTGGGGGGAAGGGCAGAGGGAGAGAGAATCTCAAGCAGACTCCCTACTGAGTGTGGAGCTCAAAACGGGGCTCAATCCACCACCCTGAGATCATGACCCCAGAGGAAATCAAAAGTTGGACACCCAACTGACCAAGCCACCCAGGCACTCTGAATCATGATCTTTATTCTTGAGTAAGGCAGGCTGGGGTTCAGATGACTTTCTGGAAGACACGCAGAATGTCTGCCTGCCCTGGGACCATGAATAACTTCCCCACATCTACTGGTTAGAGTCCTTTTGTTTATGAATCATGCCTGCTTGCTCTTTTTACATGTTGTCTTGATAAATAAATTAATATCCCAATTCATGTAAAGGTGGCTTGTTAAAGGATTTCTCCTTTGGGCCCATAATTTCTTCCCTCTGAAAAATGAGGAAAAGAGGATCAGAGACTCCCTTTCTCCTGGAAATTGTGCCTGGGTATGGCTGCATCAACAGCTGGAAGGCCCCAGTGCCTCTGCCTGTGAGGCCTCCCACAATGAGCAGAAAGACTGCTTCTTGGGCCACGTCCCTCTGAGGTCCCTCTGCCCAGTGGAGCTACCTCGTGGTTATACTTGCAGGTAGTACTGACATACAATATAACATTGCATTTGATTCCTAGAAAGACAATTATTTTGGTCCATCCAGGCTACTATAAGCAAATACCATAGACTGGATGCAGACGACTTACCAACAACAGAAACTTCTTTCTTACGGTTCTAGAGGCTGGAAAGCCCAAGATCAAAGTGCTAACAAATTCAGCGTCTGCTGGGGACGAGCTTCCTGGTTCACAGATGGCTCTTTTTTCTGTGTCTTCACATGGCAGAGAGCGGAGGGACCTATCTGGAACATCTTTTATAAAAGCACGAGTCCCATTCATGAGGCTTCACCCTCATGACCTCCTAACTTCCCAAAAGTCCCACCTCCTAAGACCATCATAATAGGGATTACATTTTAACATATGAATTCTAGGAAGGGGGAGACACCAACAATCAATACAGCAGAGAGGCATCCTCAAGTTTGGCAGCCACTAAAATAGCTATTATTTGTAGCAACTACATATTACAGAGGTCCTGGGATGAGTGCTTTCCATGATTTATCTCCTTTGATCCTCACACAGTCCTATCAGTTGGTGCTATCTTTAACCCCAATTCCTATTTGTAGAAGCTGAGGTTTAGGGGTTATACAGGCAACAGGGTTTTTCCCCCTACCAGAGATTTTCTCCACATTTTCTGTTCATCCCATCCCTTTCCCTAGTGGAAGTCTTCTGCCCAACTCCTTGTAACTGCAGTAGGATTATAATACCCTGCCTGCAATTCAGGGTGTGAGTAACCTGGGATTAGGCAATCTCATAATGATTATCCTGGTGGGGTTTCCCATCATGGATTTTATATCTGGATTTGGGAGAAAGGTTTTTTCTTTCTTCTTGGGTCACTATATGGGAAGATGGAAGTCTGGAAGTCTGGAAGTCTGGAAGACCATACTCCTCTCTTGTCCTATATATTTTGGGAGAATCTTGACTGTTATACAAAAGAATGGGACAAACATACTGAGGGAAGCAAGACTAAGATGTTGAGAAAAAGAATACTAATATTTTTTGAGTCTCTGAGGCCAGATCCTTTTTTAGAGGTAATAAATCTCATTTTTGCTTACTCCTTTGAGTAATTTTTTTTCATTTGCAACCAAGAAAGTTAATTAGCTTACCCATAATTATGCAATTAAGAAGGTTGCAAAGCTGGTTTTAAACCTATGTCTGGCTCCAAGGTTTGTGCTCTGTGTAATAGTTTGTTTAGCTTATGTGACTATGAACCAGAGATTTTAAGTTAGTCAAGTAAGAGAAATAAAGGGTAGGAAGTGTATATGATCCTGACCAACAGACCGACTGGATATAACCCCAAGTATTAGAATTCATGTTCAATTTGTGAGGAAGAGCAAAATTGCATGACTTTTCCAAGAAAGAAAGATAAAGCATTTCTTTTTCTCCTAGAATAAATCACCACAGATAGTAGTATGAGTTCTTAGGAGAGTAACTGAATATTTCCTGTGACTTTCAGTAGAAATATCTTCATCTAAGCCAAAGGATCCAGCATAGCAGACTGAGGCAATGCCCGCCAGCAATTTGTGGGTATGATTGAAAGGCTGAAGGATGGTTGATAATTAAGCAGAGCTCAATAATTAGAATTTGACCTGCTTTCCTGGATCCTCATGTTTTTCTCTATAATGTTGCATGGTTTGTGATAAGCAGATCCCAACATACAAGGTCTCTACTCTTCGTTCTGTTCCCAGTTCATTCATACACTCCCAGCTGAACGACTGTCATTTACAATCAGGTAAAATTCAACATGTTTTTATTATAAGTTAGCATTTAAAGAAATATAACAAAAACTATTATAAGTAGAAAACTACAAATATACATACATACAGTTATCTATTGCCCATTTTTTTCAAGTACTCAGGCATCATTTAAAAAACCTACATTGAAGTTCATAATGACAAAAGCCCCAGTTGCTGATTGGGATATAGTAACAGTAAAAATTAATAACTAAAGGATAGGCAGGACAGACTTGATGATAAAAAAACCTCCTCCTAAATAGATCTTGGGTGACACTGAAAGTATCAAAACAGCAGTTTCACGATGGTTGAGAGTTCTAACCATAGTTGGAACATTATAAATCTAAACTCATGACACATGATTAAAGCTTTTCTTAGCTGTGGATTCATGGAACTCTCTATAACCTAAGGAAGGGATGAGAAAATTACTGATAATAAATAAAAGTACAGTGAATACAATAGAGTATGAGTATTCTTTTTAGCAGAATTAGTAAGTTGAAGATTGATTCTTTGAGAAAAAATTGGCAAATCAATACTTAGTCTAATAGAAAAATGATACATAATTGCTTTGAATGTAATAGGCAGGACTTACTGATTTTTTTCAAATTATAAAAACAATATATGCTCAACAATAACAATAAAAATTAGAAAATAAAAGCAACATAAACAAAACCATTTTTGATGGATGGCTACTAGACATAATGTGGTTGGTCATTTCACAATGTATACAAATATCAAATCATGCTGTGCCCCGAAACTGATATAATGTTATATGTCCACCATATCTCATTAAAAAAAGAGACCATTTCATTTTTGACACCCCTTTTTGCTTGCAACATGCTTGTTTTAAGTTATAGTTGACCCCTGAACAACACAGGGTTTTGGGGCAGTGAGCCCTGTGCTGTCAAAAATCCACATCTAACTTTTGATTCCCCCAAAACTTAACTACCAATTGTCTACTGTTGACACGAATCCTACCAGTAACAGATCATTGACTAACACATATTTTGTATGTTATATGTAGTATACACTGTATTCCTCCAAACTGCAAGCTACAGAAAAGAAAATGTTAAGAAAATCATAAGGAAGAGAAAATACACCTATAGTACAGTCATACTGTACTATATTTATTGAAAAAAAATTGTGCATCAGTGGATCCAGGCAGTTCAAATCCATGTTGATCAAGAGTCAACTGTAATTTATTTTTCTCACACAGTATTATCATTCCTTCCTCACTGACATCCTCAGTGTCTCATCATCTAAGACTTTCATCTTAGAAATATATTTGAAAAGTTATTTCCATCATCCCTCTGTACTGTCATGTGCATGTATTTTGACCTTGATACTTCAAACCCACAAGGACAACCTTCCTGCTTGGGTAACTACAGAAACTTCTCACTTTCTGGTCCGTTTGGCACAGTATCCATCAAGAGCTCTTCTCTTACCTGAGCATCGAGGAATGCAGCCACTGTCACCATCTTGCCCAGGGAGGCTTAGGTATGGACTAGTGGAACATCAGTTAAATATCCACACCTCTTTTTCCTCCCACTCTCCAATTTCCTACTGCTGTCTCTTATTCACCACAGAGGGACAAATGGAGAATAACTAGCATGCTAACAGCCCCTTCACTTTCCTGTCTTCCTCCCAGAGGTAATTTGGCTGCACAGAATTGCTCTTTTCCTGACCTAGACAGACCCATTCTGAATCCTTGCTTTGCATGTACTGTTTTCTCTGGGAGGAATTCCCTTACCCCATTTCTTTGCCTGACAAACAAATTCCTACTTACCCTTCAAGATCCAAGTCAAATATCACCACTTTCTAGGCTACGCACCTCACAGAAGCAGCAAGGTCCTATGAATGTTAAAAGAAAATGAAGGTCAGGTCCTCAATTGGCTACTTACTAGTTGGTATGACTGGGTGAGGAACTTCTCTGATTTTAAGCTCCTTTTTTTATTGCGAAATAGGAATGGATATTATGTCTGCCATGACATCCCTTTCTAAGGGAAACTGAAAACATACGTGATGCAAATCATTTAACAAATTTAGTTTTGTCGTTGCCCTTTACCACTGCTTAGAATTTTTTTTTTCTATTTGTGCAGTGCAAAAGCCAGCTATGGTGGCATTCAAATATTAATTCATACCCTTACCCATCACCCCCATTTTTTTGTTTCTACATCCCCCTTTTTTTCTTTCTCTTCTGTTCTCTTATTTCCTCCCCGCCCCCCTTTCCTTTTGTGACTTGCCTGTTTGTACTGAACTTCCGTATCCGAGGACACTGCTTGCCTTTGCAGGTACATTTTACAGTTAAAGTAAGTGATTTTAGTAACATGGGCGGTTAAGGGTGTGCGGGAATGCAAACCACACCAAACTGTGCATTATAAATTGTAAAGTTCTGGGAGCCGAGAATTAAAATTGGCAGGGCCAGAGCAAGTTTGCAGGGTCAGGTTGGGCTTCTTTGGGACTTCTGCAGCCCGCGCCGGAGCCCGCGCTGGGATGCCGGAACCCCAGCAAGGTGGGTGCGGTGGCGGGTCCGGAATTCCGGGAGGGGAGCACAAATGGGCGAAGACTACAATTCCCGACGTGCACCGCGGCCGGGGCGGGTTCTCTTCCCTGCTTGTCTCTTCATTCTTTCCGGTTCTTACGACAAAGACTGCTGCCTAGGAACTGCGTAGTAGTAATTACAGAGAGACTATAAGCCTCTGTGGAGTTGCGGGGGCCCGCGGCTGCTCAGGGGTTGCCTCCTGTTCGTCTGGTGGGTCTCAGCGGCATTGCGGAACTCACAAGCCCGAACGGCCGGGTTTCCATGGGGACACTAATTGTACACGGACGCCGTGGCGCGGCAGTTTAATTCTCCGGCGGAGGCTGATCGAGCGGGACGAAATGGTCTTGACGGGGCTCATCAGGAAACTCGGTAACAGGCTGAGTTGCCCCTCGCGCCAGTCGCCCTCCTGTCGTGGCCACTTGCTAAGAATGGCCGTGTAACGTTTTCGAGGCCGGTCCACCCTGAGACGGCTCCCTCTCGTCCTGGCCTCGCTGGGGCAGCCCCCGGGGACCCATCTCGGACTTTGTGTAAACTCAGCAATTCGCATCCCGAATGCACCAGGCCCACCTGTGAAAAAATTTGATTTCCCTCTTCACCCTGCCCGGGTCCCCAGCGTAAATAACTGAGTGGTAGGGTAAATTCCGGGTGGGCGTCTCTTTGGAGTTGGGCAATAGCTCTGTGCTGTACTTTGACAGGTCATCAGCTGGCCGAGATCAGGGAACGCGCTCTCAAGAATATTCTCTGCAAGGTTGAGCACAACTTAATCTGCTGTGATGATCTAGTTCAGGAGAGGCTACTTTTTCTCCATTTGCTGGAATGGTTCAATTTTCCGTCTGTTCCAGTGAAAGAAGAGGTTCTCAGCCTATTGAACAGATTGGTTAAGGTAGGATCATTTTGAAATAAAATCAGAAGAGCTGTTGTTTCGTAGTGATTTAATTGTAACATTTTCTTGAAAGTTAAATAATTACAACTTTTTATTTTATTTTTTTTTAACAACCAGAGATGTTGAATTTTAATTCCTCGGGGTATATAATGCTCAACTTCCTTTTATTTATAATGTTGAATCTCACATTGTCTCTACTGTGTTCTCTGAAATGACAGAACTGAGTTCTGGTGTGTTCTGATTTTTGGAATCATCTTTGTAAGTTGATATTTGTCATTCTGTTTTTCTTTATGTTCTGTTATTTGCATATTAAAAATTAGGTGTATCTGTATGAAAGAGAACATGTTTAAAGTTAATGTTACAGACCATGATTAATAAATAACCTCAAGTATGTGAAGTTGCGTTTTCTATATCTGTTTTTCATATTTATATTCCTCAGCCTGCCTTCAGAGTGGTTGTCAGGGTCAAATGTCAAGAGTGTGCAAATGTAACCTTTCAAAACTAAGTCACTATGCAGTCATAGGGGATTATTACTTTGGCATTCTTTGACTGGCTGGAGGTAGGAGAGGATAGGGTGAGAGTCCATGGAGGGAGGTAATCCATTTAATAAGTAAAAATAGGAGTTTACAGTGTGCATTTCTAGTGCTCAATGTCTGGGCTTTTCTCTCATAAGTGTTATCACGTGGTTTATGCATGTTTCTATAAATCTATGTCCTATACATGGATGTTCTTTACTTTTGGGTATATCAATGCAAGATTTATTTTTTTATAAAAGGAACATCTAAAATACCAAAAATACTTTCGTGTTTTCATTGCTGTAAAATAAAGTATAGAAATTTTGATATATGTGGTTATTCTCCGGACTCTCCTCTTCTTATTTCAGTATCCTCCAGCAGTCCAGCATTTGGTTGATCTTGGTGCAGTCGAATTCTTATCTAAACTTCGCTCTGATGTGGAGCCAAATCTGCAGGCTGAAATTGATGGCATTCTGGATGGACTTTTTAGTCTTCCTTCAGAAGATGCTCCGCTATATTCTGCATCTTACCAAACCAAACAAACTGGTAACTCTTTGGAATCAATCTGATGCATTCTGTTAAAATAGAAGTATATTGGTTCTAGTGGTTAATTCTAAGGAAAGGGACCTTAGCTTAAAAAAAAAAATCATCTCCCCCAACTTCTTTTTCTCGCATTTAACTTACATTAGCTTGACCTTTTCCCCCCTTCTACAGTTATTCAGAGGAGCATACATTTGTATTTGTTGCTTTTTTGGTCAAGGTGCCTAAAAGATGCCAGCGATTTTCTTTTTTGAGACTAGTTTGACAGATTACTTCTACAAAAATAACACATTTTCAACAATAACAATAATAATATTGCATTCCCATTCTTATTCCAACTAAACTGCTGAAAGTGTAATCACATGTGACAGAGAATTGTGAAAGATACTGAGAGGTAGTTCTTGATTCCTTTGTTTTTGACAACTTTTTCTCTAAAGATATTAATGAAAGTTGAAGTGGTCAGGAACTACATAATTGGAGTAAGAGAGAGGAGGAAGATGGACTAAGAAGCAGAGATGAGCCCTTGAATAAATACTTTGTAACAGATTCTTTATGTACATTGTGGATGTGTTCATTCTAACAAATAGTTGTATTTGGTGAACCATAAAAAGGAGGGGAGCCCACACCCCATTAAAAACTGGCTCAGCATTTACATTTTTTTCCTTTATAGGAAGACTCTTCAGAGAAAAAACCTTATTTTTCTAGTTTCTAAAATGATTGTAAAACTTAAGAGAAAACGTTATTATTTGAAAAGAGTAAATTTCACTTTTAGCAAATAAGGAACCAATAATACAGTAATATATATTTTCTTATCAGAATTGCCACAACAGCCTGAAATCTTAATAGGATATTTTCCTCAAGACAAAAATAATTTCCAGCAGATGGAAGTGTCTCCACGACCAATGGGTGGGTATAAATAGAGAAATAATCCTGTTGACTTGGTAAATCAGAAATTAATGTACTTTTCTTCATTGTTGTAAAGACATATTGTGGTCCAACTTGAATGTTTCAGCACTGAACTGAATGTTTCAGTTTCCTCAAATTAGTTTAGGATGTAGAGTCTAAATGGTAACATTTTATGTTATTCTGACTGCATTTGAGCAACTTTGGAGGTGGGTGGTGATGGTGGCAGTAGTACTCAGGGCCTACTGCACACAGATTTGTCAGGAACGGTGCCATGCACTATATATATGTCATGGTATTTATTCTCCAGCTCACTGAGTGGTACTGTTCATCCAGTTACTCAAGCCAAAGACTCAGGATCATTTGGGTTTCTTCATTTATCTTTACGCCAGCATCCAGTTGATTGAAGAGTTCTGATTTAGAACCTCTCTCTCTCTCCCTGGAATCTCATCCAGGTTTCTTCATGTCTGGCTGTGTGTCTGCTCATATGTTACTTCCTCAGAGAGACCTTCCTGAGGACTCTAGCTAGTGATCACTTTCTGTCTATGTCCAGTTTTCTTCCTAACATACATCATAATCTGAAATTACATATTTATTTATCTCTTTTTGTCTCCCTTGGTATGAACTTAATGATAGCTGTGAACACTGCTTTATCCCCAGTGAGCAGAAAAATGCCGAAAACGTATTAGGCACTCAGTATGTATTCTTTGAATGAATGAATGAATCTTCACTGGAGTCCCAGTGAAATTGATATTGTTACTATCTCCATTTTACTGATGAAAGCACTGAGGCTTAGAAAGGATAAAACCTTTGTTCTGGGTGATGCAGTTAGGGAATAATTAAGTAAGCATGTACCTAACAGCTTATTGTCTGCACAGCTGAAATGAAAACGTTGTGTCCAAAGATATATCTGCTCATATCAAGTATTCAATTTAACTCCATTTGGAAGCCCTCTGTTGCTGAAATGCTTTCACAGAAACTCTCTGGTTGAATAATAGCATAAGAAAGAACTGAAAACTTGTTTAGCTGTTAAAATACTTTACCTTTTCTTTCTGTAAAAGTTAGACTTGTTACAGAGCTTCGGTTTTTGAGATGGTAGTTTCTTTGTGCTTATGATTAAAAGGCTTGATTGAGTGACAGTGAGAGATGTCTGAAGGAAGAGATTATGTCAGGGCTGGGAAGGTGGGCACTTGGATGCAGCTGTTGAAAACATTAGGGACCTTTGGGGTGGTGAGATTTTGTTACGTGAGTTGCAGTTTGTGGATTGGCAGTATGGCTTATTTTGGACACATCTTTTTGTGTGCGGTATAAGTCTGTCCTTCCCTCCACCCCCCTCTTACTTTTCTGTTAGAAAGTAAATCCTGCTTGGATCTTAGCACTTTTAAAAGAAACAACGGTGCTATATCTGGGAATTTAATAATGCTGTTATCTAAATTCAGTGATTTCATGCACTTTTCAAAGCATTTGGCAGAAAGTATATTTGCCACTTGGATACTGTTTCTCAGCATTGCCACCTTAACTTGTACAATATGAGATCTGTTAAAAAATCATTTGATTGGGGTAGTTTAAAACTGTTGGTTTCTCAGATTTCTTTTAATCCTGAGTGCTGATATTTGATCTTCAACCTTATGGTCTTAAGTCATCTTCAAAGAGGTTTAAACATCTAACACCATTTAGGATATTTGAACATGACTAATTATAGTATGTGATTATGTTTATATCATTTTTAATTTCTACAATTAAAGATCTCCAAATGCCAGTTCCTTTTATGTTAAATTTAAGCTCTGTGTTCTGGTTAGCCACAGGGTGAAATACAAAACGTAAATGAAGCTCTAACTGTCATTCAATATTGGTTTGTTTTTAATGCCCTTCTAATAATAATATATGGTTCTGGATAAACTATAAAAACAGAGCTCTGTTACTTATCTTGTTAGGAAACAAATTTGCAGCTGACCTTGTTTGGTATATTTTAGGTAACTGTAAGATGTAACTTTATTTGAAGACTTCTTTTAAGGGTGAAGCCTTACTCTTAACGTTGTGAGTCTGTCAGCATTGCCTTTGATCCCTTAAATTTTGCTGTTCCATTAGCAGTAAATCAGACTGTGAAGTGTTTGAAGTTTTCTACATTTCCTTGGCTACCCCTGACTACAACAGATAGACACGTTCTCTCCTCTAATGAAAGGTATGGTACCTGATGTGTATCAGCTATTTTGGTTCATTTATAGCCATTAAATCTGGTTGCTATTACTGTGCATTTTCACCAGGAAAAAAGATACTAAGTGGCTGTGAAAGGTAGTAATGGGAATATATGAATGATTTTCACTGTTTCAAAAGGCAAGCCAGAAAACTCCTATTTGCTGTTATCAGGCTACACATCAAGTTGGTTTTTTTTTTTTTCTTTTTTTTTTCTTTTTGTGGTTGGAATCTTCTATACATCTTGGTGGCATGAGTCATCTCTTATTGACCAGATTCTCTGATTGGCCATTGCTTATGTCCCTGGTTAATACAAATGGAAAAAATTAAAGATAAATGCAATCTTTCTTAGGGGACAATATATTCAGAGGACAATAGAAAGACCAACTTGGTAGAGTTAGGACTAGATAAACAGCTGGATGCTATTAAATGCTTTTTGATGCTGGCACTTCCAAGGCATCAGTAAATTCTCTTGGAACAACATACTGAAGAGTTAGAGTCCATGTGGGAAAGGGGCAGGGGTGGTTTTGATGTCAGCTCTGAGTCAGGCCTCAAGGAGGAGATATGATTTCTAGTACACACCTCTGGTGGTGGGCAGTGGACTGGAGCTGGGCTGAGAGGGCGTGTGGATTCTTGGGGTGGGAGGTAAACAATTGCCGAATCCCTAGGAGGGCACATATTGTCTGAGAAGATGAGGGGTGTCCTCTGTTTGGGATAAGAGGAGAATCCTAGCTTGATTCACTAGACTAAGGAAGAGCACTAAGGAATTTAATTTCTAGAATTTAACTCTATATTTGCTATTACGTTTTCTGTCTTACTTCCTAATTCATTTAGCAGATTTCATTGCATTATGTGCCCTTTGACTTCATTGATTTCATTTTGTAGTATCGTGATAGTCTTGGCATACAGTGGCAGATACTGTGTAGTGCCTGCTCTTGAGGAGGGTCTAGTGGGGGATAGAAAGTCAGTATGCATTTGCCATAGTACCAAATGTAGGCATATGGAGGAAGGACCTACCCCAGAGTTCTTGATTAGGGAAAGATCTAGGAAGGCTTCCCAGGGGAAGTGAAATCTCAGCTGAGACCAGAAGGACTGTTGATAACAGTCATATGCCACTAGGTTACTTAGAATCTGGTGTAGGTAAACTCTTTTTAAAAATAACTCTGGGGGGCCTGGGTGGCTCATTTGGTTGAGTATCTGCCTTCAGCTCAGGTCTCGAATCTTGGGCTCCTGGGATCAAGGCCCGCATTGGGCTCCCTGCTTTGCGCGGAGCCTGCTTCTCCCTCTGCCCTTTGCTCCCCCTGCTTGTGTGCACATGTGTGCGCACGCGTGCTCTGTCAAATAAATAATAAAATCTTTTAAAAAAAGTAAATAATGCTCTTATTTATTTATTTGTAGCTCTTTAAGAAGTAGTAACCACACTTTAATTTGGAACACCTGTGAACTATTGAAGGATGTAATCATGCAAGATTTTCCTGCTGAAATTTTCCTTCAAAGGCCAAAAATTGTTCAGGTATGTATCCTCTGTAATTGTTTTAGATTTTGAAATAGAGAACTTTTTACAGTGAAACAAATTTTGCAAAGAAGGAGTCCTTAGGAAGGAATTGACAGTATTTAAAAAAATGAAGTATTTGGTTCCTGAAACCACTTCTGCTCTAACTTCTTTCAATAGTGGTGGTTCTTCTGAAAGGAGGTAGTTTGATTTGACACATACAGGTCCAGTTTGGCCACCTTGAATTTACGTTTTAGGGGTCACCTGAAGGGGAGAATAGACTTTGGAAATTGTGGTTGGGCAGCAGTAACCCTTAACTGAGAATAGCATTGCTTTTTGAGTATCCAGGATGTGTAAGGCACAGTATCAGACGCTGTGAAAATATGATGGATTCTTTGCAATATGAGAGTCTGTTGTTTATATAGTAGAGCTTGGGATCCCGGGTTAGGATGGTGGCATATCCACAGCTGCTAATAATGCCTCAGCACCCTCACTCAGCAATCCCAGGGCTGGAATGGTTGCCTCTGAATGGCACCTATTAATACATACTGTTGCAGTTGTCAAAAGATAGCAGAGGAAAAGCTGTTAGTTGCCAAAAGGTGGCAAAATGATTTAGCTCTTTGAGATGCTCTTTGAAGGCTTGCTGTGATTTTTAAAAAAGTACTGTATAGCTTAATGTCCTGAATGGGGAATAATTCATGTGTTCTCTCAGAATAGATACCCAACCAACAGATTTTAGATATAACAAACACCGACTCTTCTATTTAAATTTTATTTTCTTGTTTTGTCTTATCTTCTTGCATTATGCTAAGTCATTTTTGCCTATTTCTGTTTCTTCATCTTACAAATATTTTTCAAGTTATTTTATCTCCTTTGGTTATTTGTTTGACCTTACGTAAACTCCACATCCACCTTCCCTTGATCATTTTCATTGCTCTTCTTTATTTCAGAGCCTTTTATCTCTGTTGAAACTGGCCTTTGGGGGAGATGGAAAACATCGCCTGGCATTACAGTCAGTGTCTTGCTTGCAGCAGCTGTGCACATACTTAAGAAACAGACTTAACTTTCACAGAGATCCAGGTTTTTTCTCTAGTAAACAAGGTATTTATGTTTATTTATTCATTAGTCACTGGTGGTATTTGCAGATTCTTCTGAATATTCCCTATTATACTTACTGTATAAATTTCCACAACATAAACTCCTCATTCCTGAATGTAACCAAATGGTCATCTTTGAAAACCATTGTGTGAATGACAGAACCACTCCTGATCCCGTCCTCTTTTTTTGGTAAGAGCCATTTGCAAGATGTTTTTCTTTTCTCTTATGCATATAGTGTTGTTGGAAGCTAGGGACCAGAATTCTGAGTTCAGCTATTCATGTGGGACCTTGGGCATTTTAGAAAGTTACTTGTATTAATAAATTGTTTGGTTTGAAAAATAACAATTTGTATCTTTTAAATATTTTTCTTTAACCTTTGGTATATTCGATTTTGTTTGTTTGTTTATTTATTTTAAAATAATCTCTGTACCCAACATGGGGCTTGAACTCATGACCCCAAGATCAAGAGTTGCATGTTCTACCCACTGAGCCAGCCAGGTGCCCCCCGATTTGTATTTTATGAAAACTGTTTTTATGCAACTTGTGATGTAGTTGGAGTATATGATATATGATAGCAGTGCCAGACTTTTAAGGGAAAAAGCACCACCTAATGGCAAAATAGAGCACTAGACTTGCTTTATCAAAACAGTATTTACAACTTAGGAATTCTGTGCACTTATGCATTGAAAGTTGAGTATTAAATTAGAGTGATTTGTCATCATGCTTCAGAGTTAATCCCTATTCTGTTCAGAGTTTCACTGATCCTATACTACTTGAATAGTTATGCTATACGTTAACTTTGTTATAGATCTCAGAGGGTATAGTGTTTCTCATTAACATTCTTGAGATAGAGCATTTTGCAAATGACTGAAAACAGAGAGCTATAGGTACTCCATATTTCAGCAGAATAAGAGTTACAATGTTGATAAAAATAGTATCTTTGAAGATTTATTCATGTATTAAATGTTTATCACCAACTATGTGTCAACTAATGTTCTAGTCTCTAGCGGCTATAACACTGAACAAAGCAGATAAGGTCCTCACCCTTCTGAGCATATCCATGAGAAGGTTGGGGACAGGTAGTAAACGAGTAAATAAGATTGTTTCAGATCAGAAGCGCTCAAAGGAAATAGGAAGGGTGATGTGGCCGAAGGTGACCAGGGAAACACGGCTTACCTGGATAGGATGGGGGGGGGGGGAGCCTCTCAGAGGAGGTGACCTAAAGGGTGAAAAGGAACTATCCACTTGAAGAGCTGTGGGAACAGTATTCCTGGAGGGTTGGGGGCCTCGGAAGTGAGGTCACATCCCTGAGGAGTGAAAACCAGGCTGGTATGTGAGTGGAGTGCAGTAAGTGGGAAATGGGGAGCAGAGGGGGGATGGGGTGAGATCAGAGAGGTATCCAGGGGCCAAAGTGTATTGGGATTTGTAGATCTTGGTAAGCTTTTCATATTTTCTTTGCAGAGCAGTGAGAAGCTCTTGGAGAGCTTTCTTTTTTCCTCTGCAGATGCCTTTATTTTACTTAATTCTTTAAAAAAAATTATGGTAAAATATGTATAGCATAAAATACACCATCATAACCATTTAGAAGTGTGCAATTTTGTTGGCATTAATTGCATTCATGCTCTTATGTGCAACCATCACCATTATCTGTTCTCAAATGTTTTTCATCCCCCTAAATAGAAGATCTATGACTGTATAGCCATGCTCTCCATGTCCCCGTCCCTCTGCAGCCCCTGGTAACCTCTCATCTCCATTCTGTCTCTAAAATTGTCTGTTCTTGGTACCTCATACAAGTGGAGTCATACAATATTTGTCCTTTCGTGTCCGGCTCATTTCACTGAGCATCATGTTCTCAAGGTTCATCCATATTTCAGCTGTGTCAGAACTTCATTTCTTTTTACAGATAAATAGTAGTCCACTGTATGGATATGCCACATTTGGCGTATTTATTTATCTGTTGATGGACACGTGAGTTGTTCTCACCTTTGTCTTTTGGGAATAATGTTTTGGTGTATATCCGCACATCTGTTTGAGCCCCTGTTTTCAGTTCTGTTGGGTATATACCCAAGAGTGGAATTGCTGGGTATATGTTAATTCTATGTTCAGCTGTCTGAGGAACCACCAAACTGTTTGCCACAGTGGCTGTCCCATTTTACATCCCCACTGGCAACTTTGAGGCTTCCAATTTCTCTACATGTTGCCAACACTTGTTATTTTCCCTTTTCATTTTATTTTAATCAACTTATTTATTTTTAAAAGATTTTATTTATTTGAGGGAGAGAGAGTGCAAGAGAGTACGAGCAGGAGGGAGGGGTAGAGGTAGGGGGAGAAGCAGATGCCCTGCTGACCAGGGAGCCTGAAGCAGGGCTTAATCTCAGGACTCTGAGATCATGATCTGAGCCAAAGACAGATGCTTAACTGACTGACCTACCCAGGTGACCCTTTTTTCCTTTTTTAAAATCATAGTCTTCCTAGTAGGTGTGAGGTGGTATTTCGTTTTGGTTCTGATTTTTATTTCCCTAAAGACTACTGATTAATGACTAGTGATTTCCTAGTGACTTTTTATGTGCAGACTGGCCATTTGTGTATCTTCTTTGGAAAAATGTCTTTTAAAGTCCTCCGCCCATTTTTAAATTTTTTTTTTTAAAGATTTTATTTATTTATTTTAGAGAGAGAGTGTGTGGGGGTTAGGGGGGAAGGGAGGGGCAAAGGGAGAGAGAAAAATCTCAAGCCGACTCCCTGCTGAGCATGGAGCCTGAGGTGGGGCTCGATCTTGTGACCCTGAGATCATGACCTGAGCTGAAATCGAGAGTTGGAAGCTCAACTGACTGAGCCACCCAGATGCCCATGTTTTTTTTGTTGTTGTTGTTTTTTGTTTTTTTCTTGTTGAGTTTTAGGAGTTCTTTATATACCCTGGTTATAAGTCCTCTTTAGATACATGATCTGCAAATATTTTTTTTTCAGTCTAGGTAGGTTGTCAGTTTCTTGATAATGTCCTTTGATGCACAAAAGTTTTTTTATTTCGATGAAGTCCAATTTATCTTTGTTTTCTTTGGTCCTGCTTTTGGTTTCATGCCTAAAAATGTATTGCCCATTCCAAGATTATGAAGATTTTATATTTTCTGCTAAGAGCTTTATGGTTTTAACTCTCATATTCAGGTTTATTTTTTGAGTTCATTTTTATATGTGGTTTGGAGTAGGGTTTCTTACAGAATTTTGAGCAGGGCAGTGTATGACCTGTTATTCTGCTTTGGCAGTCCCGAATGTTACAAGTCAATAATGCTGGCTAGAAGGCTGCATATAATCAGCTCAGTTAGTTATAATTTAAATGTGCTAAGTGAATACTTGCAGAAAAGATTGACCTTTACTTTTACCCCAATAGAAGTGTTTCTGCTATCTTAACTTTGTTAATGTTTTTTGGAAGAATGACATATAAAAGCTATATAATCGTCATTTGTCGCTATTGAGGGATAATTTCATTCTTTTTTCCCCTCAGATACAGTTTCCCAAAATTCTTCTTTGTCTTATTGTCATGAAGTTAGAGTTATTCATCATTCCCAGAATCCTTCTCCAGGAAGCAGTAGCCCCCGGCCTTCTGTGGTTGGACGCACAGGCCAGCGACCCAGAGGAGATGGCCAGGATTGGGATGCCGTGTCTTCCAGGTGACTGTTGAAAAGCCCATTTAACTTCTGTGTGTGTGTTTTAGTTTCAGAGGGAGATTAATATTTTTCTCTGTCTTCTCTTTCTGAACGTTACCACAAGTATTGGCCTTGTGTTGAATCAGTGGTTTTTTGACCATGACCCACAGTAAGAAATAACATTACATTCAGCTTAATACTCCGTACACAGACATATGCTCTTACGTGCGTGTGTATGTATGTTTGCGTGTGTGTATGCCTGTGTGTGTGTCCCTGCCAAAACAAGATGTTCACAAAATAGTACTTTGATTCCATATGCTACGTAGTGAACTATATTTTCTGTTCTTTTGTATTTCATTAAAAAAAGAATGAAGATTCTGACCCCTTAAATTGTTTTTATCAGCCACAAATGAAATGTGATCTAGTTTAAAAGCATAGCTTTAAATGATAGATACGTTCTGACGATATTTTAAACCCATATTTGTTAAGTCTAATCATAATGCATCAGTATTTACTATTAAAGCGAATGATTAGAGAGTATAAAACAAAGATTCCTTTCAGATGCACAATTTATGGTATTTTACTTATTTGCGTAAATACAGATTTTTATATACCAATTTTGCTTAAGGGGATTGGCATGGTGTTTGTGTGTTACCTCATCCTTAGGCTGCAAGCATCTTCTAAACATACTAGTTTCTTCTTTGGTGTCCTGTTAATAAATGCTCAGTGAGATGAACACTTGTTGGCTTGATTATTTACCATGGCACTGCTGCTGCTACAAGCTGACACTGATTCATGCTGGCTGCATGCGTGGTGTTACGCCAGGTGCTATACAATCTTTATCTCCTTTGGTTGTCCTCCTGACAATCCTGTAATAGCATTGGCATTATCATCATCATCATTTCACAGACAAACCTGGTTTGGAGAGGCAATGAGCCTTATCCCAGTTTATACAGTTGGTAAAGAGGAGGGCTGGGGTTTGGACAGTATGATCTGAGAGCCTGTGCTCCTAATCCTTCTGTAGGAGCTGGTGTTGGTCAGACATGGTTTTTCTCTTTACTCTTATAAAGCCTTTCTACCTCATTCTCTAGCTCTGTCCAGTGTGCTGCATGCTTATACGTCTTCACTCCTTACTGAACACCTTCCTCGTGGAGCCTTTTAGAGTTTGAGAGAAGCCCACCTTGTTTTAATATTTTGGGATGTTGAAATTGAAGAAATGACAAAACGTATATTAGATTTTGGGAGTTTTACATGTTTGATAGCATTAGTGTGTCTGTGATTCAGCTTCAATTATGCATAACATTAAAAGTAAAAAATGTGAGGTCCTTTGTAAATGTGAGGTTCGGGCCTTTCTATAATAGAGCATTTTATCCCCACCCCATCACTTGACACCTAAGGTAAGAATTTTTTATGAAGAAAGCCAAGAAAGATGGGATGTTCCACTGTTTGGTATACTTTCAAAATCATGATGTGATGTTGAATGTACTAAATGAGGTAATCCATTTCTTCTCATATTTTTCTGGCATTTTCTAGCATTCTTCAGTTGCTAACATTGGCTTACTTAGAACATTTGGTGAAAATCACAGAAAATCTAGGAAACCATATAAATGATTTAGTTTTGCCTCTATAAGTTGATTACAGAAGAACTTTGCTATGAATTGGCTTGTTCTCTAGAAATGAATGGGTTATTAGTGCTGATGTTGACTGCTCTTATGGGAATTTCAAGAACATCATTTTGAAAAGCAATGTATAAATGCATTTTTTGGTTTCATTTACAATTTTGAGTCATCTTTATGGAATTTAATTCTATAAACTTGTCAAGGTTTCTCAAATCTGACCAGGATTGTTGCATGAAGCAATGAGGCTTCTAATATGCCAGAGAGCAGAGAGGCAGTAAACCTATTTGTGGGCTGTTTCTCCATTCAAGGATTATCCTTTGTTTATTTTACAGTGGAAGTAGTAGCCATGCTCCTGTGAACTCTCGGGTATCCGTGCATTCACCTTTGGACGTGGTTCACATAGATCTGCCAGAGCTGGAGACTGAAGACACTCTGGAGCTACAGTTCCAGCAGCTCAGTCTTCCCCAGTTCTGTGTCTCTATTCTGGAATCAGCAGTTCCTCTCTTAAGAACAGGTTAGTTTTTGAAGTTATAGTTCTTTTTATATAATTTGTCTTTGTTTTGCCCGTTTTCAGGGACTTTTATTTTTTCTTTTTTTCACCTATCTATGTTATGACATTTAGAATCTGTATTTACTTACCTTTTGGGATACAAATTCTTGTTCTTTTTTTTTTTTTTTTATAGATGTTATTTATTTATTTGAGAGAGAGGGAGAGTGAGCGTACATGAGCTGGGGGAGGGGCAGAGGGAGAAGCACACTCACTTCCTGAGCAGGGAGCCCAACGCGTGGGGCTTGATCCCAGGATCCCGGGAACATGACCTGAGCCGAAGGCAGATGCTTAACCTACTGAGCCACCCAGGCACCCCTGGGATACAAACTCTTAAGCACTTAATAAAGTCTTATTATCTTCTAGGTAAGCGTGGATGCCATGAGCATTGTTTGGATAGAGTATCCCCTTCCATTCATGATTTTTCATTGCACAGGATTCCTCTTCTGTAGGCTAAACGTAAGCACTGGAGAAACACTGCAGCCAGAGTAAGTTAGAGAAGGTGGGCCAGCATGAATAGACCAGGATAAAAAAATCTTTGCCTTTTGCCCTTTGGAAACTTTTCGAGTTGCTCTCAGTTATTCGGTCTTCCCACTCAGTTTGTAGTTAAGCTATGAAACATGTGGAAAACAAACCCCAAACTGGATTCTTACCTTTGCAGTAATTTCTTTTTCTAAAAAAAGAAACCCAAACTCAAAAAAAAACCTCCCAACATTCTGGAGTTGCTTTTTCTCTCAAATGTGCTGGGTAAATCTGCAAAGATGTACTTAAGTATACATTACAATGTAGTTGTGATTTTAGTAAAGCATGATAGGAACAATAATACGGCCAGTGTCCGACCGAGTCTAGGATCAGAACAGCAGTTGCCACTGGCTTTGTGTGTGTGATTTCATGCATTCCTCACACCAGCCCATTTTATCTTTCCATAAGCAGTAGTTACTACTTTCATCCACATTTTACAAATGAGAAAACTGAGGTTTTGAGTGGTTTAGAAGCTTATCCAAAGTCAAACAGCTAGAACAGAGGCTTGAACCAAGGTTCTTCTGAAGCCAGTGTCCACGCTCTTAAGCACTTAGCGTTTTCCAGGTACAAAAATAATTTGGAAGCAGTAATGATTTTTTATTCTCTAACTCTATACATTTTCAGTAGTTGATAAACTTGTCAAGATATAAATACAAGATAAGCAAGATATGTGTTTTATGGCTTATACTGGCTCAATAAAAAATCTGTCCTATCTGAATGGTTCTTCAAGTGCTGTGTCTTATTTTCGCCTGCTAGGAGGTGGTGGGGAGGGAAGCAGGATGGAGGTCTATATTTGGGAAGCATTAAAAATGTTTTATCCTGAGGAGAACCAAATAACCCTAACTTATCACTGACTGAGTAACTCTGCTTCCAGCAGCTAGAAGCACACATTAGTTCATGTACTAGTAATGTGAAATGAAGGCTGAACTTTGGCATCATAAAGTATATATGTTTGTCTGCATGGTATACTGAGAAGAACAGTTTCAGATTTAATGATTTCTCATTTAACCTTTTCTTAATTTGCTGTAAAAAGTCAGATTGATAATTATGAAGCTATATCTTGGTACATAAAATTTTCTAAATGTTCTCTTGCCCTTTTGTGATAAATTATTGCATAATTTGTAATTGTTCAATATCATAAGAGATTTCTAAGAGAACTTGCTCCAGCTGTTCTAATGGAACAATTAATCTAGACCCTTATGATTTGGTAGTTTGCTTTACTTTTATTTATTGGAAATTGACCTTTGGCATGTGGGACAGGGAGTCTAGATTGAATGTTCACCTTATGGATAGTAGAGTTCCTTTGTTATTCTGTCTCTGTGGAGAAAAGAGATGGCTTTGGTGGGTGTGACAGAGCAGTTTCTTCTGGAATTTTTTTTTTTTTTTTAAGATGATTTATTTTAGAAAGAGAGAGCAGGCTAGTGGCAAGGCCGGAGGGGGGGGGGGGGTGGAGAAAGAAAGGGAGAATCCTTAAGCATACTCCTTAATCCGAAATCAAGAAGTCAGATACTCCACTGACTGAGTCACCCAGGCACCCCTCTTTTGGAATTTTTATAGAGTTTTAAGTCTAGAGGCTTGAGAACCTGTTTCAGGTGGATTTTCTTTAAGTTTCTTCAGCGGATGCCTTTATGCACATTTATTCCTTTAGTTGGTCCAGTGCAAGCTCAGCTTCCCAGGCTGCTCAGGTGTGTGGTGTAATTCTTACTTCTGACAAGGTTTAAGTGTTCTAGCATTAAATAGGAAATTAATGGAATGCACTTTCTAAACCTAACCTGGTGCTTTGTCACATATTACACGTAACACAGAAGGTCTCTGAATTAGAAAAATTTTAATCTACCTCACAGCATTTTTAGATTTTGCTACTTTCTTCTTGAATATCTTTCTCACTTATGAGCACATTGGATTTGTTGTGGTTAAATAGTACTGGAACAGAAGTATTAATGGTGGTTGTAGATTGTGACTTCCCTATTCATCTCTTTCAATGATTCTAAAGACATCAAAAAAATAAAAAGAAATAGGAGTTTGGGGGCATGACTAAGAAGAGGATTGAGCAGTATGATATCTAGCTGTTCATTTGAAAGTTAACTTTTTTTCTTCTCTCCTGTTTATGTTCCTAGGTAGTAGACAAATGATAATAAGAGTTCTGGAATTGCTTGCAGAGGATATGATACTTATTGGTGAAGCAATTTCAGAAGATATCTGGGATGACAGCAGCCTTTTTGCTATAGATATGGTGAGAATCAGTGTTTTCCTTGGGATATGATAAATAGTATTTTATTTATTATTTATTTTATGATAAATACTATTTATTTATTTATTTATTTTATTTTGATCCTTTTAAAGCTGGTTTCATTTGTCTCATTAGTCTTTAATACCTTTCTTTCTAACCACTATGTTCCAGGCTTATTTGTGCATTCTGGAACAGGCCATTTCTCTAGAAATTCTAGTTACTTAAATTAATTAATTAATTAATTAATTTTTGATTCTGGTTACTTGTAATGGGATATATATTGGGACTAAAAACAGTCCAATGGGGTCCTTATAGCTACTGTCATATCATTTTTTCCATTAGTAATTGAACTAGGAAATATGTACCTAGAAAAAATGACTTCAGATTGCTATTTTTCACATTTTAATCTTGTATTTCCTTTCTCATATTTGTACTGTTGCTCAAAAATTCTTAGTTTTTACCAATATCGACATAATTGCTTATTAGCTTTAACTTCTGCACATACTAAGTAATTTCAGAATAGTAGTGTTAGTATCACTGTGGTCAATAACTGATACAGTTCAAGATTTCTTGGCAGTTCTTGTTGACTCAGACTAAATCTCACTAAGAATAGACAGTCAGGGGGCACCTGGGTGGCTCAGTAGGTTGAGCGTGTGACTTTTGATTTCAGCTCAGGTGATGATCTCACTGTCATGAGATTGAGCCCCACGTTGGGCTCTTGCTGAGCAGAGTCTAACTGAGATTCTCTCTCTCCTTCTCCCTCTGTCCCTCCCCCTACTCAAGCTCTCTCTTGCAGTACTTTCTCTCTCTCTCAAATGAATAAATAAAATCTTTAGAAGAAAAAAGAATATACAGTAAAAAAACTGTATTCTTTTCTCCATTACCAATTTATTATGCAGTTATATTTGTTTTAATTTGTTTTTACTTTGGCGAATTGTTTTCTCCTCGTAAACATGTAATTCAGAGACGTTCCCCTCTCATCCTGTTCTCTGGTTTTCCATTTTTATTTTAGTTTTTGCAAATATCAGCAAGTAAGCATGTAGATTATCATTGCTCTTCCCACATCTTACACAAGAGATAGTATGTCACATGTGGTTTTTACACCTTGTTTTTATAACTTAAAAATATATCCCTTGTGCACGGAATAATAGGTATGGAGATTTTTTCATGTCCATATGTGGAGGTGTTCATCATTCTGTTTTATAGGCTACAAGTGTCTCAGTGTGTGTTCGCCTGGTCTCCTATTGTTGGACACAATTGCTAATATAAATTATGTGATATGAATAACATGTATATGTCATTTCATACATGTACAAGTGTGTTTCTGGGGTAGATTTCTTTAAGTAGGATTGCTGTATCAAAAAGCTTGTTAGGGGGCGCCTGGGTGGCTCAGTTGTTAAGCGTGTGCCTTCGGCTCAGGGCATGATCCCTGCTTTCTGGGATCGAGCCCCACATCAGGCTCCTCCGCTGGGAGCCTGCTTCTTCCTCTCCCACTCCCCCTGCTTGTGTTCCTTCTCTCGCTGGCTGTCTCTCTCTGTCAAATAAATAAAATCTTTAAAACAAACAAACAAACACAAAAAACCCCAAAAGCTTGTTAGAGGGAGGGTGAATATGGAGACGGGCAAAATGGATGAAGGGGAATGAGAGGTGCAGGCTTCTGGTTATGGAATGTCTAAGTCATGGGGATGAAGGGTACAGCAGTACAGCATAGGGAATATAATCAATGATATTGTAATAGCATCATATGGTGACAGATGGCAGCTACACTTGTGAGCATAGCATAAAGTATAGCTTGTGGAATCACTGTATTGTACACCTGAAACTAAATGTAACGTTGTGTGTCAACTGTACTAAATTGAAAAAGTAAATGTATTTTAAATCATAGATATTGTTGCATTCTCCTATGTAGCTATACCATTTCATTCACTCACCAGCAGTTTATTAGAATGTGTTTTCTCCTACACATTCAGCGGTATGGTTTATAGTCAAACCTCATATTTTCGCCATTCCGATAACTGAGATATGGTATGTCAGTGTAGTGTTCATTTGTTCTTCTCTGTGAGTAAAGCTGAGCATTTTTTTTGTAACTTTAAGGGTCATTTTCATTTCTTTTTCTATAAGCAGTCCAGGCATTTATCCATTCATCATCCATTTATTTCTTGGGTCATTGGTCTTTTGTTCTTTTAACTGATTTCTATGAGCTTTTATATATTAAGGACATTGACTTTCCAAGACAAGTTGTAATTTTAGTCCCTCAGGTTTTTTTTTGTTTTTTTTTTTGTTTTGTTTTTACTTTCCTGATGATGCTTTTGACTCTGCAAAATCTTTTATTCATTTTTTTTTTTTAAGATTTATTTGAGAGAGAGAGTGTGAGCACAGATGGGAGGGGCAGAGGGAGAGGGAGAGAGAGAATCTTCAGCAGACTCCCCAGTGAGTGAGGACCCTAGTGTGGGGCTCCATCCCACAGCCCTAAGATCACGACCTGAGCCGAAATCAAGAGTTGGAAGCTTAACCGACTGAGCCACAGGCACCCCTTCATTTGTTTATTTTTATATAGCTGGCTTTAACAATTTCGTTTTAAAAAATTGGTTCTGAATTTTGAATCATAGAAAGATTTTCTTTATACCTTGGGAAAACGTGCTCTATCTTTCCATTTCTTGAAGTCTACATTTTTGTCTCTCAAGAGTATCTTTCTCATATAGATTTTGCACATTTCTTATTGTTTATTCATATATATGTGTGTGAATATATATATTTGTGGGGGTGTTTAACAGCTTTATTGAAGTGTAATTGACATATAATAAGTTGCACATGTTTTAAAAAGTTTTTGGATACATTTTGACATAGGGATATGCATGGTATAGATTAGTTTGCATTTTCTTGAATTTTGGATGTATGAACTCATACGCTTTTTTGTCTGCCATCTTTCAGTAGGATTACTCTGAGATATTGCCATGTTGATGTGTGTATCAGTAGTTCATTTTATTACTAGATGCCATGTTCTTATATATTTTTTTAAGATTTTATTTATTTATTTGACAGAGAGAGACAACGAGAGAGGGAACACAAGCAAGGGGAGTGTGAAAGGGAGAAGCAGGCTTCCCACCGAGCAGGGAGCCCAATGCAGGGCTCTATCCCAGGACCCTGGGATCATGACCTGAGCCGAAGGCAGACGCCTAATGGCTGAGCCACCCAGGCGCCCCTAGATGCCGTGGTCTTTGCTATTTGTATTTCAGTAGGGAAGATAATTTTGGAGAGTATGGCTTTATTTATTTATTTTTTTGAAGAAAGTGTTTTGATAAGTAATATTTCACATGAGTGATCAACATGTATGTGTACAGGAACCTCAGGAATGTTAGCATACAACATATTATTTTCTTAATATTTTCTTAAATGTGTAAACTAGTGGTATGCTCCATGTAATTGGAAACTGTATTCTTTTTTACATTTCAATATATCATAAATCATTTGTCATTTTATACTTTCAGTTTTAAAATTATCATGTGATTTCTTTTAAGAATGGACATTCTATCTTTTCTATTAATGTAAACTGGTAACTTATGTCTTTCTTTTTTTGTTTATGCTTGCCTTGTTAGAGAAGCAAAAGCAAAATTTATTAGTCACAAAAATATATATTGATTCCCATAGTTGCCAGTTCTTTTTCCTCTATGTTATTTTGACCTAGGTCTGCCTATGTTTTATTTATTTTATTTTATTTTTTTAAAGATTTTATTTATTTATTTGACAGAGAGAGAGACAGACAGTGAGAGAGGGAACACAAGCAGGGGGGAGTGGGAGAGGAAGAAGCAGGCTCCCAGCAGAGGAGCCTGATGTGGGGCTCGATCCCAGAACCCCGGGATCACGCCCTGAGCCGAAGGCAGACGCCCAGTGACTGAGCCACCCAGGCGCCCCTGCCTTTGTTTTATTAAACTTTGTTATGGACTGCCCGATCCTCGTGAAAAGAGGTTAGACAAAATACTTATGTTTGCTTAATACCAAAACCTGTGTGTGGAAAACCCAAACTTTAAGAGGCGTGCATGCATGCGTGCGCACACGTGTGCCCACACACCCCTCTTGAAAAGAGAAACACGTATTTTACAATAGGGATAATGTATTGTTTCAAGTCCTTCAATTTCTTTATCCATAAAATAGGGATAATAGTTCTTAATCTTAGTTTTTCTTTAGTCCTTAAGGTTATCATACTATTTGGTAGTACTTTTAGAAGATTTTCACATATTGAAGGTTTTCAACAAGTGATTTTTTTCTTAGAAGTGTGAAGAATGTTTTATCGGTTGCTTCTTAAATTAACTTAAGATTTTCTTGGCCAGAACATTTATCTGTAAAAGTTAGTCATTCACTTTTAACTTTTGGCTGCTGATCTTTTATGATTCAATGAATTATTTTTACTTTAAAGGTTAAATCTGTTGTAGAAGTGCCAATTGGTATGATAGAAATGTTAAATAAAACAGTACTGCATAAAATTATATTTGATTTACTTTTACTTGTTTGAAAGAATGAATGCCTCCTAAGAAAAAAATCTCATTCCTTTGGGTATATATTAATAGAAGCAAATAATAGACTTTCTTAATGTCCCTACTTTTATCAAGTTTAAAAAGGAAGATAGAAGCAGTATTTTTGTTGAGTCATTAAAGGAACGAAATAATGTGTTTCTACCAATTGAGAAAGTAGATACGTAAGGATACGTAATCAAATCTCCAGACTTCCCAATAATGTTAATAACAGTCATGTCTGGAGCTCCGTAGCTTGGTTTGTGTAAGCATTGTCAAAAGCACCCCCCCATCTCCTGCATTGAATGTTTTTATTTCCCTTGAAGTAAATAAAAGAAAAAAAAATTTTTTTTGTTGAACTTACGTTTTGTTAAGATCAAAAATTTGCTAAGCACTTATAAAAGTTAGGTTGACCTTAAGTATGTCATTCCTTCTTTGCTTCCCTTTGAAATCAAGTCTGTTTTATCTTCATTTACATGGTAAGTTAGGTTCAAGAAGCATGGATCTTTACCTCATGCCTGATAACCCCAGACCCCTGGGGGCCGTCTGCTGTTCATGTTTTGCCCTTCTTCTTTCTGTCGCTACTGTCACTGCAGTGTCATGAAAAACAGTCTTTTCTCCTCCTTTATGACTCATTGCTTCCACATTCCCATCTGACCTGCTGTGAGTGGGTAACTTAGCTATTCAGGCATGTTGAAGAATTGCTGGTTGGAGTTCAAGTGGGGCTGAGAGCATTGTGAACGCATCTAGAGAGAAGGGCTTTGTACCCAGTAAGGGCTCAGTGAGGGAAAGTGAAGCCGACTGTGAATTTATAATTGGGTGAGTGGAATCTCTAATTAGCATAGGCCTCCCCTGCTGCTGCCACCAGGCCAGAGACAGTTATTTTAGTTCACCAAACATTTCTTGATTGCCCATTATATGCCAGGCACTGGGGGTGCAAGATGAATAAGAGGCAGTTCTTTTCACTCTTGTGGAAGATAGATACTTCTGCTGTGACACCAGTAAAACAGAGGTAAGCATAGAGGAATATTAGTTTAAAAAGAGTTTAGGGATAGCACTTACTCTGTTGTAGTCCCTGTTTAAGCACTCTATGTTTATGAAGTCACTTAATCATCATGACCCTATGAGGCAGATAACACATGCTATAGATGAGGAAATGGAGGCTCAGTTTCTTTTTCAAGGTCACTTAAGAGTCTAGGTTTTCAATCATGTTTTATTGCCAAGGATGCCTTGACAACACTCCCATCTTAGAATCTCGGGGTGGGGGGCACTTTTTTTAAATCATGACTGAGCTGAGTCATAAATTATAAGTATGATTTGGCTAAGCGGTAAAGGTAGGGTTTTTATCTGGCAGAGGCTAAGAGAAGGACAGGGAGGAATGCATAGTGCTGACTGGTGGTGAAGGGGAGGGCTGGTGGGGGCATGCAAGCTATACAGCACAAAACTCAAAGTGGAAGATGTGGGAGAGACACTGGTGGGCCGTAGGGTGTGCTCCCTGGTGCTGAGTAGTTTGGCCTCCATTCTAAAGGCGGGATGGCCTTGCTCTTCCACAGGAGATGCCTGGCGAGGTTGCACAGGCTGCGGCGGAAGGGAAGTGCGGAGTCTGATGCTGGAAGCATGGTGGGGGGCAGAGCCCAATCCAGTTGCTCATTTCAGAGGCTTCACAGTATTTACTACCTATTTTGTAATGTGCAGATAGTAGAGAAATTGTGTTTGTGCTGTAAATTCTGTTTTATTGAGAATATTTGGAATATTTTGCTAATCTGATTTAATGCTATACCTTCTTTTGTAAAAGCTATAAATATCCTCTGGAAACTGGCCTTTCTCACCCTCTCCATCAACTACTTCATAGCATTTTGAACATTTCTAGCCCAAAGAATTAAAACTGTAGACAAATTTCTGTTGTTTTTCAATCCTTTCTTCTCTTAAAACATTAAAGCAAAGCAAACTTTTTTTTCTTAGAAGATTACAAGCCTGATTCTTCATAGTACTTTCTTTTTATACTATTTTGAGAAGCACTCAACGTATCATTGGAATTATTAAGGTTATTTGAAACAATTTCACAAATAGACTTTTAGAAGAAGCTCTACAATACTGAGATTTTATTTATATATTTATTTATTTTTTAAAGATTTTATTTATGTATTTGACAGAGAGAGAGAGACAGCCAACGAGAGAGGGAACACAAGCGGGGGAAGTGGGAGAGGAAGAAGCTGGCTCCCAGCGAAGCAGGGAGCCTTATGGCGGGGCTCGATCCCAGGACCCTACCCTGGGATCATGCCCTGAGCTGAAGGCAGACGCTTAACGACTGAGCCACCCAGGCGCCCCAATACTGAGATTTTAAATTAATGTTCATTAATTTAAATTGTGTCAGAGTTAATGTTGAATAACAGATATGTTGTTTGTAGGTGTATAAAAGTTTTATTTTAATGGAGAGGGGCTGTGTGGAAGAATTTCATGTGAAAATAGTAAGATCGTCTCTGTGTTTCTAGTTTGTTTTCTTTAGACTGGTAGTTATTAATATAATGGCTTCTGGTTTAAATTTTATTAATTTTTAGTTTTATTTTCTTTGGATTAGAGAAGATACCTTTAAGTGTATTTTGAAGTTTTCTTTTTGGTTAAGGAAATGGTTAGTTTTTGTCAGGGTTTCTTGGATACTTCAAGAATTGTATTCTTTGAAATGTTCAAAGTTTATATCTACTTATTTATGAATTAAGTTAAAAATGACTGGGTTAAAACCTGTATGACCATCTTTGTTTCAATAACAGGTTTTGCTTGATATTGTATGTCAGTCAGACTACATAGACTCAATTCATATTGGGTCTTTACTCTTAATTATGCATTTCATCAAGAGAAAATGACCCCCTTTATCAAATTATTTTTGCCCTGAATTATTCATTATTCCTATTTCATAGATTTTTTTATTCATATTTCACTACACATTTAATTTTAACCTTTTATGCACAAAGATAAAGGTATCTTTTCATATGTGTCAATTATTTTGTTTTTTACTTTAATATGAAATCATATTTGACTTATAGGAAAATTTAAACTTTTTGTAGCACAGTTATGCTTGGTCTTCTCTCAAAAATTTTTGCTATTTCTTTTGTTTCCTTTTTAAAAATTTTTTACTGTATTGAATATTTTGTCTTCTTTTTTACTTCTCTAATGATTTAGAAAGTATCATAGTTTTAATTTTGTGTTTGTTTTAAAACTCAACACTATCAAATGATCCATGTAAATAACAAGAGCTTTTCTCATCTATGTAATTTGTGTGTGTGGTAAAATATATATAACATAAAATTTACTATTTTAACCCTTTTTGAGTATATAATTCAGTGTCATTAAGTACATTCACATTGTACAATCACACTGTTTATCTCCAAAACTTTTCTATCGTCTCAAACTGAAACTCTGTACCCTAAACAGTAACTCTCCTTTCCCCTTTGCCCCAGCCCCTGGCAGCTACTATCCCACGTTTTTCTTGATGAAATTGACTGTTGTAGGTACCTCATGTAAGTTCAGTGAATCATACAATATCCATCTTTCTGTATCTGGCTTATTTTACTTAGCATAATGTTTTCAAGGTTCATCCATGTTATGTCATATGTCAGAATTTCATTCCTTTTTAAGGCTGAATAATATTTCATTGTATGTACATACAGCATGCCACATTTTGTTGATCTGTTCATCTCTTGATAGACACGTTTCCACCTTTTAGCTACTGTGAATACTGTTTCTGTGAACAGTGATTTACAAGTATGTGTTTGAGTCTCTGCTTTCGATTCTCATAGGTATATTATCCAAAACTGAATTTGCTGGATCGTATGGTATTTTTATGTTTAATTTTCTGAGGAACTGCCATACTGTTTCCATAGTGACTTGACCATTTTATATATTCACCAGCAACGCACAAAGGTTCCAGTTTTGCTGCATCTTTGCCAACACTTGTTGTTTTCCATTATTTTTGATAATAGCCATCCTAATGAATGTGAAGCCATATCTCATTGTGGCTTTGATCCTTGATATAATTTTTTTTAGGCATCATACCTTTTAGCTTTGCTTCCAATATATTTATCCTAGAATAAAAAAAAAATTCTGGCATACATTTTTATCCTTAGTTTCAGGTTATTTCCTATTTTTATTTTCGTATATTCTCAGTAGAAAGGTAAGATCTCCAGTGCTCGTTTTTCTACTATCTTACTGTTGCTGTCCTTTTACCGGCTCGTTGACGGGGGCATGTCGGCTTATGTAAGATGTATTTTGGTCTGTATTGTTATGATTTGCAAGTTAGCCGACTAGGTTGTAGCTTTCTCTTTGTATTTTATGTATGCCTTTCAATGTAAAGGATATAACTTCTAGTTAAGTACTAAGTTATCTATAAATTTATGATGGCAGAACACTTGCCTTGAAACAAACCTTATTACGTGGGGAGTTCATACAATTTTATATTTAATTGTTTTTTAATGATCTGACTTTCCCTGTTTCATTTCCTTAGTAATTTTAGGATCAGTTTGAGGGCAGGGATGTCTCTTGTACTAATGCATTTTCCCCCATTATACCTGCCACTGTGTTAAGCATATAGTAAGCCTAATAAATACTTGACGAGAGATTTGCATGCTGATTTTTGAAGTTAGAATAATTAAGCACTAGAAACTAGGAGGAATTTATATTTCATTAAGCTTTTGTATTTTGTTTATTTTTCATTATTAGTTAGAAATACTGTTTGAAAAATCGTTAGGTGTGCTTATTTTTCACTTGTACTGCTTTAAATTATTTCAGCAGGTATGGGTTATTTTTTTTTTAAAGATTACATTTATTTATTTGTCAGAGAGAGAGAGAGAAAGAGAGAGAGCACAAGCAGGGGGAGTGGTAGGCAGAGGGAAAACAGGCTCCCTGCTGAGCAAGGAGCCTGATGCGATGCTGGATCCCAGGACCCTGGGTTCGTGACCTGAGCTGAAGGCAGACGCTTAACCGACTGAGCCACCCAGGCGTCCCGGTATAGGTTATTCTTATAGGGAAGAATAAATTTTTGTTTTGGTTTTTGTTCTTTAGTCATAATATTTTAAATTGTTCTCCGTGGAATTTTCCATACTGGTTCCCTAAAGTTAGTTTTTTTCCTGTTCGTGTTTAAATGTCTGCAGAAGGAGAAATTGCTCATGGTGTTGGGTTCCCTGGGAGATACCATGTGCTACCATAAAAGCAGAGTGAGCTTGGACCAACCAGAGGTCGTGCTGGTACACCACCGAATGGCCTTTGTCAGTGTTTCTCTGTTTGCAGTCCGAGTGCTGCAGATGCTTCTCCCTGTTGAAAAGGTAAGGCAGGTAATGTTGCTTGTAGTTCACGGAATATTACAAGTAAGTGCTCTATCGTGTATTTCTTCTGATCATTTCATGCTGTTCAAAGATTGTATTGGAAATGTAGTCATTGAGAAAGACTAACATTTCTGAACAGTTTTGACAAATCACTTGATAGAAAAAAACAGTAATTCCAAAAAAAATTTTTCTTTAGGTAACTTAAAATTGTAGTGTAACATGTTGAGAAAAGTACATAGTTCAGTGCATTTTTACAAAGTGAATATATCTGTGTTTAAGAAGTGATACCACCCCAGAATATGAAATGGAATATTATCAGCATTTCAAATGTCCCTTCCCATCCATTACCTCTCCTTCCGTCCTCCAAGCTAAACTCCTCCTTTCTGACTTCTGTTTTTCAACATTACATAAATGGAATTATAAGGTATGTACTTGCTCAAGATCTTTTTTGAGGTTCATCGCTGTTGTTGCTATAGCAGTTGTTTGTTAAGTTTTTATTGCAAGATACGATTCCATTTTTTAACTGTATGTTAAAGATGATTTTTGTAGGTGTACGTATTTCTTTAAATCATTTCTGAATTTGAATGGTAGTGGTAAAATATCTACAGTGATTCATGCACATGTGTTTTGTAGTGTACTTATTGCAAAAAGAAAGGTGTGGTATGTTTTAATAAAAGTACAGAAGAAGTTATTGCAACTAAAGAACTATTTCCTGTGCCTTTTGTTGTCCTTTGTTATAGACATTTGCCCTTTTGTTTTGGAGAATTCTGTAGAGCATATAGTCTAAACTCCATTTTTTCATAACACTTATATATGCAATATATTATCAGGTCACCTGGGAAAGCAAGAATAAAACATTAATTTTTTATTAAAGATTTATTTATTTATCTGAAAGAGAGAGAGAGAGAGCACGCACAAGCAGGAGGGGCAGAAGGAGAGCCTGATGTAGGGCTCGATCTCACCACCCCGAGATCACGACCTGAGCCAAAACCAAGAATCAGATGCTTAACCGACCGTGCCAAAACATTAAATTTTAAATTTAGTATTTTGCTTTAAGGAAAAGGGCCTCACTTTTGTTAATTTTAATTTTAAACTTTCATTCCTTAGTTACTGTGAAGAAGTGACTAATCTGAAGAAAATTTCTGTTGTGAGGAAATTTTCCAATGTTAGAAGTGTTATAAATTGAAGAATTCCAGTCATATAAGATTGTAATTGCATTTAAAATGTGGAAGTCTCACTTTACATAATATTATATAACTGAAAAATTAGTGCTACATTAGCTTATTATTATTACCTGTAGATCAATCTATAGGTTGAAATATTGATGGAAAACTTATCAGTTATATCATATAGTTTTATTTATTGCTTTTTGATTATAGATTCTTTTCATTTATGTGCTTTTTGGGCAGGAATCAATTAAAGTAGAAATCAATAATTTGTTTTATTTTGAGTTCAGTGTTAGAATAATAAAAAGTCTCCATGCCTTTTTTACTTTTTGAAGTTTGTTATTTTTTATTTATTTGTTTTTGCTTTTGAAGGCAAATAAGTATCTGAATTTTGGTAGCTCTCTTAAATACATAACTTGGCACTTCATTAGAGTAGTAAATAAGGCCATGGAGGAGATGGTAATTACGGTATCGGTTTATAGATGGTTGTAATTGCTTTGATTGATTAAAAACTTTAAAATGAGATCTAAACAAAGATCCTCTGCCATTGCTGTTAAATGTCTTCTTTCAGTTCATATAAGTACAAGATTATGCTGCCCTCTGCCTGTTGCTGGCCCACCAAAAGTTGAAGTGCAGTTTGATTCTGAAACTTCCAACCTGGAAAGTGGTTTTTAAATATTTGAGTTGCCACTTCTCAAATATGTAATTTGGAAGTTGGAAAATGATAACATGAATGTGTATAGAGATTTCCTGGATTTGAAAGTTTTGGCAAAATGGCCTTGAAGGCCTTTTGGAAGTTGATAATTACTGGTTTGAAAAGATTTTGGACAATACCTATGTACAGGTTAAAACGATGCGTTAGTAATCTTATGAAAAATAATTTGGTTGGGTAAATCAAATTGGTAAAAAGTAAGACCTAAAAGTACTGGCTCTGTGCTGTTGGCAGGATCCAGAGCATCCTAGAAGCCTCTGTGACTGTTTCTTAGCTAGCTGACTAAGCGTAAGGAAGAATTTATACCACAAGGCTTTGGCTTTTTCAGTGAGATATACATATATAATCTAATAATTTGCTAAAGGTGATAGATTCAGAGCAGCACTTCTCAAAGTGTAATGTGCAGATGGATCACCTAGGATCTTGCATATTCCCATCCTTTAGTTCTGGAGTAGGACTTGAAAGTCTGCGCTCTAACAAGCCCGTTAGATAATGATGTACCCGCTCCGAGTGGGAAGGTGGAGAGAGCAGCATCATGCCCCTTTCCCCCTCAGCACATGAAATGATGTTGTTGACTGCTTTTATCTAATAGTGGTGATGGATTTGCACTGAATTGTCTTCACTTTTAGTTCTGACTGACATGTGACTAATGCTTATATATGTAGGACAGCTGTCTTCAGTCTGTCGACTGTGATCAGTCCATTGGGCCATGCCAGCATTAAACTTGAGACTGTAGCATGGTGCTTTGAGTTGCTGAGATGATGAAATTTCAAATGTAGGGACAAAGAGTGAAGATGTCAGAATTCCTTAGTGTTTGGGGGTGAAAAGAAGAAAGAAAGGATATTAATATTTATTAATTAAGATATGCTAGACATCTGCTCAGTGCTTAATTCTCACATCAGCTATTCTTACTTTTCTGACTAGAGTCAGAGAAAGCTCTTTTAAAATTAGAACACAGTGCCTTTAGCATTAGATCCATGAAGATTTGATATCTTAGCATAGGGCCCAACTCACAAAATCTCCTTGGCTAATTCTTTCTCTTCCTAACCTTTGAAAGGAGTGGAACCCCAGGACTGACCGAGGTCCTCATGAGATATGATCTCAGTTGCAGTCTCAAATACCGTCAATTTGCTGACATCTGCTGGATTTATAGTTCCAGAACACATGTGTCATCTTAACTACAAACTCACATTTATTCACCATCCTTTTTGACATTTTCACTTGGGTGACAGTTGATGTTTCCAGCAAACCTGTCTCAACCCCAGTTCTTCACTTCTGTTTTTGTTCTTTCTACAGTCTTCCCTCTCCAGGTAGATAGCACCTTCACTCTTCTAGTTGGTTGTTGATCAGGCAGAACGCTTAGCATCATCCTTGATTCCTTTCACACACACACCTAGATCTAGTCCCTCTGCAGAATTTGTCATTTCTTCCTTGACATCTATCTGGAATCTGAAAAGTTCTTGCCATTCCCACTGCTGTTACCAGGATTTAAGCACCTTTCATGCCTAGATTGTTGCAGTAACTTCCTCATTGATGTCCCATCTTCCACCTTTGCACTGTTTCATCTTTTTCCTACAGACTGCTCTTGATACTTGCTTGAAATTTTCCAGTGCTTCCTCCAAAGACAAGTGTTAAGATGACCCCAAGCCTTACCTGATGTGGCCACTTTCCCCCTGAGCCCATCCCTCAGTGTTAGCTGCACTGGCCTCCATGCTGCCAGATCTAGCCTATCTCTGGGTCTTTGTACTTGCAGTTCCCTCTTCTACAAATGCTTTTCCTCCAGATAATCCACGGGGCTCCTCATTCCTCCAAGTCTTTACTCAAATGTCGCCTTATCAGAGAGGCCTTCCCCTCTAGAGAAGTAGCACTTCCCTTGTTCTAGTCCACTTTGTGTCTCTTCCTCTCCATCTTTCCCGTCCCATGTTTGTTTGTTTGTTTTCTTCTTAGCACTGCTGGTCATACCTGATGTCTTATGAAGTATATTGATTTACTCTGCCTTCTTCACTGGAATGTTCACTTTGTGAGGGCAGAGGCTCTGTTTGTTTCCTGTTGTGCCGCCAGGATCTGGCGTACAGTAGGGGCCCAATAAGTATTTGCTGAGTGAGCAAATAATAGGTGATCAGGTAATTCAGTTCACCTCTCTTTTTTCCCACTAAGAGAGATCTTCATAGAATCATGAAATTTCTCTTGACTTTCTAATAGCTGCTATCCTAGTAGCTGTTTGTTTTTTTTTCATGCTTAAGAACTTAAAAATTTGATTCCTTTGGTTTCTGATATTTATTTGGCAACTTTATTTCATTCAGAAGCATTATTTAGCTGATTCAGTCCTTAATCTTAGATTTTCAGGTGGTTACTAATTATCCTTAAAATAGGTTATCCATGAAATAAATGGTGACCAAACCTACTTTAATAAAGACATAATTTCAGCCAAAGTAGTGAGCTCTGCGAAATGATTTTCTCCAAACATTGAATTTTTTATCCTTTTCATTTCCTTAATTGATTCATAGAATCCTATCACTAAACTATAATCATTAAAAAAACAGAACCCAAACAGTTCTTTCAATTTTAAATCAGTTGATTTGAGGTTAAAAAATGTGTAATATTTCATTTTATACTAATTAAGGGTCAGTCTTCTCTGTATGTTCTAGAACTATTTATTATACAATTTCCCTTTTTCCCTCTAAAATACAAACTAAACAAAAAATCAGTTTCTGTTCAAGTCAGTCTGTAGTTATGTTTGATTTAGTGTCATTCAGCTCAATATGTAGTTAATAAGCCCTGGGTTATGTGTTCAGCTTTGGTAGGGAAGTGCTCGTCTTCAGGAGTTTATTGCATTATTCTGGAGATTTATGTGCACAGGACGAAATACTCAGATCAGAAAGCCTCCTGCCTTCAGTTCAGCGTCAGAGTTATAAACAAGGTGGAGGGTCCAGTTCTGGTTGTTGGTTTGGGGAAGAAGTAAGAATCCTGTGTCCCAGGCTTTGGGAAAGTGTTGAGTTATTCTGGGCAGAGAAAAATTACATTGAGCAAGACACAGAAGTGAGTAGTGTGTGAGGGAATAGAATTTTCTTTGGAAAAGCATAAACTTTGTGATGGGGAATGATAAAAATAGAAAGTTGAGCTAGCTACACTTCGTTCGTAGTCTACCATGTTTTTCTTAAAAAGTTTTTAACTTTTTTTTTTTTTTTAATTCGTTAAGGCAAGCCACCTTTTACCAGAGCCTATGTCAGCAGCATTATTTCTAGTTTCTTTGGACATGCCTATTTCTTTGGAATATCCAAACATTCACGAAGCTGTTGTGGCATATTTGGAGCAGCTGAATTCTGAAAACTACAGTATTTATAAACGAACTGCAGAGGCTGCTTATTCAATTGAATGTACCTGTAACTTCCTGTCTGATGTTGGGAAGGAGGTAAACAGTTTTGTTAATATCTTTTAAATATTCCTTCACTACAATATTTAGAAAATGTAACCTATACTTTTAACTCAATGGGCATATAATAACTCAAGTGTTGGAGGTGGGGTACATTATTACGGAATGGTCATTTATCAGATTAAAGTAAGGGTATGGTTTGTATAAAGGTAAATGAAGACGTTCTGAGGCTGACGCGCTGCCGATTGCGCTAAGGAAGCAAGTAAATGAAGACTTTAGAGACATGAATGGTGTGTATTCCTGAAACCAGTGATTTTTAAAAAGGCAATAATTATTATCAGTGTCTTAACATTTAATAGTGAGTTCCTTTTTGAAGTGACTTACTGTGTATGAACACTGTGACAATTGACATAAACACAACTATAAGGGCCATTTTAGTGCTTATCTGTAGACATGTTTCCTTTAATATTTTATAGACCCTTAATACATACTTACACGAAGAGCCTGATTTTTTATTAAATAAAACCATTTAACTAGGTTGTTTGTAAGGTAGGATGACTTTAGGTGCAGTTAGAGCAATAATTATGTATTGTTATTTATCCCTTTTAGAGAAACTATTAATTAGGATGTTTAGTATGTTATCAATGAAGGGGTTAGTGAGTCTTAAAATAGACACTGACTACAATAGTTGTTTACTATTTGAAAGTACCAAAATGAGTCCTGAAGATCTTAAAAAATTAGGACCTAAATTCTTACTCCTTTTGTTCCCTACAGTGAAACTATCTCAACCTCTAATTTTCCTTTATTTACCCGTTATTTTTTTCCTTTTCTTTAGCCATGTCTCAGTGCCACTGGTTTCTGGTTTCCTCCGTGATAGAAGTGCAAATTGTCTTTAAATTGAATTATTTCTGTCGTATTCTGCATGATCAGTTAATTATGCATGTATTGGTTGTCCTGTATGTGTGTAGAAGCAGTCAGGATGTAGAAGGGGAAGTGAATCATAAAAGTATATGAGTCCTGCCTTGAGTCTACAGTTAGTAGGGAGATAGGGCTACAAACAAATAGCCACTCGATTGTAACCTTAAGCCTACTTAGAGGTGAAAAATAGAAAATTTCTTGGGCATTTAGTGAGGAATTTTTCCCACATTTTTCCTCCTATGCTGACATTTTTAGTTTGCTTGTTGGGAAAGTGGACTTAAGCAAATATGAATGGTCTCAAGGTCTCTGAATGATCTAATTTCTTTTTTTTTTTTAATTTAAATTTTACTTAGTTGACATACAATGCAATATTGGTTTCTGGAGTAGAATTCAGTGATTCATCACTTACATACAACAGCCAGCGCTCATCACAGAAGTGCCCTTCTTAATACCCTTCACCCATCTGTCCCATCCCGTAGCCACCTCCATCCATCAGCCCTCAGTCCTCTACTGTTAAGAGGCTCTTATGGTTTATTTCCCTGTCTCCTTCCCCCACCCTTTCCCATATGTTCATCTGTTTTCTTTCTTAATGAATGATCTAATTTCTTGAAGTTGCTTAGTTAGCTGTTGAGAATTCTATTGTACATGAATTTGACATTTACTGTTTCATTCTGCTCTTTTTTTAGGGAGAGAAGAATCTCTTAGAATTAGTGGAGCTGGCAGACCAAGCCTTGCGAAGCTTTTCCTTTCATCAGCATTTCCCCCTAATAAAGGAAATCATCTGCATGTGTTCAAAGATGTAATATTCTCTTTCTTGATATGATTATAGTATTATAGGATGTATTGTGTATGTGTGCACTTAGAAGCAATGAAAACAGAACTGGTCTTAAATCTTGTTACTCTTTTTTAGTCAAAACTGTTTTTATATATGTCTCACCTCTAAACTATATATATATAGCTGCATTAGGGCAGTCAGCTATTTTATTCAAGGGTAAACTTTAAAAATGCCATGCCTGTAATCAAAGTGAGTTATCCCTAGATTTTTATACGTTTGTTTTGGTGTCCATCCAAACTAAGTATTCAAGCATATTTGTTTATTTATCATTAAAGTTTTAATTAATACTTAAATTAAGGGCTTTTTAAATGTTTCATTGCTTCCTACCTTTTTCCTTTATGGATTTTTAGAATGCATCATGCATTGGTTAATTTATTTTGAAGACATTGGGGGTGCCTGGGTGGCTCAGTCGGTTAAGTGTTTGACTGCCTTCGGCTCAGGTCATGATCCCAGAGTCCTGGAATTGAGCCCCACATCGGGCTTCCTCCTCAACAGGGGAGTTTGCTTTCTCCCTCTCCCCCTGCGCATGTTCTCTCTCTCTGTGTCTCACTCTCTCTCTCTCTCAAATAAATAAATAAAATCTTAAAAAAATATTTTGAAGACACTGAAGCAGATTCTTATTTAGAATTTAGTATCTTCATTGCTTTTGGAAAGAGTAAATTCCATGATGATACATGTTGATTAAGTATGGGTTTTTAAAATTAATTAATTTATTACCTCACATAGTTAATGTTTCTGTGCGTGCGTGCGCGCGCGTGTGTGTGTGTTTATGTGTGGAAAGAACATTTAAGATCTGTTCTCTTAACAAGTATCAAGAATATAATACGGTATTATTAACTGCGGTCATTATAGAGAACATTAGATCGCTAGAATTTGTGCATCCTGAAAAACTGAAACCTTGTACTCTTTGACCAACATCTCCACATTTCCTGTGTTCCTCAGCCCCTGGCCATCACCATTCTGCTCTCTGTTTCTATGAGTTTGACTTTTTTAGATTACACATGTATAAATGAGATTATGCAGTGTATTTGTCTTTCTGTACCAGGCTTATGTTTCTTAGCATATTGTCCTCGTGCTTCATCTGTGTTGTTACACATGATAGGATTTCTTTCTTTTTAAGGCTGAATAATATCCCATCATATATTTATACTACATTTTCTTTATTTTTTCATCCATCAATGGACACTTGGTTGTTTCCATATTACTCTTGAACAACGCAGATTTGAGCTGTGAGGGTCCATTTATATGAGGCTTTTTTTCAATAAATATGTATAGTACTGTAAATGTATTTTCTCTTACCATTTTTTAAACTTTTTTTTCTCTCCAGCTTTATTGTAAGAATACAATGTATATATAACACATATAACATATAAAGTATGTGTTAATCGTCTGCTTATGTTACTGGGAGGGCTTCTGGTCAACAGTAGGCTATTACGAGTTAAGTTTTTGGGGAGTCAAAAGTTATACATGGATTTTTAACTGCATGGAGGTCAGTGCCCCTAACCCATGTTGTCACAAAGGTCAGCTGTATTGGCTAGAGTGAATAATACTGGGATGACCATGGGAGTACAGATATTTCTTTGAGATGTTGATTTCATTTCCTTTGGATTTATAACCAGTAGTGGGATTGCTGGATCATATGGTAGTTCTATTTTTAACTTTGAGGAAACACTATATTGTTTTCCATAATGGCTGTACCAGTTTACATTCCAGATATGGATTTTTAAAGACTTTTTTGTACTTTTTAAGAGAATATTTTTTTTCCATTGAGACAAGTAAGTGCTTGGGTAAATATTAATACTGGGTTAGTTAAATAAGATCCCAGTTGGAGGAGTTGGAGTAGGGAGAAACCCCGTACACTATGCTTTTCGGTCTCTTTAGTAACTCACTTACCTTTGATGTCTTTGATGTTTTATCTTTTTATCAGTTGGAAATCTGCACAGGCCAGTCCATTACTTCAAGGAGAAAGTCAGAAGGTGTTTCTACGTATGTTATCTCACCCAGTACTGCAAGTGAAAGTTGAAACTTACAATTGCTGTCTGGAAATTATTAAGGTGGGTTTTTTGTTTTTTGTTTTTTGTTGTTGGGTAGAGCTAATAGTGGATTCTCTTATTTTATTTATTTTTTTATGTAGTATTTTATTTTCTAAGTAGGCTCCATGCCCAGCATGGGGCTTGAACTTATGATCCTGAGATCATGGTTGCTAGCTCTGTCAACTGAGACAACCAGTGCCTCTGGATTCTTTTATTAAAACTCTAAAGTTGACATTTTGCACAAGATATAAGAATTATTACCATAAAAATAAATGACAATTAGTCAACTTTAAGAAATTTTTGCCATTAGTTCCCTAAATAGCAAGTCTAGCAATTGAATTGCTTTATTAGAAGATTTGTTAAGAATTACATTTGTGTTGTGTTACTTAGTGAAGGAAGCATTGTAAGAAAATGTTGATTTCTACCATGTATTCAAAAGTCATTTCTGGGGTGCCGGGGTGGTTCAGTTGGTTAAGCGTCTGCCTTTGGCTCAGGTCATGGTCTCAGGGTCTTGGGGTCGAGCCCCATTTCTGGCTCCGCCCCCCCACCCTGGTCCCATGCTGCTCATGCTCTTTTCTCTCAAATAAATAAACAAAATCTTAAAAAAACAAAGAACAAAAGTCATTTCTATGCTTGGGAAAAATTTTAGATTATTAGCCTTAAATTTTATAGCGTCAGGTCTGTTTTCTTAGTAATACTTTTCTTCTGAAGAAAATATTTTTCTATCTTTTTAAGTTATAAAGTATTTTAGCATAGACTAGTACATAATATGTTAACTGTTTCAGTATTTAAAAGAACATTGTACATAGGAGAGTACTGAAAAATGTATGTATGTTTCTTGAAAATGTACTGATGGGATGTCTGGGTGGCTCAGTTGGTTAAGCATCTGCCTTTAGCTCAGGTCATGATCATGGGGTCCTGGGAGGAGATAGGATGCAGTTTAGCAGGTAGGACTAGTCTTTGACAGCATTCATAGTGTTTTTTGTGTTGTGAAAAGACCGATATAGGTAGGTTGATGTATTTAGTGATGAGAAAAGAAAGGTGTTTCATTAAGGATTAGGTATTATTACCATTATATGGATTAGTAAACTGAAGGTCAGAGAGTTCAGGGTTGTTTTTCTTTTTTTAAATGTTCTATCTATCTATCTATCTATCTACCTACCTACCTATCTATCTATCTACTTGAGAGAGAGAGAAAGTGTGCATGTGAGCCGGGGGAGGGGCAGAGGGAGAGAGAGAGAGGGAGACTCTCAAGTAGACTCCGCAGCCATCGCAGAGTCCACTGCAGGGCTCAGTCTCACCACCCTGAGATCATGACCTCAGCCGAAATTAAGAATCAGTCGCTTAACTGACTGAGTGCCCCAAGTTAAAGAATTTTGAGGTAGTAACTTAAAAAAAAAGATTTTATTTATTTATGTATTTGAGAGAGAGAGAGAGAGGAGGAGAGAGTGTGCATGCAAGTGAGGGGAGAGGCAGAGGGGAAAGGAGAGAATCTCAAGCAGACTCTCCACTGAGCAGGGAGCCTGATGCCGGCCTCAGTCTCACGACTCTAAGATCATGACCTGAGCTGAAACCAGGAGTGATGCTCAACCGACTGAGCCACCCAGGCGCCCCAAGTGACAGAGCTTTTATTAAACCATAGGCCAAGGCTACACTCTTTCAAAAGCTTGGAATATAAAGTTATTGTCTAGCATGAAATTAAAATCTAAAGAGAAAAAATACATAAATACTGTGTAGTGTATGTGTGTGTGTAACCTCTGATTTATTGTTTGTGGTTAAGAAGTAATGTCTTGCAGGGTGAAGAAAATTCCATTTCTGAGAGTCATTGTTGATTTTATTTTTACCTTTTATATTGTATTTAAATTCTGTTAATATTTCAGGTAACTTTTGCCCCCTTCGTAAGCAGTCTCTAAGAAAATGCTGTCCTCTATCTCAAATTGAGAAAAGAATTTGTGATGAGTTTGAGAGGTGGCACGGAGTCAGTGCTTTATTCAGGCGCATAGCTGTATTGATGATGAATATCCTGCAGATATGTTGTCCTTCCCTTCCTGCAAAACTTCAAGTCTGTTTTCATTTGAATTGTGTTTTTCTTTCTCAAACCTCAGTAACCAAAATGTGAATACTCTAGGATAAGTTTATTATTATTAAACATTTTTAAAAATGTTTGTCATTATGAGCAACTTCAAGAGATTATGATTGTCTCAGAAGTTTGGTTATTTAATTTATCAAAACTGTTGGCAGAAACTAACATAACACATACCTCATGTAGACTCAAAAGGCAAGAGAAGTTTTTTTCATCCTCTATCAGGTAAAAGAAAAGTTTCAGTAAAGTGAAAAGTTAAATTAGAATTAAATTGTAAACATAAGAAAGAGGAATCCTTTGGAAAAATCAGTGTCACTAATTTTTAAAAACTATTTTACAGGAATGCTTAGGTGTCCATAATGTCACTAAACCTGTGTCTTCACTTTGTAATGGAATTCATTTTCTACTTCATCCAAAAGTTTTGTATGAAATCTCTGCATTTGGCATGCAAGAGCCCAAAAGTGAGGTATGGCATAAGAGTAAATGCAAAAGACAAGTGTAATTATTAGATAACCAGTTAAATCAAAATCCTATTCTAATATACCTAGATAGTATGATGAGAAGTTGGAAAGAAACTTGCTTTTGATTTATGGGTTTAGTTGAGATGTTATTTACATAAAAAGAAATGTTATGGAAAACGCGAGAATCAAGATAGAGCGCATACTTGTTCTCAAAGAATTCAGATGAAACTCTTATGTTTTTCATGTGAGATATGACCTGTACAGTATTATTATAGCCAGCAGGTTATTTCATCAGGGAAATTTTTATTTAATGCAAAAATATACCTTAAAGTTTAGAAAAAAGGATATCATTAGGGAGGAAGAGTGAGAACAGAATGTAAGATGAAGCTATGGAATATAAGCATTTGAAGGAAGAGATGTTAATTAGAGCACTTTCCAGGTCCGGCAGAATGTTATAGGTACACAGGTGACTTTAGCAGGAGCCTCACTTTGTCAGATTACGTGATCCGTGTTGTTGAATAGGTGAATGCTGCTGCCAAGGCCATCCTGCTGTATCTGCTGCAGGGACGATTGATGATGACAGCGGTGACCTGGAACAAGTTTATTGAGTCTCTCTGTCCTGTCATTCCAGTGCTGCAGGTACTCTGGGCAAGTCCCCGTTTCCCATACCATTTATCTCGGGTGAGTGTGATTGATTGAAACGCGTGCAGACAGCAGAGCTGTCATATGAGAGAAATAAGGAGAAGCCGTGAAGGCTTTGTGGAGAAGGAGCCAGGGAGTGGGTGGCTGTCTTGTTTCTGGCAGAAGGTTAAACCAGGAGAGCTAATTTGTCTATGTGTACTTTATGGATCTGGGTGGGAGGTTAAGAAGTGGGGTGCAGGCATTTGGCAGTCACTGTGAAAAATAGAACTCAGCTTTATATAAAGGCTTTTAGGCAAAGCGAACAGTGCTTTTAAAGCAGATGTTATGTAACTAAACTTGCCTTGGAATGCATCCATGTATGTATGTGATCAGAGTGCTGCTTTGATTAACAGGTTCTGGGAAACAGACTTTTCCTGCAGTAATTCTGGACGCTGAGGAGGAGGGAGGGGTAATCAGGGCACTCCCCCGCCTCCATCTCTGTCATGTGGGCACAGGTCTGAAGATCTGGGAGGCACCCATCTAGGGGAGGTGCCGCTACCAGAATCTTGGAAAATAGGAAAATCAGCAAGCGTCAAGAGAGTTGGCATATTTTCCTGAAGTTGTCCAGTATTTCTTAAATACAACTTTATTCAGTCTTCTTACCTCACACAGGTTACTTTGACAAGTGACTATTCACCTGAATTGAAAGAAATTTAGGAGTTGCTCAAGTGGCTAATACAATTCTTGTTTTCAAGTTAAAAAGTTCAGCAGTATGTATAAAACAAAGAGTAATTTCTCTTTTTCTGAAATCTGTTAGGGCTATGCTGACACAGAAGATCCTTTGGGTGACTCCATTCTCCTCCTGAGCAGAGGGAGTCCTGAGGTGGGTGAAGGGGCTCTGCCCTGCACCACCCGACTGAAGTCCATGCTCCGGCTCCTGCTTGTCAGAAAGCCGTCGTAAGTACAGCACGATCTTCCGCGTGTATGAGATTACTGGGAGCATTCGAAGACAGTAGAGTAATTCTGTCATTCCCAAGTCTGGCAGAACTGAAGAAGTTAAAGGAAAGTGACTCTCCATTGTTAGGCAGAGAGAGGAGACCAGTGCGTGAAACTGAACAGACATGAAGGTGGACCTTTGGGTGCTCTCCTGAAGCCTTCACTGGCGGCCAGCCTCACTGTCAGATCAGCATGCGCTCGGGCGCCGCTGCTCTGAGTGCTGTTCGCCGGTGCTGCGGGCAGGTTACAGAGCCACGCGGATGAGTAGATTGTGTCTTCTCTCTTTAGAAATCGTTAGCCTCTTCTTCTGAACATTTGTTCTGAAAACTAAGTGTTCATAAAAGTGTTGTGGACCAGTTGACCCTATACCAGAGTAAGTAGGCATTTTAATCTTGCTTAGTTTGTCCTCTTATTTGGGAAACTGGAAAAGTGTTCTTTTCTCCACCACTAGTGTGTCATTTAAACTAAAAAAAAAGGAGAAAAATATATTGCCTTCTTTCCCTGTTTGTCAGCGTGACGTGGATCTTCTCTGTTGCTCTCTTTAGGTAACAGTGGTTAGATTTCCCCTCACTGAGAAGAAAAAAAAGCTTAGAGTCATGATGGATAAGCAAGATGAAGAGCAAGAGTTGGTTGCAAAGGCTAGGAGGAACAGATGTCCTTTTGACAATGGATAACTTTGCTTTACTCAAACCTTACATCAGGATAATAAAGAGGCTTATTTATAAACACATGATCGCACTGAAAAATAAGGAAGTAGGTGGAAATAATCTAAAACATTAAGAGAATGGAGGGAGGAAGATCAAGAGAAGAGACTACAACCATAGCGTAGAGAGTAAAGTTACCTAGAGAGTAAAGTGATGCAGGAAGCAGGAGCAGGGGGAGTGAAAATGTCTGTGCTCCTTATGAGTTGACCTCCATACGACTGGGCAGCGTCTTTATGAATGTGCTACGGTAGTATCTTCACCCCCAGATTTGGTGATGTAGCACAATAGAAGTTTATTTCCTGTTCACCTTTGGGGGCCCACAGTCTCCAGGAAAACAAAGACATACTCATCAGGTGGGACATTCCAAGGGCTTAGAGATCCCCTCCCAGTAGCGCAGGGCAAGGCCAGAGCACTCTTCAGTAAGGTAATTTTCTATCACACAGAACTTAACAACAGTTTGAATTACATATTTGTTCTCATCTAAGTCATTCTACCCTATCCCCACCAGACCTTAAACTTTGTGTAGACAAGAGCCCTGTCCACTGGCTGATCTTAATGTCCTTGGAACTTCATAGAGTACCTTGGACATAAATATGCTCAAAACATACTTGTTGAAGGAAATAAGTGGTGAGAATAACTGGATTCTGTTGCCCCACGCTAAACCTAAAAAAATGCTGAATTTATATACTAGAGGAGATGCATAAGTATATGCTTTACGTATTCCACTCTGGCCTTCTTGCTGGGGGGTGACAGCCCCAAAGTTTAATATAGATGGCCTTGGCTTGGAATGAAAGGAGCAAAGGAAAAGCTTTCTGTGGGTGTCTAGCTATTCTAACAGCAAATGGTAGAGGGAGAAAGTTTGTCTGACTTCTCACACTATCTTGGAGTGAATATCAGTACTCTGAAGTGATATCTATTAATAAAATCACTGTAAATTTCTGTTAGATTCGGGAGGCACTTATTGGTTGTTAACTGTGTGCCTGAGAGCTGTGGTAGGCTGTGGGAAATTAACAGCACTCAGTGTGGTCACAGCACCGCCCCTATGGAATTGGGCATGTAATTGGGAGGAGAAATTTTACCAGTTATATTTTATTATTAATTGTAATAAAGCAAGATCAGTGTTATGCCACAGGGACTTCAGGGTGACAGGACTACACACAGCAGGGTGACCTAGCCTTGGCGGCAGTGGGGAGGGCTCCCTGAGTACACAGGTTTTAACTGTTGTCTTGTAAGTGATATTTGAAACCTGGAGCTTGGATTATCACTTCAGATTTTCTCAGTTTTTATGTAGTTTAAGAACTTTTCAAAGTTGTGATAAATATCTAGTTGTCTCACTGTCTCTCCAATGCCCTTTGTCCACCTGATGGTTTCTCATGTTTCCATTTCATTGTCTAATGGCATGCAATGTTTAATCTTTCCTTGAAATCTGCCACCTCCTACTCAATTGACCTTAATCCTAATCCATTCCAGATAAAATAGAATTTTGATGGGAATCACAAGTATTTGCATTTTCTTATTTGGAAAGAATCTGTGTGACAAGAACATTTTCGTACATTGTTGTGACATCACATTTTAGTTATTAATGTGATTACTCTCCTGGAGGTTTGACCTAATGTTTGTACTCTGTTCATGAGTCTGTGATAATTTTTGATTTTGAGCTAGATCACTAGACTTCGAGTCAGGAGTTATGGATGTAATTTGCAGATTTTATTAATTTATTGCCATTGACTGTGATAATGACCATGGACTGTGAAGTTGACAGTCTCACTAAGTCTGTCTCTTCATTTGTAACTTGATTATATTTTATTTCTGATATTTATTTATAAATATAAAATTGAAAAAATAATTGTAGTTATACACTATTTTAATAGAAAAATAAAGTACCTTTGTTAGTAATATCAGTATAAACATGGCAAATTATTGTGTTGATATGCAATAGTGGTTTGTGATTATAGGCTTTTAAAATATAGACATTGTGTATTACAAAATGTTGACTGAAACACTTTGTTTCTTTAGGGTCCGTGCACTAGCATTAAAGCTTTTAGCGTGTCATCTCACAAGGGAAGATGGGGCTGACACAAAGCGCCCTTCAATAGATGCCAGAGTTCTCTCCAGAGTTACTAATTTATTTATCGTGAAAAAACCTATTGAACTCAAATTGGATGACAGAAGAGAACTGATTATTAAGGTGACTATAACTGTTGGGTTTATTAATTTGTGGTTACTTGATACATTTGTATATCACATACTTTATGTTACATTCTTGTCTGAGAGGAAGAGAAGTGCTAGCTTCAAGTGCGGTTATTCATGGCTAGTTTGAAATTGTGGTCTGGCTTTGTCTGGCTTCTGGATACATTTATTTATTGAATAAATATTTCTTGGGTGCCTACTGTATGCCAGGCATTATATCCCTTTCATTTAATATATACATTGGAAATGCAAATTAATTTGAATAGCATCTTAAATACAATATAAGGTTAATGTAGTAGAAAGAAATTCTATGGTGACTCTTAAAAACAAATATTACTGTTATAAAATCTATTGGAAATTCTTCTTGTTCTTACATTGGAAATAGCCTATAAGGAAAAAGGAGAAAGTTCCTGTGACAAAAGTTATCAGCCTCTTCATTATGAGAGGCAAAAAAATAATATAGGTGGCAAAGGCAGTTTCTCTTAAATGTTACAGTGGTTTTTGGGATTTTGTTGTTAATCTCTCTTCTAAATCTCTGGCTCCTTATATACCTCCAGAGGCATATCATCCATTTCCCTATCTTAGCCAGGACTGTACCCAAATCATCCTGGACCAATGCAGGATTAGATAAAGAAAGCTATTCATTATCTTCATTGATTCATTCCTATGCTTTATAGCTTCTCTTGTGACTTCAAGAGTACAGTCCATCAGTTTTTATTGAAGTTTAGACCAACCCCCCAAAGCCTGTGGTGGTATTGTACAGCCCCAGATAATACAATGGATTTTTTAAATGTTCTTCTAACCTAAGTGTTCAGGGCCATGTGACAGCCCCAGCAGGAGGATTGGAGAACTTTCCCCTGACTACATGTCGGGTCCTGCTGGAGACCCCCTGAGTACTGACCACTGGTAGTTGCTCCTGTGCCCTCTGTGGGATGTGGAGGAAGGTGGAGATTAGGGGTTCTAGCACTGTCTTTGTGAGTCCATGTTAGGGCCAGAAGATAGGTGGGGGAAAGGAGTGTTGTCTTTGTCCTTTTCCTCTCCCCCTTCATTGTTGGGTTTGCCACCTCAGACCCTGTCCTGCCTGGCATGATGTGACGGTTAGGGACTGGTATTCGGAGTGCCTATGTTGGAGTGCTGTGCAGCAAGTCTTAGAGAGCCATGTCTTCCTGGCCTCTAAGAGGGGAGAAGGGTAGAGGGCCAGGGAATTCTAGCTGGTGGCTTCTGGGAGCCATAGAGAATTCTGGAGTCACATGTCTGGGGTTGCTATTCTCAGGTTACTACCTGCAGAGATGTTATGTAGCTTGAATGTTTTCTGTGAAGTTCTTAAGGTGCTAATGGGTTATGAATGACTTTCTGGTGAAAATATACCTTAAAAAGAAAGGTTTATTTGACATGATGGCTCTTTGTTTTAGATCCTAAGTTTTCCCTGACATAGCACATCATTGCTGGAAATTTACATGTAAATATATCACTTAAGTAAGTGGACTTTGGAGCTTTTGTTCTTATGGTATGAATTATAAAATTTTATTGGACAATTGGAAGTAGATGAAAACAATTTTTCCCCCCTCTGGTTTTCAGTTGGAGACTGTTGAAAAAGTATATGAAATCTTTACCTCAGATGATATCGATCTTGTTTTGAGAAAGTCAGCCGCAGAACAGTTAGCTGTGATTATGCAAGGTAATGTCTTTTAAGGAACATGATTATGGTACTGCTGGTAATTGAATTTTAAATAGCTGTGGGCAGTGGTATCAGGGGTTGCAAAGTGCAGTTTTGGGGGCCAGGTACAGGCTATGGCCTGTTTGTTTTTTTTTGTTTTTGTTTTTTTTATAGCCCTTAAGAATGGTTTTAACATTTTTATTTTTCAAAATTTTTTAGAAAGATTTTATTTATTTGAGAGAGACAGACAGAAAGAGCACAAGCAGGGGGAGGGGCAGAGGGAGAGGGAGAAGTAGGCTCTCCGCTGAGCAGGGAGTCTGACATGGGGCTGGATCTCAGGACCCCTGGATCATAACCTGAGCCAAAGGCAGATGCTTAATTGACTGAGCCACTGAGACACCCGGATTTTCACATTTTAAAAGAGTTATTAAAAAAAAGAAGCATAAAGAATATGTGACAAAGACGATTTGTGACCAGCAAAATCTATCATATTTTCTATCTAGTTCTTTTCAGAAAAAGTATGCTGACCCTTAGTCAGGATTACCATTATTTAACCTGTAGAATGTCATTTGATAGAATTACTTCCTTCTAAAATATCGATGTAATTCTAATAGTGAACTGGATGTTCCTTTCTCAATTTACGTAGTACATGATATTTTCAGTTTGTTCCATCTTGGGTAAGAAATCAATCAAAGTACTTTGTGGGTAGATAAAATAAGAATAGTGCATTTTAACTTTGAATTTTCTTTAAAGGTTTATTTTAAAAAAACAACTAGTAAAATATATTGTTAACTTTATTTGCAGTGTCGTTATTCCACAGGCTTCCATTCTTTGGGTTAGTTTTATATTTTTCCCTATATGTGTTGTATATACTTTAATATTTGAGAGAAATGATAATTTTGCACTTACATAAAAAGATTCTAACCTGGAACATGGAATGTACTTAATGTTCCTGCCCTGACATTAGTGGAAACTGGGATGAGAAGAGTAATTTGAAAAAGCATATCCAACATATTTGTAGCTTTAGTAATGGTACAGATTACAGAAAATAAGGCTCTAGAAAATGTGGACAGTGTTGGCTAAGAAAATCATAAAACTCTTTTAGAGAATATTCTTCCAGTATTGTTAATTACAAAAATAAAGCTTATTATTTTGGTATACACTACATTGGCAGGTTGTGGAAACTTTTTTTTTTTTTTTAAGTGGCAGCCAAAGGTAGTTCTAATCATAGCTACTAATTCAATATCAGTATGTGTATTTGTATGTTTTTCTCATTGATATGTATTTCTCAATGAGAGTTATAGGAGAACAAGTTCAGAAAATTTGTCTGCGAGATGTTAAATACTTATAACTAATCTATAAGCAACTAGAGATTTTGTTGCTAGTAACATCTTTAGTACGTGTGTGTGTGTGTGTGTGTGTGTGTGTGTTTGTACGTATGTCTTACTATATTCAGGCTGCACTAATAGAATACCACAGACTGGGTAGCTTATGAACAATGGAAATTTATTTCTCACGGTTTTGGAGGTTGGAAGTCCGAGATCAAGGTGCCTGCAGATTCAGTGTCTGGTGAGAGCCGGCTTCTTTGTTCCTAGGCAGCCATCTTTCCCGTGTCCTCATAGGGAGAAAAGGCCTCTTTTACAAGGGCACTGATCCCATTCTTCAGGGCTCCACTGTCATGACCTAATTGCCTCCCAAAGGCCCTATCTCCTCATATCATCTCACTGGAGATTAGGTTTCAGCAAATGAATTTTGGGGAAACATAAACTGTCCATAGTAGTGAATACACACACATACACACACACACACACACAGTCACGTATATGTTTTTCAGAAATGTTTTTCAGAAATATGTAGAGTGTGTTATAATCCTTTACCCTTTATATTTGCTATTAACAGTTTTGAGGTTAGAAATCTAAGTTTTGTTTGTTTGTTTGTTTTTTAAGTAAGCTCAGCGCCCAGTGTGGGGCTTGAACTCATGACCCTGAGATCAAGAGTCACATGCTCTACTGTCTGAGCCAGCCAGGCAACCCTGAAGTCTGAGTTTTTATTAAATGACCAAGGTCATTTTATAAAAATGACCATGTTGCAAGCTATTAACATTATTTATAGATAATTCTAAACATTTGAGGTGATGGATTTGGAAAAGAGAAGAATTGTCAATGAAACAATATAAAGAAATTAACTTGTCATGTAAAAATAAAAATTCATTTGTATACTTAAAATTCTAGTAGTTTTTAGGCTCTGACCTATTTGATTTAATTCTTTATTAATAGATTTTGAATTTTACATTGCAAAAATAAGTAAGATGTGCTTGTTACTTAAAGTTTCAAATAGTTCAGATGTGTATAGAATAAAAGTTTAAAGTTTCCTCGTCTAATTTCAACACCAGATGTAACTATTTTTAACAGTTTGAGTTGTGGATACCTGCTCTGTATTTTTAAAACTACAAAAATATTCTTTAACTCATAGTAACTTCTTTTTTTTTGTCTACAGATATTAAAATGCATGCTGTGGTGAAAAAGTTACACTTAATTGACAAGATAATTGAGTATTTAAATGAATGTGTAGGTCAGGATGGTGAGGTAAGACTAAGAGTGTATCTAGACATCTTTTTACAAATCGGTATTTTTATTAATCAGATCTGAAACTAAATTCAGCTGAATTTGGGTAAGTACTTAGAGATTAAATCCTGATTAACACCAAGTACCTTGTTTATTTTTTTTATTTCTAAGAGTGGGGTCTCTCTAAAGGAAAGCTGATGTTTAATTTTTTCGGATGTGTAAGCAGAAGTATATGCGAAGCTTATTTTCAGTGGAAAATAATTCTTTTTTGTTTTACACATTTTTGATGAAAAAGCATAAAATTTAGAATAAATTAATATTATAGTATATTTTATCTTGCCTTAGAATTGTTGGTGGTAAAATAACTGTGTTTTCCCTCCTGGCCAGGTCATAGAATGTTTGATTCAGCCATGCCTCACGCTCTTGAGGAAAGTTCTTTGTGCCGACCCGGTCATGCGCGTGGCCCTCTCACAGCAGTCTTCTCTTTTGACCCTGTTATTCAGAGGTGAATAAAATAAATTCTGCTAATAATGAGATCAGTCTTAAGCTTTAAGAGTTATGCTTTAACTCTAGGTCACATTTACTTTCTCTTTTACTAACAGAATAACAAAGTTTTTTAGTGAATATGCTGCTAAGAATATCCATTGCAATGGAAAATGTTTCTTTTGTGGAAATTTCCTCGTAATCCCGTTACTGAGGAGACCTCAGAGCTGTGAAAGGCTGAAGCCTCAGATTGTTCTTTGCACATTGATGTGGCTTTCATTTGGTGCTCAATTACCTATTATCTGTAAAGAGAGCAGGCTACAGCTGCTGTCATTACTGCCTTCTCTCCCATATCCGTTTCCACAGTCTTCGTTTGCTTGTGCCTTTGCATCCTCACCTGTGGCGAGGTATCTGCTTACGCCATTACACTGACAGTAAGAATGTGCACCCTGTCTGTGTGGACTGGGAGCTAGACCATCCTGAATGACTCTGAGCATTAGTTTATTAGAAAGAGTGATTTTTTTTTTAAACCCATTTCAATTTGGTTGTAATTTACTAATGTGTTTAGAAAAATTCCATGTGGTTTCGTTCTCTTTTTCTTCCTTCTGACTGTTCTTAGTAGAGAGCTTGGTAACATTTTGTGCTATTTTCTTTCTTAAAAGTTTAGGCCACTGCTTTAAAATAATTCTACAAGATGCATCTCGATCAAATGTCTCAATATTCTTAACCTTGTTAATTATTATAAGTGATATTTATGTTCAAAATATTATTAGAATATAGTTTAGAATACAGTCATTTTATTTTAGCATTTTTGTTTCTTCTGATGCTTTCTGCTTGCCAAGTGAAGAGACACAGTTTATTTAATATAAGCATCGAACATAAGCCTTGGTAAAGGTCCAAACCAGGTGAAGTTCTAGACAGACTCAGTGTGTCCAGGCTTATGCAATCTTCAGTAGTGTATAAAATTTTTCAATTTTTAATAGATTGATCTGGAAGAGTAGCAGTTGTGGATCTTGAGTTTTCTTTAATCCTGTCAGTTATCTTCTTAATAACTTCACTCAGTAGAATTTAGTCCCTAGTTTACCTTTTCTTTTTTTTCTTTTTAAATTTTTAAAATTCTTATTTTTATAATTTTGATTTTAATTATTTATAATCTTGATTTAATTATTCAAGCATTCATGAGCACTTACTAGATTCAAAGGCACTTTCTAAGTCAGCATTATCTGTACCCTTTTTAGTATTAACAATTTTTCTATCTCATTGATGTTTGTGAGAACTATTTCAGTGAGTCTGAAAATGAATTACAGCATCTCTTATTAGTGGATTTAGTTTCAGGGTGAAATTAGTTCTGTTTTTTTTATAAAGATTTATTTATTTTAGAGAGTACATGTGTGTGAGCAGGGTGGGGGAGGGGCAGAGGAAGAGGGGGAGAGAGAGAATCTCAAGCAGGTTCCCTGCTGAGCACAGAGTCCCACTCAGGGCTCCATCCCACAACCCTGAGATTATAACCTGAGCTGAAATCAAGAGTCGGATGTTTAACTGACTGAGCCACCCAAGCGTTGAGGCAAAATTAGTTTTTTAACCAAGTACTCTACCAGGAAATTCATTCCTCAGCAAATATTTATTGAGTACGTGCTATGTGCTAGGTACAACACTAGGCCCTTGGGATATATTGATGAGCTTGGTAAATGACCCTCTTGAAGCTTACAGTAGAGTTGGAGACTTTGACAAATACACAGTAGGACATAAAAATATCTGTAGTAGTGGACTTCCTGGTGCCAGAGGGAAGTGTTCTGAGCAGATTGGGTGGTGGGAAAACATCAGAGAATGCTTCCAGGAAATGTGGATCCATGCTGGAATTTCAGAAATGGATAGTTCAATTAGAGACGGTTCCTTTCCAGATAGAGGGAGCCACAGTTATGTATGAGAGAGAACGTGTGTTTGAAATGGTGGTTGGTCAGGAATGACTAGATTTGGGGGGCTTCTGGGATGAGGGGAAGATGATGAGATGAGGCATAGAGAGCAGTTCATGCAGGGCCTGGTAGGTCACAGGAAACAGCACTGAGAAGCCTTTTAAGATTATTAAACTGAGGGGTATATGTTTTAGAAAGATTATTCTATCCACAGCATGGAGAATAGATTGAAGGGGAATAACAAATAATTTACCAGACACAGTGCTTTTAATTATAAGTTTTATGTCATGACAGAATCCTACCCCTGTCAGAAATGTATGGTGAAAACTTAACTTAGAACTCATTTATTACACCATCTTACAGTGAGGAAATTGAGATCTAGAGAGATTTATCGACTTGGCCAAGGTCATAACCAGATAATGATGGAGGCAAGAGAAGAACCCAAACGTCTTTTGTCGATTTGTTTTTGTTTTAAATAATTGCAGAACTTCTGCATCCTTATTGTTAAAATTTGAACAGTATGGAACAATACAAAGTAAAATGCAAGAAGTTTTTAAAGTTTTCTTTCCTTTCTCAGTTTCCCCAAAGAAGAATGTGCTAGGTGGTGTTTGGCATGTATCATTTGAAATGATCTTTTCTTTACACCCATGTTGTATTTTTTATGCTATAAACTTAAGTATTGTGTTGCTTTCTTTCAACTGAAAATGTATTTTGAATATCTTTCCATGTTATTACATGTGAGTCTGCCTTCTTAAAAAACACAAAATCAAAAAAAACTACTGCATAGTGTTTCAGAGTTTCAGTTTGCCATATTAATATTTCTCTCAAATTTTTAACTATAATAGTAATCATGTTTTATGATCATCTTGTGCTTACTCTGTAATTGGAATTGCCGGGTCAAAGAGATTTTACTGGATATGGTTTGCCACATCATTCCCGCCAGTGGTATTTAAAAGTGCTTATTTTCCTCATAACCTTGCTAACACTGAATATGTCTCTTTTAAAAAAGTTCTTTAATATTATTAGCGAAAATAATATCTCATTATTGTTTATTTTTTTAAAAAACACTTTTAGTGTAGGTGATTGTCTTTTCATGTATTTATTATATTCTAATTTCTTATTCTATGACTTGCCTATTTTTCTGTTGCATTTAATTTCTTTTTAGTGACTTGTAGAGTTTCTTTATATAACATAAATATAAACCTTATGCCTGATTTTTTTGTTAAGATTTTCTTCAAACCTTTGTATCCTTTTTAGTGTATTTGTTATTTTTTCTTTAGCTTTAACTATTTTATGGAAGCATATAAAACTTTTCTATTATAGTAACTGAGCTTTTCATCCTGTTCTAAAAGGAGGGCCTTCTCCAATTCTGAATTCAGGATTCTAAATAGGCTTCTGTTCTTTCTCTTAACATGTTTATAGTGTTGTTTAAAAAATTTAGATCTTTATATAGAACTGATTTTGATAAATAGTGTAAGGTAGGGATCTAAATCTATTTTTTTAAAATATTTTAGGCAGTTACATTGCAGTAATTCTTAGGTATTTGGAAATATGATAGCTCATCCTATTCCCACTGATATGAAGTGTCTACTTTATCATAAATTAAATTCTTACATGTATTTCTGTTTCTTTTTAGCTCATTGCTGTTTTTAATCATGTCAATTACATGTTGATATTTTCCTTTTCTTAAGGTTAGAAAAAGTATCTTCTTTTGAAATTAATTTCTTATTGCTACTTTCCTGGATTTGCTAACTCTGTATTATGTTGTTATTCCCGTGTGATTGGTACCACCACCGTACCTATTTGATTAGAATTTCATAGTTGTCAAGCACTGAGAAGTCGTAGCATTGAGACTGGTACAGAGGTAGAAACTAAGGCTTATTAATGCTCCAGTATTTGACCAGGCCACTTTACTAGTAGTACGTGGTGGTGCTAGCTTTAGGTCTTACTAGTTCAGAGCAGTTTACTTTTCCATTATCTTATAATAAACAAGACACATGAATTAAAAACGAGACCAACACAAACACGGTGTTTTGAAGGCAAATCAAGTTCTATGACTATATGTTTGTAGGAATGGGCAGAAATGATCAAATTGGAGATCTTGGAATGAGCAGACTTTAGCTGGAGGTAAAGGACTTGGCAGATCTCCCTAGAAGCTACATCACTTTGCTTCTTCGAGAAACTGAAAGTACAGAGTATCTAGTGAGTGGATCTGCAGGTGCATCTCCTGGACCAGCAGCATGTGGGATTCACAGGCTCCAGCCCAAACCTGCTGAAGCAGAAGTTCTGTTTTAACAAGCCCTCCTGGTGATCCACATATGTCAGTGTGTCTGGGTTCATGTTGCAGTTCTCTGAGAATGACATCTCTTCCCTTGGAGTTAAGATATTTTAGATGTGAAGTTCATTTTTCTAGAGGTAAAAATATTTCATGAAGTTATGCTTTTTATTTCTTAGTTTCATTGATATTTCATGAAAATTGTGCTGTTGTGACTGAAGTCGGAGCCTTATTTTGTCTTCTGTTATTTGATGAAGTATCAAGAATGGATATGTGGTAAGCTATAAGAATTGTAGAACTTTTTTACTCTTAATTATTTAAGGTTTCTGATGCAATCATATGGCAATGCATGGAAATTTCTGAATTATGAAGCTTACGCTTTCTATTTTGACTTGAATAAGCAGTATCAAAAAGCCTATTGGCTCGGAAAGTTCTCATGAACTTTTAATTTGAACATTACTAAGCATAAATTTAAAAAATTACTGCAGTAATTTTTGTCATTAATACATTTTTTAGTATATACTCTCGATGTCATGTGTTTTTTCTTTAATATTTTATTTAAAAACCTTTGAGAAGATGTTTAGGATGGTAATATCTGATTAACACTGACCTTGAGCAGAATGCAGTGGGAGGGGGACATAGATTCACCTGCCAGTACAGTGTCCACATTATAGGAATCATTTATTGTATGGACTTCCTAAGCACTAATTTACTCTTTAGAAACAAATCTAGGTAGTAGGAAATGTGTTGTTAACTACACAAGTGATAGAGCCAATTGTAACTCTTATTTGGAGATTCAGTCAGGGAGCAAATTGTATTTGTTGGATAAAACCATGGTTTACTCATTTATTTCTTTCCTTTTGTGTGTGTATGTTTTTAATGAAATAGGTCTGTTAATCCTTCCAATAAGCCTTCTTCACCATCTGTCTTCAGTTTGCCTGTTTCAGTTTTTAGAAGGTAAATGATTTTTGTTTTAACTTTTTTTGAAGGTAAAATGTTTCAGGAAGGTTCATCTGGTATTTAAATCACATGGCTTGTAGTGCTTTAATGTTTCCTCACAGTGGTGCTCCGGAGAGTTCAATAAATGCATGTCCCCATCCCCATCTTTCCATCTGAATGTGGTTCAGGTGTACAGAAAATTCAAAGAACTAGACAGTAAACGTGTGCTTACTCTCCAGCCTAGATTCAGCAGTTGTTAACACATGGGCTTAGTTTCTTTTTCTCTCTTTCTCTCAATGCATTTATTTGTTTAGATGTAATTTTTCTGTGATGCATTTGAAAATAAGTTTCAGACATAATTTTACTTCCCTCCTAATTATCCCAGCATGTACCTCCTTAAATTAAGGGCATTTTCCTATATAACCACTGTACCATGCACGATCACATCTAAGAAAATTAAAAATAATTCTGTAACATGATCCAATTTTTCCAACTATATCCAAAATAGTAATTACCTCTTGGAGGAGAGCAAGGGGAGTAATTGACACAAAAAGGGAACAAAGAAACTTTCCAAAGGGATGGAAACATTCTGGATATTTTTTTTTTAATTTGGTTGTCTTTTTATTTTATTTTTTTATTATAATAATATTTTTTATTATATTATGTTAGTCACCATACAGTACATCCCTGGTTTTTGATGTAAAGTTCGATGATTCATTAGTTGCATATAACACCCAGTGCACCATGCAATATGTGCCCTCCTTACTACCCATCACCAGCCTATCCCATTCCCCCACCCCCCTCCCCTCTGAAGCCCTGTTTGTTTCTCAGAGTCCATAGTCTCTCATGCTTCATTCCCCCTTCTAATTACCCCCCCTTTCGTTATCCCTTTCTTCTCCTACCGATCTTCCTACTTCTTATGTTCCATAGATGAGAGAAACCGTATGATAATTGTCTTTCTCTGCTTGACTTATTTCACTTAACATTATCTCCTCCAGTGCCGTCCATGTTGGAAACGTTCTGGATTTTATTCTGAGTGATGGTCACACAAATGATTACAAATGTAAAATTCATCAGGCTATATATAAATTGAAAATCTGTGTATTTTAAAATAAGTAAATCGTGTCTTGATAAAACTATGATTAATTTAAAAATAACATTCCATAATTTGGTAGATGTTATTACATGTACTATAATCATTTTCATAGCTGTATAATATTCTATTGTTGAATTTATTCACCACAATTTATTCATTCTCCAGTCAGAAGGTATTTGGGTGGATTCTGGGTTTTTGTCCCTGTATCCACTACTGTAAACATGTGTATGTTTCCTGGTATAGTGTGTAAGAGTTCCTTTTAAATATGTTGTTAAGAGTGAAATTCCTTGTTTGCAGACATCACCCACTCTTCATGATCTTTAGATTTGGCTAATTAATCAAACTCACACAACTATAATAGGTCTTGCTTGGAATGAGATTACATGTGTGGGTGCTGGGAGCTGTCTTGGCTTAGAAGACCCATGTACTGGTAGGAAATAACTTCTTTAGTTAAGTGTGCCATAGGCATAGTTTCCAGGACCCCACAAAAGAGCTGCAACACTCAGAGTTGCTCGGAGCTGTGGCTTCCCATCATGCATTTACGGTTTATTCCCACACCTCCCAGCCCAGACGTGAGAGTCATTTTTATTGTAAGTACAAACAACAGCTTAGTGATATTGTTGACATTCCATATCTATTTGGTTGTCCTGGGGCGAAGGGCCAGAATTAGCTCAAGATAAAATTTGTCCATAGAGAAGAGCCAAGGGTTTTGTTACTCCTCTACTCACAGTAATGTTGTCATTTTAAAAATTGTTGCCTGTCTGGTGGATGTATACTGGTTTTTCAAACTGGTTGTGATGTATTACCCTGCACTTTTCATTCCTTTCTTCCTTCTTGTTCTTTAGGCTTAATTTGCAGTTCATTTTCTAATGTACTAAAGAATTCCCCATTGATCAGTTGCTTGTCATTTTTTATTCAGTGCAAGTCCTTTCAGGTGGGCTCCGTGCTTGTCAAGGCCCCACGAACCTGTTAGTATTTCCTTATGTTCTAGCACAAAGAAATATCCAAGAATCACCTTTCATTTCCCTATCTGAGACCTAGAGTTAACCATTTGTCTAAGGATTCTTGGTTACTTTTGTGGAAAATTTCAATTTTTAAAAAGTATTTTCTTAAACTAATCAGCCTGATTTATATGTAGAACTCTCCCATAGCTTGTTTATTGAGACACATAAAATGAAAAAGCACAGTAAAGTTGCCCTGAGAAATCTTACCCAATTGTATTTATCTAGTATTAGTCACAAATATGTGAATTAGGGGTTTAGGATATTTTTTTTTAGCAAAATTTTTTTTTTTAACTTGTGAATGTGCTAGACATTACTGTCCTGTTAAACACTGTTAAATTAATTTGGACTGGTTTAAGAGCTGTTGCTATTGCGTCTGTTCTTAGATCTAAAAATATTTCTGGGTCTTCTTGGTGACACGTAGTGGTTGAGTTTATTGATGATACAGCTGTGTGCAGGTAAAAATATTAAGTTGTGATTTTGTCATTTAGTGATTCCTGTGAACATAAGGCAATTCATTTAGTCTCTTTACTACTCATTTTGATCATCTGTACAATGGGTATCAGTGCTGTGCATATAACTGAATGAATGGTGGTTAATACACAGTGTTTGGCATAAAGTAGGCACTCATGATCTAGCTTTTATGAGTGGCTCCGTGTCGCCACAGGCCTTGACCTGAAGGGGCTTTAGTCATCTCTGCGAACAACTCTAATACAACACAGAATAAAGAAGTCTTCACGCAAGAGTTTAAAAGTATTTTTGGTTTCTCAGAGTCCATAGTCTCTCATGTTTCATTCCCCCTTCTGATTATCCCCCCTTTCTTTATTCATTTCTTCTCCTACCGATCTTCCTACTTCTTATGTTCCATAGATGAGTGAAACCATATGATAATTGTCTTTCTCTGCTTGACTTATTTCACTTAGCATTATCTCCTCCAGTGCCGTCCATGTTGCAGCAAATGTTGAGAACTCGTTCTTTCTGATAGCTGAGTAATATTCCATTGTATATATGGACCACATCTTCTTAATCCAGTCATCTGTTGAAGGGCATCTCGGCTCCTTCCACGATTTAGCTATTGTGGACAATGCTGCTATGAACATTGGGGTGCATATGGCCCTTCTCTTCACTACGTCTGTATCTTTGAGGTAAATACCCAGTAGTGCAATGGCTGGGTCATAGGGTAGCTCAATTTTTAACTTTTTAAGGGACCTCCACACTGTTTTCCAAAGTGGCTGTACCAACTTGCATTCCCACCAACAATGTAGGAGGGATCCCCTTTCTCCACATCTTCTCCAACAATTGTTGTTTCTTGCCTTGTCAATTTTTGCCATTCTAACTGGCGTAAGGTGGTATCTCAGTGTGGTTTTGATTTGAATTTCCCTGATGGCTAATGATTTTGAACATTTTTTCATGTGTCTGTTAGCCATTTGTATGTCTTCATTGGAAAAGTGTCTGTTCATATCTTCTGCCCATTTTATGATTTGTTTATTTGTTTCTCGTGTATTGAGTTTGAGAAGTTCTTTGTAGATCTTGGATACCAGTCTTTCATCTGTGGTGTCATTTGTAAATATATATACAACTAATGAAATCATGGAACTTTACATAAAAAACCAGGGATGTACTGTATGGTGACTAACAAATATAATAAAAAGATATTATTATAAAAAATAAAAATAAAATAAAATATATAAAGAATTAAAAAAAAAAAAGAACTCATGAGGAGCCCTGTAGAGATCAGAACAACTTCTCACCTTGCAATCCCCTTCCATAATAAAGATGTTATAATAAGCCAAATAAATAAATAAATAAAAAGTATTTTTGGGAGTTTAGAGGATGGCAAAAGAATAAATGAAATACTATGTACAGCATGATAACTGTTCAAAATAGGGGCTCTGAGAGTGATCTCCATACTATTGTGAGAACTTGCCCTCATTTATAGCTCATCCGTTTATAGTAGTGTTTAAAAATTTCTAAGTTCGTAACTACTTGTTTACGTTTTCTTTAGGTATCATCTGCCAGTGCATGTAGTTGGCCACCACGCTGTGAGTCCTTATTCCATAGTTTTGCCATTATCTGCTGATTGTTTGGCCTTGAAGCCGGTCTCAGACATGCTGAGAATAGCTTGGAATTTGTCCTGGTATCATGGGAGTGATAATCTGTTGAAGCAAATGAATTCTGAACCTAAAATCCAAGAGTAAGCTGTTATGTTTAGTTGAAAAAGTGTTCATATTTAACTAATTATAAGTAACTAGTTCGATTTTCTTTTTCCTTTAGGTCAAGTGGCTTTTTTACTTATTATCATCTGATTCTGTTTTTCCACTGAAGATTATAATTTTTACTTTGTTTTAAAGATTACATGTGTTCATTATTTTTTAGAAACTATCACACAAGGAAATTTAAATTAAAAAGCATGTGCTCTATGCTGTTTTAGAGATTATATAAAGTTTTGTTAGTTATTTTTAAAATTTTTATTTTATTTTTTTTTTAGAGAGAGGGTGCACACACACAAGTGGGATGGGGGGCTGGGGGGCAGGGAGGTGTAGAGGGAGAGCAGAGAGAGAATATTAAGCAGGTTCTATACCCAGCACGGAGCCTGACATAGGGCTCGATCTCATGACCCTGAGATCATGAAGTTAGCTGAAATCAAGAGTGAGACCTTAATCAACTGAGCCACCGAGGCACCTCAAATTTGGTTAGTTAATACGCATAAATCTCTAGGAAAAGTAATCTGGATTAGAGTCAAAGTTCAGTGAGTTAATGTATAAATGTTATTATTACTATGATGATGATGAAGATTATTTTGGAATATCTTAATATTCTGATCTGTCATTTCTTTCTTGTTTGAATAAAAGTTATGTTTCTGTAAGCAGGAAAATGTCAGTACAAATGCTTAGGATGGTAGCGTAAAACTCTAATTGACAAATATATACCAGATTTTCTTTTGGCCCCGAGTCAGCCTTTAAAATGAAGATAAAACAGAATTTTTTGGAGAGAGTTTATAATAAACATAAATATGAGCTTTTATTTAAATAGTTTTATGTTGTTCTTCCTTTGTTTCTTTTTGTTTAGATTTTCAGATACATTGAAGTTATCCACAGAGGACACCCTTGCTCTGAAGATGACACACACAGCTAGTGGGCTGAAGGACTGTCTTCATTCCATTGTCGAGGCTGCAGCCCACAGGGAAGTGAGGGCTGCTGTCACGAGGATGAGTTTTTATCTTCTGAATGACAGATTGTCTTTAAAGGGTGGTGCTGGCCCATGTGGGGTTACCTTGAAGTCCTTGTCTTGGCACACCACACTGAACAGGTCAGTATATACAGCTTAAGGCTTCCAGTTTCAAAGAGCAGGATTGAATCATATTTGGGTTTATCTCCACATCTTTGAAGATAAGAGCATGTATTCTTCTTGTTGCTGTCATTAGAGAAATGTTTTTTTCAGTAAGAAAACCTCTGGGATTTTTATTACGTGTAGTAAATATCTAATCATAGCAAAAGAGAAAAAATTTCGAAATCACTGCGTTTGGAAATTAATAATAAACAGCACAGTTTTTATATCCGATTGTAAAAATTTTATTTTGCTAGCTCACAAAAGTAGATGATTAGGATAAGACATGGTTGAACAAAGTGAATGTTTATTCCTGTCCACATTATAAGAGAGCCGAGAGAGACATCAGTGGATTGACTAATAGGTTTGGTACACCTGCAGTGGGCTGTTTTGTTTTGCTTTTGTTTTGTTCTTAAGAAAATTATCTCATTTTTCTTTTTACCCTGAATTTCACGAAGTTGATTGCCATGTGGAGATCCTTTAGTAGTTATTGGGAAGGCCCTAGCTTGTAAATTTAACATGTTTAACTGGTAGCAGATGGCTGCATTTGAAACAAATAGACTGACAAGCAGCCATTGCCAGCAGTTTTACATGTTAATCTTCATGTAAATTTAGTGTAAGATGTATAACTTTCTATTAAACATAATGTGTGCAGTTTTCAAAATGTGAGGTTAAATGAATTTCCGAAATGTGAACTCAAAATGGATCTCTGACAATTCAGATACCTAATTGGCTTTTCCATTGGTGTGTGTTGGAATCAGCCAATACTTCCTTGTGAGAGAGCTGGCAGTTGAATATCAGGATTTTTGTAAGTTAGTTGTTAAAACACAGCCATTCTTAAAAATGAAATTGCACAAACTTAGTTAAATAAATTATAAGAAAAATATGCAATATTTTTTTGCAAATATCATCACTTCCTGATTATTTTACATTTTACTGATACCTGTGTTCTTGCGGTTATTTGTGCCTATTATATCTGTGTTGTGAAAATGCTATATAATGGTGTGCTGCTGTGTGTCTGTCCACAACTGTGTGTTATGTGGGTGGCTTGCAGTCGGCAATGGGGGAATATTTACACTACCAAAATTGGCAATCACAAGAAATCATCCCACCCCTTACCTGATTGTTAAATATTCATCAGCACACCACTTACTGTAAAGAGCTAGAAACCATAATTGTCTTTTTTATTGTAGGTTTTTACAGGTGCTTCCTGCTTGCACTGAAGATGAGAAGCTGCTAATAGATATCATACATTTTTTAAATAAGTTATTGAAGGAACAAAGAAAAAACTCATCAGTAGAACTTCTAAACTGGCTTCTAGAATTACTTCTTAGACATGTAAGTGTTATTAAGGAATTGGATTTTAGGTCTGAGATATGATTTATTTGTAAAAATTAATAATGCTATATAATGAAAAAACGTAATTTCTATATAGCCCGTGTTTAGTAAAGTAGTCTTCATGTTGTATGAAAGTGTTTACTTAAAACTTTGGAGTAGAGAAGATTTTTCCATGAAGTTAGGTAAGGTAGAACTTATAAAGAAAGAAATCTGTAAATATGACTACATAAAAATAACATGACGGTGAATAAGACAAAAAAACTTGTCCTCATGGAGTACATTCTAGTGGGGTGGAATGGACAGAAAACACACATGTTCTGCAGGTGGGAGCAATAAATGTGATAAGGAAACATAGATAAGAAGGCAGGCTAGGCAGGCGTGGTGGTATGCTACTTTAGACATTATGGTCAGAGAAGGCTCACCTCTTTGACTAACATTTGGCCAGGGCACTGAGTTAAGTGCGGGAGTCAGCCCTATAGGTATCGAAGGGAAGAGTGTTCTCGCCAGAGAGGAAAACAATGCAAAAGCATTTAGTTGTCAGGGCCATGTTTGAAAAACAACTAGAGGTCCATGTGGCAGCAACAGGATGAATAGAGTAGGAGATGAGATCAGGAGGATATTAAGAATCAAGCTCAAATAGAACCTTGTAGGCTATGGTGCTTAACCTACATGAGAGAGGAAGCTGGTGGAGGGTTGTGAGCAGAAGAGTTACATGATGTGACTTAAGTTTAAGAAGATCATGGTAGCAGCTGTCTCTGGAACCATAGGTGGCATGGGTGGAGGCTGGGAGGCCTACAGTAACCCAGGGGAAGGATGATGATGGCTTGGCCTAGAGTGGTAACGGGCAAGGTGGTGGAGAAGGCAGCTCTCTGTCTCTCTATCTCTCTCTCTCTCTCTCTCAGTCACTCTCATACACGCACCTGTAGGACTATGACTAAGTGTGGAAATTATGGTCCTGGAATGCAATTTAAATGTTATGAAAGATGAAAAGCAGAAATAACATAACTAACCGAAGCTAGGAGATGAAAGGGGTAGATCGGATAGGAACATAAAATAAGTCCAAAATACCATAAACAAGGTCCTATATGTACATGACTCTGATTGGATTTTGTATTATGTTCTTTGATATGCCTATGTTTTCTGCAGAACTACACTCTTAAATTATCATAGCAAGTTTTTCTTTAGTAAACTTCATTTTTTATATTTTTCTCTGGCCATTTTTTTCTTTCAGATTAACTTTATTTTCAATTTATATAACTTAACAATGAAATACTTATCCAATGGGAGGGTATTTATCTGTGAGTTTTATTGGCTTCTGTATGTATGGCAAGAAATACTTTAAATATAGTTAAAAAGACATGATAAACTGAGAAAAATATTTATAACACAAATGAGAGATGATGGACTAACTTCCTTAAAGTACATAATTAATAAGTGAAACCTTAATAAGATGATTGAACTCCCAGAATACATAGACTTATCAGTTTTACTCTCCTGTTATGTTCTTGAGGATGATTTCGAAGTACCATATTTACTGTACTTTGATTTTCTTGTATCATTTAATTGTTAAAAAACTTAAAGCATTTGGAAGCAGTTATTTTCTGACCATTTTTAATAAAGCAAAACAGTAAAAACTTATGTTACTGTAGTTCCTCCTTCAGCTTTTAGGCATGCTTAAATATTTTAGAGATTGGATATTAAAATATTATTAAAAGAGTCTTACGAAGCTTTTCCTCTGAGTTTTTTGATAAATCGATTTTTGATCTATAAATTTTTTATAACTTCATAATCTTTTTAGTCTTTTTTAAAAAAGAATAATTTCTAAAACAGTCTCCTCCTTATGTTGAAGTTCTTGTATTCCAAGAGTTATGGTTGCTTTGGGTTGTGGAAATAGCAGTTATAGTGGGCTTAGGTAGAATCTTTTCTTGAAACTCTGTGTAATAATTGAATGTTTGCTTAGAAGACTTTCTACGTGGTATATACAGTAGAAAAATAATGATGCATATTAAAATATATTTACCTAAATTATGTAACTATAGTTAAAACTTTACATTTATTATGAATTTTATAGTATGTCGTGAGTGCTGATGCATATTGTATACACTTGATCTTAGGCAAAAGGCCAAGAAGCAATGATAATGCATATCGTATAATTTATTGATAGTTTTGAAATTAAAATGAAATTTCTACATGATTGTACTGTAATTTTAATGCAGTTTTAGAGAAGGATTTTTGGTATAATTAAATACATTTATTTGACTTTGTATGGTATCAGGGCTGTCTTTGGAAAGCTTTTACTTGCTGTTATAAATAACAATAGAGTGAGCCAAAGGTGAGCAGTGGACTTAAGCATCCACTATTAAGAGAGTTTACTCTCTGTCTTGCTGCAAGGATTAAATGATTAAGTGTTACGCAAAGAGTAACATTCAGTATAAAGTCAAATGCCGTTTAATCATCTAAAATGGGTAAAATAAGTGAGAGATGATTGAAGAAGGCAGTAAGATAGTATTTCCAAAGGAATTGTTTTGAATATATGGACATAATGTGAAAAAGTATATGAAAGCCATGGCAAAACCCAGTAAAATTAGGCAAAATACTTGAATACTTGATCAGGCAGAAGAATGCGAATAGAAAGTATAAAGAAAAATCAGCTAACTTACTGAGGGAAGATTGAGAAACTTTCTCTTGTGAAAAATTTGTATGTTTTATCAGAACATCCATTTATTACAAACATTTTAGGCACGTTAGGAATTTATGACACCACTAATTTACATTTTAATGTAATGATAATTTTATTAATATATATAAAATAACCTAGAAGTGCTGAGTTTGAATACCTTTTTTTCAGAATGAGTTTTTTGATGGAAGGTCATTAAAGTGGGGCCATAATTTTTTTGGGGGGGGAGGCTATTCAAAACTAAACAGCGTATGTCTGTCTTTGTTGGCTGACTTTCACAGGCACATGTGCACTCAGAGTTCATGGAGGGCATTGGATGTCCTATTGTTGTAGGTTGCTGATGGATGGTAAAGTGGATGTGATGAGTGGTGACTGTGTGGGTAAAGAAAATGGGCCCTCATTGTAGAAATTGTTGCTTTTTGGAGGTGGCGGTGACAAAGTAATGGTAATGGTAGTTGGTTTAAAATTGGGATTGAATACTAACGTCTAAAGATAAAACCTTCACGTATGATTAAGCACTTGAGATCAGTAGGCATCAGTAGAGAGACATCTCTTCTCTCTGTTGTATGTGAGGAATGGTAATTCATCCCATATTTTAGAAGTGGTGTTGTTGAGGTTCACTGAATCTTAATATTAGCTTGTAAATCTAAAATGTGTTAGAAAGGGAAAAAGTCTCAGCAAGTACTAGCATAAACAAGTTATTAACAATGAGATTTTTGGGAAGAATTTTAGTTTTAGGTGTATACATACTGTAACTTTATATTAATCTATCAATCAGGAGTTTCTATTTAATTTGTATGGGTATATCAGGATTAATAATTCCTGATAGTAGAATTATATTTTACCAAGATGGAGTTTACATTAAAAACCACTTTCTTATTTTGTCAGTATTTATGAAAGTTGGAGGGAAGGTGGGTATAAGTCAGCCTTTGGCTTTTTGGGTCTAAGAATACTATAGAGTATGTATATTTATTTTTATGATTTTATTAAATATGTATTTTGATTGTTTTATTCCTATATAAAACATAGACGTTGTAGTCATGTTTTATGTAATTTTATTTGATCCAAATGAGGTACTTCTTGTTCAGGATGAAAGGAAGGCTGAAAAAAAGTGCTGCTTAGGTGTGAAACATAGTAAAGTAAGTTAAAAGCAAAACATCTGTCCCCAGTACTTTCTACTCTCAGTTGTAGTCTTTATAATTGTGTGTACCCAATTGAAGTATTCTGTATGTACTGCATAATATAAACAACCTAGAATTTTCTTCCCATTTTTTTCATTTCTGCAAAAAGAATGCAATTATTTTTGAATTGAGTTGTTTAGGTGAAAGATTTCATAACAATAGTAATTACATTTTGATTTTATCTCTTTTTGTATGTTGTAATAGTAGGATTGATGTGACATAATATGGGGGACAGAATATTAAATAGCTTTGAAGTAAGATGATACTCAGGTTGAATCCTTGCTTTGTTCATTCGTGTAACTTTGGGCAAGTTATAAACCCCTGTTTGCCCATCTGTAAAACTATTAAAGCTATTTGATTTAATAATATTATTGCTTAAAATTCACACATGTAATCAGAGTTGAACACCCAGTGCACAGTTCAGCAAAATTAGAAATCACCGATTCCTTTGATAGTTGGTGTGGTAAATCCTCATGATTGAAAAATAATCAAATATTAAAATAATTTTTTTGAAAAAATACTGATAATACTAAGTTTAAAAAGGTATAACAGTGGTGGGTTTTTTCACTTGATCTCAGTTTTGGTAAAAATATGGAATTATAATTGTGTTTATGTCTGTACGCACACAAAAAGAAGAGTGTGCACCAGTACACTAATAGCGGCTATCTCTGTGTGATCATGTGTGGTTTTCATTTTTCTGATCGTGCTTCTCTATATTATACTCCGTTTTCTATAATAGGTGTGCTGTTCTTTTGTCAAGATAACATATGAAGCTCCTTTTGAGTTTAGAACATAGCATCTCTATTGATGCACTAGAGACCCATACCTACTGGCTAGGTAATATAACTCTTAGGTAATCCAGAACACGATATGTAACAAAAATCTTTGTAGGAAACAACACAGCTCAATTAGAGAGTTAATACGTTTTTTACAAATATTATTTTTTAGAGTCCAAACCCACTACTAGACCTGCTAGTTTTGACGGAGTCACAAGCACGAGAGGAAACAGATGATATCCGGACTGCCGTCAGGCAACAACTCCAGAAAGAACTGATTGCTTTTTTCAATACCTTGCTGCTGAGTTTCATGGCAGTTACCGACAGGTACCGTTTGTTGTTGAAGTTTTCGGGACATTGATATAGAACCTAGTTTCCTTTTGATTTCCAAAGAATCTTAGTTTTTACTTGTTTCAAGTCAAGGAAGAAAGAATTCAGTAATAGTCAGTTGTGGTCTGTTTGTTTTTATTTCAATGGAATCTCTGGTATAGCCTGATTGTAATTTCACACACACACACACACACACACACACACACACACAGTATTTTGCTGTCTCTAGGTTTTAGGTCTTGGTCCTCTCTTAATTCTCTGAGCAATTATACCCATTTCTATGACTTTATGTCTGTTTTTACATAGATGATTTTCAAGTGTATATCTGTAATTCTGACTTAAAATTTTTTTAATTAGATAAAATTTACTATTTTAATCGTTTTAAAGTATACTGTTGAGTGGTTTTAATATGTTCACAATGTTGTTCGACTGTCATTATTTAATTCCAGAATATTTTCATTACTCTGAAAATAAACTTTGTACCCATTAAGCAGTTCCTCCTCATTTACCCCTTACTCAAGCCTGTGGCATTCTGTCTCTCTGAATTTGCTTATTCTGGACATTTTACATAAATGGAATCAGACATATGTGATCTTTTCTGTCTGATTTCACATTGTTTTTCAAGGTCCATCCGTATTACAGCACATATCAGTGCTTGTTTCCTCCTATAGCTGATTAATATTCCATGTACAGATACACCACATTCTGTTTATCCATTTTCTGTTGGTGGACATGTGGGTTGTTTCTACCTTTGATTATTGTGCATAGTGCAGCTATGAACATTTGTGTACAAGTTTTATGTGAACACACGTTTTTAATTCTCCCGTATATACTTACGACTAGAATTACTGGTCCATATGGTAACTCTATGATTACTTTTTTGAGGAAGTGCCAAATTGTTTTCCATAGCAGCTATACCATTTTACATTCCCACTAGCAATGTATGAGTGTTCTGATTTCTGAACATCTTCCCTAAAATTTCTTATTATGGCCATCCTAATGGTGTAAACTAAAATCGTTTTGGTTTTGATTCCATTTCCCTGATGAAAAATGATATTGAGCATCTTTTCATATGCTTAATGATTATTTGTTATCTTCTCTGGAGAAATGTCTCTTCACGTCCTTCGCCTGTTTTTGCATTGGCTTTTCTTGTTGTTGTTGAGTCGTCTTTACATATTCTGGACATAAGTCTTTTACCAAATATGATTTGTAAAATGTTCTTCCATTCTGTGGGTTGTGTTTTCACTCTCGGGATAGTGTCCTTTGGTGTACAAAAGTTATTTTATCTGATGAGGTCTTCCTGTGCTCAGATCCCAAATCTCTCCTGGAAGGAAAGACCTGATCCCACACACATGACATTTGAAGCAAACTAAGTATCAAAACAACTCTAATTCAGCTCAACACCTGACTAGATCTCAAAGATCAGCCCTCTAACCAAATCTTGTGACCAAATGGCAAACCATTTCTATGAAAAACTATTATGTACTTTGCCTTCAGTAGCTCTTGTATACAAATATTTGACATACAATCACAAATGGAGAGAATTATAAAAAAGTAGGAGAATGTCTCCTGTAATTAAGAGAAAAAAGTCATTTGAAACAGACCCGCAAATGTCAACTATTAGAGGAACTTTAAAGCTTATTGATATAAATGATATTTTCAATATAAATATAATAGATATTAGATGAAAAGATGGGCAAGATAAATAAAAATATGTAGAATATCAATAGCAGAGAAATGGAGACTGCAAAAAAGAACTAAATACTAATTCTGCAACTGACAAATACAGTTTCTGAAGTAAAGAATTCATTGCATGGGCTTAGCAGCAGACTAGACACAATATAAAAGAGGATTAGTGAATTTAGAATACAAGTCAATAAAAATTTCACTAAAGAGGGTCACCTAGGAACCTTCTGAGGCACTGAGAATGTTTTATATGTGGTTATGCCTGGTGGTTACATGATTATATACATATGTAAACTATCCTGTAGTGTATATGTAAGATTTGTGAATTTTACCTCATGCATTTATGCCTCATTAAAGTACTGGAGACAAGGACAACATTGATAGTAGACTTTGGAATGTATGTAGAATGTATGTAGAATCTCTTCGGGGGGGGGGCTTATTAAAATATTAAGATCAGTAGCTCAGGAATCTACCAATTAAATAAGTTCCATAGGTAGTCCCTTGGGCTAGACTTTGAGAAACAGTGCTATGGACTGTTCTTTGGGTGAATGTTCTTTGGATGTTGAGAGGAACTTGTGTAGGGAGGATGAGACCAGTTGGGTGTGGAGCTTGGGGAAGGTTCACAGGGACCAGGAGAGGAAACTGGTGGCAGATGTGCCAGGTTGAACTGGGATTGGTTAGTTATTTGCAGAGGCACTATTCCCTTTGATGGTATAGTTTTTCTTTTGGAGCGGTTAAGGTAAAAGGAGCAGAAAATGAGAATGACTTTTATGTTAATTTAAAAAACAGAAGAACAGGGGTGCCTGGGTGGCTCAGTCAGTTAAGCATCTACCTTCAGCTCAGATTGTAATTCAGGGTCCTGGGATTGAGCCCCACATCGGGCTCCTTGTTCAGTGGGGAGCCTGCTTCTCCCTCTCCTTTTGTCCCTCCCCCGAGTCATGTTCGCTTGCTCATTGGCTCTCTCTTTTGCTCTCACAAATAAATAAAATCTTAAAAAAAACCCAGAAGAACATTTTTAATGCTATTAATTAGATTACAAGTGATCCTTGCATAACACAGGTTTGAACTATGTGGGTCCACTTATACATGGATTTTTTAGGGATAAATACAGTATAGTATTGTATATGTATTTTTTTTTATGATTTTCTTAATAATATTTTCCTTTCTTGGGGCTCCTGGCTGGCTCAGTCAGTAGAGCATGTGACTTTTGATCTTAGGGTTATGAGTTCAGGTCCCATGTTGGGCATAGAGCTCACTTACAGAAAAATACTTTCTTTTCTCTTGTTTGCTTTATTGTAAGAAAACAGTATATAATAACATATATATACAAAATACATGTTAATTGACTTTGTGTTATCAGTAAGGCTTCTGTTCAACAGTAGGCTATTTGTTGAATTTTTGGAGAGTCAAAAAGTATATGAGGATTTTTGATTGTACGTGAGAGTCAATGCCCCTAACCTCCATGTCGTTCAAGGTTCAGCTGTACTTTGTTGTTGACTAATGTAAATATGAATTTATACAAATAACTTTCAGGCTTTGGTGTAAGTTCTGTGTGTTTCTAAAACTTTAAAAACAGCTGGATGACAGGTATATGAAAATTATCTTTAAAAATCATACAACTATACACCTGTAATACTGTGACAGAATGAGTAAAAGTATAGTCAGTTGTCAATTTTGGAGTCTAAAAATCTGTAAAACTGAGGAAATTTCAAATTTTATTTGATGCTTTGTTATACAATGATGTTACTTCTTCCAACAATTTCATCTTTGTACCCATGCCTACTTATTAGTTTCAGGGTTTTTGTTTTCTAATAAAAAATGTTCTCTTGATTGTTCTGTTTCTGACAGTTGTATTTAAATTGTGTGTCAAGCTCATTATACCTTTTTATTTTAGCTTTCTAAAAGGGGAAAACAATGCCAGCTAATTAAAAATTCAATTTTAATGATATCTAATGATTGAAAGTATAGATTTAATATGTGTCAATTAAACTCATTTAAAGTATGCATTTAATTTCCCATTCCAACTTTTTAAATTTTATTTTTGGGTGCTAATACCAATATCTGTTTATGTATTTTTCAATGTAATTGTTATTGGTCCTTTACATATATACCCTAGATGGTATTTTAACTATGTTTTCCTTGAAAAATCTTGTTTGAGACTGCCATTTCTCCTCGTTCATATTTTTCTGACTTATTAAGTTGTTAGTAACCCTTTACCATCAATAAGTTAACCCATTAAGCCCATCACACTTGTTCTCTTGTTGATTTTTTTCCCTTACTTTACATCCACAGGAAGTGCTTGGAACTTCTTTATGTTTTCCAAACACAGCTGGCTCTGAAACTGCTCCAGTGCCTGAGAGTCACGGATGCTCCTCACTTCTATGGCCTGCCATCCCTTGAGAGGACCTTACGAGGGATGGCTCATCTCACAGCATCCCCGGGTTGGAGCTCACATTCACCTCTTACAAAGCCACTTGAAATTTGTGTAAAGTACTTATCAGGTCTCCTTGAAGTAAGTAAAAATAACCAGTCACTATAACAACAATAATAACAACCCCCAAAGAATAGCTATTTACTATTTATTATAGTATTGATTGATTGATCACTCCCTTTGTGCCGGGCACAATGTTAAGTGCATTATATGTATCACTATATTTAATGCAGATTATTATTCAGTGTTCATATGGTTCATCGTAATGGTTAAATGTTTTAATGATTTTTGTTAACAAATATGTACGATCACTTTCAGAATACACTAATTTGCAAGAAAAATAAACTAAGGCTTACATTTAAGTCCCCTCATTAGGGTAATTTATTTATTCACTTATGTTATTTATCTTTTTTATTTGTAAAATACAACACATGTGGAGAACATAAAACTTAAATACATTGTTCAGGCATCACATAATGAACCACCCCGATCTAAAAATAGAACATAGCCAGCACCCTGGGAACATTTCTGATACCCCTTTTCGATCTCTACTCCTCTCCTGAAAGGTAGTTGTTACTTTGAGTTTTACAGTAATCACTTGTTTACATTTCTTGGTAGTCTTACCACTCAATTATGTGTTCATATTAAGAATAATTCCTGATTTTTAAAATTTTGTAAAATGAAATCATATGGCTGCTTTCTTTCATCATTATGCTTAGGAGAGTTATTCATTCTGCTGCCCGTAGGTAGAGTTAATTTATTTTTGTCTAGTATTCGGTACACTACAATGTTGAAGTACATTTGGATTTTCTTACTCTAATTTATTTATTTTATTTATTTATTTTTTCTTTAAAGATTTTATTTATTTATTCGACAGAGATAGAGACAGCCAGTGAGAGAGGGAACACAAGCAGGGGGAGTGGGAGAGGAAGAAGCAGGCTCATAGCAGAGGAGCCTGATGTGGGGCTCGATCCCATAACGCCGGGATCACGCCCTGAGCCGAAGGCAGACACTTAACCGCTGTGCCACCCAGGCGCCCCTTCTTACTCTAATTTAGAGCAATTTTGGGTCCTGCTTCAGTGAATATTCTTGTCTCTTAGTGAAAATAAATTTTTGATATTTTATTTTCTAAGTATTGTTCAATATCTGGAAATTTATTCAGTTTTTGTAAATTAACCATCTATCCAGCAATCCTTGTTTCTAAACTCAAAGGAAAGGCCTTTAATTTTTCACCTTTTCATCATGCTATTTATGGTAGTTTTTTCAATTAAAGAAAAATAAGATTAAGGAAGTTTCCTTCTAGTCCTACTTTACTAAGTGTTTTTTTTTTTTATTTTTAAATCATAGATGTATAGTGCTTTTTCTGTATCTTTTAAGATAAACATAAGATTTTTCTCCTATATCCTATTAAGGTGGTGGATTAGATGGATTCATTTTAAAATGTTAAACAACCTTGCATTTCAGGGAGAATTTCAACTTAGGTTATGATGTATTATTCCTTTTATGCATTAAAAGATTTGGCTTGGTAATGTTTTTAGAATTCTTCCAATTTTCTTATGCAGAGAATGCTTTTAGAATTATTGCATGTCTTCTTTCTCATAAAACTTTTTTATCTATTTATTTATGAATGAATGAATGAATGAGAGAGAGTGCATGTGTGCCAGAGAGAAAGCACAAGCAGGCGGAGCAGCAGGCAGAAGGAGAGGGAGAAGCAGACTCCCCACTGAGCAGGGTGCCCAGTTTGGGGCTGGATCCCAGGATCCTTGGGATCATGATCTGAGCCCAAGGCAAATGCTTAACCAATTGAGCCACCCAGGTGCCCCTTTTTGTCAGGTTTTAATATCAAAATTAGCCCACCATTTATTTATTTTTATTTATTTATTTAAAGATTTTATTTATTTATTTGACAGAGACAGAGGCAGCGAGAGAGGGAACACAAGCAGGAGAAGTGGGAGAGGGAGTATCAGGCTTCCCCACTGAGCAGGGAGCCCGATGCGGGGCTCAGTCCCAGAACGCTGGGATCATGACCTGAGCCAAACGCAGACTCTTAACGACTGAGCCACCCAGGCACCCCTAGCCCACCGTTTATGTATAAATTTTTTTATGTACCTTTTTTTCCCCTTTGAAATAGTTGATTTGAATTGGTGGTTATTTCTTCCTTAAATGTTTAGTAGAATTTGATGATAAAGCAATCAGACCTGGTATTTTCTTCTGGGGAAGATTGTAAATGAGTTGAATGAAATGAAATTAATTTAAATCTAGAATTTTGAGATTTTCAATTTTTTTGTGTCAGTAAGTTATATTTTTCTAAAATTTCATCTAAATTTTTGAATTCATAGCTCTAAAATTATCCATCAATGCAGCTCATTCGTTAAAGGTATATCAGTTCTAAAGTGAGGTCCCATTTCATTCCAGGTATTAATTATTCCTTCCCTCTAGTTTTCTTGATTGGTCTTACTGGTAGGTTTGTATGTTTTATTGTTACCATTCTTTTCAAAGAATGAATTTGACTTTGTTGATCCTCTCTTTAATGTTTTTCACCATTTTATTAATTTCTGCTTCTCCTTATTTCTTTTTTTTTTATTAAAGATTTTATTTATTTATTTGACAGAGAGAGCGAGAGAGTACAAGCAGGGGGAACAGCAGAGGGAGAGGGAGAAACAGGCTCCCCACCGAGCAGGGAGCCCGACTCGGGACTCGATCCCAGGACTCTGGGATCATGACTTGAGCCAAAGGCAGACGCCTAACCATCTGAGCCACCCAGGCGCCCCTCTGCTTATGCTTATTTATTTCTTCTTTGGGTTTAATATATGGCTCTCTTTCTGAAAATTTTTTTTAATTAAAAAAATTATTTATTTATTTATTTATTTTAGAGAGGGGGAGGGGCAGAGAGAGAGAGAGGGTTAGAGAGTCCCAGGCAGACTCTGTGCTGAGGGCAGAGCCCAATGCAAAGCTCAGTCTCACAACTCTGAGATCATGACCTGAGGGAAAACCAAAAGTTGGTCACCTAACCAACTGCGCCACCCAAGTGCCCTTCTTTTTCCCAATATTTTAAGATGGAGTCTTATTTCATTGATTTTTTTAAAAGCTTTTTTCAAGTATTTTTAGCTGTCATTACCTTTTAATAAGCATGGCCTTAACGTTATTTCACACATTATGATATGTCCCGTTTTTATCACTTAGGTCAGTATAGTTTCAGTATGATGTAGTAAATACAGCAATGATGTAGCTATACATAGTTCTGTAAGAGAAGAGCTTCACCAGGGTTCCCTCCGAGCCTGCATTTGTGCATGTAGTCCACAGAGGCAAGGCTTAATCATAGCTGATCGAAGTCTTGAAAAAATTCCTGATTTATTTATTTTACTACTGGTTAAGTGTATTTTTTTAAAGAATAAAATAAGGCTTATGTGAATACACATTGAAACAAAGTTATTGTTGGTCCAGATGACTTGCTTTGTAGTTTCTCATTAAAGCTGATTCCTTTTCAGAAGAGAACCATATCTCTCATACAGGTATTTTGTTTTTTGCCCAGTGAAATTTGAATGGGAATATTTGCTTTTTGTGGTTGAGAAATGAGGCTTTTAAACTAAGCATGATACATTATGACAGATGAATAAACTATGATAATTAAATCCTTAAAACCAGACATACAGAATATAGTTCCATGGATCTGACAAAAAGGTCTGATTGAACTGATCGAAAGGAGATAGTACTGAAGTTCTTGGCTTGCCCCTTATCAGCTAGGCATGAAACCACAAGATAGTTATCTCCAGTGACTTAGAGGAGAGTAATAAGGACTTGGTCATTCTGGTATCTTATTTCTAAGATAGTCCCTTAAAGTTTTAAACTTTTAATTATGAAAAATGTCAAACATACACATGAGGAAGGAGTAGTAGAGCAGAGCCCATCACCTATGGTTTTTAACTCCTGAACAGTTTTGTTTTATTTTTCAGACATAATATACACTTATTTGGTTTATGAAAATTCTAAGGTAGCTTACAGATCCCAAATCCTCTTCAAATAAATTGCTTTTGTTAAATAAGCTGTACCTAACATTTATGATTTATGTTGCCTTTTAAAAATAATCTGCTGTATGAGCTAAAAAAAACCCAAACTAGAAAGTAGTCTCTATTTTAAGACAAAACGACTTACTTCAAAGGATGCTATGATGAATAAAAGCATTCAGAAACCTTGGGTGAATGAACTGAAATAGTTTTTATTGTGTTAGATAACAAGTTTTTAAAATTAAAAAAAATTATTATTATTATTATTTTTAGAGAGCCCATGGGTGGGGAGGAGGGACAGAGAGAGGGGGAGAGAGAAAATCTTAAGCAGGCTCCATGCCCAGTGCTGAGCCTGATGCCGGGCTCGATCTCATTACCCTGAGATAATAACTTGAGCAGAAATCAAGAGTTGGTCACTTAACTGATTGAGCCACTTAGGCCCCCCAGATAACAAGTAGTTTTGGTTGTTTTGACTCAAAACAGATTTTTCTTTTATAATGTGTTGGCACCTAAATACAGTTAGTATTCCTTTTTTACTAAAATTTTGTGAATTATGAGTGATCTTTTGTCACTTTGAATATTTTTTTTTAATTTAAGAGTTGAAAAGTGGGGCATTCAGGGTCATTAGATCAAGTCCCTAATTGGGCTCTTCATTTAAGTGCAGACTCTGCTTGAGATTCTCTCTCCTTCTTCTGCCCCTCCCCCACCACACATGTGCTCGCTCTCTCTCTCTCTCTGTTACTCTAAATAAAAAAAAAAAGAGTTGAAAACTTATAAAGGTTCTTGTTCAATTAGTGAACAAGTACTTAATTGAACCCCAATTTGAGGGACAAATATATGATTTACACAGAAATGTTCCAAAAGGTTTTGTCACATATTTTAAAGGACTTTGTAAATTAGGTGAAAGGACTTTCCCTTAAATTGCTGTCACCTGACTCCCCTTGTCCATTCTGATTCAGCTCCTCAGTTGAGGGCATATTTCTTCAGATAAGAAACATTTCTTTTTTTGTTGTTGTTGTTACCTTTCTATATTCCCTCTTCCTTTTTTTTTTTAATAATAATTTTTATTATGTTATGTTAGTCACCATACAGTACATCCCTAGTTTTTGATGTAATGTTCCATGATTCATTACTTGCGTATAATACCCAGTGCACCATGTAATACGTGCCCTCCTTAATACCCATCACTGGCCCGATCCCCCACCCCCCTCCCCTCTGAAGCCCTCAGTTTGTTTCCCAGAGTCCATAGTCTCTCATGGTTCATTCCCCCTTCTGTTTACCCCCCTTTCATTCTTCCCTTTCTTCTCCTACCGATCTTCCTACTATGTTCCATAAATGAGTGAAACCATATGATAATTGTCTTTCTCTGCTTGACTTATTTCACTTAGCATTATAACATTTCTTTTGTTGTTATTGATGGAAATGTTTCAGATCCTTCAGATATGTGGGAGAATTGAGAAAAAGTTGAGAGCCAATGGTTTAAATAATGAACATATTCTTAAATATGGAACAGAAATCTAAGGTCTCTCAGAAGTGAGAAGAAATGTCCATTTACATTTAAATCATAATTCTGGAAAATCTACCTAACCCTGATAGTAGAGTTTTGTTTTGTTTTAAAATTTTAAAAGATTTTATTTATTATCTAAGAGAGAGCAAGAGAGAGAGAGAACATGAGCGGGGTGAGGGGTGGAGGGAGAGGGAGAAGCAGACTCCCCGCTGAGCAGGGAGCCCGAGGTGGGGCTCCATCCCAGGACTCCAGGATCATGACCTGAGCCGAAGGCAGACACTTAACTGACTGAGCCACCGAGGTCCCCCAGTACAGTTTTATATAGGTAGCAATTTCTGAGTATATTTTTCAATAAGATATTTATCAGTTCTTTTTCGTAAAGGATACCGTAACATTGTAAACACGTATGAGCGTATTCTACATCACAGAAGTCTCCTTAGGAGGATAGTATGCATCTTTGTACAAGTTCTAAAGGGAGAAAATTTTAAACTAACAGTATTTAATTGTGGTAACAACCTAAAATATACCATCTTAACTGTTTCGAAATGTGTAAACTATAAGAATGTTGCATATACTTTATGTGGTTAGGATTCAAATCAGACAAGTTAGTAGAAAGTTGTATGTTTATTTTTATATACCACTCAGGGTAAAGCCACCATGACATTGTTTACCCTTGTTTTTCAGGTCATTACTTCCTTTTATGTGGAGCGTGGAGGAAATGCTATGTCCTTTATGGGAAAAGGTGTCACAAAGAGCACAATTCTTTGCTTGCTTCACTTATCCCATGAAATGATGGCCCAGGCCCAGAGCTCGGTGAGAGCATTAAAAGCTGCTGTCTTCTGAACACTTGCTAGACAAGGAATGTGCTGTGTCTCACACATTTCAAGCCTATATGAAAATGTCTCTTTTGACTTTTTTTCTTAGACAAAAATGATTTTTGACAGATGTTTCTTAGAAGTGTATTACACAAATCTGAATTTTATTTGAAATTTGATTAAAATTTGCATGCCCTAGAAACTACATTTTGTCTAATCATGGGGCATATAGTTCTGAAGAAAAATTGTTTTAACTTTTTAAGAAGAAGCTGAGTTTTTTTTTTTTTTTTGCCTTGTTTTGGCTAAATACTGAATGAAAACCAAGTCTTAAGTACATTTTAACTTTGTTTTGATTTTTAAAAATTCAGTTATTTAAACTTCCTCTGTTTTATTCTTAGAAACTTACCTAATGTGTCTCTTCCCTTTTCTCATTCTAGGAGTGGATGTCACTTTGGTTCTTGCCTTTGGGTAGTCACAGTGAAGAGCATGGTCCTACTCAACAAGGATTGGCTTGGTTGATTCCATTATGGGTTGATCGAGACCCAGAGGTCAGTGTGAAGGAAAATTGAGTCCATTATGCGTAGATTAAAAACAAATGAAGCAATATATGTGCATATACGTGAATTCATATTTTCCAAACTGAGATTATGTTAGTGACTGTACCTTAAGCTGTTTACTCCCTGTCTTAATTTGGGCTGCCATGACACATAACATAGGTGACTTGAAACACAGAAATTTATTTTCTCATAGTTCTGGAGGCTGGAAATCTGAGATTAAGGTGTCAACATGGTTGGGTTCTGGTGAGGGCCCTCCTTTCTGGCTTTCAGACAGCTGCCTTCTCACTGTGTATTCAATGACCTTTCCTTTCTTCCTCCTCTTACAAGGCCACCAGTCCTATCAGATTAGGACCCTACCCTTAAGACCTCATTTAACCTTAATTACTTCCTAAAAGCTCTATCATCAAATTTAGGTACATTGTGGGTTAGGGCTTCAACATACCAATTTAGAGGGGATACAGTTCAGTTCACAGCAGACCCTTTTCAGTCAAACTCATTAAAGTACAGATTAAAAAAAGGAAAGGATCATTGAATCTTTCACTTTTAGAAAGAACAGTGAAAAATTAATGGAGAAGCCTAGGCATTTTCAATGAGTTTAGAAAGATAGCTGCCAAATGACATTTGTGTGTCATTTAATAAAATAATACCATTGTAACGCAAAATTTTACATTAATAAAATATCCAGTTTTAGCCATTTGTCCACTTATCTCTTTTCTTAAAAACCACTTTATTGAGGTATGATTGACATACAAAAAGCTGTACTTATTTAATGTGTACAGATTCGTGAATTTGGAGATAAGTGTACACCCCTGAAACCATTACCACAATCAGTGTTGTAAACATATCCTTCACCTACAAAAGTTTCCTCCTGTCCTCTGTATTGTTTAGTTTTGTGATTAGAACACTGAACATAAGATTCACCTCTTAGACAATTTTCAAGTATATAATACAGTGCTGTTAAGTATGGGCATCATTCATTAATTTCAAGCAAGCAATGATTATATTCTATTCCACTAAAAATCTTTATCTGAACCTAGAGGTTCCATTCTTTATACAAATTGAACTTGTTGCTTGACCATGTTATGACCGCATTATTTTTTGTTACCCTGTAGCTATCAGTGAAACTATTTTAGAATCAGAATTCAGAAGTGAACCAAAATGCGTAGTTTGAGCAGCAGTGGAACTATGGTAAACATATTACACCTCATCAATCTTACTTGAAACATTTTTCTTTTATAGTAATTTTGGAGAAAATACTAAATGCTTTATAAAAAGATAGTTATTTCTTTTTGAAAAGAAGTTTCAAAAAAGTTAAGTCATGTGTAAGAAACACTAATAACTTAAGGATGGTAGAATAAAATAATAGATAACCTTTTTAAAATGAGGAATAAACATGTTCATAAAAGATATGCAAGCACCCACTGCTTTCCCTAGAAAGAGGTTTGTGAGCTGTAATTTTTATTCCTATTTATACCTGGTTTTGATTTTTCTGTGACATTTGCTTGTTTGAATTGTGCAATAGGATTTTTATTCATTCATAAATTTATAGGGCACTATTTTCTGTAAGTGCCTTTTATAATTTAGGATCGTCAGTGTCATAAAAGTATGATATCTTATGTACCAGAAAAATTAAGAATTCATATTCGGGAATTGGATTCTTTGATTTTACAACTTTTCTTTAATCTGAACAGGTGAGGTTCACTTCTCTGGGATTAGGATCAGCACTGACCACCCTTGAAACTGGCTGTATGGCATTGGCAAACAGTTGTCAAAACATTTCTGGTGGGCTCTGGGGAACGGTGGTGAACATTCTTCTGGACCAGTCGGAATGTAGTATGGTGCGCCGGGAGGTATGCCTGTCTGTTTAGCACCTCCTCCCCTTTCAACCCTAGAAATTCGTTGTGATGGTCTTTATAAACTATACTCTCTGTTTAGCACTGTGGACTGATCACCCACCATGATCTTTTCTGCCTGCAAAAACACCCCATAAAATGCTATCAGAGAATTAAAAAGATACTAATTCACAGTAAATACTAGAGTCCTTTATTTTGATAAGATCAAAGCTGAATTTGCTATATTTTATACAAACTCTTCTATATTATTACACATTGAAAAGTAGGTCACAGAAAAAAATTACTTTTCTGTTACCTCAGTGTATATGAGTACTATCTATAAAGCTTTATTTGGGATGGATGTCCCAATACTCTGTAGTAGTTATCATATGACCTAAGAGGAAAATTAAACCCTATTTTAATTCTTTCTTAATCATTTGTGGTTTTCTTTCATTGCTGCTTTTACTGAAATGATGATTGATGCAAATATTTTTAAAAACAGTAATGAAATAGTGATTAGAGGCTTATAGAGGAAACAGCAGCTCCAGGGCCCACCATTTGCCAGTTCTTAGTTCCAAAATCCAAATGCCGTAGTTTTCTTGTTATTTGTTTTTTAATAGTAATGCTTAAACTTGTAGCTTCCTCTTGACTTACCAACTTTAAAGACATCTGCTGATTTACGATTAAGATGGTTGAAAATTTCACTCTCTTGGATCCCTCATTACCCTTGTTATTCATCCTCATATTGTCATCTCACCATATAGTTGATTGGTGTTCATACTACTAAGATTATTTGATTTGACCATATTCAGGATATAGAAGGTAAAGTTGGACATTTGTGGTTTGTATTTCTAGTTAGAACTTTTTTATAGAGAGGAACTTATATGAGAGGGAGAAAGAGGGGGAGAGAGAGAAGGGGCTGCATGTATGTGTGGAATAAGAGAAACATGAAAGTGTATTTCTTTCTTTCTTTTTTTTTTTTTTTTTAAGATTTTATTTATTCATTCGACAGAGAGAGAGACAGCCAGCAAGAGAGGGAACACAAGCAGGGGGAGTGGGAGAGGAAGAAGCAGGCTCCCAGTGGAGGAGCCTGATGTGGGGCTGAATCCCAGAATGCCAGGTTCACGCCCTGAGTTGAAGGCAGACGCTAAACGACTGAGCCACCCAGGCGTCCCGAAAGTGTATTTCTTAACTGCTACCAGAACATTTTATAGTTTATATTTTATAGATCATTTTTTGGAAAAGTAAAATTCTGAAATAGGAAAAAGTCTATTTCCTGATGAAATAATTTCATCCACTCTTAGGTCATGATGTAACAAGCAATGAGCTCAGCAGTTCTCATAATGATGTCTCAGCATATGCAGTTGCCCAGTGATATCTTTTTTATTATTAAATTTCAATATATTGGTTATTTCAGAGATGACAACAAGGTGGCAGTATTGACATTTTCTTTCTTTTTTTTTTTTAGGCTGCGTTTATTCTTCAGAATCTCCTTGTAATTCCAATGCCTTCAGTAATTATAAAGGATTATACTTGGCAGGTGGGTGACTTTAAATAGTTATCAAGCTAGTAGATATTTGAGGTTAATTGATGATAAAGTTTTGGCATATCTATCTATCTATCTATCTCATTACCTATGAAACTATGGCAACAATATCTCTTAAAAGAGAATGTAGAAATTCTCTTATACATGATGAGATTCACAAATTTTTCTCTGTAATGGTAAAGATAATTTCGAGCAGAAATAATAGCTAACATGGTGTTTACTATGTACAGAAATAGTAATAGCTAATACTGTGTTCATTATGCATTCTTCTAGGAGCTTAACAATATTTAACTTAATATTTAACTCATATAATTGTTTCAGTTCTGAATCACTAATTATTTTCATTTTGTGGATTAAGGAAGCACAGAAGGTTTAGTTTGCCTTAAATCACACCTTTGCTGTGAGTCTAGCTAATCTGTCTTACCCAATCATTATACTGCCTCTCTAATTTAATAATAATACATAAATCTGTTATTGGCTAAGAATGCATTAATGTGAACATTTTTTTTTCCTTTTCTGGGTTAGTGCCGTTAAAGTCATAATTTATCTTTCTTTGGTTTTTACTGGATTAATTTTTTGTTCTGAAAATCAAGTCTAGTAGTACCTAACTTTTTTATAGCCTACTGCTTTTTAGATGATTTGGAGAACAGAAAAGTGCCGTCACTGGGGAGATAAGATATGCTCTTTCTCTGTATGTGTTTATTAATCATACTGTTGCATTTCACTCTCCAGGATCCTAGACAAATCCAAGGTTTCTTTTAAATTTTTCATTAGAATGTATCTTTGGAGGAATTGCTAAATCCACTTGAGCCTGCAGTGAGGGCAGCTTTTCAGACAGTGAGTGACATGAAGCATGGATCCAGGTCAAGGCCCACATTTCGTTTAACCCTTGGAAGGCTCAGTTTTCCACACCTGACACACCCAACTTAACTGTGCTAGTTATGGAAAATCCTAGGCCATTTTTCTACTTGGTCCTCTAATTTGTTTCACACTGTCTTTTCATAATGGTTGGTTCCTCGTAGTCTGCATTGTAATAAAACCATAGGAGACAAAACTAGAAGGAATACACAGGATTAAAATTTTATTAATGGTGTAGTAGTTTTGGTGGTTGTTATCCAATAACTAGATTTTAAAATGTGTTGTTTTTGCTCAAATACAAATAATCTCTAGTTATTGTTAAACTAGTGACACTTAAGTTTTTTATGGTTGGTAATGTAATACCAATGAATTTTTTATTCTTGAAATAAATATAAAAGCAAGAGTAATACTTCTGGGTTCTGTTAAAGCTCTTGGGACATTTTGTTATAGAATCATGCATAGATGTTCATGTTTTTCTCTTGCAAGTTAAATAGTGTACAGTTCCTTTTTGTTGCTAGTGACATGCTTACTGCAGCTTTTGGTTTTATTCTCCACTTCTTTATCACAGAATTAATTTTCTACTAAAAAGTTGAAAATAATGCTTTTTTTTTTTTTTTCCAAGATTTTATTTATTTGGCAGAGAGAGGGGGAGGGATCACAAGTAGGCAGAGTGAGTGGCAGGCAGAGGGAGAGGGAGAAACAGGCTCCCTGCTGAGCAGAGGGTCCTATGCAGGGCTCGATACTAGGACCCTGGGGTCATAACCTGAGCTGAAGGCAGAGGCTTAACTGACTAAGCCACCCAGATGACCCGAAAATACTGCTTTAAATGAGCTTTTGGAGTCTTTTGCCTTGCTTATTATGGCCAGAATAAAAAATTTTGAGAGCTATTCTAATTCAAAATAGTATTTGATGATGAAACTTTTGCTAGTTTTAAGCAAAATTAAAAAAATAAGCTTAATTGTTTTTTGTGTTTTTGATAAATTCAGATTTTCCTCCTCTTTTTTTGATGTTTTTTTTGGTCACATTTTTGGTTTTTAAGTTTCCTTATTTAACACTATGAAGAGTTGGTAGCCTCATATTTGTCCCCCACTTTTTTTAAAGTTTACTGGTACTTGAAATCTCAAAGTGAAAACAGCTGTTCCAAGAAGGGAGAAAAATAGTCTTCAAATACTTTGATGGAATTTTATAATCTCCAAGAGGTGTGACCTTTGCCATTTTATTACATCTAGAAAGAAGTTGCTACAAATCCAGTATTCTAAAACTTAAACTTTGATAGAATGATGAATAATAATCTTATTCAAAAAAATGTTTCATTCACTTTTCTTTACATATGTTTCACAGTATTTTGAGGATAGAGCAGGAGGTAGCACCAGTATCTAGAAGCATTGTAAATATGTTATTTTGGTTGAGGTAGATATTTCACTAATTATGTTTTACAAAGAGAATTGCTTTTACTGCTTGCACTTTGTTTTGGTGCCTGAAGTCTAAGTTGATTCTCTCTGTACTGTTGCTCCACTGGCCATTCTGCAGTGTTCTTCTTGTGATTACTGCTCCTTTCCAAATTCTTTCCCTACACACCCAGAGTAAATTCCTATTTCATGTCACTATCTGGAATTGTACTTCTGAGAGGTAATAATTTGCATATATAAATTACGAAACTGGTTGGTTTTCCTTTTATTGCTGAGTGCTAGAAAGTTTAGAGCCTTCCTATCAAAAGAGGCTTATCTGGTATATATGCTTTTTGGCTTTATTCCTGGTTTTGATATTTTCATACCTTTCTTTTTCTTTCTTTCATCCCTGCTATACTTTTACTATCATGTTATAATTCACATTTCCTTGTAATAGGCCTCAAATCTTTTCTGGAACAAGGTGAGGGATAAATCAATTAAAACATTTTAATTTTAAAAAGTATTTATTGAAAAAAAACTCTCAGTAAACCATATAATCCATTTTAACTTCCTTTAATCAGAAAGACAGCATTTAATATCTATATCAATAATTTAGGTTCTTTTTCATATGTTAACATTATTGCCTTGCCTTCTTTCTTTTCTTTTTTAAAGATTTTATTTATTTATTTGAGAAAGAGAGAGTGAGAGAAATAGAGAGGGAAAGCACAGAGGGAGAGTGAGAGGGAGAAGCAGACTCCAAGCCAAGCAGAGAGCCTGATGTGGGACTCGATCCCAGGACCCTGAGATCATGACCTGAGCCATCAGCAGACACTTAACTGACTAAGCCACTCAGGCGCCCCTGCCTTATCCTACTTCTTACCATTTAATTTAATTAATCTTTCTGTGTAGAATGTATGTGACCATATTTTTCATATATCTTTTAAATGTTTCTCTCAGCCCCCACCGCAGACATGATAGTGCTTCATTAGTCTTTGCTAGTGCATAATGATATTGCTAAGTAAATAAAGTTAAAAATCAGGTCTTAAGTTTTGTAGCATGATTTCCCACTTATTGTTGCGTGGATATAGAAGTGTAGTTTATGTGGGCAGTCACCAGGAGCAGGAGAAGAGAAGGAGCCTGACTTCAGTGCAGTTTCATGCAGCACCCAACACCTTCATTAGGGCCTTGATACCCTGGCTCCTGCTGCAATGAGAACCCAGTTTTTGGTGCATCAGTCCTGGTGTGCCACAGATGGTTTCTATTCAAAGCACTATCTTTTGTTTTTTTAAAGATTTATTTATTTGAGAGAGAGAGAGAGTGAGCATATGCACACATGTGTAGGGGGAGGGGCAGAGGGAGAGGAAGAAAGAGAGAGAATCCTCAAGCTGACTCCCCACTGAGCACAGAGCCGGACACCAGGCTCTATCCCAGGATCCTGTGATCATGACCGAAATCAAGAGCTGGCTGCTCAACCAAATAAGCCACGCAGGCACCCCTCCAGGCTCTGTTTTTTAAGAGTGATTTCTATAAATACTGGTCTTCCCTTCAAGGCTACAGCCTTCTCAGGCAGAAAAAACAGAATCATTGTCCATGGGGCTCTAACTGTCATGTTCCCAGCTCTCCAGTGTCTTGTAAACCGGTTCTCTACAGTTTGACTTGGATTTAGTATTCTTGCGTGTGGGAGGTTCTGTTGCTGTGTTTAGGTTCAGAACTATTGTCACAAATCCATATCCCTGCAACGTTAATAACCAGAATGGAATTTCAGAGTTGATTATAACAAATTTATTGGTTAGATAGGGTTAATCTGTATAGTTTAAGTTCATTTCTGTAAACATTTGTGGAGTACCTATATTTGGGGATTCATATGTAATTAGATTTAATTCTCTGGGGCTTATGGCCTGTGGGAGAAGACAAACACGTACCCAGGGATCATTGATATAATATTTTATGTAGAATCATGGTAGTTTATGCATAATTTTTATAATATTAAAGTTGTTCTTTCCACTTGAAGATATTATCACACATTTAAATGTAAAGGTAATTTCATGTGCTTTAATGTAGTGATTTGTCAGTTTGTGGTATAAGGACACTTGTTTATTGAGCTTATAGTTCCTTTGTGATAGATAGGACTTTGAATTTTCTTTCCTTTTTTTTTTTTTTTTTTTAAAGTCTGGTCTTCTTTTTTTTTTTTTTTTTAACATCTTATTTATTTATTCGAGAGAGACAGAGACAGCCAGCGAGAGAGGGAACACAAGCAGGGGGAGTGGGAGAGGAAGAAGCAGGCTCATAGCGGAAGAGCCTGATGTGGGGCTCGATCCCATAATGCCGGGATCACGCCCTGAGCTGAAGGCAGACGCTTAACCGCTGTGCCACCCAGGCGCCCCGGGACTTTGAATTTTCTATATATATTTTATTTTTTTAAACTTTATTTTGAAAAAAATTAATCTTATGTAAAAGTTGCAGAAACAGCACAATTTTTATATACCTTTTACCTAGATTCCCCAAATGTTACAATTATACCAAGTTTGCCTTAGCTCTGTCTGCTAGTATCTTTTCTCTGAACTGTCGAGAGTTGCAGGCATAATGCTTCTTTTCCCTCTAAACACTTAAATGTGAATTTCCTAAAAATGAGGACATTCTCATATAAAATCATCATAATAATTATCAAAATTAGGTAATCCTTCAAATTTTTCCAGTTATCGCACTATTGTCCTTCATAGGAAAGAAAAAAATAACACCATCCCAGTCAAGATCTAGGATCAGAAGTACATGTTACAGATAGTTGTCATAGCTATTTCGCTTCTTTCATCTAAAATAGTTCCTGAATCTTTAACATTTATGACCTTAGCATTTTTTGAAGAGTACAGGCTATTTAGCTTTTATAATATTCTTTAATTAGGTTTATCTGTTCTCATGATTAGATTAGATTATAATTAGAGTGTTTTATGATATAATTAATTTGCTGTTTTCTTTGCAAACTTACTTATTATGGTACCCAGTGATTTGAAGAGTTTTCTTTCTTTGCATCCTGTCCTTCTCAGCTCTCCCTGGCAGTTTTGCAGATGATCTGGCAGCCCCAGCACTCACCTGAGGGCAAGTCTGGTAAGGATATAGACATCCTGAGATAGAGCAATTAGACCATGCTGATTTCCCCACTATGCCAGAAGACAGCTCCATCAATTACTGATGGATCTGTGGAGCGAGGCCTTGTGTATGCACGAAAAGCTTCATTGTTCTGGACCTTGTACCATTAGTCATCTGTGGAAAGCCTGAGTCAGACCATCTTTTGTGCATATGCTGAGCTTGGCTCTACTGCCCTGAGTGAAGCTCTGTTGCTAACATGCCATTGCCGCTAAGAAGCTTTGGCACATAGAGAATGTAGATTCAGGCTTAATGCTTAGGTAAAATAAATCGAATAAAAAAAATAATGGTGTAATATGTACATATTCCAGATTTGGTCTTCTTTGAGAACTTAAAAATATTTTGAATGAATTTTTAGAAGAACTTTTTAGAAGTAATAAATATATACAGTTAAAACAACGATTAGAGCTTATAATGAAATTTACTGCCTCTCTTCATTCACGGAGACAGCTTTACCTCCTACTGATTTTAATTCTTCAGGTAGTTACCTTCATATCTCTAAATAGTAGTTAGCAATAATATTTATTCCTTTACTGTGTTGATACACAGGAGTTAGCTCATTTAAATAATGTCCTGCCAACTTAGTTTATTACCAAACTTAGTTTCTCCACCTGCTGTTTCTGATCTTGTTACCTGTGGATATCTCTATCCCTGCCATTTAGAAGGTGAGGAAGTTGTAGTTAAGATGTTACGACCCTTTCACTTCTGCTAATCTTTGTCAGTTTTATCTTTCACTTTGTGAATGTTCATGGCGTTTACATTCTCTTCTGCAGCCTTGATTTATCTGTAAGTTGATTCTAGAAATTGAAAACCAGGAATTTACTAAAGAGCCACTTACTGGGCTGTAGTTATACTTCTGTATCTCTGCTTCCAGGGTTGTGATTTCTCTGGCACTCAGGAGAAAAATTTTCTGATATGTATATATATAGTATATATACATACATGAGTGTGTGTGTGTGTGTATATATAATTAAAAAAATGGTTTGGGTGATTTTTTTCCTATGGAGTTTCTGTCTATCTAATTGTGTTTTTTTTTTTTTTTGAATTGTGAGTCTATATCATTTCTAATGTTTTTCTAAACTCTTAGCCATCTTTTCTTTTCAGTTAAGATCCTTTTTCCTAGAAATCATCTTCAAAATAATCATACTCCTACCTAAAAGCAAGTGCATGAGCAATAAACTTAATGAGTTCTTGCATATTTGAAAATGTATATAAATTGTACCTCAGTAGCTTGGGTAGTTACCAGATAGGTTGAAATCATTCCTCATAAGAATTTTGCTCCATTGTCTTCTGACATCCCATACTGCTGATGAGAAGTTGGATGCCCATCTGGCTTTTTTACCTCTTTATGGCCAACCTTTTCATTTATCATCCTCTCTTTGTCTTTGATGTCCTAGAATTTTATGGTTATGTATCTTTTTTCATTGCTCTTGCTTGACACTCATTAAACTCCTTAATTTGAAGACATAGATGTTCTATATCTTTTGGCTCTGACACATTTTTTCATATTTATTTAATTTATTTTATTTTTTAAAGATTTATGTATTTTAGTGATAAGAGAGAGAAAGTGTGCATGCTTGCATACAAGCGCAGGGAGGGGCAGACGGAGAGGGAGAAAAAGAATCCTCAAGTGGACTCCCTGCTGAGCATGGAGCCTGACTTGGGGCTCAATCCCAGGACCCTGAGATCATGACCTGAGAAGAAATCAAGAGTCATGTGCTCAACTGACTGAGCCACCCATGCACACCTCATATTTATTTATTTTAAAAATGACTTTTCTTTTTTCTTTGTTCTGTTTTTCCGCATATCATATGAGTCCCATATTAAGTCTCTTGAATTGATTTTCTTTTTATCACCTTATCTTTTATATTTTTATCTCTTAGTCTTTATTTTCTGGGTATTAGTCCTTTTGTTCCTATCAGAATTAATTTAACTTCTTCAATCTTGGTAGGCTGAAATAATTTTCACTGTGATTTATAGGCAAAGAAAAAAAACAGGTTCTTTTTTTTTTTTTAAGGTTGTATTTATTTATTTATTTATTTATTTATTTAAGAAAGAGAACGCGCAGGCTATGGGTGAGGAAAGAACCTTAAAGAGACTCTGTGCTCAGTGTGGAGGCTGACACCGGGCTCAATCCTACCACCCTGAGATCATGACTTGAGCCAAAACCAAGAGTCCAACACTTAACTCACTGAGCCACCCAGGTGCTCATTTTTTTTTTAAGTTTTTATTTAAGTAATCTCTACACCCAACATGGGGCTCTAACTCACAACCCCGAGATCAAGAGTTAATATACTCTTCCAACTGAGCCAGCCAGGCACCCTCCCAAAAAACAGGTTCTGAAACCTTTGTAGATGGAATTTTAAATTTACATCTATTATGACTTATTTTTTATCATTATTTTCTAAATTTCTTTTATATTCATAAAGACTAGAGAAAAAACGAATATAGCTCTTCCTTGACTTACAATGGGGTTATGTCCCAGTAAACTCACTGTTAAATTAAAAATATTGTAAGTTGAAGACGCATTTAATATACCTGTCGAATATCACAGATTAGCCCTGCTTACCTTAAATGTGCTCAGAACACTTACGTTAGCCTGCAGGTGAGCAAAATCATCTAACACAAAGCCTCTTTTATAATAAAGTATTGAATATCTCCTGTAGTTCATTGAATATGGTAATGAAAGTGAAAAACAGAATGGTTGTATCAGTTATTTGCCCTGTGATCACGGGCTTACTGAAAGCTGCGGCTGGCTACTGTGGCCCAGCATCATGAGAATATGTTATTGCATATCACCAGCCGAGGAAGAGATCAAAATTCCAAGTTTGAAATGTGGTTTTTACTGAACACGTATTACTTTGCTCCATTATAAAGTTGAAAAATTGTAGGTTGAACTGTTGTAAGTCAAGGACTATTTGTATACTAATTGAAGGGTAAATGTGATTATGTTAATGATTCTTTATCACTATGATAATTATATATACTTAGAAAATATTACAGTTCTATATCTTTTTTTTTTTTTTTTAAAGATTTTATTTTATTTATTCATTCAACAGAGATAGAGACAGCCAGCGAGAGAGGAAACACAAGCAGGGGGAGTGGGAGAGGAAGAAGCAGGCTCATAGCGGAAGAGCCTGATGTGGGGCTCGATCCCAGAATGCCAGGATCACGCCCTGAGCCGAAGGCAGATGCTTAACCGCTGTGCCACCCAGGCGCCCCATACAGTTCTATATCTCTTATGTATAATTTCTCATTTACTTTGGAAGTACTTATAACTGGATTTTATTTATTTATTTATTTATTATTCTTAAAAAGATTTTATTTATTAGTGGTGGGAGGAGCAGAAGGGAGAGGGACAAGCATACTCTCCCCTGAGCGTGGAGTCCAGTGTGGGGCTCTGTCTTACAACCCTGAGATTGTGACCTTAGCAAAAATCTAGAGTCAGACACTTAACCAACTAAGCCACCCAGGCACCCCAAAAAGGTGGATTTTAGAAGACAGTGAGTTTGTAATACCTTTCCTTCTAGCAGTTGGTATAACCACCAGCCTCAGCAGACCTTTACAGAATAAAGAACCAGTAGATTTAATGAGAGCTCTTGAAGAGCTTGTTTTTGAGATTTATATAGCTTACATTCTTTCACCTATTTTTGTTAAACCTTTATGAATTTTACACGTGGTATAACTCATCTAGGAAGTAATTATATAGGTATGATTTTGCAAAAGTAAAAATTTTATATAATCTAATAAAATTAGAAATTGTTCTGGGCATCATTATGAAATATATTTAGAAAGGTAGTATTTGTTCTACTTTGTTTAATCATTTTATTTTATTGGTTTATTGAAGTTTGTTAAGTAGTTGGAGCTAAGCCAGTAAACTTAGCTGAATTATTTATAATTCTCATCTTGGTTGTTAATTCCTTCTCTGAATTATTATAGTGAGGGCTTTAATTTGTGATGTTAAGCAACTATTATGAATCTCTTGTATATTTGACATGCTTTGTACATTTAGAATGTTATAAGTTGCTTACAAGATAGAAGAGTTTGAAGCTGTGGATGTTAGGATTGGCTCTGTGGTTTTGGATGAATTATTTCATTCCAGATAAATAAGGTAGTGCCTGAAAGGGCTGCATTGCCTGAAACATATACCATGGTTAACAAACAGCTGTGTGACCCTGTTCTTGTACTTTTCTCTGTTTTACCTGGCTTCTTCTAGACCTCAAAACTTAAAGTTAGGCGGGGACCATCATGTGCTGGTTGCTCATTAAATAGTCTTTTATTTCTTAATTAAATCTGTAAATTGCTCTACTGAAGAAGCGTAAGCTCACAGTATTAGGTAGGCTTATTTACAACAATAACAAATTCATGACCATAAAAGTTATTTAATAACGAAGTAAGAGGTTTGATTGTAATGATAATATCCTGAAAAAGAAAGGTTAATGGAAATAATCTTACTGTTTTAATTATACTTTAACTTGTGAATCATTTTATTTTCCTGGATAGTAAGTTTTAACATCCGTCTTTCCTTGGTGATGAGCAGACATGAGAAAAGGGACCCATACATAAATCTCACAGTTAATGATAAACTTTGAGTATGCTTTGACCATACCTTTCCTGGCAGCACTTAGATTTCTGTTTTGTCTTTTATTTTTCTCTCTCTTATGGTGTGTTTTAAAAATCATAACTTTATTATCATTTTCCAAAAACATAATTATAAGCTAGTGACAGGATTATTCGCAAACTTTAAGAGTATCCTGACTGCTTGATTTTTGCCACTGGATATTCCAGGAAAAGTAGTGAGTGGCAGTGCAAAACATTGTTTGGAAAAAAGTTCAACGAGATTAAAATTGTATAATGGCAGATTCTTCTCAGCCTCCTGTTGGAGAGCATATGTGTGGGCATGCGTGCTTGCGTGTTACACTTGGCAGGATTAATTGAGTGAGAAGTAATGTGGCAAACAAGTTTTATCCTGGATAGTAATGAGTCTTTTCATTTTCATCTGGCATATTGATAGGTGCAAAAAATAATTTGGAACGTAATTGCTGGATCACATTATTTCAGATATTTGACTACTTACTTTATTCTGTGTAGGTTGAAAAATACTGCTTTTATTGTATTTGTGGCTCAAGTATGTAATTACTTGGTTGAAACTGAACCATTTCATAGAAGCTTTGTAAACTAATGTCTATCCCTCAAGAGAGAGACTAGATCAGTCTTCTGCCTTCAGAGGATTTTTAGGCGACAAAAATTTAGAGAACTGTGAAATATTTGCCCTAGGTCAGGCTGCTTTGGGTAGGGGGAGGGGCAAAGGGAGGTGGAAGGATCATGGTAGCACCTGGGACCCATTGGATTTGTTGAGGGGAATGTGGGGCAGACAGCAGGTCTTTTTGGGAGAAATTATGGTATAAATCAGTGTCTCTTTTTTTTCTCTCCCTCTTTTCTTTCCTACAGGGCCCCTGTGTCCACGATGAGGACTCTGGCCTGTCGCTCACAGGAAAACCTGCCCTTCAGGCTCTTTTATATCACTGCCGTGTTTATGAACATTTGAATCAGATGGTAAAATACTGTTACCTGGGACGCTATACATTCAATTCGAATTTCCCTGCTCTGGATGGAACATCAGAAGGCAGCGATTTAAATGGTAAGTATATATTTTTATTTTTATGAAATCTAACTTTTTAAAAACTATTGAAAACCTACGTGTTTGTTACAAAATATTTGAAAAATGATGAAAGTACACAGGAAAACATTTATCTCTAGGCTCCACTACGCAGACATGACCTTTGTTAATGTCAGGGTGGATTTTAAATCTCTAGTCTTCTCTCTCCCTATAGCTTTTGTTTGTTTTACATGATTGTGTTCATATCTATGTACATTTTTGTTCCCTCCTTCCACTCATTGCCTAAGCATTTTTCTACGTTATAAATTCTTCATGGAAACCATTTTGACATCTTATTAATGTTTTATAAGTTATTTCATGCCCTTCAGTAGAGTCTTACAGTTTTTTTCTCTATTAGATGTTTTAAACTTTTTGGAAGGTTCTTCCTAGGCAATCAAAAATGAGACCTTTTCCTACTAATTTTCTAATTTGTTTTGCTAATATATCAAAAAGCTATTTGTTTTTGGTATGGTACTCATCAAAATATCTTGCTGAAACCTTTTTATTTCTATTTGTAGATTCTTTTGGATTTCCTATGCTGTTGGCACATATAAATACTTTTGTCTCATAATAATAACTTAATGATTTAAAAAAATAAGTTGTATTTTAAAATTAATTTTTAATAGTAATTTTTGAAAATTTTGACATAATTTCACACTTACAGAAAAGGTGCAAGAATGCAAAAACATTCTCAAATGTTAACATTTTACTGTATTTGTTCCCCTACACCATGTGTATGTATATGTATGTGTTTAAATAAAATTTATATATTTATATGCATGTGTATGTGTATATATATATTTTTTTTTCTGAATTATTCTAAGAGTGAATTGCAGACATAGTTCCTTTACTCCCAGATACTTAAGTGTGAATTTCTAATTCACTTTTCTGCTCAATTCTTGGAGGAATTAAGACGAAAATGACATTTGATGAAGCTTTTAAACATATTTTTTTTTTTTAAAGAGATGGGGCAGAGGGAGGGGTAGAGGGAGAGGGAGAGAGAGAATCTTAAGCAGACTCCACGCCCAGTATGGAGCCCGATGTGCAGCTTCATTTCCTAACCCATGACCTGAGCTGAAATCAGAGTCAAACGCTTAACCAACTGAGCCATCCAGGCATCCCCAAAATTTCTGAAATTTTAAATAAATATCCTTGTTAGGAAAGTGACCCATTTCATTTTTTGGATTTCTCTGGATCAGTGTTACTCAAAGCATGGCCCTTGAACCAACATCAATGAAATCTTTTGTGAACTTGTTAAATGCAAGATTACGGCTCCCACCCTGATTTGGGGGAGTGGAATCTCTGGGAATAGGACCCAGGAAATTGCCTTAATAAGCCCTTTATGATTCTTATGCACATTAAAGTTTGGGAGCTGGTAGTCTTGATAAACTGAATTAGATTAAGCTAAGCAACCTTCACTAATTGTCATTAAAATTTTTGTGAAATAAGCTTTATATATAAATTAATTAAGAATAATAACAATCAAGCAAACTTTTTTTCTTAGTTTTTGGTTGGTTTCTTGTAACAAGTTCTTGATTGGTTTCCTATAACAAGTATTCTTTCTTTAAAATGTTCCAGTACCCAGGAGACTGTATTCATGTTGACAGTTTTCCTGTTGTTACAGGTTTAGATGACTCATTCAAGTTTTGGAGGGCTCCATCTAGGATATCCAATCAAGATCAAGATTCAAGTTCTCTCTCCACCTTGGAAACAATGGTACTTCTAAAGAATGCATAAGTGCTTCATTTTGAATCTCTGAAAGAATTTGAATTTACATAGTGTACAGATAAAACTGTATATAAAGTATAAGGTTATGATTTAAAAAGTGATTTACTTATTTATTTTTTTTAAATTTTATTTATTTATTTTATTAAGTAATCTCTGTAGCCAGCATGGGGCTCAAACCCACAACCCTGACATCAAGAGTCCCATGCTCCATTACCAACTGAGCCAGCCAGGCGCCCGATGGCTGTGATTTCTTTGAACTGCTGTCTGTGTAGAACTAGGGTCTGATGTACTCATACAGCTATACTGAATGTCCTTTTATGTAAATTTACAACCTTTTTTATACATTATTTGATAGAACCAGAAGCATAAAAGTTTAAAAATGTTTATCAGTAGTAATAGAATAGATCCCATATGATAATAATGCTTGAATACCGTGCAGTTTTGCTTAAAGGCAAAGCAATTTGGAGAAAATGGACCCATTCAAACGATTCCAGTTTGGTACTGGAGATTTTAAGCACATTTCTAAATATTTGCATCAGATAGAAGCTTGTTTTGATTATCTGAAATACCTGAAATTTATGCCTGCCTGCCTTCCTTTTTCTTTTCATTCATAAGTTGTTTTGTTCTAAAAAGTTTGAGACACATTAAGTATCTAAATATGACTGATACTAGGTTTCACTTGTTTTACAAACATACAATTTCCTCTCAACTGGGAAACATTACATTGAATCATAAAGTGTTACTGTGTCATAGACCCTATCAAGGAAGGCAAAGGCTTGGCACTGCAGCTGCAGGAGCAAAAATAACATGAGAATAATAAATAATTATAAGGCAATAATAAGATTCACTTCCTATAGTTTCCCAGCACTGGTACTTTTTGCTGCAGTTTTAGGAGTTATTTTTTACCCCTAGAGTAGAAGAGTTTGTGGTTAGTGCTGCACTGAGCCTTTATTTGGAAAAGTAGAGCACCTACCCCAGTTCCACTAGATGTCATGCTTTCCTTTCCTTGCTAGAAATAGTATGTATCTTCGTCTCAACAAGCGAAACAATATGATGAAATGCAAAAAAGAGCTGTATTCATTATTTAGTTCACAGAAGGGCAGCATTAATATGTGCTTAAAAGTAATTCTTAGGCTTCCCTGTCTATTAAAAGGGCTATCTGTAGACCAACCTTGAAATTTGTACATTCTTCAGTTCTTTGCTCATAGTAGGTACTCAGTAAGTAGCAATTGTGCTAATTAACTTTGAGTCATCTTAGCTAATTTGTAGATACCAAGTTGTATTTATCCTATGCAAGAATAAGTACGTTTGCATTTCTGTATTATATAAAAGATAATGATATATAAAAATAACACATGTATATAATATATATATAGTAATAGATATTTTAATAATAACAAATCTTATAGATTGAGATACTAGGTTTTCTTTTCTTTTTTTTTTTTTTAAAGATTTTATTTATTTATTTGACAGAGAGAGAGCCAGCAAGAGAGGGAACAGAGGCAGGGGGAGTGGGAGAGGAAGAAGCAGGCTCCCAGCGGAGGAGCCTGATGTTGGGCTCGATCCCAGGACTCTGGGATCACGCCCTGAGCCAAAGCCAGACACTTAACAAGTGAGCCACCCAGGTGCCCCAAGATACTAGATTTCCTGAGAAAAATTTTAGAAATATGTTATTTATTGTAATCATTATTAAAATAGAAGCACCTCTTAACGTAAGACTCTTTAACCTGCTTAAGACTCTTTAACCTGCTTGTGTTTAGATGTTACATATTCTTTTAGAAATGTATATCAATGGAAATCTTTTTTTTTTTGAAAGAATTATGATGGTTCTATGTGAGATTGATTTTGTGTAGTTTCTCAAAAGATAATTATCTGTTGGAATTTTTACAGTCAACTCTTTGTTTTCTTCTTTTGGGTTCCAAATAGAAGAGCTTTGGTATTGGTGACTTAACTCACCAAATTGGTGACTTTTATTCACAAAAATAATCTCATTACCCCAAATTTTGCTAATTGTCGTGTTTTTCTTGCCATGCTAGAGACTGTATGTTTTTGTTCCAACAGGAAAAAAAAATTGGAGAATTTATGCATTATACCAGTATTACTTTATTTATTTATTTATATTTTTATTATTTTTTTAAATTTTTTTTTAAAGATTTTATTTATTCATTTGACAGAGATAGAGACAGCCAGCCAGAAAGGGAACACAAGCAGGGGGAGTGGGAGAGGAAGAAGCAGGCTTCCAGCGGAGGAGCCTGATGTGGGGCTCGATCCCAGAACACTGGGATCACGCCCTGAGCCGAAGGCAGACGCTTAACGACTGAGCCACCCAGGCGCCCCTATTTATTTATTTTTAAAGATTTATTTATTAATTGGGGGGGGCAGGGAGTACGTGGGAGGGAGGGGCAGAGAGAGGGAAAAACCTCAGCAGACTCTGCAGATCAGATCATGACCTGAGCTGGAATCAAGAGTCAGACACTTAACCGACTGAGCCACCAAGGTGCTCATATACTAGTATTACTTTAAACCTAAGCTGTCATGCCTAAGTCAGCTAATACTTTCTTAAGTATAAGAATATGTTGAAGTTACATATTGAGGTGTCAGTTCAGTGGATTTAAATCTTGCCAATAAGTGTATCTGGTTATTTATATCATTATTTTGTCTATTTCCCAGATATGACAAAAGATGCAGTTTGTTTATTGGTTGTTTTTCCATTTTGTCTTTCTAAAGAAAGCACTGTCTTTTGATTTGGGTCATATCATCTAGTGTGCTGTCACTGGGTCATTGTTCGTTCTGTGCCGTTAATGCCACATTAGGGACTTTGATGGTGTTATCTAATGAATGTATTAGCTTAGTTGTTTTGCAAACTTTGTAGGGATTGGGACATGTATGTTCATAAATTACAGACTGGGTAAGGAGTGTCATTTTCATGTTGGTGCATTGTCCTTGTAAGTAACTGTCTTTTTCAGAGATGGCTTCTATCCAGCTCAGTGTCTCCTTCTCCCAGGTAGGAGGGGTCAGGCATTGGTTGGTTTTTCTCCTGAAATCTCATTTGTACTTCTTAGAAATATCCACACTAGATGGGTACTTATGCCTAGTATACACCGGTATGCAGCAACAGTTTTCTGACCAAAATGTGTTTGTTTGTTTGTTTTTACTGCTGTTGAGCAGAATTATGTCTGTATTTTTTTGAATCTGTTTTATCAGTTGTCAAAATAAAAGAGATGTGGTTTCTTTCCTTTTGAGCTTTTCTTTGTGAAATATATATGTGATTCTTTGAAAATTTTGGAAGCACCAGTTTAAATAAAATTGATTTTATTTTAGTTTAAGTTTATTTAAACATTTAAAGAGAAATTACTTATGGGATTCTTACTATTGCTATTTTACAAAAGAAGAGATTAAGGCATGCAATGAATAAGTGTCTTGTTCAAGGTTTCGGTGCTGGTAACTGAATAAGAGCATACTCAGAAGTACGTTTGGCTCTAGAGCCCAGGTTGTTGGCTGTGATGTTCTACTCCTTCGTGACAAAGCCAGCTGTGATAGGTGCCATAGTAGATGTTATAGTTAGGGTGCTGTGATGTTACGTTAGAGGGCGTGATGAAATAGAAAGTGATTTTGTATAAGACGTGGCAATTGAAGTGAGCTTTAAAGGATTAATCTTTCTAAGATGTATGCACACATTTGCCGGGAGCTGAAAACATACTTAGATGTGTCTTAGGATTCAGTACCCTCTTCCAAGAGTTGAAAGTCTAGTCAAGAACATGAAGCACAATGAGAAAATAATTGCATGCCAAGTTGTGTGGTACTGAAAGCATTAGATACTCAGAAAATGCCTGGTTTGTTTGGAGTATGGAACGAAGGCTAAAGTTTAATTACCAGATAGGTGTTAGCTAAGAGAGCTAAGTCTGTTTTTGGGTTTGAAGAGGTAAGATATAATAGCTATAAAGATACAGATATAAAGATACTTCAGCCAAGTAAAATGCATGAAACATGACAGTTGACATTACAGAAATATGTATTGGCATTTGTGTGATGGTAGTTACAAGTTATTTTATAGAATGAAGAGTAGACCAAGGACAATTAAAGCAGGGATGAATCGAAGCGGCTTTTTAGAAGAAAAATCGTTTTGATGAGGGAATTAGTGATAGAGTGGGTACATACCTCCAGTGTGGTGACCCGGGAAAACCTGGGGAGACAGCAGTTTGCATGATGGTGGAGAGAGAGAGAAAGAGAATGAGATACTTTGTTTAAATAAATTTCAATCACCTGTGGGTTACCCAGGACCTAATAACCTGTATATTTTAGTAAGAAAAAAAAATAGAAGTGAGATTCTAGTTCCTAAGTGTTGATAATATAGGCCACAGGGCTGTAGTACAATGAAAATAAGTAAGTTTATTGTGGTGTGGTTTTTTTTTGTATAAAAATTTAATATTGATTCTTTTTTTTAAAAGATATATTTATTTTAGAGAGCGAGAGCATAACGGGGGTGGGGGAGGAGCAGAGGGAGAGGGAGGAAGAGAGAGAAGCAGATTCCCTGCTGAGCGCGGAGCCCGATGCCAGGCTCAGTCTCACAACCCGTGAGATCATGACCTGAGCCAAAATCAAGAGTCAAGGCACTCAGATGCCCCTAATATTGATTCTTTTAAATAAGACTTAGATATTGATGGTTAGTAATATCTCCATATTAGTTTTTTCTACTATGATTTTTTTTGTATGTGATATTAGAATGAGTGTAATGGCTAGTGAAAATAGAATATTCATTCCTTTCTGTGTACTTAGCATGTACTATTTTATGAACAATTATTCTTTTAAAAATCATTAGAGCAAATGATATTTATTTTGTGGGGTTTTTTCCTGTGTTTTGTATTCACTTTGGTGTGTTTGAAGTTATCCAGACTATAGTAACTAGTAGTTACTATAGAGGTGTAGCCATTACTGTCAAGTGCAGACATTTAAAGAAATTAGCAAAAACATTTTGAGATTGATTTCAGCAATTTTAGTAAGCAGGTAACTGTAACTGAAATAAGTAAAATAAGTTTGGGTCTTATTTTATATTTGTACTAAAATGTATTTCCTTAATTTTGGTAAAATTGGTTATTTTATATAGTTAGTTTTGATATATGTGGAGAGTCAACTTTGGCCTTTAGAGCTCAGATGACAACACCCTCTAGTTTGCTGTTTGCTGGGGTGCTACAGATGAGCTAAGGTGTTAAATCTACACCATTTGAGAGTGGTACCCTTTCACAAGTGAAGAAGTGGTGTCTATAAGAATTCAGGTATTTGGCGTAGGGTCACAAAGCTAATGGGGAATGGAATAGGACAAGCTCTAGGAAACGTGTTCTCTTAAATTGTATTCAGTAGGGCATAGGGACTGTGATTATATCCTAGGGTTAAGTCTCTGCATGCTTATAGTTAGGCAAGAATCTTATATCATCTTATGCTCCTTCCTTCAGTGATATTTTTCTGAGCTTCCTTTTCTTTCTTTTTTTTTTTTTTGTATTGTACACAATCCATTTGAATCATGGATCTATATAGTTGAAGTGAGTTAAAGTTCTTATTATATTTTGGTGGGAATTAATGATTACAGATTGTGAAGCGTGCTGGAGCTTTTCTGCTCTTGGGCATAGAGACAGGTATCATCTGTAGTACTGAACACATAAAACCTGGAGTTTCCTTAGAAACTTCCCATACTCTGTATTTTACCATGTTAACAGTGTGAGTTGTTTTGTACCCTTTTTCATCTCACAGATCCGCATTTTCTTCCTTTGTTCTCTTTTAATTTTTTAAAAACCAACTAACTAACTTGGGAACCAATCTACTCTTAATGAAAGAAGATATAGAAAATATTATAAAATTCCTTGACAAATAAAATATTCAAGTCCTAAATTAGCTTTCAAAAAACTTTGAAGTATCCAGTGAACACTTTCATTTCTGTAGGACAGAATACAAAGAAAATAGTTTTGAACATAGATGCATTTTGTTTGTATGACAGAAATTGTCTTTTTTTTTAAACCCAAATTCTACTTTGATATGGAAAATGACTGCTATTTTCTGCTACTTCAAAGGGACTCTTTTAAAATTGTAACTGCCTATTTTACAATGAGGCATGATTTAGAAAGCTTCTTTAGCTATCAAATCTGTTTATAAACACATTGAAGAAAAGGTTATTATCTTTTTTAGTTTTTATAAGCAAAATTTGATTCTGTTTTAGGACAGTGGCTTTAAGTAACACCAATTTATCTGTACTAATAGGCTTTTATTGCCTCTTATAATACCAGTAAGGTGAGAATGCTACAAGTATATATACTTCAATTCAAGGAAAACTCAGTTTTATTTGTCTTATCAAGGGAATGTAAATTGAAAATCTCAGAATGTGTCATGTGGCAGACAGGAAAGAGGAAAATGTCTAGATTGTGATTTTGTACTGTATTCATTTTAATGAATACAACAAGTGATAGATAGAAGAATTAGACAGACTTACTGTTATGAGGACAGCCTTGGCCTCCCACCTGGGGCTTTCTGGTTACTGTGGGGTAGAGAGCAAATGAGAATGTGTGTTCTCTGCTGTGGGGGGAAGAGGTGACAAAGCATGCTCAACTTGGCTCGCCAGCATTCTGGGTGTTTGTCTGAGGACTTCGTCTGGCTTGAGTGTATTGGTGCTGTCATGAGTATAGTCCTCAACTGAGAATCCTAATTAGAGTGTGACCTTGGGCCCTTATTTTTGGTCCTTATCTCTAAATGAGGACCTGGACTAGATGAGGCCTTTTCTACCTGTGGCATTATGGGCTCCTCCACCTTCCAGAAGCTAATACTTGAATTTAAGATGGACTAGTTGTTACTTGGATTTCAAGATAAAAAGTAACATATTTACATATTGATGTATATATTATTACATGTAATCAAATAAATACCCATTGGAGATTATTTTCAAACAAGCAAGGATTTGAGCATAGGACCAGAGCTATTCAGTTTAATACTTTTTTGTCTTTACTTCTTAAAATAATAATGTGTTAATAAAGCAAAATTAAAAAATATAGATAGGTTAGTAGAAATATAAATCACCCATAATCAAATTTTAAGACACAATGTATTACTATATAAAGAAGTCCTTGTGTTTTCTCAACCATAGAGGGTAAGTTATAACTATTAAGGTAGGTGCTTTCTAAAATCATATTTTCTAAATTTGTGTATCATTTCCTTGGACTATAATGAGGAAAATCACAACTTTTATTAATGCCTGACCTTTGGTCAAACCTTGTGATTTTGCTTTCTTCTAATGAGCCAGGTATTCTGTGGTCCCTTAGGAACCGTTTTTTCCTGCACTTAGTGCTACCTCTGTTTTTGTCAGTAGTGAGGACTGGATGTGGCCTATGCCCTCATATTGCCTAAATGTTTAAAGGCTAAAACATACTCCTTTAACTTTTGCATAAATTCACTCTCCCTGAGATAGTCTGCCCTACTTGATTCACAGTAAGAGGGGTTCTTTTTGTAATTTTCAGACAGCACACACAAGGATGTTCAGTGAAAAGATAAAGGATTCTAGCATCATTGTCCTCTTAAATTTTATTATACAAACCAAGGAGCTTGTGGCATGTGCCATACCGTCTTTGTGATATCAGTCTCGGTTATGATTGTTGTCTTCCCAGACTGTGGAAGTTATTTGATTGTCTGTTGACAGGAATTTTTTTTTTTTTGAATATTTCTTAGAGCCAGTTGTAGGTAAATATCATTTTTAGAAAAATAAATTTTAGGTTTTTTTCCTATTATCTAGATCTAATATTAGATAAAATAAGTTATTTAATATATGATTATTTATGAGTATTTATTTAGACTGAAATTTATCCAGGTTCACAGTTTTAGATGACTTTATGGGCTTGGCTTACATTTATTGGCTACAGCTTTCTGTTAGTTATTTGTTATTGTAATGTCATACTTGAAGTGGTGAGAAATGATTAAAGTCTTAAGTTCAAAGAGGGATTTTAAAAACTGTATATAAATTCCATCAGCCATTTTCTTCAGATTTCTATTCTGTTTGTTAACAGAAACTAAAAACAAAAATAACCTTGGTTTTCATTTTTATTCTGTCATATCAAGTCTAAGGTACCCTACTTTATATGTTAAGATAAATACACAATCAATATACAAGTACTGAGCTGTATGGTATCTGAGTTTGAGGTAGGGTTGATTCATAAGTGTTAGTGACAGTTCATACTGTATACGTGCGCTGACATGGAGCTTATCCAGCTATGGGAAGTTCAGACTATTTCAGAGAAAGTAAATTGGTGGTAAGAAAAAGAGTGATCTAACCTCTCTAAATAAGGTATTTTTCACAGAGAAAGTGCCAGATACATCAGTTTGAACTTTTTCCGTTTTAGGAGGCCACACAGTCTGCTCATCTGTAAACCCGTAGGTAAAATTGTGTTTGTCTTCTACAGAATTTATGTTATGTTTAATGTTTTAAAAAATACTGTATTCTGAAACACAGTGTCAGCATACTGCCTGAAACAGTTCTTTTGTGATATGGGGAAAGGTAGAGAAAAATCTTTCAATATTTCTGTTGATTTTTTCCTTAGGCATTATTAAAATTTGTGTGTGCCATTTAAAACTTATAAAACGAACCCCTCTTACTATGAATCAAAGTAGGGCAGATTATCTCAGGGACAGTGAATTATGCAAAATTAAAGGAGTATGTTTTACCTTTTCACATTTGGGCAATAAGAGGGGATAGGCCATATCCAGACCTTAAAATCCTAAATGGGCTTCAAATAAAAACTTTGCTCCTTTGAGTTACTGATTTACATAAATTCCAGCAGGCCCTATAAGAAGTAGTAGAAAGTGCTGTTCAAAAAACTCACAGGTCTCAAGATATAGAATGTTTTCCAGTCATACTAACTAGTGTAGTTTTGTTACTAACCTTCTTGTTTAAGGATATTTTGTGTACATATTGCTTCTGTTTCACTTTCCATGTGGTAACATGAATGAATGAATGTTAAGAATAAAACAGTTTTCTCTGCTGCTTGATAGGTGGCACCTTCCTCGGGGAGTGATGAATTTCCACCACTTGGGTCCTCAGCAGTGCCTCTCCCTGAAGCCTCACATGACCAGTTCGTGGCCCAAGGTACCCTTTTAGGAAGACATTCTACTTTCAAAAAGAAAAATGACAAGTTGGTCCAGATATTTTGAAACTAAATGTCTACGTAAGAACAAAATTAAATAAGTCACAGAACACAATGAATGTCCAGATAAGAACAAAATGAAGTGGTCCAGTCCATGATAGAATAAATATATCAGAAATTAACAAAACAAATACCCTTAACTAATAAATGGAATTTAGTCATCTGATTGCCATATGGTTTCTTATTAGCTAAGCGTAGATGTTTAGTGTTTGAACTGGGGAACTAATAGATATTAGTTACCTTCATTTTTCTCCCTCTTTAGGGAAGACACTTCAATTTACTACAGTAGACCACTTGAAAGTGGAGAGAATCCAGTCATAAGTATTTTTCAAGGGGAACACTTCCACTTTAAAGTCCACAAAATATGTTGCATCTTTATTTTATTAGAAATGCTTGATGAGTAGCCTGGGAATTATTTTTATTAATGGCAGTGTATAAATTCTATTCTTTGTATTAGGGACTGCTTCCAACTGTATTATGCTTCAAACTTTATATATTTGGAAGATTATAACTTAGCTTTTCTTTGTTCTAGAGAATGTACAGGCCTTTATTCAGTAGCATTAAATTCATCACATGTAAGGAATATGCTACCTAAAAAGAAGGTAATTGTAAACACTGAAGGATAAGCATCTGCAGGGAAAAGGCTTTCTAAAACTTCAGAAATAATTGGTTAATTAAGACTCTACTCTGAATTTTTATTATAGTATTTGTTCCCTAACTTTCTAAACAATGTCCCATTTCATTTTTTTAGTAATATATGTTAACAATATAAAAAAGTATTGAATTGTAGAAAGTACTCATTTGATCCTCTAACGAATAAAAAGAGCAAACTCACATTGTTTAAATAGTTAAGGACACAGAGCACGAAATGCAATTTGATAATGAATTTCATGAACATTTATCTCTAAAAGTATGTTACCTTACTCTTTTTTTAATAACTTCATTGAGAATAATTTACATACCATACAGTCACCCATTTAATAAGTGAAATCATTGGTTTTGAGTCTATTCACAGAGCTGTGCAAGCATCGCCACTCAATCAATTTTAGAACATTTTCATCACCCCAAAAAGAAACCTTGCCATTAGCAATGTGGCTAATGTATGCCTCATCTCTTTTGATCCTTCCCAGTCCTAGGCCTGGGAAGTTATGGAAATTTCATAAAAAAGCAATCATATAGTATGTATTTTTTTGCGACTGTTTTTTTTCACTTAGCATAATGTTTTCAAGGTTGATCCGTGTTGTATTATGTGTCAGTACTTAATTTCTTTTTATTGCTAAATATATTCCACTGTATGGATATACCACATTTTATTTACCCATTCTTCAGTTGACGGACAATTGATTTTTCCACTTTTTGGCTAGTAGGAATAATACTGCTATGAACATTGATGCACAGGTTTTTGTGTGGACATAAGTTGTGTGGGTTTTTTTGTTTTGTTTTTTGTTGCATTATTCTTGATTTGGATTTATTTTATTTTCAAGGATTGTGCTTAAAATGTGTATTCATGCAGTTTTACTGGTTGCCAATCACTTAAGCGTGTATATTTGACAAAAAAATCTTTTTAATCCTTTTTGTTGAATCTGCCACTGAACAGTGCTGCAAAGCATTAGATATATATTGTCAGTGAGCCATAATACTAGAGCAATTATTTTGTTGTTGTTAGATATCTTCTTGAATTCCATCTCTTTAAAATAGTATTGAGATAAAATGTGATTTTTTTTTTTTTCATGGTGATAATGAGATTTTAGTTCCCTCAGCTGGAGCATCTAGCAGGATTTGCCAATAAAGCTGGTTAGTCCTTTTATTTGTTGTTTTGCTAATTCTTAATTAACCAGGGAATTAATATGCTCCAAAGTGATTTAAGACAGGGTGAAAAAAATTTTCTCTAACATGTACGTTAGGGCCACTTTAAACATCTAGCTTTTCATTTTTAAATTTAGTTTATAACTTTTGTAAAAGAAAAATTATTTTAGGGGCGCCTGGGTAGTGCAGTCGTTAAGCGTCTGCCTTTGGCTCAGGGTGTGATCCTGGCGTTTCGGGATCGATTCCCACATCGAGCTCCTCGGCTGGGAGCCTGCTTCTTCCTCTCCCTCTCCCCTGCTGTGTTCCCTCTCTTGCTGGCTGTCTCTCTGTCACATAAATAAAATCTTTAAAAAAAAAAAAAAAAAAAGAAAAATTATTTTATATAAAAAAAAAACCTAACAGGATCTCTTGTGATCTGTAAGCTTACATTTATATACAGAGGTGAAAGGAATCATTAAAAAATAAAATTGTTAGTGTATTTGAGTATTACTAACATAAATAACTGGGATAATTTTCTTTAGGTAAGATATAAAGTTTTTAAATACATTAGATGAGTTTGAATTTCTTAACCTCTGTGTCTCCCCTTTTATTGATCTTCTTCTGTATACTTGGCCTAAAAATGCTGAAAACATGGAATACATATCTTGTGAATATTTAAATTTTTCCCTTAAAATCAATTGAATTGTTTCTGTGGAATTACCTAAATTTAATTTTCCCGACTCTATTTGGTTTAAAATGTCAAATCTTTCTTGATATTACATAGTCCCAAAGTTATATAGTCCTAATTCTTCCCCCGAAGGAATTAGTTAATTATGAAAGAAAATTAAACTTTACAGTGGAGAAACCGGGTAGATAACACCTTGATCAAATGGCCAAAGTTAGCACCACCAGTACTGGCACAGATAGGAATCATGTTTTTTCCTGGTAGGATGCACTGAAGATCTATTCATGAGGAAACATCAAGCATCAGATTTTCTACAAAGTAACTGGCCTGTGCTCTTTGCAAAATGTCAGGGCCCTGAAAGACAAAGCAAGTCTGAGGAAATCTTCCAGTTTAGAACCCAAAGAGACATGACAGCTAAATGCAAGGTGTGATCCTGAGTTGGATCCGCACGGGAACTCTGGAGCTATAAGGGACATTAGTGGGATAATATCAAAATTTGGAAAAGGTCTATAGATTAGAGGCCACCACTGCGTCACTATTAATTTCCTGGTTTTGGTAATTGTACTGTGATTACAAAAGACAAAGTCTGTTTAGGAAATTAATTTAGGGCTGGAGGGGCATTTGCAACTTATAATCAGTTCATAAGAAGATAGGTATGTAGGTAGATAAAATATGGTAAAACATTAATATATAGGGATCTGGGCCAAGGTATATGGGAATTCTCTGTACTCTTGTACTCTGTAAGTCTGAATTTATTCAAAATATGATTTTTTTAAAATAAAGAAATAATAAGTGAGGGTCATGAGGGAAAGTCTTGAGGCAGATTAACAAAGATAGCTTTCTTGTTAACAATCCCTTGTGGAGTTTTCTGGGAAAGGTCCACAGTCTCATATCTTCAGTTCTAAAATCCAGAATCTCTGAAACGTTAAAAGGTTTCTCAGAACTCACTTGGTGTAAAACTTGCCTGTACCTGAATACCGTTGCTGCAGAACCTGAGCAGTGCTGGTTTGAGGTGGTCTCTCTTCCTCTCTGCATCCTGTGTAGTGGGATCATACATGTGTCACACTATAGAAATACTTACTTCATTGTGGGGTGTCACCCAAGATCCCAGTGAAGGTGTGAATTAGTGTACGGTACATGTATCTGACTGCTTTTCTAAAATCTAAAATATTTTGAATTCTAAAGCTCTTCTGGCCCCTGGAATTTTAGAAAAAGAGTTGTAGACTGTTTGTTCCTCAGTGTCTGAATGCTTGAGGGCACAAAATGTGTGCTTCTTGTCTTGGCTCTTACACTGTCACCCAAGGCAGACACACGCACGCGCGTGCACAAACACACACACACACACACACGCACAGTGGAGGAAGGAGTTGGATGTCTGCTTCCTTGGCCTCGGAGTTGAGATGAATCAGGTACTAGGGAAATTCCCCAGCCATCTTTCTTTGGCACTTTTCAGGGACTTTCCTCTGATTATCAGGACTTATGAATATTGTACATAAGCACAAAGTAAACAAAATAGTGATAATCTCTATGCTTATTTTCAGTAACGGGTCAGCATGAAACTGCGTCAGCACAGCTTCCGCGTGACGGATCCCTTCCTGCCCCTCTGCCCAGGCAGTGTGTGGTCACTCCACCTCTCCTTTCAGCGGTGTGCGGCCTGCTCGACGGCCTCTTGGTGATCGCTCCAGGAGACACTGCACGTGCTTTTCGGCAAGCCCGGCTCATAGAGCTTCTCTGTAGGTAAGACAGGCAGAGTGGTAGAGATGAATTGACACCAGCTGTGCTCATGACTTGGCGTAAGACTTTATGCATACTGGGAATATATCTTTATCTTTTCTTTTTTTGGCTTACTAGACTACAGGTTTCTGCTTTTGCCAGAATTGTCTTGACAGTTTTAGTTTGGCTCTATTACAGCACTCATATTGGTTTGTTATATTGACTGTTAACGCACTCCCACCTTCCTGATTTTTTTTTTTTTTTTTAAGAATTCAGAGGTTCTAAACCTTATTTGCCCTCCACCACACTCAAGAAATATGATGCCATCCACTTGGCCATTCTAAATGTAAGTGAAAGAGGTCAGGGATTCATCTCCCTAGGGTTGTATCAGAATCGTGGCCATGGGTTGAAAATCATTGTTTGAATTCATTTGGAGTGCTTTTCATTATTGGAGATTAAAATTAAACTCTTTTATTAGAAAGTACTCTGATAAAATTTAGGGAATCATGATTTTGTTCTTTCATTTAGCTAATAGTGATGAGCTTATGGCAGGACGTTTGGATGATCATATTGGTTATATGGTACAGTAAAAAAGGCTGTAGATCCTGTGTCAGCCTGACTTAAGGTCTGATTATAGTTCATTCACTCACTAACATTGCAGTCTTGGGGAAGTTATTTTAATCTCTGGGGTGTCATTAATAACATCTGTTTAATGGGGTTAGCGTGAGGATTAAGTCCTGATGTCTAGGACACTCTTTCTTTATAGTAACTGTTCCTTTTCTTTCTTCCCACATCCAGATTATTATAGGCAGCGTACGTTCTCCTGTTGACCACTTAAGTCATTTGCATTTCTCTGCCTGTGAACATTCACCATCTGAAATATCTTCTTCTTTGCCAAATCACAGTGCTTTCTTTTTCTTTTCAGGATATTAAGGAAACTCTAAAAGAAGTATCCCTTGTTTCAGCTCACTTTTCATTACTCGTTTACTATTTATAATAGCTGTGGGCTGTGAGTTTGTTCACATTTATTTGTCATCTTTCTACTGTGAGACCTACTAGAGTTGGCAAAGGAACCTGCTAGTCGATTGACTTTTCCTCGTGGATGTTTTCCTGCCTGGAGAATGATCAAAATGGAGCTTTAGGAATTCTCTGCCTTCTCAGGAGTCAGCTAGGAGTCTGCTGTGAAATTGAGGCCACAGAGCTATTAAAGGATCTTTTATGGCAAAGGCTTGTCATATTCTGTACCTGTTCTTTATTCCTGACTTAAAACAATTTTCCTGTTTGTTTTGCATTATTTTGTTTTTTACTTTCTAAATCAGAACTTATTTCCTAGCAAGTATTTTTCCCATTTTAAAGAGGAAACTAACCACCAATGTTTTTCTCTTGTTTGCTTTCTTTCTAAAAGAGCTTCATTATATTTTATTCTGCTTTTCATTAGATATTTTTTGCTTCCCATATTATCACATAAGATCTTTTCCTGTGTTCTAAAAAATTATAGGATACTTTATACATTTATTGTCTTTATGCAAATCTTTTCTCTTTTTTTTGTTTTAACTTTCTATTTTAGTTGACACACAATGTCACTTTACTTTCAGGTGTGCATCTTAATTATTCAACAAATTTATGTGTTATGCTATGTTCACCTCAAGCATAGCTGCCATCTGTTCCGTTACATCGCTATTACGGTATCATTGACTATATTCCTTATGCTCTGCTTTTTATTCCCATGACTTACTCATTCCATAACTGGAGGCCTGTATCTCCTACTCCCCTTCACCCATTTTGCCCAACACCCCTACCCACGTTCCCTCTGGCAACCATCAGTTTGTTCTCTGTAAAGATCCTTTCTCTTTGAATTCTATTCAAGGTTATATTCAAACTTCAAATACTAATTTATTAATTTTTAATAAGCAGCATACTACTACTCATCTGGAGGGTTTTCTTTTTCTTTTCTTCTCAGTATTGCAGATGCCACCCTCCTAGAAAACTGCGTCCAGGAGCTTAAGGCTCCGCTGCCTTTGTCATCTCCAGTTGAACACACTCAGGCTCAGGTAAGTGTCACGTCTCTCTCTTGCCTCATGGCTGTGTGTGCATTTGTTTGCTTCAAGTGCCAGAAACATAAATTCTGCCAAGAATATACTAACCATAGGAGAGGGATGGAAATCTTTCAGGACATACATGGTATGATGAGGTTATTTGAAATAGGTTACTTAACATTTTAATCCGAGACATCTTTGCATTGTAGAATAAAGCAGCAGGGCTTAAAGATCTAGATTCTCTTCCTGATTCCATTATTAACCAGCTATAAAGGTTTATCCACAGACCTGTATCTTTGAGCACCATGTTAAAAAAGAGAGGATATTGGATAGACCATCTTCCAATCCTATGATTTTAGACTATCTATCATTTTCACCTAAATTGAAGTTGTTAAAATACATAGTGACTAAATTATGTGTATTTTTAAAACCCAGTCTAATAAAAATAAATTTATTTTTGTTCCTTTTCAGATATTTACTATTTTTAAGTTCTTGCTTGTATCTAGCATCTTATGTAAAGTATACTTAACAATTCCTTGTGTAGTTGTTGCTAATAGAAATGTTACCTCAAATCAGATTTTAAGAAGAGCTACAAGATTTATTTAGTGTGATGATTAAAGGTGGGCCACAGCAGTATCTTTTGCTTTGTGGTGCTGTCTTTGAGGTTTCTGAATAGGGCACACACCCTTTTACAAGGTTGGGTAACACAGTGTGTATTATCTTCAAAACACTTGTCCCAGTGCAGTGTTTTCACTTTTGAGTGTGTTTATTTGCGTAAGGCTATCTCCTCCATTTCACTGTCTATCCATGCAACAAATTTTTATTGAGGGTCTACCATGTACCAGGATCTTGCCTGAACAAATAAATACTCTTCCCCTCAAGTTGGGAGAGCAGACTATGAGCAAATGCATATTTACCTGCCGATGATAGGTATCTGAAGAAACACTAAAACAGGAGACAGGGAATGATGTCAGAGCTGGGAGGGTAGGGCTTTTCCACTAAGGGTGGTTGGGGAGGTTCTTGCAGACGAGGACATGTAACCTGAAGTATGTGAGGAAGCTAGTCCTGGGGGACACTGCAGGACCCCTGAGATTGGGATATGTTTGGTCTATCCAAGAAATATTAAGGAGGCCAGAGTGGCTAGAGTGAATCTGTGAGGGGGAGATGAGGTCGGAGGCTACAGTGAGCTCCATGAAGGCAGGGCTTTGCCCTTACATATCAGTTGTGTTCTGGATGCTGAGTGTGCCATGAAAGGTGCTCATTTAGTACTTGTGGAATGAAGGAATAACAACAGTAGCACACATTTACGGAGTGCTTGTTTGTACTAATTTAGGTAATCCTCACAGCAGTCACATGAAGTAGCATTAGTGGCCTCATTTTAAAAGTAAATGACTGGAAATGTCCAGGGTTGCTCACATAGAAAGGGGCAGAGCCAGGATTCCTGCTCACACAGGTTGGTTCCAGAACTCACCCTCTTAGCCACTTCATCACCTAGCCTTCTGTAGGTAACTGCTTCTTGGCTGTTTGTTCTCACACAAGATTACTCATTCATTCTAAAAAAGTTCTGGAACCTCTTCTCTGCCAGATTGTGTTCTAGATGCCAGTGACAGATGTGTGAACAAAGCAAACACGCACACCTGCCCACGTGAATTCTGTCCTCAGTGCAGAAGACAGACAGGGAGCAGTAAATAAAATGTGCAGTGTTTTATCAGCTGGTGACAAATGGTATGGGAAAAACGAGGGTGGGTGAAAGGGTGTGTGGCAGAGGGGGAGAGTGCTATGTTTTGTCAAGGTGGTCAGAAGAGGCCTCACAAGGGTGAGATCTGAGCTCTGAGTGGAGGCGCTGAGGAAGCGGTGAGTATGGCTGGGCGAAGCGCGTGGGCTTGTGAGAGGCTTCAGTGACTCCGTGGTTCTCTCTCTGATGCTTCTCGTTGGCTCTCACCTTCCATGGTTTGTCTGTTTATGTAGTACTTCATACATCAGAGTCAGGCTTGTAAGTGCGATCAATAGTATAGAGTACAAAGGCATCAAAAAAGACTTCATAGCAGTAAGGAAATTAAATGTTACAAATAGCATTTTACCTGATAGGAGATGTGTTGAACAATATTTTGTAATCTTTCTTTCTTTATAAAATTGTACGATATATGGCATTGGAATGCCCCTTTCTACTTCCAGAATATTGATTCCACAGTTTAGCTCCTTAAAAACTGTAAAGGCTTTCTTTTTCTAAATGGAATTTGAAATTTGACTTTGAAAATACTGCTTTGTTTGGTATTATTATACTTGACAGTGTTAGTTTGGTCATTAATGGCATGTTTATAATACGAGAAAATACTTTGTGTGCTATGCATTCATTATAGATCTTAAAAGTTATAATTAACATCTTACTAGTTTTTTATTAACTTACATTACAAAGAAAGTGACTTATAATGCATAGAAAGCTGAAATATCACTGAACTAGATTTTTCATATGCTGTTTTGGTTTCCTTTATCTCTTTTTTCAAATAGGTATCCTTTCTCCTAGAATACCTGTCCTCTTTGTCTAGGCTTCTGCAGTCATGTTTACTGGTCGATCCTGACCTTGTGATTCAGGACGAGCTTCTGAAACCTCTTATCACAAACATCATTGGGGTCCTCACCATATGCACCAAAGATGTGTTAGGTAAGCTTTATTTTTTAAGTTTAGGATGGAAGCAAATAATATTGAGGAAAAAAGTCTTACTCTGCACCAGGTACTCACTTCAAGGTTAAATTTTATGTTGTGCTTTGCCAATATTTTGGAAGGCTTTTATAATGTGCTTTATAGTTTGGATCTTTTAAGTGGTTCCAGGAGACCATTTGAGACAAATATGTGGTATAGTGAAGGGCCTGTCCCCTGTGCTGTCAGTTTAAATGCGGGCAAAGTTCTGTATGTAGTATTAGCAAGTACAGTGAGTTTCAGGTAGTAATTATTCTTCTAAGCTATGGGTACAGCCAAATGACCTACTAATAACTTCTTTGCAATAACAAGTATAAGTAAATGTAGCATATAATATCAAACATTTTGATAAAGTCCTAAATTATTGAAAAATATACTCTGTTGAAAAGTTGCATATAGTACTTAATAGAAGAAAATTAAAACAATATAGGATCTTTAACAGAATTAAAATATAATAATTAAAAGATTTTATAATGAAGTAATTGATAATTTGACTATTGCTAAATGGCTCTTTGCCTGTTCATTATTACTTAGTTTTTTGAATTTCATGGATTTGCTTGGTTTTAGGTAAGTGAAATGTTTTATGATGCCAGCAAATCTAGCCCTCAGTGTCTCATTAGTATTAAAATATCCTGGTGCTAAAAGAATAGTAATTCCTTACTTGGGAATTTTACAAGTGGTAGTGATGTCCTAACTGAGCAAATCAAGATAGACATGCATTCTTATGAGGGTAATATCAACACCCAAGAAGCAAAAATTGAATCTTGGGGAAAAGGGAGGGGGAAAAGTCTTAGCTGTTACAATGGTTTGTGACCCTTCAGAGCTCAGTCCTACCTAATAAAATCTTATTCCTTAGTATTTAATTTCTCTTGTTGGGTTTCTTGGGTATCACTTGGGAAGCACTCATTTTGAGCTCATAGAAGATAAACAGGAAATATACAATATCATTGCTAAAAACCATAGTGCATAGCTGGTTGTAACTAGAAGACTTTTGATTCAATACTTGATCCCAAAGTCATATGGCAAGAGGGAGCCAAGTCATATGGCCAGATAACCCAAAGTCATATCATGTCTTGATTGTCGTTGGCTGACTTGTGGATTTTTGTTTTTAATTGATTCTCTTGCTTTTGTGTGTGACTTGGGCTTTGAGAATTAAATAAAAATAGTATATGTTTTATTATTATGTAAGTTAATTGGCCTATTGTTAATTATGTCAGCTGCTGAAAATAAAATAAAAAATGTCACTGATATCTGAATGTATATCTAGCAGCTGGTTAAGTTAGAAGTCATTTTCTCATATCTAGCAAAAGGTAAAAGTTCAGTAAAAATTTTTTTAAGAAATGAGTTTTAAAATTTTTGCTGGAGAAATTATAGTTGTGAATGATTTTATAAAATATTGATTATATTCTAGTATATGATTTGCTAATTTTCATATGTAATTCGATACATTTTATAGAAGCAAGTAAATTACAATGAAAGTTATTTGGCAAAAGTAGTTAAAAGTTAAGTTAAATGTTAATTGCTTTTCAATTTTTAATTTTAACTTTCAACTTATATTTTATTTGGCTATCTTGAATAAAATCAGTAAGCTTTATACCTAATTCTTTTTATGTATAAAGTACAGATATACTGATAGTACATAAACAGATATACAGAATCTATGGAATTAAAGTTTCATGAGGATGATGAGGAGGAAACATAGTTTGAAAAGACTCCTTATAGAGATGAGAATGACAAAAAGGTTGAGACACATACCAAGGATTGCTGTAATCCAAACTCCCTGGAATAAGCCATTTCCCAAAGAAGCCTGAGATGGAAGTCCTTAGTTTGCTTGGTAATGGAGTTTGGCAAAAGCTGGCAGATGCTACTGGTGGCATGGTCAGAGAAGACAGTCCTAAGATTGCTGCTCCTCTCAGCCTCCATTTGCCAGGTAGAAAGAAGGGAAAAGCTGTCCTTACGGTAGAACGTTAACTGCTACATTCTCAGCCATAGGCAAAGCTGCAGAATCCTCTTTTGTGTCATGTTTTCATTGAGGGGGGCAATACTCTTGGTTGTTAAAGAAATTCTCCTTTCTTTTCTGCCATGACCTTGGCACGATGTGCTTTCTTCTTTCACCTCTGCACAAAGGGGATAAAGACAACAGGAGAAACTTTACTTTATAAGAGTAGCACAAACAATGCCATGCTTTTACTGTCTGCAAGTGTGTGTTTCCTAAGATATGACTTAATATTCAGTTTGTCATACCTTCTGAATTGTTATTGAAATGCGTTAATGAGAGGAGGATGCCTGAGTGTGTATTTGTCTTTATGTAGGAGGTAGATGAGAGAGATCTTTATCTAAGAAGCAGTGAAAAAGTTAATTGAAATAAATTTTGGATCATGCTGAATTATATTTGTCTTCATCTGACAGGTGCACGCCTCTTAAGTGTAACGAAGTACCTGGTGAGCTTTGTATTTTCTATTTGTGTTAATAACTTGAAATGTTTTCATTAATTTTATAGATGTAGAGTTGGTATCGGCTTTTTATCACACATGGACACATTTATTTAACCTTCTGGCTACACTCCTGAGGAAAGCTGCTATTGCCTCTCTCCCGTTGATTACGATGGGTCTGGCCAAGCACTGGGTGGCGGTGATCGGTAAGAAAGACACTCTCACTAGGCTGGGGGTCTCTCTGCTAATAAAAATAAAGAGAATTATTATTTACAATTTTTATATATATATTTTTTCTTAAAATTAAGTAATTATGCATGGCATTTGAAAGAGAAACCAGGTATTTATTTTGAGAAATTTGCAGTGCTCTTGAGGAGCCTCAAAGATGCATTTTTGAAGAATTGAAACCCAGTTCAAATAACTATAAAAACAAGTTAAGAAAATCCTGTGGTGTTATGAAGAGACATGTGATATGACATGATTCTAAAACAATGAGAAAGATTTTCATGTGTTGGCATAGAAACCAGGCTCTTTCCTGACATACACGTACTGTAAGTGGGTAAACCTGCACCTAAAATTCTGTATATATGATAACATGGGAACTTAGAATAAGTAGTGTCTTGTGTCAAGACAAGGATTTTCTTATAGTACAGACATGCTAAGAGTGTAGTATAATTAATTATTTTTATAAGGTGTTTTTCATATAATGAAGTAGCATAAACAAATGTATTTTTTAAATAACTACTAATTTTTCATAAAGTCTCTTAAATTTTAGCATAGCAAAAAGACTTTTTTAAACATAAATGCATATAAATAACATTTACGTTACTTTTTAAAAATGGCTGATTTAGGCACAATGTCGAATTCTAACATTCACAGACAGGCAAGGGCAGGATGGAATAAATATGTTTTTCATACAACTTAGAAACTTTGTCCCGCTACCTACTTTCATTGCAGTAGTGTGCTTTGTGTTAAAATTTATATAAAATTTAAATTAACATGAATAACTTTGTATTAAAAATAATTTGTGCAATGTAAAAGAAAATAAAAATGGCTAGCTTAAGTGTATTCAAAATTGAGTTCTTTTAAGTTTCCAAGTTATCACTAATTCAGTCAACTTGTTTTTTTCACATCTTATTTTATTGTTTGGTCATTCTATAGATTTAGATGAATGATACATTTTGTAACCAGAGTGGTAGTGTTGAAGCAAGTTTTATGGGGAAATACATGTTCAGTAAGAAGCAAAATTGTTTGTTTCTGAAGATAGGAGTTCTGAGTTTACCCTAAAAGGAATTGTGTCCATTTAGAAATCATTATTTTGTTAAAAGAGATTAAAACTGAAAGAGATTGACTGTGTAATTGAGATTTTCTTACATCCATGGTGGGGAAATTTAGTTTACCACCTGAGTCACTGCTAACGTAAAGCAAGGTACTACTCATGTGGGACACCTAAGCCAACTGGTCAAATGTGGCTTGCTGCTTGTTTTGGTAAATAAGATTGTATCAGAACACAGCCACCCTTACTCATTTATGTGTTGCCTACGGCTGCTCTCCTGCTACAGTGGTAGAGTTGAATAGCTGTGACAAAGGCCTATGACCTGTAAAGCGTAAAATACTCATTTTCTCTCTCACCCTTTGCAGAAAAAGTTTGCTGGCCCCTCCTTTAAGCCTGTTTACCTGACACTTTCACTAGTGAGAAAATAAGGACCTAGAAAATTCAGAATCTTTCTGCAAAACACGCACACAGTTTATATAATATGGTGCTAATTAGAAATAAGTTACTACATAAACAGCTAACTTTGGTAATAGTAATGTTTATGAAAACATAACTAATAAAAATGATTGTTGCTATTCCTTGTCATGGAGTTGTTTTTGTTTGTTTTTAGTTTCCACCCCATATGCTCATACATATTTAAAACATCTTATGCTCACTTAGTAACTTATGTTATCTATAACAGTCATTTCTCAGACCTGAGTCATATTTAGGCATCATTTAAATGAACATAGTTCTCATGATACACCACTCTCACTAAATTATTTTTCTTATGTTACTTAAGAAAATAAGAATTTCTTTTAGCCTAAATCTAGGTAGAAATTCTTATGGTTATAACTCTTACACAAGTATAAATTCCAAATAATATAAAAGTAAAACATAACAAAATTATAAACCAGTGGTACTCAAATTAATAAAATTAACATAATGCATCAAATGTTTCTTTGATTAAATCAGTGCTCATAACAGGAAATTAATAATGACTGATTCAGTGTAGATTCTTTTGAGTTGGCTTGCCTGTTCTTTCTAATCTGTGTTATGTTTACAAATTTGTACATAACCGTTCTTGTTCTATATTCTGAACTACCATGAAATGTTTGCTTCTGCACCATGCCAACACTGCATACTAACTCTTGTAAGTACTATTTAGCATCAACTTGTTTGAAAACAGAAACACAATTATGCAGTGGTGATCTAGATAATTCAGAGTACAGTTACATGAAATTTTGTTTAGGTAAGCACTGAAATAAAAATTAAAAAGTTAAAAACTCCGGAGACTTTGTGGATCCCAAAAGACCCCAGAGGGATCAGTTCTCATCTATATATAATCCTCTTATTTTGGGTCTTAGCAAATATTGTGTGTATGTGCATTTGTACGTACACACACACACACACACACACACTTTTTCATACCAGAAAGAGCCCGTATAAAAAGAATGAAATGAGAATTAAATAGATTCCTTGATTCTGTTGTCTTAATATTGACTGTTTAAATTACTCTTAACCACTAGAGTTATTCTCATGATACTTATAAGTATTGATAGCTTTACTTCATTAGAAATAAAAAGGCTATAAACTTAATTACTCAAATCGATCTGATTCACTTCTTTACTTTTGATGACATTTTCAAACATTTACATAGAAAGTATTCTCTCTCTCAGATATGTTGTGTACATGTGTGGGTTTGTCTACCACATGCCCTACGTTATCTGCTGCCAGCCTGCAGTTCCTTTCTGTTCTCTTGACCGAGGAAGCAAAAAGGCATCTCCAGGATAAGGATAAAACAAATGTATGCCACAGTCCATCAATGGCTTCACTTCTTGATAAAACTCAGGAAAATCAGAAATCTCTAGAACGACTTAATGAAGTAATTCTTAAGGTATGTGATTCCTTGACCTTTCAAAAACTTTGTTTAGTATTTAAATAAATCAACTTTGAGTCTTGGCCTTGTAAAAAAAGTTTTCAGTCATTTGAATTAAAAAGTAATTAATGTTCATTATGACCATTTAAATGAAACAAAAGCATATAAAGTGAAATTAACCATCTCCTCTCCAGTCCTGGTCCTCTGATTCCTTAATGACTATGATAAAAAAAAATTCAAAACAAAATATTAGAAATCTAATTTCTAATTCATAATGTCTTGCCATCTTAAAGGCATGTCTATATCTCTGAACATATATTCATCTAAACAACATTTGATTTATGTAAGGGAATTACATACATTTAAGGTGGTTTGTCTTTAGAGGTGGGTGGACTTAGTTGGTACATTTATGAGAAAATGCCCCCTTTCTAAACCATGCTGCCTTATAAACTTATAAACTTACTTTTTGCAGTCCTAAAATATGAAACAAGAATTTTGTTCATCAGATGACATTCTTAAATCACTAAAGTATGATTTTATAAATAGGTTAACAAAAAAAAAAACCTCAAAGTGTTTCCTAAGTTGTGTAGTTGTTTTTACAAAGAGGAAATTGCTAGATTTCTCAATATTAAGAATCTCCCTTTTTAATAATCATATGGTTTTATGATTTTTATCTTCTTGCTGAAAGATGGAAAAGAAGTTAGACTTGTGCCTTGACGGATTTGCTTCCATTCCCCCGTCAGCCAGCCATATTTTATAAAGACAGAAGGTTGTTCCAGTCTGCCGATTTGTTGCTGTCTCTTTGCTGCTTTGAATTTGGGGATTTTTGCCCCTTTTCTGCCTGTGGGAGTTTTGGCTGTACAGATCTTGCTGGCCTGACTACTCGTGCGTTGTGTGCAGAGGCTCCAGTTATGTTGGAAAGCAGATACGGCTGATAGAGGCAAGGATGGCTCCTGGTCCAGCTTGATTCTACCCACTGAAGGGGGAGTTCAGTGCCCTCAGTGGACTTTTGTTTCCGTCGTCTTTGCCCAGCAGACTACAGTTACTTTCAGAGCACAGATAAGGAGACTGATAAAGGGACCCCCGACATTTTCTCCTATCTCTAGCAGCTCCTTCAGAAGCTGGAACTCTAGTGGGGGAAGATCCTCACAACATTGCTCAAAGTCACTTACTCTTGCAAGGCCGCAGCCTCCCTCACCCCACTCAGCTCTTCTTAGCTTAAAACCAAAGCTGGATAGTGTCCCAATTATCTCATTCCCCATCAGAACAACAGGCTTTATTTGATTAACTGAGTCTGATTTTGCACTTTAAAGAATATTGTAAGAGGAAACTCAAATTCACAGCTTTACAATGGTCTCCCCCAATTCAAAAGCGTTATTAATCTCCGAACTTTGGCTCTAGTGGCGCTCTTTTCCCTAGAGAAGGGGCCTTCTCTCTTACCGCTTTTACGCTTTTACCGACATACTTTCCCCTTCAGGGAATGTAAATGATTCCTGCAGTCCACATCCTTTTCTTGCCCTCAGTGAGGGGAGTGCACCTGCCCCCCTCCTCTGCCCAGGCCAGGAATGCCCAGTAGCTCTGGGAGCCTGGACCACAACCATGACCATGGGTCCTACAGCCAGTCCTCCTGGGCCAGGTGAAATTTAAAGACCTCCAGCCAGGCCAAACCAAAGCTGTTTTATTTCTTAGCTGTTTTCTCTCGCTTGTTGGTTGTGCTGTTTCAAGGAATCATGATTAGGCTTGTGATAAATATGAGTCCATGGTGGTTGATGCACCAGATTAAAATAAATGTACATAGGAAAAATTCTGTGCCACAGGAATTTTTTAAATTTACCTTGCCCCTTATTTTTCCTTAATATTTTGTAATAGTATTCATTATAAAAGTTACCATTTATAATCTTTTGCTGTTACCTTCTTGGTCAAAGAAAATGAGGTATTCTAGAGCCACAGGGTATCTCAGTGATTTTCCTAATGACTAGCCAATTTTCCTCTCCATTTCCTCCAAATTATAAAAGATGTAAAGTATTCTGTGTGGATATGGATACTTTAACCAATTATATAAACTGTTTTTCCTTATAAATCATACTCTTCTTGTTCACGTAAACAGTAGAATATAAATACATGACATTTGTTAGAAGGGCACAAGTAAGTTTAAGACAAAGAAAGTAAAGAAAGGAAGTGTCCCTGTGACATACGTAATGAGAAAATGTATGCCTCACATGAGCTGGGACATTTATTAATGAGCTTTATTAAACTACAAACACTGTTTTCTTTGCTCTGCCCTGTATAAAGATGATATGTGAATTAAAATGTTATTCAAATACATGAGCCAGCAGCACATAATAATAAATCACGTATGTTTCTACTATACATGCATGTACGCTGTGTGTTATCCAAGGTTTTATACAAAGGAAAGGAAACTACAGTCTTCAAACGGTCAGAAGAAATAGTGTACTAAAAATTGATGACCTTCAGAGGTTTATTTCAATTCTCTGTACAACCTTACTCAGAAATATTACATGTGTGACCTTAAGCATATCACTTAACCTCTTGTAATTCAGTTTGTAAAATGCAAATGCATAATGAGAGGATTGTATTAAGTTTGTATAAGCTGGCTCTAAAACTCCATCCTCCTAATAGATCGTTATGTTGTAACTTCAATTAAAAGGTCTTGGCAGAGACTCTTTAAATGGCTGCTTTACTGGACTCTTCCATAGGGAATATGGATTGAAAGTTTGCATTTGGTATTTATATCTTAAATTATGTACAAGTTTATTTTTTTGTAATTCCATTTTGAGGAGGTTTGAGGATTTGAATATTCTCTTAGAAACTATTCTGTCTTTTGACATACATGTCCTATGATATATATCTTTTGACCATAGAGACCATATTATCTGCTGACTATAACATATTGAACACATTTGACTTAATGGAGATTTTGCCTTCCCTAGTGAGATACTTGGTATGATTCATTTGCAAAGACATATATGTAATAGATTTTGCTCATAATTGAGATGGTGAATTAATTTTGCTCCTTGTATTTGGTCTGATGTCTAAGGATAGTAATGGAAGGAAACAACAAACTCTTATTTCACATTTTAGAAAATAGATTACGCACAAGTGTTTAGTGAATGGTGAAGTTCAAGAGTAAATCTGTTGGAGAGAAAAGGCTTATCTATTTGAGATACTGCTGTGTTAATGAATGTTCACGGTAATTAAAAACCCCGTTCTTTATATCAGCGCCTTTTGGTAAGAAAGCAAAGAGTCTTAACCTAGAATACCTACATCACTTAATGTGTAGAAGGAATTAGATCTAAAAAGAGCATAAAGTTTAAATAAATTACATTGAGTCCTGATTTTCTTTCTTCCTATGGTTGGCGAAAAGATGTGCTGTTCCTTGCTCTGTATCCTTTTGATTTAATTTTCCTCTTTTGTGTGTCTGCATTATCCAGTAGCTAGTTTGTCACTTCAACTGTCTGACTTGGAATCTTAGCCTCTGCCTTCTTGCCTCCCAGGCTTCTCAGGCTTTGAGCCATGTGCTCCTGCTCTGTGCACAGATGCTCAGAGCGACTCTTCAGTCTGTAATAAGTGCTGCATGGAAAATGGTAGAAATTAAATCCTTTACTCTGACCTTCAGTATATGTCGAAAAGTATGTGGATTTACTAGATGTTAATCCTGTTTATTTCTTTTTTGCTTGTTTTTAGCTTTTGGCTTTGATATCAGTTTTTCTATATATACATTTTAGACTGCCAAATAGGTTTATAAGTTTTGTATCCCAAGTAGAAGAGTTCTTTTTCCTTCATTCCCCTCTTCTTAAAGGCAACTAACTACTCATACCTCTTTTAGTTGATTGTTTTATGTTTCCCTGCCATGTCTCTGACATGCTTATATTACTCTATCTTGGTTATTCCATCTTAAACATTATCTGTTGACTTCCTTCTTTGGAACGTGAGACCTGAGTTCCCTTTCCAGGCCCCACCCGCCTACCTGGCCACAGTGGGCTCCCTTCTCCTTTCCCTGCTATCCTATATCTTCATGGTGGCTAGAAAGGAGGCAGCATGTGGTGATCAGTCTGTGAAAATGCTGCACATGGTTGAACTTCACAGCTTCCTTTTTCCTTAGAGATAATTATTATATTATTTTTAAATTTGCTGAGTTTTCTATTATCACTGATAAGCTCCATGCTCTTTGCCAGCAACTGAATGTCCTCCCAGTATATTCAGACATGTCAGAACTTATGTCAGCTTCATGTTCTGGAAGAAATCACTTCCAGTTCCTTCTGACCTGCATGGTGCCCAGTATGATGCTGGGATCTCCGTTCACCTTCTTCCGGGGAATTCCTTTACTGCTCTGCTGTTTCCTGCGATGTCATGTCTCCCATGTTCTCCTTTCCTGGTTCCCGCTTTCCTTTGGGTAGAGTCTCTTGTCTGGTACTTTCCAGAGTAAAGGTGCATAAGAGGCTTTTTTGAGATCTAGACATTGGAGTCTTTTCCTACCCTTACATTAAATTTATAGTTTAGTGAGGATTCTAGATTAGAAGTCATTCACCTCAGAATTGAGAAGGCCTTGTCTCTTCTCTTTAACTTCTCATGTTACTGTGGAAAAATCTGAAGCCATTGTGATTTCTGGTTTCTCTCCCCTGGGAGTTTTAAGAATTTTTTTCTGTCTCCAGCATTCTGCATTTTCCAGATGAAGTTTCTCAATGGGGTCTATTTAATCCATTGTGCTGGGCTCTCTTGAGGGTTCCTCCTCCTCCTCCTCTTCTTCTTCCTTTTCTTTTAAAGATTTATTTATCTATTTTAGAGAGAGAGAGAGTGGGAGGGTCAGAGGAAGAGGGAGAGGGAGAGAGAATTTCAAACATTCTTTGCGCTGAGTGTGGAGCCCGATCACAACCTGAGCCAAAGCCAAGAATCAAAAGCTGAACTGACTACACACAGGTAGGTGCCCCTCGTGAGGGTCCTTTCCATCTGCACTCCTCTTTCACTTAACTGACATCCCCTCTACTTTGTGTGTTCTATATGTTTTGGAACTCTTACTAAGTTTTCTTCTTCTTACATAATTTCTCATTTCTTCTTCTTTTTTTTTTTTTCTCTTTATTTTGGTTTCTGTTTTCTGGTTAGGGGCTTTTCTTATGTATCTGCTAACCTTGATTGTCTTCTGCATTTGAAACTGGGAGATTTGAAGTAGATTGAAAGCCTTGGGCATCAGAATGGAGCCTGTCAGCTGTAGGCTGTAGTGTAAGGGCATTTGGCTGCCCTTTGTGGCCTGCCTTCTTGAGCTTGTCAGATTCCCGAGAGAAGAATCTTCTGATCTCCTGCCTGGAGGTGAAAACCCAGCTGCCAAGTGTTTTGCCACAAAGTAGGAGAAAGAGAGCAGGGGTCTTAGAAATCAATAGGCACATTTCACTTAATCCTTCCTGTTTCCAGTGTAATACCCTCACCCGAAAATATGCCTCATCTTTGCCAGTTTAGAACCCTTTTAGTTCATCTTCTCCAGAGACTAAATCTCAAGTTTCTTGCAAGGGGTGGGGAGGAAGAGTGGCTTGGCTGTGCAGAGATTGGTGGGTCGTGGACAAAATCTGGTCATCAAACTGCTTCTCAGAGATTTTTCAAACAATCCTCCTTTGTTCTCACTTCCAGGGGTACCTGATGCTAAATTTCCTCAGTCATTGGCAATTCATTGTATGGACAGGGTTGGTATTCTACCTTCTCAGGCCTCCTAATGCATTTGCTGTTCATCCATCTGTTTTTTAGTTTCCAGATTTATGTGAGTGAGTGAATGAGTGTGTGTGTCTGTCTTGGTGTTTAATCCCATTTCCATCATTTCAGTGAGATTTCCTGAGGAAATAAAAGACAAATTTATGTGCACAACTGTTTCCCTAGAATTCTTACTTCTTTTTTCTCTCTCATTGCTGCAGAGAGTAGATGAGTAATATATTTCAATGAGATCATTTTGGTTTTCCTCAAAACATTAATGCCTGCAGGTTCAATAAGGGTGTGTATGGAGAGCAGTTTTCTTATTAGTGGTGAAGATTAAGTTTATAGGCAAATTAGTATGCTCATAATTAACGATAATGATTATACTCCAAACATATTCATTATCCTAAATAATTTTCTGCCTTTCCCCCCACCTTTTTCATGGTCACATTAGCATGATCTTTATCAAGTATTCCTGGTTCTGGGCATTTAATATCTGACTCATTGACCAAATAGGGACCTGCCTGGTTAGAGGCAGCAGCCTAAGTGAGGTTTTTAAGATGGAATCACACAGTCCCTGGTGGTGGGGCTGGAAGGGTCCCCCACTCTGTAGGCTCCTCCAGTGTCACATTGCCAAGTATAGGCTAATCAGGAATAGTGAAGTTGCATCTGTGTACGCTATACTATATTTTATGTAAAATTATATCATTTCGAGCTTAATTTTACTATGATATTATAAAACTGGATCATTGAAAATCACTGGTAGAAGGAAAAATTACTAATGTGAATTATATCTAGTATTTATAAATCATATGAGAAACTTCTAGTTCTTAGGCTGGAATTTATGAACCCTTTGAAATTGTAATTAAACTTCATGTGTATATCCATGTGAGAATCTTATCACAAAAGATTTCACCTGAATGTACTCAAGGCTTTAGAGTTACAGCACCCAGTAAATGAGAAATACAGAGCAGAGAAGACAAGTTCAAATCATCACAAGGAAACAAGCAGACAAACCCAGGATGTGGGGCATTCTGTAGGATGACTGATCTGGTTTATTCAACAACTCAACAACATGAGGGGAATGAAATGAAAAATCCTGGTGGATGGGTTGGGAGGTGTGAAAATGGCAAGTACTCTAGATTTAGGAGATACACAGATAGGGTGTGAGGGCTTTATTGGGTGCTGATTCCAATAAACCAACCATGAGGAGACATTTCTGAGACAAAAGAGAAAAATCTGAATTTGGGCTGGTTATTAGGTTGATACCAATAAATTATTAAAGATGTTAAGCATGATAATGTCTTTATGGTCATGTATACTGGAATATGACATTATATAATATCTAGTATTTACTTGAAATAGTTCAGCCCAAAATTTTTAAGAAGACAGAGAATGTTATTCTGTTTCCTTCACTCTTGTACATATTTGAAATTTTTGATAATGAAAAAAATTTTAACTTATATCAAATATATAAAAGAAACATACCAAATATTAGTATTTTCAAAATTACAAGTGATTGTTAAAAATGTACATAAGTCAACAAAATTAAGAAATAATATTTTTTTGAAAAGCATGTAATATGACAGATAAATGTAACTGTGCAGGATGGAAAGAACCACATCCCCTGAGGTACAGGGGTATATTGGGTGGAAATTGAGTCAGGGGATGTGTCTCAAGATGAAGATAGGAGGAGTTTGATGGCAGTTTCCTATTCAGCAGTTTTCTGAGGGCCTATTTAAATAAGTTACATATATGTACGTACATTCTCTGGTGAATTTGAGTAAGTGCACAGTTTTTCCTTTACATGATGAGCCTTTGAGAATGATTGTTGCTCCTTTCCATGTTATAAGTTTCTTCTGCAGTCCTTTTCACACAGAGCATTCTCAATCTCAAATCTTAATGATTTATCAAGTTCCAGTGAATTTCATGGAATAGTTGAAACCTAGCAATACCTTTTAAATAGACCACATCTTTTTTCAAAACGGTTTTGCTCCAGATTAAGTTTTTCTTCAAGGCAGTTTGATATATATTCTTTGCAGTGCTATGAAGGAAGATCCTCCAAGGATGTCCTGAAAAGAGTTGCTGCAAATGCGTTGATGTCACTTCTGGCTGTCAGTAGAAGAGCTCAGAAACATGCTTTGAAAGGTGAGCCACATGACTCATCAACTTTTATGGCATACTGTCAATTCATATATTTACTGCTTGCTTATTTTAATTTCCTTTGGATTCAAAATGTAAAGAATTTATAATCTCAGAGACTAAAAAAATCTCAGTGACTAAAAAACACAGTAAACATGTATTACTTTTAAAATAAAAAGACTGTATATGTAGATTATTTTTTGAGTAATGATTCTTAATCTAGAGAATATATAAATATTAGGGAAGCTTTTTTTTTTTTTTAAGTTTTTACTTATTTGAGAGACAGAGAGAGAGTATGAGTGAGGGGAGGAGCAGAGAGAGAGGGACAAGCAGACTCCACACTGAGCATGGAGTCTGATGCAGGACTGGATCCCACGACCCTGAGATCGTGACCTGAGCCAAAATCAAGAGTCAGATCCTTAACCGACGGAGCCACACCCAGGTGCCCCAACTGGGGAAGCTTTAAGAAGTCACACATCACTCAGTTTCATAATAATTAAATATTAGTAACCACAAGGACATATTGCATACTTGAAAAAAAAACATAGTTTTCATCATAATAACAACAGTGTTAGATGATCCTGTATTTTCACATAAATTTCCCTTCTAGAGTGTTGTGATTTTTCATCTGTAATCAGGCAACATAGGTCTTAGAGTTAAAGAGAATAATAGCAACTTCAAGTCTAGTAATTTCAGTTGTGGTTTGCTATTAAAGTGAATTGTGCATGTCTCAAAACATAAAGTAGATTTTGGGAGTACTAAATTGCAAACATTAAAATTGTTAAACATTTTAGTTCTCTTTCTTTTTCTCTGATTTGTTAATTTCTCACAGAAAATACCAAAATGAAGTTGGTCAGAAATATAAAGCATTATTTTTTGGAGACTTTGTTATATGTGATTTCAACTTATTTGGGAATGGACTATCCTTTTGATTGTTTCGGATTTTGTCTTTCAGCTGATCTAATAGAGAGCTGCATGGAGCAGATGAAGCACATTCACGCGCAGCTGAACCTGGATTCTCTCCGGCCTGGGAAGGCAGCCCTAAAGAAGCAGGTAACTCTGAGTTCCAGACATTTGAATGGGTGAAGGAACGTCACAGGCACCCATCTCTCCAGTGTCCTGTGCTTATAAATGACATCAGTATTTGGTAGAAATGGGTATCAGACTTAGAAGAGGTATAGTTAAATTAAAGGGATTTCTATATTAGCAGCTCTGGTCTTGGGTGTGTGTGTGTGTGTGTGTGTGTGTGTGTGTGTGTGACTTAATTTTCACTTAAAGATCTTAAAATGAGATTTATGTATTACATGTTTTTGTTATTATAAGCATTTTGGGGTGTGTATGATATTTTACCAGATAAACTGTTTATATAGTACAAAAGAAAGTATCTTTCTCAAAGCAAGTATGGATTCACTAGGAATGAGATATAACTTACTAAGTTTCTCTATATACCAGGCACTGTTCTCAGCATGTCATACTTGTTATCTCATGAACACACTAAGGCCAACACACTCATACAACTAGGAACTGATAAAGCCAGTAGTTGCTCTGTATCTGGGTGGTTGTAGAGCTGGTATTCCTAATCTCTGTTTATTCCTTCCGTGACTTTTGAATGTCTCTTTCTAGTATTGAATTTACTGGACTCATGTTCAAAATGCATGCTCATGTAATCTCAAGATAACACAGTTTTTCTATAATAGTGATGGTAATAATAATTGTTAAAAAAAATCTGCCATACAGGTGTATTGCAAAGATGAATGCATATGTATTTAAAATTTATAAGTATACATATATACGTATATAGCTAAGGCCATTATAGCAGCGACCTGTATAATAACTACTTTCTGTTGCATTTGATAAGAAACCAAGAAAAAAATCTTACTTAATAATTTTATTGATGCAGGGGGTTACATGTTTGTCAGTTTCTTTTCTTGCCTCTTTCCCTTTTTCTTCTCTAGGCAAAGATTCTTTACTTCATCATTGAGAAAGTCAGCCAACACCTGATATGATTGAAAACCAGTCAGTACCTGCTTCACTTTATTGAGATGAAACATGGAGCCTATTATATATCTCAGTTCCTCCATGCTTGATAGAACAGAAATAGCTTTTTTGTGGCGGATGCGCTTCTTGAGATATGGTCATCTTTCAGAGATCATTAGCTTGTCAGTCCTCTCAAAGTTATGGTGGTCAGGTGCAAAGAGAGCATACCTGCATTGTAATGTGACCCAAAGGAGAAGGAATTACTCTATATAAAAAGTGGAATATGCCATTGTGTTCACATTTTTAAACTGCTTTTCGTTTAAACAGGAGGACGGTTTTATTAAAGAGTTAAGCATTGCTATGCAGCTTCTAAGAAACTGTCTTTATCAAAATGAAGAGTGTAAAGTAAGTAGAACGATGTTTCAAAATTTTGATAGTAATGCTGGCATTAAATAGTTTAATTTTTATATGAGATAATATAGGAGGAAACATGGAAAACTCTTTAGATTTTTTTAGATGTATATTGATTCGTCCTTAAAGTCAGTGTTAATTTATAGAAATGGATGCACCTTGTTATTCTTCAATATTGATGGCATTTCTTGTTTATGTCAGCATTTTAACTTTGTCCCTGAAACTTCAGGCAGCTAAAGCAAACTTGAGCTTCTTTCTCTATGGTTATGCATTTCAGTTGTATTTTACTAAGATGAACTGAATGGTTATGTTCTTTCAAAGCCAGTTGTCAGGCATCTGTCCAGGAAATAAGTGACGGTATTTGTATCCGTAAGGAAAGAAGAGGAGTGTGTCTCCTGTTGGGGTAGAAAGTGCTTACTGCTGTCACTGGGTCTGGCCCTGTTCACCTTGGGAGGCTTTTCACCTCTAGCTCTGCCGGCTCCCTGTGTTCCTTGACTCAGCCCTTCTGCCTGGGAATCACTGAGGTGTTTGCTGTGTCTGTGAGCATTGAGGCTGTCATTCATGTATTCATTCATTCATTCATGTATTCATTCATTCATTTATTCGTTCATTCATTGTTAATTTTTTAAAGGATTTTTTTATTTACTCCAGAGAGAGAGAGGTAGAGAGCACGTGCACAAGTGTGCATGTGCGCAGAGGGAGAGGCAAAGGGAAAGAATCTCAAGCAGACTTCTTGCTGTGCAGGGCGCCCCACGTGGAGCTCTGTCCCAGGACCCTGAGATCATGACCTGAGCCAAAACCAAGAGCTGGCTGCTCAACCGACTGAGCCAGCCACCCAGGCGCCCTATTGATGCTGTCATTTAAAATACTGTGTTAGTAACTGTTACACAGGATATAGTGTCTTGAACTCTTTGATTTGCTTTGTCATAGTGATACAACACTTTTGAAGCACTAGCTTTCACACAGAAATACGGTGGAAAATGAAAAAGGGAAAGATAAATTATAGGAGCTTCCTTTTTAAAGAAGTTCTTACCTTTTTTTGCTTTTACTTGGGATGAAACTGAAAAAAACATATCTGGAAAATAAATGTCTTGAACATATTCCTTAGGCTGTGTTAATTTGTTAGAGACACGTTACTAGCAATTTACATTTCAAAACAATTTGATGGGAATTAAATGTTTATACATTTCACTGAAATTCCCAATGTATGAACTGTTTACTCAAAATGGAGGTGTCATTTACAAAATTTGTGATCCCTTATGCTACATAATGTGCTTGTGACTGGATGCAGTTGATACTAATCCATTACACCTTACACTGGGAACGCCCTGGAACACTTTCCAGGTAGGATCTGCTTATACAGATTAATGAGATGCTAGCTGGGTACTGGTTATAGATATAGTGTTCACATTTGTATCACATTAGCCATCTATGAAAGTCCAGTCTCTCAATAAGTCACAACATTTCTATATTTCTAAGTTGTTTAATAAGGAAAAAATTTGAAGAGTATTTAGATTACTCTTGAGTATAAATGCAGTCCTATGGGGCAAAGATTCTTAATTTATTTTCCTGTTCCAACTTACCTGTGGAGTATAAGATGCTCCCAGTACTAATTGTTAGGTACTCTTGTGGTAACTCAGCAAGTCACCCATGCCTACCTCACTCCAGTGTCTGTACATGTGGGGCATTAAAGAGTTTCCACACTGGGAAGATCGTGGTGGCTGTAAGGTAAATGAACAGTGGGCAAGGTTAGAGGTAGGGGACTGTAGTAGGCAGGAGATGATGAGACCCCAGCTGGGGCAGGTGGAGAAGGGAAGGAGGGTGGGGAGATACTGAGGAGAAAAGAGCACTGTAGAATGATTTCTAGGCTCTACCTTAATGCAAGTGCACATAATAGAGCAGAGCGTGGGCGTGAGAGAATGTAATGTTCGGGTTTACACATGTTAGTGTAAAGTGTCTTTGGGACATCCAGGGGGAAAATGGCTGGTAATCAGTAGTTTACAAGGGTCTGGGGCTCTGAGTGGTGATATAGGTTGGGGGTATTAGGAATTATCATTGTAAACTGTTGAAATTTCCGAAGAGACTATATATGAAAATATCTGTGGAAACTATAACTATTTAAGAGAAGGCAGAAAACAACTGGGAAGGGAGTGCTAGAGAGAGTTTGGAGATGTTCCAGGGTAAGGCTGCATGGAAAGGAAGAGAAAGACGGACCTTCAGTGGATGCACAGTGCCGAGGGTGGTCTTGCCGGCACCATCAAGACAGAAAATAAAGTGAAGTAAGCTGAAGATTCAGTAAGAGATGGGAAGTGACAGCAGTAAGAGCAGCTTCTTTCTAGAAGCTTGGTCGTGAAAAGCAGCACTAATAATTTAGGACATAGCATTGCAAGAAGCTAGTCTGTATGTTTGTTTCTCCTGACATGTAAACTGCTTGAATATAAGCAGAAATGAGCAAACTGGGGACTCATTGTTCAAGAGACAGGAAGAAAAAAACTAATTGGTGGGTAAAGATCCCTGAGGAGGTGGGGGGCTCTGTGTTTCAGAACACAGATGGACTTTCTGACCTTCAACAAAAGAAGAACACCTATTCCTCGCTTACGGGCAGGAAGGATGAGTGAATGGAAACACAGATAAACTAGGTGAACAGAATGGCCAAGTAAAGACAGAGCTTATATCTAATTGTTTCTTTTTTTCTCTGTACTCATAAGGCTCTGTTACAAGCTTATGGACAGTATGTGGGGGAGGGAATAACATTGGGAAAGACTTCAAAACTTATGGAAAGGGTTGAACACTGGGAATGACTTCCCACTCTCTTCTGCCATTGATGCTGCATAAAATTGGATAGGGTGTGTGTATTTATATAACTACCCACTGTGTGCACAGGCGTCTATAAATTGCCTAGTAATTCCTGTTCACTTAAACAATTGCTGCATTTATTGCAGTTAGATTTTATACATAATATTGTCTTGGGGGTAACTGATCTTTGTAATAAAGACTATGGATTACTTAAGAATTTATTGATTTAACATATTATTTTAACTGCATTTTATTTAGTTAAATCAAATTATTTACAAACAGTAATCTATTTCTGATCTATCCAGATTTACCAGACATATATACACATATATACATAGGAGAGAGAGGTAGAGGGGAAAGCTTAGAACTGATCAGAATGTTTACTTAAGGGGGGCGCCTAGGTGGCACAGCGGTTAAGCGTCTGCCTTCGGCTCAGGGCATGATCCCGGCGTTATGGGATCGAGCCCCACATCAGGCTTCTCCGCAATGAGACTGCTTCTTCCTCTCCCACTCCCCCTGCTTGTGTTCCCTTTCTCACTGGCTGTCTCTATCTCTTAAATAAATAAATAAAATCTTAAAAAAAAAAAAAAGTATGTTTACTTAAGGGGCACCTGAGTGGCTCAGTTGTTAAGCGTCTGCCTTCGGCTCAGGGGGTGACCCTAGGGTCCTGGGATCGAGCCCTGCATCGGGCTCCCTGCTCTGCCGGGAGCCTGCTTCTTCCTCTCCCACTCCCCCTGCTTGTGTTCCCTCTCTGCCTGGCTGTCTCTCTCTCTGTCAAATAAATAAATAAAATCTTAAAAAAAAAAAAAGAATGTTTACTTAACCAGAAAATCCCATTTCTTAACCATATCAGAGTATTTATGAGTTTACTCAGTGTAGTGAGATATCACCGTCTTTCCGCATTTACATGTTTAGAAGCTGTTTTTTAAACGTTTCTTACCTAAGTTATGTATTGTGGCCACATCAGTGTTGAAGGGACTTCCTGAGACTGGTTGGGCTCCTGGTCAGGGCAGTCCTGAGCAAGGTGCTAAATCCGTCTGCAGGATTCCTATGCCAGCTTGCACTAATCAGAACAAAGATAAATTCAGTTTTTATCTCATGTTGGTAACAGATTTTTTTGATTTTAATTTTATATTTTCATATATTCAGACTAATACGGTCCGTATTTCCTTTTCACAACAGGAAGCAGCCCTTGAAGCTCATCTTGTTCCTGTCTTACACTCTCTCTGGCCTTGGCTTTTGATGGATGATTCGTTGATGCAAATTGCCCTGCAGCTACTTTGTGTCTATACTGCAAATTTTCCAAATGGTAAATAGATCCGAATACTGTCTTTCAGTAATATACTAAAATACTAATTTTATATAATGTTGTTCAAGTGGACTGGAAAAACAAATACATATTTTGAAGTGTTTCTCCTACTTACAGGGCGTATGTTGGTTAAAGGGAAGCTTTCTCATAGGTATTGTAAGATACTTCAGTGTATGTTAAGATAAGAAGAGTCATTAGACAGCTCAGGGAATAGAGAGGGAGAAACTCACCTGGTTATATGGCAGTGGGAAATTGAATTTAATAGGAAAATTGAGAGAGTGAAAATTATGATGTAAGACCTTAAGAACCAAATAAAAGTTAAAACTTATAGATTCTAGAGTAGGAGCTGGTGTGATGAAAGGTAGCTCTGGATAGTTGGCCTTGTGATAACTGATGTCATTGGGATACCTCTTTTCATTCCTTTAACAGGTATTTTAATGAGAAGCCACTAAGTGCCATACATTGTTAGAGGCTGACAGCTAAGAGTGAGCAAAGGCGAGGGTGGAGGTGATTTGAGAAGAGAGGAGAAGGTGTGAAGTAGCTGTTTGAGCTGAGGGAAAGCAAACCCACTCTGAAGGTGAAGTAGGATTGCTGGCAGTATTCATTTCCCCTTGAAAACTCGGTCATATATGTAAGGTCTGGTCAGCAAGTGAGCATGCTGTCTTCCAGCCACCATTCAGCAGCTCAGCAACTGGGTTCTGCGAATGTCAAAAGATATTCAGAGAAGGGAGTGGAACTCAAAACAATTCGGAGTCCATCTCGTCATTACCTTGTGCTTAGGGTAGCTTATTCCTTGATGGTCAGACATGGGCCTCCACCCCAGCTCTGGGCTGTCCGTTCCTGGAGCGCACGCAGCTTGTCTCTCACCAGCAGAGACCGGTGACGCAAACAGACCTTCAAGTTCTTAAAACCTAAACTTCCACTGTGGTGTATGGAGTGCACCATGGCACAGAATTTCCTTGTTTTCATTCTGTCACTGACTTTCTCGCTCTTACCTCTGCTTGGACAGTCTCCTGTGGCTGCAACCTGCAGCTCAGCACCCCTCACAGCACAGCCAGTGCAGTAGACCATCTGCCCGGTGCTGCATCTGTGCCTTGTCCTTCTTTAGCCTCCTTCACGCCTTCGTTGAGGGTTTAGGGAAGTAAGCAGGGAGAAAAATCAGTTACTAAACATTGAGCAAAAGAAACATATTTTAAGTCTTTTGAAGCTATAATCTATGTTACTTTTATACTTAAAATTGATGTAGATATGAGATTGTGGGTAGGTTACTAAATCGAGAAAGAAACTTTATTTCTCTGTCTGGTTTGTTTTCAAGCATCATTTAGTGGATTTAATAGAAACCTTGCTATTTGGATACTGCTATATAGTGTGAATACACGAAAGATCACTGTATTTATTTGTGTTTACTTGCCTTTTATGACTTTTTTTGCAGAATGTATTTGATTCTGATCTAGTTATACGTAAGCTGGCCTCCTTGCATGGACTTTCACAAGTTAATTTACTTTAGATTTATGTTACAATACAGTAAAATGAATTTCTAACTCTTTTATGATTATTTTATGCCCGAGATAAATCCATATGGTTGTTTGATTTGCTGAGAAAACACTGGACTCTGGAAAACCAGCTGATGCCACTGCTGGCTCTTGCTGCTTATGGACTGTGTCACTCTGAGCAAGTCAGTGGCTTCTCTGAGGCTATGCCCTTAGATAGCATACATGGCTGGTACCATTTGTATGTGCCCACGCCCCAGGATTATTGTGTCCCTCTTTTTTTTTTTTCCTTCTGTAAAATGAAAGCATTAGACCAAGTTACCTCCCATTTCTAAAATTCTGTTCTTCTACACAAGTCTTTATTTAGATGTCTTTTTAAAGAACTATTTAAAAACTTCTTATGTATATTTTATTCTTTAGAAAAAAATAAACTTAGTGTTTTAAAATGCCCTATTGAGATCATTAGACCCTCAGTGAGGACGACAAATCCATTAGGTTGAATGTAGCCATCAACACTAGCCTTTAGTGACGATTTGCAATTCATAGGTTAGTGGATAACTCATTGATGGACAGATATTCCTTTACTTAGGGTTTTTTAACTAAATAGAGAAACTAAGAAGACATTGTGATAGGCTGTTTTTTGTTTTTTTTTTTTTCTTAAAGGTTGCAGTTCTCTTTGTTGGTCAAGTTACGGACTCCATCCGGTTCAAGCTGCGTACAGAGGAGCCCCAGGCACATCTCTGATGGGGTGTATCCTGAAGTTGGCTTCCCAGATGCCTCTTGAGAACACTGCAGTTCAGCAGATGGTTTTTATGTTTCTTTCAAACCTGGCCTTATCTCACGACTGTAAAGGAGTAATTCAGAAAGTAAGTACTTAATCTCTCTCCTTCATATATTTTTTTAAAGATTTATTTATTTATTTTAGAGAGAGAGTTTGCGTGAGAATGGGGAGAAGGGCAGAAAAAGAGGAAGAGAATCTCAAGCAGACTCCCCACAGAACGTGGAGCCTGACGCAGAGCTTGATCTCACGACCCTGAGATCACACACCTGAGCTAAAACCAAGAGTTGGACTCAGCCAACTGAGCCACCCAGACAGGCATCCCCTTCATATCTTGAAAAAGATAGTAAAATAATCCTTCTAATTGAGAACATGTATGAAAAATCTAGAACTCAATTTCTAGGATTAAATTATTACGATTTCAAGACATTGGATTTTAAAAGATTGTTAAAGGATTAAGAAGGTTCACTTTGTTTAAAGCCAGTTGATGACACATAAGAAGTGACAAGCTAGAGTATGATCATGCCATTTCCTTTTCGTTTATCTTCTTAGCTTCTGGATTATATCTTATCTTTCTTAAAAATGAGGGGTTTAGAAAGACAGCTGTCTTACATTTATTTGAGATCATAAAAGTAATGTATTGGTCTTTCTGTAGACCAAATTGAGCAATAACAATTTCTGTTCAATTTACATTGTCAAAATGGTGTGTGAAGTCACAGCCACTTCTCCCCACTTAGACGTAACTTCTTTATGACATAATAGGTGATGTTATCAGTCCTCTGGGACTCCAGTGCCAAAACTTGACTTCTTATCACTCATTTTAACCGAGGGTACTTTTCAAGGGATTGAACGAGTTAAATGAATTCTAATACACATGTTCAGTGAGATTATATTTAGATGTGTATGAACAGAATCCCTAATTTGGAAGATCCTTTCGGATGTGAATATGATCACATTATCTATTATTTACTAGTACGTAGTACTTTGAGTGTTTCTGTTTCTTCTACATGGAGGTCAAGACAAATTACGAAAGTTGACAGCATTCCTCAGAATTTAGTCTCCTCTTTTTCTACTGTGTCAGCTCCCCATACCCCACCCACCCCAAAAAAACCCACTTTGACTGCAGTCTCCAAATAAATAGCAGTTATGACTAAGGAACAATCTTTTCAGTGTTGTGTTGGAGCTTCCTCAGGCTGGCTCATGAGTGTCATTGCTGATTTTCAGGAATTTTGTGACCTAATTGACATCACAGTGCTATCTTGAAATCAGCCAACTGAGTAAGTTGGCAAAAGGTACAAATCAGGGGCCCACTACTCCCACCAGAAGCAGCTGATTATTTCCTGGCATAAGGCTGGATATACGTGTGAAGTCATGCTGAGCTGGCTGTGTGTGGTGCTGTTTGCACGTGTGTGGGAGCACAGACCGGGGATAGGGTTTCCTGCCACCTCCCTGTAGAGCACATGGGTAAAGCCGAATAGGAACTAACTCCCAAATGACTGCTAATCTTGGGTCTGACGTGTGACTTTGAGCTGGAGACCTTATCTCCTTAAGCTTCATTTGTAAACTTCTCGGGTTAAACAACATGATTTTGAAGGTGTCTTCCACTCTCAGGCCATATTACTGTAGTCAAGCATAGTTTGATACATATTTCATGGGACTCTATTTCAGGTGTGGCTCAATCAAGTTCTTTTTCCTCTTCTCTAATTAGGCAACCCCTGAGCCTTCCCCTGCTGCTTTGTCATAATGAGCCCTGGGCACTACAGTTATACCTCTCCATTACTCATCTATAGGCATTAGAAAATGTAGCCAGCATTGTTGGACAGCTGAGGTTCTAAAATGTCTGGTTTCTCGCCACCATGTCTAGTATAGGAAATTGTCTAAAAGCATCTTTAGCTCTAGCAAAAAGAAGGAATGCCCATAGCGTATTTATAATTTAAGGCACTGCCATATATTTTATCAGTAGCATCTACTCCAAATCTCCAGTATCATGGCAGAATCTAGCTGAACGGCAAAGGCGAGGGATAAATCTAAAAAGCATTAATTTGGACTGAGTGATGAGAAGTAGCTGTGAGTGATGGCAAGTACAGTGCAAAGTAGGCATGTAGTTTTACAGTTTACTTGTTGCTTGGGTTATGTTGCTAATATTTCTGTAGCTCATTTCATTTTTGTTTTTTATTTTTTATTTTTTTAAGTTTTTACTTAAATTCCAATTAATTAACATATACAAGGCAATACTAGTTTCAGGTGTACAGTGTAGTGATTGAGCACTTCTGTATCATTTCATTTTTAGACTCAGAGTCCTTCTATGTAAAAGTGTTAAATTTACCTTATAGATTCAAGCCAACAACTTGATTTAGGTGCAGGAGAACCCAAGAAATAGGCCAGAATAGATTATTAAGCAGGAGAGAGATGAGAGTTATTCTGGACATTTATGGAAGTTAAGTGATCATGTTTCTGTACCCTGATCAAAATATTTAGCTGGTATTTTTGGTATTCATCTCTAAGTTTACTAGAATAGCATGTAGCCATGAGAAATTATCTGTGAAGATAAGTGGTAGTTAGGGTAAAGTGAATATAAGATGTACACATAGAATTTTTTTTTTTATTTTTAAGAACACTTAGATTCAGGTCTCTTCAGTACTACTAGAGTTGTTAACTGGTATCCAAGACTGATTTGGGTTTTGTTTCTTTTTCCTCCCCATAAGATAGCTTTTAATGAGTAGCAAAATTGCCAGAAGGCAGACAGAAAGAGAAAACTCAGGAGGCCTGAAATAATCCCCAAACTGAACTATCCATCCTAAATAATTAAGAGTTGACTATATGTAGTTATTTTATCCATCATCAGGAAAGAATTAGTAAGAATTAAAATTTGAGCACTATTTTGTTCTCCTCAACTTATTCACTTATACCTAGAAACAATATAGATGGAATATTTGGAAGGTAGGTGGTAGGAGGAAGGAGGAATTAAAGTTGTAGAATAGAAGAGCAGAATTCTAGTTAATTGGTCTCCAAGGGACAAGGAAAATAATGAAGAGACTCAGGAAGAAAATAATATTCTCTCTATTTACCCACAGAGCAACTTCTTACAGAACTTTCTATCTCTAACATTGCCAAAAGGAGGAAATAAGCATCTCAGTAATCTGACCATTCTTTGGTTGAAGTTACTCCTGAATATATCATTTGGAGAAGATGGGCAACAAATGATCCTGAGGCTGGATGGCTGTTTAGACTTACTTACAGAGATGAGCAAATACAAGCATAAGACCAGCCCTTATATACCACTTCTTATCTTTCATAATATTTGCTTCAGTCCTGCCAATAAGCCCAAGATCCTGGCTAATGGTGAGTATTCACATTATACCCCCCTCACACATACATGGGCATCTCTTTATACATGTGGTCATTTCTAGGGTATTCCATTCTGATTACAACACAAAATTGTTTTATAAATAATTTGTCAGATATTCATTAAGCACCACTGTGTTTAAGGCACTGTGGGAGCATAGAGGCTGTTGGAATGAATCAGGGGTGATTCCGTCCTCAGAGGTGAACCAGACGTGTCTCCAGCCCTCCAGGGACTGCCAGGAATCTTCTCGGGGTTAGCAGGTCTTGCCTCTGGTGGCCACACTGGATCCAGCAGGAAGGAGGAGCTTGTAGTGGGCGCTGTCTGGCCTCACCCTGACTGCTTCCATCTCTCTTCCCCTCGCTCCTCTAGATCTCTGAGCAGATGCTGCCTCAGTGAAGCCTTTCCACACCCATCACACTGTCAGCATGATGGTCCCCACATCCTTCTTCCTGCTTCGTCTCCTTCCCTGTCATTCACTGTCTCCCCTTCCTGTTTTATTTTTCTCCATAGCATTATCAGCAGTTGAGATACTATATGTTTTCAGCATGTATCCGTTTATTCCTAGTCTGCCCACACTAGAATATTAGCTCTCATGAGGTCAAGAGGCTTTTGTCTGTCTTCTTCACATCTATCTGTAGCATCTGGAATTGTGCCTGTTACTATGAGCACTTCAGTGAGTGTTCAGTGATTGAGAGAGCTCCTGAGCAGGCAGGAGAATTCAGAACCCAAGACCAAATGGTGAAATTAGCCTTACAGAGACTCATTCTCTGAGATGTGGGACAGATGAGGCAAGGATCCAGAAAAATTTTGAAGCAGAAGGAGGGCAATGGAAAGCTCTGTTTCTGCATCCATGTGCTGTTTCTGTGAGGAGAGTGTGAATTTTATAGGGAGGGAGTTTTATAAGGTTACATTGCATTGTTTTTGGAGGAAAAAAAAAAAAGAGGCGGTCTCTAGACCTCCACACACCTGGTGTTGGATGCCAACCCTATGTGCTCACTCCAGCATCACCTGCGGCAGCTTCCCTGGGTCTAGTTTCTTCATCTGTAAAATAACGCTTCCTTTCTTGGTTTTGGTAGAAATCAGTTTATAAACACACGTAAAGTGCCTAGTACCATTTATGGTACATGGTAGATGCTCCAGATAGATGAATTCTGTTTTCTGTTCATGTTTTTTACTTAATCTTTCTTAGTGGTGTTTTTCTGTGACACATGGAGTTTTCTAAGTGAGTGGCAATGATTCTGCATACGTCCTGCTGTGTACACAGTGGTGATTCTCTTTTTCTGATAATTATGGAATTATCGGAAATACAGGGATGATTTTAGAAGCTCGGTCAGCTTTTAACTTAGCGGAATGAACTGTGGATATGAGCTCTTCCACTGATGCTGTGCTGGCTGCCATGCGGGTGTGCCTCAGGCCTCACTTCGTTAAAGTGAGGCTAATGATAGGCCTTACCTCATAGGGCAGTGAGGTATCTGTTCCCAGGCCTGCTATCACCTATTTGTTTTTCATTTTCTCAGAAGTTTTTCTTTGGGACTTCTCACTGCAATTTTATTATTGAGAGAGTTGGAAAAAGGATGGGCTTTAGGGAATTCAAGGAGAAGTCTACATTTTCCCTCTGGATTTATTTTTAGCATTTCTTTGTAATAGCGATGCTTTCTCTTCTTCCTTAACTTAAAGCAGTTGGACAAAATTTTGGTAAGAAGTAGCTTCCTCAGCCCCAGAGACGTGCGATCAGGGGCCTCCGAGACAGGGATAGGAGGCAGCAACTGTGCAGTTTTTGTACAGGCCTTTGAAGACATGTCACGAGTACTGCCTCCCATTTCCAACTGGGGATCCAGAGGGAGGGCTTAGCAGAGTCAGCTAGCTTAAAAATCTACCAGGTAAGACTGCAAAAACTCTGCTCATTAGTGCCCAAACCTCTCGTTTTGATTGTCAGAAATGGAGTGGGTTGTGGGGCTTGACCTTACTGGTGAAAATAGAGCTAGAGTATTCCTTATTTTTGGTAATTTCAGGCAAGGACTCCTCTGAAGACGACAAAATTATGCTAGATAAAATATATCAAAATTCACGTTAAAAAAATCAAAGAACTAAAAAGATAGTGGGAAACTCCCAGGCCAATTTTGATTGAAAGTTTGTGCCTAGAGAGACACAATATATATATATGAAGTATATAGTTTTTGTTTCAAGGACATTTGCCAACTTTGTATGTTTGGTTTTTGTTCAGGCATGCCAAGGAGTCAGGGAACAACGGAGTGTCCAAGATAGGGAGTTTATGGGCCATCTTGTTTGTAGTAAGGTGGAACACCAAAGAATTAACCTCTTAGGAGAAGGATGAATCAAAATTAAATTGGTCCCCCAACCCTTATCCAGGTGATTATAAAGAAAAGAAAAAAACAAGTGTGAGAGTGGGCACCACAGACTGCTCCTCACAGCTCTGTACCCCAGAAATGTAGAGCCTCAGTGGCCTGTGACCTTGGTTTGTGCTGAACCTCGATTGACTGCCTCTGGGTGTTTAGCAGAGGCAATCTGCCACTCTGATGGTTGGAGGACAAGTGCATACTGGGTCTCAGAGAAACCTCCACAGTTTTTCAAAAGTGGTAACCAGGGTGTGGTTAAATGTGACCAAGTACAGCAAGAACCATGGCAACATGAGTGAGAACCAGCAGAGAAAATACACCGACTCGTCTGCCTAGGCTTCTGGTATTGGAATTAGGAAACCCAGATTTAAAGATAAATTTATTTATGCCATATGTAGATAAGTAAGTGACAAGCCTGGAAACGTTTGCAGGAGATAGGAAAGTGAAAAATTGAAAGATTTGAAATAATAATTAAACAAGTCTATAAATGTATATGTACCCAACATGGGAGTACAACATGGGAGACTTTTGCTGAACTCTTGTATCTCTAGCCAGTCTGTGGTTGCAGTTTCATGATTTGACAAATAAAATTGCATCCCAGTCACCTCTTTTCCCAATCAGTGTATTGTCATTAAATCTAATTTGTAATATGCTATTAAAACTATTTCTCATCTTTATGCAAAATATAGTCATAAAAAAATCTCTTTTAGCTTTATCATTAATTCAGCTCTGGTTTCTTGCATTTGTTGATTTTCATGGTGTAAATACTCTTAAATAGCTGATTCAAGCTAGCAATATGACCATCTAAGTTTGTAATTAACTCAATTATATTAAGAGGAAAGGTAATAAGTATTTAAAACTCATCATTTCCTACTTACTAGCTACATTTTACTGTTATCTCTTCTCTTGAAGTTATTTATAGGTGTATGTGGGTGCTCACTTCATACCTATTAAACTCTAAAAAATTTTTTTAATTTTTTAATTTAAATTCAATTAATTAACATATGGTGTATTATTTAGGGGTATAGGTCTATGAGTCATTAGTCTTATATAATATCCAGTGCTTATTACAACACATACCCTCCCCAGTGTCCATCACCCAGTTACCCTATCTCCCCTGCCTCTCCCCTCTGGCGACCCTCAGTTTGTTTTCTATGAATAAGAGTCTCTTATGGTTTGTCTCCCTCTCTGGTTTCGTCATGTTTCATTTTTTTCCTCTTTCCCTATGATCCTCTGCCTTGTTTCTTAAATTCCTCATATCAGATTGATCAGAGTCTTTCTCTGACTGACTTACTTCACGTAGCATAATACCATCTAGTTCCATCCAGGTCGTTTCTAACGGCAGGATTTCGTTTTTGGATGGCTGCATAATATTCCGTTGTATATATATACCACATCTTCTTTATCCATTCATCTGTTGATGGACAACCTATTAGTTAAACTTAAAAATGTTTAATGTGCCTTTTTTGTATGCATGCTATATTTCACAATGAAATGTATTTTTTAAAAATTGATCCAGTGGCATCATCATTGGGGACATGACATTAATTGATCTATATATGTACTTTATTAAAAATGGTTAAGATGGGCGCCTGGGTGACTCAGCAGTTAAGTGTCTGCCTTTGGCCCAGGTCATGATTCCAGGGTCCTGGGATTGAGCCCCGCATCGGGCTTCCCGCTTAGTGTGGAGTCTGCTTCATCCTCTGCCCCTGGCCCTGCTTATGCTCTCTCAATCTTGCTCTGTGCTCTCTCGCTCCCAAATAAATAAATGAAATCTTTAAAAAGAATGCTTAAGAGATAGTAACTAGTCGAGGGAGTTGTTATACTTAGATTATGGGTTATATGTTCTGTGTTTAGTACACTATATAAAAATATCACTTGATGATACTCAGAAGAAACACATGGGAACCACCCTTTCATTTCATGACGTGCCCTAAGAGGACCAGCTGCCACATACAACCTCACATAACCAATTCCATCGGATAACCATATAGGCTAGTTATGGGAAAGTTAGGGTCTAGGAAAAGCAAGTGAACTAGGGAATGTAGAGGAGGTGGTAAGGAGTAGGGGCTAGTTGGCAGGAAAGCTCAGTACCCACATATACCTTCCACACTGTCCCTCCAGTGGTCAGAAGTTACTTTATGGAGTAGCTTTTTTTTTTTCTCTGTAAAAGATTTAAAATTCCTTAAAATTTCTTTAAAAACAAAACAGAATTACTGAAGCAGCGTTTTTGTTGCCTTAATTATGGAATCTTTCATCCAACTAGTATTTATTGAGCCCCTAAAATAAACTGGCACTGTGGTTGGAATATTCATCAGTGAGCAGACACACACTTTGCCCTGAACCAGGTTACGTGTAATTAGATGCATCCAGTAGCGTGGGGGTGGTTACACATACGGAGAGTTCCCATGACAACCCTTAAGAATGCTACCTGTCTTTAAACATACATTTTAGAGGAAAAATAATTTGCTACAATTTAATGATACATAAAAATAAGTAATAAGATAGGTTCATGTATTGGTCAGAAATGCCCTGAGAGTTTCCTTGCGATTGGACTTCTTTGCATCTGCACTTAAAGTGAGTAGGCCGCTGCAGATGATTTGTAAGTCTGGATTTCCTACTCTGGCGAGCTTTGCAAAAAGGGAGCTAATCTCGTGTGTTGATGTGCCTTTAAATCACTTTTCCCTCTGACGTACACATACACAAAAACATTTCTCTAAAATGTTTAGTCCTTTTTTAAAAGGCTTAACCAATTTTGTATTTCTTGATTATTGTTTTCTATAGTAACCCATGCTGTTGAAGTTCTTATTGTAGTCTTTATAATTTATCATAAGAGCAAATCTGTTTTCCTGTACACGAAAATGTGAGCTATAATTGAACAGCTCATTTATACAACTCTTTGTGTAATTACTTACTTCTGCACTATTGTTGTTTAAATGAATGTGCCGTTGTTGAATTAGGGCCAAAAAAATTAGGCTGCCATGGCCTCCCTGACTATTCTGTGCCTGTCATGAAAATAATTTGTTTTGAGGTTGTCCTCCCACATATGGTATACAAGATTGTTTTTGCCATAGTCTAGTGACTGTGTATTTTTGTATGTATTCTGATGAGGAAAAAGGGAGTATTTGACTAGTCCAAGATCAGAATACATTGTAATGTCTGGGACTGAACTTTTTTTTTTTTTTTCCTAATGTGTTTATTATTAGAAAAAGTCATCAGTGTACTAGCTGCCTGTCTGGAAAGCGAGAATCAAAATGCTCAGAGGATTGGAGCAGCTGCGCTTTGGGCTCTGATTCACAATTATCAAAAGGTCAGTTTTTAAAGTCCTTGTTATAGCCAGGGGCACACACCAACCCTCTGAGGATGCACCCAGGGACGCCGGAGGAGTGTCAGTAAGAGAAAAAAATGAACTCAGAGACCTTGTTGCCTTGTGCATTTATACAATTAGTGAGCCATCAGTTGAAATCTTTTTCATTTAATTAACAGGATGTCTTATTTCAGAAGGGTGTCTCTTTTGGTGAATTTTCCCTGTCGATATAAATTGATTTGGCATATTGGTTTAATGTTAGTATAGATCGCTTCTGCTAAAAGATGTATTAAGGAAAAATGCATCCTGAAATAAAACAGATAATGATGTTTTATCCAGCTGTATGATTCCTCTTTGTCTAGCATGTGCCGTTACTAAGTTTTGAAAAAACTTGGTTCTTGTAAGGCTGTAGCTCAGGGCCAGCCCCAGGTCCGCATCGGCGGTTGCGGACTTGGACTTGCTCTCTCTGGCCTTTGGGCTTCCCTTTCATTGCAGACATCTCATTCCTGAGAGAAATGCCCTTGTATATCTAGCAATTAACAAGTGGCCAAGTGATAGTGTTAGGATAGGCACCATGCTGTTTGTCCCTTGTCTGTGCTGCTCGTTCCCCCCGCTGGCTGGCTGGCGACAGTGTACACGAGGAAAGAGGAGGAAAGAGGCAGCGCTGTCGCTTTCACCCTGTATCCCTAGGGCTTAGCACAGGAGTTGACACTTTGCAGTTACTTAGTGAATATTTGTTGACCGACTGGTACTGTTTGATATACTTCATCTGAAATCTGAGGTTTGAGGGAATGTGAAATATTGAAACCCAGACTAAGTCTTCCTGTAAGACTTGAGATTAGGGGAGAAGGGGCAAAGGGAAGGGCAAGGGAAGAAGCACGTGGAGCTGCAGAGAAAGAAGCGAGCCAGGGAGGGAAGGCTGTGGGCCAGCCAGGGCACAGCGGGATGTTCTCCTTCATAATTCCCCAGCTCTGTCATTATACTTTGTAATATTCTGCTCAGTGCTGTGGTCAGCAGTGGCAACATTAGTATTGCAGTATCTTGATCCATAGCATGTGGAAATAAATCTAATTAATGGATTGCTCTATGTTATCTGCAGGCAAAAACAACTTTGAAAAATCCATCAATAAAAAGAAGAGTGGATGAAGCATATTCCTTAGCAAAGAAAAGTAAGTTTTATTATGAAAGAGATTACAGTTAAACTTGGAAGCTATTAAGTGAATTCTCTGATTAATGAATCGTTGGGATAGTTCACAGAAAGATGACCGTTTTCTACACTGATGTTTGAGAAGCTTTTTTATCGAAGCATTATAAAATGTGCTGGTATCTGGTCCATACTTTTCATTATATCACCTTTTTAAATAATAAATTGTTTTGATAGATGAAGGTTTGAGATATAATTTCTTAAAACATGTCTTTGATCTTTCTCCAATTCATTTTCTTTTTCGTGCACTAAACTTCCTTTGCCAGTGGCTACCGCCGTGCTATAATGTGTTCTGAGGTGATAAGAACTGGGCCCAATTAGAATTGACCTTGAACAGAAAACTTTGATCTAACATCAGGGAGTTGAATTACAGTCTTCCGAGAATAGATCGAGTTGCCCCTCTATCCTCTCAGCCCTGTGATGTGATCATGATAGGAGGCAGGGTTTTCTTTTCACAGTTCATTTTTCATTTTAAGTCACACCAGTTTTCACTGAGCATTATTCTTTGAGCACTTTTTATGCTAAGGCACTGTACCGTGTCTTTCTTGTACTGTACTAAGTCTGTTGGTTATTAATTTGTACTTTTATAGTCTGATTTTTTATAAGTGGTTTGTGGATTTTTTGGTCTGTTTCTCACTGTGACCATGAGTTTCTAGAGGTAATTATGTTAGAATTTGTGCATTTGGAGGGATGGCATAGAACATAAAGCAAGGCATTCATTTGGGGTCATAGGTAATGGCGGCCATTATGGAGGTGTATTGTTTTTTGTTTATACTTTTTGGCTAAACTATAAATAAAAATAAATGTGAATTCTGTCTGTTCTTAAGTGCAGTACTAAATTTAATAAACTTACTCTTCTGTACTCTTATTTTTCTCTCTCAGCTTTCTCAAACTCAGAAGAAACCCCTCTAAATGCCTATTACTTGAAATGTCTTGAAAACCTCGTTCAGCTTCTTAACTCTTCCTGAGAGATGTGAGATTCTCCTCCCTGAAACTGATGGCCGCCAGACAGGTGAGCCAACCTTGAAGCAAGCTCTGTGTAGCAACTGTTACCTGGAGACATGCTAAATCTCTGCAAGGTGTTGTGCCTGTCCTGCCTGGTGAGAAATAAAACTGGGACATCTCAGCTCTGTCCCTTTGTACCAGCTCTCTCTGAGTAAGAGCAGCTGACAAGAAGATGATGGACCAAAGGCATAGAAAGTTTTGGGAACATAAACATTTTTATCTTTTTCTGTGCAATTTGCTTTGTAAAAATCATATTTAATAGTTATTTAATAAAATATTTTTAGAAACTAAAAATTGACTAATTGCTGCTTGCAGACTTTTATCAGTCTCATGAATATAAATTTTAGTAATTGGAAGAAGACAGAGTGTTCTGATTTCCTTTCTTCCCTTAATTTTTACATGGAATTTGGCTCTTGTCAGTACAAATCCTTATTTTTCAAACCTTTATATTGCCCAGAACATACACATCGGTAAAGAGATACTTGTATATAAATGTCTATAATTTGGTCAGTAGCTTCTTTATGCAATTTTTAGTGATATTAACTGATTTCCATATGATTTGTAAACTTGCTATGTTTTATTATTTTCACCTTTCAACTTCTGAAATGCTGTGTAATAAAGAAGAAATGAGTTTATGATCAGGTAGGCCTGGGTTCAAATTCTAGCTCAGCCCAACACATCATGAAGACTTAAAAAAATCTAGCAGGAATAAGTTCTGTCAAGTATTCATGATGAAATAACTCTTAATGAACATTAGTTTTGAACTGAGAACTTACACCAATATCATTCAAGTAGTGATCAATTACAGCAGTTTTCCCAACACTTTTGAAAGAAAGAAAATTGTGTCTAAGAAAAGAAAAACACATCGCTATACACACTCATTATTTACACATACACAGTTGTACAGACTCATTATTTAGGGCAAAATGTTCTAATTGAATTATGGTTAGCAAAATAACATTTTTAAAATGCTTTAGCAAATTGCTATCATCACTAAAACAAGCCAGGTGATTTTATTTAAGCTAGAAGCATGAGGACAGAATAGATGTTAAATATTGAAATAGAAGTAGATAAATTTGTGGTGTCTGAAAATTATTGATTAGAAATCTTAACAATAGATCTTGGAAGTTCAGAAGTTCCTGGGCTACCCAAGTTAACTCAAAGAAATGGACATGCCAATACTCTGAAAAATTCACCAATTCTAAGAGCAGGAATCAGGAATTATTTCTACCTTTTCTCCTGGTTTCTTATATCCTGTGCCATTTTCTTGGTATTACCTTATAAGTTCTCATTGATGAATAATGGCATGGATTTCTCTGTAACTTCCATTTTAAAAGCTCTTTCTAGGCCACAGGCATTATTCTCAGAATGTTTATTATTTAGTCTGGCTGCCTGTCTGTAATTTGTCTGTGGCTGCCTGTCTGTCTGTGCTGTGCCTTCTCCTTTTTCTTTCTTCTCATTGGAATTCCTGTCTTTGTATTTGGATCTTATAGATAACTACCATTTTTTCTACAAAAATCAGATCTCTCCAGGGAAGTGATCATTTCCTTTATGGTTCATTGATTGATTAATTGACATGTCAGGGTATCCCTTGCCTCATATTTTGAAATCAGGAAGAGTTGTAATTGATTATTTTCCCTAGCAGTTCAAGGTAGTGCTGTTGGGGGGATTTGTAGCGCAGTAGATTGAACCACTCGGGGATGTTGCCTGCTGATGCCCAGAAGGACTGCCAGCCCTGGAAGAGGAGCAGAGCTAACGGCTTCAGGAAAAGTTGCACTGTCACCTGTTGGTGTTCAGGGACACGAGCCTCAGAGGCATGTCGTCTTCATGGTCCTGGACGGCAGCCCTTCCCATCTGCATCTCTTCAGATTGTGTCCAGACAACCAGGGGGGAAACTGGTAAGTGGAAGATTCCTGAGGTCACTGGCCCACTATTTCAGCAGCTGCTGTGGCGCTAACTTGGGGACCCACCAGCGTCAGAATCCCCTAGGATGTTTGTTGAAATGCAGATTCTTGGACTCACTGAAATGGAGTCTTAGGCCTATGTCTGGGAGAATTGTTAGTGAGCTTCTACTCTCACCACAATTTGAGAACCAATAATTAATACCCCTGATTTTACAGAGAACTGATTAAACATGAAAATGATTTAACATTACCCAACTACTTACTGATGAAATCTGACTTGACTATGGGTGTCTTGAATGCTAGTCAGGTGTGTTTTCTATCACACATCCCTAGTTGTAAGCAGAGATCCAGAAAATAGGTATAGGGGACCAGTTCATGCCTGTGGTCTCCAAATTTCCCATCCTGTGGCCTTTTTTTTTAAATTGGGTTAGTACTGTCTGTGTGCTATGAATGCAGACAAAGCCTGTACCTTTTTAACCAGGATGTGCAGACATTTACAGAGGCTTCTGAATTTAAGACCTTGAGCGGTTTGCAGGAGGAGGCAGCCTTTGGTTTCGAAAACAGAGGAAACAAGTAGAATCTTAGCAGACCTAGCTGGAGACTTTTCATTCTCTTCCTAAAATCACTTTAAAAAACGAGTAACTGGATGTATTTTTCTTTGGTGTTCTGTAAAGAATGAAGTGAAAATAGTATTTGCTGTTTAACTGCAGGTCATCAATTTTCCTTTGTAGCATTAAATATACTCATCATCTGAAGTAATCTTACATCATTAGTCTTTGTGGCTGCACCTTGTCTACCCCCATTTCCTGAGATCTGCTTCTTGACTCATGATGTTCCACAAATTTGGCAAATTGATCAATAGGAATAATGAATGATTAGCATTGCTGCTCTTGCCATAGCCAGATGTGCATACGGTTCTCTTAGGGAAGGAGAGAGCATAACGGAGTGGTTACAGGTATTGGGCTCTGGAGCTATATGGACCTGGTGTCAACCCTGGCTTCATTCCTGCACAGCAGTGGCAGCCCTGGGGGTGCCTTGTAAAGCTGGGGAGAGGTCGGAGTGCCCAGCACAATACCTAGCACATAGTTGATTATCCTTTGGATGTCATCAGTGATTAATTATTCTTATATAGTTCTCGAAGATTGATCTCTCCCTCATTAAAGCATTAAATCCTTTGTGTCCTTGCAACCCTTCTATTTCTTTGGGGAGGGGCATAGGCTGGAAAGTGAGTTATGTTGTCAGAACTGAGGTTTCTACATTCCAAAAGGATTGTCAGTTTCTAGTGGGGATGTGTTCACACTGAGCTCATGGACACTCACCAAGTCATCATGGAGAGCGTAAGTCTTACAAAGCACTGTGTGGAGGTATTAAATGCAGCTGGGTGGACGTGATACATTTTATTCTGCTTGTCAGGTTTTCTGGATTGACTGTGAATTGGTGAAATATTGCTCTTCCCCAATTTGACTTGAAAAATGCAAGAAATATAAACTTTAGTATATGAAAGAAAACCTTAGCTTATAGAATCCATCAGTTTGAGGATAGCCATTTTCTTCTGTCTGCATATTGTTGACTTGTGTGATCCAAACAGTCAAGGGAATTGGATGATTAAATGGCATTGTTTCTGTGAATGGGCAACTTAGGGTTTATTCTTCCTAAGTTAAAAATTATTCTTCATGGGAAATTCCTTATAAAATTCAAATAGTAAGTCAACTGGGACTGAGTGAGAGAATGCTGGACCTCAAGGCTCAGGATGTATGAAAGACTATGCCAAAACCCCAGGATTCGGAGATTTGGCAGCAAGACATGACAAGCTCAGTGTGATCCTGTTTTAAATCTTACCAACAACGTTCATCTTTGCGTTTCATTTGCTCCTTCTGCATTTGAGAAATCTGCTTCAGAAAAAAAAAATGCTCTTTTAAAATAATGTTTCACAAAAGATCCATAAGGTAACATTCAATAAATTTCTCTTTAACTAATTTGGCATGAAAGCCAAGAGAAAAATATGTGTTCTAATGTAGACTCCAAGGAACAAATGCCTTCATGCATTTCTCCTTTTTCAATAATGTCTTTCCCTGTGGTTTTACCTCTACCCATGGCTGTGCCTTTGGAGCGTCTGTGTCCCATGTGGTTCATCTGGGCAGCAAATCTCAGCATTCTGGTGGCAAGCAGATTGCTTGCCGCTCTGGACAAATTCTGAAAACATGATTTCCTCAGATACTCTATTAGAACATTTTTCCCTTGCCTTGCAATGGAAAGAGATTATAAAAAGATTATAAAAGGGAGAACTACTACTTTTAATCATTTTCTGATGAAACTCATAAAGATTGGATTGCAAATAATCTGTTTATGGATATGATACCTGATTTACAGCTTGTATCTGTTAGGGAAAGCCGTGATTGCACGGAGTAGAAAATATAAAGTAATAATGGCTTCACGGGGCACATGGGTGGCACAGTTGGTTAAGCATCTGACTCTTGGTTTTGGCTCATGTTGTGATCCCAGGGTCATGAGATTGAACCCCCCCCCCCATTGGCTCCATGCTCAGCGCAGAGTCGGCTTTATTCTCTCTCTCTGCCCCCTTCCCCCACACATGTGCGAGCATGCGCTCTATCTCTCTCTAAAATAATAATAATAATAATAATAATGGCTTTGGCAAAAGAGGATTTTCTTTTTCTTTTTTTCTATTATGTTGGGTTTTCTCCCACATGTAGGAAGCCCCCAGGGGGCCATTCCTTTGTTGACAGTGTCCTCAGGGACTCAAGTGACCATCCTTCTGCTCGCCTGTCTTTGATAGCACACTTCCTTCAGCAGGTTACCTCATGAATGCCAGAAAGGAAAAGGATGGAAAAAGATGTCCCCAGCTGTCTGTTGCCCTTTTAAGGATCCTTCCTAAAAAACCACTCCAACAACCTGCCCTCACATCTCCTTGGACAGAACACAGTCCATTCATGGTCACTCCCGGCTGCAAGGGTGGTGGAATGCAGTCCTTTAGGTGCACTCACTGCCATATCTAGTGACTCAGGACTCTGCTGGTCAGGAAGGGATGAGGGGCTTGGTTAGGCAACCACCAGTCTCTGCCCCACAGGCCAATGTTCTAGTCAATTTAAGAGAAAAATGTGATATAATTAGGGGTAAAAGTATTTGCCTCCCAAATAAAAAATTAGAGATTAGATGCTGATTGAATTTATTCAATCTGCATTTAGACTTTGTGATTAATTCTAGTTTCTTTTAGAACCAGAAATACTAATTTGAGAGAACAAAGTAAGATGACGTTCTAGCGTGAAGCCAGATGTGCTGTGTGGAGTTTATCCCCACGACATGGAAGCCTTAGCTCTCCAGTGTTCGTTTCTAGAAACGAGCAAGAACTAAGACACTTATTAAGCAATCTAAACCCCAGCCTCTTCCTGTTTTTTTCTGTTTACCGTTTTATCCAGGAATTCTTCTGGATTTTTACTATTTTTGGTAATTACTACTATTGGCTTTTTTTCCCCCCTGTTATCTCACCATACCAGATTCAGTAGCCCTTTGTAAGGGACTGCTTGTTACCAATTATTTGCAAAACATTCAACTCAGTTCTTAAAGAAATAAATATTTTTTACCTCACTTCTGTCATTACTCTTTAATCAAATTCTGTAATTTCTGTAATGAGTCTAAGTGGTTCATACTGTTTAGTAACAGGTATAGCCAGATCTCGGTCAGCATGAAAATTGCCTAGTGGAAGCCAGAGGCCTGTGCTGGAGGGGTCCGCCAGCCCCCGTGCACACGGGCTCCGCTGTCAGCCACTGTGTTTATCAGGAGGATGGAGATTGTTCAATCTTAGAAAATCTGTTCCATGGGGGCCAATTAAGAGAGGTTCTATAACACTATAAGCTTGTAGTATTTCTTTTTTTTTTTTAAGATTTTTTTACTTATTTATTCGACAGAGATAGAGACAGCCAGCGAGAGAGGGAACACAAGCAGGGGGAGTGGGAGAGGAAGAAGCAGGCTCATAGCGGAGGAGCCTGATGTGGGGCTCGATCCCACAACGCCGGGATCACGCCCTGAGCTGAAGGCAGACGCTTAACCGCTGTGCCACCCAGGCACCCCTGTAGTATTTCTTGTAACTTAGACCTTCCTCTTGTTTCTTAACTGGCTGATTCTTGCCTGGCTCCCTATGTACAGTGAAAGATTGCCAGAGGTTAGAGGGTATGGGTACTTTCCCGACGTTATTCCCAACTCACCCTTTACCCCCTCACCTTCTCTAGCTTGCTTACCCCTGCCCTTTCTCTCCTACCTCCGTGACTTAATTCTTTAACTTTCTTCCATCAGGTGCTTCCACCCACCCTCAGGTTTCCATTTCTGCTTTTTTAAAAGGTCAAGATCAAATGTCACCTCTCCCTCAAAGCTGCATCAGATTCCCTAGCTGGGAGGAAATTCTTTAGTCTTTGAGTTTCCACACCAGTTTTAGTTTAGTTTTTTTTTTTTTTTTTAAGCTTTGATATCACTTGTTTTTTTTTTTTCCTTGTATTATGCTGATTTGCATACAGTCGTTCCCACCATCTGCTTAGATGCGGCTTCAAGATTGAGCTTTGATTTTCTTCCTCTCACAATGCCTGGCCTGAAGGAGATGCACAACTTATATTTATTTGAATGAATGAATGAATGAATGAATGAATATGGGAAATACTCTATTAGTAGAAGCTTCAGAATTTCACAATGTAAATTAGGGTAAAAATTCTGTTGACTATCAAAATATGCACAACTGTTAAGTGTTTCCTTTATGAGACTAGATTTTTAAGTTCTAAAAATAATGAAAGAAAAAGTGCTGTTTACAAATATTATAAACTCCTAGAATATTTTTTTAGTTCAGTAGAGAAAGAGGAAAAAACCCAATATTTTAGATACTTTTTGAAAATATAACTAGCACCAACATGAAACAATGACACTAATCTTAAACTTTCAAGATCCGTGCCTTCCTAGGAGTCTTACTTGGGATATTCTTTTTGGGCGGTAGAGTATAGGTTTCAGCTTTTTGAAGACAGAACCGTGAATTCTGAGAGCTATATAAGCTTTGGCTCCAGCACTGTGGAAGAAGCCGAAGAAGCCAGTTTGTATCACCCATGCTGAGTGAGAAGCACCAATCGTCAGGTGACCTGTCAGCTTCCTTCCCGTGCTTCGTTCTTAGTGCCCACGTTTGGCAGCAGGCACTGAAGACTCTGACTTTGACTGAGATAAACATGACACTGCTTTGCACAGAAAGAGAGCAGGGGGCAGTGGTAAAGGCTGAAAGGAAACTTTCAATAGTTTGACCTAATGAGAATTGGGGAAAATACTGCTTCTGGCACCATTGCAGTAGGGAATGACATCTCTAATTGCATCACTTTTAGTCTCTTATGCCTATTTCTTATCCGCAGCTGATAATGCACAGTTCCGTCTGCAGGGTGAGCGCACCACAGCTCGTGTGCCGTGGTTTTGACCCAAATGGGGAAGCTTTAAGCATACAGAGTCTGAATCAAAATGGATAGATCCAATGTGTATAGCATTTGCTCTTATGATTTAAATATGAAATTGTTAAGAATATGGGGGCTGGAACTGACCAACATGGAACTGTCAGGACTGCTGATCCTCCTCCCAGATTCACTCTCAGGAGGGAAGAGAGAGTGGTGAGAGAGCCCCGGCATCACAGTGAGCTGCTGGAACTGTTGTGGTGGGGGTCCTTCTGGTCAGTGGCAGGAGACAGCTCAGCAAGGATTGTGAGGGAAAGCAGAAGATCTTGGGGATTTGCTCTCATTTTTCCCAGCAGTTGCCTTGGGAAGAACAATTCCTGCCCTTGGTTGTTCAGATCTCTGGGTCTAGGGAGCTCACCTGCAAACTCCAGGCAGCCACACAGAATCCCTGTACTCATGAAGGGCTGAGAAAACAGGTAGAGTGCACTGACCCCCAATCAGGCCCTTCTGCTCTCTGCCACGTCAGACCCCCAGCCAAGGCACTACAGTCTTAGAAGTGTCTCTTCCCAGTGCTGCCTCTCACCAACCAGGGCTTGTTTTTGCAGTGGGGAGTGAGTGACTATGATCATTTGTTGTCCTGGACTCTCTACCACTCCTTACTGCAAAATTTAGGAACATCAGAGACAAAAAAAAGTACCCAAGAGAAATGATAACATAATAACGCTAAACTGGAAACAACCCCAAATGCCCAACAATAAGAGAAGAGTTTTTAAAAATTGTGGTTTAGGGGCACCTGGGTGGTGCAGTTGGTTAAGGGTCTGACTCTTGGTTTCTGCTCAGGTCATGATCTCAAGGTTGTGAGATCGAGCCCCGCATCAGATTCTGTGCTCATCACGGAATCAGCTTGAGTCTCTCTCTCCCTCTTCCTCTGCCCCTCCCCGCTGTGCTCTCTCTCTCTCTAAAATAAATGAATAAATCTTTTTAAAAAATTGTGGTTTATTTAGGCAATGAAATGTTGCTAAGCAATAAAAAAATAGCAATATGCTAATAAGCACATCACGAATAAATGTCTAAAACATTACATTGGGGAAAGAAGCCTGACACAAAGAGAAAACACACTGGATAATTCTACTTATATGAAGTTCAATACCAGGCAAAATTCATCTCCAGTGACAGAAGTTCATAATGTTAATCTTTTAGAGTGTGTTGACTGGCTTGTATATCTTGATCTAGGTTGTGGTAACAGCTGCGTGCATAGGTAAAAAGTCTTAAAAATTGTACATGTCACTATCTGTATATTATACTTCAATAAGACATGTTAAGTTTAGATAATATGATAGACATTAGTGAGAGGAAGAACAAAGGATATAAAAGAATGATATATTGTTATTGGGGTGGGAATACAGATATCTTTTTTCAGGTAAGAGAAGACAAAAAAGAAAGGGGGAAAAATTGAAAGAAGAAATTAAGATGACAAAAACACACCCAAATATATCAATAAAAGTAAAAAACTCAAAGTGAAGGATAAACTTGAATGACTGAATTTTTAAAATCTAATATATATAGTTTAAAACGTTTAAATGAAAGGATAAAAAATTAATATAATCAGAATAAAACAGAGTAATGTAGAATAAAACTGACTTTAAGAAAAAAATTTAGGGCTGGAAAAGATCACCATCATGATACAAGATTAAACTCATCAAGATGTGGCAATTTTAAACATACATTTTGTAAAATATCCTCAAAATGTATGAAGCCCAAAGTGGCAGAATTACAAGGATAAATTGATAAAACTGACATCACAGGAGTAGCTTTCAAGTCACGCTCTTGATTTTGGATAGGTTGAGCAGTCAATAACTCAAAAAAGATATAGAAAACCTGAATAACAATTGATAACCTTAGTCTAATGGATATATAAAGAATTCTCCAATCAAGAATTAGAGAAAACACATTTTTTCACCTCTGTCCATATGAAGCGTTTACTTGATCAAGGATTAGGCAACAAGGAAAGCCTCAATAAATTTCAAAGATAGGTCCATATAGACCAAGAATCTTACTACTATTACTATGTAATTAAGTTAGGATTTAATAACAAAATGTTAAGTGTCTTTGTATATTTGGAACTTAAAAGACACACTTCTAAGAAACCCACAAGTTAAAGCAGGAACCACAATGGAAATTTACTGAATGATAATGAAAACTCTACATATAAAGACCTGTGGGATGCAGCAAAAGTGAAAGTTCTCTCACTTTTTTTATCCTTGAGAGAAATTTTTAGCTTTAAATCTGTCCAAAGAGGAAGGCTTCCAACTTAATGAGTCAAGTTGTCTATCTTTTATGAAGTTAGAAAAATGACAGAGTAAATCTAAATCAAGTTGAAGAGGAGTAAAAAACGAGCAGGAGTCAATGAAATAGAATCAAAGATATTACAATATAGAACATCAACAAAGCAAAAAAAAATTTTTTTTTAAAAAATAGGTAAATTTCTGCCAAAAATGATCAACTTAAAAAACAAAAGGACACAAATGCTATAATGAATGTAAAGGGAGACGTAAGTAGAAATGAAGTAGAAATTAAAGAGATACACTATAAGAATATTATCAGCAATTCTAGACTAGCAAATTTGAAAGCATAAATGAAATGGACAAATTCTTGGAATAATATAATTTATTATAATTGACCCCAAAAGTAATAAACTTCAGTAGTCCTGTAGCTATTAAAGAAGCCAAAGTAGTGAATATAATCTTCCCACAAAGAAAACACAAGACTGTTGGTTTTATAGGCAAATTCTAACAAACATTCCAAGGACAATCCCAATTTTATTTAAACTCTTTTAATTATATCAAAAGATGGAAGAATACCACTTCAACCTATGAGGCAAGTATAACCATGGTACCAAAACCAAACCAATACAGTATGAGAATGGAAAAGTATAGGCCCATTTCTCTCATGAATATAGGCAAAAATTCTAAATGACATTATTAGCAAATCAGACACTATATTAAAAAATCTGTATTCTTAGTAGATGTAGAAAAAGTACTTAAAGTATTCTATTATAATTGATGATAAAATCTCTTGGCCAATTAGAAGTAGAAGGGAATTCCTTAACCAGTAAGGATTATGTATAAAAACATAGAGCACTATCATTCTAAATGGAAAAACAGTAGACGTATGTATTCCCTTATAATTAAGGAATGCCACAAGGAGGACTGCTATTACCACTTCTATTCCAGTTTTATTAAAGATCATATGTAGTGCAATAAGATACGAAAATATACTAAATCATGGAGATTCGAAAGGAGAAATAAAAGTATCATTATCTGCAGCAGGTAGCAAGGTGGCTGGATTCAAAATCAGTTGCATTTCTTTACATTACAAGCAACTAAGAACATTTAAAGAGAAGACCTAATTGACAATAATAATGGAGAATATAATGTACTGAGTCGTAAATCTAACCAAAAACATGTACTACCTCCACAGGGAAAATTAAAAATGTTTATTAAGGCATATTTTTAAAGACACAAAATGTAGCATAATACCATGTGAATAGACAAGGATACTTATGAGGCAGATTATATTTTCCAAAGATAGCCACAGCAGTATCTCCTATACTATAATATATAATATATATAATATAATGCTTCAGTGCAGATATCTCTTCAAGACAGTGGTTTTATTTTTGGACATATCCATGGAAGTGGAATTGTGGGATCCTATGGTAGTTCTATTCTTACTTTTTTGAGAACCTCCATACTATTTTCCACCGCAGCTGTATCAGTTTACCACCAGGAGTGCACCAGGGTTCTCTTTTCTCTCCATCATCACCAGCACTTGTTATCTCTTGCTTTTCTGGTAGTAGCCATTCTGAGAGGTGTGAGGTGAGCTCATTGTGGTTTTGGTTTGTATTTTCCTGGAGATGAGTGATGTTGAGCACTTTTTCATGTGCTTGTTGGCCATCTGCGTGTCTTCTTTAGGAAAATATCTATTCATGTTCTCTGCCTGTTTTTTTAAATTTTAAATAAATTAGATTTTATTTGTTTGTTTGAGAGACAGAGAGCACAAGTAGGGGCAGGGCGTAGAGGGAGAAGCAGACTCCCCAGTGAGCAGGCAGCCTGATGCGGGACCTGATCCCAGGCCCCTGAGATCATGACCTGAGCTGTAGGCAGACACTTAACTAACTGAGCCACCCAGGTGCCCACCTCTGCCTATTTTTTAATCAGATTGTTTTTTTGCTCTTTGAGTTCCTTGGATGTTTTGTGTGAGTTCCTTGGATGTTTTGGAAATAGACCCCTTATCAGGTATATGTTTGCAGATATTTTCTCCTATTAGGTAAGGTGTGTTTTCATCTTGTTGATCATTTATTTTGCTGTGCAGAAGCTTTTTACTGTGATGTAGTCCCAGTTACTGAAATTTGCTTATGCTTATGGTATCATTTCCAAAAAAATTGCCAGGACCAAAGTCAAGGAGCTTTTTCCATGTGTTTTCTTTAAGGAGTTTTATGGTTTCAGGTCTTATGTTTAAGCCCTTAATTCATTTTGAGTTAATTTTTGTGAGCAGTGTGAAGTAGGAGTCCAACTTCATTCTTTTGCACGTGGATATCCAGTTTTTCCATCACCGTTTATTGGAATCATACTGATTCTAGTGGCTATGGCAGGCATGACCCAAACTTTGCTCAACACGCACCCTTGTCTACAGGGGCTGACCAGGGTTTTGGGGTAAGATTTGATATATGCACTGAGAGTGCAAGTTTTTCTTTTCCTTTTGAACTGTGAATTGCAAATGTAGTCACTTGGAGCTTTTTATTTCATTGATTCTGTACAATCAATTCTTTAGTTTACCTTTCAAGCCGTATAATGTTGTGTGATGGGTTTTAAAGAAGTTCACATGTTACAAACACACAGAATGAAACCTGATAATATATATTCGTATGGGTTGCAAGTGTCTGATAGACTGTTCAATTTAAGACTGCTCTAGTCTCATTCCAGTCTCATATGAATAGCATAGGAGAAAAGCATTATTTAATGCAAGACTTGGAAACAAACTGAGAAAAAATTTGGTAGAATACGAAAGATAGAAATTGTATGTTTCTGGGGAAAAAAAAAAAGCTCCCACTGCCAACATTTCCTTAATTGAAAAATAATTTTTTTAAAAGCCTTTGACCTGCTGTCATAATATAGAAAGAACCTCTCAGATTTCACTGTTACTTTAGCATACCTGGAATTTGGAGCTTCATTGTCTCAAATCTCAAAAAAACAATTGCCATATACTAGTGCTGTGCTTTGCATTTCCCAGGCTTAGCCATGTATCAGTGCAGCACAATGCACCAGGCCACGAAGCTGTGAGACACTGAGTTCCTGGTCAACCAGCTTACAGCTTTCAGGGCAGAGACAAACACGTACACACATTAGTTGCTAGTTGAGATGGCAAATATAACAGCTGTGTCCTCTTAGAAGCCAGTGGATGAGGTCGTTCACTTTACGTTGCTCTAGACCTCTAATGTTGAAAATGTCACTTGCTGCATAGTTAATATTGACTTCAGTGGACATCTTAAAACTAACTCAGCTTACCATTGTGTTTGGGTTATTTCTGAAATTAGAAAAGCAGTACTATTTAAACTTACATTCAGACAAAACCACAGGAGGTATAAAAGTACCTGAATCTCAAAGGAGAAGAGTAGACATGAAAGAAGTTTTTTCTGGATGGACTTGGAGTTATGTGGATTTCAACCTCAGTATCCTCTAGAGCAGGAGAAAGTGGACCCCTCCCTCTCACACAACACACACACACCATGGATATATCTATCTATCTGTCTATCTATCTATCTATCTATCTATCTATCAGAGTTTAGAGAAGAGACTTAGAGAAGGATTGATACCAAGCAACATACACCTTCAAATTGATCACTTAACACCCTTATCAGGCTCCATCATTGCTTGGGCTCTGATGCCCTGAGCTGGGCTGGACCGCGCTCCTTTGCAGAAGTACCCCCACATGGCTCAGGTTCCAGAGCTGCATGCAGGGCTGCCCTCACCTGCACACTTTCCTACTGGCCCCCATCACCTTGCCCTGGGCCATGACACCAGACTGAATGTCCATTGGCTCCCACAGGTAGGCCATTTCTAATTATACAGGGATCTTGAAACTAGTTTTACAGTTAGACACCAAACATTCAATCACAACCGCACTCTCTGAGAAGTCTGAATTGTGTGTTATCATTCTATGGCCCAGTGAAAGTTAAAGGTCTGTCTCCCCTCTGCTTAGAGCTGATAAAAGCACAGATCAAGTTAATGTGGTTATTAAATTGAAAAGAAAATGACTGCCAATCTGTTTCTATTCCATATTCAGAGAATTGTAGATCTCAAGTACTCAGACAGCAGTCACTAATTTCCTTCCTTTTGCCTGATTTATTGGGTGAGGCATTTCATATATTTGAATTCAGTATGAGTGTGTGTGTGTGTGTGTGTGTGTGTGTGTGTGTGTGTGTGTCATGGAGCCTTAATATTACTCTTCTAGCATTTTAGGATAGCTAAACGTTTATTATTTAATCTCCAGATCTTTTTTAGCATACTTTGTTGGTACTTTATAGAAGAGAATAAATAAAGAATAAATAATATTTCTCAGCTAGATACCATTCTAGAATGGTAGCTAAATTGAAAACATTTGTGACAAGGGTTTCACTTTTACTTCCACTCAGTTACGAACTAGTTCTCATTTCTGAGAATTTGAGCCCACCATAAGATCTGTCTTCTGAACTTTCAAGGACCCTTTAGAATTTGGGGTTTACGTTTTGGTTTGGTGTTACATTTGGTTTAGTTTTGCTGTAAACATTCTTTAGCCCTCTTTCTTCTGTGTACTTTCCCCAAGATGTCATATCACCTCCTCTGACTTCACTTCTTATATGTAATGGGAAGACCCGGGTCTACTTGTAAACCAGGGTCTCATTCCTACTCTTCCTTCCCGCTCTCCATCAGCCTCCCTTGAGGCCTGATTTCTCATATCCTTTTACAGCTAAGTAGCGGCCTGTCCCAGAGGCATTAATGTTTCCTCCACATTCCATGCCATCCCTGTAACTGTGGTTTGCTCAAGTTGACATGGCAGGAATCACACAACCTCATTCACTGACAAATAGTCATGGCACAACGTGCAGACTGCAGAGAATTGCTAAAGGCAATTTGGGGAATTTTTTGGGTCATCTTGTCCATAGATTTTTATGGAGAGTTATGGAAATTGAGAAATAATGAACAGAAAAAGGATTGAGTTGGAAAAGGAATAAAATATGCTACTAGAGGTTCATGTTTGTCTCCTCTTCTAAAATGTGTCCACATTTTCAGGGGGAATAATTTTGCACTCTCATATCCACTGACCTTGTCAAAATTACAGCATCACTGAGTGTGTTTTGTAATGGCTAGTTCCCAGAACACTCTCAAGAATGGGCCCGTCTTCATTGTCTACCCCTACTTCCTCTTCAAGGGCCTCAGAGCATTAGATTCAGAAAACTAACCTGACCTCATTCTGTGGGTCACTAAACGGTCCCTCAGTATCTGGTTATATAATCAAATAAATAATGATGCTAACATATTTCGAACTCTCCAAAATAAGGATAAAACTGTACCTACATAGCTCACATAAAAATGGTGTAAGCCCTTTTCTTTCATTCCAGTGATGATATAAGAGGGAAGGAATTAATGTCCTATCTAATGCCAGGTTTACTTAAACAGCGAGGCTAGATTGTCTAAATCCAGCTCTTCCTCATCGCTGAACACAGATGAGTGGGTGAGCTGAGCATTTCAACCAGACTCATGCTCAGGCTGCCTCAGGTCACTCTACAGAGATGCTGTGGTAGGCTGTGTGGGGTACCATGATGGTCCCTGGTCATCAGCAGATGCTCCCCCCATCTCTGCTGTGGAACTTGACTGCAGAACCACGTTGGGATAGGTTCAGGGTGAGTCAAGAGCATGGTCCTTCATAGAGAGGACACTATGGCCCAGAAAAGGGGATTCTCCACATTTGAGAGGGAGCGGGGTGGCACTTGGTGAAAGAAAGTGTTCAAGAAAGGAATGATCAACATTTGTATAATCATAATCATGCCAATCCTCGTGATCAAGTTTTGAAACTCATCGTTATCATATGTTGGGAGGATAGGAGGAGGACGTGAATATGGATGTGTGTGAAGGAAAACCCCTTCATCAACTGGATTATTAATCGAATATTTGGTGAACAAAGTAAAGTTACATTTCCCAAGAGTGTCAGATGAGGGCCAAACAGGTTTATGAGAAAATGCTTAAGCATTTCAAAAAAAATCAAGCAATTATCATTTCGTTTTCCTCTGAGTTTGAATAAATTTTTTCTTCACATGTACAAGAGAGATAGTATGCTGAAGGATGGTAAGAGATAATGTTTAAAATGGATAAATCAATAAGTAACAGAATAGGCATATTATTTAGGGATATGGCATAAGAAAAACAGCCAGAAGATTTGAGAATTGTTGTTTGTAGGGGCCAGAAGAGCCAGGTGAGGAGGCACAGGGTAGAGCAAGTTTCTGAAGTGCCATCTGGCTGTGCTGTTTAATTATGAGAAGAGGTTCTAGAAATGTGGTCCAGCTCAAGCACTGACAAAAGGTGCTTCAGTACATATACTTACAAAGTGTCTTATCTCATGTGGGTGGTGGGGGGTGTTGGCAGCCCTCATACATGACTAGAAACACGGCCTGCAGTGTGACAGAGTCAGTAAGGGAGACAGCTTGCAGCAGTTACAGGAGACCACACGCCATGGTAGCCGGCAGGGCATTGCAGCGAGAGATGTTAGCATGGCCTGATTGTAGGAATTTAATTTGTGTTATGAGATGGGGGAATGTCAAGGAAGTGGGGGTTTGCTCTGGATTGGGTGCTGGGGACTTCATGATGGGAGGAGGGACAGTGGAGAAAAGCTAAAGCCATACTTGGTGCAGAAACAGCAGTCGCTTGAGTTACCTGGGAGAGGGGTTTGGTAATTGTTGTGGTTTGTGCAGGGACTTGGTTTTGTCTTTGACTGGAGAGGATTAGAGTATGGCCTTGTATTTCCCTGTCCCGGGGCTGCTATCAGCAGTTTCTCAAGGAGCCCTGGTTTCTTTATAGGAAATGAGATCTAGAAAGCAAGTCGTGGGGGTGGGTAGCTTTGCACATAGCTGCTGGCCTGTCACTGCTTCCAGGCCCTTTCAGGGGACAGAGCCAGGGAACATGCGTTTACACGAATGATTGTACTGTTAGCTTAGGAACACAGAGTTCTTTCCTGATTCCTTATTTTGTATTTCTCCTCCTCATAGTGAGAACCCTGGTTCCCTACATCGGAGTAAATATATCTCCTTATTTCGTCTGTCCTACAACATGAACAAAGTTTCAGAATCACTCGAGTGTCACTTCCAGCAGCAGGTTGGTTCAACTTTACAACTAAGTTTGATCTTTTTTTTCAATTATTTTGGTGTTTATAATAACAGCCCTAGTACCAAAGTTTACAGTCAGGTTATATATTTAATATACACTTACATCAATTTTTTTGTTTGTAGTAGTTCTAGTGTGATTTTTTTTCATCCTTTCATTTAATTTTTTCTTTTGAATATGAAAAAATACACATAATTCAAAAGTCAAAATCATGTAAGTAGGTAGACTGAGAAGTCTCCTTCCTATCCATACACCCCACCTGCTTCTTACCCACCCCACATATAAATAGTGTCAATGATTTACAATTGATCTCCTCTGTTTCTCTCTGCAAAAAAGGAGATATATATTTTATAGAGATATATAAATATATACATATATTTTATGTATATATTTAAATTATCCCTTCTTTCTTAACAGAAAGGGCAGCATGTTGTACATACTCTTTTGTACTTTTTTCATTTAAAAAATATCCTGAGGGTGCTTGGGTGGCTCAGTCGATTAAGTGTCTGACTTCAGCTCAGGTCATGATCTCCGGGTCCTGGGATGGAGCCCTGTGTTGGGCTTCCCGCTGGGCAGGGAGTCTGCTTGTCCTTCTGCCCCTCCCCCTGCTTGTGCACACTTTCACTCTCTCTCTCTCTCGGATAAATAAATAAGATCTTTAATAAAAAAGTATATATATATATATACATATACATATATATATATATATGTATATATATATACATATACATATACATATATATATATATATATATACACATAAAAATAGAAAAATATATATATATATACACACACATATATGTATGTATGTCCTGGAAATCACTATATGAGTTCAGAGGTATCTTCCTCATTCTTTTTAACACTCCATTATATGGATGTACCATAGTTTATTCAGTCACTTTCTCATGGATGAGTACTAAGTTGTTTGCAATATTTTGCTGTTAAAATAATGCCACAATTGTTGAAAACCTGTTCCTATGTTGATTTGTACTTGCAGAGGTATATATTCAGAGCAAATTTCTAGAAGTATAATTGGTGGGTCAAAGAGTAAATGCCTATGTAGTTAGCTGTTTCCAGATTCCTTTGTTGGGGCATTGCCTTCCCCTTCCCCCTACCGTCCCCACCCTGGAGTATATAGGAGGACTGTCTCCCTACAGGTGTTGTAGGAGAGGCTGCTAGGCGGTGGCCTACCTTCCTGCAGCCTCCTTGAGTTCTCCTGCATCTGTAAGACACTTCCTATATTGTGGATGACAACTGCCACATCTAGCCCCTGTGTCTCTCCTCATCATGAAGGATATAAATAAGTTCACCAGGACCAGAGGGATTTTAATGTAAAATCACCGAGGTTAAAAGAGAATGGTTTAGAGAACAACTTGAAATTCTCTGCTATAAATATGACTGGAGTGTGTACTTTAGGGACTCATAAAGGTCCACTATGGACAAATTGTGAAGGGCATCTATGCCATTTGCAAAATACAAACTCAAGTAAGAGTGTCTGCTTCATGTGGGACCTGTGTTCAGAGCCACATGGTCTAAATGAACTGCTTTGAATTATACACATTGTTATCTCTCTGAAATTGACTTTAGTAATGACTCTGTCTTGCTAAGCACATTCACATACCTTAATGCTCACCTCCCTTCATTCAGAACCTGATCAGGTCAATCAGTACCTATTGAAGAGCTTGTATTTTCATGGATTGTGCTACATAGTAGGCTCTACAAGATTTGACTGCAACATTTACCAATCCATACAATAAATAATTATTCATTTTCTTTTTCATTTAAAACTTTCTTGTCTGATTGTAAAAATAATACATTTTTACATGAAATTCGTAAAATAAAGAGATTCATGAATAGAAATATAAAGATTGCCTTTAAGAGTCAACCCAATATAACCACCATCTCAGTATAATTTTCATTTAATTAATCCTTCAACAAAGTAATTCTGTAGTGGGAGGAAAAATGTCAGATTCACTTTTTTTTAATTTATTTTTTTTTTATTTTTTAAGATTTTATTTATTTATTTGACAGAGATAGAGACAGCCAGCGAGAGAGGGAACACAGCAGGGGAGTGGGAGAGGAAGAAACAGGCTCATAGCAGAGGAGCCTGATGTGGGGCTCGATCCCATAACGCCGGGATCACGCCCTGAGCCGAAGGCAGACGCTTAACCGCTGTGCCACCCAGGCGCCCCCACTTTTTTTTTTTTAATTCTCCTTTATCAAATGAAAGCATACTTTGTTATGGAGAAAAAAGAAAATACCATTCATGTTCTATCACCTGAAGACAATGGCATATATTTCCTCCTAGTCTTTCTATGTATATATTTAAGCTTTTATGCTGTGATCCACTGTTAATATTGTTTTAGTGACTGCATAATATTTCATCAAGCGCATGTGCAATAAATAAGTACTCGTGGAATGAATTGATAAGTAACAGTCTCAAAATCTAGAACTTTAAATTCTGGACAGATAAATTATTACAAACTAATACCCTGTCTCATTGGTTGTGCGCAGTACATTTTGCTAACAGAATACCCCAGCATAAAAAATGGTGTTGTAAGAGGTGTCAGACTAGACTAGGACAACTCCCTGAGTAGAGTCAATGGGAATGCTAACATGGTAGGAGAGGAAAGAATTCTTAGAATACAAGTAGAGGAGGGAATTCATGGAAGAAATTATTTCTAGAATCCTTTCTGTAATGGGGTCAACAATGAATCAGAGTAGTTTTATATTTGCATTTCTCCAAAATTTGTCACATGAAGGAAAGAGCAAATGTAAACACTTACGTGTATTGTTCTCTATCCTAAAAGGCAGAATTTTGCAGTAATATTTAGTTACATGCTTTTAAAAATTGGTTCAAGAAGCAGGACTCCTCCAGCATATAGCAAGTGTAGCTTCGCCAAGAATAGTATATCTGTAGAATGAGATTGAGTAAGATTAAAGTCAAACCTCAAACCCTGGGCAGTAAGGGGAGAAAAGCAGACCCTCACCACTGTTCTACAGCTGGGATGGCATTTGCTTCAAGTATTACGTAACCTCCTGGACGCAGCCTGGACAATCCCTCAGCTTTCCTTAAAGTTTTGGAGAAGAGGGAATGACAGTGTTTCGTAAATGCTCTGCTACTTATATCACAGTCTCTTTTCCATGGCAGAGTAACAGGCACTGCAGGAATTGTAACTCAAAAGCCCAAGTTGAATACCTTTCTTGATGGTGCCTAAAAGTTGAGTGACTTCCCCATTCTAACTCTTGGCAGGCAGGAGATTCCTGGCAGCAAAGCACCAAAGAACTGTGAAAGTTTTGATACGTTATTGCCTTCTCTCTCTCTCTTCTTTTAAGATTTATTTATTTTCGAGAGAGAGAGAGTGGGGGGGGGGAGGGGCAAAGAGAGAGGGAGAGAGAGAATCTCAGCTGAGCGTGGAGCCCCGCCGGCTCATTCCCATGATCCTGAGATCATGACCTGATCTGAAACCAAGAGTTGGATGCTTCACTGATTGAGCCACCCAGGTGCCCCTCTCTCTCTCTTTTTTAATTGAAAATTTTATTGAGATAATTGTAGATTCACATATAGTTCTAAGAAATAATACAGAGAGATTTCATATATTCTTTACTCAGTTTTCCCTAATGGTAACATCTTACACAATATAGTACAATATCACAACTGGAATTTTGGCATTTGTATAACCTACTACATTATTCAGCTTTTCCCAGCTTTTACTTGAACTCATTTGCTTGGGGTGCACATATGTATTATTCTATTGTATTAAGCTGCATAAGATGCACAAGCATATCATATTAATAAAAGAATATTGCATTAAGTCCTATACAATTTTTTCATGTATGTAGGTTTTCATATCTACCATGACAGTCGAGATACTATGCAGTTTGAACATGATGAAGATTCTTCATATTGCCTGTGACAATCTACAGAGAGACTTCTCTCCCACATCACTTTCTATTTTTAACCCCTGGCAATCTCTAACCTGTTCTAAAGTTTCTGAATTTCTTAAATTTTGTCATTTCAAGAATGTTATATAAATGGAATACATTCGGAGCGCCTGAGTAGCTCAGTCGTTAATCGTCTGCCTTTGGCTCAGGGCGTGATCCCATGTCCTGGGATCGAGCCCCACATCAGGCTCCCTGCTCCGTTGGGAGCCTGCTTCTTCCTCTCCCACTCCCCCTGCTTGTGTTCCCTCTCTCGCTGGCTGTCTCTCTCTCTGTCAAATAAATAAATAAAATCTTAAAAAAAATGGAATACATTCGTTATGTAACTTCTGGGATTGGATTTTTTTTGCTCAGCATGATTCCCTGGAGATTCATCCAAGTTTTTATGTGTATCAATAGTTTGATCCTTTTTATTGCTGAGTAGTGTTCCATGGTATAGATGTACCACATCCTGAGGTCTTTTATTTTATTTGGACTGATTGTAAATGGTATTATGTTTTAAATTTCAGTTTCCCTATTTTATTGTTAACCTACGGAAGTGCTGTTGGTTTTTAGGTGTTGATCTTGTTTACTAAAAACTTGCTGAACTCACTTATTCTAGAAAATTTTTAGATTTCTTGCGTTTGCTACATAATCATGTCATCTGCAGTTAGCAAGGTTTTATTTCTTCCTTTCTAATCTGTGTGCCTTTTATTTCTTTCTCTTGCCATATTGCAGTGGCTGGAACATCTAATATTATGTTGAATAGCAGTGTGGGGAGCAGACTTCCTTGTATTTTCCTCAATTTAAGGGGAAAATATTCAGTCCTTCTAGCTACAGGTCTTTTGCAGATGATCTTTATTAAGTTGAGGTGATTCCCCTTTTTTCCTAATTTTCTAAGGGTTTTTATTGTGGGTGGGTGTTAAATTTTGTTAGATGCTTTTCCCATGTCAATCAATATGATCACATGATTTTTCTTCTTTAACTGGTTGTTATATTGAACTTTATTGATTTGGTTTTCAAATGAGAAGCGACTTTGGACAAGTGAAGAAGGGAGTAGACTTTGTAAGACTTAGCAGAGTCTTAACAAATGAAAGACAGGGTGTTTAGATTTGAGTCTAGTGCATAGCTTTATTCAAAGTATATTCTGTGACATATGGTAATAGTGGAGACATTAAAATGTAGTTTCATGGTCCCTACTAATTTGAGAAACTGAGTTAAAATAAGTGTAATAGACTTCTTTACTGCTGGACTTATTAGAGCCTTTAATATGCTGCATCGAGTGATCTCTGTCTTTCCAAAAGGGGAATAAAGTGTATAATAAGGTTTCCCAATCCAGTTTATCCACAAAATCTACATTTTCTATAATGTCTATGGTAACGGGAAGACTCACTTTGGGGACAATTGCCAAAGGAAATAATTTTTCGAATGAAAATTTCTGATCTGGGGAGTATTATAGAAGAAAGTCAGTATGCTATGGTGGCCAAGCACATGGAACTTTAGACAGGTTTCCTAGCAGCTGAAGGATCATTTCATGATCTGTTGAATAGGGAATAAATCTGACTTCCATGATGGCAGTGAGGTGTGGAGGTGAAGAGTGTGGGCTCTATAGTCAAGTATTTTGGTTCAGATCCTGGTTTTGCTCACCTAGAAGGTGTGGGGAACATTGGAGAAGTTGCTTAACCACCGTGTGCCTCAGTTTTCTCAAATGTAATGTGAGAATAGTAGCAATTCCTTTTCTCTAGGATTTTAGAAAGCTTTAGTGAATGAAACATGTAAAGTGTTAGAGACGTATAAGGCACATAGTAATCATCCAATAGTTGTTACCTATGATGTTTGTAGTTGAAGGATGAAGTGAGATGATCAGAAAAGCACCAATACTCAGAATGTCATTATTAGGAAAGTGGACCCAAGGGCTAGTTGGATGAGTTACGGGCAGGTGAGTCTGTGGTCCCACATTGAATGCTTTGAGGACCAGCATGGTGAGAGTGCCAGTGGAAAGATTGCTTTCAAAATATTTTCTTGGACTCTTCAGTATTCGGTGACTGAATACAAGGGGTTTAAAAAAATGACTCAAAGGTGACAACAAGGTTGAGCCTTGGCATTAGGGAAATGGATTTTGTAGTCACCAGGAATGAAGTCTGTCCTGGATATTAATGAGTAAGCCAGATGATTTTGGCATTGTAGTTAAAAAATAATAAATATTTTAATTTCTGGTTTTAACAAGTACAGGAAAATAAAGCGTTGCTGTTTATGCAAAACTGAAATCTGATCAGTGTTGGTAAAGGAGCGATCTGATTATGCAGTTACTACAAAGAGAATTATGCCCATGATGCAACTTTGAACTTTGAGAACGTCTCAGCTTTTTATCTGGGGCACTGAAGTGGTGGAATGGCTCCTCAGAGGAAATTAAGAGAGAGAAAGGCATGCTGGTGCGGAGAACGAAGGAGAGAAACAATGCAAGAAAGAAGAATTGAAAAGGTCCTTTGAGAAATCAATGAGTATAACTTAAAGAATGGGAGAAGGGAAAATGTGGTTGCAATAGCAGAGAACATTTAAGCAAGAGGGCAGCTTGGTAAAATGACTTAAGATAAGCCAAAGGTATACGATTTTTTAAAAAAGAGTTCGTTTGTTTGTTTAGAAGGCCAGTGTGCATGAGCCGGGGTTGGAGGTGGGCAGAGGGAGAGAGAATCACCAGAGGATTCCACACTGATGAGGTCCCACGACCCCAAGGTCATGGCCTGAGCCAAAACCAAGAGTTGGACACTTAACCAACTGAGCCACCCAGGTGCCCCAAGATTTAACACACTGTATGCATAATTATGGACTTAGAATATAGCCCAATTTTGTTTTCATCTTATTTCTCGTTTTTTGGCATAGTGCCTTTAGATCCTAACCTTTGGTAACCCAACTAGAGCCCAGAATGCCATTACCAGAAGGTAACAAGTCTAAAAACATTTCAACAGGAAGTATTTTAATGCCTTAGTATTTTAGTTAATAAATTAAATGTGTGTACATGCATTTGTGTATTGCTTAACTTAAATTTAAAAATTTTCTTCTTTCTATCTCAGCTTTATATCATCTTTTCCTCAAAATCGTCTTTTCCATTAGCCCTCAGGATATCATGGCACTGAACACCATGAGTGAATTTTCTCAGATAATACTGTTTATTTCTGTGCCAAGTACGGAGGCTTTGAATCAATCAGAGTAAATGCTTTTGGGAAGAAAAAAAGAAGTCAGTTAATTTGTATTTGGCTTTCATGGTCGCAGACTAATGGCCCCTCAAAGATGTCTCTGTCCCAATCCCTGGAACCTGTGAGTATGTTACCTTTCATAGCAAAGGAGACTTAGATATGATTCAAGTCAAAGACCCTGAGTTACGGAGATTATCCTGAATTGTCCAGTTCGACTCAGTATAATCACGGACTCCTTAAAAATGGAAGAGGGAAGCAGAGAGGTGAATCAGAGGAGGTGAGACTAGGGAAGAATGGTCAGAGATGCAACATTGCTGACTTTGGAGGTGGAGCAAGGGCCCTGCTGGCCCATTCACGGCTGCCTCCAGCACTGCTGTAGGGGACCTCCAGACAGATCCTAGCATGGAGGCTGCTTCATACCTCCCACCTGCAAAGCCCTCACAGCTGCCCACTACCACTGAAGGATGACAGTAAACAAATTTATAGACAGTGTGACGTCAGCCAGTAGAAATGAAATCCTACTTCTCTTTTTGATTTACAGATCTCATGCAAGTACCTTTCATTGGCAAAATTTAACTCAGAATCCTGTTGGCAGGGGTCTGGTAAATGTAGTGCCTTATGTTCCAGCCCCAGAAAGACAGGGGGGCTACCATGGAAGAAGAAAGTGGTGCTGCTTGGCCAGGAGATGAGCTGGCATGTGTGGTCAACCACAGCATCCTGTCTCCTCCCAGGACAGAATGAGAGCCCAGCAGGAGAAAGGCATCACCTCTCCCTATGAGCTGACACCATATTTACCAAGGTCCTGATGTGCCTTTTAGCACCTTTTCTCCCTCTTTTAATTCTGAAAACAAACTTGCAAAATAAGAGTTGATCTGATTATAGTTACAGGACTGTTGTTTATTGAATGCCTGCTACAGACTAGGCGCTGCTATTGGACTGGGGATACAGCTGGGTGACCAGCTATCCAAATTTGCCTGGGACTGTTCTGGCTTTAGCACCAAAAGTCTTGTGTCCTGGGAAACTGCCTGGTTCTGGGAAAACCAGAAGGGCTTTGACACGATAGTGAACAAGGCAGCCTTTGCACTCAAGGAACTCACGTTCAAGTTGGGGGTCCAGAAACAGACACAAAACAGAAAAAAAATGAAAGGCATAATATTATATATAATGTGGCATCAATTTAAAAGGAATATGAAGTATTTACTTATATATTGGTTCACCTGTTCATTTTGAAAAAGGAGATGGCTCCTTTTTTACCTGGTGGACAAAAGAGAGGGCCACCCCAGGACATAATTTTGCTTCCAGAAGGATCACTGCTTACCTCCTCAGATGGGTACATGTCAAGTGGGTAGGTTACCATTGTCCTGAGGTAAGAGAATAGAAGGGATGTTGTTCTGGCTTACCTAGCCTGTCCTTCACTGGTGGCTTTTGGGACAGGTCTGTAACCTTTCAAAGAGGCCACATGCACCAGGAAGAGGAGGATGGAGACTCTAGCCCTGCCTCTTTGAGAGTCAGCACTGTTAGTCGCTTTCTGATGGATCAGGGTAATCCTGATTGAGGACTGGGTAGAAAAGACAGCACAAGCTCCCAAGTGAGCCGACTGGAAGCAAATGTGGGCTAGACCTAGCCCAGGACCTAGGGATCTCTCATACCCAGGTGGTCTTGGTCATGGCTGTATCAGTGGTGACCAACCTGTTCTCATTTGTCCAGGACTGAAGGGTGTCCTGGGACATGGGACTTTAAACCCACAGCAAACTAGGGTGCCTTTTAGGGTGAACATAGAGTTTATCATCCAAACCAAGACATTCCAGAGTGAAATGGGGGGGGGGGGATATTGATAAATACACCAGTTCAACCCGGTGTATGTTGGGGCCATCTCAGGGAGCCTGGGAGATGCAACTCTATTCACATTAGACTGTGTTTATTTCTGGTTCAAATTCCAGAAAGTGTGGTGCATTGTGCAGCTGAGGCAGGAGACCTTCCCTTATGCAGGACCCTGCTATGGTGACAGACTATGGGGACAGTGATTGTGGTGTAAATGTTAACTAAACAGCTCAAATATGAGCTACATTACCCACCTACAGACAAAACTGTCTTCAGGGCACCAGCAAAGCAGGAGAACGACCATATGACCACAAGAAAAGTTTAGAAATTTGCAATAAAAATATCTAGCAAGTATCAGTTTTAATTGAAGCACATCTATGTTTTGTGCTATTTCAGAAGGTAAAAATTCCTTTAAGTTACTTGGGATGCAATGGTATTGACGGTGTGAGAGTCCAAATAAGCTTTTCAGCACTTTGTGTCTTGAACAGGCCTGGCTGGGCCCTGCCGAGGGTGGGGTGCCCTTGGCCCTGTAACACGAGGTTGGAGTTTGCCTGGGGGCTCCACTGTGGCTCGGCAATCTGTGCTGCCACCGAAGGGCTTGTGACTGGAGGCCCCACAGCAAGTCCAAGATGGATGGGGATTTGAACACAAGTGCTCTGCAAAGCCCATACTCTTTTCTTTATGAGAGTAGCTCTCATGCTCTCTCACTAACCATAATGCAGAGGGAATGTTATCAAATTGCAGCACAAAGTAATAGGGGATATAGAGGAGAAAGGAATGAGCTCTGTCCGGATGGCTGAGGGGAGGAGATAGTAAATACGTCCAAGTCCCTGTCCATCCATGGAGTGTGGTTGTCTGCTGCTTCCTCGGGTAGCTTAGAACAAAGAGGAATTTAGTTTTTCCCAGGGTCTGATACTTGAGGTCAGGAGTCCTGATAATGTTTAAGTATTTATTAGTTTGAAACCTTGAGACCATCAGGAGAGGGAAGGATATCAATGGAGCAGGAAGATAGAGGACGGTGGCCAAACGAGTCCTGAGTACAACCTGCTGAGCCCCGGCCGACGCTAAAACCAGGTGAGAAGCACGGGGTGGGCTCTTACTCCAGCTATTGCTTTTCAGAATGGCTCTTTCATTGTCTTATCTTTATGGGCATATGTGTGTTGAAAAAGTTCTTCACTTAGTGTGTCATAGGAATTTTACATGTCTATAGATCTGCATAATCGCTGAAGAACAGCAGAGCATCCTCTCCTATGGATTGACCACAATAAACTAATTGAAGCAGTCTGCTAGATATGGGAATACAGATAATTCCCAATTTTATTCATAAAAATAATGCTGTGATAAACATTTACACATTTAAAAACCAGATCTTTGTGGGGCGCCTGGGTGGCTCAGTTGGTTGAGTGTCCCCGACTCTTGATCTCAGCTCAGGTCTTGATCTTAGAGTCGCGAGTTCAAGCCCTCTGTCAGGCTCCATGCTGGGCATGGAGCCTGCTTAAAACAGGCAAACAAACAAAAAAACCAGATCTTTGCTAACTTGGCTAAATTTATTCCTCCTTAGGATACATATCTTGAGGCAGCCTGGCTGGGTCGGAGGACATACAAGTCACATTTTTCATATACATTGCTTAACTCTTACTTATAGAAAATGCTTACCCAGTGACTTGTCCACAGCAGCGTTTGGCTATCCGTGTTTCCTCCCACTCTTGTTAACAATGGTCACTATCATTCTCTTCATTTATATATTTGCATATTTGATGTGCAAAAATTAATATGCCATTGTTTTAATTTTCATTTCGATTAAATACCTTTTCACATTTTTCTGTTTGTATTTGTTCTTATGTGAATTGATACTTAATGTTTATTGCCTGTTTTTCTGTTGGGGTATTTGTGGGATTTTTTTGGTCACTGATATGTAAGCACTTTACACTTAGAAAATGTTACACTGTGTTTCATACCTTTCATATATCCCTCTCCTGATTGTCCTGCCTGTTTTGCTTTGTTAGTGTATAATGTTTGCCATGCCACAGTTTTAAGGTTTTTCTCTTAAGATTTGTTTATTTATTTTAGAGAGAGAGAGTGAGCAGGGTGGGGGTGCAGATGTAGAGGGAGAGAGAGAATCTTAAGCAGAATCCCCGCTGAATGTGGAGTCTGATACCAGGCTTGATCTCATGGCTTTGAGACCATGACCTGAGTGGAAACCAAGAGTCAGATGCTTAACTGACTCCATCACCCAGGTGCCCCCTAGTTTTAAGTTTTTATGTAGAAACAGCTATCACATTTTCCCTGACTTTGGTATAAGATATATATACCTTAATATGTATGTATCTTAATGTATTTTATATATATCTGTGTAATGCCAAAGTCAAAAATTCATCTCTGTCCTCAGGCTTATGAAACATATTCTCCAATTTTTAGAGTATTTTTCTTGTTCAAATTATTAATACATTTGAAATGTATTCTGCTGCAACAGGTGAGTGTACTGATCAGGGTTCTTAGTTGTAAATTCCCAAACGACTTCCCTCTAAGTTGGGAAGGTAGGATACGGGACTCGGAGCAGGTCACAGAATGAATGGGTGGGGAGAAGCTTGCTCAGTGTACCTGGGCCTACCATGCGTCCGCCAGGGCCGCCCACTGGCCTGGTGAGCACATCCCTGCAGCCGTTGCTTGAGCAAGGCACTGTTGTCTGCTACTGTGCACACCAGGACGTCCGCTCCACTGCTGCTGGCAGAGCTCGTGCGCCACAAACCCACACACCTCCTGTCCAAATGGGCCCTGTAGCCCTGCTGCTTCCCTGCTGCACTCCCAAGCTTCAGAAGTGAATTCTTAGGGTATAGATGTACTTGGCAGAGCCTAGGTCCCACGCCTAGATGCAAGCTGCAAGGACCCTGAAGTGGGTGTGTCGAGGTTGTACTGCCCCGGGGAATGGCCAATGACCCTGTGGAGCTGACTTCAGCTTTTCCCACTGGTGAGTCAGGTTCTCTGACAGCATGTGGTAGACAAGCCATTCTTTCTCTGCTGAACAGAAATGTCACCATTATCATATGCTGAAAATCTATAATTCTTTTTTTAACCCAAAATTAATTCTGGGTTTATTAAAAAAAAAATTTGACAACCTGACTTACAGAGTAGCCATTCACTCTCTATTCATTACTGAACAATCTTTTTCCATGTGACCTAATTATACTTTATTTGATGCCTCTTTAATTAATTGCGAGAAAACATTTTACACATAGGTGAAATATCTACCCAATCCTCATCAACCAGAACACTGGGTGACACAGAAAATTAGATGTTAATGTTGAAAAGAAGGTAAAACATTCACATATGACAAAGCCATTTTAACGAAGAGACTATTTTATATTCCACAATTATTTGAAGTATCTAGTATGTACGTAGAGGCCTCTTCCTTGGCTCGGCAGTATCCTTGATATTCTTCCTGAATGAGTCCTACTCTGGCTTCCTGGCCACAGATCTAATTACTTCTTTCACCAACTTACTCTTCAGCAGCAGGGAACTCAGATGAAAACCTTCTGTATTTGGTATATGTATGGTTTGTTGCTTTCAAGCCTGATTCTATCAGAACGGCGACATGATGCCTGTGCAGATATTCTTACTGTTGTGTGGCCAAACAAAGGAACATAACAGATTGCCTCCTGTCCCTGTGGAGGTAGATTTGTTTTGAAATCATTGAAAGGATCCTGTTTTCCACTCAGAATGGCCAACTGACCACATAAGGTCACTAAACCATCTTTATTTTTAGGTAAGTAGCACCTTTAATCCATAACTGTTGTGTGAATACAAGCATGCCATTTGTTCTCACTGAATAAATAACATTCTTCAGTGATAGGGCCTTTGGCTAACGGAGCTCAGTGGGCTGTCTCAGAAAGTGCTGTGTTTCTGGGTTTCTGTGGTTAGTATCTGCATAATTCCCCAACATCTCTGTTGGTGAACACATTTTCCTTATTTTTCCATCTTCTTATAGTTTGCCATGGCTGCCATTTATAATCAGCAGACTGTAACATCTGAATGTCTTCTTATTGGAGAGGTGAAGTGGGTATATTTTCCTAATGTACAGACCAGGATGATGGAACCCTTGGCCCACGTGCAATCTGCTGGAGAAATAAAGGGTGTTAGATGTGACGTGGAGGAGGGTGTTGGCCCGACAAGGGCTCAAGAGGGAAGTTCTCTCAAGTCTTCTTGGCAACCCAGCATTTGGCCAGGACCATGCACTCAGCCACTGTTTCACAGCATGAATGCTCTTCTTTCATCTACCCCTGAAAATCTGTAATTCTTTGGGCTGCTTTTGAACTCTCAATTCTTATAGAATAAAACACTTTAACGTTGTAAGCTTTATCATCCATTTTAATATCTGGTACTGCAAGGTGCCTTACTTCATTTTTCTTATTAAAAGTACAGTGTGCAGAGTATCTGGGTGGCTCAGTTGATTAAGTGTCTGACTCCTGATCTCAGCTCAGGTCTTGATCTCAGGGTCATGAGTCAGGCTCTGCATTGGGCTCCATGCTGGGCATGGAGCCTATATAAAAAAAATGCAGTTTGCTGTTATGCATTTAAACAAAACTTTTGCTCATCAAGAACATCTTTATTCTGTGAACATTCATACACACAAACCATGCTAATGCTGAGGAAAAGCACCCCGCCACCTCCTGTGGCCTTCACCATCTCTTATAGAGTGTGGTCATGAAGTCTTTCACAGCCTGACCTGCTCAAAGATGTAAGAGATTATAAAATTACAGGTAAATAAAAATTTTATGATGTGTTTTCCCCAAACTGGATCTTTTCATAGAGAAACATAATATATTACCTTTTATTCAAGACTTACATTACTTCCTTTGATACAATACGTAGGTTTTGTATAATTGCTACAAATTCTTGAGGTACATTCTTATATATTCATACATACATATATGTGTACTTTTTGCTTCTAATTTGGATATGACAAAATAAAGCTGTTGAGTCTTACAAGACTATTTTGCTCAACACTTTATTGTTTTATCAGTTCTTTTGTATTTGATTCCTTTGTGTTCTCTAGGTTGATCATCTACAAGTAATAATAAAGTCAAAATAATTCTTCAATATTTATAATTCTTATTCTTTTTTTTTTTTAACTCTGTAATATGTTATAACTTCTAGGGCAATGTTAAATTTTGGCAGTGATAGTGGTCATTCTTGTCTTAGGAATTTAACCTAGATTCTTCTAGGGTTATACCATCAAGTCTGCCCTTAGTTTCCAACCAGTTTTCTTTATTCTGGTCAAATTCCAAAATTACTCTGAGTTTTTATCAGGAAAGGATATTTAAAGTTGTCAAGTGCCTTTTGGCAATTACTGGACTGGTTATATTTTCTTATGTGAATCTAATTGCCATTTGTTCATTGAGAACCCCAGACATTTGTTCTGTAGTGTTTTTTGCTTCCTCATGGTGCTCTTAACTCCTCTTTCCTGTATCTCCTAGACACTACTAGCTCATTCTAGAGGCTGAGCTGCATTCAGCTCAGTTACTTTGGTAAGAGATCTTCCTGGGTGGTGCTGTTTTCTTCCTGCTGTATCACTGAATCCCCTGCTGTCTGGTTGTAGCATTTTAGTGTGAGGTTAGGGTTGATCAGCGGGTTCATGTATTGTCAATCAGCAGTATATTTCATTATAAAGTTCCCATTAACCTTCCATCTAATGGCTTTAGCACCTAGTAACAATGGTCTCCATCTATTATTTTAATAAGAGTAACAAAATAGCAATTAAAAACAGTATCTATTATTGTTTTTCCACTTAGTAGCTGAGTTTTTCTATAAAAGGAAACTTAGGTCACCCTGAAATGCAATTTGTACAGAGAAGGCAGGATAAATGCTTGCTCTTCCCTTCACTTACCGTGTGCTAGAATAACGAGTTGGTGCTCTGGTGACCCCAAAGAGGCAGGAGGTAGCTAATGTAACACTCCATCCAGTGATGTGATGATTTTATCTGCGTTTCCTATTTCTGTCAACAAATGATAATGTTAGAGTATTTTTACTTTTAAACTCTTGAAAAGGCCCTTAATAAGGGTCATGAAAAAACACTGGAGGGAGTGGTAGATAATCTTCATTCTGTGAGTGGTAGATAATCTTCATTCTGCCCCACTAATTTTCCTTGTCTTCACCTCCATTTGTTCTCCTGGTTGGAACACAGGAAGACTGTTCTCTGGATGTGAACACAGTTTCATTTGTCTCAGGATGTTTTTCTTGTTTGGGGATTCATTATTGATCATGTGATCTTTTAACATCTCCCCTCATTGCTTCATAAGATTATGCAACTTTATGTTGGGGAGAACAATGTTGCCTTCCTGGTGCCAAGATCCTGGGATGCCTGTATCCCTCAGGAACACACCCAAAGCTAATTCTTTGGTTCTTTATCTTGCAAGATTTCAGGAGCTCCAAGGAGAATAAGGAAACCAGAAGCGATGGACCCTACAGAGAAACAAAAAAGCTGTCTCCATTGTTACTTATTTAATAATAGCAATAACTTTATAATGGGATATGGGGGATAGCGAGGATGATGATAATGATGTTGATGATGATGAAGTGTGTGTGTTTGCATGTGGATGATAAATTAGGAAATGATTATAAAAGAAAAGTTTAGGAAAAGCACCTAGCCTATATAAATCTGGATTTGTAAGTCAGGGAGTAAGCAAAATAAAGCAGTTTTTAAGCCTGGCCCCATAGATGTAAGTAGCATCTACTGAAATAGGCTCCGACATTCAGTGTGATGTGAATCATTTGGGTAGACAGTGACTGTTTCAGCCAGTGTTTGAGGTTCAGTTCAGGGCCTATTGAATCATTTTGAGAAAGAGTTGGCCCCAGTCAGGAACATTTATCTTCGAGTTTGTCCTGCAAAAATTTATGTGCCTTTTGGATCGAGGCAATTTTTTTGTCTTATTCATTGGAGAAATAAAAAGAGGAGACAAAAGAAAAAAACCACACATTGGAAACAGGATGGCCTCTGGGTTTTGATGAGCATATAGGCCGCATACGGTGAAGCCTCATAGGTAGAAGCCATGCCTTCACCTGCTTTCAACAAATAATGATCTAACAGACACCTACAACATGCTGGGTGCCATGCAAGGCTCTGTGGATAGAGGAGTCAGCAGGACCTTCTCCTCAACTTGAAGGGGTCTATTAGGCTATCATGGGAAATGCAGCAAATAAATGGGCAGTTACAAAGGAGTGCTTCAGTAAGGATTACCTGGGGTTCTTAAGGAACTCACAAGAGGAACACCTACCCCAGGCGTGGGGGGCTCAGTCAGGGTACCCAATAAGCGATGTCTGAGCTGAGGCCTCCCTATGGGAGGGGATAAGAGAAGTCAAAACAAAGCAACCCCATGTGCAAAGCCTCTGCCCTGTCAGGTGGGCCTGGAGTGGAGAATGGGGGTGAGCGAAGTCTAAGACATGAGGCTGGAAAAATGATAGAGATCAATCTTGTCCAACCTTGTAAGTCAGTAAGAAGTTTGAATATTCTTTTGAGGATGCTGATGTAACGAATAGAGTGACATGAGTCAGATAGATCTTTTAGAAGGCTTCCTCTGCCTCACAATAAGTGCTCAAGAATTATTTGTGCAATGAAAGATAGCTTCTATTTTTCTCTCTTCTTTCTTTCTTTTTCTTTTCTTTTCTTCTCTTCTCTTCTCTTTTCTCTTCTCTTCACTTTTCTTTTCTTTTCTTTTCTTTTCTTTTCTTTTCTTTTCTTTTCTTTTCTTTCTTTCAGAGTGAGTGTGAGAGTATGGGAGAGGGGCAGAGGCAGAGGGAGAGGGAGAAGAGAACCTTAAGCAGTCTCCACACAACATGGAGCCTGATGTGGGGCTTGATCTCACAACCCTATCATGACCTCAGCCGACATCAAGAGTTCGACACTGGACCAATTGAGTCACCAGGCACCCCTGTATTTTCTTCTTCTGTGCTTTCAGACACGCACGTGGTCCGCGGAAGGGGCCAGCCCTGCTCGTGTGATGCATCAGAAAATGTGCAGGGCTGGCTGGCCTGCAGAATGCCTTCTCCGCAAACCCTGGCCTTTCTGCCCAGTATCTCTGTGAACTCCCCCAGCTCCACCTCAGCCACAGTCCCTTGTGGTGGTTTAACCGACGAGGCATCTCCATTACCTAGGAATCCAAAGAACAAACAAAACTAACTCTGTGGTCCTCCGGAACAACTTAGAAACGGTTGTGTTTTGAAAACATAGAAGCTGCTAAACTTGCAGGGAGAGTTCTTAGCAAATGCCAACTCGTGTGCTTTCTATGTCAGAGCGGGAGAGTAAAACACAAAACCAAGAAGAGTATCTAGAAGGCAGGATGGAAACACACTCAGATTTGGGCAGAGATAAGAAGCCGCCTGCACTTCAGACTTCTGAATATGAAGTGCTTTGATTGGCAGGAAAACAAATGGGGAAGAAAAGGCAAAGTAACCAACTGAAAGTTTTTGTGTGTAGTTTCGAGTTAAGAGTTAGAACAGAGGATGAGAAGCACATCGTTTCCAACGGTAGAATTTTAGGGGGATGGGGAAGAGAGGGACAGAACTTGATGTGAATGTGGAATGAGTCTGAGTAGCCACAATGGTGAAGACGCTTCCAGAAGCAGATACACTTCTTGACTGGTTTTAATCCTCCAAAAAGCCCTGCTTAGTGAAATATTAGTGCTTTACTTCAGCCCCGACCTGGAGGAGCTCTGGAAGAGAGAAGAGTCCAAGAACTCCGGGCCCCGGGGACAAAAGCCCCAGCTGTTCCTGCTGTGCCAACCGAGGGAAGAGAACAGGGAGATTGCCTGTGACGGGAAGGGGCGAGGTAAGGAGGCCACGACAAAGAGGAAGCCCCTAACCAGACACACGTCGGGAAAGGAGAGTTAGAGTGACCAGAACTAACATCTCAAGGTTAGTAACTTTCTGGAGAAAAGAGTGGATGTGGCTGAGTTCACACCTATAAGGTAAATCTTGTGCAGCGGAGTGGAGACTGCCGATGAAATGGTGTCAAGTAGATTCAGCAGGAAAAGAGCTGTCATTGGCTGAATGGCTGATGTCCTGTGAACCTGTAAGTTCAGCGATGGGCACAGTTCAGTAAGAGGGTGTTGTTTAGGTCCTTTCTCTGAGTCTGTGTCTAGAAGAATTGTATTTGTATTCTAGAAGAAGGACCTGATGGCATGGTCCTTGAGAATAAGAAAACTGAGCTAATTTTACCAGTGTCCACACTATCAGGCTTAACCTTCCTTCCTTCAAGCAAGACTGAGCAAGGATGAACTTAAATAAAAAATGCTTGCTAGCTAAGTATTTATTACCCTATGCAGGGGTTGGTGACCTTTTTCTGTCATGGATTACACAGGTACTATTTTGGTCTTTGTAGGCCATGTAGTCTTTTTACAGCTATTCATCAGAGCACAGAAACAGCCCCGGACAATGTGTAAGCAAGTGAGCGTGGCCGAGTCCAAATGGAGTATTTAGAAAGGGTCAGGCAGGAGGCTGGATTTGGCCCATGAGCCATAGTTTGCAGAACCCTGTCCTGGAGGATCTCTACTGAAGCCAAACTGAAGTCTCTGCTTTGAATGCAAGCGAGTCCTTTAAGGATGGTCCCTCAAAGGTAATCTAACTCCTGGGGCAGCTCTGTGACTTGCCGAAGTTCTAAGGGACTGGTGGTCTGAGGGAAACCACATGTCCTTCATTAGTAACATTCTCCTGAAGAGACACTTTGAGGCAGGGAGCAGAAACCTAGACTAAAACACTCCTGTTGAAGTCTTGCTGGAAGTAGGAGCCTCACAACAGCAAGGACATCCCAGCCAAAGGCATACAAACTCTGACATCTGGAAAAAAATAAAGGAGGAATGCTCCAAATCTTCCCAGCCTCAGTCCCTTCTTCTCAAAGTCTAGCACAGACTTTCTGTTTTGCAGCCCTCGGCATGTCAGCAGTTGCCTGAGCAAGCATGGAACGGGAGCAGAGTGGGAGCCACATCTCCAGCAGGCACATCCAGGGGGCCAGCATGACACGCGGTGTCTGGGTGACTGCATAGAGAATAGAATCCTCCAGAAAAAGCAGACAGCTGGGAAAGCAGAACATATTATAGATAGCAGAAGCAATGAAGCTGAGGACGGAGAAGTGTCCATGTGTGTGGACAGCCTAAGAGAAGGAGACCACGTGTCTGAAGGCTGTCACCCAGCCAGGTCACCCGGGAGCCGGTGGTGTGAGGCGATCTCGTGAGATGAATTTCATACTTATGTGGTTAGCTGAGACCTGTTCGATAGGAGAGAAGTCCGGTAATATTTTGATTAATGACTTCCTTGAGGATGAAGCTCTTCTATACAGACAGCTCTATTAGAAAAAAACCTCAAGCTAAAATTCCTTCATAAATCATGCAAAAAACAGCTCCCTACACAACAGAAATAGCTCAAGCGCAGTCTCTATTTGTCTTTGGTTAGATGCTGATGAATAGGGCTCGTCCTTAGCAAAGTTGTAAGAGCTGAACTTTATCTTCAGATGCATGTCTTTCTGCACCTTCCGTCTGGATCTGCAGCCTCCAGGGCCCCTGGTTTTAGTCACTGCAGAATGCAAGTGTGCGTCTGCTCTCCTCATCTCTCCACGAACTTGGCTTTGGATGCCTTGGGAATGAAGGGGCCACTGCACACTATTATCAGTTTATTCCCCTTTTCTCATAATCCTCCCACACCCCTGATTCTTTGCTGCCAGGGAGGAAGCTCACTGAGGGTTGTAGGAGCCTCTGAGGGTGGATGATATGTTGCATCTAATTCTTGTAGGATCTGCAGCCAGTATGCTGTAGCAGAGATCTGCTGGGTCCCTTTGTTCATCTTACTTCTCTACCTGCGCCTCTATCAACCTACCCAACCCTGACCACACACACGCCGTGTGTGTGTGTGTATCTATCTACCTATCTATCTATCTATCTATCTATCTATCTATCTATATATTTGTATACATATATGCATTAATAAATATATAAACATTAATATAAATGCGTGTAATGTTTTGGCATGTGTTTAATAAGCACTTAGTGATTCTTTATGAATCATTTCTCTGACCACTTGGACTATGTTCTTCGGAATTATCTATTTCTAGCTGTTGTGAAGTTGTGGCATAGGCATGCGACCAGACTCCATCTCAGCATGTATTGTGAGGCTCAATGTGCATTTGCAGACCAGGGTCGTTGAGGGACCACGTGCTGTCAATAAATGCAAGGCCAACAGCAAAATGTGGTGGCTTGCGCAGTTGGAAAGACCGGAGCTGAATTTGGACTCCTGCTATTCACTAGCGGTAATTTTTGTTATTGAGGTGAAATTCATACAAGATAAAATTAAAGTGTATAGTTGAATGACATTTCGTACATTCATGGTGTTCTACAAGTACCATCTTTATCAAGTTCTAAGACATTTTCATTGTCCAAAGACAAAACCCCGTACCTTAAGCAGTCACTCCTGGTTTCCTCTCCCTTAAGCACCTGACAACCAATCAAATCTACAGATTTACCTATTCTGGGTGTTTCATATAAATGGAATCTTACAATATGTGACTGCCTTCTTTCACTTAGTATGTTTTCCAGGTTCATTCATGTTATAGCCTGAATCAGTATTTCATTCTTTTTATAACTGCATAATATGCCATTGTGTGGACATACCACAATTTGTTTATCCATTCTTATGCTGATGGACATTTGGGTTGTTTCCACCTTCTGACTCTTGTGAAGGAGTTGCTATGAACACTGGTATACAGGTATTTGTTTGAGTATCTATCTTCAATTCTTTTGGGTATAAACCTATAACTGGAATTACTGGGTCATATGGTTATTCTGTTTAACTTTTTGAGGAACACCAAACTGTTTTCCACAGTAGCTCACCATTTTACATCCCCACCGGCAGTGTACGAGGATTTCAACTTCACTACATCCTTGTCAGTGTTATTATTTTCTTTATTTTTGATTATAACCATCCTAGTGAGCATGAAGTGGTCTCTTTGTGGTTTCGATTTGCATTTTTTCTAATGACTAATGATGTTGAGCAACTTCTCATGTGCTTGTTGGTCATTTGTACATCTTTTTTGGAGAAACGTCTATTCAAGTTTTTTGCCCATTTTTAAATTGGGTTGTTTGTCTTTTTTGTTGTTGAGTTGTGAGAGTTTTTTATATATTCTGGATCCTAGACCTTTATCAGATATATGATTTGCAGATATTTTTTCCCATTCTTTAAGTTGTCTTTTCACTTTATTGATAGTAAAAGATATTAAGTATTTTGAACTGTATGGTTCATATGGTGTCTGTCACAAGATCACTCCAGGTAGTGTGTGTGTGTGTGTGTGTGTGTGTGTGTGTGTGTGTATGAAGGGACACAGTTCTAAGGCAAGGCACAGTACAAGGGAGGCTAGTTAGGAGGACACTTTCTTGAGGGCTTCAGGAATTCTTGGGACTGGGTGTAACTCTGGTTTTATAGTTTTTTGTCAGTACGTATCAAGAGGAAGTCCTATAGTTACCACCTCAGTCCATTCTCCACAGATATCCAGGTTATCTTTCAAAAATGCAGAATTGTCCACATCACTTGCCTCCATGAGATATTTAGTGGTTCTGTGTTGCTGTCAGAGTTGTGTTTATTTATGCCATAGACATGTGTCCCAGGGCCTGTGTTTGGTGCTGGAGTTACAGATGTAAGCAGGATGCTGTGGTTTCTGATGGTGAGGTTTGAACTTCTCCATGGGTGTCATTCAAGATGCTTTCAATCTGGACCCAACATCATTTTTGTCTCTTTCCCATTACCTAGACCATAGTCATACCATTTCCCGAAAATGTTCTCTGCTGTCATGCCTTTATTCCTTCTCTTCCTTCTCTACTTGGAAAGTCTTAGTTAGGTTGGAAACCCCAGGATCTGGTGCATTTTTTCTATGAAAACTTTCCCAGTTAGAATGAATTTTTCCCTCTCTGGGCTGTGCCAATACTTGCTCAAATTTGACTTCTATAGAATTATCAGGTTTTATTATAATAAACTGCCTCTGTAATCTCTCTGACCCAATATATTACTGCATGCCTTGAGGGCAGAGACCAAGTCTTTCTCATACTTGCGCCTCCAGGGCCTAGGCAGGGTACCAGGCACAGCTCACTAAAATTTTGGACAGATTGTTTTTTTGAATTACTTGTAAAACAGAGATACCGCATCTGACTACATCATACAGCTGTTACGGGCACAAATAATACCATAGATGTGAAAGCTTTTGGAAAATAGAATGCTGTGTAAACATAGGGTGGCACTCTACAGTACCATATGTATACATTCTAATTTTATACTATTGATTTCTTGCTTCCTAAAGAAGTTCCCAGGTTAGATACTGATGTTGAACAGTGGACACCTACTGATAAACTTTGGGATTGAAACCAGGTTCAGAGTTGGCCTTAGCCAACATTGTCTTTAGTGATTCACATTCCCCACTTCCCAATTTTTACCTATTTTTTTTATTCAGGGGCCAAATGTATTCATACAATTCCTTTCAGTATAGAGGCAATAATATATTTTTATACTAACATGGTAATATGTTCCTAACAAGTTCTTAAGAAACTGAACTGTTATTTTACATGAGGGAAGGGAACAATGATGAATCTAAAAAATGAATCATGTTTTGATATTGTACTTTAATTATATAAGATGTAACCATTGGGGGAAACTGGGTGAAGAATACAAGGGTGCTCTCTTTACAATCTTTGCAAATTACTATGACTCTGTAACTATTTCAAAGTAAAAAGTTTAAAGAAATCATCCATAATGGTAGATTTCTATATGTCCTGAGCCACGGTATTTTTGTATCTGGAGGTCCTTCTGTGGTTCCTTCATCGCCTCCAAAGCAAATGCCTGAGGTCAATGAAAAGGTAGAAGTAAAAGGAAGGCCATGCCCAACCACAGTCCACATTAGTGGAACCTCCAAACCCCTGGCACCCCAGGCTCCTCCCCACTGCCTTTCAGTCTCTGCTCCAATGTCAAGTTCTCAGTGAAGACTTCCTGGACCTTCCTGTCTAAAAGGGAAACACTACCACCCGTACTGCCCTATCCCCACTTTCCTGCTTTGTGTTTTCCTTGTGCACTTACCAGCTATAACTTACTGTATTTTTTACTTTTTTATTTTTTCATTTCAGCTTTTGTCTTCTCCCACTAGAACGTAATTTCCATGATGGCAAGGACTTTTTTTTTTTTTTTAATTTACTGTTGTATTCTAATTGCCTAGAGCAGTCTGGCATAGAGAATGCCCTCAGCCATTCGCAGATTTGTTCAATGAATGAATCTTTGTAGAAAATAAAAGCTTGAAAATAAGCTATTTCCCCGAGAGAGAGAAGTGATTCAAATCTGCTCATCCTTGTGCGAGAACAAACCTGACTTTGAAGCTAAGACCTTTTTCCTGTGTTCATACTTCAGAAAAAGAAGACACTACTGATAATATCTGAGAGGAAGGAAGCAGTGCATTGTGCTGGGCTTCTGCATGTAACTTTATAAAAAACTATCTTTTTTTATAGACCAGCCTCCCAAACGGTTTCCAGAGATGGATTATCTTACTTTCTTCTTGGCTATTCTTCACGTATATGGAGGTAAAGATAATGTCTTCATTTAAAAAATTTACTTCTTTTTTGGTCTTATAGTGTGACATGTTTAGAATTTATAATGCTCTTTAGTAGATAATTTCTTACTTGTTCAGGAAATGTACAAGTTACAAATACCTCTTATCGGCAGTGGAACCTTTTTTAGACTAAGGTAGAAACTGTTAGCCTTTAGCCTGATCTCAGTTTTTTATCTTGCTAGGTCTTAGAAAGCTTAGAATAAGCTTGAGGTATGTATTTGGTGTTTCAATCATCAAGCCTAACTGAATAAATGGGATGTTGTGTATTTCAGCTCTATGTGAAGAGATGTTTTGGGACACAACTGTTAAACTTGCTGAGAATATGAGTCTAGAGTGTATCTATTCATCACTGGACACCTTAACCCAGATGGAGTGGCTCAAGATCAATACAACGAACAGAGAGCTCATAGCCATTTTCAGCCCTACTTACGGTTTGAGTGTAAAACCTCCCTATACTGATAGGGTTTACTTTTTAAATTCCACCATGGTGCCTAATGATATGACCCTGTCCTTTCATAACGTCTCAGAGGCCGATGTTGGCTTCTATTCCTGCTTTCTTCATACTTTCCCACATGGACATTGGGAAAAGGTGATCCAGGTGGTTGCATCAGGTGAGTGGACATTTTATTTACCTTTTTACCCACCCACGACATTTGATTCTTAACGCGCCAGTAGAAACTACAAAATGCTTTATCATGTGTTTGTGGTATTTTCTAATTTCACTTCTAGATTTTATGATATTATTGTCTTAAAGAAATAATTCTATGAATCAGTTTCATTTTTCTTAATGTGCTATCATTTCTGAGTAGAATAAGCATCTCACAAATTTGAATGTAGTAGGAGAAAAGCCCAGGTTTTCTATTGTCTCAGCAGTGACTAGAGCCTAGACTAAACTGATGTTGGCAGCATTTGGGTTCAGGACCAGGCACCTCCCCGTGTGAGCTTCCTCCCAGTGATGGAGTGCTGCTTCCTTCCTCTAGGCACTCAGTGCTGGCTTCAACATCTGTGTGTTCAGAGTCCTCTGTGTAACACCAAATCTAGATTTATTAGTGAATCTGAGCAGAGTTTATGCACTGGCTCCATTTTTGCTTCATTCAAGTTCCTAAGAGAGGACCCTTCAGAAACTGCAAGGTGTCATTTCAAGAAGGATCAAATGATCTCCTAGATGTTTTCTGCTGTGTTTACTAGGGACTGTGGTTTGGTGCTTAGTGAGTTAGTCCTTTGAGTAATAACTTTATGTTAGCTGCTCAATCCCTCTGCATCTCGGGCTTCTGAATAGTCGACTGAGTTAATAATACCATTCTCTTTGTTGAATGGCTTAAGGATCGTGTGGTTAAAGACCTATGGCAGTCAGAGAGTGGTGGGTGTTATTATTGTCACTGTTATTATTCCCTATGCTTTTGATACAAAATGACTAATGATGAAATTTTCAGATGTCAGCAATAGTCTAGAGAAGGAAATAGTTTGGAACCGTGTGTTTCTTGTCTGGAGTTTCTAAAATTATATCCCAGATGGACATTCAGCCGAATACATGTGACATGTGCTAGAGTACTTATTTTCAAGGGATGTATATTATAAAAGAACAATATACAGTATTGTTAGCAAGGGTTAGCAAATGGTCAGAAGGTAAGGAAATTTCCTACGTGTTAGTTTTCTTTTTCTCTGTAGATGTAGCTAAGCTCAAAAATGGTTTTATGTATATGACTGAGACTTACAAAGTGTCTATTAGCAAAATCTCTTTAATGAAATATTTATTATCAAGTCCATTTTGCCATTGAACTCCTCATTCGCTGTTGTGTACAGTACAACAGGTGCTGAGTACTGTCTGCAAGTTTTTGGTGTATGGAACACTTTTGATTAGCCATGCAGATGAAAGAGAGGATTGGCAAGGGCCTTCAAGTAGAGTGAGCTATTCAACACCTGGCCTGAGCCACCAAGGCCAGAACAAGATGGCACCCCTCCCCTTCGTGTGGCGAGCTTTTGCAGTTTGGGTCCCAGATCAGGAATTCCAAGTTCTGTCAAAGAACAACGGATTAAACACAGGGAGAATAATGGTCACTAGGCGCAGGGAAGTGGGGAAATGGGGAGCTGTTGTCAAAGGGTGCACAGTTACAGTTATATGGGATGACTCCACCTGGAGATCTAATGCACTGCATGAGGGCTGCAGTTAATAATATTGTATTAAATACTGGACATTTCCTAAGAGTAGATTTCAGGTGCTCTCACCACAGAAAAAAATGGTAACTATGTGAGAAGAAATGTAAATTAGCTTGATTATAGTAATCATTTTACTATGTACATGTATATTTATCGAATGACACAGGACTTGATCCCAGGACCCTGAGATCATGACCTGAGCTGAAGACAGACGATTAATGGACTGAGCCACCCAGGCACACCAAATATATGCATTTATAAAAAAAAAAAACCAAAACAGGCAGTTTGTCATCTTCTGAAAGTTTAGGATAGAGCTAAATTGTTGCGAACTAAGTTGTGATTGCCATGCCAAGGTAGGATTTTTAGCATCATATGTGAACAATTTTGGCAATACTTCCTGCTTTTATCATCCAGAGTTATTGATCGTATTATTTATCTTGAAGTTAGGCAAAGGGAGATCTTTGCATTCTGGGGCTTTTCAAATACAATGGTAGGATTTTCGGTCAGTCACTGGTCAAAGAAAGGAGCGCCCGCCTCTCCACATAAATGAATTCTTCATGATGATAATTCTTAAGCATATTTTGTGACGATTGTTATTGATCATTTATATTTTTAGATAACAAATTGTGGGGTTGGGCGAGTGAGAGTATTCCACTCATTTTCGAGACCGTGAGGAGTTTTTTTTTAAAAAAACTAAAAATGATAATGAATTGAAAAAATATAGTAGCTGTATTTCAAAGTTAACCTTATATATACTTGAAGTTTTCTGTGTGTGCTTTGTTAACATCGTATCAGGACCTATTAGTGTCGCACACACGTGTAACATAAAGGGAGAATTGATGATCTCTTCAACAATACAGGATTGGAGTTGGAATCCAGAAATCCTAATTTGTGTAATTGGTTGCAAGAACTTCAAAAGGATGAAGTAATTGAACCATATGCTCTCTAAATATACTGATTTCTCTTCTTTGCTGATACCTGACTATTTTGTATGAGGAACTTGGTCAGTATCTTCTCATTTAACCCCACTGACCACTTGGTACTTAAAGTGTGGTGAGGTCTAATATCTGTGCAAGTTCTCAGACTTTGTATGTGTCCCAATGGATAAAATTGCAGTGAGGAATGGAAAATGACAGCTTGGGGGACTTGGAGCTACAGGGACCCTCAACCATTGTACATCCTTGCCACCCCACCCCTCACCTGGGGCTTTCAGCTCAGAGCTGAAGAGCAAATGAGGCAGTCTTTTTCTGGATAAATGGTCCTGTTAATGCAAATTTATGTTAAAAGGTGTGTTAACTTCACATAAGCCTTTCTCAATTAGAAGTGTTTTGGAGAACTTAATGGTAAGAATGGCTGCCTTTATTTTACTGCTTCGAGGGAAAAGCTGCTGGGGTGGCTTGGGCGGTAACCTTCCAGAGGCAACCCTTTCCTGGCAGAGTTTTGTGGTGGAAGTGGGATCCTATTGAAAATTACTGCAACCTATATGTCTCTGGCCTTACTAGTCAGTTAAAGCGAATGTAGTTACACTTATGGAAATGTACCCCCAGATGGGTGGCCCACCCACCCTACTCTACTACCTAACTTTCACTGGGTGCCTCCTGTGTATGAACCTAATGTCATCTCCTCTAATGCTTATGAAACACCATGGTGGAGGTAATGTGTTCCCATTGTGCAGCTGAAGAAAATGTTCAGGGTCATTAACCACCTTGAGGTTCTGAGCTGCCCAGTCTCAGCACCAGGGTGAGACCAGTGGATGTTCGTGAAGTGCCAGAAATGAGATGACGGGGAGCTGGATTCCAGCACAGTGAGCCAGGAGGCTCAAGGATCGATCAAGTCGCACTGGACTTGACAACATGGAGGATTTTTTCTAAGATAGAGAGACAGATGAGGGAAGGAGAGAGAGCAGAGAGGGAAGCATCTTAGGGTCACTGACATTATGGAGAGGTCACAAAGGAAGTTTGACATCCACACAGGAAGAGAGCACAGAGCTCCAGCAGGATGTGGTTCCCACCCTGGGTTCTGTGGCCCCTCGCTGCTACGAGAGATAGCCTGAGAGGAAGAAACGGGTGCCCACACCACCCAAGGGGCTCAGAGTGTGATGTGCTGGGGTCCCAAGTAAGGTTTTATAATGGTAGATTCTAGTTGAAAAAACGAAATTGGAGCCCACCAGCGCAGCCCAATGTCACGAAGAACCTGGGAGGTTAGGTTGGCCCAGATCTTGCTGTGCCTCATGGAGTCTGAGCTTCACTCTGGGAAGACCTGGGAAGCTACCCAACATTTTTCAGAGGGAGACACATAATAAACCAATTTTTTTTTTTTTACCACCTACAAAATTAAATTAGTTGTAGTTTATAGGCAGGGAAGAGTTTAAGGTCAGGGTGAACAAGTAATATTTTATAGATTGGAACACTTTTCCACTGCTGGTAGGAGTATACATTAGTATATCTATTATATTTTTGGTATTGGTAATATTCGGAGTTCTCTGAGAAACAGAACCAATAGGATGTATATGTATATAGAAAGATTTTATTGTAAGGAATTGGCTCATGTGATCATGGAGACTGGCAAGTGCGAGCCAATAGGCTGGAGTCCCAGGAAAGACAATGGTGCAGATGAAGTCAGAAGGCAGTCTGCTGGAGATTTCCCTCTTGTCTGGAGAAGTGAGTCTTTTTGTTCCGTTCAGGTCTTCAACTGATTAGATGAGGCCCACCCACATTATAGAAGGCAATCTGCCTACTCAGAATTCACCAATCTAAATGTTAATCTCACCAAAACACCCTCCAAACTAACACATGAAATTTGCTATCACACCTATTTCAGAAAATGACATAGGATTAGCTAGTTAAGGAATCCCATATGCTATGACCTAATAATTACATTCTGTTAAATATCCTAAGGATTGCTTACATGTAGGAGAAATGCTGGGGAATGTTTATAACAGTAGTGATTGTAATAGCAAAAAAAGATGAAGGATGATTACTATGCTCACCAACAGGGATGAATCTTGGGAACATCTTGTTGAAAGAAAAGCACATAAGATATGATTTCTTTCCTTTAAAGTTTAGAAGAATGCAAAAATGAACAACATGTTACTTATAAGCATGTACAGTAAGGCTATAAGGAAAAGCAGAGTTCTGAAACATGGACAGGAAGGGGCAGAATTAGGAAGGGACACAGGGTCTTCAAAATTCACAGTTACAGGGTTTTTCTTATACAGGTGTTTTATTTTCCACTTCTCTCAAAAATTTTTTAAGAAATTTCTTTCAAATGTATTGAATTTCTCATATAAACAGTGGAAAAGGATGCGATTGTGGTAAGAGTTCAAAGATAATTATCTAAGTTAGGGATGAGATCCTCTTTCATTTAAAAAGATGGGATATTAGGAGACTGGCTTGGCTTGAAAGAGGGGGGAAAAGTCCAGTTTTAGATGCATTGAGTTGTAAAGTAGCCTTTGACCAGCTAACAGTTGACATTATGGAATGGCAAACGAGAAGGAAGCTTAGGGTTGAAAATACCAATTTTGGAGTCATCTGGATGCTCGCCCAGCGCTTGTGAAGAAGATGGTTCATGAAGCAAGTTCTGAACTGGATGGGGGCAGAAGGCTAAGGCCATGGCTTTAAGGGAGAGCCACATTGCAGTGTGTGTGGGGGGAGCATTCATGCTAAGAATTGAGCAGCCGTAGGGAGAGGAGAGAGAAAAGGGCAGGGAGGAGACTCAGAATAGCTGAATTACTGTGCGAGCCCAAGACGTGAGTAATGGCCTCAGCTCACATTTATAGCACAGGGTTAGTGTTCTGGTTCCGCACATGCCGGTGGTGTTCTCACTCTGTGATCTTCCTTTCTCCAGCCCCCTTATCTCAGCTTGGGCACAGAGATGTTCTTTACTCTCTCCATTTAAGTGTTTCATTTTTCCCTGGGTTATGGAGGCTCCCTGGGTGTCATCCACACTATCTTCAAAGGTTCCCTTCCAGGCCAGGTGTTCTGTGCTCAGGATCCTGGCAGCTGACAGAACAGCGACGGTTGTCTTGCGTTCTCACATAAATGTTTTAGTGAGTGGCACTAGAGAGGAAAAGAGGTTCCTTTAATATTGGGGACCCCAGAATTCATGGGAGTGCCAAGAAATCCCATAATGGGAGGGATTCTAAAGACCATGCTGGCCTATGTCCTGACTGGGGCCCTAGACCAATCCGGAATCATCATCAATATTTTCTTTGGCTACTTGTTTGTTTTCTAATGTTGGGGTGATGTCAGGATTTAAATTTTATTTAAAGCTGGAAAACGGGAAGTGTCCCAGGTCTGGCTTGTGTCGTTGCGTGTGCTGATTTGTAAAAGCTGAACCCACTTACCCTTATTCACTCATCAAGTCTTTATTCAGAACCTACTGTATTTGAGATAAGGTCTGTGGTTGGAAGCTAGGAAGACATGGATCTCCACTCTTGGTGGTTTGCAGAGTACTAGGGGAGAGAAAAGCTGTATACTGCAAATTATAATTTTAAAGAGTGAATGCTATTGTAGTTCCGAAGAAGACAGGATTTACTTTCAACCAGGAGATTCAAGATAGATTCCCTGCAAAGGGGGAATTTGAAGTTAACCTTGAAGGAAGAACATTTGGACATGGAGATGGGTGGAGTAGCATTTCAGGAGAATTGCTTTATTTATTTATTTTTTAGAAAATTTATTTATTTATTTCAGGCAGCAGGGTGGGGGGAGGTGGGCACGAGCATGAGGAGGGGCAGAGGGAGAGAGAGAACCTCCAGCAGATTCCTCATTGAGCATGGAACCCAGTGCAGGCTTGATCTCATGACCCTGAGATCATGACCTGAGCTGAAACCAAGAGTTAGATGCTCAACCGACTGAGCCACCCAGGTGCCCCAGAATTGCTTTAAATATTATCTAGAAAAAAAATAGCTTTGGCTCTGATTTGACTACTTTGCAAAGAAATTTTCATTTTCTAGAAATGACTCCAACAACACCACCAATAACAATAGCAATAACAGCCAGACCTTTCAAACTGAGCCAACACACTTGGCTCTGATCAACAATTAATGCAGTTTATTTTGGTTCACAATTTGTGGCTTAGTTTATCTCCACATGTTGACTTAATGCTTCCAAGGGCATAGGAATCTAGATCTATGATGTGATCATATTTTATAGTCTATCCTAAGATATTTGCACACTTTGATTTTGGCTTTTATCTCTCCCAAATTCAGAAGGCAGGAAGAAAATATATGAAAATGACACTATCTTGTCTATTAGTGACAGGTGCAAAGTGAGGCAGAGAAGGCTTGGTCTGAAGGATGCTTTTGCCTGTCAGAGGAGATTCCACGCAGGGCTGAGAAGGCCACGGGAGGAGAGACTTTCTTGCCCTCCTGTGACAAGGGTCACCGCTACACGCCAGCATGTTGTGTCCTTGTGTGGGCTGTGGTTTCTTTCAGCTTTGCCCATCATATGCATCTCTACCACTTTGAAGTTGTTTTGTTTTTTTTTTTGTTTTTTGTTTTTTAAAGATTTATTTATTTTTTTATTAGACACAGAGAGACAGCCTCGAGAGAGGGAACACAAGCAGGGGGAGTGGGAGAGGAAGAAGCAGGCTCCTAGTGGAGGAGCCTGATGTGGGGCTCGATTCCGGAACGCCGGGATCACGCCCTGAGCCGAAGGCAGATGCTTAACGACTGCGCCACCCAGGCGCCCCTGAAGTTGTTTGTTTTTTAAGTGGGGTGGAGAAATAAAAAAAAAAAAATAGTTTGAAATCTACTCTTTAAAGAATTAAGACGTAAACTCTCTTTTAAGGTCCATTCTTACCAGCTCAGAAATAAGTCATGAAAGTTTTCTTGTATGCACACACACACACACACACACACACACACACATCACACTTATATAAGAATAAAAAATATTTCAGTAAAATGTTACATTTCAGCAGTTTTTCATTTAAGAAAGAAAAAATATATTAAATAGTACCTATAATAAATAGTCAACTGATGAAACAGAAACATTTCAAAGGCTTAGAAATCACCCTCCTTAATAAAATAAAGCAGGATATAGAGAAGCAGATGATAAAGAACGTTTTTTAAGACTCACGAAAGCAGGGTTATGGTCACTGAACTTCTCAAGGGTGAAATTAATGGGAATCTGAAAGTAGAATAGTTACCAGAACCCAAGCCAAGGTTGTTTTTATTGACTTGCTTCCCATTTGCTAAGCCAGGGAAGAGCATGCTTGAGAGCGCATATCACCATGAGATTCAACTCTGAGGCTTTAGGGGAACAACTCTGTAATCAAAAATCAAAAAGAGACAAAAAACAGGCCAGGGTGGGGGGAAACCAAAACCTCAAAAAGAAGACAATACTGGATTGATAGACATAATTAAATTTCACAATGTAATGGCTGCTAAAATTTAACAAGTAGGCACAGGTCTGTGTTTGGGTTTTGTGAGAGCAGCGTCCTCTGTCCATCTGAAGGCAAGAGGGCTGCACTTCCTCTAGCTACCTCTATGCCCAATATTGGACACGTGTCTACCATAGCAACCTCCAGAAGAAAACTTTTCCTTTAGATTTATTCAAAAATGTACTCAGGCAATCCAGAGCAGGGGATGAAATTGGCTGTGGTCTTTGCAACTGTTTTGTTTACTTACACAAACCCTTCCCTTCCTTGAGTTGATATTTTTATTCTAAGATGACCCTATGGTGGGGGCAGGTACTTGGCTGAATTTCCTGAAGGGAATGAGCTACAAGCTAAAGTTTACAAACAACTTTACCCTGTGGCTCTTGAAGATTATTATTATTTGAGAGCATGCCAGTGGGGTGGAGAGAGGGGAAGGGCAGAGGGAGAGGGAGAGAGATTGAATCTCAAGCAGGCTCCGCCCTCAGCACCCCATGTGGGGCTTGGTCTCAGGACCCTGAGATCATGATCTGAGCCAAAATCAAGAGCACTTAACCCACTGAGCCACCCAGGCGCCCCATTGAAGATCTTATTAGTGTAGGTAGAGGCGTACATTTCTCAGGTTTTCCTTTCTTTAACTTTCAGTGATGAGGACAACTCACACCTCTTTCATCGCTCTTTACCACCACTGCTATCTCCCCCAGCGCTCACGGCGGTGCCAACCACAGTATCTGGAACATGTTTCCTCTTGAGAGTGGGTGCTGGCGGGGGTGTGGGTACTAGTGCAGAGTGAGGATTGCGGCTTTGTGTGTAAGAGCTGTCCAAGTGACTGGAACATCCTCAGCCCACGCGGGTTGGTCAGGACTCCTCCCCGGGAACATTCAGTGTCGTATTTTTTTTTTAATTCTTCTTATCAAAGGTTGAAAGCTGTAGAAATCAAACCTCGTTCTCCAACACTTTCCCTTCGAAACTTCTTAAAGATTAGCAGGTGGTATCAGTGAACTTTCAAAGAGACCTTATGGGAATTTGCCCATTGACAAATCAGAGGATTTACTGACTGAGAGTAAGATGATATTTTGCATTGTATAAGATAAAAATGGTGGATTTTTAGACGTTTAAAAAACAAACAAAAAGAAAATTAAATACAGAAAGAGAGGAGGAAAAATAAAGCTCTGAGCTGGTCAAAGGCTTGGGCTTCCTCCATCTTTCCCTTTGAGCTAATGCTATCCTGTGCCCATTTATTTAGCATTAATAAAAGAAGGCTTGGTTTCTAAGCTACGGTTTTGTTGCTGTTTTTGGTTTTTGTTTGGTTTTATAGGAAGTGGAGCTTGCAAGCAAGATGGCTTTTCCTTTCCTCTAAGAAAATTTGTGAAGACATTAAAGATTTTGAAACCGTCAAGAATTTTAAGACTATCAAGTCAATCCTTCAGGGATCAATGTGAAATTATTCCCCCAGGCAACATCTCTGCTACTTACTCCACCATAGTTTTAATTAAATAACTGCGCTGATGGGGCTTCTGGCACTTCCCTTGAGAGATTATTCACAATCCAATAAATCTCAATGTGAGAAAATTTTCCCTGACTTCAGCTATTTAACCACAACTCACATTTTAAAAAACAGTCTTCTTCACAATCTGCCCAGAGAGAAAGGCCCCTGTTCCATTGAAGATTCATACAAAAAGCTTTCTAAGGATCGAGCTACGATATGCAATATTCACATTTAATAGCACTGTAAATAGCTTGCTCGCGTCAGACCTGCCGATTGTGGTGGGTGATGATGCGGCCAATGAGAATGAAGTCTGCGCGTGAAGTCTGTGAACATTTACATGCGCCCTGTAACTAGCAGAGTACTTAAGAAACCTAAAGTTCGCATTTCACAGACCAGCTCTTAAGAACATATTTGCCCCTTTCTTGGCAGGCTACATGAAATGCCGTATGCTACCAAAATTCCTATTTCCGGAATAGTTTAGCGAAGGAGTGTGTGTGTATTCCCTGTGTATAGGATAGTTTCCTTCCTGACATATAAAGAACCCAAACCTTCAGAAAGTTTTAGGTCATCCACCTAATTCATTCCACTAATGGATAGAGTACATTTATTTCTCTTTATAAGCTGGAATCTACAATTGGAAGTATGCCATTTTTCATCTGAGACAGCCAAGGAATTCAACTACTGTCTCTGAGACAGAGCTTGGTAACGTTAGACTATGTCCCCAGACAAAACGATTATGTCTGTCCCATTGGCTCTGACATCATATTTCTCAAAATATCTCTTTATTATATGTAAGAAACATAGTTGCTCATTTAAATAAGTGAGTAAATATAAATAAAGAGCATTTATTTAACAGTTAAATTATGTCACTTCTTCCTTCTTTTTATCTTTAATCCTAGAAATGGTTCCTAAAAGAATAAACATTAAACAAGAAGGAAAAATTTCTAGTTATTGGCACTATGTTTATTTGAGCTGATACAGTTTTTGAATTTTTATTCTTAACATCAGTCTGACTATTATGTTTTCAGTGAAAATAGCAGATTTGAACCAAAGAGCATAGTATTAAAATTTGTTGCTCAAATGATCCTTTGAGGTATTAAAATCTCTATTATTGGATGAATATTGATAATAGTAATTTTAAAAATTGTGTAAACACTTTCTAGATCTATTAAATAGAAATTTTCTATTTCCTGGGGCACCTGGGTGGCTCAGTCGTTAAGCATCTGTCTTCGGCTCAGGGGGTGACCCCAGCGTCCTGGGATCGAGCCCTGCATCGGGCTCCCTGCTCCACTGGGAGCCTGCTTCTTCCTCTCCCACTCCCCCTGCTTGTGTTCCCTCTCTCGCTGGCTATCTCTCTCTCTCTGTCAAATAAATAAATAAAATCTTTGAAAAAAAATCATCTGCCTTCAGCTCTGGTCATCATCCCAGGGTTCTGAGATCGAGTCCTACATTGAGCTCCCTGCTCAGCAGGGAGCCTGCCTCTTTTCCCTCTTTCTCTGCTGTCCCACTGCTTCTGTGTGCACTAGCTCACTCTCTCTTACTGTCAAATAAATAAAATCTTCAAAAAAAGAAATTTACTATTTGCTGTGAGGAGAAGAAGAAATGAATAAGAAAGTCTTTGTTTTCAAGACATTTATAATCTAATAGGGAAAGTATGTATATACTTGTTAAGTGGCATAGAACAACGTTTTAGGAGTTGAGAGGTGACAGAGATTACTGCCGGTTTAGGGGAACCATGGAAAGTGTCTGCATCAGGCAGGAAATCCAGGTATGATACTAGAAGGAAGGTGTGTCACAAAAATCATCACATAATGGAAATGCTCTTTGTTTTTGGAGCATACAAAAAATACATTTGGTCCCAGGTTTAGGGGAAGGGCAGCAGGTGGAAAGCTTAGATTCTGGACTTCATTTGGTGATTGATAAGGTTTTCAAATGGTGGAAGTCACATGTTGGTCATGATTGCAGCCATGATTTGGAGCCATTACTCTAGGGACTGCATATGGGATGATTTAGAGGCAGGAGAGAAGCAAAATTGGAGACCAAGAAATAGGCAAGAGAAAGAGTAAGGGACCCTGCAGTCCTGACATAAGCAGGGGTGCCACCAGCAGTGTACAACCAACCAGGGAAATCTTCACAAAGCCTCTCTTCCTTCCTAAATTACAAACAAATCCCCCCCACCTCAGGTTTCTTCTTCCCATTGCCTTTCTCTTTCATTCAACAAATATTTATTGAATGTCCACTGTGTGTTGGGGGCTGTGTGGGGTTGGGGGTACAATGGGGAAATGTTCCAGTCACTGGTTTCAAGCTCAAGGTTCATTTAGAATGTCATTCAATGCTTCCTAGAATGCAGGTGTATAGGGCAGGTGTTGATGGCAATAGGATGGTGGCGGCGGCAGTATGTGTGTTGGAAAAATGGTTGCAGAGAGGGGAAACAGGATCATTCAGGGAGCTTCAGAGAGCAAAAGATGCTTGAGCTTACTTGTGAGGGAAGATTAGAAAATTCTTGGTTGAAGAATGGTTGTGCTGTTGGCAGAATGGCATCTCTGCTTGAGGGAAATCATGCTAATGGCTGAAGCAAAAGTAGGCTGTTGTGTTAAGAAACTGCAGGATGCTTAGTAAAGCGGGAGTGTAAATTAGTTGAAGTGGGTAGTGGAGCCAGGTGGTAAATTAGGGGGGGTAGATAGCGGAGACAGAGAATTTGATGTGCTATCAGCAGGAGCTCCAGATTATTGCTCGGAAGGGGTGGGGGCAGTTTTCAGAACACTTGACTTGGAATTATATTTACCTAACAAGACCCCATTTTTACTTAGGTTGGATTTTCTTTGCAGTGGGATGGGGGTGAGAGCTAGAGTCCCCTCATTGCATCTTTGTGTCACTGCTGACACCATTTTCAGGTGTTTTGACTTTATTCTTTAGGTAATGGAGAGCCCTTATGAATTTTGGTTAGGTGAATGGTTTGCAATTTAGCAAGAGCACTACAAGGGAGACTGGAAGCAGGGTAGAAAGAGGGAAGACTAGTGAGGATAGTGTTATGGGCTGAGTTGTATCCCCCCAGATTCATATGTTCAAGTTTAGACCCCAGTGCCTCAGAATGTAACTGTATTTGGAAATAGGGTCTTCAAAGAGGTAACTCAGTTAAAATGAAGTCATTGGAGTGGGCCCTAATCTAAAGTGACTGGTATCATTGAAAGATGAGGAGATTAGGATACAGACACACACAGAGGCAAGAGCATGTGAAGATACAGGAAGAAGACGGCCACATGCAGGCCAAGGAGAGGGGCCTCACGGAATCAAGCATGCTGCCATCTTGGTCTTGGACTTCCAGATGTATGTCACTGAAGCCCCCCAGTCTGTGGTCTGTGGTTATGACAGCCTGAGCAAACTGATGCGGAGGCTGTAGTAATGGGCCAGACAAGACAGGAAGTAGAATTAAGCTAAGGCAGGATAATTGGGGATGGAACAGAGGGGGGGATATTCTTCCTAGTGTAGTTGTCATTATTCTCATTTCTTCCCTCCCAGAGATTCAGAATTTATATTAAAAACCTACTACAGTTGCCAGGACTTTGGCTCAGAAATTGCTGGAGCATTGTTCCCCTTGCCTACTGAGCTTATTAGGATTTTTAAAAAAGATTTTATTTATTTATTTGGCACAGAGAGAGAGAGCACAAGCAGGGGGAGCAGGAGGCAGAGGGAGAAGCAGGCTCCCCTGATGAGCAGGGAGCCTAACATGGGGCTGGATCCCAGGACCCTGGGATCATGACCTGAGCTGAAGGCAGATGCTTAACTAACAGAGCCACCGAGCCACCCCAGGATTTTGTTCATTAGCCACTCCTGGTTCTTGCTGTCATTCTACACTAATTTGTCCTTTTCAGCACACCCTTCTCATCTCCTCCAGAATTGGTACATAGAGTTGTTTTATCATCTGTCTCTGACACTCTAATGTCAAAGTGGCTCTATTTCTATGATCTGTTTTTTCTCCTGCTGCCTGTTGTCCATCTCATTCCTTAACGTCCTTATGCTCTTGGTTAGTTTTGCCTGTGTGCTGCTCATTGCTCTTCACAGAGCATTTCTGGGAGTTCTCTACAACTAGAATAAAGGCCCTTCATTCACAGAGGAGTTGAGTGCTGGTGTTATAGTAGACAGTTAGTTAGGTTCTAACAGGGTACGTGGAAGTCAACAACGAGGAACTCAAGGCCAGCTATCAGAAGGGTCAGAGGCCTGTCCTGGCAGCACTCCACCAGAAGCTGAATTAAACCAGACAGGCCCAAGATGATGGGTGTCATGATAGGAACCCCATGACCAAATTAGAAAAAGTGAAAAACCCTGCTTCTGGTGCCAAGTAATGAATATTCTGCCCTCTAGTTAACAACTGTCAGTAAAAGATAGAAGCCCAGTCCCAGGGCACACAGTTCACTCTCTCTTCTGAGCTCACCTGCTCTCATATCTCAAGAGCATACTTTTTGCTTTAATAATCTTTCCTGCATGTATTCCTTATCTGCTGTGCTGCGTGTCTGTCCTTGAATCCCTTTTCGTGACAAGACCAAGAACCTTTGGTGATTCCTTTGAGTCTGGTTGGGTTGAGACACCAGGGCCCAGGGTCTCCCCAGTTCATGGGGCAACACTGGGTTACTTTAACTGTAGGCTTTCTGGAACATCCACACTGCAGGAATTAAGACTATAGATCCACACGAGAACTGACTTGTGCATACAGCTCTACTCAAGGATTTTCTTTCTTTTTCTTTGTTTCCCAGAGATGCAGGTGAGGTCAGGTTTACTTCCAGTTCATTGGTGCCATGAAGGTATATCCTCACACATCTCAACAGGAGGAGGGTCTTCTCTTCAGTTCTTCACCTCAGGTAGACCCTGTGCTTTGACATCCATTTAATTGTGCTGTGTGAAGCTCAAAATCAGAGTTCAAGTTTGCTTAGATTGGCAAAGTGTGCCTAGGGCAAAAGTGGCTTCCATGTTGTTTCTCACTTGGATTTTCCCTGTCAGTTCCCATATTGTCAGGTATTCGATGCTTTTAATATTTTTAAAATAGTTTATCCTACATATTTAGTTGTTTTTAATAGGAATTTTAAGCTAATAATGGAGTCTGATATTTTACTAGAAATGGAAGTATCCATATTTCTAAACATAAATCCAGTCCCCCCATTACCAAATCTGTTCTGCTCCCAGTCTCTCATTTGAGTTAATAATACCACTTCTCAAAAATGTAAGAGTAAATCCTCTTTATTTTCTCTCATTCTTTACCTCTAAGTGGCTAGACTTTCAAAATAAATGTCTCATCTATGTATATCATCCTATATTATAAAGTACTATTATCTCTCACCTCTATGTATTTTTTTTTTAAATGATTCATCATCTAGATGCTTTTACCTGAAAGTCTGATCTGAGTAACATAGCCCATCATCTTCCAAGAAATATAATATCTGATGCCCTAGTTTTTGGACTCTCTTCAGGACCTGGTAGGACTATGATTCAGGTTGTCTGGTGCTCTAAGTGCAGATAAGAGATGCCTGACCTCCTTCGTTCTTGATTACCTCCAGACGAGGCATGCAGACTTCTCAGACTCCAGCCTTCTGGGAATTAGCTCAGAAGAGTTGAGAAATGATAGGATTTCATTATAGACTGCTATTAGGTATCAAGTAGAAGGAGAATTCAAGAATGGTAACAGGAAGGGGCACCTGGGTGTCATAGTGGTTAAGCGTCTGCCTTCGGCTCAGGGCGTGATCCCGGTGTTCTGGGATCGAGCCCCACATCAGGCTCCTCTGTTGGGAGCCTGCTTCTTCCTCTCCCACTCCCCCTGCTTGTGTTCCCTCTCTCGCTGGCTGTCTCTATCTCTGTCAAATAAATAAATAAAATCTTTTAAAAAAATTAAAAAAAAAAAAGAATGGTAACAGGAATTACTTGGGGTCCTGGGTAGATCGTGATATCATTTACTGAATGGGGGAGTATGAGGTGAGAAACAGGTGTGGAGTGGGGTGGAGAGGTTTGGTTCTAGACATCCAAAGAAGCTTTCTAGTAGGCAGGAGGGTTTTTGAGTCAGAGCTCAAGAGAGCAACTGGGTTGGAGATGTAAACACGGTGAAGGCATGGGTGTGCATGAGTGTGCACGGTGAGCTTTGGCTAATGATCTTTTACACAAATGACTAGTGATTATTGAATGTTTGTTCCTTGGCAACTCTGGGCAAGGTTCGAAAGGCTTTACATGGATTCTTTCATTTAATCCTCACGATACCTCTATCAAGTACATAGTGGTATTAAGACAAAATTAGAAAAATGAATTAAAACCGAGAGTGAAGGACAAACTATGGCGAGTGTAAGAAGACAAAGCACTTAGCACGTAAGGGTGACTTGCTCAAAGGATGTGCCGTGTAGATGCAGATGAAAGGGACATTTTTAGATCCAGAGATGCCTCACTCTCCACACCAGAGTGTGCAGGTGAGTGGCCCATGAGACCTATCCCATTTGACCAGAGTTTTCTGGAAATTGAAAACACTCATAAACGTCTGATGTCTGGAGGGGCTGTCAATATGACCTGTATTTTCTGCTCAGCAGCATTTTCTAAGCTGAGTAGCAGCTGCCTTTTTGTGACTAATGCATTCCTGAGTTTCTCACAGTCCCTGCTATTCCCTATTACTATACCTTCTGGCTTCAGGAATTTCTGGTATCTTCCTCGACCCTGCAAATTTGCAACCCTCTCTACTCAATTACTCCTTAGTCCTATTAAAAGTGCTATTCAGAGCCTTCTAAGATTGGTCCTTGCATACATTCCAACTTGTCCCTTTATGTATTCTTCTTTCAGCCAAACATGGTTAAGTTTTAATTCCCGAAGCATCTTCCATATTCCTGAATTTGGTGTCTTTGCTTGTGCCTTTTCTTCCCTTAAATACTCTTTCACTCCATATACTACTTATCCTTCAAGGGACAGCTAAGGAAACCTTGCCCCAATCCTAAAACGAGAAACAGTGTCTCCTCTCCACTCTCCCAGATGTTGTTTGTGGCTACCTTTTAAAGATACGTTGTTCTTGGATTCCGCCTAGTGGTTACCATGTCAGTTTCTTCACAGACCACCCCCCACCCCCACCCCTGGGCCCAGGTCTTTCAACTGAAGGCAGGTCATATCCCATTACCCTCTCCATGATCCCAACAATGGTGGGCACTAAGTGCTCTGCATTTAGGAGACTTGGCTCAATAAAACAGCAAAAGAATAGGGGTGAAGAGAGAGAAGTGATACTTTCACTGGAAATCATCAGCATTAACTAATTAGTACTTGGAAAGCTGCTAATTCCAGATACAATTAAGTGGAACAGATCAACCTCTTATGAAGTACCTTCCAGGAAGTGTAAAGTACTTTCCTGAGTGGTAGCAGATTTATAGCCCATCATATTTAAAACATATCTTGAGGTATTTTTTCCGTGCAGATTTATTTCTCTAGATAGCTTAATTATTTGACTTAATTTTATTCTAAAAAATAAGTACAGTGGGATTTTCCCCCCTAACTGTACTCTTTCCATGGGGCATTCTTTGAAACATATCTATCGCTTTTCCTCCTAATTCGTAGCTTACTGAGATAGCTTGGTAATTGATCCCACTAGTTTGTTACTTTATCACCCAGAATGGGGTTGTGTCATTTGCAAGGTTTTGTTGTGAATATCTATTAGCACATATTTGTGAATATTTTGAGTTTAGTATATCCATGTTCATGGAAGCATTATTCACAATAGCCCAAAGGTGGAAACAACCCAGGCTTCCACTGACGGATGAATGGATAAAGAACATATACATACACACAGTGGAATATTATCCAGCCTTAAAAAGGAAGGAAACTCTTAACACATTACAACATGGATGAACCTTGAGGATATTATTCTAAGTGAAATAAGCCAGTCACAGAAGTACAAATACTGCATGGTTCCTTTTATATGAGGTACCGAAAGTCATCAAATTCATAGAAACAGAAAGTAGAATGGTGGTTGTTAGGTGGTGGGGTGTGGGGGAATGAAGAGTTGCTTAATGGGTATAGAATTTCAGTTTTGCAAGATGAAGAGTTTTGGAGATCAGTTGCACAATGATATGCACAGACTTAACACTACCAAAGTGTACACTTAAAAATGGTTAAGATGGTAAATTTTATGTTATGCATATTTTGCCAAAATTTTAAAAAATTCATTTATATAAATATATATAAAAGAGTGAGCTTAGTAACAGGATTAATTCACAGGAGATTTCACTTAACAGTTTTCTATTTAGAGAAATTCCTATCGGTTTGTCTTTATCGCAGTAAGTACAAAGATGGATATGTTGACAGAGAACTTTGAGTTCTGGTTCTGCCCTTCTAACTAGTCTTTTGCTGTTTGGAAAGTCCCTTCATCTTTTTGAGCTTTAGTTTACTCATATATAGAATGAGAATAATAATATGCACCTTATGGGCAGGCTTGAGAATGAGTGAGGTAAACGTATGCAAGGGCCTATGTGGGTACCTCTCAGATAGCGTACTCAGGACATGGTTCTACTGAGTCCCCTCTTCACCTTCCCTAAGGAATTGGATATTCTCACTCAGTGTGAATCTTCAAGAGTGTTTCCACAAACATATTAAGCAGTTACCGCTTGCTCGGCAGCCCATTAGGAACTGACGAGTGGGATGATATAGCTCTTGCCCACATCTCTATTATAAACTGGTAAGGGAGAAGAGTAGATATTACATCACTGTATGACAAATGCTCCAATGGGGATAACTTCCCCAAGGCGGGGGGGCTATTAGAGCCCGTGGGATGCCCATCATCATTCCTCATTGGTCAACTTGAGGAGCGGAGAGGGACACCTGGTAACGAAAGGAGAAACGGGAGTTGGCGCCAGGAACAGGGTAGGTGTGTCCTCTGCAGCAGGGAACAGTATGTGCAAAGGTCCAGAGTAAAGAGAGTGCATGGGGTATCCGGAATGGGAGTCCGTTATCCTGAAATGTAAGATACAACCGATAAAAGTGGAGAGGCAAGCAGGAGCCAAACACTCAGCAGTTTTCTTCCAGGGATGAGAAGGTATTGGCAGGTTTGGTAGGAGAGAGAGATAAGATTGCACAAGGAGAGTGGTTTGTATGGGAGCAGGACTGGAGGGAAGAAGGCTGGGCCAGAGGCTATTTTGCTAATACAGGCAGGAGTGAACTGTCACTGGACTAGGATAGGGCACTGGGGAGAGGTAGCACAAGTTCGAGAGATACTGAGAAGGTAGAATTGACAAGCAACTGACTGGATGAGTGCGGAAGGGAAGAGAAATTAAGAATGATACTGGTTTCTGATGAGTGGGGAGAATGGGAAGGAGAGGGAATATGGCTTTGGGGTATCTGTGAATAGGAAGTGAAGAGAAAGGTATTGAACATCTAAATAAGTTGTATCCATTTGTTCCCCTTTGCCACAAGATGTGTCTACTCAGGGATTCTAGGAGGTGAGTTAAGTGTTTCTTGTCTTCGCAGAGATCCTGCTGCAGTGCCCATCCCAGTTCACACCTGGTTATGCACCAGCTGCTGTCTCAGCACCTGCTCTCAGTTTTCTGGACAGGACTGAGTCTTGGGGGCCTTAATTGCCTTACCATATCTAGGCCACCCCTTTGAGATGGTGCCATTGCACAGATACTTGTTCTGAAGTGGAGCAGCCATTTGCAAATACCAGACGCACACTTTGTCAAACAAGTTGGCTTACAGTGTCTGCAGAGCAACTCGAATACAGGTTCCCTATCCCTGATGAGATCATCTTGTCCGCTTCTGGGTTAAGTCCTCATCATTTCTTTAAAGTCATGTGGTGCCTATCTGTTCCAATAGAAAAATTTGGAAATTCCCTCATAGTTTCATAAAGATAGAGCCAAATAATTCCTTCAGTGTCCTTGTCCTTCTCTTTTTATTCTCCACAACTCTGTTGTTGTGTGTGCTGTTTTCAAGCGCTGGAAGTTTCTCTCACTCACTTTCTCTTTGATGTAGTTAAAACTTTTCAGTATTTATTTTGGAGTCTTTTGCGAGATATTTTTCAAATACTCTTTTGGCTTAGTTACTTATTTGTACCTCTGGGCTTTCTCATTCTCCCCAGCTGAATGGTCTTTTGTTTTCTGGCGATACCTTCATCCTACTGTGGCCCTTTGACTTTGCCAGTGTAGCCATGAGGGGTTTTATTTCAAGCACCTGGCCCTTTAGATCTGTAGCATATATTTTCCCTGGACTTTCAAAAAGGTGTTTTTCAGAAGTCTTGGGGTTTCTTTTGGGATTTTTACCTTTTCAACTACATCTTTTATTTTTTTAACCAGAATATTTGCATTTTATTATCGTTTTCCATTTGTAATTATGCAAGACTTCCAATGAATTTTTTTTCTGACTTTGCCTTTCTACTTAGAATTGCCTTTAGTCATTTTGATCATGAAAGGTGCCTCAAAGTGCATAACATATGTGTCTGTGCCATTCCACAATGCAATGATTTCAATGTATTTTTATTTCTTGTGGATTCAAGAACCAGTTGTATGTGTATGTGAAATCCAAATGTAGTGGGTCCACAGCTTTCTCAGAGGAGAAATTCAAGATTGAGTACAGGCATATCTAAGGAGTCCACCAGTTTAATTTTTCAGTCTGTTCCATTTTGTGTAGTGTTTCCGTCTTAGCTTTATAGTATTTGCTAGAAGGTCTGCAGCACAACCCAAGAAACTAGTATCTCCTTGTAAAAATTTGAAGTGTCTGTAACAGTTGTGTATTTAGACATGATTTCTATGGATGCCGCCTTTATAATGATAACATATCCATCCTCTAGAAACATTGTTTTTTTAGTCTGAAGGCACAATACTCCATTGATTTTTATTGATTAATCTCTTTCCACCCTGAATCAGATGTGTCACTTATATCAAGCTTGTCACTTTCTTGCAAGTTTTCCATCAATCTAAATTTTTTAGGCCTCTAGGATTTGTGGAGGTGCAGTTACAGGTTTCTATTGGTCAGTTCCCAGATAAGGAGTTTGATAGAGACTTCACTGGCAAACACCAAATGTTTTAAAAGTCCAGAGCTGATAGGGCAAGGCGGGCATAAAGGGGAAGCACCTTTCGCAGCTGCTTCTGCGAGGCTTGAGCGATCTTGTGTTGGCGGAGTTCTTATCAGTCAAGACTGCAGTCCTCCTGGATTTACCTGCCCTGCTTCCTCCAGCCTCGTGTTCTGTGGTTGGCGAGGACCCTCTTCTCCAGCATTATGCTGCATCTTGCTGTCTCTTACCATATTTCCTCTTCGGGGCTGCTAGGTGTAATGCTCTCTCTCACCGCTTTAAACCTGTGTGAGGGTGGATTGGTTGGGCTGTGAGGGGCTCCGCTCCCAGGCACTTGTCTTCAGCACCATGTGTCCTCAAGCACTGCAGACGCCCGCTGGGTCTGTGTCCTGGTTTATGCTATCAGCGGAGAGAGGAATGTGGGATTCTGTTGAAGTCCAGCATTTCTAAATCAGATCTTGGGCACTTCAGTAGGAATTGTTCCTTTTACCCTAGTCTGGGTTTAGTAGGGCCCTTCTTCTTGACACTGAAATTATTGCTCAGCCCTTAAAAGCCCTCAGCCCTTTTAACACCCCTGTGTTAAAAAATAAAATGTGGGGCGCCTGGGTGGCACAGCGGTTAAGCGTCCGCCTTCAGCTCAGGGCATGATCCCGGCGTTATGGGATCGAGCCCCACATCAGGCTCCTCCGCTAAGAGCCTGCTTCTTTCTCTCCCACTCCCCCTGCTTGTGTTCCCTCTCTCACTGGCTGTCTCTCTCTCTGTCAAATAAATAAATAAAATCTTAAAAAAAATAAATAAAATGTATCCTTACTTAGAACAGACTAAACATTTTGCAATAGATTTGCTGTATCTCCAGTGCTCTTATAAAAACCTCTGAACATTTATTTTTCCAGCTTTGTATATACCTTAGTGCTCCGATTAGTAAGTAATAACTGGTTATTTATTATGGGGAATTTCTTATGTTTGATATAGTTGGTAATAATGGGTAGTACAAACTGAGGACTCTCAGTACTCCCTTACATGTAGTTATGCAAAGACAGAAATGGGATCTTGTTTTTAATTTGCACGTACTCAAGTACACACACACACACACCCCACCCAAACCATATTAAAGCAAAAAACCTGGAGAAGAAGTCTCTAGGGTAATAAGAGAATAATCGGGAATATCATGGAAGCAAATTATGCCACATAGCACTGGATAAAGTTTGGGGTGTGTAAGCCATATAATGTTTGTTTTTAACTTTGATTGACAGTTATTTAAGTTGACTAATGAGCAGACAAGTCCTATAAAGTCATATTCAAAAGATAAGGGAAAGTGAGGAAGGCTTGAGTCTCCCCACCAGGCACACATTGTATTTCATGTGCATGGTGACTCAGCCTGGAGGAGGGAGTGCCGGCTTATTAATGAAATTGGGTTGGGAAGGTAAAAGGATGGGTGTCCTCTTACATGAGATGATAAGAAGCAACTCCTGCCCCGGGGATGTTCACAATCTAATGGCACAACAGGGTGTGTGTTGACTGCTCACAGAGATGTCTGGAGTGGAAAATGACAACGTAAAACTGTACTTTTGTGACCAAGTTGGAGAAGGCTTCACAGAAGATCACCTTCGTGGAGGTCTTCAGAATGAATAGGAGTTTTAGGGATTCCAGCAGACAGAACAGCCTGCATGAAGACTCAGAGGAGTGGATATGAGTGGTGAACACATGGGGCCTTGAGTGGCCTGGTGAGGATGGGGACTGCTGGTCACGGACAGACATGATGACGGGGTTGATGAGGGCAAAGGGAGAGGTTGCAACAGCTTGTGTTTGCATGAGGCGCTATGGAGCTAGAGGTGCTAAAACTAAGGGTCATGATCGGATTTACAACCGGGAAAGATTACCCTCCCAGAGGAGAGATGGATATAAATTCCCATAGTCTCAGTGTGAAAAAAAAAATGCATCTTAAGACAGTGGTGACTGATTGTATGTAGATGAAGAAAGCATAAGCAAACACAGCTGATTTATACTGTGTATGCAAGATTATATTTTTATTTAGAGGGTAGTTTTATTTAGAATTAGTAGTTTGGAGTTGCCAATGTAGCAGCAATGATGGGCTCTCCGATGTATATGTAGTCTTCTGGTGCATAGTGGGTCTTTGGTTTTTCGGTTCAGAAACTAAACCAAATTTCTGGTTCAAATACTGACTCTACTTCCACTAACCATGACCTTTGTTATCATATCTTTAAAATGACAATAGTAATGGTGCCTACAATGTAGGGCAGTTTTGAGATTCACATTCTCTGGGAAGTGTTTGTCACATCTCATGCCAAACTATAAATACCTAGTATGTATTAAATATTATTAGTATTAATTGGCTAAAATAACCTGAGTTGTTTTCTTCTGAAGAATTATGAGTAGTACTATACATAGAGAGAAATACAGAGGAAATATCTTTCAAGAAAGTAAAAAGGAGAACAGTGAAGATTTCTCAGATATGAAAACGATAAAAAGGAAGCATTAGTGGGACAAGAAGTGATTCTGTGTTGTAAACTGCCCACTCCCTCCCTTCTTTTATCTTGTATCTGAATGGACAGTTGACAGTAACAGGAGGTATGTTTTTATGGAAAACTGAGTTTCAAAACACACAAAGTTGAGGTTCATAAGTGTGAAGAACAGAGAGACAGCTGGGTAGGCCACCTTTGATCAGAACCAGAGGACGGAGAGAAACAGGTTCATTTGTAGTGCCTTTCCGAGGGGAAGCAAAACACTTAGGATCCCCTCCATCCTTCCCAGTTCCTGTTATGGGCTTGAGTCTATGTGGAGGGACTGAGAACAAAAGTACACGAAGGTAAGAGAGTAGTGCGTGTTCCTTACGGAAACAAATTGACTCTTTTTTGAAAGAATTAATTTTTTAAATCCTCATGCAGTGTCTGGTACTATTCAGCAGACAACCCATCCTCTCACTAGTACTTACGAATCAGTCATGATAAACAATTCTTTTGTTAGACTTAATAATCCTGCCCTGAATTGTTCAGTAAAATAAGATGAAAAATATGCTTTGCCGAGTGCCATTTATTTCACACAGAGATAATACGCTTTGTCTCTTCAGCGTTTATTCTTAATACTTAATCTACTTGCCTTCCCTTCTTTCAAACAGTAGAGTCATTAGCTTTCTTTTGCTACCAGACATTGTTTGAAGGGTTTTATCTACCTTCCAGATAATCCTTTAAATATTGTGGTAAAAATGAAATGTTTTGTCTTATGTGATAAAATTCCCCTGGCTCAAGGCTTCTTTCCCAATATTTTGGATATTCTTCATAGCCATAGAAGAGGTCGATTTTTTTATCCACTATGTTTGAAGAAAGCTCCCCAGCAGCTTTTCTGGAATGTTCGAACTGCTCAGGTTTCTCCAGTACTCTTCCTCACCTTGAGCATAATGGAGGCAGAGAGGCCACAGCCAGTTTTCAGTTGTCCTTGAGAAATGAAGCAGCAAATTAGCTGAGATAATATCCAACACTCATCCGAATCAGTGGCTGAAGCCTCTACAGCCAGAATGTTTACCGCCTAAAATTAGAACTTTTTTCTGTGTTTGACCTTTCTCTCCCTTTTGCTCTTTTTTCTGGTTTTAGATCCTCCAGCAGCTACATGATTTCTCAAATGCTCCCTCATTTTTCAATTTCTAGGCTTTCGGCAGACTCCCCATTCCCTCCTGCCTCCCCCTGTTGCTTCCGTGGCCATGGCCGTGGCCGTGCAGAGCACAGCACCCAGTGAAGTCTCACTGTCCTGCCCCAGACATTCAACCTTACAAAACTAAGCGAATGGGCCCACCGTCCGGGCCCTCTACTTTCCATCTGTATTTCCAGTGAATTCCCTGCTCCCATCACGTGTACTGGACGGTTGCCTACCTCTGTGGCTTTGCTCCAAGTCCAGTCGAGACCTTGCTTCTCTGCCCAGACGTGGCTCCTGGTACTGTGTCCTGTCTCGGAGCTCATAGCACAGCATGTGTTGTAATGATCTGCTCCCTCACGTGGTGCCCTGGCTAGTTCATAAGCTCTGTGAGGAGAGGTGCACGTCTGTCTTATTTTCCAGTGTATCCTAACATCATTTTCAGTCCCTCTCATAGAATAGGCCCTGAAGAACTATTTTATGCTGAATTAGTGATTGAAGCAAGTGACTTTTTTGTAAGTTCCTGCAGGGTGGGGATAGGTCTTGCTCACATTTATATCCCATAAATATTGCCTCACAGATCTTTTTACAATAGACTCTTAAGGGTTGATTTGCTCAATTCACTCACCTCGGTCTTAAGACCTGTCTTGAAAAGTTGTTTCAGCATTATTGCTAAGTTGAAAAAAAATGTAGTTTGGGAAAGAGACTGGTACCATCTTAATAAGAAAAAAGAAATGCCATTGTGGTATGACTGAGCAGGTAAAATTGAAAATATTTATGGTGATTATTTTGGAGGTTGGTATCATGAGTGATTTTTATCTTCTTCCTTTTTGCTTACATGAATTTTCTAAATTTTGCACACCAGAAAAAACAAAACAACCTGCAAATAGTCGGTAATGCATGGGATTGTCTTGGGGTGCCCTTCTTTCCCTGCATCTGGTGCATCATAGGCTTTGTCTGATATTCCTTGAACAGTCCTTGACCCCTTAGCGAGGGGTCAACTCACTTTCAAAGTTTGAATGCAGGGACTCTTGGCGATCATCACACTCTTTTTCTTTTTTTACGAGAGAATCCAAACTACCCATCTTTTCCTTTGCCAAACTTTCTCCCTGCTATCTCAAAGCATAGTTATCCATGAATTAATTATTAGAGTGGAGCGCCAGTCTATGATGCTTTTCAATAACATTTTCCCCCCAAAAAGTGGTATGAGGAATTAAAGCTATGTTCGTACACAAAACCCAGGGTATACCTTATATTCTGGATGGTGAGAGATGAAAGCAACCACTTGGGGAAGTGAACTCAAACTACCAAGGTGAGGAAACATGTCAATCGTGCTTTACTTTTAAAAATCAACAACCATGTGACAGGTGTATCTTAGGAGCAGCACTGTGAATGAAGAGGAAAATATAGGTTAAAATATGGGCATAAAGTGAGGGAGGGGGCTCTAACCCAGTCTGCACTGGAGAAGTTATCTGGAAAATCTTAGCAGAAGATTCCACACCTGACTCCACAGGCCAGCGCAGTGGGCAGGGGGGATGGACGGAGAGCTAATGCTGAGAGAGGGAGTAACCCAGTGTAGACTCAGAGGCAAGTCCAAGTGTGTCTTGGCAGGAAGTTCAGGGTCAAGGTGAGCGGTGAACTGAAGTTGTAGCATGGTGAAACTGGGGCTTATAATATGTGCTAAGAAGTTTGAATTTTATTATAAAAGATTTGGGGGTACATTCAAGAATTTTCAGCAAGGGACTTACAGAGCCAAATCTGCTTTTACAGACTGCTCAGGCATTATGATAGGGATGGATAGAAGTGTGGTGGGCACAAGTAGGAGAACTATTACCGGGCTGGTGCTTCAACCCTGGGGAGAGGTAGACAATAAGAACCTGCAAGAGTGGAGTGCGGAGAAGTGGGCAGAGCTAAGGACCTTAGGGAGAGAGGGTGACAGAACCTGGAGGTGAGTTAGATGAGAAGGGTAGGCAGGGGGAGAAGTGAAGGCTGGTGTTGTCACGCCGAATGCATGTGGGGTGTATTTGCCAGATGGAGGTCATCAGAAGGATACTATGTTGCAAAGGTTCAGCATTTACCTATGCAAAGTTATACAGTTATTTTGGCATCTCTTAAAGCACAATTGATAGGAATATAATGAATGCTCACTGGGTACATATACTGGGTAGAAAAATCTATTCTGATATTCTCTTACATACAGAAGGTATTAAAAGTATGGTTCATGCCTTCAGATAGGTTTATACTTTAGTTGATGAACTGTTTACTAATTATAGAAGATGAAGTGAGGTCTCTAGTTCACTTGGGATGACTCAAAGAAAATATCATTTTGTGGTTTGATTCTTATCTAAAAATCAAGAAAATATACTCTTGTGTTACTCTGTGAATCAAACATATTGTTTCTAGTTGAGATGATAAATGTCTTGAATTATAGCTTTCTGGAAAACATTTTGTTTCATACAGATTAGTCTGACAGCCTATTTTTTTAGCTTTTATTTTTTATTTTTAAAGAAGATACATTTCATTTTCAGAGTTGAAATAATATTTGGGGACAGATAAAGTGGGGAGGGGTGGGTGGCCAATGTCATATTAAATTTTTTCCTAGGGCTAAGTATTCGTAAAATTTATTTAAATTGGTTTTGTTTTATAATCTTACAAGATTTTATTTTTTTTAAGATTTATGTGTTTATTTGAGAGAGAGAGAGAGAGCATGAGCAGGAAGGCAGAGGAGAGGGAGAGAGAGTCCCAAACAGACTCTCCGCTGAGCACAGGGCCCAGCGTTGAGCTCAATCTCATGACCCTGAGATCACGACTTGAGCCGAAATCAAGAGTCTGACGCTCAACCTAACTGATCCACACAGGTGTTCCTATCGTATATGATTTTATAAGTAACTATGTACTAAATTAATCTCTCCCTGAAATATGCAGTGAGGTTTTTGGTTTTATTTGTGGTGTGTCATAAAGAACTCACAAATCACCATTTTGGTGGTTATCTGTGGTTGCTTAAGCCACCAGTGATTTATTTATATGCGTCACTTAGACGCCTAACTGAAGCCTGGGAGTAAATGATTTTTGCTGTTGAATACAATTGAATCTATTGACAGGCAAAAAAGATGCTTTATTTTCCTAACTGTTACTCTACACCATATACCTCTGAAATGAACCAGTTTACGTGTGATAAACCTCACTTGATTGAAGCATCTGAGGGCGTATTAGGAATCACCACGACTGGCTCTGACACGCCTGTGATTAGACTCTGATCCCCAAATTTTATGGCTTTTTGTTTTGTTTTGCTTTTAAAAGGCAAACCCATAAATGTGATAAATGTAATTCCAAGATAATGGAGTTAGGAAGCCATTACTGAAGGCAATTTTAGAGGAAAATGGAGAGTGTAAAATGATGACTTTAAAATATTTAAAATTATGGAGGTGGAAATTAAATTGCAGACTTTGGAGAGAAGTGCGTACCATACAGGGGAAATGGAAGTCATCCCTAATTTAGAGGAAGAATTTACAGCGAGATAAAAAACCAGAGAGAATGGCAAATGTGAAGTTTAAATATTTTAAAAGTAACCATTTCAATTAGTTTCTGCATTTAAAAAACGGCATGTAGCAACAGGACATACAAATTCATAAGGGGGCATATTTATCTAAGCTCTTTCTGACCTTGCTTCAAACAGTGTATTTGAGAACTAGTATAATCTGTAAAATAATTTTGTTTCTTTTTTCTATTTCATCTTTGCTTTTGGTGTTTACATGTTTAATGTTGTCCTTAGATAAATTCTAGCAAATGGAGATCTACAGCACAATAGAAAGCACCCAGGGATCTTTGGTTAGTGATATTAACATGGGGTTCATGTATTAGATTAAAATACATCATATAGTCTCTTTGGCCATTTACTAAGATGTCTACGCATTTCTGTATATTTACATGTATTCTACTACTAAGGAATTGAAGCAAGTAGCAGTGATTCTGACCCCTGTCAGATCCATTGTTCTCTTTCACCGTAAGTACTTTGTAACTCTTGGACTATTTTGAAATCATATTCATAGATACGGAAAACTACCTACACAGACAATTTATCTAATGCTGTAAGTGTAACTTAAAGGAGAAATAGCAAGTAAGCAGTTTACAGTAAGGTAGTCTGCATTTTCATTTATACCTGTTCAAGAGCTATTCTGTGAGAGGACAAAATGAAGTGTTAAATGTGTCCACCTGCATTTAGAGTCACCACGTAGCATAAGTACACACCCCTTGAAGACTTGGTCACCCTGAGTGGCACTGTCAACAATGATGCTGTATTCAAAATGAACAACTGAAGTTCTAATCCTTCAAAGTGAAAATTGCCCCTGATTTAAGCTGAACAGAAACAGAATTCCTAAAAAAGCCAGGGTAAGCTTAAACAGTTCAGAAATATTTTGTGTACATTTTCTTGTACCAGTTTACTTACAAGTGAGTCAGAACCTCTTGAATTATTAGTTTTAATTCCTTTGAAGGTAATTAAGTTTTGGCCCAGGACTCAAAATATCATCTTAAGTATAGTAGGTCCTCAACTGATGGTGTATCAGATTCTTTGGCGCATGAACATTTCTATTTTATTGGGAGTAACAGAATGACAGCTGAACATATCTGAAATAGTTTTAGTTGTCATTCTCAATTAGAGGAAAGGCCAAAAGTTGGGTCTGTCTTGCCCTTCCTTCCCTTTCCACTTTCTTGCAGTAGAAATGCTTTTCTAAAAGAGCAATATACAGGACCTGGCACAGATACTGAAATCTGAAGTTCTTCAGTGAGAAAATTGGAGGACCAAGAGAGCCATTGCAAAGAATTGCCAACCACAGGTTCAAATCAAAATTAGAAAAGAAATATTTTGCCCTGGGCCCATGAACACATATATATTGATATAGGGTGTACATTGTGAGTTTCATTTCTTGTAGTGATAATGAACTTGAATTAAGCTCTGCTGGTCCTTCCTCTCATTGCCAATGGCATTAATATGAGGTGGTTGAGTAGAAGGAAAGAAGAAGAGCTCACTCATCACACTCTTCAGCTGGGCTAGGGAATGCAGTTGCTCTCAAGGCCTGTTCGCGGGTTTCACCCAGCATGTGAAGAGCCATAGAGCTGTTCTGCGTGTTTTGGGTGGAATATTTTTGTAGAAAGGTAGAATTTCAGAGCCAGAGGACTTTTACCTCCTGACCTGATATTTACAAACTAAACTCTTGAATAATATTATAAATAATGGACACTTTTGATCATATTTCTAAAATAATGCTAAGAAAATATAATCACGAGACTGCTTTCCCAATTTTGTAAGTGTCTCTAATAGCAGTGATGTATTTTCCCCAACTCACTTTGTTTCCAAAAACATTATTAAGAGCAATAAGAATTCATAGAGAAGGTATGGGATGCAATTTTTTCTTCCCAGACTTTGATAAGAGGCATCTTCTTCCGCTTCTCTTCCTATGTAGAACCCTCCAGTTTTCTGAGGCTGTCTGAGATTTCTCCTTTTTCCCTTGGGCCCGTCCCTTGTTTGATGACTTGCAGGCTGAACATTTGACTAGGACACCTGAGCGCTGGGAGAAGCATTCTCTGTTCACAGCAGCTCCTCCTGCCCCTGAGATCTGTGCTGGCAAAGGGACCAGGACTGTGTCCTTCTCAGCTGCTGTTGGCACTTATCTCACACTTGGAATTTAATGGTAAATGACAGAGGTTGTCAATCTAAGAGCTAGATACTGGCTTACCAATTTTGCTCTAAGGTGTTCTAATTTTTTTTAATGTTTATGCTGTAATGCATAAACATAAATTAATGAAATTCTTCATTAATTGCTTCAGGCAGTTTTCCTTTTAAGAAAATGAAAAGTTTGTTTTCTTTTCTAGTTGTGGTCAAGCTAGTCCTTTTCCTGTTTCGAGAAGTGAGAAATTTAAATGACAAAATAATCTGTGACCTATGACAATAATAAATCCTTTAAGCATCCCTCAGTTAGGGACTGTTTTGTTTTTAAAGCTCTGCCAATCTATTCTCTAAAATATATCAAGTTCCTTTTTCTTTCTACAATATCCTTGATATTCTCCAGATGCCCCCCCTTCTCCCCCATGAGGGGCTTGGGTGGAGGGGCCAGCTCCCCCATCATAGGGTGCTGGCAGTTGGGGTGGGTCTGGAAGAGAGAACAATGCTCTGGGGGTTGTTCTCCAGGGAAAGTCTCCGGGAACAGGTAGGATGGTCTCCTGGGATGAGTTCTAGACAATTTGCAGCTGCTGGAAGGAACAACCGAGCAGGTGTGGTGGAGAGTGTGTTCGGGTTGCTGTGGCCTTGAACCTTGGCAGACCTCCACTGGGGCCTCAGATTCCTTGCCAGAAGCACACATCGCTGCCCCAGGGCTCTGACATGAGGTGCCACCACACTGTGACCCTGAGGGGTGGGGTGTTCAAAGCGTGATGGGAATTGGGCTTTGTTTAATAGGTGGCTTATGGCCTGAAGCAGATGACTTGCTGATGAGTCTGGGGCAAGGGGCTTCCAGCAGGGCAGCCGGATGTTTTTCATCCCAGAGCTCCCCATCCCCCATAGAATTCCTCAGATCAGGGAGTAGCAGCAGCAGCCATCCTACCTGGGGCCTCATTCAGCCATTTCTTCCCTGAGCTGAGCGTAAGGTGCTCAGCGAGTCCCAGCTCATCCTCTTCCTGTCCCCCCATCAGGACACACCTGTACTCCCCACATACTGGAAGCCACCCAGCACAGCCTGCCATTTTCCTGGGAAACCCCACACTCCACACCTACACACACACACACACACACACACACACACACACTTGTGTAAGTTGCTTCTGGAAAGGTCATGGGATGGAGGCAGGGAAGATGCCCTAAAAGACCCAGGGAATATGTTGCTGGTGGACGCTGGGCCAGCCATGATGGCACATACCGGATTCTCTGCCCATCAGGGGTGTGTGTCATTTACATCTGGGATATCTTATTCTAAATAGAAGAAACCAGTGAATTTAACTGTAAAAAAAAAAACTATAGCTTTCTAGGATTGACCTGTAGATATTTCCTCTGACTTAGAGACAGCACACGTTGAATGCTGAATAAATACATTATTACCTCCTTCTACTGCCATACCTGTTTCTTTTATTGGTATATCCAAATTTCCTTTTAAATCCCAATGAATTGACATGGGAAGGACTTGTTTCCCTCATTCTACCAGTTCTTTGTGTCTCTTTTCTGGACCGATCGCTTTTCCAGCAGGTCCCATGATGATAGCTCTGCCCGTCAGCAGCCACATGCGCACTGGGTTTTCAATACTGTTCTATTTTTCATTTTAACTTCATTATAGTTTGAACGAAACAATTTCAGCCTCTCCTACCTCAGAGGGTTGTGAGAAATATGTTGGTCCTACTGTGGTTTGAAAAGCACCTGGACCTCTTTGGAGAGAAGGTATTAAAGCCATAAATACTACAGTGCTCGCTGGTGCCCAGGGGATCTGCTGGAAGGAACAGGTCCTGTGGGTGCTTGTATTTGGCAAACGTGGGAATGAAGACCCAAACTCATGTAGGACCTGGGCTGGAAAATATTACTGTAGGCCCTTGGGATCATCCACTGAATTTATAACATGGTGTCATCTTCAGAGATGGTTTCTCATCCATTTATTCCACAATATTTATTGAACAACTTAAGGCACCTGGCATTGTGCTGAGAGCCGACCTCATATTGAAGACATGCCATCTTCAAGGCCCTGAAAGTTTCCCAGGGCGGGGAGAACTGACAGCAAATAAAAGACAGCACAATAGAACGTACAGAAGTAAAACAGACGAGGGAGTCGTTAACCCAAGGATGAGTAAGAAAATACTTCCTCCAAGGAGGTGCTGTCACATTTGAGTTTTATGGGATAAGAAGTGATTTTCCTGGGCCAGGATGGAAGGAGTATATTAGGCCATCTGGGAGAAGAGATGGCTGATGCAAGATCATAAGTGTGAGTGCTATTCTTGGGGACACTGGAGTATATGGTAGATTCTAGTAGGAGATAAGACTGGAGACAAAGGCAGGGGTAAAATCCTAACAGATTTTACTAATAAATGTGCACTTTGTCCTATAGTTACAATGGGAAACATCTGAACCTTTTAAAGCAGAGATGTGGCAGGATCAGATTTGAATTGTAGCTACATAGTTTTGGATGCAGCGTGAATTGGAAGGAAAAAGGGCTAGAATTAGAGAATACCTAGAGGCAGGTATTTCAATGGTCCCATTGAACAAACATACGGAAATATATAGGAACTAAGTCTTGTATTTTCATTCTCTTTGGCTTCAAAGTCATTTTGCTACGTGGATTTCCCTGGTACCGTGCTTAACCCCCTACAGATGAAATAAATGAGTTAGCAGGTATTTATTGATCGTCAAATATATGCAAGGGATAATATAAGGTGTTTCTAGAGATTGAAATAAATGCAGTTCACGACATGGTACAATTTGCCTTGAGAACTTTTGGAACATGGTGGAGTAACAAGCAACAAATTAATATTTTAAAAATTATTTCTGCCTCCAAGGAGCTCAGCATAATTGAGAAAAGCAAGGTAGAAAACACAGCAGTTCATGTTTCGCGAGTGTAGTGATTTGTTTTGCACGATTAGACATGTGAAGAGAGAGATGTAGGACTCCATGGCCTGGGACTGTGTGGGCAGGGGGAGCCGATACTGTGGGACAAGGACGGCTAGCTGGGCCTTGAAGGAAAGATCGAATAAAAGAGAGCCCTGTTACCAAAGAAGAATTTCTGGAGGCCTCCTGCGGGCGCTGTGGTATAAGTTCAAATACTAGATTCCAAGTAATATTGGTCAGGTCCCAGCGCTGTGCCTGCCTTAGGTTGGCGTTCCTCAGAAGGAGTCCCAGAGAGGAGGAGAAATGTGAAAGGGACGTGTTAGCAAGTATTCCCTGGGTTGAACAGGAAGGAGGCCAGGCAAAGTGCAGGGAGGTTAACCAGAGCTCATCTGGCAGAGGCACCTGAGGACCCCCTGTCAGTCACTGGGCAAGGGTCCCTCTGGGTGTGTAGATCCCAGGCAAAGCGGGTTCCAGCCTCCCTGAGCAGAGCAGCAGCTGCCGGCTGTTCAGGAGAAAGCACCGAGTTGGTGTGCCCCAAAAGCAGAGGGTTCCCAGGGGGTGCCCATGGGGCCTGAAAGCATTTGCTCTGTGTCTGTGTCAAGGGCCACTCCTTTCAAGTGCACAGAGTTCCCTGCATCGCGGGACTGGTTGAAGCTTATGACTCAGAGAGACCCAAGCCAGGATCTGATCTTTCCGTTCTCCCCACTCATCTTTTGCCTCTCTCCCTTACAGAGAACACAAATATTGTCTGAAAGGCTCAGCCCCCAAGAAATCCTAGCCTTTCTTAACCATGGTCAGGACAGCATAAGATATTTTATTAAGTGAAATAGGGCTCATAGTCAGATTCTCAAGAGAGAACTGTAAGGGGGAGTACTGAGCTCGCTTGCTTTGAATGCTGTCACTGTCAGTGACCAGAGATTTCTGCAGTCCTGAGACTCGAGGGCCGCATGTTCCCCTTTCCTTATAGAGAATGCCTTCTGTTTCTGAGGTCACATCTTTGTCTGCAGAATTGACAGAAATTGCTTTCCAGTTTTTCAGAGTAATTTTAATTGGATAGTAATTTTAATTCTATAGGAATCACAGTGGTAAAAATGGTGAACCCCACATTTCTGAGCAGTGAGTTTAAAAACTTAAAGTTTAAAAATTGGTTTTGCAATTCAGTTAATTTTATTATACCTCCTCTTTCTATGGAGGTTGAAGTAGGTGTGTCCTCGTATATGTGTTTCTGTAATATGTGTGTGATGCGTGGTGGGGATTTTCCCCATTTTTAGCATTTCTAGCATTGTATCTAATTGCTTCTTAGTCATTTTTCATATGTCATTCATCAGAAATTCTACTTGCTTGTTCTCCACAAAACCAACTGGAAATATAAATGAGAGGTAGTGAGGGAGATACTGTAAAAAAATAGGGACATGGGCAGAAAACGTAGAAAGAAGGAAATTGAACATGGAGTAGACGTGCTAAGTGCACGAAGCTTATTTAGCTAATCGAGTATCTTGTGTTTGGTGTCCTCAGCAGATTTTCTTTGGGAAAATAGCTGTAATTTTTCGAGACCCTTTGACAGAACTTGCCAAGCCCAGAGTCAGCCAACAGCATAGCTTTTAGTTGGCTGGGAACCAAGGTCACACCTTTCCATCCCAGGGTTTCCGTGGGCTTGGGGCTCTGTGCATGCAATGGCCTGGTTATGTGTCTCTCCACCGTCTCAGACCTGTGCCTCATTTGTCTTTACATCCATACAATTTTTGTTGAAGGAGTGAATGAATGAGTGAGTGAATAAATGAATGAATGAATAGCAAAAGAGGTAACATTTTGTTGCCTCCTGTTTGTAATTTATCTTCCTGATCGTCTCCCACCCGCCTGGCCCTTGCAGGCGCGCCCCCTGCTTCTGCCCCCTGTTCTCCCTGGGAGCACTGTGGCCTGGGACATGGCTGGCTCCTGGCTTTTCTCAGTCTCCTCTGCAGCCAGTCTGTTCCTGGCCACTTGCCTGTGGGAAACTGCTTCCTTTCCTATCACTTGGAAAGCAATCTAATGGACGACTTCACACTAATGTGTTGGTGCCTGCCAGGAGCTGAGGTTGTTATGTGCATTTTAACAAGGACAAGTAAAGAAATTGATTTCTAATTATAGAATTTAAAGCATAATAAAATAAGATATTTAGGAACAGGGGCTTCCTGGGAGCCTATTTTGCTTCTGTGAAATCCTGCCCAGTTGCAGGTAGGAAGGAAGAGTCAATGGCCTGTAGTTTCTCACAGGCACAGGGATGGGATGGCAGCCTTGGCTTAGGGGCAGCTCCCTGAGCCTCCTCCCTAGGACGGACTCCCTTCTCTGCCACCCTCCAGCCAGCTGGGTGACTTAATTCGGGGTTGTTGGTGTTGGGGACTAAAAGATAAAGCACATGTAATGCCTTTAATGCTGGCACATGGTCAAGTCTCATTCAAGGTATATTATTTTGCCTTGAAAATATGTTGAAAATGTTTAAAGTAACTAAAACAAAATGCTTACTGTAGTCTGCAGTGACAATTCACTAACACAATCTATTCTCTAGCTGGACATGATTAGGGTTGATGTTAACTCTTGATTCTTTTTTTCTGTAAAACTCTGCCATGCAGAAAGCCTGCATTAAATTTCCAAGTCAGTGAGGCCACTTGCTAACCTTTTCGTAGAAAACAAGCCAATGCTCCTGGGCTATATTGTAATCTTTCGGTTTTACAAGACCTCAGAACTATACTGCTTAAAATTCTCATATCCCATGAGTCATTTATTTTTCTGGTTGGGAGGAACTACAGCAATGTTCCGAAGGAAGACTTTTTCATGTACTTCAACAAACCCTATGGTAGCAACTTTTAGAAAAAGTGTAGTTCTCATCACACAGTGACAGAGAGATTGAAATGTACATTTTAACAATTAAAACCTGTGAGCAAAATTTACATATGCAGATCTGTGGTGATCCTTCAGACAGATATTCTCAAGCTTCAGGGAGCTCCATAAAGCTACTGGGGGGAGGGGCAGCCTGGGCTCTGGGGGTGCAGCTCAGGCCACAGCAGTTGCTTTGAATCACAAGTGGGGGCGGGGGTGGGGGGGGTGGGATCTGAACCACAAATCTGTCCAGGCCCGAGTTGTGCTCTTTGTGTTCTGTGCTCAGACAGGGACATCACAGTTTGGACATGCTGCAAACCTTACCTTCATGTGTATCTTCTGCACTGAGTCTCTGATATGCCATTCAGGACCTGTTCGCCTGATTCTAGTTACTTCTTTCGTTGAAACAAGTGGCCTTGCTTGGACTGACAGTTTTGTCAGGCTGTGTTTTTATCTCTGAACACAGCTCTGGTTCTTCCCACTTTATCTGTGCTGTTCAGTCAGGCAATCTTTTAGCTTGTTTTTATCTTGTTTGGTTCCTTTACCTTTTATCTGCACTTTAAATGAAGGACAGGAAATGACAGTAGTGGGGAGGGAGCTTGTGAAGACCACTGATTTCCCTAACCTGGCGGCCTTGCTGCTTCTGGTAGGTTCTGGTAAGATCCAGACTGTAGGAGAAATGCCAGCCTGATGAACTCTTTCCCCACCTCCTCCCACCCCGCGGTGGTGTGCTAGGGCCATGTCAATGAGATTCCACAGCCTGGGGAGGGTATCGTCTCCGTTCTGGAGCTGAAAGTCTCAGACCATGGTGTCCACAGGGTTGGCTCCCTCTGAGGCTGCAATGGGGGGTCTGTTCCAGGCTTCTCTCCTCACTTCTGGTGGTTTCTGGCAATCTTTGCCATTCCCTGGTTTGTGGACCCTTTGCCGTGACCTCTGCCTTCACTTTCACATGACGTTCTCCATGTGCTCATGCCTGTGTCCATAGGCATGGTCATTTTGGATTGGGGGACCACCCCACTCTGGTGTGACCTCATCTTACTGATGACCTCTGCAATGACCCTCCTTCCAAATAGGGTCACATGCTGAGGTGCTAGGGATTAGGACTGCAATATATTAATTTTGGGGGGACACAGTTCAACCCATAATCCCCCATCCAAGCATCATATGGGAACATTCCAGCTTTTTAGAGAAATGCCATCCCCACCTCTTTCATTGCCTTCTACCTTTGTTTTTTTTTTTAACTAATAGTTTTTTATTATGTTATATTAGTCACCATGCAGTATACCTTAGTTTTTGATGTAATGTTCCATGATTCATTATTTGCATATAACACCCAGTGCACCATGCGATATGTGCCCTCCTTTGAAATGTTCGCAGCACCGGGCGTTTACAGAGTGGGCAGGAGTGTGTCGGGCACAATTTATGGGGCGTGCTGCGTGGCCTCAGCTAATGGTTGCTGTTTGCTCCGGTTTCTGTTCTGCTTGAAGCTGCCCAACACCGCAGTTCAGGGCCCACCACAACTGCCCTTTCTACTTTTTGTCTGTCGCCGGCAGAACTGTGAGGGAGGCAGAGTCACCCTGGAGACCTTTAGCCTCTTGAGTCTGTGCTCCTCCAGCCCTCCGTGCATCGCCTGCACTGCAGGCCCTCTGAGCTTTAAAAGTGCCGTTTCTCTGCTCCCCGGACTTTGTTGCTGCTTGTAATTGGGAGTTTGTGGGTCTGTTTCTTTTGCTTGCTTTCCCCCCCAACTTTTCTTTATTTAAAAGGGACAAAAAAAGTTTTTAAAATATTTATTATTGAGATAAAATATAACATGATATTAGTTTCAGGTGTACAACATAGTGACTTGATATGTGTATTGAGAAGTGATGACCTCAGTTAGTCTAGTTAACAACTGTCACCGTACATGGTTACGAGATTTTGTTTTTTCTTTGATGAGAACTCTGAGGATGTAATCTCTTAACAAGTGCTTGCGTATTTTTGAGATCTTTATCTCAGGTCACTTTAAGTACTTCCTTAGTCATCATGCAGGTGACATTTTATTTTGCATTTAAATGGGCCACTTCAAGAGTTTTTAGAAAAGTTCTCTATTGAGCGCATACGTGGTCTAGGCACAGTTGGGAATATGCGAAGCTACTACTATTATCACTTCTAATTAGCTGGAGTAATAGTCGTGCTCCTGAAGATAGCTCAGGGCAATTCTGGCTGTTTAATTTTTCGCCTATTTTAAATATCGTAAGAGCAAGTTATTGTCTTGTGCTTTGGAAACCCCGGGGAAAGGTCTGACTGAGCAGGGGCTGTGGATTTGTACACCCGCACATAAGAGATGGTTGGAAATTGAAAATAGGGGGCATTACCCAGGGATGGCAAGTGGAGGGGGATAGGTATTGGGACCCTAGGGGGAACAAAAACATTTTAAAAGATCAGCAGAGACAAAAGGACCCCTGAGTAAGACTGTGGAGGAAGGTCAGAAAGGAGAGAAGACAAACAGGGACATGCAGGGCCACAGAAGGTCAGTGGCTTCCAGGAGGGCATAGCATCCAGGACTCAGGGTCAAGAACATGCATGACTTGCCGTGCTGGAGAATGGTAGGAGTGGTTCCTCAGTACGTTGAAGCACACACGTGAAATGAGGCAGAGTTGGGAGCAGTGGACTCCTTCCAGAATTTTGAGTGAATAGAGAGGAGAGGGGAATTAGTCAGCAAGCACCACAGGGTCCAAAATTGGTTTTCAGGGGTGGGAGAGATCCTATTTGGAGCTGAGGAGTTTTGTGTTTTCGTATTCCCACCGATTGTTTGCCCGGGTGTCACTGGACACGTTTCTCCACTCTTTGTAGTTCGGGAAATTGGTAGATTTCGAGGCTCGAGCCAGGTCAGACTGGATTCTTTTGGCAAGGCTACTACTCTCAGGGTGGCATCGTGGAGACGTGAATGGTTTTTTGTGAATTTGCAGACATTGGTGATTGTTGCCTGGAACAATTAATTCATTTAGGCATTATACATATGATTTCAAACACATTTCTCAATATGAGAGGTTCTGTGGCTGTAAATATCCCCCTCCCCCAGATCAGTGGGTACACACCACACATTGATCACAAAGTGAAATTACAAATACATTTTTTATTCAAAATGATCTCTCGACTTCTCTGCTCTATGCCAAGTACTGCCCTAGGTCATTAGAGTGGTGTGTAAAGGTCTGTACAGAGGCCTGGGCCTATGAAGCTTCTAATAAATGGACTCAGGGTTTTGTGAAGTTGGTGAGTGATAATGCAGGGCTGCTCAGACTGCACGCAGAGCCATTGCCTGGTGAGAATGGTGAAGGAGGACAGACTCGCACCTGGGGATGTGATGGTGGCCCGGGGCAGTGGCATGATGCACAGGTGTACCCAGGACTGTTTGGGGTCCCCAGGGATTGAGTGGTGCTCGGAAAAGCTGATGAAGCACTGAGATAATTTTTTAAAATGATCTGCTATCATGTCAGAAAAACCATCTACAAAGTACAGAGAATTTCATCATATTATTCTGTAATAAAATCATGTAAAGACAACACACAGATTTATTCGAACATACAAAATCCTGTACACTGAGAACACCCAGTGCTGGTGAGGAACGGAAGTCACAAGAAGACTCGTTCATGGCTGGTAGGCATGGACAATGGGGTGGCCTCTTTGGAACGCAGTTTGTCAGTTTCTTACACGATTAAATATACTCTTACCGTAAATCCAGCAATCATGCTTCTTGAGATATGCCCAAGGGAATTAAAAAATTGTATCCACACAAAATCCTGCATGTGGTTTTTTACAGAGGGTTTATTCATAATTGACAAAACTTGGAAACAACTAAGGTGTCCTTCAGCAGGTGAATGAATAAATAAACCATGTTCCATCCAGACCATGGACTATGATTCAACACTAAAAGGAAATGAGCTATCAACCCATGAAAATACATGCAGGAACCTTAAATGCTCATTACTACGTGAAAGAAGCCAGTCTGAAAAAGCTCCATCTTGTATGATTCCAACTATCTGACATTCTGGGAACGGCAGAAGGATGGAGGCAGTAAGAGGATCAGTGGTTGCCAAGGGTTGAGGGGAGGGAGTGATGAATAGGCAGAGCACAGAGGATTTTTAGAGCAGCAAAAATACTCCATATGACATCATGGCGGATGTGTGTCCTTCTACATTTGTCCAGACTCATAGAATGTACAACACCAAAAGTGAAGTCTAATATAAACTCTGGACTTTGGGTGATTTTAATGTGACAAGATGGGTTCCTACTTGGTATAAAATGTATCCTTCTGATGGGGGATGTCAATAATGGGGAGGCTCTGTGTGGGGGGAGGGAGGAAGTATGTGGGAAATCTCTGTACCTCCCTCTCAATTTTGTTGTAAACATAAGACTGCTCAAAAAAATTGTCTTTTAAACAAAACAAAACAAAACACAGTTTATTCTATATGCTGAGAATTAATACGTCACTAACTAGAAATATAAAATTAACTGGCATTTATTATTTTTGTTTCTATTTTTAGAGTTCTAATCAAACTTTTTCTTCTCTATCAACTACAACATTTTGATCCCTATTTCAAGTAGATGCACTTTCCAATTCCAAGCACATCAGGATGCTGGGGTCCTCTTGTGTGTGTGTTTGGGGGGGGGGTCTTCAGGGTCACTTCCTGTCACCTTACATGTGCTGTGCAGAAGGGTCATGTTACACGAGCAGGCAGCAAGCCACACAAGAGGCCAGGCAGGCTCTGCAGACCTCGTCTGGGTTTTGGTTTTTATCTGACACTAACCAGCTATTCTGTTCATCTAGAAAGGTTAATTGGGGGCTAGTCTGTGCTTCAGAACCACCTGCCTGTGAGTGGGAGCCTGCTTCTTTCGGTCCCAGTCATGTCTACTGACAGGTGGGTCTGGGTCCTTACGTAGAGCCTGGGCTGTGGAACCTTCCTGGCTCCCTCAAGGACAGCTCCACCCGAGAACCTGAGGCCTGGCTCTTCAGCATTGGAGATTGCCTTCACTGCTTTGCGGATTTGTCCCAGTGCAGATACTCCTAGGAGAGGACCCCCCTTTTTACCCATGCCGACATCACACAGCGTTGCTTCCTGAGAGCGGGTTTTGGTTACATGGGCAGATCAAGCTCCTGAGATGGGTGGAGGGTGGCCCCACAGAGGAAGACAACAACGCAGCAGGTGTGCAGCCGTGAAGACAAACATCGGGGTGGACAGGGCTAGCCTACCGCCGATTTCTGAGGGTCGAGCATGGCTCACACAGACGCTTCTTTTTCTCTGTTTCCCTTCTTTTATTTCCTTATATCTTCCCAGTACAGGGTACATGTATCTGATTTAGGCTTTTGTTTATATTATCTCTTATTTCTTTCTCTTTTCTCATATCTTCTTTTCCCTGTCTTATTTTTATTTTAGTTTCTCCTTTTTCTTTAAGCTTTTATTTTCTTATTTTTTCCATGTCTTATGAATTTTCTCCCTTTCCTTCTTTTTCCCCCCTGTTCTTCTGTTGACTTTTTATTTAGAGAGAAAATGCTTCCTCTGTGCTTGTTATGTGGGTTAAGTGTTAACTTTGATAAATAGTTGTATGATTACAAATTGAAAAACTGGAGTGCTGTGGTTTTCCCTTTTCAACAACATTTTGACCAATGGAACCACTTGTTGAAGAAAAGAATCTAGTTTTTCGTGAGGATGAAACTGTTATAGACGTAGTATTCTAGTTTAATGTAGACAGCAAATCTCTTACTGTGTTTTAGACTCAATTTCTTCTTCTCTCAAGTGTGATTTCTCCTCTCCTGTCCCCTCTGATCTTTTTTTCTTTTCTTTTTCAATTGGAAGTCAAGAAAGTGGCCCAGAACTATCTGGTGCTTGTTTACTGAGTGCTCTGTGCTGGGTATCTCAGCTATGGTGGTAGGAAAGTGGGAAAATATTGAAGGACTTTCTTGGTACCCAGGGATTTAAATAACATGTGGACCCTAACTCTATGTATGCTTCAAACAACCTGTATATCTGAAAGATAAGTTTGTGTATGTATTTATTCAAATGAAAATGATTTGTTATCTTTTCAATGACCATTAAAATCATATAAGTGATTAGGATCAGAATACAACTTTGAGTCACGAGCCCAGCGTTACTACAGAATAGTCTTGTGAAATCCAGCCTCTTGATAAGATCATTACCAAGAAAAGCACCAGGGGTTTTGATGACATTTCTTGTTGTATGGTTAACCATGTAAAACTCAAGAGAATATGTGTGAACAAGTATACCCTCTTTTCTATTTATTTACTTGCATCTTTCAAAGGTCTTTTCCTTACAAACAATGTGTTATAAGGTATCATTTACAGTTGGTGAAACTGGTTAAATAACATCACCGATACTTTTGATAGACCTTTCTAGGCAGCTCCCACCTTTGGACCTCAAAATTTGGGGACTTATGTGTAATCATTTGCTTCTTGTTTTCAGATAGGTTCGAGATCGCTGTGCCATCAAACAGCCACATCATCTCAGAAGCTGGGGAAAATGTCACGCTCACCTGTCAGCTTCCAGGGAAGTGGCCAGTACACCAAGTTACATGGGAAAAGATCCAGCCCCATCAGATCGACCTCTTGACTAGCTGCAACTTGTCCCAAGGGAAAAGTTATACTTCAAAGTACCAAAGACAGATACTGAGCGACTGTAGTCAGGGCATGAGAAGCACCTTCATCATCATGCCCCAGGTCATGGCCTCTGACTCAGCACTTTACCGCTGTTCTTTCAAGGCCAGCACAGGAGACAATGAAACCTTTGAAACATTCGTGATGACGTTGACTATAACCGATGGTGAGTACGTCATAGATGTCTTCAAGTGTTAGAAATGGGAAAGCCAACCACTGTGGATTGGTTTCTGTTGTCTTTTTCATGACTCTATTGTTGCAAATATTTTTTAACGATGGAGCTTAGGTAAGCTGTCAGTCATTGAATGTTAGTATTTGGTTTTTCTTTATCTTGCTAATCCATCAATTACAGATTTAACAGTTATAAATCTGTCCAGTTTCTGGACCTGCCATGTTCCTGAAATTAAAAAAAAAATTTGGTAAGTCCAAAAACTGCATGGTATCAACAGCCTGCAAGTTTCAGCTATATAACTTCTATTTGTTTTCGACTACGTTACAGCTTCGTGATGGTGGTGACCAAGTTTTATAATCCTCGTGTATCCTCAGCAATAACAAAATGGTGCTGGATTGTTATTTGCTGAGTCAGTGTTGAGTGGAGTGGAATTTAATAAATGTTTGATAACGTTACTCCTTTGCCAGCTCAGGGCTTTGATTCCTTCAGTTGTTTTTGGCCCTCGGAGCAGAAACAGACTAGCGTTCCGGGCCTTTCAGCCTGAGCAGGCTCCTCTCAAGACCCACCACTAATTTTGTATTAGTAATTTGTTTCCTATGTCATAATGAAGCCCTAATTGTGTAAGCTGCAGGCCGCACAGAACCTGCGTGAGAGTAAGAAAAAGTAACTTTTCACTTCCTGACGTGCAAGTGCACAGAGGCCTAGATAGCAAGCAGTGTGTGTGTGTGTGTGTGTGTGTGTGTGTGTGTATGTGTGTTGGGGGGTGGTTTGCGTTAGGACAGAGTGAAAGGAAGGTGGTCTTGGGGTCTTCCGGGTTCTGCCTCTGGGCACGTTTACTCACAGCAGAGGAACATGTCAGAAAAAATCATTTCTGCTGGTGACAGAAATTATATTAACTTTTTCCTTCCTCCCTTCCTTCATTCCTTCCTTCCTTCCTTCCTCCTTCCTTTGCTTCTTCCTTCCCTCCTTCCCTTCCTTCCTCCAGTCCTTCCTTCTTTCCTTCCTTCCTTCCATCCATCACCTCTCTCTCTCTTTTTCTCTTCCTTTCTTTCATGTGCTTCCAGCCAGCATTGGGCCTTGGCCTGTGTGTAGACTTATAGAGCCCAGGTTTCTTGGCATTTGACTGTTCTCTTACATACTCTGCTTATACTGCAGACTGCTGTTTATTCCTGCATTGGAAAGGAAGAAGAACACTGTTCATATCCGCAGCAGCGGTGTGTGCTAAGGAGGAGATTGGCAAAGGACAGCACTTTTTCATACATAGTCACCTTGGACCCCACTGAGCCTTCTTTGCTTCCCTTATGGCAGTGTGGGTTGTGGGCGAGACAAATTGTTCTGAGAACTTGACGTAAAAGAGAGGGGTGATGGAATATGTGGGGGAGAAAAATTAAGTTTCTTCATTTTAGGTGGTGATTCCATTCCTTGAGACATATATAGAAAATATTTTGTACCTTAAAAACAAAAACAAAAACCTTGCATTACACAAATGTTTTGTAAACCTGGCCAGGAAAAAAAAAGTCATTAATTTTCTCTCAGAGACCAAGGCAAGGAAAATTTCCATTCAGAAAAGTATCATAAAGAAGCTTTTTCAAACAAATAGGAAATAAGATCTTTTACATTATATATTGAAAAAATAATTATAAATATCTTAAATGATAAAAAAATAGAAGTAATAAATTTTTAGGAGGTATAGTTATTTAACTCTTACTAATTAATAACAATGTCTTTCACTTGTCCAGACATGACTAAATTTCTTGCACAAAACTATAACATAAGCTGTAAATGATATGAAGGTGACTGAACATAATGGTCAATATTGTTAGTGTCCATGTGTTTTGAAAACTTGCAAAATGGCCTTTTGATATTCAATTGGCAGGTTAAAAGAATATCAAAAGGGCTTATTAGTAAAAAGTTATAATTGATGGAAAATGTCCAGCTGTTGACTCTATGTTTTGGTTTAATTCCTTTTTAAAATAAATGTAAGTAAAGATTGAAAATAAAAAAATCAGCTGGAAAGCGGAAATAGATCACTTCCATTTGCTCTGATGTGATTTGATTATTTCAAGTCTTGAGGCTGTTTGGTCAAAAATCAATGTGGGAATTAAAGCAGACAGACAGGTATAAGATGTGGAGCAGATTTAATTTATTTCAACTGTCAAAGGAGAGGTGATTGTGACACAAATTTTATAAACTGCTATGCATCCTTTTGTTGCCTCCCATCAACTTCTTTTATGGGATCCAAAGGAGAGATTTTCATGACTGTCATATTCTACACACACACAGGGCTCTTCCCATGCTTGTGTTCATCTTCAGACAAGTATCAGGTACTCAGAGGTCACCCAAAAGATGACACAATGCCAATAAGTGTCCCCTATATCTAGTTCTTGATATATTTTAAACAGAGGGAGACAGTGGCAGAAACATGGGTTGAACCCGAATTTCCTATGGACTATCTTTGCTGAGTGAAAAATATTTGTCTCCTGTCCTTTGCACTCAGGACCTGGGAAGTCGTTTGAAATAACTCCAGACTGACTTTTCTGAATATGAAATTGTCTAGACCCCAGGGGCAAGGAACAGGGGGAAATGTGAATATACTGACAGTGACCAAGATTATTTGGGGCCCTTCATGTCCTCTAGATAGTCATTAGCCATGAGAAAAGTGTCTTAGTTTCCACCAAAAGAATTTGGGAAGCCTTCCAATATGAACTAAATGATGTTGAGACTACTATTGTTTCAACTGAGCTTACTGATTATAAAAAGAATGAAGATCAAAGAAATGAAGTCAGCTCTCTCAGAAAGTTTCTGGAGACTAGTTCTGAGCAGACTTCTGTTTGCCACTGCAGATCAGCACTGTTACTCACGTCTTTGTCCGGTCTTCCGCCACCGATGAGGGCACTCAGCTGAACCACCAAGTTCTGACTGATGATCAGAGCAGGAAAAGAGAGTATAAGAAGTAACACAAAATATGCACGGGGAGGAGGAAGTTGTGTGTTGGTGACTGCAATCAAATGACGAGGTTGATACAGAGATTTTGAGTTCCGGGTTAATATAAAAGGAGGGAGGTTCAGCGAGGCGATGACTTGGTGCTGTTCTGGATCTCATGTAAGAGCAATGAAAGCCACTATTGATTCTTGACCAAAATGGCAAAATGGTATGCAAGGAAGTGTAAGTAAAATCGTTGAGTGCAGAATCAAAAAGAGAAAATTGAGACCGAGGAAACTAGCTGTGAGTCAGTTGTAACAGTCCGTGCATGAATGCTTGAGGTCTTATCCTAGGCTGCCTCTATCACGTATTAGATCTTGGGGCACAAAACGGAGCCCACCCCAGATAGACAAATTTCTAATGATGCCTCCTCTGGGCCGGCAAATTAGAAAGAGGTGCCTCTTCCGCCAGGCTGCTGCAGACCCCAAAGCTGGTGTGCAGGCTTGGTGGGGGGCCACAGGCTGCTTACCCACCTTGGCTGGCACAAAGGTGGCCTGGACGAGGGCAAAGAGAGGTTAGTCTGATTGGAATGTCAGCTAGTGCTTGCCAAGGCCTTGCCAGTCACTCATACTTTCCTACTTTCTCCTCTTCCCAACCAACCTACGAATTTCATTACATTTACCAGCTTTCATTTAGAATTTCCATCAGATCTCTTCCATCTTCACGATTCTTCCACATTAGCCCAAACTGCTTTCCTGCCATTGAGCTATTAAACATTTTGAATTTCTCAAACTTTTGTAACTTGGAAATGTATGCCATTGAGTACCTTAATAATTGTATTTGTTTGCAGTGGCCAGAGACTTATGTTAGAAATAACTTGAGATTAGGGATTATGGCATCTTTGCTTAGAGTTGTCAAAATATCTTTCCAGATTATTCTCAGTAAGTGTTCTCAACTAATTCTTTGTATGTTAATATTTTTATCTATTCTAGTATATTTCTATGTATTTTACTTATGCTCTAGAATGTGTCCATTTTATTTTTAAGTTTTCTAGCTAGATTATTTCTAGGTTTTCCTCATCAACATTTAACATTTGAGGTTTAGTGATTGCTGATCAAAGAAACCTAAACTCTAAGGAGATTAGTTGCAATGTTTGGGGAGAAAACTTCATGAATTTTGTTTATATTTATATCTTTCAAAAAAGCCTATTTCCTTTCTTAACTTTATTTTTCTCATTTTGCATGTTTTATATAAATGGTGCGTAATTGCAAGTCACTGGATCTGGTGGATGGAGTTTGTAAATGAAAATTACAGAAGTATTCACTAGGAAATCATGGGGCCACAGCCAAGGGTATCTTCCCATACGTTTCTTCTGTGAGGTATAGGGTTGACAAACAGGTAGGAGCATAGAGAAATAGGGTGCTGTAGGTTACAAATCTTGCCTATATGTGGCTTGATGGATGTTGACTTTGGGACTCTGTACTCCTGAGTTGGACTAGAAGAACATGGAGGAAGAGAAATGAGCTTCGTTTGTTTCTTTGGTCTTTAGTTTCCACTAAAATGCAACCAGTTTGCTCCCAGGTGATTTGGATTCCTGAGCAGTGTCAGATGTAGACAAGAGAATTTTTTTTTAAAGGGATCCACTTATCCAGAAACTTCTGTCCCATTCTTATGAATTTATGATAGGTCTGAATATTGTAGGCATGGGGGTTGTCCGAGCTGGTATGCACTGGAATGTCAGATATGTTTATTTCCATGACATAGTGTGAAGAACTTAGCTTTTTAATATCTTCTCCTACATAGAAAATAATGTTCCTGACAGTTCTTTATGTAATTAGAACCACAGCACCAGAATCCAAAAGCACTAGTGTCACTGCTCACAAGATAAAATAGCCTCTACTGAAATGGATCAACTACAATTTTCAGCTCAGTTTAGTTAAGTTTTTAAAATTCTGGGTGATAACTGGATATCCAGATGAAACATACTGTTCCGACATCACAAGTGAATTGATTACTCAATCATGGCCTATTATGTCTCTGTGTCTTTACAGTTGCCTCTGCCCAAATCAGTTCTTTTAGGAGACATTGAGTTTAAAAAAAAAAAAAAAAGGCAGCTACCTAGTTTGTTTTGTAAGCCCCACGTATTGATTTATTCATCTTTCCTAATGCACAGAATCCTGGAATGTTTGCCTGCAGTCATTATTGTATACATACCGTATTTGTGCAGATAAACAAGGCAGGGAATGGAATAATAATAATGGCAAGCTAACGTCAGACAGAAGGAAATGCTGCAAGACCTCACTCTTAGTTGCTTCGATGACACTGTTACGGAGGAGCATTGTTGGTGTGTATTGTTACCTCATGCATGTAAAGGGAGTCCAAGTTATATTTGCTTTACACCACTATAAACAATGTAAATTAGAAAGCACCAGATCCTAGGGACTGCTTTTCTTTAAGCGGATCTTTATCCTCACCTGAATTTCCAATAATTTTCATGAAGTTTTCCTCACCCTGGAAACTTAAGAGTACAGCTAGGAATTCGAGGTCAGACAAATGTACTGGTTTTCTTCCCACTTAAAATCCGTGTCGAGACACCTGCCTAATGACTCCAGCTGCAAAACAGCCTTTTACACTCTGTCATGCGTGGGATTTTTTTATTTAAAGCATCTGGGAATTGTGAACAGCTTGTGGTTGTCTCTGAGAGCCTTATTAGGGACTGAACACAGATGATTGTGTGAAGTTTTCCCCAAAGGCAAGTAGAAAATTACTTAAAATTAAAAAAAAAAATAGTTCTTCATATAAGATTAATGGCCTTTCATCGATAGCAATTCTAGTTTTAAGTGTTATGATTCGATTAGTCAGACAGCTACTACCGACTTCAACTGAAATATTTTAAAAATGTGCTGACCTGACTCTTAGACAAATATTGACAAACACTAGGTGACCGAGTAGGTCTGCAGAGGACTATGTTATTTAAAAGGACAGAGAATGAAGAATAAACATAGATCTGTCATTTGTAGAGACATATCTTGAACCTCAAAAAACCTTAAAGTTCTTTACACTGAAATGATTCCAAGATTTTTTAAAATTTTTGAAGTATAGTTGATGTATAATATTATATTAGTTTCAGGTGTACAACATAGTGGTCCAACAATTCTATGCGTTATGAAATGCTCCCCACGGTAAATGTAGGTACCCTCAGTCACCACCCAAAGTTATTATAATATTATTGACTGTCATCCCTATGCTGTACTTTTTATCGCATGAATTACTGATTTTACAGTTGGAAGTTTGTACCTCACGATCCCCTTCACCTATTTCGCTCACCCCTCCCCCACTCCCACCTTCCCCTCCGGCAATCACCAGTTTGTTCTTCATATTTCGGAGTCTGTTTCTGGTGGTTGGTTGGTTGTTTTGTTTTTTAGATTCCTCATGGAAGTGAAATCATATAGTATTTATCTGTTTCCAATTCAGGGATTTCTAAAAGGCATGTATTCAACAGAGATATTTTTGGATATCTTTCTAAAAATAAACACATTGCAATACTCGCTGACCACTCTAAAATTTATTTCTGGAAATAATTCACTTTCAGTTGAACTCACAAGTAACTGTGATATTCATAAATTTTTTAGATGTGAGAGTAGCATTTTATTTGATTAACCCACAAGAAGAGATTCTTTATTCCACAGATACAAGGTGGAAATGTTAATGCTCTCGATTGGATTGATGGGAACTGAGAAATGGCTTTAGCTGAGGTGAACAGTGAGTGGACTGAAAAGTCCTTATTATCACTATGATGGACGTGGCAAGTACAGTAGATACTGAGATGAGGAGACCATGTTAACAAAAGGTGGGATGTTTTCTGTGGCTTCCCACCGAAGAAGCTCAAGGACACAGTGCGTGTGCCAATGACCCCAAAGGGGGACCACATGGGAGACAAGTTCAGAAAAATATAGGCTTGCAAAATGGAATTATTGATTATTATCAATAATAATGATGATGTGATGTGCCTTCACTTTTTCATGCCTTATATGGAGCACTGGATAAATTCTGCACTTTTTAATTTGTGTGTGTGTGTGTACATTTGAAAATGAAGGTACCTGTGAACATTCAGTAGGAGGAGCAATGAGCAATCCGCCATAAGTAAACATTCGGTAAGTACATGGGATGCGTGGGCAGTTTTATACTCCTGAAACACACATACGCCAAGTCCCCAGTACTTTCATCAATACAGGTTGTTTTGCTCTCATGTTGACGACTGTCTTCTCTTGCTGACTCAATGAAGTTGTTAGTCACGAAGTCCAGTCCTTTAATTCCTACTTTAATCATTGGCTATTTTTTAAAAAAGGGAGATCAGATGGGTAATTAGAGCAGAAAGCTGCAGCTTTTGAAATTGTTACTATAGCTTTTGTTTCTGACAGCCAGGCATTGGCTTTCATATTTTTTTATAATAAAATGAATTAAAATTGAATAGAACATTTGGAGTTAAATGCTTGCTGTCTATTTTATATTCTGAAAAGATCTATATGATATTTGTAACACATTTATATATAGACCTTTATAAATGTCATTGAGTTTGAATTTTGAAGATTTCTGAGGACCCAAGGGAAAAGTTTAAGTAGCAGTTATAAGAATTAAGTGTCACAGGCCTTTGTCTCGGCCGCTATATGACAAACTCATTGTGGTGCTTATATCTGCACCTGTCACTCTAAGAATTTATGGATAATTATTCATTTAGTTATCGCATCTCTATTATCTACATTTTATGAATGAGCAAAGTGGGGCATGGTGAGGTTGAGTAACTTACTCAAGGCTTCATGGCTAGGAAGGAGAGGGGCTAGGATCCACAGCAGGGCAGGAAGGCTTCAAAGTTCCTGTTCTTAACTGCGGCAGGATATCACTGCTCCAACTGAAAGAAAAAAGTCACTACTATTGTCAACAGATGTATTACAGTGGAAGCTGGCTATGGAGAGTTCCATAGCCTTGTCCCCCCTCCACCCCCATTTAGGTACAATAGACTTCAAACTGACCCAACATATAGAACAAGTGTAGGTAAAGGAATGGGGATTTGATCTCCCACTACTCTCTTCCAGCTCTGCGTGCTTGGTGAGGCTTGCTCAGGTCATCACAGGTGCTGTGTGGGGTTCTCCCCTTTTCTGAGGCTTGTGGGTGTGATGAAATTGTGTCAGGGAAGGTTTCTCTACAGCCATATGAGGGACAAGCAAAGTCAGGTAGCAGGTATTTGGGTCTGGAGGGAAGTGCTGGTGGCTGATGAAGTCAAGTCCACACCAGGAACACATGAGGGGAACTTCAGGAGTAGCCTCTGGACAAAAGAGAGTCGAGGTCCTTGCTGGAGAGAACTGGTGATCGCTCAGCTCTCCCATGGCTTCCTGGCTTTGCAATTACCTGGCCCCAAGGTCTGTACCAGATCTGCCCACTAGACGGGTAGAGCCCATTCCCTTGAGCAACTTCCTGGGAATCTGCTCTAAGTTTTCAAGTACAACCTTCTTCCATTTTATGTTCCTCCTTCCTTCTCCTTCCTCTCGAATCCTGCTCTCACTCTAGTTCTTGTAGATATAACTGCCCTCCCTCTTGTTCTTGTCAAGATCAATGAACCCAGAACTGGAGTTATAGGCCAGCAGAATTCTAGTCCCTCACCCTCAAGGACAGAGAAGGCTTAACTTCCAAAACCACCTAAGAAAAAGGAAGGTTTACTTTCAATATTAAAATATCCTGAGTAGTTATATCCCCTCATATTTATGGGCCTTAATATTGAACAGCCAAATGCATAAACTATTTAAATGCTATGGTATGCCTACTGTGCTTTATTGCATGGCAGAAATGTTTATCTTGATTTCTGTACAGCATTTGAAAAATTTCCTGTTCTGTCCTTGTGGATACACATAATAGTGACACTGTAGTGTAGAGTTACACTTGGTTAAACAACAGTAATAACAACAGTGTGTTGGGGAATTATAATTAGAAGCAAAATCTCCTCCTTCCCCAGAAAACTGCTCTACAAAAGAGAAAGGAAACAATTTTATTATTAAATAAGCATTAAACCAGAATTGTGATACATATCACAGGCAATCTGCCAAGAGAGTGCAAAGACAGAAATCTCACCTTTTATGGGGCCCAGCAGATAGGACCCATTACAAACATGTTTTCAAGGTAAACAATAACTAGTCCTCAAATAAGAGCACTTGACAGCACCGTTTGTCACACAGAATTGAACCTAAATTCACCTGGTAATTGGGATGACCATCTGTGTTAGCTATTTGGCTTTATCTAAAGGAAAAGTGAGCTTCTTACACCATTACCCCAGAAGGTACTTTTGTACCTTGGAGCTTAGGCTCCTACCCTCCCACAGAACTAGGAGGTCTCTTTCTTGATGATTGCATTCCCAAGGTATGGCTTTGATTTACTGCAGCAGAAGAATGCAAAACAAGACCAGCAAAGGTAAAAGGCAGAGGGGGCAAAGTCAGAAGGACTGACTGGTTTCCCAGAAAGAAAGCAGGTATTTAGCACAAGCCACATGGTTTGTATAAACAATTTACCACAGTAAACCACTCTAGCAGTTAGGGAATGGTGGAAATGCTCCAAAGATCCAGGTCCCCACACACTAGCCAACAGCCAACCTTGCATGCATGCAGGCCTTTCTGGGGATAGCAGTCTCTGGCCTGCTCCATTAACTCTTTTCTGCACACTAAGTTCACTAAGAAAGTGAGCAAGATTTGTGCAGTTCCTGACATTCTGACTTATGATGCATAAAACACAGTCTCCTTTAAATAATATGTGTTCATGAAAGTTGAGGTTCCTGAAATTCAAGAAATGTAACATAAGACTAAGAAATATTTGGGTGAAAAAATGAGACATGTATGCGATGGAGTCAGCCATATCATTTTGTTTTCTCAACAAGTGGATCAAACCAAAGATATTCACCATCCTCATGCCTCCTGTGCTGACTTAGATGCTCTGGTCCTACACCAGTCACTGTAGAGCGGCATGGCCCACAGTAGTGGATGATGCACATAAAAACACCAGAAAATGGAGCGAATGCAGTCATCCTATACTGAGTAGTAAACTTTGTGGTCTACCTTGCTTAGACTGTGTGTATCTCAACTGATACAACATTTTTAAGTGTTTCAGTCATTTGGGAAATATTTTCATCGATAGAGGCAAAATCAGTATAGCAAAAATTGTACATTGGGTTGGAAACTTGCTTCTCTCATTGGTTTGCTCCAGGACAATGATTTAGATTCTCTTACATTTTTGTTTATGTCCTTTTATGCTTCTGTTTCTCATGTTTCTGTTTTAGATTCTCCTGTGTGCTGTAGGTTTCTCAGTTAAAATCTGATAATGCTTCTGTTTTGAGGAAGAGTAGCTATTCCTCACTCAGGAGAAAGATTAGAGGCTGATGTCATGGTTCTTTAATTCTCTGAAAATAATTTATTCGCTAGGATCTTCTTGCTATAAAACAGGGGAAGGTTTCTGAAATACAAAGAGTATAAAATTGATTTGCACAAAGCAAGTTGACCTTTGAAAACTTGGAATAATATTACCATATCAGTATCCACTTGATGTATATTTCAGGCATACCGGAAAGTTCAACAGACTTTGGGCTACCATTATACCCAACAGTCCTACAAAGCTGCAATGATTTTATACGTGTTTATCAGTGCTACCTCTGCCTTTGCCTGGGAGGGTGTATCTGGCCGCAGGAGCAAGCGTCCTGCTACACACCGCTAGTTCAATATGAAAAGAATACAAATGAGTTATTTTTTTAAACCCTAATTTAAATGAATGTATACAAAATATAAGTATATTATTAATAATTTGCAGATTACATGGTGCTTAAAATATAAGGCACCTCTTGGGGCTGATTTTATCATCATTTTGCAGTTGCCAAAAAAGTGTCTGCAAGATCAAGTGTCTCGTATGAGGTCTTCCAGAGAAAAGAATTAGAGGATAGCTAGGCCCCAAGGTTTCCCTCCTCAATCTCTGTTTTTTCAGCAAATCAATGTCTAATGTGGGACAAAGTTTGGATAGTTACGTTACATGGTGATCACAAATTAGGATCGACCTGGTAATAGTGTGTCAGCTCACATCTGTCTACCCCGTGGGAACTCACACACTGTGTATATTCTGTCTACAAAGAATGAAATCTAATATTTCTGCTTCTCTTTTTAATGAGGTAAGAAAGCAGGAATAATTGTAACTGGTATCTACCGTGACCTGTTCGGGGCTGGCCAGAGGCTCAGGATCTGTGAGTTTTTCCTAGCATGTCGTTTGGTCCAGATACCTAGGTTCTGAGTCACTTAGCTTCCTCACTTCCTAACCCACCTCAAACTGTAATAAAGGATAAACAATAGACATAAATGCCTGCTCTTGCCCGCTTGGTTCCCAGGGAAGGACCTGGCATCATTTCTACCATGAGCCTTTCTAAAGGTTTATAACTCAGCCATAAATACTTGTCATTGGCAGGAACGTAGCCTGGAGGGTTGAAGTCCTGGAGTAAATTATTCATTTATATATCTCACTGACATGCTTTAAATTGTTTTAACTGTATTTATCTTTTTTGATGGGAGGGAAAATAATGGCTTTATAGTTCACGACACTTTTGTCCTCCTATGAATCAAGACAGCATTGGGATGAAAATTTAAAAAAATCAGCAAAAAAGTGGCTGCTGAGAATACACAATAATTCTTTCTTTAAGAGAGGGGCTTGAGGGCTGACATTACTCAACCTAAGATCTATTAGCAGAATTTAGGCAAAAGTGAGTGTTAGGAACTATTGATTGAGTCCCTGAAACATGCACACCCTTTGCTTTTCCTTTTTGTTTTTAGCCACGCAGGGCGCAGCGAGTTGTGTGGCTACACCAGCCTGGTTCCAGGTTCTGACTGCTCGTGTCTCTGCAGTGGTGGGGCAGGGAAAGGAGTTCAAAGCAGGACTAGCTATAGGCGGGGAGGATCTAGATTGCAGCGTCTCTGGAATATGAGTGACTCTCCACGGGACGCCCATGCTTTTACCCTTATCTCTCATGGGAAAATGCTCATTGTGTGTGTGTTTTTAAGTTATCCAGCGCCTTCCAAAACAATGTAAGCTCCATCAGTCAGGTACTGGGGTATACTAAAAAATGTCATCTCTTGCCCTGGTTCCTTTCACAGAACTCCTGAATCCTTGTCATTTCCTAAGTAATAGGGGTGCTGGGAGCATCTTTTGCTATAATAGTTGGTCTTAGTCCCCAGTTCCTGACACAAGAGCTTTTTGAACCCTTGGAATCTCCAGAGCGATGAGAGTCTTTTTGCGAGTTAATGAAGCAGCTGGTGGCTGGAAGCACCTTGAGAACTTCAGGGTGAGGTCCTGATGCCAGAGGAATCAGCCACATGATGGGAGGGTTGGAACTTTAAGCCCCATCCCCCTGAAAAAGGGAAGAGGGGCTGGGGTTGAATTAATCACCAGAGGTCAATTATTTAATTAGTCGTGCCTATGTAATGGAACCTCCATAACCCCCCTTGAATGACCGGGTCAGAGAGCTTCTGGGTTGCTGGACACATGGAGGTGTTGGGAGGGTGGCCCATCCCTAGAGAGCATGGAATCTCCATCTGCACTCCCTGCCCTCATTAACTTGCCTTATTCATCTCTCCCATTCGGCTGTTCCTGAGTTGTATCTTTTCTAAGCCAGTAATAGTAAGCAAAGTGCTTGTCTGAGTCCGGTGAGCTATTATAGCAGATTATCGAACCCTAGGAGGAGATGATGGGAACCTTGGATTTATAGCTGGTTCGTCCATCAGGAGCAGGGAGGCCTGGACTTGTGATTGGAGTCTGAAGGCGGAGGAGGCGGCAGTGTTGTGGGACTGAGCTTTTCCCCTGTGGGGTCTGTGCCAGCTCGGAGGAAGTTACTGTCAGCAGTGTCGTGAGTAGAGAAGCAGTTTTGCTTTAGTTGATGTTTTTCCTTTAGGAACCAAATTCATTTTTACACACCATTTCATCTGTAATGCCCTAGTACGGCTTGAGATACTGTGTGTTAAAAGATGAATGAATAAACAGACCTGAATGAATAAACAGACCTGACTCCCAACAGGTCAAATACTACTAGAAGAGGTTAAAAGGAGATAAATAGTTGACATTAAAGAATGCATTTAAAATTTGGATTTATAACTGAATAGTGTGAAACAGACGACCAGTACATTTCAATGGTTCCTACTTAATTCTACTTAATTGAGAGTTTAATAAGGAACGCCATCTTAATTCTTAAGGATTCTGAATATACTTCTACAAAAAAAGTTCTCTACATCTTGTACTTTAAATAACACGACTAGAATGTGTCAGATTTTTCTGTTTTAAGCATGCAGACCTTTACATTTTTATAATATGCTTTTTTTCTGATTAATAAAAGAACTATGCATCCTTTAGAATTTGGAAAATATCAAAAAGCCTAAAGAAAGAATTGCTTTTAATGCTGCTCTCGATATCATCACTTTAAAGTTTTGGCATTTGTCCCTTGCAGACTTCAAGTCCTATACTTGATGGAGATATTACCAGGCGCAGTTGTCAGTGCTGGTTTTCACGTTTTACTTTATAGTCTATCGTCAGTAGTCTTCCATGTCATTGGAATTCCTTACACACATCATCCAAGTGTCTACAGCCAAGGTTTTCAAGAAACGGGCCTCAGATCAGCAACATAGATGTTGCATAGGAGCTGCAAATGCAGATCCACCAGGACCTTCTGGATCAGAGGTTCGGGGTGGGGGGTGCCCCAAAATCTGTAGCTTATCAAGCCCGCAGGTGAAGCTGATGCAAAGAACCACAGCTGTGCAGTCTTGCTCTTAGTCTACTGGGGGGACATAAGGATTTCCTTTTTGCTGTTATAAGTGTTTTACAGAATGCTTTGTTCACATTTCTAAGTATTTCTTTAGAATAAAGTAGTTAATCAAATGTGTAAGTGCCTCGTGAAAGGGTGTGACACACAGACACTGAATTCTTTCCGGATGCAGTTGTGGCACTTTCTACTCCTCCAGAGAGAGCCTGAGATGCTCTGTGTGACCACAGTCTTCCTCTTACACAAGCTTGTTCTTTATGTGCTCTTTCATAGTAAGTTACCTGTATCTTTCATATTGTCTTCTATAGCTTCTTTTCTTTTCTTTTCTTTTCTTTTCTTTTCTTTTCTTTTCTTTTCTCTTCTCTTCTTTTCTTTTCTTTTCTGAGAGAGAGAGTGTGTGTGTGTCCGAGTGGCAGAAGGCAGAGGGAGAGGGAGAAAGAGAAGTCTAAGTAGGCTCTGTCTGCGCTGGGGGCAGGGGGTGGGGGTTGGATCTCAGATCCTGAGATCATGACCTGAGCTGAAATCAAGAGTCAGTGGCTCAACTGATTGAGCCACCCAGGCGCCCCAACAGCTTTTTCTTAATAGCAAGGATGGATGTGTTAAAGGTACTGGATTTTTTTTTGTCTTTACATGTTGCTTGTGATCATTTTAACTACGGATATTTTTCAATTGACCTGGTCAATCCTATATATTTATTTATTTATTTTTATGCCATTTCTCATTCTAGAGATTAAATAATACTTCCTTATATTTTCTTCTAATGTTTACATGAAAAATTTAGAACACTAGTCCACCCAGATTTTTTTTTTTTACTGTAGCAAAGGTCGAAATAGCTTTTTCAAAAGTGGTTAAACAATTTTCCCTGAATATTGTCAATGAATATTTTAATCATAACTTTCATTTTCTCACCATGATTGCCTGTTTGATTTAACCTTAACATCTGCGATCTCCAAATCATTTCAGTGTAGCAAGTATGGTCCTTTTATAGTCTTGTGTTACAATGCAAAATAATTTCAGGTATTTTGTTCATTTATTTTTTATAATGTACCAAAAGCTTAAAAAGCTTAATTTCTTATTTGATAGGGAGAAAATTTCATTGTTCCCTTTGTAAGAGTGGTTCAGTGTATTTTTGTTCTGAATAAATTTAGCTTTTCCTTTCTCCATCATATTTGGACAAAAGCCATTCTAGACTGTATGTATAAAGTCTCTAAAGTTCACACATTTCTCTACTTTTATTCACCTTATAGGTTCAACAAGTTTGAAAAATGAAAATAATGTTTATTAGTTGACTTAGTTTCACTTTGTACAAAAGAATGAGTGGATGTAGACTTTGAGCTCCTATCATGAAAAAAAATAGGTCAGGAAGGAAGAAATAATCTGAGGGAAAGATCAAGGAGAATCCAATGAAAAGCATGATTTTCAGGTTGCCATAGGATTACAGGCAGTGTAGGAATCACAGAACATTGGGCACTGGGCACAGAACAAACAGTAAAGCACTGGGCTTTACTTTCAAGGTTAGAGGGAAGTCATGCTGGTCATCTGCCACAGCTTGGCCCCTTCCTGCAGGAGGAGAGACTGGTGAGTTTGCTGCCCAGAGAGAGGGAGCAGTGGGGACACCTCCCAGGTTCCAATTCACTCCCAGTCCTGACAACAGCATATATATATCTTTTTTTTTTTTTAACGATTTGTTTATTTATTTTGGAGAGAAAAAGAGATGGAGAGGGTTGTAGGGAGGGAAAAGGGCAGAGAAAGAGGGAGAGAGAGAACCTCCAGCAGAGCCCGCTGAGCACAGAGCCCAACGTGGGGCTCAATCTCACAACCCTGAGCTGAAATCAAGAGTCGGCTGCTTAACCAACTGAGCCACCTGGGCACCCCTGGTAACAGCATGTATTGACGGGGTTTCCTCTCCTGGGAAGCAGCTTTGTGGGAGGTGGTGGGTGAGGAGTGTCATGGACAGAAGGACATTTTAAAGATGAAATGGTCTCCGACCTCACTGCGATCTCACTTCAGAGGGGATGTTGCTCTGGTAGTTTATTGCTTATTTGCATATTACCTCATTAGAGTCTCACCACAATTCTGTGATGTAAGTAGAACTGTTGTCATTGTCTTCACTTGACAGATGAAGAAAGGCATTCAGAGAAGGGTGAGGAAGTGGCTGGAGTTCACACAGCGAAGGAGTGACAGAGTCAGGGAGAGAACTGCAGATTTCTGGACCACTGTCCTTTCTGCTTCAGCACGGAGTGGGAGTAACATATTTTTTCTGATTACTTTTTATCATTAACTCGGATTGAGTGAAAAATATTTCTTAAATTCTACTTTTAAAATTATACTGTTGTGTGCATGTCTTAAGATGGTGAAGTGTTAAGAAGTAATCTTCATTTATAAATTCTTTTGATGGTTACTTTTTTCTACAAAAGATTTTATGTATGTGATTGGGAGCTCCTTAGAGTGAAGGGATAACTGTCTCAAACATACATTCTTTCTATTCTTGTTCTTTTTTAAATTTTTAACTGAAGTATAGTTGACATACAATATTAAATGAGTTTCAGGTATGCAGTATAGTGATTCAACAATTATATACATTATGAAAGGTCACCACAGTAAGTCTAGTTACCATCTGTCATTGTAGAAAGTTATTACAATATTGTTGACTATATTCCATATGCTGTACTTTTCATCCTTGTGACTTATTTATTTTATAACTGGTAGTCTGTACCTCTTAATCCCCTTCACCTACATATTTTTTTAGAGGTGGGTAGGGGCAGAGGATAAGGGAGAGAGAGAATCTTAAGCAGGCTCCACGCTCAGAGCGAGTGTGACACGGGGCTGGATCTCAGGACCCTGAGATCAGGACCTGAGCCGAAATCTAGAGCTGGAAGCTTAACAGACTGAATCACCCAGGCGCCCCTCCCTTCACGTATTTATTCTTATTCTTCTTAAGGGGTTAAATGCAGATGAATCAAGGAACTAATAAAATCTGTGAGGAGTCACAAATATTTAGAAGTCTCTAAAGTAAAAATTGTCTTTTCCCATAATCTCGTCCTTGGATTGTTTTGAATTATTACTCTATTTGATTAATGTTCCCTTTCCTCATTTTCCCACCATTTTTTCTGGCTTTTGCTGAACTCCTAATTCGTACTGTATTTTTTTCCTCCTAGGTAAAACTGATAACCGGTACAGTCTCTTTGTGGCCGGAGGGGCGGTTTTATCGTTGCTGTTTGTTATTCTAATTACCACCGGCATCATCATTTCTTACAACAGGTGAGTCCTGCAGCTCATTCTGGATCTTGTTTCCGCTGAGTCATCCTTATATGAGGGATTCACTGTTAATAACCCAATAGTCAGCCAAGCTCCTTAGCACTCACATACAGCATTCTGAGTGTTTTTCTTACACAAGAGAGAAGTAGTTGTGGTGCTATCAGAGGAGAAAGCTAGAGTAGTTCATTTAAGAATTTGTAGGAGCTGCTCCCATGTTAGCAAAGCTTCCATCTTCTGGGCAGCCAACTGCCTGCTGCCTCTGCTCTGTCTGCGCTGCCCTCCATCTTCCTCCTCCTGCAAGGAAAACAGGCGTGGGGTGAAGGGCGGTGTGTGTGTGTGTGTGTGTGTGTGTGTGTGTGTGTGTGTGTGTGTTGAGAGGGGAAAGGGAGGGAGGGAGGGAGGGATTCCAAGAAGGGGAAGAAGAGGGTTGAGCAGTAATAATGCCTTCATATATTCATTCATCTATTGCCCATCTGTTGTGACAGTCGTGAGCAAGACGTGATGGAGTGCGTATTCTAATAAACAAGACAACATACTTTTAAATGGTTGTATAGTCTCTGAAACAAGCAATGTAGATGCTATTCCTAAAAACAATTATTGAGGAAAAGAGGTGTTGGAAGGGGCTATTAGAGAGAGTAGGTGGCCATTGACCTCTACTAAAGTTTCCTACCTTTTACTGTCTGTGGCACACTTGGGAACTTCCTGGGATATTCTGGGTTGACTCTGCCCTTTCTTGCTGTCTCTTGTTCACCAACTCACTTGTCTAGGTATTTGTCATAATCTGAGCTGTAATCACATTGAATTGAAATTACTCTTTATTCTTCTGTTCCGACTGAAGTGTTCTCTTCTTACGGGAGGGAAGGAACACATCCACCTCCTCTTCTCTTCTACCCCAGCAATATTACCAAACACACACACGCACATGCACACGCACACGCACATGCATGCGAATTAATAGGATATCAGGTAGGGTTCTCTGTCTCGTCTCCATATCCCAGTCTCACCTCTTTGGAGCTTGTATTACAACTCACTGGATGTTAGTTAATTCTCCCAATCTGCTCCCAGCTCCAGCTGTCTCCTCTCTTTCTTTCGAACACATCTGACTTTTCCTGGGCGCTCTTCTAAAAGCTAGTGTCCTTCCTGTTTAACCTTTTCTTGTCTTCCTATTACCACCAGAATAATGTTAAAACTCATTAACCCTGTGTCAAGGGCACCCATTGTTCTGACTCCTACCTAATTAGTGGGACCCCAACCTAATGTTCATTTATATTTTCTACTTTACTGCCCGCGATGTTGAGAAATCTTGTTAAAACTGAAAGTCTTATTCTGTGAACACACTTGGCGCTCTTCCCATTTGGGTACCAACAAAGTGCTGTTTCCCCCATGTTTGGCTTTCCTCCTGTGGCTCATTCAAGGCGTGGGACACATGTCCCCTTTGGAAGGTCTGTCCTGGTTCTTCCTCCCTGCAAAGGGACATGATGTCACCATCCGGAATCACATTGTGCTTCTCTGCGGTGCCTGGAAGCCTGCTTTGTAGCTTCATCATTTTTGTGCTGTCCTCCCTTCTGTTCGATGTGACAGGGACTGTGTTTTATTCATTCCTTGGTGTTTGATAGCATTTAGCGCTAATCTTTCCAAATAATGAATGGTCAATAAGCATTTGTCTAATTAAACTGAAACACAGAACTGTTGTTTTCCCTTTCTCTCCATCATGTGCTGCCCTCAAGTCTTCCCCTGGTCAGAAATTGAGCAAATTAGCAAATTGAGGGAAGGAACCCAGGATGTTAGTGACACTAAGGATTTCTTTACCGCTTCACCCTGGTTGATGAAAAATGCACTGAGGGCGGCTGGGGCAGCAGGAGCACCCGGGAACATGGGCAACGTGATAGGAGAGAGTGAGTGACAGCACGGCTCTCCGGAGGGTCACAGATGTTGGACATGATGGATTTTGCTTCATGAAAATGCATCACTTTTACACGAATAGCTAAATTGAACTGTAGAATATATTGTCCAACTTGGTTAAATGTGATAAAAAGATTAGTGGACTTGAATGCCTAATCATGGCCAAACATCACAAAGGAAGAGGCGCTTGTTCTTTCTACCTTGTTGCCCGTATCAGTTTGTGGTTGTTACTTAGAATGGAAATGTTATAAAAATGACCCCAGGGCTTAAACAATAGTCTTCAGAACTCTGTCTTCATGACCATTTAATATAATCCTGTTGCTTCAGATGTGCTGACTTGGGGAGAAGCCAGAGGAGATCACAGTGTGCTGGAACGAAAAGGAGTCCTTCCCTCACACCCCGTACCCCATGGCCTGTGTGTCCAGGGGCGCTTCCCACACTTTCTCTACTCTCCGTTTGTGTTGCCTCCAGTTAGAGATCAGAATGCTAACACTGTTAAATGAACGTGGTTGGTGGACGTGCGTAGCACTGGTGAGGCGTGGCAGGAGCCAAAAGACAGTCTACACATTGACGTGTGTGTCTATAGGAAGAAATTTAATGTTTAGTGTGCAAAATGTTAGACACTTATTTTTTCTTTTGTTGTCAAATAGGCTCTTTTGTTTTGCCTGGGACTCTCCCAGTTTCAGCACTGAAAATCCCTCAACCTGGGGAAACTCCTTAGAATCCAGCAAACCAGATGGTCGGTCAACCTAGAACAAACCCTAGTGTTTACTGTCTTTATTTTACAGAGGAGAGGACTGAACTTTATAGATGCAAATAACTGGTAAATTGCTGAGCACAAGTTAAACACAGATCATCTGACTCTGAATTTCTTGTTCTCTTTTCTTCATCATATTGAATATTCTAGTCTAATGTAAACAATATATATATTTGGACCTCTTTGGGGAAGTTAATCTATATTATGATACAGCAAGCCTTGTGAATGAGGATTTAAGATCCAAGGTCATAGATTTGTTTCTTCATTTGTAAGAAGAGGATAGTAATAGCATCTGCTTCACAGATTTCTTTTCAGGAGTAAATTATTTGTATGAAAGACTTGAAAACATCACTTTCACATAATAAACTTACACATCAAAAAATTAAATAGATTAATCGCCTAAAAGATTCTTCATTAAGTAAACAAATACAGGGTAAGATCAGTTTGTGATTATGTCGACACAGTAGGAAGATTTCCTAGCGACTAGCAGAGAGCAACGTCCATCATCAGAACAACCTTTCCTTGGAGAGAGACTAGCTTGGCTGGTTTTTAAACTTTCCATGAAGGAATTACAACTTCATCTTTTTGCATAAAGGAAAAAAAAAACCCTACGTTTTTGCATCTAACTCATCTCCTCTGTGGTCTGATAAAAATCTTTTCTTTAGGGAGAGGAAAAAAAGATAGTCATCATCTCCCATAATAAGTATTTTCATGCACTTGGGTAGAGTCGTTTCATCCAGTGCATTCAGTTATAATAGTCTCTTTTCTCTTGAATTTTCAAAGAGTCCCCCTGACGTTAGGTTTTTGTAGTTTCCATTGGAATGGTGGAGTTTCCGGAATAGCATGGCTCCAGACGGCCATGGAACTGTGGCAACATGGCACCAGAAGCAGCAAGCCTAATAGTCACGAGGGAAGGCTGTGGATTCAAATCCTGATACTACCACTAACTAACCACGTGATTTAGGGCAAGTTTCTCTTCCTCTCTTGCCTCAGTTTCCCAATCTGAGTTAAATATAGAGGTCTTGATGAAAGCTAAAAGAAATAATCCATTGAGGAGGTTTAGTAAAACACCTGGAAGTTTCTATAAAGCTTAACTCTATCATTGCTGCCATCCAAGAAGTTACACTGTTGGTGTTGAAAAGGAAGTTTTTAATTGTGGGAAACCTCTAAGCTTGAGATTATTTGGAGAAGGCAGTAAGCCATTTATGCAATAATCCACTATGAACCATTCTTTAGTAAGCTCACTGAGATTAATTACTAATATACACTGGCTGGATATCCATTTAGATGCCTTCACCATCTGTGAAAAATGAAGAGTTAAGTCAAGGGAATTTTGAGTAGGTATGTATGAAGCAACTTCAACATATTTGTGAGGGCGTGTGGGCTGGGGTACAGGTAAGGTGTAATCCTGTATGCAATAACACTAGAGCCGGAGTGTAAGAACTTAATGCCTCTATTGAATGTGTATTCTCAGGAGAAGGAGACAGAAAAAACTATTTAAAGAGTCCTGGAATGCACAGAATAAGGTAAGTTTTCTCAGAGCTGTCATTTCCCCTCTTTTGTGCATTGTAATATCCTGTAAAGTCTGTCCATTTTGCAGTCGACAACCTTATTGTTCTCCTTTCAATTACCTGGCCATGTAGTGGATCCGCTGTTTGAGGAAACACCTGTTCTCTGACATATTCTCTTATTGAGCCTCTTTGAAACAGTTTGTTTTACTTTCATGGTCATTGCTTCCACTATTGGTCAGATTTTCTCTTTAACATATGATTCTATTTACAAATTTATTTTTAAAGATGTATTTATTTTATTTTAGAGAGAGAGAGAGTAGGGGAAAGGGGTAGGTAGAGGAAGAGAATCCTCAAGTAGACTCCCTGCTGAGCACGGAGCCCAGTGCGGGGCTCCATCTCACTGAGACCCTGATATCATGACTTGAGCCGAAATCAAGAGTCAGACGCTTAACTGACTAAGCCACCCAGGCGTCCCTGTTTACAAAATTTTACAGCTAAACATTTCCCCAAGTGTTATCTAAAATTACATCCATTTCTCTTCAATTTCATTATTTGCAATTGAATTTTACATGACCAAAACATCAAGTAATAAAAATTTTCTGACAATCTAAAATGTGTGCTTCAGGTTTGTTACCTATTTATTTATCAGTTTAACTTTTTCTTCTATTACTTTTTACACAACAAAAATTTTTTTCTGAATAATTCGTGGCTGGCTTTTTGACGGTAACTGGAAAGACTAAAGAAGTCTTGCCTTGTTTCATCTGCCCCTCCAGCAAGCGATAACACAGTCCCATCATACACAGTTTTGGGGTCTCTTTGTCCTTAGCTGTTGTCCACTCAAGCTAATCTGAAGCCCCATTTATTGCTGTGAATGTCAGGGGAGGGAAGGAGATTTGCAACTCCTACATTAAGTATTCAACTTGTTCAGACTTTTGTAGAATAATGATATTTTGAACAATAATTAGAAAGATAGTTGGACTGTGAAAAAGAAAGAAGCTAGACCTACTTGATTGTTTCAGGGTTTTCAACAGGCTCTGGAATTACCAGTGGCACTGTAACTTTCCTTTTGCTTTTCCCTTGCAAGCACCAAAACCACTGTCAGTTTCTAGATTACTCACCAAAAGACCTCTCTCTCTTCTTCTTTTCATCTGAATTTCTCTCTCTCTCTCACCCATGCCTACATATTTCCTGCCACTTACATATATAGGTGGTCAAAGTGACTTGATTAGTGTAGAGAATGTTAATGATTATATAACATCATCTTTAAAGTAATGCCAGTTTATTTTGTTAATTTCTTTTATCGTGTTTAGATTCTTATTGTCAAGACAAGACACTGTGTACTTTAAAAGTGTTTATTAAAGCATTTATTCAACAGAAATTATTGAGTACTCACTATGGGAAATACTATACTAGACTTCCATGTGAAAATGAGACTAATGGTTCTTATCAAAACAGCCTGGGAAATTGGGAGAGAGTTCTAAGACTAAGTGTTTCATAATCTAATATAGCAAGTGATAATCTACAGTGGTCTCCTGTTGCATCTTTTACTCTGAACCCTGAAAGTCAAAAATGTGGTTTCTCATGGAAGTTCAGTACAATGATGTTTTATGAAATTAATTATAATAGAAATTTGACTTATATGGTGGTTGATTTAAGGAGAGATTTGTTTTGAGTATCTTTATTGGCTGCTGAAATGCAGTGAATCATTGACATTCTGACTGTCTTTCTAGGCAGCCAACAACTACAGAAATCCTGACTCTACCAATCAATCATCGGATGGTGCAAGAGAGGATATTTATGTCAACTACCCAACCTTCTCTCACAGGCCAAAGACCAGAATCTAAGCTTTTTCCTTGATCTGAGCAAATTTATGATGAATGTTATATATGTAGATCTTTATATAATTTTTTCCCACTACTCAGTGCCTACCCTGGATACCAATTGGCTAAATTTATTTAATTTGATAAGAAAAATACTTTATAACCTGGAGAATAAGATTCTTAACAGAAATATTTCGGAAAACCTGACTCTAATTAGTGTATACATAAAGGGAAACTTCCTGAGTCATGTAATGGAACAATCCACAGGAGATCAAGCTTCAGGCAAGGGTTATTTACCAAGGTTTAAATGTCATGTCTAGAATTAAGTATGGGCATAAACCTGTTTCTGGGTCTCCTTTCCTGGTGTTGGATCCACTTTATTGGTGTTAGCCTAACTCTTATTCACGTGTTTCCCTTGTGTTTTCAACAACTCTTGGCAATTCATAATCCTGTTTTTGCCTGGTAGAGAGTTTACTTCTCTGATAAAGCAAACAAATTTGGTTATTTGTCCATCATTAAACAGGCATCATGGCTGGAAAGGATGATATGGCTTAAGTCAATTAAGGGTTCACCTCTAGGACCAGGACTGAGGCCAAAGCACATTACCGGGAAATTCAGAGTATCATTAGAGGAGGGAGTTGGGGCCTGGAAGCTGGGCTGGTGACCAGCGAACATGGACTACAATGCCATTCCAAAACATCTCTTGTTAGACAACTAAAAGGAGAATATGTGGATGGATCTGGGTTAGCTCTCTCTCTCCCTCACTTTAAAATCTGCTATATCACATTGTCCAGAAGAGTAGTTGGCAGTAGAATGAATCAATGATCAAGAGGAAGATAAATGCGACAGGGAAATCTCTTCCCTTTCTATTATCAAATAAGGTAATCTCTGATTCTGCATGGAATTCTTGCCACTCTCCCTGGCTTAGCTTTATGAGCAAGTGTAGTAGATTGTCCAATAATAACTTAATGTTTTTGATATTGAATGTTTCTACTTTTAAGAATTATTTTAAATATATAAATCCTCTCAAAAGAGTCAGGCATCTAGGCATTATTAGTTGTTTTTTTAAAATAATTATGGGAAATCTGAATATAAGAAAAAAATGTTAGTTGGAAGTGTGGTTTGGGTTGTGGTAGAAACATGAGGGGGGCTATAGAGAAGGAGGAACAGGGAACAAAGAATGGGAAGATACAGAGAGAACCTTGTCTTGCTTCACAGTTTGGCCAAAGACAACTCTAGTGATATCACTGCAGAGCAATTAGTGGCCATCCTGCCATTGTCCAAATTCTAGACAGAGTCAAACAATGAAAAGTAGTTCTGAAGCCACATAATGGTCATGACCATCTTGAAACCACAATGATCATTACCAAAGAGAGCCATCATTCATGTCTCAAATATTTATTACTCATCTCTACAACATCACCACAAAAATTGCAGGTAGTATCAAAGTTGTAGATTTTTATGATGATTTTAAGAGAACCCAAACCAAATTCTCCTGTTATGTAGGCAGATTTGAAGCTGTAATTTACAGTTTTAAGCGAGTCAGTGGATATTCTATGACTATAGCTTTAACTATTATGCACGCCCAATAGTCCAGTGATTCTGTGAATTACAGAAATTGTGAGAGCCCCTGCCTGCCTCAGAAGGGAAAAAGTAAAAATGTCCACTTCTCATGAGGTGTTTCCAAATTCTCAATGACTAATATGGGCGAGAAGGAAAGCATTTGTACCAATGCAATATGGGGAAATGGAAATCCCACTTGAACAGAGAAGATGACGGGGGGCGGGGTGTTCAGTACAACCAGATGCGACTGTCCTGGCGGTTTCACTCATGGGAGACTTCTGCAGTGGACCCTGCAGGACTTTTAAACCAGTCTCTTTTTCCATGAATGTTTTGCTTTTTCTTTAATCTGCCACTCAGAATATTTATGAGAACTATATCCTCTGTCCCTCTTCTTCCTGTATTCTTTCTCTGCAGGGCTCAGGATTTTTCAGGCATTTGGAACCCTTCTAAGTCCTGCTGGAGTATCTCTGCCCTCCCCACTTTCCCCCCACTGCCGCTGGTCCTGTTACACTCTCAGCTGTTCATGCTGATGAAATTCTACTCACTAATTTTCTTTCCCTGGACATCTTTACTTATTAACAAAGCACTTTCATTATTGTCTAATATTATTACTAATTTGCTAGAGTTTTATAACTCTACCTAATATATGTATGTTCTACCTACTATATAGATACTACATGGTAGATATAGTATATTGTGTGTGTGTGTGTATGTGTGTGACACACACACACATATATATGTACATATACATTTCCCCCTAATCTGTTCTACCTACTATTCTGGTCGTTACTAAGGAAACCGATCAAAACAGCTCCACAGAATAAAAGGTCAGAATTGAATTAAATTATGTTTTAAATCTTTTTTGAAAGGTGCTACTTAGGGAGCAAGATGCTTCCTAAGATTCTTTTTTACATATATAATTTATGATGATATATAATATATTACATAAAAATCTATGTTTCCTTTGAACGCCATAAATGTAAATTTGAATATTTACATTAAAGTAACCAATTAAAGGGAATTGCTGTGTGATGACAAGTTAAGTAAGTTTGTTAAAAGTCATTATAGAGTATACAGTTTTGTCGGGGAAAGAATACATGCCACTAACCTATGATGACTAGGTATTGCTTATATTATCATTGAAGAGACCTTGAGACATTACTTAAAGGCGTTTATGCACACTGAGAAAATAGAACTGAAATGTCATTAGCTTGTAATTATGCTTATGGATGCAAGGCAGTAGATGAGGCTGTATTCTTTAGTTGGTAAATATTAAATTTATAGGATTTTTAAGTAAGTCAGTTTACTACTAAATATTATACATACAAGACAAAGGAAGATAAAAATAACTTTCGTAGGTTTACTTTCATTGTGAATATTCAAGTTATGTTGGTTTATATAGAACTATCTTAAATCACACCTACAGCTGCATTACAGTAATTTACCAAATTGGTAGAGTCCACATTGTAATTAGAAATTGCTGTAATCAAAGTGCTTCTCCTTGATTTATAATAATGTGCTATATTCTGTACTGCTTGTATGAGATAAGATTGGAGGTATTGTAGAACTCAGATGTTTATAAAGTTCAGGTGGAAGCACTAAACTGTGCGTACAATGTTTAGCTTCTTTCCACAATAGTGGAAAAATATCTTTGAAAAATATAAAGTGATGCAAACCTATAACACATTTAAGTATCATCATTAGTTTGGCCACTGTTAGAACATAGTGCCTAGAAAGTGTTGACCTTCCCATTCAGGCTTTTGCATAAATTAATATACTTTTCCACTGGTCTTTTCACTGGAATTATTCTAAGTCAAGTCTGTAGGCTCTTATACATTTTTCTGAAACGTAAAAAGTATTTTTAACTTTTCTATTGCTGGTAACCCATATGTAGAACTGTGGCTTCTCAAATTCACTGCAATGAATTTCTAAGGGAATTTTACAAATCTTCAAGGTTAGTTTACATAGTATTTCAGATTCAAAGCACTAACTGTGTTGTAAGGTATCATAATAAAAATCCTAATCTGGAGATATGTGTGATAAATGTCTGTGCTAATTCTCATTTATTGCCTATTGTCCCTGTTTGAATGATGAGTTATATAGTCACCCTATTTAGAACATTTTTTCCGGTTTTATGTGTAATTTCAGATTCTCTGGTTTTTAGGGCACACAATGTACCTAACATACTGAATTCTGTTGTTTGAATGAATAAAAGTGCAGTGTTTCACCGTCATTAGTTTTACTTGCCATCAAAGAATAGTAGAGAAAAAGTCCTCTAGAATAATATTAACATAAAGAGTTAAATGCAGAAAAAATTGAAGCCACCGACACTTTATAACTTCTATATCAATGCAACATACGTGCATTTTCTAAGTGCGTGTTCAAAATCAAAGTGCATGTGAGGGGTTTTTGCAAAAAAAAAAAAAAAAGTTGTTTCCTGCCCTTCTCCATTTCCCCCCCACTGAATAGCATGCTTATATCATACCTAGGGTTTTTTTTCAATTTTAGACATTGTTCATTGATGCAGGTGCTTCCTTCTCCACGATCTCCCACACATGCATACATTTCTCATGTGCCCATCCTTCCAAAATATTTGTATTACAATTTGATTATTTCAGTATTTGGTGTTTATGTTTTTATGACTTTGCCAACACTCTTCTCATCAAATAGTAAAAATGATCATGTTTCTCTCCTACAGAACTCTGGTTTCACCTAGAGCTAATAATTGTCTCTTTTTAGCTTAATAGTTTTGTATTTACCCTAAGTTTATCTCAAACTCTTCACCAGTGACCTAGATTCCAGATTCTCTATGATGAGGCAGATATTCCCAACAATCTTAACTTCCTGAAAAAGTTACCCTAGAATCTTGACTTGGGTCATTAAGCAGTGGTCCTTTCTGCATAGCTGTCATCCTTTGTCTCCCTTCAGAAAAAAAAATGAAGACAAAAGAACATAAAACCTGGAATCAAGTCTAGAAAATGCCCTAGTACAAAAGGCTATGAGGTTCCAGATTGCAAATTGTTTACCCAGTGCCCTGAACAAAGAACAGTTAGAAGCCTATCATATTTGGGCTTGTGTCTGGAAGAGTCGGGGGTATTAGTTGTAATCTTTGGAAGCTGATGTTGACTGTTCTAGAAAAACAGTTAATTGATTTGAATGAGATGATGGGGTGACTTATAATAGTTCTAGGGCACCAATGCTTGGGAAATGGGGAGAAAATATGGCAACTCCAGTGGTCCACAAGCAGGATGGCACATTTTAGATAGACTTTAATATAAATTCAGGACCTTATATCATACCTGAATCTATTACAGGTGTATCCAAATATATCCAGGGTTGTTTCTGAATAAGTTGATGAATAGACAAATACAAGTTTGTCTATTCATCAACACTCACATCAACACTCAGTAGTACTGGAATGTTGGCCAACAGTTCATTTTTAATAGTGTTGTTGAGATTGGATGTGGATATCAGGATTCACCCATCTCCCAAAGAACAGATATGTTGCATATTTTTCTTGACTTTAACTTTAGTCCAGTTTACTGATTTTTAAAACAGTAACATGTCTAGACGGGTGTGTTTTTACACAAAATATCAATTTCTTTGTAACCTATAAGCTCCAAAATTCCAGGTAAGAAGTTGACCTTTGTCCATTTTTTAATAGAAAATAAAAGTCACACAATTATACTAAGTACCACTTGACGTGTAGAAACAAACATTAAAGGAAGAAAGCGATGAGTAAGCAGCACCTGTCTTGTACATGTATGTGGCCAAAGAAGCAAAGGTCCCTTCTGGATTATGAGTTTAAAACATCCCCTGAGTTTAAAATGTCAAGCAAAATTCTCCAAATCCCAGAAGAGTGATACCAAGCCATATTTGTAAGATAAAAATTTGAGAAGCTCTGATAACTTTCTTCACTCTTCAAAATTTAAAGAATCCCAACTGATTTTTAATTTTTCTGGAAATTCATTCTTAAGATGATCTCCTTCTGATTCAGTCACCTATTCATTACAACCTTTGTCCTAGGTATTCAAAAATACTAATAGTGAAAAAGACCATTATTCTTTAATCAGATGACTAGGTAAGATTTTGAGCTCTCAATGTTATTAAAATTTCTTATTACAGCTTTTGATGTGTCTTTGGTCTGTGACATTCACAAACGTTTCTCCAGTGGAATTGGTTTCCCCTTTTGCCCCTTACTCCTATCCCTAGTTGTCAGGCTTTCAATCCATTTCCATGAAGGCCTGGTCTCTGTTGATTATGTTATTATTACTATTTTTTAATTCCTTAGGTGAGACAGGAAGACCACAGGAGCCCAGATTAAGTTTGAGACCTGTGCTCTGGTGAAGTCTGTTCCTCTGGAGGGTAGTGGGTCTTTGTTATTGAGAAGGCTCTTGGCTTATTTCACAGTGGTGACCCTGCCCCTTCCCTTGCCAGAACCATGAGGGGACCTTCCTCATGTCCTCATGGTGAGAATCTCGTGGATTTCCTGGAGGGAGAGCCCATGGAAGTGTGGGGTCCCTCTCAGGGTATGGCCGCCATGAGTTTCTCACAATCCTCTTGCCTACAATTATATGCCAGCAATTCCTCAGCTCACCATTTACGTGTTCCTCAGAGTTTGGGGTTCCAGTGCTCCAGCTGGGTAAGGAGATACTGGTTGCTGTAGCTCTCTGGATGTGTCTGTCTCTACAGATTTGGGGGTTTGCCTTGAAACCTTGAAACCTCACTTCTCTGATAGATACAAGAGAAGTCAATGATTTTTAATCTGTCCAGCTTTTTCTTATAATCAAGGCAGTGACATTTTCCAAGCCCTTTATGTGTTAGCATTAAACCTTCAAGTCTGTCCTCATGTACTTTTTTTTTTTTTAAAGATTTTATTTATTTATTTGATGGACAGAGAGAGAGCATAAGCAGGGGGAGCAGAACAGGTAGAAGCAGGCTCCCTGCTAAGCAGGGAGCCCAATGTGGGGCTCAATCCCAGGACCCCAGGATCATGACCTGAGTGGAAGGCAGACGCTTAACTGACTGAGCCACCAGGCGCCCCTCCCCATGTAGTTTTAATACATGTGTTTCTGGTGCCTTGGTTTCTGATCTGTTTCTTTTTCCTGACGTTATGAAGCTTCACTAGGCTGGTCTGACATTGGACTCAGATCCGTGTTGCTCTTTGGCCCATTTTCACAAACCATACATCCACCTGACAGAATATTTATGGTATCTGAAAATTTAGCACAAATGTAGGGTACAACCTGAAAATTAGTATGAGATTATGCTCAGTTCCCCTGACTATGTCCAGATCAACATCAGGCCTCATAAAATTTTTAGTCCAAAAAGAAGCAAAAGGTAGTAAGGAGAAATTCCATCTCAAACCATAAGAAGACAGTGATGGGTTAAGTCTCCTCCATCAGCAAAAATTGAGTCGGAGGAACTGTCAGCAACACCCATCCATCACAGAATGTGGTCTGAAGCACCAGGCTGGATGAGCTGCTTTAGGATTCTGCTAAAATGGATTGAAATGCAAGTCACAAGGAAGTGTTTCCCTGGTCACATGTATTCAATATTAATTTATTTTAAGGATTAGTCACATAAAAGGTAAATGAGAATTAGAAAAATTATGGATAAGATAAACTAAGGAAGGCATTAACAGTATGATCAAGAAACACCTATACATATGTGTTTTATGTATATAATTAGTTACTGTTTGGCTTCTACAGAAGACATGATAAAAGGAAAGATAAACAAAAACAGAAAGGTGACTTGAGAAGGAAGGTCCAAACATCCCGTGGGACTGTTACACAGTGGTCGTTAGTGGAGCGCTCTCATGAGCCTGTGACTCACTTTACACGAGAGCTGGACCCAAGGCAGAGCTGCCTCATCATTTCTTCGCTACCTATGGCCATAAATAAAAAAACTTTTCAAAGAGATCGTTCAACAATTTCTTCTCAAACTCAACCCTGTTTCTCTTTACGTGTTAATGGGAGTAGCGTTGAAAATTTCTATTGAGTTAGACTAATACCAAGCAAACAACCCCAAACCCCTTACCATCTCCTTCAATTTCGGAAAAGCGTTAGTAATAACCACCGGTTATCATCGTATGAATCGTATGTTATTTAAGCTTCAGGGCGAACACAGTATCTAGATAGGAACCCAAAAGGACAAATGTGATCTCCTTACTCAAGAGTCATCAGCAGTAACCGGAACTGTTTGAGAGATCACACTCCAAATCGCACTCATAAATTCACCTTGAACACACAGTTAAATAAAACATACAAATGTTATTGTTTAAAATGTCAAGCACAATAATATATTTCTGGGGGTATAATGCTTCTTGGATCTCTATACATTTTATATCTCTGTTGAAGAACTAGGAAGAAGAAATGTCACATGGAGGATGGCATTATACTGCCATGTAATATGCGATTTTACCTGAGATATCAAATAGCACCCATATCAGTCTAGGTTGTGCACAATATTAAAAGTAGCAGTGGGCGTCCTTTCTCATCGAATACCTAGACATCCTATTTACAAATTCTAAATTTGTAACAATTCATTCTGTCAGTTATGTTTCGCGGTCAGAGCTCTCAGTGGTTCATGCCATCTCAGTCGTTCAAATGCCATCCCCTCTCAGTATTGAGAAAGAGGGTCAGATGTGGTGGGGAAGGAGGTAGGGGACCCAAGGAGAAGATCTACAATATACCTCTGGAGCATGTTTTTCTTTAGATTATATTGCTGAGAGTGAGGGTTATTTCTGGTTAGTGGCTTTAGTACTTATTGTTTTGGACATCAAGCTCTGTCTCTATGTTTAGCTCTCTGAAATATAATCACTAAAAACCATAAACCTCAAAAATAGCAGGCTAACTAAAACAAAATTTTTAATGGATCCTGGAACAAGAAAGGGTTTACTAAGTCAAGGGATTTTGGCTGAATACCACTAGACCGATGGTACCTGCTTCATGACATGAAAGGCATACTTCTTCCCTAAATGGCGAGCTTCTTAGAGGAGGGCTCAACTCTTGCTCATTTTGAATTCCTGCCACTTAGAAGATTCAGTGGATGGTTTTTAAATTAAATTTTGAAATAGCACTTTCTCTTTTGGCTACCTTATACCCGAAGTTTGCAGATACTCGGAAGAGAATAAGGTATGTAGAACAGAGCTCTGTAATTCACACACATAGAAAAGTGGGTGACTGCATGTTTGTCCTATGCTCAAGTTTGTGTCAAGAGAGGAGTTGGAAATTTTAGAGAAGGTGGTTTAAACCATTTATACAATTTGAATAACAGGAGCTAATTTTGGAGCTATGTTAGACAACTCTTATAATTTCCTGTGATTAAAAAAAGCAGAGTCTTAACTCTTGAAAGAGAGAGAGACAGAAAGAAAGAGAAAGAGAGAGGAGGAGGTGGAGGAGGAGGCGAAGGAAGAGGAGGAGGGAGAGGAGGAGAAGGGGAAAGGAAAAATCCAGAGAGAGCTTTGAGAAAGGGATTTAGGAAGCTGGGGAGGCTGGCCTCTCTCGCCTCCCCTAACTCCCTTATTTCTAGTCATCTCATGTCTTCTGTGGAAAGCCAAATACCTGTTTGCTGTCAGAGCTCCTGCCTGACACAGATGTGTATCAAAAGTAATTAAAAATAGGCAAGAACCAAGAGCAAGGAGACGCTGCTTGCCCTTTACGCATGTTTTGTAGGTAACAAGCCCTCAGTAAGTATTTAGTGATTGGCCTTGGAGATCATAGTAAAGCAGCAGCCTGAAACACCTACATATAGGATAACTCATATTTCCATGAGTGTTTAGATAGCCTATCTAGGTCTTGCTCGAACATTTCTTTTTCTTTTCTTTTTTTTTTTTTTTAAGATTTTTATTTATTTATTTGACAGAGATAGAGACAGCCAGCGAGAGAGGGAACACAAGCAGGGGGAGTGGGGGAGTGGGAGAGGAAGAAGCAGGCTCACAGTGGAGGAGCCTGATGTGGGGCTCGATCCCATAACGCCGGGATCACGCCCTGAGCCGAAGGCAGACGCTTAACCGCTGTGCCACCCAGGAGCCCCCGAACATTTATTTTTCTAATTCACCATGTGGATATGAAAATTAGATAAATTTGTCTAATGTTTTTCTTGACTAATTTAGAAATAAAGATAGCAGTTTTGCCATTTGAGGGGATTCTTTGGTTTTGTTTTTCTTCGTTACGTTACAAAAATAGCAGAGCAATTGCTCCTAGGCTGTGACCTATAGCATGCATTTATTAAAAATCCTCTTTGATGTCAGCTCCAAACTTACACACACCTTTGCACTTTTCATGGTCCTCACCATTTTAATAGTGAGAAAAAGAGGAAGAAAAATCCCTCAAGTTCACCTCACCAACTTATTATGAAAGTGGCACCAGTCATATCCAGGAGAAGCAAAGAAGGGCCCCTTCACTGCCCCTCACGTTCCAAACTTCTACTGGCTGATAGAACTGAAAGCTCTCGCTTGGTTTTCAGCACTTGCTTCAAATTCGTGCTTTGGCCAGACCGACCCTAGCTGGACATTTTGGCAGCAGGCCTGCTCACCCACTCCGGCGTCCCTGCTCGTCCAAGACAGGTGGGAGCTTCTTGCTCTCCTGGAGGACATGACTCTACAAAAGGAAAAATACTCCTTACAAATTAATCTAGTGAACCAACAACAAATGCCCAGCTAATATTTAAAGATAAAGTTTGAGAAACAGACGCTGGGAACGTATCTGCAAACAGGTCTAAGTCCAGGTGACTAAGGTTCAATACCATGGGATGGAAAATCATAAAGTCATCAATATCTGGTGTGGTCATGACTGTGCATATTTCACCTTGGAGGTGAAATCTTTGTCTACCAAATGTTCATTTTCAGTAATCATCTTTGGTTGTTAAGGGGCGAGCCCAGTGCTGGAAGGAAAGTTGTTTTCGAGTTTTGTGACACTGTGAAAGCCACTTAAAAACTCTGGATGTCACTTCACTAGAAAATAAAAGTGTTGATCACCAGTGCCATTGTCAACATTAATATTCTACAATTCCACCAAGCCACAGTGGCCCTAGTAAAAATTATTTAACATAGGATTAGGAAAACACTGGGAATGCATAATAAATTCTCAGTATTCCTACACATAATAAAGGGCCTTCTTTTACTTTATTTTGAAAATAGCAAGCCAAGGAATGAAGGAATAAGTGCATTTTAAAGGTTAGTGGACTATGATTGTTGGAATCCTGTTTAATTACATAGTTACAGTTCATCACATGATAATAAAAATATAATGAAATCATATAATATCATAGTGCTAACAATATTAAATAACTCATGGGTAAAAACTATCTATTTAGATGTTCAAAATCTCAGTCATGCAAAGTTGTGGTGTAAACTAGTATTTTTGAACTGCTTTTTTTTTCAGTAATGGAGGATTACTTAAAGTACTATAAATTACCCTCTTTGTAGCCATATCAGTTGTAAATTTCTTAGAATTATGAGTCAGACATTACTAACAATTTGTTAGGTGTATCTATTAAGGATTGAGATACAGAAACTATGAATTCAGAAGAAAGTAATTCTTATATTATGTATTTCACGTGTTCTTTCCAAGGGGAAAAATCACACAGACAGATTTAAAAATAATTTAATTTCCTAATTTTATTATTGCCTCATTTTTATAATATTTTCTGTTCTGCCAGAAATTCACATTTAGATTCCAGGGACAGCTATTCCTTTGCATTCCATTCCAAAGGTGGCCCAACTAGTATTTAAGTACAGACGTCCCCAAACTACTGTATTTCTGGAATAGATTGTAATGAAAAATAAAGTATGTCAAATCATATAACTTTCAATAGAAGCAAATTTGTAACGGATATTTTATTTCTTAACAAGGGCCTAGCATCCAAAGTTATTTTTATCAAAATAATCATAAACATTATATCTAATCAATGACAAATGACATCCCTTCACAATAGAAGACTTCACAAAGTATATATAAATTAATTTAAAAGAATTTATAGAAAGCAAACATATAACACATAATTTAATATATTTTGAAGATTCCATAAGAATAAGGATTTTGAAAGTAGGCTAATTCTGGGTGGACCGAGGAAAAAGATAACGAATGTAGCACATACAGAGTAGGTCAAAAGTAAAAAAAAGAGTGTGTGTGTGTGTGTGTGTGTGTGTGTGTTAGGGTTTGTGCAGAGAAGATACTAGGGGCCTCTAAAGGTCCTGGGAGTTCTGTCATCTGCCATAAAGTTGACACTGGCTTTTATGCTCATTTATTGTCAGGGAGTAGATGGATTCGTTGTTGTGATTTATATTCTGCCTGCTTTGCCAAAGTAATACAGACTGCTTTATAACTGGGAGGAATCTCTCTTCTCTATTTTAGGTCTTCACAAAAATTTAGAGCTTCCTTTCCCCCACTGAACCCACTGATACATACATACATACATACATATATATAAGAATAAGCATTGTTCTTTGAATTATACAATAGATACGTAAATCTGAATTTGATTAGTCACATGATTCCATATTGACCTATACCATGCTAATTTTTGATTTATATGTAATATCAAGATGCTACTGCCATTTTATTCTTCATTTTCCCTGCCTTTCAGTCCTTCTGTCAAATAGTTAACAATATTAAAACACCTTAGAAACCCTCTCACATTGTTTTCTTCAAGAGATAATCTGTAGTGACTTTTGAAAAAAAAAAAGTCATTATCTCAATCTTCTTTTCCCAAACTTAGGCTTTTAAATCTCAGTTTTCCAAAAATTAAGCAAGTCTTATGAGGCTGTGGATCACTTGAGTGAATTAAGGAAGCAATCACATACCGATGTGAACACGACTGCGGGGTCAGGGTAGACCCTTGCTCCACCCAATGCATGATTCTCTGTCTACAAAAAAGGGCTGAGTTTATGCTCTCTTTAAGTCTAAAATCATCCTAAAAGTAGAGAACAGATGGAGAAAGTGAATTGTATCAACCACTGAAACTAGCCCCAAATAACTATTAAAAAATTTAAATTTATTCATTCTTCTTAAAATTGGAATATGGAATATAGGGTAGTAGGCATAGAAGATGAGGTAAAATAAAAACTTATTAAACAGAATTATTAGAAGGACATTGTAATATTTCTCTTACAAATGTATTTTTCCTCTCCTTTAAATGTTTACAAGATATGAAAAATCTTAAACTAGGGAAAAGTGTATGAAAATCATGAGTAAAATGTGTTTTTCATATTACTTGGTAATTTCAACTGATTTCTTATTTATCTAGGCTTCAGTTAATTTAAATACTTGTCTACTGAAGTGTATAAAAAAACTTGATATGTAACCTATTTTATTATAAAAAAAAGTCATTTCCCAATTTCAGCTGAAAATGGAACATTTTTGAAGTTCACATGAAACAAAATGTAAGCCTGATGTAATTACCTAACCACATTGTGACAAACACCATAAAGAATTAAGCCAAAGTGCTACAGAATGATAAAGGTCCCCAAAATAATCATCACAATTACAATATGATGAATCAGTAGGAATACAAAACATATACACTTATTTTTTTTTAGTTTGACTATCGCTTTAGAATAAGTTTGAATTTCCAACGAAGAACTGGGTGATAATGTAAGAGTAATAAAGTTTATACCAGTCACTCATGACCTCTAAGTCCAATGAATTGTCTCATAAATCCTCTCTATTGACACAGTTAGTGATGAGTCCAGGAAGGGTTAGGAACATCTGAAAAATCTGAGGAGACACTTAAATGTTATGAAAGGGCCCACTTATTTAGAGGCCATGTGGCATTTCTCAACTCCCACTGCATCTAAATGGGAGACAAAATGGAGCCGAGGAAATCCTGGACCAGGAGCCTGGAATTGGGCAAAACTGTTCCTCTTTCTTTGCCTTTGAATAAATGACAACATTCATGGGTTTGGGTTTCCTCCTGAGTAGAATGTAAAGTGGGACCTTTATTCCACACGATTGCTTCCAGAGCTAGCTGGCATCCCGCCCATCTAGAAAATGTGTCCAACATCTCATGATACTTCCATGAGAGTCTGTAAAGTAGCTACTGCCTCAACAAGTTGTGGTAATTGTAGAAATGATACAACAAAGATTCACATTCTCGAGTAAGAAAGTAAGGATTTGTGGTAGTTCCAGGGAGAAAAATGCGGGTTAATTTTGCAAATACATTCATAGAGAATGCATGCACGAGGCTGTGGCTCTCTTCTGACATACTTAGTCCCCAGCCAGGGTCACAGATAAGATACCTTCATTTCGAAACACAGAAATGATCCTCATGTCACCAAAGAGACATTTTACCATGGGATTTTGTTACACATTCTTTCATGTTCAGTAATTTTCACTAAACCCAAGGAAGCATACTTATTGGTACGTGTTGTCTTTCTCTGGTCACTTCAAAACATGGCATGTCTTCTTTCAATTGCATGCTTGGTACGAGGGGAAGCTGGTCAAGAAGGCCGAGTCTGTGATATGAAACTGAGGTTAGAATGTTAAGAAAGTAGAGTCTCAGTGCTACTTTGGACATTTCATTGGAGTCTTTACAATTTTATCTAAATTGCTGCCCTCCTGAGTGGGTCCCGTCCTTCTTCTCTGCCCCCTCCATGGGAAATTGTCCTCCACACATTTCATAGACTAGAAATTCATCTGTGTGGCACACCACCTAGTGTTACAATTATTAATGGAAATACAGTGGCCATTTTTATCTATTTGGAGAAGGTCAAGGTTGCGGAATTATAAAGTATAGTTAATGATTGATAAAGTAATTTGAAATTGCAAGATACTGATCGACATGATATGTTAATAGAATTGGAGAAAAGTGTATCATTTTCACTTTGAGCAGTTTTTAGTATAATATTTGTTATAAGACATAACGTGTTAAAGGCCTAAAGCTCAGCCCCACTGAAGGTATATTGCCCATTAATGGTGCTGTGTTATAATCATCAAAACTGGACTACAAATTTTTTTATAATATAATTTGCTTAGCTTGTTTTCACTGTAACATTGATGGTTGATTTGAGTAAGTGGTTCAAATAATCTAGGGATTAGGATACTCATGGTTTTTTGTTGTTGTTGTTTGTTTTTACGAAGTTTTCTGAGATATTGGCCAAAGAATGAGGGGCAGACATCAGTTTTTGTGGTTATGTTGTTAATATCTACTCTAAAGATACCACATGCAATAAATAAATTGGATCTGTAAAAACTATTAAGAGTGTAATGTTATTTATCAGTCCATTGTTTCTATACTGGACAGAAAGTATTAGTGGTTGACCATTTTATAGGTGATAAATGATTTTCAAACATAATTGCCCAATGAAGACAGAGAAAAATTGTACAAGTACAATTGTACAATCGTACAACTAGAGTACTAGTTACTACTTGGTGAAAAAAGTGAGGTTTACTTTTAATAAATAGGTTTCACTTTATTTCACATGCTCCATCAAACAGTGTCTTCCCTAGTATATAAGCAAATATACATTTCTTACTTCATTCAGTTCATGTTGTGGCAGTGGCCAGAACCTATTGATTCATAAATATCTGCAACCTGCATAAATAAATTAGTTCTGAGTGCCTATTCGTCATTCAATGAATAAGTGAAGGATGTGTTTTCTTTTTCCCCCACCAGTATGGTAAACTATTGGGTCAAGGTTATGTTATACTTTTCCACATTTTAAAGATAATGTCAGGTGTTGGTCATGGGTGCCATTGCATTAGTATTTTCAGAAGAAAACTTGGGTATGTAAAAAATACCCCCCCCCCCCGGTGTCATCTTTCTGTGAACTGTGTACCACCTCCAGGCCTTCTCTGCTCTCAGAAGAGCCTCCATTACTTGGGTTTGGGTCCTTCACCACTGCTCTCTTCTAACCCAATATGGAAACTGTGACCATCTTCACTCACCTGCCTCAGTTGGAACCCCAACTGAGTCACCTTTAGAAGGAGCCAAAGGATGTCTTTGGTTCATAGCAACCCCAATGGCAGGAAAGATAAAAATTTCTGAGGGAGAAAAATGACTTTCAAAGTGTAGAGGCATTGTCAGTCAAAAACCTATGAGTTTAAGAAAATTGAATATGTGTCTACATCCATTCTAATTGCTCCAATGAAATTGGTTTTATGAAGTTCCAGGAGAATGGTATGGTAACCTTTCTTTCATCTTTGGTTTTGTAGAAGATTTATTTGCTTGTCATTTTTATTACAATGCACACTGCCTTATGTCAAGTGTATTAGGCTAATATAAATTCTCCTATCTGTTCGGTTAGCAATTTTAACTCAGCTACAATTATAAGTATAGATGGAGGAGTATACTAGAATAAATCACCAAAAATGCACAAGAGACTTTATAGCCTTATCCTCATTGGGATGAGACTGGGTTAAAGACTTGGGATGGAAATTTCTCTCACACACTCTTCTAATGACATTATTTTCAGAATGAACTGGCCCAAGGTTAGCCCGATCTTTGGTATCTCCTCAGTTATGCTCACTGGTAATGATCGCAAGCAAATGATGTTCTGAAAGCAATTTCATGCAGGTATTGTGTCTTCCACCAAACAGACACAAGAGCAGACTCATCTAATTAGCAGAATCCCCCCCCACCCCCGGACTCGCTGTCTGTGCTTCTCGCACATTAATGAAGCTGAGACATGAACCAGGACCCCTGAGGGCCTTTCCCCACAAGTCCCATGTAGAAACTGTGGTCTCTAAGCAACAGCTCGACTGAGTGAGCGGGCGAGAGGCTTGCTCTGGATGTGGCACCACTAGGAGCTGTGCGCCAATGGTCTCAGCGGGGAGTTGCTCCGGTATGGTTTGCGCACGGCATTGCAGAAGCAAACGCCAATATGCTAAGTGATTTAGAGGCCTGTGACCCCGCAAGCTGGGATTTTAGGGAAGGCTGTATCATCATCAGGAACCAGTCATCTGCTTTTCTGCTGTGTCAGCAAGATTCACAGTGCAGAGAGTTTGAGTAATTTTCTTTTTATCCCTGAAAGCTTAAGATAATTATTTTTCACAGCCACATTAACTCTTATGATTAGCATCTTGATGGGGTTTTCATACTTATCTGAGAGATTCAGAGAGTCTAGGTAGTTGCTGTAAGTGTAAATTTATCTAGGAGGGACCCAGAACCATTCCTAGTCAGTAGTAATTCTCTGAAATGAATTTGCAGTCTGCATTCGAGCTATGGATAAAGATAAAAAAAAAAAAGTCTTATTACAGATCAGCAAAACAGGTACCCCTTCAGCAGACTAATAAGTTAAAGAATTTTGCTATTAAGAAAAAAAAATCATTTATCTTATACGATCTGGGCTCACTGTCCTTTAGATTCCCCTTGGAGTATTTACAAGCTCACCATCTTAGGCATGTGGCATCACATAATTCAGGCAGAATAATTTTTATTTTTACTTGAGTAAACTTCAAAATTAAGGACAAAAATATCTTTGTTGACCCTAATTAAATTAGCCAAATTCTTTAGATCACGTGGAAGTCAACCACTCACTTCCCTTTAAACTTGGTAGGTTTGTCACTAACGTCAGGGATGAAAAAAGTCATATTTGATCCATTTTCTCTTATAATCCCAGCCAACCCATGTCCATTTGAAAGAAAGTAAAGCCTAGCAAATTCTTGTTACACAGTAAATCACAAGCGCCCAATGGCTCTTTGAGAATGGCATTTATAAAATCTTAAATTAATTAATTTCTCCAATCCTGTGCCCACTGTTCTCCCAAATGCAAAATTAGCTGAGTTCATATATATATATATATATATATATATATATATATATATATATATATAATCTCTTTCTTGAAACGCAGTTTCTCATCTCAAGTCTTTCTTTACTCGAGGGTAAATGGAAGCCGGTGGGTGGTCACACCCGATCTTCCTCACGTAGCTCAGAGGGATGGCCAAAGAGAGAAACACTGTCAACAAGGGAGCACTAACCAGAAAGACAGCGTGGCGACGTGACACGTAGGACGGCTAGACCCGTTCTCTTGTTTTCGTTTTCGAGTGTGTCCCTCCCTCTCATGTATCGTTTATACTTGTCAGAGGAGCAGACTTGACTACATAAACACTTTTGCTAATAAGAAGCCTTTTTTTTACAGCACTATTTTAAAAATAGCTCTTCAACATAACAATCTTAACGTTAATGCACCAAATTGCAGTTTCCAACAATGTAAGTGAGTACATCCTGTCACCCTCAGCACACATTTGATACATACTTGTTAGCTACAGATGGACACAGCGATACCCGTATCTCTGTTTGTCTACAGATGCACACGCGCACACACACAGCAGAGCTACGGGGCCCCGCTCAACAGTGTGTTCTAAATCTCGGGTTCCCTTAATTGTCACTGGGGCTTATTTATATGGAGGGTTATGATGCCATTTGTAGACCTTGCAGGATTTGTCCCCGTCAAAACCTTCCAAGCCACATAGCCTGTGGTGGGTGACCTCATGTCTAACGACAGACCCTGTCCTCAGGCGGGAGGGCTGAGCCACAAGGAGAGGGGTCATGCCCACCAGCCACGCACAACCTGGTGTGGGCAACTTCTCATGGTGCCCAGGCTTCTGCTACCGTCAGAAACAAAGAATTTCATTTAAATGACTGTTCATACGACTTGGATTCTATTTTTGTAAAACATAGATTCCCGCCCCACCCCCAAGAAATTCAATAAATAAAGGACGTAGCCACAGAGTCAAGGAAGCAGAGCTCCAGTTTTTAACCTTCCACTGGGATTGGGGCTAGACCCGCCCCGTTTCAATTTTGACTGCAGTTGGTCTTCCAGGAGGCAGAGGGTGCAGCGACCCTACCAGCAGGTCCGGACAGACTGTCTCTCCGGTCGCAGTGGCTCTCTGACTGTCATTGAATGAGGCTGGAGCTGTAGCTGAACCCATAACTGCTTGACCGGGACAGAGACTGCTGGGTCTCTTCGCTCTGCTCCGAGGCATAGCTGGGAAATGTCTGTGCTCGCGACATCTTCGAGGAACCAAACCCATGACCTGAGAGAAGGGAAGGAAAGAGAGGTGTACTAAGAAATAGATGGAGAAAAGCCAAGGGATATATCGAAAAACAAACAGAACAAAACAAAACAAAAACAAAAAAGCAAACAAAGCAGACGCCCACAAATCCTCAAAAGAGAGCTCCAGGTAAGCACACGGGTGTGACAAATGGAGGAATTTGGTGCTTTATTCCTCTTCGAGTTAAAAACGTATTCAGGGCTCAATATTTTCCTTAAGCGTGTCTTGTTAAACATTTGGATGCCAGGGAGCTAGGTTAATTTTCTAGAGATCTCAAACTTCTAGTAGCCCCTAGCTACTGGAAAAAAACAAGAAAAGCTTTTCTGAAAAAAAGCTGTTTTTGATGGAGAGCCTGTAAGCTGCATTCTTTTCTTTTGTACTTGCTTTCCACATACAAAAGCAAATTACACACTTTCTTAAAACCTTTTTTGAGCAGGCAAATTACACTGTATCCCAACCAGTAACCATCAATTAGCAGGAAAAGCTTTCACAATTGTAAACTTCAAGGCCCTGACTTATCCTGTCGGGTTTGTGAGTAACTGAACCCACTTCGTGATACGATTAACCTAAACAATGAACATTTACGGTTACTAAAATGTCCAGAAAGTTGAATCTTCTAGAAAACAGATTGAAGGAAAATTCTATCTATGCTTTTGGGAGTTCGGACACATCCCTGAAATGAAAAATTTGTCTAATGCAAACGGAAACAGAAGTGACCACCGAGAAGCTTGTCAGAATGCCGACAACAGAGGGAGAAAATGTCACCCTTTCAGGGGCCTCCCCATCCTTTTTCTTAACCAGGAATTAGTTATTCTTCATCCTTGAGAATGAGCTTAGTGGGCAGAGAAGAAAACTAGACCCAGAGTGCTCTGCCCTCCAGAGTGTGTATTTCACCCAAAGGAAAAGATGTATCGAGTTTGATTGATAATGTTTCTGGTCTCAACCGGGAGGAATTGAGACAAGACAGTCCGCTCTCACAGAAACAAGGAACATCTCATCCTTCTCCTCCAGTGGCGTGTCCTCTGTGAGGTCATGCACCTAAAGCCGTTTTCATCATCAGGTTAGTTGGGTGACTTGGAAAACATCCTTGCAGTTTCGGAAGCTTGAGGTCCAGGGAGAAATGCAAATGAATTGGGTAATAAAAGGCTAATTAAACTGGTAGAACCTCTTAATATTAAAAATCGTGAGAGTGAAATCTTGCTTTCTACATAAAAATCACTTTAGATTCACTGTTGGCCTAATTCCCTTGTAGATTAAGTCTCCCCACGCAGATCAAGGGAGGAGGGAGGTATGGACATTTCCTCTTTGCCTTGCCCTCCTGCTCGCTCCTGGGGTTCTGCCAGCCCAGCGTCCTTCTGAGTGTCTGGACCTTTCTGCTCCCTGCCCTGCCTCTCCCAGCACCCCCTAACCACAGTTCGTCTCTTTGCCCCTTTACTCTGAGGGTGCTAACGCTGCCCGCTGTTATCCGTCCTTCACGATTCCTTGTTGGTTCTGTAACTTCCCTCCCAGCACTGTACGTAGTCCTTTAAAATCCCTTAAAATACCATCTGGTCATGTCTTCTCGTTTCCTGTCGGACCCTGATTTTGCAAGGAGGAACACTGGATCTGGGAAGAGGCAGAAAAGAGGAGAAATCACGGGGACCTAGGGTGAGGTCGGGGTGGGGGGGTGGGGGAGGGGAACTCGGAGCCAGAAGACCAGAGATGCACGCTGCTTCTGCTACTTGTAGGAGTCACCAACCTTGTCAGACTCACTTTGTCTCTTGGGTTCTCAGTTTCCTTAGCTGCAAATTTTGGATGACATGAATGGTGCTATATGACTCATTTGATTCTGAAATCAGTGAGTCTTAATTTCATTCCAACACGTTGAGTGCTACCACCATTGTGGAAAGATAGGACGTCACCATTGACTCCAGCAAGGTCACCTAGATGGGATGGTCAGGGAGGGCCTCCTGAAGAAGGTGGCATTTTCACATAATATTTATGTGACCAAGTTATGAGCGAGTAATCTAATATGGAAAAAATCACTTATACATTTCAACAATTTTGCTTCCTTATCTTACCATTGACTTCCTAGAAGATAATTCACAGTTCTTACAAGTGGAGCTACTGGCATTTATCAGCATAAACCAGCTGGAAATTCTAATATTAAGACAGTGTTCCTGGCCTTGGTTTTATCTTATTTAAAAAATAAATGAGAAATACCCGAAAGAGAACAGTACTGGAGAACACCTGTAATTCATATTGCTCGTGGGCTAAATGTGAAGGCTTACATTGTGGATTTGGAAGAGTCTGGCACAGACAGCTTTTTACCCTAGAATCTTGAGTGTGAAAATTCACTCATGCAGCTACTATGTGTCAAACATTGGCTAAAACAGTTCAACACCCCACCGGGGAGATACAGGAATGGGAAGGACAGTCCCTGCCTTTACAAGCAGTCCACAGGCGGCTTTGGGAATGGCGGCTGGTTAAGGAGACAACAAGAAACTCAAAAGAAGGGTGCATGCAGCCTGTGCTTCCTAGGATCTGGGCTGGACACCAACGGGGCTGAGAAGAGAGCTGCGGACATCATTTCCACCACCACAACTGCCCTCTGCCCCCTGTGTCTTGCGGATTGGGTGAAACACACCTGGGAAGACGCCCAGGACTTGAGGTACCCAGCCAATGTTCGTTTTCTCCCTTCTGTCTCTGCCCAATGGGTCCATATTCTTTCTGGTGTGTTCTTGCTCAACGTCTGTGCTCTCTCCCCCAGGTCAGCCTGCCGCCCCTCCCTGTGCCGGGTTTTGAACATTATTGTCCTTCAAGGTCAACGTAGCATTCTTCATCTCCTCTACGAACAATTTCTAGTCTAACTGGAAATTAAATTACGATTTTTTTTTTTTTTGCTTCAACCATTTCTTTACAGACAATTCACAAATGATGCTATTTAATGCTTATCACAAAAATAACATACCTCAATCAGAACTGTGCAGATGAAGGCTTAATAAGTACTGCTTGATTATGGCAACAATGAGAATGAGAGAGAGGAATAATTAAGCATTTTCTCAACATTTATTTGAATTATGCCCTTTGGCACTGTTGATGAAAACAAAGCAGAAACCAACTTTGTGGCTTCAGTTAAACACTTGCTAGAATGGACTGTTCACACCACTAAACACAGACTATTTAAACGCTTCCTCCACTTTCCGTCCAGATCATCCCTTAAAGGCAAATGAGGCGAATACGTGCCCTGGGAATGTGGGGAGTTCTAGAACTTAAAAGCAACAAATTTGCTAATGGCTATTAGTTTATCTTAAAAGTCTTTTTACATTTTTGTTTCTGTTCCATTGTATATTCATGTTTGTTTTAATAGAAAATAATACTTTCTACTCATATTTTCAGGGAATATTGACAAGCTGGGAAAAAAAAATACAACTCCATATTTCCCTGGCAGTTTGCAGTATACTCTGAAATGACACTTATAACATCCCTCTCCCCCTCTTCCCATGGTATGTGCACAGTCCCCAGACTGAAGAACGCAGTTCCGTTCCGTAAAGAAGGAAATATAGTGGATATGGAGACACTGAGAACATTTGCCTATTCTAACAAAATTTTAAGACTCCTCCCAATTCCAGAAACTTAAGTACCACAGGACAAGGAAGGAGAAGTCACTCTAGCCGTAAAAGGGAATCTTTCCTGATGCACCCTAAAAGATTCTAACCAGTAAAGAACTAGAAGGAACATAGATGCAATGGAAAATAACAACCAAATCAGGATGCAGGACCAGAGAGTCACATCACACCCAGAAGACAAAACAGAATGATGGCACCTTATCGATATCCGCCCTTCCTGAGGAATGAAGCTCTCTGCTCCACTCCTTTTCCCTTTCTGCTAGCTTCTGGTTTTCTGTGCTTACCAACACGTGCGTGTTCTTTACATAAAATATAACGGAAATCGTTTCTTTAGTCAGTCAGAAGGGTCCCAAAGCATTACACTCGTGCTTAGTAATTGGTAAGAAATAATGGATACTTGATTTGAATTTACGGGTTTTATTGGTTTGTGGGGATCTGGAAGAGAGGGAAGGGTGTTATCTGTTTAAATAATAAAGCATGTTTTTTAAAAGGCCTTTTAAAAGGCCAAGTAAACAGTTGCTTCAGGAGGAATGGGGCAGCCCAGAGGAAAGGCATCAACAACCATCAGGCCTGAGCAGACACAGAGCAGACGCCATCTTCCTTAACAAGGGTTTTCGAAGGGCGGGCAGGGAAAGGGGGGTACAGATGGGAGGCCGGGCGGGGACGCTGAAGGACAGAGCGGAGGAATGGCTCGGGGGCAGAACAGAGGTTGCTATGAGCTCTCACCGCAGAGAATCGTGGGCCAGAAGGTTTTCGTGGGCATCTACTACTTGGATGTTTACCTGGCAGGTGGCAGAAGTGGAAACCAGAGTAGAGGTGGAGTGGCCAGGAGCTGTCCGCAAGTATCGTAATAAGGACTTAGCGCACACTGGTTATGCCAGGGACTCACTGCCCACGTCTTTTCTGTAAGCCTATTTGAATTTTATTCAATTCCCCCTAATTACAGTTCAAACCGGACTATGTTTTATTTAATCTGTGTGCTCTCCTGGGGGGTGCTTCTGAAATTCCTGTGGAGATTCCAGGGCCCCAGTAGCTTCTTTTTAAAGATTTTATTCATTTATTTGAGAAAGAGAGAGAGAGTGAGAGCATGAGTGGGGGGAGGGATCAGCAGGCAGAGACAGAGGAAGGAGACTACCCGCTGAGCAGGGAGCCCCATGTGGGACTCGATCCCAGGACCCTGAGATCATGACCTAAGCCGAAGGCAGAGGCTTCACCGACTGAGCCACCCAGGCGCCTCTTCCCGACCCTTGAATAGATTCACTGGGGGTACTGAGGCCCAGGTTCTGTACATTTGAATCAATGAGAAAATAGAGATCATGGGTTTCAACCCATAAACAAAGTGATTTGCAAAAGCCATGACATAATAACCACTGTCCATTGAGCACGTATTTCATGCAGACCCTACACTAAGTACATTAGAAATATCATTTAAAAAAATCCTCATATCAATTCTTTTTCTTTTTTTTTTAGATTTATTTACTTATTTGAGAGAGAGAGCATGAGCAGGGGGAGGGGCAGAGGGAGAGGGAGAAGCAGACTTGCCACTGAGCCGGGAGTCTGATGCAGGACTCGATCCCAGGCCATCGGGATCATGACCTGAGCCAAAGGTAGACGCCCAACTGACTGAGCCACCCAGGCGCCCCTCATATCAGTTCTATAATGTGAAATTGCATATCCTCATTCTCCCGGGGGGAAAACCAGACCGAAGCCTACAGGCGTTTACGGACTTGCAAAGCTGACAAGTGGACAAGCACAGAGGCAGATCGAGGTCCGGAGACTGACGCCAAAGCCTTGCCAACGTTTTGCTACATTTCCTCACAGATCTCTCTCTTTTTGTATTTTGTTGTCTCTTTTAAATTTTTTTATTTAGACAAGAGGCTTTTTCTGCTTTTATTATTATTTTTTACCTTTTACTATTAAAACTGAGGTACAATTGAGAAATACAATTGTATATATGTCAAGGGTACAGGTGACGATCTGATACACACGTACACTGGGGAACACTCATCGAGATCATGAACACACCCATCACCTTACAGACGTCATTCCTCGTTCGTGTGTGGGGTGAGAATGTTTAAGTTGTACTCTCGGCAACTCCCAAGTACACACACCGCATTGTTAACCGAAGTCACCGAGCTGCCCCTTGCATCCTCAGAAGGCATTCTTCCGATAAGGGAAAATTTGTATCCTTGACCGACATCTCTCCATCTCCTCCTCCCCAGCTCCTGGCAGCCCCCACTGGGCTCTGTTTCCTCGCAGAACCTTTGAAACACCTGTTTAGTCTCTGTGCTTTCCGGCGGTCTCTTCCTCTTCTTCTGAGGCAACTAATATTGCGCGATCAGGGTCCCACACTTAAGACCTCATGGAACCTTAATTACCTCCTTAAAGGCCCTATTTCCAAATATAGTCACATTGGGGTGAGGGTTCCAATCCGTAAATTTTGTGGGGACACAGTTCAGTGCAGAGCAAACTGTAATAAGTAAAATGCATGAGGGGATTTTAACTTCAGACGAGGGAGGCCACGCTTTTTCCTTTGCTGGGTATTATTATACCCTTGACCTTTTCTCGAGGACGTATTTGTACTTGTTAATAAAGTTATGTAATTTGGTTTAAGATTACATAAAATAATTAAATATCACATGTAATTTCTCACCCTTCACATTGCCAAAAAAAAAAAAAAGAAATTAAAAGTTTAATAGTTGATTTATGCCATTAAGTTTCTGAAACAAACTGTCAATTTGCATTGTACTCACTTGCACTCCCACATACAGGGTAGAAAAGTATTTTCTTAACGTTGGATAGATCTGATTATTATTAGACTTTTACTTTTTTTTCAAGTTGAAGGATGTTTCCAAGTTGAAAAATTGCGTCTCGTTGTTTAGTTAATTTCCTTTTGTTACAAGAAGGGTTTAACTTTTTTTGAAGCCAAATCTGTCTTTGTGCTTTCTGAGTTTTGTGTCTTGGTAATAAGTCTCTCCTTGTCACAGGATTATTAAAACATTTTCTTATAAGTTGTTTTTTTTTCTTGTAAGTTGTTTTATATATATTTTTTCATAAAGTTCTTATACTGTCTTTAGCTCTTCGATTTACTGGGAACGCCTCTTCCCTCATGCCCTAAGTTAAGGATGCCTCATTATGTGATGGTTCACAGCCTTGAAGGAATTCTGCTCGGGTCTGGGTCCCAGCTTCACCCCTTACTAGCTGGGTGACAACTGGAAAGATATTACTGCCCCGTCCTGTTGATTCCTCAAGTGTATAACGGCAATCATAATAGCCTCTACGAATAGAATCATGTTTTAGATTAATTAATAGTAATAAAATAGGATAAGAGTGTATGGCACTGGTGTTAGCACACTACCCTGAGAGCTGAGGTACTATACTGTAGCACAAACGTGTGCGCGCACACACACACACACAGTTTCACAGCAACTCGCTGCTGAGGTAGAAATAAAGTGTTTGCAGTAGTGCCTGGTATTGACCCTCTGTCAACTGTTTTGTCCTCTGGCATTTGCAGGAACTTCTCTTTGCTCCTAGTGTTAGGAGCTTCATGATGATAAGTCTGGGTGTGAGTCTTTTTTTTCAGACTTTATGAGTTTTTTCTTTTTTTTAAGATTTTATGTATTTATTTGAGAGAGAGAGAGAGATTGAGCACAAATGGGGTGAGGGGCAGAGGGAGAAGCAGACACCCCACTGAGCAGGGAGCCTGACTCGGGGCTCGATCCCAGGACTTGGGGATTACGACCTGAGCTGAAGGCCGACGCTTAACCAACTGAGCCACTGAGGCGCCCCCTTTGTGAGTTTTTCAATCAAGGATCGGTGGTTTCTCATTTTCTGGGAAATACTTCTGAGTTATTATTATAATTTTTTGTTAATTATTTCCTTTCCATCATCTTCTTTGTGTGAACTCTCTCTCCCACCACTGTTCTCCTTTCCCAAAATATCTTTATTTATATGTTCTGGTGCTGGACAGATCTTGTAATTCTCCAGTCTGTTCTATTTTCACACTCTTTTTTGTTACTTTACCTTATGGAGATTTGAGATTTGCTTAACCTCATCTTCCAAGTTTACTATGTAATAAAAAATTCTACTACTCTAATTTGCAAAAGCTTTTCTACCCCTTTTCCTTTCCCTCCTTTGTTCTCCTTTTTAAAATATATATTTGTGCATTTATTATTCTGAAAAACGGCACTCTTAGCCCCTAAACTATGGGTCTTTTTTGCTTACCTCATAAGTGGACATCTAAATATTTTTTATGCAAATCTTTAAAAATCAGAAATTTTTGAATGGGAAAAATGCATATCATTTAATGTTATGTAGTACCCAGCCTACAGGTGGGTTATCAACAACATTCTAACACTGGAAAAATCAGACATAATCTAGTCTATAATACTTTAATTTGCCTTAAAGTCGCTATGATTTGATTCCGAAAGAATTGCATTCTTAATACCTATTTTTAGAATTAAAATAGCCTTAGGTCTATTATTCTGGTTGATGTAGCATCCATTTATTCCTGTTGCTTGCATTTAATTTCTCTTGTATTCTACTTACCTAATGGAATATTAATTTTCTACAACTGTAATCTCTTGGAAAAACTTAGCTGAACTCTTCACTGTTAGCAGAATTCATCTGAGTATTGTGGAGTTTAGAAGTAATCTATGGCAGCCAATATGGTAAATACTAAAATATAATAATCTATGTTGAAACATAATATGAAGGGTAGAGAATACTTGGAATGAAAATTCATTAATGTTGATCAACAACATTTCATTGCTATTTTTAAAAGTTCAGTTTTAACATTTTAAATATAATGTAAATAAAAAGTACATATAGCTATATCTTTGTTTTCATTTTGAACATTTTATTTGTAGATAGTTTAAGCAATCAAGGAACTATTTAAGATCATGAAGTAGAGTACTCCAGTTCAGGCAGAGACTCCAGAACTATAATCTGAGGAATTTTCACGAATTTACTGAAAAGCCACATTAATCTACAATCAATGACAAGAATACATATCAGCTGACTGTACCTCAGATGATATCTTAAGGAGAAAATGGAAAATTTTATTTGCTATAATTCTTTTCTAAAAAATTTAAACTAATGCAAAGAAACGCTTTGGCATGACAATGAGACTTCCCTACACAGTATATACTTAGAGATTTGAGTTACAACAGGAATGTTACAGAGAAATTTACTGAATATCACATAAGTTTACCTCGGAGGAAGTTTACAACATGCTTAGACTAAATCTGAGGAATGTTAATGAAATTGTTTAAAATTTATGATCAGATTTTCATAATATGTAGCAGTTTTATTCCGCCATAGATACAAGGTGAAACTTGCATTTGCTCCAAGCACTTCTGAAATGAGTTTGAAGATATGTGTCAAAAAATTTGCTTAGCACCTGGCAAAGATTGGATTTTTATTTATTTTTTAAAGTTTTTACTTAAATTCCAGCTAGTTAGCATACAGTGTAATATCAGCTTTGGGTATACAATATAGAGATTCAACATTTCCACACAACATCACAACCAGTGTGCTCCTTAATCCATCACCTATTTAACCTGTGCCCCCACCCACCTCCCTTGGGGTAACTATTGGTTTGTTCTCTGCAGTTAAGAGTCTGTTTCTTGGTTTGCCTCTCTCTCTCTCTTTTTTCCCCTTTTGCTCATTTGTTTTGTTTCTTAAAATTCCACATGAGTGAAATCCTACGGTATTTGTCTTTCTCTGACTGAATTTTTGCCTCGTATCATACTCTCTAGCTCCATCCACGTCATTGCAAATGGCAAGATTTCATCCTTTTTATGGCTGAGCAATATTCCATTGTACATACACACACCACATCTTCTTAATCTATTTATCAATTGATGGACACTTGGGCTGTTTCCATAATTTGGCTGTTGTAGATAATGCTGCTATAAACATCGGGGTGCATGTATTCGTTTGAATTAGTATTTTTGTATTTTTCGGGTAAATACGTGGTAGTGCAATTGCTGGATTGTAGAGTAGTTCTATTTTTAACTTTTTGAGGAATATCCATACGATCTTCCGCAGTGGCTGTATCAATTTGCTTTCCCATCAACAGTGAAAGCAGGTTCCTTTCTCTTCATATCTTCGCCAACACCTGTTGTGTTATTGAGTTTAGCCATTCTGACAGGTGTGAGGTGATAGCTCATTGTGGTTTTGATTTGCATTTCCCTGATGCTGAGTGATGTTGAGCATCTTTTTATGTGTCTGTTGACCACCTGTATGGACACAGATCTGATTTTTAATCTCATTCTCTGTAGAAGTTTGCCTAGAGCTTTTCCTTCTAATGACTGATTGGGTTGATTTTTCAGAAATCTGGGAAACATTCCAATAATCACAACAGAATTTTGTCTTATATTTGTAAATATCTCCTTTGTGAGTACAAGAACACAATGCCCAAATCGTCATGGCTTTCAAACTCTTTGTATCTCACCATTATGAATTATGGCTCTCATGATGCTAATAATGAGTATAAAAATCCAAAAGGTGAGTGGTAGGAGATGAGATTGGGAGATGGGGAGGGGACATGTCACTAACAGTTATACCCTACTAAGCAGACTGGATATTTTTTCTACAGGTGACAGGATGCTTTTGAATGATTTTAATAAGGTAAGTGATTGGATGAGATGTGTGGTTCAAAATCTCACTCAGAGGGACTGTGGAGTGGCCGTTCACAACCCTTTTTACATCCTAACACATTTGATGGATAAAATATAGCCCTGATAGAAAAATTTCTCATGGAAGTCTACAGCAAAAATAAAATTATGCCTCTGCTTTCATGTACATTCCTGGGATTTCATTCCAATTCTTCCCTATTTTCTCCAACTAATCAGTATTCCTCCAGGTCCAACAGGAGACTTGAAAACTGCTGGAACTGATGTAGGTAAGACTGAGACCAGAAGAGTTGGGCATGCTGGGGGAGTTGAGAAGTGTCTCTCTCATTGAGAAACTTCTATACAAGTATTTGTTAGCATACTTAAATTCAATATTCTAAATTCTGCATTACACAATCAATAAACCAAGCAGTAATTTCAGAACCTAGAAATCAGCAACCTAGACAATTGCCTGGTTAGTAGCACTTCCTGGAGAGTAGTTATTGCAATGTGTGTATTAGTAGTGTAAATATCCAGATAAATAGAGAATAAGAGATCTGAGGTTCATAACAATGGAGCCAAGGAGTATAGGACAAAGGAAGAATGCTGTTGATATCTCTTATGTTTTATGAGAAACTGCTGCAAAAAGTCCAAAATACTTTTCTAAGCAAATTGAGCAGTCCTCATTAGCCATTGTGTTATCAATGTACCCAACAGGCAGCAACAAAAATCATCATCTTAACTTCTTGTTAGTTTTAATTTTTATTAAATTATTTTAATTTTACTCTCACTGTTCAGGAAATGGAAATATATTTTTATCAGCTGTTTTTCACATGAAGTTCTACTGTCAAAAGGCTAAAAAGTTTCTATTTAGAATACTTGCCATTTTACAGTGTCACGTTGCCTACACTAATTTCACGGAGAACAGACAGAGCCGGGCAGTGATGGAGGGAGTTCAGTCTCCAAGGCCGGTCCTTGCACTCACCAAATGACTTTGGGTTGGGCATCATCACACGCCAAATAGCAGAGTGCCAAGCTCTGGCGGCTTCTGGTCATTAAAATTTATTGAGCACTAACAATGTGCCAGGAAGCGTCAGACATTTCACTTATGCTGATTTATTTAATCCACCTGGTAGCCCTGTAGGATTTTCCTTCCTTTCTCTCAGGGACACGGACACAGACACTGGAACTCAAGCTGCCTGGCTCAAAACTCTTCACTGACCCCAGAAGGGTAGCTCTACCCACAGGCACCACAATGGTCAATGAAAAGGGCATGGTTTTGCAAACAGAAGCATATCTTAGAGGCCAGGGTGCAAGCAAGTCTCATACATTTTTTCCTTTAATTCCACAGTTATCTTGGTTTTCAGAAGAGCACAGGATAGTCTGATTTGCATTTCATATTACTTAACTGTAGGAATCGGATACTCATTATTTTTTTCCAAGTGTCTGTATCTCTTTATCAGTTTGACTTCCATGTCATAATTGTGAAAATCAGAAACTTTAGTTTGTCTCATTTGCTTGTTTTTATATTTAACAATCACTTAATTGGACAGGATGCTAACTCTTAGAAACTTATGATCAATAAACCATCTGGATTGTTCTTGGATCGCAACCATGACAATGAGTTGGCTAGTGTTACTAAATTCCCTCTATGTTCACTGCTGCCAGAGAATGTAAGAATATTTTGATGCAAACCATTTATGTTTACATAAATAATAACACTGACTTAATGTAGATTGGTAAATCATATAAAAATTTAATTTTTCTAAATCTTAGTAAAGTCAAAGACAGAAAAGTTTTATGTTTGCCTAAGTCTCTATGCCCCTCTACCTGCAAGTCTCTGTAATTCTATCAAATTAAAAAAAAAGCCTGGCACTGGGAAATTTGGCTAATTCTTTGGAGAAACATATTAGTTTCTATTCTTATCTACACTCTATATGAAAATAAAGGCCTTGAAAAATAAGTGAAAAAATAAGCCTATAAAAACACTAGAAAGAGATTTAGAAAATAGTTTGAATTGGGAGATTTTTCTAAGTACAAAAGCAGTTGAAGTTAAAATAAAGGGTCATTTGTCATTTTTTTGACACCAAGACTAAAAGAATCAAATCCTGAGTTTAATTCCTTCAAAACATGGTAACATTCAGTCCTTGCGGAGCCTCAGTTTTAATGTGACTCTGCCCTAAAATGGTAGTACCGGTCTCTTTTATTAGCTCAATTACATGTCAGTTACCACATCAGCCTGGATTCACGGAGGGGTCATGGCAGTGGTGGTGGGTGGGCCTGAAGGGGTCAGAAACTATTTCTGCTAAAAATTTTAAAGGAAATTTTATTGTTACTTAAGACAAACCTGCCCAATGGGAGAACATTTCCTATTCGCTTTGCTTTGGTTGGATACAGGTATTGGTAGTTCAAGTTGGTAGCACTGTCGTCCAAAGATTGCAACGTCTGTTCTTCGGGCATATATGTTCTGACTTACAAACATATTTTTTTTTTTCAGATTAGTTTAGTCCAAACATAAATCCAATGAAATGATAACAAAAGACTCTCTTAGTGGAGGAGAGTGTGGCAGTGGAGACAAAGAGCAGGTGTCTTGCAGGAGTTGTTTGGAGTTCGAGAAGGAAGGTATCTGGGGCATGCTGACAAAAGCGAAAGGAGAACACTCTTGCTTCACAATGAATTCCTCCCTTTCGCTTTTCTCCTTTTTCTTTATCTGTTTCAAAGCACTTTTCAAACAGATTGAAGAGGACCAACTGCTGGCACCAAAGATGAAAAGGGTTTGTTTTGTCATTATTATATTTTCAAGTTTTCAGTGCTCCTGTTTCTTATATTTTTAAGTATATGTGTATTTTTTTATTTTTAAATTTAAATTCAATTTAATTAACATATAGTGTATTATTAGTTTCAGAGGTAGAATTTGGTGATTTATCAGTTGCATATAACACCCAGTGCTCATTCCATCACCTGCCCTCCTTAATGCCCATCACCCAGTTACCCTCCCCCTCCCCCAACTCCCCTCCAGCAACTGTCAGTTTGTTTCCTATAGCTAAGAGTCTCTTATGGTTTGTTACCCTCTCTGTTTGCATCTTATTTTTCCTTCCCTTCCCCAATGTTCATCTGTTTTGTTTCCTAAATTCCACATACGAGTAAAATCATGTATTTGCCTTTCTCTGACTTATTTCGCTTAGCATATACCCTCTCGTTCCATTCACATCATTGCAAATAGCAAAATTTCATTCTTTTTGATGGCTGAGTAATAGTCCATCGTATATATTTACATGTCTTCTTTATCCATTCATCTGTAGATGGCCATCTGGGCTCTTTCCATAGTTTGGCTACTGTGGGCATTGCTGCTATAAACACTGGGGTGCACGTGTCCCTTTGGATCACTATGGTTGTATCCTTTGGATAAATACCTAGTAGTGCAATTCCTGGGTCATAAGGCAGCTCTATTTTTAACTTTCTGAGGCAACTCTATACCATCTCTCGGAGATGCTGCGCCAGTTTGCAGTCCCACCGACAAGCGTAAGAGGTTCCCCTTGAAGTACAGGTGTAATTTTTGAGAAGATTATGCTGAGTTGTAAGTCATTAGGAGCAGCCCTCATGAGTGGCTGTGGAGTAAGCTTGCTTTGAATGCAGGCTCGGTCATCGTCCAGCTGGGGGCGTCACGGCAGTTTCCTTCGCTACTCCCGACTTCAGTTTTGTCGCCTCTAAGATGAGCTTGTGACACCTGACATGTAAGCATTTAATGAGACGGTGGATTTAAGGTGACTAGCACAGGATATTACTTTTAGAAGATACCTAATAATAGGGTATTAGCATTACACAAATTTGGCCCTTTGAAGTTGGTACTTGGCCCTTTTACTTCCTTGAATAAGGAGGGAATTAGAAAAGTGATTCTTAGAAAGAAACTGAAGAGAGAAGTTTGGATGCATAGGAAATGTATTTCTCCCAGTTGGGAGAGAAATGCCTGGCAGAGCAGGGATATGACAGTGTGGCTGATGCTGCCAGCCTTACAGACTTCCCATGACCAAAGACTTGAGCAGACTTACACCACAGAAAACTTAAGCGGTTCCATCAGGTTTAGGAACAAGACTGACACGGCCTTTTAGGAATTTGATAGAGGGATTGTATGGGGAACACAGGAAAACGGTAAAGAACACAATCTGGGGCCATGGTAGACATGGCTTTGAGTCCCGACTCTGTAACTTAAGCTTCAGTTCCTCTTTATGTGTAAAATGAGAATCCTCCCAGCGACTACCCCGAGTTGTGTAGACAATGGATAGACAAAATCCCAATACATTGTATTAACTTTCAACTTGTTTGCCTTTTATTTCAAATGCATTTCTGAGTATTGTTTAATTAACTAAACAACTAAGTTCTGATAAATGGAAGAGATTTTCTCCCCAAAAATGGAGGGGGGAAAGGTGAGCTGCTCTGGGGCTCTTGGGTGGGCTAGCCCAACAGCTGGAAATCTGAGAGCTGCAATGTCTCTCACCTATAGACAGAGAATGAGAGGCTTTGAGAATGAAGAAAACCTTTGTGCCTCTCCAACTTGGTCTGTCATCCATGGAATAGGAGAGCACGACCAAGAAGCAAAAACTTGTTCATTACTGAGAAGCTGTATTTCAAAACTGAACCCACCCTTCTTCCCCAGCCAATTTCCCTTTCCTTCTGTACTCAGTGAATGGCACCCGTCAACCATACAGCCCATGGCGAAGCACTGGGAGCCATTCTGTTCTCCTTGCCTTTCCATTATCTCCCCTCCTCCCATCAGTCAGCATGGCTTGTTGTTTCTACCTCCTTAAAACCTCTTAACTCCACTTAATTCCTTCATGCTTGCTAACTCTACCTTGAATTTGTCATCAGGTTTATGGCTGTAGCCACCCAACTGGGCTTCCTGACAATGCTGTCACCTAATATGTCCTTTGCCAAAGTGATTACGAACATGCGGTGATCTCTCCCCTACATACTTTTTTAAGGATAAATGCAAACTTCCCAGCATAGTACTTAAGGTTCTCAATGGGATGACAAGGGTACGATGTCGGGGTTCTTTAATTAACTGCCATGTATAAAATCCATCAGTTCCACTCCTCTCCAGTAAAAATCTATGTGAAAACATTGCTTTTGCAGACAAATGTGGTTTCAAGACAAATCCTCCAGAGCTTCCTTTTAACCAGATTGTTACTCTTAAACTCTTTCTACATATATTTGTAAATGTATTGGAACTTCCCCTAAGGACCGTTTGTCATGGGAGCTGTCCCTCCCTCTCTAGCTGCATGTTCCCCTAGTCTCTCTGTCACCCTCCGCTCTACCATTATAATCAACAGCAGCTCCCAAAGAGACTAGCAGCCTTTCCAAACCATCGCATGGGCCTCTTCCTCGACAGGAAGGCCCACCCTTACAATCACTCCTACCAGGCTAACTCCTATTTTGAGTTTCAGAATTCATGGAGGAAGGCTTCCACGTTCCTGCTCTCCATCTCACCTGCCTGAGGCAGGAGCCATTCCGCTGTGGTTCTGTAGCACCACCTGCATACCTCTGTCTCCTCTCTTGCTCTATCTTTATGTCTCCTCTACGAGCTTACACTGAACTTGAGGCAAGGAAGATTATTTACCTTTGTGCCTTTGGAGCCTTGTAAAATGCCAGCTCACAGCAGGCACTCAATAAATATTAGTGAATAAAACCATGAAAAATGCATGGCTTGTATAGAGTAGAACACAGTACAGATGTCTCAGATATTGCCTTGTACACCTTTGATGGTCAATAATTATCTGTTGAATCACAATAATTTAATTATATGGTCTCATTCTGGCTGGAGGATGGGGGAAATGACAATCCTTTTTGAGATAAAAATCTAAATAATAATAATAATAATAATAATAATAATAATAATAATATAAAGTGAAATGTGATTGTCAAAAGTATGCTTTAGGTACAAATAGGAGAATAAGGAAATAATTATTTTTGGCTTCACTGTAATGTACTGACCGCAACAAATGGACTAATTTATGAAGCAACAAGACCTATGCAGTGGAAGTTTGTTGGTAGACAATTCTCCATCAGCCTCTGGCATCTTTGCATGTTTTGTTGCTGAGACACTGAAGCACTTCATTCTGCATTATCTTTTCAAGGTTATTTTTAAAGCAAATAGCCTTGGAAGATGGAGATACTGTCTCCTTCTAGAGGAAAGGAGAGATTTATTTGTTTGCAGTCCAATAAAGATGTCTCTCTCTCAAAGTTCAGGCTGTATTGTTGCCCATTATAAAACATCTGGGCTCCCTAATCCTGTAGTTCTCTCCCGTAACATGACCTACTTCATGTGGAAGGGTCAGCCGACCCTCTTGCATCTCCTTGTGAGAATTGGGACTCAGAACACCAACATAAATGCTGATACTCAGGCTAATACTATTGCTGTGAGTAATAAAGCACCCTTAGTCTCTGATTTAGGAGTCTCACGTCTTCTGACAAGATCCATGATACCATGGCAGGCTGACTTGCTAGCTTTCATGTAGGGTAAAATCTCTGACACTTCACATTCTTGACAATGTTAATAAATAATGATATGTAATGATTCCCATACTAAGGGTAGTGCCTTTGAATTTTTGGTTGGATCTTACATTGACTCATTATTAGGAAGACTCTGCTAAGTTTCAATGAAATCCTTCCTTATCTGAAATACACATCATGCCTTAAAAACGTAATTTATGTGATAGTGACCAATAGGACAGTTTCATAGAGTGAGATGGAACTCATCATATAGGAGAAAGAAAGAGTGAATATGGACAATGTTTGTTTTCTCTACAGAACAGAAAATTAAATAAATGGCCCTTCTTACCACTCAAATTCTTAGGATTGAAATAATTGTTAACAAAATTAATTTCCAGTAAAGACAGTCCAATCACCTGAGAATTGTCCGAATTATTTCTTAATAAGGCATATAAACTTTTGTTGCTGCTATGGCTTTGATGGGGAGGGTCTTTTCTTCCAATGATTTTTTTTTTTTTAACAATAGCATACTGTCAACATAAAGATGAAGTGGGAAAAAAAATCAGTGCTCATTTGGTTTTCACAAGGAAGAAAGAAACATTTATTTTAGGACAAACACAAAGCAGAGAAAATGAGTGATTCCTGTGGTTTTAGAATGAAGCTTTTATCCTGTTAGAGCCTTTGTTAAAAACGGTGAAGAATGTTTTAATTCTGAATATGGAAAATTGTTTTCAAAGATTTGCTGCCCCTTAAAATTGCTCTAAAAGACTATTGCTACACCACAATAGGATGCTTTCAAGATAGAAAATAAGGAGATTATAGGGTAAATAGCTTACAAGCTGTGATGGTTAACATTCAGGAGATGATTCACTGGTGACTATATCTTTTATCAGAGTTCTTTTGTTAAGACAGTTTCTTTCTGTCCTCTGCGACAGCCAGTTGAACTGAACCAAGAAGATGCAATCATAGTGTATTTCAGAATGTTCCATTTCTGGCTCTTGGAATGTGTGATGGCAAACACAGGAATGTGGCCCACACAGGAAGTATGGCGCAAGGGTTTTGAGAAGCTAGGTGAGAATCATACATGCTCTGTCTTATGGATAACTTTCAATTACTGACTTGCCTTGTGATTCTAGAACATTTTAACTAATATGTGAAATTTTCACAGGATGGTTGACATGATTCTATTGATAAAAATGTGATAATGTAATAAATAAAATGCCAAGGATTATGCTATTCTGATCTTTATAAACTTTTGAATGATTTGCCTTTTTAGTTTAATAACAAAGGTTTCCATTGATGTTTGCATATTGCATCTGTATGTTTAAATTTACAATTTAGCACAACTTTAAATCTCTGCATGGAAGGAATATGATATAAAAATAGTAAATTTAAAGTTAAACATCCCTCCTAGTCTTCACTCTTTGTGCCAATCTATGCATTCTATGGAGCTAATCCATACACAGAAGCAGCTCGATTTTTGCTTGCCATGCACTAAGGTGCGTATTATTGGGAAAAATTCATCGATGGCTTGCATAATTATGCATTCTATCTGAACTTTTGCTTTCTATCACCAATCTCTGCCTTAGAAATGTTCACTATGTCTGCATATATACAAAATAGATATTATATTTAGAAAATACTATAATATTTGTGTGTATTTATCTGTGAGCGGAAAGTATAAAGCATAATAACTCGTGTTCATTCAGATACTTGAGATTTGAGGTGTCAATGTGGGGATTAGTGTAGGGTACTAGCTGGTGGTTACGATCATTGCCCCAAATCCCATTCAGTCTCTGCAGTTGTAGGTGCTGGAATAAAAATGGATCTTGGACAAGTTGCAGTGAGTTCCTGAGGAAGAAGCAATTCATACTTTCTCACGGTCAGGATCACAGAATGTAAGGAGCTGCCTGCTTGTCTGATGAGAAGTAGCAACATTTTAGATGGTTTGAAATGAAATACCTTCGTCTAGACCTTTTTCTTCATTTCATGCATATTCCTCACACGTTGAGAAATATACATGCTGAAACAGATGGCCGTTATCCTAAGACTAAGATACTATACGGACCAGATGAGTGACATTGGTTAAAATAAAGAAATGTGTGGAACCCAACAAAAGCAGCAGAGACTGGAGGGTTTACTCCTGGTGGAATGATGCTGCCTAATGCCCTAAGAATATTACTTGATTTACAGTAACAAATAAGCAGACATTCTTTGATACCAACGTTAACAATGGTTAAACCAGAAACTCCATTATATGTGTGTAAAACTTTTGTTTTTAATATACATTTTTTAAAGATTTTATTTATTTGAGAGAGAGAGAGTGAGAGAGAGCATGAGAGGGGGGTATGGGGCAAAAGAAGAAGCAGACACCCTGCTGAGGAGGGAGCCCAATGTGGGACTTGATCCTGGGACACCAGGATCATGACCTGAGCCAAAGGCAGCCACCTAACCAACTAAGCCACCCAGGCTTTAGTGTGTTTCTATGCACAGCTTCATTGAGCCCTTCCAATAGTCTTATGAGGGGAAGCCAGATGGCAATCAGCACTCAGATTTCACTGGTGACACTGGGGGCTTGCGTAACTACTAGCGATTACTCCAGAAGTCAGGGTTACGACTCTTTCAATGTTTCCTTAGGCAGTAACTACGGAGCTTTTAATAGTCTGGCCTCAAGGTGGCTTGTTTTAGTGGTGGTGCAGGGCAGCCCTCTCAAAGCCAGGAAATGCTTGTAGGCTGGGATTGTCCTTCTGGGTGTAATACACCTGGCGAGGCTACAGCCCCAGTTATTCAATTAAACCCTAATCAAGGTGTTGCTCTGGGGTCTTTTGTAGGTATGACTAAAGTCCACAGACAGGAAGATTATCCTAGAGAACCTGGGGCTCGTTAATCAGTTGAAAGCCCTTAAGAGCAGTACTGAGGAACTCCTGGTGAGGAAGTTCTGCTCACGGCCTGTGGTTTCCAGTCCTATCCTGGAGCTCCAGCTGCTCTTCCCCCACGACCTGGCCTTGGATTTTGGACATGTTGAGCCCCCATAATCACATAAATCAACTCTTTGCAATGTCAGTATGTTTCTCCTCGTGGCTCTGCTGCTCTGCCTGAGTCCTGACTGATACACGAGTCTATCCAAGTCTATCCACTACTACCAAACTCACGCATCTCGGGTATATCCCCTCACCCCTCCCTCCCACTTAAGACGACTCTGGACACACTACCACAGGGAGTGGTTCTGCCCACCGCAGTGATTCTGGGAAAGCCACAGCTGCAAAAAGTCCAGTTCACAGGCTCAGAATGCCTGCATTGTGGTGGAATCTCAGGATTCAGGTTTCGAGGTCCTCATCATTCGCGGGTCCTCAGCTTGGAGTGGACTCCTCAGTAGGTACCTGTGGGGGATGGGTGTGTATGGCGCTTGTTTGGTTTTGGGTCTCAAGGACTCTCTGAGTTCCCAGTTCTGGAAAACATGCTCCACACTTCAGAATTTTCTCATTTTGGTGGGCTTTTTTTCAGCTTACATACGCCTTTGTTTTAGTCTGGATTTAGAATTCATGATTGACTTAAGGGCACCTAGTGCATTTCCCTGAGATGCTGATGTTGGCAGAGGACCTGTGATGGAAGCTCCTGTTGCATCCAGCACGTGACCACTCGGGTCCTGGGCTGAACGCAGCTGTTACAGGGCTGCTGTGGACAGACGTGCGGCCCCCAAATTCACTTGCTGAAACCCTACCCCTCAGTGTGGCTGCTTTGGAGGAAAGGCTTCTAGGATGTAATTAAGGTTGAATAAAATCGTAAGGGTAAGGTCTGAATCAGATAGGACTAGCGGCTTTAGAAGAGGAAGAGCAGTCTCTCTCTTTCTCACTCTCTCCCCCCACAGGCTCTGAGCAAAGGCCATGATGTGCACAGCAAAGAAGGGGGCCATTTGCAAGCCAGGAAAACATCCACCCAAATCTGACCATGCTGACACCTGGACCTTGGACTTCCAGCCTCCAGAACTGTGGGGAAATGAATTTCTCTCGTTGAAGCCGTTCCATTATGGTATTTTGCTATGGCAGCCTGAGCTAACAGAGACAGGACGGACTGTGGTAAACTTTGGAGCCATTGATTTTAGGGCCAAAGACCCTTAAGGATCATTTTTTATTATTACTTTATCCTATTTAAGAAGAAAAATGAGTTTTTCACTGAGTAAAACGGAACACACCCAAAACGATCAGCAGTACTGATCACCAATGAACAGTCCGTTCAAGCCCCAGACATTGGCTGAATGGCTACACCAGCTGTAGAACTTGTTTCATGGAAGAGTAAGAAGCAGACGGATTGGACTCTATCATCACAGAAATCAAACCAGTTGTGCACGAATATTCAACATGTCACACCTTTAAATTTAATTTGAACACACTTTGGTGTTTATTGAAGTTGTGAGTTTCTTTCCGGGCAGAAAGGAATGCGTGAGAATTCTGCTCTCTGTGAATAAAGCACCGAATGCAGAATGTTTCCCCTTTGGGGTTTTCTTCGTGTTTCTACTGGTGGACATTGCTGTCACTTTTGCTGAGGTACCGTTCTGTCTGTGTGTCTCTGGCCTTCTCGTCTCCTGTGTCTTCTTTGCCTAACATTCACTGCTTGGGGATGGTTCCCATTCCAGCTGCTCTGAAACTGACCTCCTCCAGAGTTGACCAACCCTAAGCTAGAGTACACAGGGGCTGCATGTAGATGGATCTGCTTTACATCCTATTTGCCTGTAACTGGTAGTCATTTGAAAGTCCCAGGTTTGCATTTTTCAAGCAGGGATAATAACATTGGCTTAGGGTTAGGCTTAGGTTAAGTAGAAAATATTTGAAGAAGGGTAATGCATGTGAAGTTCTTTGCAGGACACTTACTCCTGTAAATATTCCATATATACTAGTTGCTTATGTTTATTATTATGGAGACAGATGCCCCGACGTAACAAATCTCCAACCTTTCTGGTCACAAGCCATAATCCATCCCCTGCAAATCTTTAAGGCTGTGTAGTAAATTCACTCATTTGCTCATGGGGAATGGGTTTATTTATAATGATATGTGTGGTCACCACTTTCATTATGCACAGTTCCTATTTTTTGGAAGAGGAACACATTGCACATGAGATATAAAGGGTAGATTCTATTGGCAGAGACATATAGGAGCAGCTGCTGTCATTTCGATGTCCATACACCAGATTTGGAAAGGGCCCTGGCAATACCATGCGCCTTCGGCGTCTGGAATTTGATTCTTCCACAACACAAACCAGGAGAAAGGGGATTGAGGAACGGCTCCTGATGGATGCAAGACCTTGTTTTATGTTTTAAAAAAATCAGTAAATGGAGGATGAATAAAGATGTTTGATCTGTTTCTAAAACCGGTATTAAAATCAATATATTTGGCTTTATTCTTTTTCTCTTCTTAAGTTATAGTGTTTTACTTTTTGGATAACATAATCATATCCACAGAAATGAGTATTTCTCATATATCCTAGAGGATATAAAATGTAGGCTAGAAAATACAATCGGATAAGTTTTCAGCTGCAAAAATTATACTTAATCAATGAAACAGATCATGAGACCAAAACAAATTTTAACCAAATATTGAAAAGTCTCAAATTACATATTTATCTATATGTATGTGTATAGCTGTCTGCCTATCTAGGGAGAAAGACTGAACCCTTAAAATTTCAGTTTTTAGGTTACTAACTGTAACATATCAGAAATTTTGGAGCTCCCCCTAAAATACATACATACAGAATAAAGAAAAATGTGATTATTATAAGGTTTTCTGTCACCTGTTACTTCATTTGCTTTTATTTAAATGATTTATTCCTGCAACCATATTCTTGCCTCCAAGCATGACCTTAGTCTGAAAGCAGAGTTGCATGGGGCACCTGGGACCTTGGTTTCACTCAGGTTGTGATCTCAGGGTTGTGAGATCGAGCCCCCACGTCAGGCTCTGCTCAGCCAGGAGTCTGCTTGAGACTCTCTCTTCCTCTCCCTCAGTCCCTCTCCCTGCTCCGAAATAAATAAATAAATCTTAAAAAAAAAAAAACAAAAAAAAACCCCTAAAACCAGCAGAGTTGCAGCACTAATCACATTCACACCGCTGGTGTGTCAGACCTTATTCCCAACCCCAGTTAATTGCTCAAACACTAATTTTGGCACCTATCTCTATCAAGTATTATTATTATTTTTTAATTTATATCTTTTTCTTTGATGAGTTTCCAATCCTAGAAGGAATGCCTATCTGTTGCAACACGTGGGACAACACAGCCTGAGGATGAATACAGGCAAGGCTTGTCCTCTCTCCTTGTCCCACCTCCCTTCAAGCCCAGGCTAAGGCATCTCTGTATTTCTGTGTAACCAGTGGCCTCCCTCCCTCCCCTGTGCTTTTGTCCTCTGTCCGCCTTGCTCTCCCGGTGCCAGGACTCCTGTGGTTTGCGGCAGAACTAGGCTCTGTCCAGGTCGCAAAGGCAACAGGCTGGGCCAGCTCATCTCCCCCTTTCGTTCTTGCATGTCAGACTTGACTGCAATGTTTGCAGAGGCGTTACTAGATAAGAGACATCACACCCCGCCTCCCGTCCCCATGTTACTGTTTCTCCCCACTGCCCCCATATCTGCCCACTCTATCTAACTCTGATCTCACCATCTAGTAATTGTATCTTCTCATCACTCACAAAACCGGAAAAAATGAGGCCGAGTTGCTTGGAATTCATTCATCAGAATCACCCAAACGGTTTGCTCAACACTCACTCCTGGATCCCCCCCTAGAATTTCTGATTCAGTAGGTCTGAGGGGGGGACACCCAAGAATTTGTATTTCTAACAAGCTCGCTGGTGATGCTGACGGTGCTCATTTGGGGACCACACGTAAAGAACTATAGGTCTACGCAGTTTCTAAATTGCCTTAGGTTTTGACCATTCATGATTGGGAATAACAGTAGTGGCCACTGTCAGCTAATTGCCGATGAAACTCTAGTTTCGCACTCCTGATGAGGACTCAGATGGGCGACGCTCATGCTTCTCCTGACCAGGTCTGTCCAGAGCTTGACGTGGCTACGATATTGGTTCTGTTTTCCACTTACATACATGATGAACTGGCACGTCTAGTGTTTACATTTTAGAAATTTGTAGAGACAGGAAAGCCAATTTGCATGCGCCCCGATTCCTGAATGAGCTGGTCATTTAACATAATAATGTTCCAGGATAACCTGCCTGGTGGTGTGAATCTCCAATTACCTACCCTGCCTTGTAAAATATTGATCCTTAACTTTGATGATAATGGAACTACAGTGATTGATAAATGGGATTTATACTCTCATTCTGGATCTCAGAAAATGAAACCAAAAAGGAATTTCTTTGGGCCATGTAGCTTGTTTTTAGTCAGGGCAGTCACGCAAAATTTATGTTCCTTATCTATTATTCTGTGAGGTTCATGGGTTCTGAGGGGAATAATCCTATTTTCTTGCTTAATAAATACAGGGTAAGCTCATTAATTACACTGAGATTAATGTGGCATTTAGTGCAGACGCTAAAAAGTGCACCGCATTGAGTATTTGACCTTTTACATTATTAAAACTTAAAATGGGCTAAAATTTAACATGCAGCACAAATCCAAAAATAGAATTAGTATGCTTCTGAAAGTTTTTATATTTTATTCATTGCCTTCCAATAAGAATTTATTGGCAGCAAAAAACACAAAACAAAATTTTAAAACTCTATGGATACCATTAAACACATCCTTTATTATACTAATTGTAATAGAACGAGTAATTCTCCTTGGCTCAGGCTCTGCTAGATTAGAGGACTAAAAACAGCCCAGATAGAAAAACACATTTAAGTGAGATGACAGATTTTAGTTTAAAACTTTGAAATACCCCCAGGAAATCCTGAAGGAAAAATAAACAGTAAAGCACACTATCTAATTTTCTTTTTTAGTATATACGCACACACAACATAGTTTTAAAAACCAAATAATTAATAACTAAGGGAAATTATTATGAAATCCTTTCCCTTAATAAAATGAAAAAGCCCATTTCAAAGGGCAGACACAATTCAGATTACTCTTCTTAGTTTCTTCATATATTTGTACCCTACGACGTTTCAATTAAGCCTGTGAACCCTTAGTCAAAGCTTTAAGAAAATGTGTATTGCTTGTTAACTGGCAAACATTACATATACATGCTCACAACATTATCATATACATGCTTTATGTTCAATTAGGATTTATTTGGGAGAAAACCGACTTGGAAATACTGAGGCCTGCCTGGCATTTTTTTTTTGTTTCCCTACGTGTGTATGAGTGGTCCCTAACAGTGTTTTGGTTTTACGTAACATTGAAGGAAGCCTAATGAGCTGTGGAAACAGGTTCAATCAAAATTATGGCCCCACCTACTTTGCATGTGGCTATATGTATTTTTAAAAAGGCTATGTCTATTTTATTTTGCATGGATTATTCCAACAATATTATCTCTTGGATCATTACTTCTCATCCCTCACTTATTTCACGGAAACTCTCAATGATTTTTAGAGCACCTTTGGACCCTTGTCCTCACAGCTCCATCTTCCACGATAGGACAGACAGGTGACACAAAGCCACCCATGTACGTGCTCATGAACTCTTGCCCTCTGAGGAGAATATACTATCTTCGGTGATGAGTTTGATCTCTCTCCAGGATGTATACCTCTGTGAGATGATGCCCGGAAGGGCAGGAACTGTGTCTCCTTCCGTCCTGTACGAGTTCTGACTTACTGATAACTCTTCATCATCATAATTGTGCAGTGAGTGGGGTTTAAACCGCTCCACCTAGAACCTCCATTTTGACAGTGAGAGGCTACTGAGTAGGGTCTGCTCTAGAGTGAGGCCCTTGTTTCCCCTTACTTTTGGAGCAGAAATTGATTGTGACCTTTCCCTTTGTTAAACTTCTCCAGTCTTTATTTTTTATCCAACCGTGCAGTACACCCCTCAGTGGATACCCCTCACTGAAGTCAAGGTGAGAGAAAATTTATGACTCACTCATTATACCAATCCCAACTGGTGGTCTGTGTCAATATTTCAGATGGTAGAGCAAGCATGTATGTGAATACGAAAGACCTTGGCTTAAGATTTTCTGAGGAAATTTAAGAAGGAGCTTGGCTTCCGGTGATAACTAAGTCCTAAGGGTGTATATGACAGCATGGTGCCCATAGTTAACAATCCCGTACTGTATGCGGGGAAGTTGCTAAGACTGTAGATTTTACCAAAAAAAATCTGTGTTTAATAGGAAGACAAAGAAACAAAACAAAACAAATACCCCCCCCCCAAAGGAAGCAATTGAAATGTGAGACAATGGGAGCTGATTATATCAATTATGTTACAGACATAGTGTCTAGAACATTATATAACCATTGTAAATGATTCTACAAGGACATTAATGATGTGGGAGAATACCCATGGCATATTGCTTAGGGAAGATGGTTTAAAGAAGTAATTAAAGGTAAGATTCACTGAGTAAAAAAAAAAAAACACCAAAAACAACTAACTAAACAAAAAGGCTTGACATATATTTATTCTAAATACCAATACAACTGTTTCTGGGAGATGAATTTAAAAATTTTATTTTATTCTCATTTCTTATTTTATTCTTAGTGATCTTTTCTTTTTCCAAATTTTCTTCGATCCATACATTATTTGAATCAGAAGTATATGTAAATTTGGGATGTCTGGGTGGCTCAGTGGGTTAAGCACCTGCCTTCAGCTCAGGTCATGATCTCAGGGTCCTGGAATCAAGCCCCACATTGGGCTCCTTGCTCAGTGGGGAGTCTGCTTCTCCCTCTGCCTCTGCCTACTGCTCCCCCTGCTTGTGCTCTCTCCCTCTCTGACAAATAAATGAATAAAATCTTAAAAAAAAGAGAAGTATATGTAAATTTAAAATGTAAGTTGCTTGAGTATATTTACTCAAGAATTTGTAATATTCTAATTATATAGTCCTAAAATATGCCAGGTTCAGTTTATTGCTTAAGCAACTTCCCATTTGCCCTTTTGTCCTTGTGATAAGAATCCATAATGGGAATCTTTTGATGCCAAGGAAGTTAGGATTCCCCCTTAGCCAAGGAGATCAATAATGATAATGAGCAAATCATAGCAGTTCCCTTTCTCTTTGCCACTGACTTCTATTCTTCCAGCTTCCCTTGCAGACAGCGAAGCCTATATGTCAAAATTCCGGCCCGTAAAATAGAAGTCTATATGGAAATTCTGGAAAGATTTCCTTCACTGATTAAAAAATTAATAATTCTCACAATGAAAAATTTTTTTGTCTGTTCCTCCTGCTACATGTCTTGAAAGGGAATGCGATGCCTGGAGCTACAGCCGTCTATTGTGAGCATGAGGTATAAACGTGAAAGTGGAAAGGAAACATGCCAGGAACAGTAGAATGGAGGCTTTCTTCCCTTTCCGTAGCCAAACCCTCTTCTACCTCCTTATTACGAGTGCACTGTGATGACATTCAGGGCTCACATGGATAAGCCGGGTGGTCTCACCATCTCAAGAGCCTTAACTTAACCACACCTGCAACGTCCTTTACGTGCCTACATGTAGACATCTTGGCGGAGCCACTCTTCAGCCTCTTACAAGAGCCTTAGACAATTAAGTGAAACTAATACTGGTACTATCCATCTTGTGTTCCATACATTATCCTAAGACACTGAAAACAAGGAATAAAAGTGAATATTTACGTGACAACATGTTTACTCACTTAGTATTTGTATCCCTGGGTGATAAATACCATTCATTTATTCTCATCTGACAGATGAAGATAACAAAGCACAGAGAAGTTAAAAGAACTTACCTAAGAATATAACGGTTGTTGGAGCAGACACCTGATCCTAAACAGAAGCCCCTACTTTTCATCTCTGCTACTTGCCACATCAACCTTTTGGGACTACAGTTGCATGGGTTGCTGCGAGGGTGTAACTGAACTAGATGCTCTCTGTATTTCAAGTTCTAAAATGTGGGGTTCTGGGCACCTGGGTAGCGCAGTCGTTAAGCGTTTGCCTTCGGCTCAGGGCGTGATCCCGGCGTTCCGGGATCGAGTCCCACATCAGGCTCCTCCACTGGGAGCCTGCTTCTTCCTCTCCCACTCCCCTGCTGTGTTCCCTCTCTCGCTGGCTGTCTCTCTGTCACATAAATAAATAAAATCTTTAAAAATAAAATAAAATTAAATAAAATGTGGGGTTCTTTCCAATCCAAGTATGTAAACATTGTGCCCTATGAGAACAATTCCAAAGGCGTGTCTGTTGTATCAACAACATCATTAAAACAAACATCTCAAAAGTCATCGATCATGTTCCTTGGAAAGAGTGTAGTGTAGGAAAGAGTCACACGTTTGAAGTACGGACTTCAGGATATGAGTAATGACCTTTCTACACTGTCCAGAATGAATGAACTGTTCAGATGTAAAGTCCAAGAGGCCAGGATAAATGACACACTCGCCATCATGAGCCAGTGTAAAAAGGAGACCCCATGTCTTACAGAGGCCATTTGCATAAATGCATTTTAAAAACCTAGCATCCTGAAGCTGCTATGGACCACAACTAGAAAAAGTCTGGAGAAGAGAAAATATTCACATCAACCTTTCTTCCCCAAATCATCAATTCCGACAAAATAAAGTAACAAGGGCTTTGCGTTACCGCAAGCCTATTAGACATGTGTATAGATAACGTACATTGGCTGAGTCGGGTTTAATAATAGCACTTAATTTCTTTCCCAGAAACAATGGGTAATTTCTGAAGCATAAGTGATTTCTGAAAAGAGGTGAAATCAATGTAGAAATGATTTAGTTTCTTTGTTATAAGCAATTTGAAAATATAATGGGGAAGAGCAGAAACTAAATGTAATATAGAACAAATTTTAAAATCTCATTTAATGAGAAGCCACTTGATAAGTACCTAAAGAAAAGAGGTTAAAACACTTTGAAATTAAGGAAATTCATAGATTAGTGGCTTTAGATTTCATTTACTGTTTCAGTGCCATAGCAAGAGAAAGCCACATGGAATGCCTCTCATCTTTGAGTTTTTACCACACATAGAGGACCAAAGAAAAACTAAAAATAGTAAAAATAACTCCATAAAGAGAAGCTAAAGTGCCATTGTTTCTTTCCTGCTGATTTCAATTTCTTGCCTTAAAATTGTACGTACGGGGAGCGGACTCTCACCCCTTGAAAGACAGCTATTATAATTACTTTTATTTGCTTTTATGTTATAGTCAAACGGAGGATCAAGTCGCGCGGTGAAGTGTGGCGGGTTTTCCAGCCGACGGCAGCTGAGCCTGCAAGCACCGAGGTGTGCGAGAGCGGGGATGGGGGGCTTGGTCATTAAAGTGCCACACAAATGACTGACTCTCAGGATGGAAACACACCTCAGGTGTATGACGACGCTGCATCTTCCACAAACAACCGAAGCAACCTGATTGTTCACGACACTGATTCCACATGATGAAACCATTCCAGTTAAATCTCCTGGCCAAAGCTTGTTGCTAAGTTGTTTCAGTGACAGAGGTACCTGACTTGTTGGGGCCACTTCCTGATCTTGGAGGCCAGGAAGAAGAACATCAGAGACATTGGAGCAGCGCTAAAGCAGGATGGGTATCTTTCCTTTTATGTGGAGGTCGATGGAGAAACACTTCCCACCTTTTTTGCTTTTCTCTGGAATGGACAATTTCAAGGATTTCAGAAAGAGAAGTGCTTTTCAACGGCCTTTTGTGGCCTCTTTTTTTTTTTGGGTCACAGGCCAAGTCAGAGTGAATGACTTCATTTATTTACAAAACAAGGCTAGGTATTCCCCGATTTAAGAGATGGAATCATCTTTCTCATCTAGTGTTCAGCATATTGCCGCTGACAAAGCTCTTGAAAAGATAAGAATCTCTAATTTTGTGACAACTGAATGGATTCTGGAAAAGCAAGATAAAAGTGTGTAAAATGTGAAGTGAAGAAGTGTTTCCCTTTAGCTCACAACTCCAATCTCTCGCTTATAGGTCAGTATATTAGTAATAATAGCGAGAGTAGTAATTAGTATAACTATGTACTAGGGTTCATGATTTTTTAAAAGATTTTATTTATTTACTTATTTAGAAAGAGAGAGTGTTAGCTGGGAGTGGAGCAGAGGAGGAGGTAGAGGGAGCAGGAGAAAGAATCTCAAGGAGAACCCACCCTATGTGGTGTAGAACCTGGACACGGGGCTCGATCTCAGGATCCTGAGATCATGACCTGAGCGGAAACCAAGAACCAGACACTCAACCGACTGAGCCACCCAGGCACCCCTGGGTTCATGATTTTTGTAATCATATTCAATTCTGTGTACAAGCCAATGACTTGCTAAAAACATTTTTAGTTCTGTTTTGCACATTAGAAGACAGGGACAATCGTAGTTAAGTTTTCTGCCCACGACTGCGTAGCTAGCCCTCCAACAAAGGTGATCTGACCTCAAAACTCATGCTCTCATCTCCTCCGCTATGAAGAATTGCAACAGGAACGAGTAGAAGCTATGTAACACAAAGTGAAAATGCTTGTCTCTCTAACCTAAACATTGAGAAATGGCAATGAGCAGAATTTTTCTCTCCGAATTTTATGTTAATAATGATAATATCAATGAAGTAACATATGCTACTATTGTTTTGACTTATTTAAGAGATTCCAAAAGCATACAAAACAGAAAACAAAAAGTTTCCTTTCTTGTAAAATCTGTAAGATAAACTTCTGGCATTTCAGACAACCTGAATTTTCACAGAAATTTGAAAACATATTCTAATGTGCAAATGCTATATAACTAGTACAGCTAATTTTTCAGGAAGACCTAATTCTTTTAGAGCAGTTTTAATTCCCCAGCAAAACTGAGGGGGAGATTACCCATATATCCTCTGCCCTTACACACCCACAGCCTCCCCCACAATCAACATCACCCACCGGTGTTACATTTGTTACAACAGATGAACCTACATTGACACGCCATTAGAGTCTGTGGTTTGCATTATGGTTCACTCGATGTGTACATTCTATGGGCCCGAACAAACGTATAAAGATATATACCCACCATTATAGTATCATACAGAGTATTTTCAATGCCCTAAAAAATCCTCCTTGCTCTTCCTAGTCATTCCTCCTCCTCCCAGCCCCTGGGTTAAACCACTGATCTTTTTACTCGGGAGTTTTTCTTTTCCCAGAATGTCATATAGTTGGAATGATGGGTATGCAGTCTTTTCAGACTGGCTTCTTTCATTTAATGATATGCATTTGAGGTTCTTCCATCTATTTCATGGCTTCATAGTTCATTTCTTTTCAGCATTGGCTAAAATTCCATTGTCTGGATGTACCACCATTTACTTATCCATCCATTCACTCGCTGAAGCATCTTGGTTGCCTCTAGTTTTGTCAATTATAAATAAACCTGCTATAAACATCTGTATGCAGATTTTTGTGTGGACATAAGTTTTCAATTCTCTTGGGTAAATATCAAGGGGCATAAATGCTGAATCCTATGGTAGGAGTATGTTTAGTTTTGAAAGAAATTGTTTTCTGAAGTGGTTGTACCATTTTGTAATCCACCAGCAATGAATGAAATTTCTTGTCGCTTCGTGTTCACACCAGAATTTGCTGTTGTCATAATTCTGGAGTTTGGCATCCTAACAGGTGAGTAGGAGTTGTTTTGTAATTTGCATTTCGCTGATGACATCAGATGGGGCATCTTTTCACATGCTTATTTGTCATATGTACCTCTTCTTTAGTGAAGTGTCTGCTAAAATCTTCTTAACCTAATTTTTTTCTTATTGTTGAGTTTTAAGTGTTCTTTTCTAATTTAGATAACAGCCCTTTATCAGTTGTGTCCTTTGTAAATGTTTTCTCTTGACTATCTTTCACAGAGCAGAAATTTTTAATTTTAATGATGTCTAGCATATCAATTATTTTCTTAATGGATCACAGCTTTGGTGTTGTGTCTAAGAAATCATTGCCACACCCAAGATCATCTAGGTTTTCCCCTATGTAATATTGTAGGAATTTTATAGTGTTGTGTTTCACACTTAAGTGTGCAATCTATTTTGAGTTAATTTTTGTTAAGGATGTAAGATCTGTGTCTAGGTTCCTTTTTTTTTTTTTTGTTTATGTGGGTGTTCGGTTGTTCCAGAGCATTTGTTGAAAAGACAATCCTTGCTCCATTGTGTTGCCTTTGCTGCTTTGTCAAAGATCAGTAGATTATATTTATATAGGTCTATTTCTGAGATCTCTATTCTGTTCCATTGATCTATTTGTCTGTTCTTTTGCCAATACCAAACTGTCTTGCTTACTGTAGCTTTATAATAAGTCTTGAAGTTGCACAGTGTCATCATTCAATCTTGTTTTTTTCCCCTCAATATTATGTTATCTATTCTGGATGTGGGTCTCTTTACATAAACTTTAGGATCAGTTTGTCAGTATCTACAAAATAACTTGCTAGCATTTTGATTGGGCATTGGATCTATCCATCAAATTGGTAAGAACTGTTATCTTGGCAACACTGAGTCTTCCTACCATGAACATGGACTATTTTTCCATTTATTTAGTTCTTTGATTTCGTTTATCAGCATTTTGTAATTTTCCTCACACAGATCTTATATATAATTTGTTAGATTTATACCTAAATATTTAATACTTTTGGATGCTCATGTGAGTGGTATTGTTTTTAATTTCAAATTCCACAGTTCATTGATGGTGTAGAAAAATGTGATCAACTTTTCAATATAACTTGTATCCTATAACCTTGCCATAATTGCTTATTAATTTCAGGAGGATTTTTTTGTTAATTTGTTTAATTTTTTATATAGATAATCATGTCATCTGCAAACAAAGAGAGTTCTACTTCTTCCTTCCCAATCAGAATACCTTTTATTTCCTTTTTTTGTTTTATTGCATTAGCCAGTACATCCAGTACAATGCTGAAAAGGAGTGGTGACAGGGCCCATCTTCGTATTATACTGGGTCTTAATGGAAATGCATCTAGTTTCTCACTATTAAGTGAAATGTTAGCTATAGGTATTTATGTAGAAACTTTTTTAATCAAGTTGAACCAGTTCCCCTCTAGTTCCAGTTTACTGAAAGCTTTTGTCATAAATGGGGTTGGATTTTGTCAAATGCTATTTCTGTATCTATTGATATCATGTGATTTTCCTTTTATAGCCTGTGGATGTGACGGATTACGTTAATTGATTTTTAAATATTGAGCAAGCCTTCCATACCTGGGGTAAATCCCTCTTGGGGCTTAACAATTTTAAAAATTATTATTATTATTATTATTATTATTATTATTTTTAAAGAGATAGAGACAGCCAGGGAGAGAGGGAACACAAGCAGGGGGAGTGGGAGAGGAAGAAGCAGGCTCATAGCAGAGGAGCCCGATGTGGGGCTCGATCCCATAACGCCGGGATCATGCCTTGAGCCGAAGGCAGACGCTTAACCACTGTGCCACCCAGGCGCCCCTAAAAATTATTTTAAAACATTTTATTTTGAAATAAAGCATAGATATTGAAAACCAAAGCACAGCTTAGTGATTATAAAGAAAACACCATTATAACCACCAGTCAGTTTAAGTAACATAAATTGTCTTCCCACCCAAACTCCTCAGTTTGCCCATTCTAATCACAGTCCTCTCTCTCCCTCTGAAATAACCACTATTCTGACTTTTACAGTAAGACTGACTTTTACAGTAATCACTTCCATGTACTTCTCTATTGTTTTACCACTTAAGAGTGCCTCCCTAGACAGTGGAGTTTATTCTTACCAATTTCTAAAAACTTTATATATTTTGTATGTCTCTTTTCAGCCACAGATTCTCTCTTTATTATTTATCTTATAATTTAACTGTGAAAGATTCTAGATCAAATGACCTGTAGGGCTGAGTTGCCCACAGACTGAATTCACTGCTGCATACTCATGGTGCCAGTCAGTATATTCTGCTCCCCTCTTTAGTTGATGAAAATTAGCAGACGGATATAGAGACTTGATCAGAATCTGGTTTCAGCCCTTTGTCATGGCTATAGGTAGTTTTGGGTTCTTGCATCAGGGGAACACAATGTCTGTTTTTCACTACTTTTCTTTGATGTTAAGAACTGCTAATGACCCAATCCATTTATTCATTAGTGTTAATTTTTCTTTTATTTTTTCTTTTTCTTTTTTTTTTTTTTTAACCTCACATACATATTTAAGGACATGCTTCCCCTCATACTGGTTTCCCAGTAACACAGTTCACATAGGAAATTCAGGATAATTGATTTACTCTGTTTTTAAGGTAATAAATTCTTCCCCCACTATCTTTGGAAAGTGACCAACTCCTTGATTTAAATGTCTTTTATGACTTCCAATCTACTGTGATCTTATTCTGATTATATTTCAAACTGCCAAATTTTAGCCAGTGGGTTCTTCTTCAATTGGTCCTTTAACATGATCTTAATAACTTTTGATAATTTCTTTGCCATTTGCTGTGTCAAGATGTTCAGGCTCATGCTGTATATAGTGGGCATTTTCCATGTTTTGGGTTCTTTCATCGGGGGAATATAACGTCTGGTTTTCACTACTCTTTGCTAAGTTTTTTTTAAAAAAAAATCTCTGATTTCTTTTAATGAAAGTGAAATAAGATGTTAGTACAAATAGATCTACCTGTCATCTATCTACCTATCTATATTAAAGAAAAATTCCTCATAACCTTATACAGGTATTTCCAACTCAAATTTGGGAATAAACTCCTCTATAGCTAATCTATATCTTCCTTCCTCCATAACATGAATCTTGGTTCTCAAGAACACAGGGTAAGATAGACTACGAATATCCCATGATTATTCATTATCCTATACTACACACACAACGGTCTAAGTATAATAATACTGATACTAACACACTGATTTTGCTTAATGAAAATAGGGATAAAAATTTTTTGCACATGCTATCTTTATTTCCACCCACTAAAATAAAGTTTGTACTGTGTTTACGTTGTTAATTCATGCTGCCATCATATACTATATTTTAACTCTCCTTTAGTAGCTTTTCTACAAGCAATTATACATTTGCTACTCATGACCAGTCATTATGTTATGGTCTTTCTGGTCATTTTGATTATCTAACTCTTGTCCAGTAAGTTCCTTAGTAAGGGCTTACAAAAACAATATTCCCTAAGTTTTTAACATGTTGCCTGTGCCATTTATAAATGAACGTCAATTTTTCTGGGTATAAAATATTTGGCTTATAATTGATTCCTTGGAGTATCTCAACAACGTTAATTCATTTTTCTTTCTAGAATAACATATTGCTGTCTAGAAGTCAATCTATTTTTACATTAACAATGTTTTTACACACAAGTCATTTGCTTTTTTTTTCTGCCTGGATGTCTAAATGATTTGTTCTTTCTCTTTAAAGTCTAGTAATTTTAATAGAATATGGCATTGTGGATTGATTTCTCTTAGTATTTCAAATTTAAGTTCAAACAAATAAAAGAAAAATTATTATTGCTATTTCAAAATACTCGTTTCAATTTTTGGAGTCTGGTCAGATACAAATTAACATACAGTGTCTGATTGCATTTGTAGAATTCCAAGAACAAGTTAAACATTTAGATTTTGTGATAATAGAGATCAGAAAATGATTGCTTGGGGGTGGTGGAATTTGACTGGAAAGATACACAAGTGAGCTTTATGAGATGATGGCAATGTTCTGTATCTTGTTTTAGGTGGTGGTTATATGAGTGTAATTTCAAACCTAAAAGATCTAAACTTACTATCTAGGCATTTTATTGTACGTAAATTGTAACTCAATAAAAAATAAATTGTATGGGAAAACAAAAAAAATAATCAAGTTGGTTGATTACATGAATCTACATAAAACTTCAGAGTATAAACTGTGAAGAAAATCTAAGCCAAGAATCCTCATATTGAAAAAGGAAAATTTCATGGGGGCAACAATTGTCTTATTCTAGTTCACTACTGCCTGTTGTCATAAATATTTGATGAAGGCGTAAACAAAAAGAAGAAAGGAATATGAGACAGTGAGGGGCCCTGTGAGAAAGTAAAAAGATACTCCACCCCAACTACTAGAGAATACACTCTATGTAATATTATTTGTAATAATAGAAAAGTGTCATATAAGAAAAGAAAGACACGTTACAGTAGTTCTAAAAGGAAAAAATGACATCCAGCTGGGGACTAGTGGTACAGATAGTCTTAGTAGAAGTAGTAGATAACCCAATCACAGAGATTTGCACTACCAATGAACTCTGGTGCACTGGGGGGATTGGAATTGGTGCTGCCACTAAGAAAACAGTGTGGAAATTCCCCCCAAAAATTAAAAATAAAACTATCATCTGATCCAGTAATTCTGCATGAGTATTTATCTGAAGGAAACAAAGACACTAACTCAAAAAGATACCTGCATCCCCATGTTTATCACGGCATTATTTACAATAGCCAAGACATGGAGGCAACCTAAGGGTCCACTGATCAATGACCAAAGAAGATGTGGTATGTACATACACAATGAAATATTATCTAGCCATCACAAGAAGGAAATCTTGCCATTTGCAGCAACATGGATGGACCTTGAGGGTGTTATGTTAAGTGAAATAAGTGAGACAGAGAAAGAAAAATACCATGTGATCTCACTTATATGTGGATCTAATTTTAAAAACTGAACTCACAGATTCAGAGACTTTTCTGGTTGGTGGTTGCAGACTGGGCAAAATGGTTGAAAGTGGTCAAGATATACCAAATTCCAGTTATAAAATAAATAAGTCATGGGGTGTAACGCACAGCATGGTGACGATAGTTACTAAGACTGTTTGTGTAGTTGAAAGTTGCTGGGAGAGTAGATCTTAAATGTTCTCACCACAAGAAACACAAATTTGTAACTATGTGTGGTGACGGATGTTAACTAGAGTTATTGTGGTGATCATTACACAGTATATACAAATATCAAATCATTATGTTGTACACCTGAAACTAATATGTCAATTATATCTCAATAAATAAACAGATAAGTAAATAAATAAAAGTTAGCTCATTAAAATCTTTTAAAAATCAGTGTATTAAAAAATTTGAGCCATTTTTCCCCTCACACTAACAAACTAGAAGATTCCTGCCTCTTTTGTTTTAGACAAAACAAAATTCCTGCCTTAATGTATAAGGGTATTTTTTTAAAGGGTAATATCATTTCAAGACGTCAACATCCTGAAGATACATTCTGACAACTTTATAGGTTTCCTGAATGAAAATTAAAAAGCTTCATTTAAGAGCCAACTCAGTAAATGAGACAGGGCTTACATTACATGTGCTAAATAGTTTTCAGGTACATGAACAAAAAATACAATAATACAAATACACACTTTCCTGGTTGTCGGTTTTATTTTTCTCACACTCAGTACGGGTTCAGTGGGTAGTGTTAGCTGACTACAGTGATGGGGGTACATTCTTATAGAAAGGATACAATTCTTTTCTCAAAGAATCTGAGAAGAATTATACCAGGGTAATGCCAGCAGGTAACTACTGTTTAAACCGGGTGTCCTCTTCCTTTCAACGGGCGAGAAAACCTGTCCCTTGGGGTAGATTTTGCGCAGCTGTGAATCATTGTTTCCTAATTCTTTTCTGATAAACACAGGCAATTATGTCTATAGGGAGGTAAATTAAGAATTGGAAATAACAGATTAATCTCTACGAAATTACTGAATCAACAGATGCAATTTCCAGAGAGAGTAATCACCATAGCCCAGCTGAGTCAGTCATCAGGTAAGAGCTGTTTCCAAGAATTTTACTTAAAAAAAAATCCACACAGACTCATGATGCTTTTCATCTGAACTGTCCTCTCTGCTCAGGACATCACCCGCAGGAGGAGTCCATGCAACATCAAACAGCTTCAATATTCTAGGCTACTGTGAAACAAGGCAATGAGAATGACAAGCCATTGTGACCCAGAGTCTTGCAGCTGGCTTGACGCTCTGCGGTTCTGACTGTGCCTTTCTTCTCTGGAATAGTCCTTAATTTGCCATGCGCACTTTCTACATTCATGATAGGGACCTTCAACAAGTTGCCAGTGACTTTCATCTTTCTAGAGACTTCATTTCAGGAGCAAGATTGGTCTCTTTTGAAATCGATTTGTGTCACTTATTGTGCAGATCATACTCGACTTTTCAGATTATGTGTGTTGTTAACATTTGTCAGAGCCTCTCAGACAGACAACATTCCATTGAAGATGGTGCAGTCTTCTGTTCTTAGAAGGCTGGTATAGAGGTGAAAGCCCAACACAGAGATTGCTGTCATTTCTGCCAGGTCTATGTGTTAGACTTACAAATATTAGAAGAAATTAATTAGAACTGAGGGGGAAGGGCAAGGAGGGCATTTGGCGAATGTCCTCACAGACAAATTCACAGCAACAATTTTTCCTGCTGTGCAGTGGCAGAGAAACCGTGAACGTGGATCCCAACACTCCTAGAAAGTAAGTCGAGCTCCTTCACGTGTCTCCAGGACCTTTCTCTGGAATTCTTCCACGCGTCCCATCATCCTGTTCCTAGGCTCCCCTCGAAGTGACAGCAGTTGCTGGCATCCATCTCTGTGTAATCTGGTAATTGGGACTCTGGCCACAGCCAGCTTTCCCTACACTGTCCACTGCCCAGATAATTGCTGTGACATTTCATTTCTCTTCTCTCTGAAAGAAACACTCAGGCAGAAAGCTCATTCTTCTAGAAAGCGCCCCAGGCCCTCAGTTACAGGATGATTGCGGTTCACAGTTCGGTGGCTAGCTCTTCCCCTACACGGTCGAGGCAGGCTTTCCAGTTTGATTACTCAGAGGAAAAATAAGCCTGAGCAGATACACAGAGTTGTTTCTCTCTTCTTTCCCACTTGTTAGGAGGTGGTTAAAAGCAGATAAAGCTTCTCATTAAAGACCTTTACTTTGAGTGCAGCAAGACGTTCAATTTATCCTGCCTGCCAAATGGGTAAGATTCCCAAACGTGCTGTCATTAAGTGAATCGGTCTGTATAATGAATGAACTTCGTGATACAGAAGGCCTGGCACTTTGCCTCGCACACAGTGGGTGCTCTGTAAACATTTGTTCAATGAATACGCGCACTGGAGAAGTGGACCCTTGTTCTCGCATTAAGCAACGCTGCCCCGAGCTTTTTGTCTTTATTTCTGCTTTCTCTGGCAATCGGGTCATGCTATCTTTCAGTGTGTCACTATTAAATTTTGCAAGATGTTTGTGACACTAATTCATATTTCTTAGCTCTATAAAATATAGAATAAATATAAATATAAACATAGAATAAATTCTTAGCTCTATAGAAATACCCTGATAACCTGATAGCCTTCCACACATGTTTTAGGAGACCGAAGTATTTCTAGAACCATTGTAAAACATAATCTGAAGGAGGTAAATTGAAGGGCTAAGCGTTTTGAGGCTTAGCTGACCTTGGCTATCATCTGGTATGTATTTTACAAGACAAATCTACAGCTCAGAGTGGGGAAGCAACTTGTCCAAGGTTACAAAAGCAGTTAATGACAGAACGGGAATGAAAACCCAGGTTTCTCGACACTTGGAATAACGCGCTTTGACACCGTATCGATCAATATGATGAATGTAGTGAGGAAGAGTAAAATGTTACTCCAGTTACATGGCGTATCTGTTCTGAAATTCAGAATAGAATTTCCGGTCTGTGATGTATGATGTCACTACTTCTGCCAAAAATCCTAAGCCAGAGAAGCACTTCATTTAAAGAAATGGTAACAATGGATTTTAGAACTGAAAAATCACAACGATGAAAAACACCACACTTGGCTGGATTTGAAAACAGGCCTCTGTTTTCCACATAATGACCTTCTCCTTTGCTTGATGACATTAATGCGTGCCTATGCTAGGGAGAGAGTGCTTACCCAGAACGTCACCAAAAAGAGGTACTTTTGCAGAAACCACGCTAAAATGTACTTGGATATCTGATAAAACTAACTGCAGTGGATTAACACTGGCCACGTTTGGTGGCACCTGAAAATATGACCCAGCTACTATGAAAAGTGGGTAGGGTCCAAGTGACCTACGGTCTCTTATTTCTTTTTAATAGGTCATACTAACTTTCAGTGGAGACTGTTATTTCTTATTTTTCTATAACTTGTATCATTTATTATTATTTACTGAAGGATTATTTACCAAAATGATCAAGGACAACAAAACGCAGGTGAGCATGCAACATGTAATTATAAGCTCAAATGCCTCGTGTTCTTACTCTCGATGGGTGAGAGTCTCTTACGTACTAGGATCTGGCTCACAAAGGCAATGCCAAGACTGCATTGCTGCACATATGCTAAATACAGACACCCAAGATTCAAGTGTTGTCCATATTGATTTTTTCTTAAGGATATTTATTTGAGAGAGAGAAAAAGACAGCATAAGTGGTGGGGAGGAAGGGGCAGAGGGAGAGGGAGAAGCAGATTCCCTGCTGCACAGGGAGCCCCACGTGGGGCTCGATCCCAGGACTCTGAGATCATAACCTGAGTCAAAGGCAGATGCTTAACCAACCGAGCCACCCAGGCGCCCCCCTTTCCCTATTGTTTTTTAAAGGAATTTAAAACATTCTTAAGTAGAGTGCAGTTTAATTAGATAGCACAATCAATTATAAGCACTTTATAGATTTTATAATGTGGTTCTCAAAAAACACAGGAAATTCTTAAATTGCAGAGTTGCCTCATGTTTCTTCAAGTGAATTAGGATACATCCTCTCTTTTGAGAGCATCCTGAATCAGATAATAGAACATTCAGGATATAGCCTGTGCTCTCTTTGACTCCGAGGATACCATCTTGTTAATCCGCTTAGTAACAAAAGAAAGTCACGGTGCTCTTTCAATCGTGTGCATATGAAGTCATAGGAGATGAGGAGTGTCTTTGCCTCTTAAAAATGGTGAGCACCTCCTTGGACTCACATCGCAGCCTCTTCTGATGTGCTCACCATTGTGTAGGGACCTTAATGTCAGAATACCTACTGGATTCAAGTTGAGAAGAAAATGTTTTAACATTTACTCTGCACTTGAGACTTAGTCTCAGCTGAAATCTTTCGGGTTAGCCACAGATAGATTTGGAAAAAAACAGTTTTAATATATTTAATCTGGTTAAATATGACTAATAAGTCAATACATATTTTGTTAAAAGAAATATTGCAAAGTAGGTTTGTATAAAGTTTTCTTGAAATGTGACTTTTGGCAACTCTGATGAGGTGTTGCTTCTCACCACCAGTCCTACCGTACCAGACAGATGTACAGTTAGACGCTGTTATAAAAGGAAGGATAAATTTGGGGGGATCTAATATACAACATGGTAACTGTAGTTAAGAATGCTGTATTACATACCTGAAAGCTGCTGAAAGCTGCTAAGGGAATAGTCTTAAATGTTCTCACCACAAGAAAGAAAGGTAATTGGTGAGCTGATGAAGGTGTTAGCTAATGCTACGGTGGTAGTCATGTCTCGATATATGTGTGTCACATCAGCAAGCACACCTTGCATGCACACACACTGGTGTATTTCATATACAATGTTATATCTCAATAAAATATCTCAATAAAAAAATTAAAAAAATAAAATGAAAACAAGTGTACAGTTAAATGTGATATCTTATAAACTGGTGATATCTTATAAACTGGTGATATCTTTTGTTGGGTTATTATATGGAGTAGTAATTTATTTTTCTTTTTTAATTGAAGAATAATTAACATATACTACTGAATTAGTTTCCAGTGTACAACATGATTTGATATTTCTATACATTCTGAAATGGTCCCCATGATAAATCTAGTCAGCATGTCACTAAACAAAGCTGTTATAATACTATTGACTATATTCCCTGTGCTGTGCATTATATTTTCATGTCTTATTTATTTTATAACTGGAGGACTGAACCTCTTAAGCCCTTTCATCTATTTCATCCATCCCCCATTCCCTCCTTTTTGGCAATCATGTTTGTTCTCTATATTTATGAATCCATTTCTACTTTGTTTGTTCATTTATTTTGCTTTTAGATTCCACATCTAAGTGAACTCATAGAGTATTTGTCTTTCTCTGACTGATTTCACTTAGCATAATAGCCTCTTGGTCCATCCAGGCTGTCACAAATTTCAAGATGTCATTCTTTTTTGTGACTGAATAATATTTCATTACATCTATATATACCTCACATCATCTTTATCCATTCATCTATTGATGGATATTTAGATTTCTTCCATATCTTGGCTATTATAAATAATGCTATAATGAACATAGGGGTCATATGTTTTTTCAAATTGCATTTTGTTTTCTTCAGATGAATACTTAGAAGTAGAATTGCTGGACAGTATTGTATTTCTGTTTTTAGTTATTTGAGGAACCTCCATACTCTTCTCCCTTGTGGCTGTACCAATTTACCATTCCCATCAATAGTTCTTAAAAGTTCCCTTTTCAGGGCACTTGGATGGCTCAGTTGGTTAAGTGTCTGACTTTTGATTTTGGCTCAGGTCATCATCTCTGGGTTGTGAGATAGAGCCCCGCATCAGGCTCTGTGCTGGGTGTGGAGCCTGCTTAAGATTCTCTCTCTCCTATGCCCTTCAACAGAAGATGTGGTATATATACATACATACATACATACATGTGTATACATATATACATGTATATACATACATACATGTATGTATATATACCCACGATGGAATATTATTTAGCCATCAGAAAGGATGAATACCCACCATTTGCATCAACGTGGATAGAACTAGAGAGGATTACGCTAAGTGAAGTGAGTCAAGAAGAGAAAGACAATTATCATAATGTTTCACTCATATGTAGAACGTAAGCAGTAGCACGGAGGACCACAGGGGAAAGGAGCAAATCTGAAGGGGGAGAAATCAGAGAGGGAGATGAACCATGAGAGACTATGCACCACGGGAAACAAACTGAGGGTTTCAGAGGGGAGGGAGTGGGGGGAGGGGGCATTAGGGTGATGGGTATTGAGGAGGGCATGTGTTACGAAGAGCACGGGGTGTTATATGTAACTACTGAATCACTGAACACTACATCAAAAACTAATGATGTATTATACAGTGGCTAACTGAAAATAAAAAATAAAAAAAAGATTCTATTTCTCCTTCTTCCTCCGCCCCTCCTCTCTTTCTTTCCCTAAAAAAAAAAGTTCCCTTTTCTCCATATTCTTGCCAACGCTTGTTATTTGTTGTCTTTTTGGTAATAGCCATTTTGACAGATGTGAGCTAATATCTCATAGTGGTTCTGATTTGCATTTCTCTGATGGTTAGTGATATAGAGCATTTTCACGTGGTTTTGGCCCTTTATATATCTTCGTTGGAGAAAAGTCTATTCAGGTCCTCTGCCCATTTTTAAATTGAATTGTTTGGGTTTTTTTGACATTTGAGTTGTATGTGTTCTTTATGTATTTTCAGATGTTAACCCTTATTAGATATTACCATTTGCAAATGTCTTCTCCCATTCAGTGGGTTGCTTTTTTGTTGTTGTTGATGATTTCCTCCACTTACAAAAGCTATTTAATTTGATATAGTCCCATTTATATATTTTTGCTTTTGCTGTCCTTGCCTGAGGAGGCAGATCCAAGAAAATATGGCTAAGACTAATGTCCAAGAGCTTACTGCCTATATTTTCTTCTAGGAGTTTTATGGGTTTGGGTCTTATATTCAACTCTTTAATCCATTTTGAGTTTATTTTTGTATACAGTATAAAAAAGTGGTCCAGGTTCTTTCTTTTGCATGTAACTGTCCAATTTTCCCAACATCATTTATTGAAGAGACTGTCTTCCCCATTGTATATTCTTGCCTTCTTTGCTGTAGATTAATTAACTGTACAAGTATGGGTTTATTTCCAGGCACTCTATTCTGTTCCACTGTCTAGAATTTGTGCCAGTTGTGGTGCCAGTATTTGTCTGTTTTTGTGCCAGTACCATACTGTTTTGTAGGAGAGTTTGAGGTCTGAGAGTGTGCTACCTTCAGCTTTATTCTTCTTTGTCAAGATTGCCCTGGCTCTTTGGAATCTTTTGTGGCTCCACATAAATTTAGGATTATTTGGTCTAGTTCTGTAAAAAATGCCATTGGTATTTTGATAGGGATTATACTGACTCTATAGATTGCTTTAGGTAGTATGGATATTTTAATAACATTAATTCTTCCCAATCCATGAACATGGTATATCTTTCCATTTACTTATGTTATCACAAAACAAATGGCACATGAAATAAAATAAAATAAAAACTGGTGTAAAGTTAAAAGGCAACAAGTTAAAACTTATCTTGTGTTTGGTTATTAAAAGATACAGAGCTATTGTTTTTCTTTGTTTTTGATTCTAGTTATATCACACATACACAAACACAGACACACACACACATACACAAACACACCCCTGAGCAAATATAATGGTCATCTAACCACTGTTTAGAATGTGATTTGTAAAAATTTATGAAGCTGTACCAATGTAACAAAGGCATTTTTAAGATGGAAAGATCAAAATGGAACAAAAGAAAATTAAGAGAAGGGTCCTATAAGATATACAGTTTCCTTGTAAAACTAGATTTCATATATATGTATGCTATGTATTATTTCTCTGACAAATATTTAAAAGTTACATAAAGCCTATGGATAAATATGAATCACTCTAGTGAACGAAGGCATTCAGAATATGAAAAGTAAAAATTATACCACCTTCATTGTTCACTATTGTCATATATACTTGGACTTTTATGATCATGTTTGAAAACCAAATATATGATCCTGGTTTTTATTTGACAGAAATTTAAAAAATAGAAAAACATCATTTATCTGTAAAGAATTACAATATATGTTACTACTCTCATGTTTCAAGAAAATGTTTATTGGAAATGCTTGTTAAAAGCATTTTATCCTTGTTGAAATGAGTTGAAGCAATGCACTGTATTGTATTATAGTGAGTCATATCATTTCTGTACTTCAGTTATCCATAGGAAAACATTTCCATTATTTCAAGAGGTAGCCTTGCTAAAAGTGAAAACACAGGGAAGCAGAACCAATTTTTTATGCTCCTAATTTACAAATTGGGACATATTACAGAAGAAAATGAGATAGCTACTTCTGATCAAGTAGTCTGCCTTCATTACCTGGTAGTGATTCTGTTAATGACATGGGTATGTTTAAGAGGCATTATGATCACAATTTACACATTCTGATTGCACTACTGCACATTGTTTTACGCCAACCACTTTTGCCGGTGTTCCAAATGATCAGTTAGGACCCCTTGGATAGCTTGACTTACTGTTTAAGTGCCAAGTTTAAATGGATCATATGCTTAACATTACTTTAATGTTGGAGTATCCACCTCTCCTTAATTTTAATTTGTTACATAACAGTGGAAACTTCCATTTTACCCCTCTATTCTTCTAAACAGTGTACATGGAACTGAGCCCTCTCCTTTCTTCTCATTACAAGGAGCCCATTTATGCTTGTAAGTTGTGACTACATTTGGTAGGAGATCAGTCATTACTGTGTGTCCGAGCTGCACTATTGTTTGGGTGAGCGAGGGGAGAGTTTAGGAAACTTCTGGATTCAGTTGCTATTGGCATATGCACTGGTAGTGTTCTACTACCTTGTTGGGCACTTAACCTGCTTTGTGAAGAGAATTTCAAGGCACTCAGTTCAACCCAGGAGAGGCCCAGATTACCTTAATTTATTCTAAAAGACTGTTAGCACTTTGGAGTGGAAAAAAATAGAAGAGCTAGACAAAAATATAGACTTTTTTTTTGAGACTTGAGGGTTTCAGGTTTAACCCATGTTCCTTGAGTGGTTCCAGGACGGCTGTGTCATTAGAGGATTTCAAAATATCTTAGAGGTGCCCAATGATTCAGCAATTTCTTCAGAAATAGTCTTGTAGATGCTAAGCATCCACTAACTCAAAAAATGAACTAGAGCAAGGGTAATGGATACCCTAAGAAGCAAGCTTAGCATTGAGGCGGAAGGAATTTAGTTTAAAATGCACATACATAGAGCCGGGGGGGGGGGGGGGCGGATAGGGATTAATCATAACTTTTTAAGATAAGATTTTAAAGATATTTTGCTCTTTTTAGGTTGATTTGGGTTTCCCCTCAGACTCTTTAGGGACACATATTTCCTCACCTCTGCTTATATGGCTGCCTTATGCCAAAAAGCTTGAAAATGGTACTGTATCACTAGATATATGCCCAAGGGTTATTTTTTTTTTCCCCCAAGAAATCTAAGGAAATGTCATAGGAGAAAACATCAAACAGTCAAGCTTATCAGCTAAAAGTTCTGTGTGCTTTAGTCTTCCTTTGTTAAAAAAAAAAAGACTTATTTTTATAACACTAAAGAAAAAAAATCTTACATGTAACAGTACAAATTATTTGTCAAGGAAAATGACCTCTGACACTTTCCTCTGAACAGTCTCAGGAGGACAAGCAGATGATTGGTTGGAATTTGGAAACTATTTTCAAAGTCTTTTCTCTTAGTAGCTGAAAGTGTTTGCAGGTATTGCAAAGACATAGTGGACACCATAATCTTTCTAGCAAATGGCCACCTGTCACTCAGTGAACAGAGAAGTCAATGGAGACCTCACTAGGCTAAGAAATCCCATAGTAACCACACGTGGCTCTACAGTAGACAGCCCCAAAATATTCACATCTTTGTGTCCATTGAAAAACAAGTAGACCAGAAACACAGAACATTTCCCATCATGTACACTTTTGGCAATCTAAAACACGACCATGTGGTTTTCACTTAAAATCTCAGCTCTAATATATAATCTGCCTCTAACATGGATTCAATTGCATGGTAAGTAAACTCTCATATGTAGCATAAGATATCAATTGTTCAACATTCTACACTGTATGTAAATCGAGATTGTGTCTGCCCAAACTTCTTAATTCCTAGTTATGAAACATAACCATAATTCCTAATTATGATGTCAGAATTAAATGTATTTTGAAATTATTATATATATTATATATTTTTTGGTTTCTTCAAATGTAAATATGTGTCCACATCTTCGTGTCCTATTATTTATGCAATTATACAATAATTTATACAATTCATATTAAGATGTTTTGTTTTTCTAGTAAGGATGCTATCATCGGATTCAGATTATTTTTCACAAAAACGTGAAAATTTGAAAAATATGTCAAATGTAAATTCACAAGACAGAGAAGGTTGAATCCAGGTTTGAAGAACACTGCAGGCCTTAGTATCATTTACCAAGAAGAAAACCAATGAAGAGCCTTCTAAATAGGAAGCCAAGTGAACCAACACAGTGGCACATGTGCATGTGTGTGTGTGTACAAGTGTGTGGTGTACAACAACACACACATACAACCTGTCCTATTGCTACTGCTAAATCAACTTTCATGTTTAAGCACTGATAATATTTGTTTGTTGTCATCTCACAAACTAGGGACAAAATAACTTGGGACACTGCTTCTCCCCATGGCACAATTTCTATTACCCCAAGGCACCACACTTGTAAGAATTTAATAGATGGCAGCATAACCAAGCCCAAATTTCTTCCCAGAATCATACTCCTTTTTGCCTGATAATATCAGTTTTACAAACCTTTGTAAGACACTATGCCAAGCAGGTACTGGAAGGCAAAAATACTGTCTACACTGACAATCTAGCGAGCAAGTAAGGGTCTATGGAGAAAAAGAAGATGAATTCACTTTTGTCTGGGCCTCAAAGTACTTGTAGCAAAATCCCACGTAGAGATGGGGAAAAGACAGTGGTAGGAGCAAAAGCAAAAAGAGAGGGTAGAAATGAGAAAACATGCTTCCATTTGGGACAGCTATCTCCCTGGCAGAAGATATTCTGAGGAAGAGGAAGCACACTGACAGGCAAGGCCAGAGTGTGAAGTACTAACCGTCATCCAAGAAAAGCCTAGGGAGATTATTTGAAAGCAATAAGCATCTAGTGCTTTCCTTCTTTTGAGTTTTGTATTTAAAATTTTTCTAAATTACAAATGATCCATGACTTCGACGACACACTCAAATAGAGCCCAAATGAGCCAGGAAAAAACCCTTCTATCCAGTCTGCTCTCCCCAGTCCCAGCAGCTTAGGAGGTGGGATTTGAAGTTCCCTGGAAAACAAACATGATATAATAGTGAAGGCAGTACTATCTGGATCCCCAGAGAGAAGCAGTCACAATCTTTAGGCTTGTTTTTCAGATACGTGCCACCATAATCCTAAATAAAAGTTATATTAATTTTTTTAAGCTGGCATTTGCTGATTTTTCGCTTTCATACGTTACAGATTTTCTTCCTACTATGGACTATGAAAACTGACATCTCTTAACCACTCCCTCCGTTCCTCACATGTGTCCCCACCACCCTCCTCTCAGAGCAGTTACTTGTATTTTTGGAGCAGTATTTGTTCTATGCACCTGTGTCACCAATCCAGTTACTGTCAGGTCAATCGTGTGATTTACAGCTACTGCAGGTCTGTTCTTCTCAAACTTCTGACTTAGCATTGATTGCCTTAAGTTTGCTCGTCTGCATGGTTTTAGCGTGCTCTCTGAACTGTCTCTGTTTCTTCCAGGATCCTTGTCATGCAATTTATTTGCGATGGCCTCTGCTGTTTTCCCCCCATGCTTTCCTCCAATATCTGGGAATCACCGTGTAGTTAACTCTCGCTTGTGTCAACCCTGAGCTTGGCAGAGGACCTGCGCTAAGACCCAAGTCTTCCTTTTTTTCAGCAAAATTTTTTACATACATCCTGTCTTTATTTGCCATTTTAGGAAGATCTGTCTGTTCAGTTCTGTACTTGGCATATATACTTGCATATACTCTTATTTATATACTGGTAAATGCGCCGAATATATATGTCATACACAAATTCTATTATTTTCCCTTTCTAATTGCATCCATTTCTTTGTTACTTTATCCACGTCTATTATTTTCTTAAGCTGTTACAGGCTTTTTCAATGACAAATACTGGACTCCTAAGTGCTTATAAGATAGTTTCATTGTGAGAAGGATTTTTCGTTATTTTTCGTTTACTTTGCTGAGGGCTCTAACCCACTTTATATCCTTTCCATTATCTTACCTATTCTTGGATTTCTTGCAACTCTTTTCAGCTCTTCTCCAAAGAGTGCATCTTTTCATTACTTTCTGAATGTACAGAGAAGTATTTTAAGAATTTTTCTTCATTTTCCTTTTGTTAATTTTCTTTCTCCTTTAAACTATCTGCGTTGTCCACTCACAGATCCTATGTGGAAGCTGTTCTGCTTTGGCCTGTTGGTGAATGAGGGGCTGTCTCTAAGGCTTATCCTTCTTCTGAAGTGTGGGGAGGGGGACAGATGAGGGGCAGGGGGTCCTTTGTTTGGATTTATCATCTCAGACTCTCTCTGATCAAAACGGGTGGTCATTGGTGTTACATCCAGGTCCCACGTTGACTGGAAAGCTGGACAAGTCTGCAGGTTGGGGTGGTTTGTAAAGCCTCCCAGACCTTTGCGTTTTAGCGATGACTGCCGTTCACTGCTGTCTCTGGTGGAACACTGCAAAACTCGCTGCCTTGGTTTCTCTTTTTGACTCACCCCAGGGGCTTCTGCTGCCTAGTAATCTGAGACTCCAAGAAAATTAGGATGGTGTGTCAATGCATTTACCCAGTAGCCCTACCTGACTTGCCATCTGGTTTATCAGCCTGCACTCCATGGCGGGGGGTGGGGGGCTGCTTCTCACTTTTTCTTCTGGCTCGGAGTGCACCATTTGAGAAGGCACTCCCTCACAGGATGTGTGCGTGCGGGGTCGCAACTGCAACTGAGCACCCCCTTTTCTAAAAAAAATTCCAACGTAGTTAACACAAAGTGTTATGTGAGTTTCTGGTGTACAATATAATGATTCAACAATTCCAAGAATTACTCAGTGCTCATCGGGATAAGTGGGCTCTTAATCCCCTTCACCCACTTCTCTCTCTGATTCTTGAATAGAGAGGAATGGAGGCCAGTGGTGCTTGGGGCTACCATGTCGTGACAGTGCTGGCATGGTTTTCGCTGCCTGAATCTCAGAGCTGCCTCGGTCCTCTCTTTCCCAAAGTCTGGTTGTTCAGTATTTCCTTCTCCTGTGTGAGCTCCCACATTTCCTTAAAAGGAAATCCTACTGCTGAGAGTCTTTACATGCATTTCACGGAACTCAGACCCTACCCAAAGACTGGAAAGCTTTGTTCCAGTTTTTAGTATCCTTCACTAAAATTTGGTATAAATTTTACTGCTTTTAGCAAAAAATTTTAATAGTCTGAGAATGAAGGTTCCGTTTCCAATTATCAAGGAGAAAATGTTCTTCCCTTGTTTTAATGTTGATTCTTCATTTTAGTAGGGCTGGGGCTGGGGAAATAGGCAAGGTTTTAGCGCACCCCCTTTTCTTTGTTGGGAGTCTCCAACTGAAGTTTTTTAGCAGCGGAATGATAGGGTCAGAATTGGCCTTTACAAAGGTCACTTTGATTCTGAAGTGACGGCTCTGGGAAGAATACTGGAATAGAGCAGACAAGAGAGAGATCAAGACAAGACAGAAGGGGGCTGGGATTGGTTGGGCTGAATTCAGATGACTGCAAATGGCCAACAGAGGTTAGAATCAAAAGATGTGTAGAGTCAGTATGGCACCAGGCAGAGGCACGCAGTTGTGAGCTCTTCCAGGGCAGGAAAAGGATCTGACTTGTCTTTGTATCTCCAGAGCTTAGCCCAGATCTGGCATTCAGTTGGCATTTAATGCTTATTGAACCGTACTGAATCTACTGATTGTTGGGTAAGAAAGAACTGAATATGACCTATGCTTTGCAAGCTTGGATGTCAGAAACCTTACTAAGGAATTACAGACAAAAAAGTGCTTTGCTAAGTACTTTACATACATAGAAATCAAATGGTAATTTCAGCATAAATAATAGGACTTAGAATATCAGATTTCAAATTAATATAATGAATAAAAATTTTACTTCTATGAGATAAATCTGAGAATTTAAGAATGCATCATTTATTAAAATGTCTCTAATTCTAGAGTTACCCTCTGTAAGACATTTTTTCTTAATATTTATATATTAAAATAAATGTGTTAAGAAAAATTCATTTACAGAATAGTGATTTATATATAAGATTACCACTGGAATATCTCCCCTCTTTTTAAAGAACCATTATAATTAGAGTAGGAGTGAAGGAAATTGTTATCATGTCTTATATAGATGTTTTGGGAGTACATTTCTTCTGAATGATTTGTTCACATACTTTCGGTACCATCCCATCCCCCTAATACTGTAACTAGTTTTGTCTTTTCTAGAATTTCATATCAACGGAATCTTGTTTGGCCACTTTCCCTTAGAATAATGCCTTTGAAATTCCTGTGTGTTGTGTTTATCTGTGCTGTGTTTATCCATCTGTGTTTATCTCTTACCTTCATTCCTCCAGTAAAAATATTCAGTTTTCTTTTGGTGGAGATGCCATGATTTGTGGCTCATCTTAGATTTTCTCTGACAAGAGATATTATCTTCAAATAATTTATTTCTCCCTATCTGATATTCATGTTTTTAAAATCTCTATTTCTGTACTGATCATGATAGAGTGCCTTCCTGACTTGTTCTTAAATTTCAGGAAATGGTATTTGTAGTAGATTTTTGGTAAAGGCTATTTTTCAGGTGAGAAAGATTACCTGCTAGCCTAGAGTGCAGATTTTCTTTCTTTCTTTTTTTTTTTATGAAAAAGTACTGAATTTTATCACGTATTTTTCTACATCCATTGAGGACATCACATAGATTTTTAGTTTCAATTTCTTAATATGAAATCATTTACTAATATTTTCTTGTCAAATGATCCTTACATTTCTGGGATAAATATAAGTAGGCCATACTGATGCATTTTGTATCCATATTTATATGTGAGGTTGGTGAATTTTTTTCTATTTGCTACTGTCCTCATCAAGCCTATACTGTTGAGTGCTTAGCTTATTAATTTTCCATCCCTATTCTCTTCTAAATATTTAAGGCTATTTTGGATATTTAAGCCTATAACATTTCCTCTAACTACCAACTTAGCTATGTCTCGTAAGTTTTGATGTAGTGTTTTTATTATCTTCAGCTTCCAATATTTTTATGTTCCCTTCTTGTGTCTTTTTTGACTCAAGATCATATTGATGGGTTTTTAAAGTCCAAAAGTATAGAACTTTTTGGCTTTTATTTTTATTGCATTAAGATGGGAAAACATGAGCACATGATATATATTTGGGCTTATGGTTATTTTATACATGTTGTGACATATTTGTGACCTCACATACTTTTCATTACTGTCCCATGGATATTTAAGAGTGATATGTTTTCTCTGATGTTTGTTTCTGCTCAAGCTTGTTTTATATTGTTCATTTTTTTATTTCTTCAGGAACGTTTTTCACATCATCTAACAATTTTTATCAAATGTGTTTTCGCAAAAAAATCTCATTATGATTGTCAAATTTTCGGTTTATTTTATTTTTTAGGTTGAGCCACATGAAGTTACTGTTATTTAAAAGTAATAGTCTACAACAGTGGTAGTCCAACTGGTTCAACCTAATAAAGAATGTGAAACCACTCTGGGGGAATATTTTCAGTCCTGGGGCAACAAGATTTTCACAGAAATGTAATTCTTACTGAAGATGAGTTCATAATCAGGCATTAAGACACACCCAATGGAACATTTTTTCAAGACTCCGAGTCAGCAGTCACGGTAACAGAATGAACACGGATGCTAGAGCCAGTTCCAAAGGGATTAAAGTATGTTCGAGAAGACTGAAGAGACTCTTGGGGTGTGAAATGCAAAAAAATATTTAAGAGGAATGTAAAGCACAAGGAAAGAATAAGCCATTGTGAAAGAAGAGTAGATGAAATTCACAAAATAATTACAACATTTAGATATTAAAAGCATCAATGATGGTGGAGGTGGTAACGCAGACTCAGCTGCAGAGTGAATCCAGAGTGAACTGTATGATCGGAGGAAATCACTCAGATGCAGCACAAAGATATCACAGGGATGAAAAGTGTAAAATACTGTTAATCACATGGAACAGAACATGAATATCAAACATAAATTTAATAATCATTGCTAAAGGAGATGATGGCACCAATGAGGGTGAGACAACATTTAAATAAATACCAATAATTATCCAGAACAAATGAATGAGAGGACTTGTCAGGTTGAAGAAATATATTGAGTCCCCACAAGAAAATTCAAAAGAAATTCATAGTTTGAGGCATGAGGGTAAGCTTGCCTAATTCCAAATGTAAGAAGAAATTTCTAAAAGCAGAGAGAAAAGACAGTTAATCTATGAAAGATGAACAACTAGACTGACAGACATCTGGACAGAAATGAGACGGCATAGAAAGTGACGGGATAGAAGACTCTCCAGGTGGCTGAGAATCCTGCAACTCGCTAAACTGTCATTCAAGAAATGAAGCCAGATGTAGTAAATGAAGCAAGAAAATAGTGAGATTATCCTCAAATGGCCAAGGACTCCACAACCAACTGAAATATCATGCAAGAATGAAGATGAAATTAATTCATCTTTGCAAAACATGGAGTTCGCTAAAGATAAAATGCTCACTGAAGAAAACAAATAATGACTGATTAAAAAAAAAGGAATTTCAACTCAGAAATAAGGACTGAAGTACAGAAGCAAAGAAACAGTGAAACAGATGGATAGATCGAATATGCATTAGCTGTAAAAATAATAATAGTATTAAAAATTAACTTTGGAGTGTTTTCAAAAGAAGAGAGAAATAAAATAATAGCATGAAGGTGCCTGGGTGACTCAGTTGATTAAGTGTTCAACTCTTGATCTCAGCTCGGGTCCTGATCTCAGGGTTGTGAGGTCAGCCCCATGTTGGGCTCCATGCTGGGCGTGGAGCCTACTTAAAAAAAAAGAGAACCCAAAAACTCCAGATAATAGTGGTGTGAAATATGAAAGGAATTAAAAAGAGAAGAGGAGCTACATTTATACTTTACATTTGTTTTTGTCAAGTATACATACTAAGGGGCACCTGGGTGGCTCAGTCAGTTAAGCGTCTGCCTTTGGCTCAGGTCATGATCCCAGGGTCCTGGGATCAAGCCCTGCATCAGGCTCCCTGCTCAGCAGGGATCCTGCTTCTCCCTCTCCCTCTGCCTGCCACTCCCCCTGCTTGTGCATTGTCTCTCTCTCTTTGTCAAATGAATAAATAAAATCTTTTTTAAAAAAGTATACATACTAAAACTCTTAAGTTAACTACGAAGAGAATATATGTAATTCCAAACAAGTAGATGGGGGGGGGGAGTAAAAATAAATGTGATTACAAATAGCTAAAATAAAGAAGGGGAAAGAAGTAAATAAATAGCATTACAGACCAAAATAATAAAATAAGAGAGTGGAAAACAAAATATGTAGAATCAAAATAAATAAAGCTGACTGGATTTTCCTATTATAAAAGAATAGAAACATGCTTTGAGTTTTAAAAGTCCAGCCTGTTTTGATCATAAAACATCTATAATGACACAGAAATGCTGAAAGTAAATGGAAGATAAGGAAAAACAGAGTTTGGATAAAGAACTGCACTGCATTTGATAATTTTAAAAGAGAATGATTCAGTAGGATGACATAACACCCCCGAACCCTCAATGAAACATTCCTATGGGAAACTTTGAGATTATACACATATAAAACTAGAACGATTAGGTTGAGCCAGTAACTGCCATTATTGTGGATCACTATGGGGTCCTTCATCATCGAGTCCTGCTTACTCACCATTGCCCATGGGTGCCATTTTCCCTGTGCTCTACCCACTCCAAATGTACCTGTCATCCCTCTAATATACCAGACTTGCTTCGGCCTTATGACATTGTCTACGCCTACAACTTCTTTTTCAAAATCTTACAGGCTCATCTGCTTTTGACATTTGAACCTGAATTGAAATATCACTTCTTAAAGGAAATTTAATGGCCAATTCACTTTCTTTGTCATGATTCTGATATACCTTCCTTGTCACACTCATCAATGTCTGAATTTAACCTGTTTATTATTTTCTTTATTTGGTTATTATTGGCATATACTTTCATGTGAATAAGTTTCTTGTTTCTCTTCTTCATTTTTGTGTCCCCAACCACATAGAAATACCATATAAAATCAACTCAATGAATAATTGTTGAATAAATGAACAAATTAGTATCTCTGCTAGATGGGCTGTGAGCTTGTATTCTTATGAGACCGGATGTATGTTAGAGATGGAAACCACATCTGTATTGTTCTCTATAAATGAGATACATCCCTTAAGCCTAGGCACAGTACAGCAAAAGTTGACTGAAGAAATAAATAAAAATAAAATAAAATAAAAATACATCCCACTTCTGGAAATATTATTGTAATAAAAGATTATATACAGATGTGTTTACTGCAGCATTGTTCAGAATAGTAAAAACTACAAAATGTACATACTGAACAAGAGAGCAATGGTTAAGTAAAGTAGGGCTCTGCACTGAAATTATGTAGTCCTTAAATGTCACTTGGACTTTGTTCTCAATATAATATACAACTTAAAAATATAACAAATGACTTCATATAAAGTATGCTCTTAATTTTATAAATATATATGAATTGCATCTCAGTTTCTATTTTTATCTATATTGTTATACTTATATTCTAAAAGGCTAACAATATATGGTAGAATTAGTGGTGATTTTTAACTTTTTATCCACATATATCTTCGTGTGTTGAGTTTTTTTAATGAGGATGCATTCATTTTGCAACAAAAGTTTTTGAATATTAATTTCAGTTCAATGTCAAGTATTCATTCCTTGGAATTTAGGAAGGTTTTCAGAAATAATCCAAAAAAATCACGTTTCAATAGAAGACACAAAAAGTGCTTATTTAAGGGAAACGAAGCTTGATAAAGAAGACATTTACACTTTCGTGATAGAAACCACATGAACTAACAACACAACAAGCCAGCGTTAACGCCTGAAGGAAAGAGAAGAAAATAGTCAGGAGGGAGGAAAGGGCATGAAATAAAAGGGATTTGCTCCTGGGAAAGTGATTTTGAAATCTCCAAAATAAGACATTTCTGAAGAAATTGGAATTGATGGAGACACAGTTGAACTTGCTGTAAAACTTAGTTAAAAATCTTGAAAAGTAATAATCAAAAGTAATGGCGACTCTCAGGAGTTAAACCAACTTATTTACATGCACAATGTGCTTTAAATTGTTCCACAAAAGAAGCGAGGCTGTTATATGAATTTTTTAAAAGCAGTGCCCAAGCCATGTCGAACCTGACTTTGAACAGTGCGGATTTTCCACAAATTGCCTCGATGGCTTCCATCTGGGTCGTCTCATTTAAGGCACATTTGAGAATAGCTGTTGCCTGCTTTTCAGAGGAATAATTCTTGTAAACCTTGATTATGGTTCAAAGAGACTGTAACTGGGCAGAACGGTAGAGTTTTCTAATGTTTCATTCCACCTTGCCTTCAACTCTCTTCCCCTGGGGCACTTACATAACTTTCCTATCCTGGTGGCCTTCTAGCTAGAAAAATAAGACCATGTGGGTTGATAATACTACTTTTGGCCCTTAGACAAGTTATTTTTGCATATTCAGATTTATTTATTTATTTGAGAGAGACAGCACAAGCAGAGGGGAAAGAAGCAGAGGGAGAGGGCAGATTCCTTATTTGTAAAGTGGGTCAATAATAGTACCTATTTCAGACAGCTGTTGGGAAGATCATCTATCACGACATGGTATAAAGTGCTCAGTAAATAAGTGGACAATGATAACTGCCTTTTCTCCATCTATAAAAACTGCATCCATAACAATCTACCTTTACAAGAGTGTGTTGTGTATACGAGGTTATATTTGTGAAATTACGTAGCATCATATCTTGTTGGTAGCAGACTGTGCAATAAAATATCCCTCTCCTTCCTATGAAGAATTTTTGAACGTGTTACATTTCCTTACTGGTGCCTCAGACCATGCATTTCTTCGCTGACCGCGGTGAGGCAGTCTCCCTCCCCCTGGGCGTTTGTTGAATGTGGTTAAACACAGATAGGTGCCTGTGAATTACTCAGCAAGAATGACATCTCTGATTTCCGGACTCTTAGTGTGTCATTGACTTCAGAAGGATGGAGTCACTGCTGAGCCCAGGAAATAGGTATTAGATTATGATCGAATAGCATATGGTGATTTTCATTTGTACATACTTTGACTTACTTGGTGTGCCCCTAAAGAAGTTGTAACAACACCGCAGAGACATGCTGGAAAATAAAACAGACTGTCCTCTAGGATTTCCTTCATTTGTTTGTTTGGAAACAATGTGAGGGGTGTGTGTGTGTGTGTGTGTGTGTGTGCATTTAAGAACAATACTAAATTTTACTATCAAAAACCTAGACGACTTCAAAATATTTTACAAATGAACTCATGAATGATAAACTATTCTCAAAGAAAAGTTTCCACTCATCAGGATGGTGCTAATTACAGTTACAGAGGCAAGCACAGAGCGTTCTAAGCCAACATCTCTTTCGAGCACAGGCAGAATTCTACAATGGGTATGATAGGGCCCCAGACAATGGCTATCCCTCCACTGCACGCCAGAGAAGCCACTTCCCAAATTCATTGAAAGAATGGCATTTTCTGGTGAACGAAAGGATACGAAGAACAATTTCTGTCACAGAGTTTTGCTGTAAGAAATTCTGGTTTTGTTTTAAAATCATATATCTTTTATCTTTGAGCATATATGTAAAAGACATACCACTTAAACTTTTGTCACTGAACTTCTCCTTCTTGTACTATGAATAGTTTAACAAAAATAAAATGAAGGCTCTACACTCCTTACCAAGCCAATATGATATAGCAATGGCAACCAAAACTTTCTAAGAACACTCCCAAACTCTACTCTTCTTCTTGTGTTAAATATAGTCATTAACACATGGGCACATGGCTTCAATTCTTAACATAAATTTCTTTTATATAAACTTATACAACCATGCTCCTAGGTTTTAAATATTGGATATTTAAAGTTTGTAGCAGCAAATTTTCAATCTGCATCTATTATTTGTAGGGCAGTCGGGTAAGTCCTAGAACGTCACTGAAGGTCACAGGCAGGATTAAATCTACGTGAATTCTGCAATTTATTCTCTGGCAAGTATTATTTCAATGAGGCTAATTCCTGATGTTGTTTGTCTTTTCGTATCCTCCAACCATTATCAAGTTTCAGGATGCTGTATTTTCTGCTTGGCAGACAAAGGACAATAAACGAAAAAAAAACCAGACAAAATACAATTATTAAGCCAATACTCAGGGATAGGGTATTAGTTGAAGGGCCAGAGGTAGAGCCGAAGTTAAAAACAAAACAAAACAGGAAAGAGAGGTCAGGGAGAAAAATATAACTGAACATTTTTCCCCTGCAGGTTCTTCTATGTATTTTATAATTTGTGATGTGGAGCCTACTAGGTACAATAATACGGATAGACAGCAATGAGCTATACGGGTCTGTGTGTGTGTGTGTGCGTGCACAATCATCTGTGTGTGTGTGTGTGTACACACGTGTGCACATGCACTTACATACATGACAAACACAGCTGAACTTCAGTTAAGACTCTATTAACCTTTCCCTGAATTAATATTACATCCTAGTTTTATTTCCTACTGAATAAAATAGAATATGTATTTTTTCCATAATAGTTTGATTAATATTGAACTTAATATGTTACCTACTATATTTAAAAAATTGGGTGGGGGGAAGCTTGAGGGGAAAAAATCAGGTATAGAGACCAGGTTTCAGGATTAATTCAAATTTCAATTTCAGGTTTGAATTAGAGAGTGCGAAGCAATTTATTTTAATAAGACCACTGGCAGATTACACTAATCCTATGTAACATCTGGTAACTCTTGAGTCTTTTACCTTTATCTGTCTTTATCTGCTACTTTTACATATGTAGTAACTAGTGATTTAATGGCTGACTTACACTGTGCACCGTCTTTAGTTTTGTGTTGTGCTATGTCAGGAGAACCTAATTAACAATCCAAATCTTGCCTTTCACCTTTAGTTCAGCCAGAGGGTGCATCCTGAGAGAGTAAACTGAGAAATAACTGGCTCAAGCAAAACCAGTCTACCTTAGTGGAGGAAGGAAGAAATTTCTCAGAAAGGCTTCTCCCTGGTCAGGGTAGGCTGATCCGCAAGCACAGATCTTGAGGGGTGGGGGAGGAGTGGGGTAAAGTGGGGGCACTTCCTCTGCACTGAGCTGAATAAAGTCCTTCCAGGAATTTGCAATTCCTTGGCCAAAAAACAGCATCTAATTTCCCTTGGGCTACCTGGACTGAGCCTTGTAAAGCCTGGGAGAAGGGGTGTGTCTGTTTGAGGCGTAAATGTCTTGTTTAAACTCACCCATGGGAAGAAAACAAACAGCTGAAGACTTAAGCCTTTTTTTTTTTTAATCTTGCATTAAAAACTTAAGGTTAGGTTTAGAGTTAGATTTAGTTTTTCTAGAACTGTAAAAACTAGAAATCGTTTCTTAAAGCTAGACTTTATAAAGTCTTTAGAACAAAACAAAATTCCTCATGTATAGCAGAAACTCTGTAATATTTTAAAGTAAATTCTAGAATAAATTGGAATAGGAGAGCATACTTCCCTTTGTCAGAGAAAGAAACTTCTTAATGGAAATTTAATTTCCTTCAATATATTGACAATGGTTCATAATTACTGAATGTTTATACCTAACGTGGGTGATCTCACTAAAGTGCCATGATAGGAACTATTATCCTCATTGTAGACATGAAGAAAATGAGGCTTAGAAAGATGAATAAATTGCCCAAAGCCACACAACTCAGCACTGGTAAGTCAATTTTCAAACTCAGGATTACATAACTCCAAACTCAGTATTTTAACCTACAGGTGGCGTTTCTTCACAATGAGGGCGCCCTAAATTCGGCTGAGCCATGCGGATGAAGATCATCTGAAGTTGCCACCTCACAAACAAACAGAAGAAGAGGGTTCATAAACAAATGCGTTGCGATATTAAAGTTACATAAAAACATCTGGGAGCATGGAAGAGGGAGGGATGATGGATGACTGTGGCGTGTGAGAAGCATTTCACAGTGAGAACATTCAGAGACTTTTTATGGTGTCTATTTTGGGGAGCAATCAATTCATTTACCTCTAAAAATTGATATCCTGGGAGGCATCTGCCGCCTTCGCTTTACCCTTCCAAGGGAAGGACATGCAGTCACTATTCATAAAGAAGGTTTACTAGCAACTGTTGATTCTGGCAAAGGGCTCCCGTGTTGGGGCTGTTGGCACATGGCCACCTGGGGGCTGGGGCTCACGGAGGATGCGTGAGGCATCTGGCTGCTCCCACTTGTGACGACTGACTCGTTTCCAGCGTACACATCGAACACTGAACAGACGCAGGCTCCTTTTTACCATCGGTGCAATTTTCTCTTTCCTATCCTTTTTTTTTTTTTAACTTGCTATACAAGGCTTCTATTAACTTTGCAACTCGGAAAACATCATATGATGAAAATTTAAACAGAAGTCCTGATGGAAACGATTTACAAACAGTGTAAACTTGAAACTGAACGGGCAGGAAAGGACAGAGGGTCATAGTTGAGCGAACAGTGAGTAAATCCTTTGTTTCACCTCCCTAATCTACGTCAGAATTCTATTTACTGTTTTCTGAAGGTTATCTCTAATTCTAATTGCCTGTTTGCGTCCTGTCCTTCTGAGAAATTGGAGCCACTGATGCTCTTTCGGTGAGTGTGAAATGCCTTCTGTGTAATCAGGTGCGCTGTGCTGACACGGGCGGTCTGCAGCTTAATTACAGACGTAGAGAGGGCAGAGGGAGCCAGACGATTCGGAGCTGGCATGTGCATTTAATCAGTGTTAGTGAAAGCAAACTCCAAAAGTTACCACTTTTACAAGTGCACCCCCCCATCCTCCTTGATTCAAATAGTGAGGTTATTCAAGCTGCTCAAAACTGAGACAGTATATCCCATATAATTTTGTGTAAAAATAGGTGATGGAATGTATCAGGGAGATGTAGGGATAGCACATGGTCCCAAAGCCCATTCACTGGGGGACCACCTTCAGCCCACATTCTTGCCCCCCCTTCACATCAGTATAGCTGGTGGAAGACTTTCTCCAGAGGGAGAGCAGCAGGTGGACAGAGACAGAAACCCAGCTCTCAGGTTATGGGGACAGAGCCACAGCATCTCATAGTGCTTCCTGTGCTTACCAAATAAAGACCAGCAGGAGCAGGGGTCTGGGGACTCAAGGCAATCCTAAAGCAAGAAGCAGACAAGCCAAGGTGTGTGCAGGGGAAGATGGTGCCCAGGATGGGCTGCGTGGGGGACCAGACATGATGATTCCTTCTACGAGACAGGAGAGAATTTTCCTCAGGGAAGGGATGTGGTGGTCTATCCTTTCTAATGCATTTTTAAATTCATTTTTTGCATTCGACAAAGACTCGGTGAGTGCCTGCAGTGAGCCTGGAACCATCAGTGGTTTTTGCTAGACTGATTTGTCATTTTCAATAAATGCTTTGCCATCTTCACAAATCTCAATTTAAAGACCCTGCCACGCAGTCTGTCATATAGTTATGAGGACAGTGACTACAAGTCAAGGAGATGACCTTCCAAAGGAAGAAAAGCTTCAACCTTCTTATGGGGTTTCATTTCTTTCTTTTTCCTTTTCCTCCCCAACCCCCCTCACCTTTTTTTTTTTTTTTGAGTGTTTGTCATGCTCTCAACACATCTCTGAAGGCCTTAGAACCAACATCACAATTCTAGCAATTAAACAAGTGGCATCTACTTTTGAGTCAAGAGTTCAAAATCACGTTTCCTTCTCTTGAAGTGAAAGGTTTCTCTAAGTCTACAGATAGCAACTCTACAACGTGCTGTGACGCAAACGCGTAAGTCAGAGAAATAGAAATAAAATTACTTTCTAATACAAACTAGTCATCCTTATTATCTGGCAAAAATCGGGAACAGGAAAAGTCTTTACTCACACCTTCTGCAAGAAGAGGTGACTTGATCCAACCTCTCACAAGCTCCTTAGGGGTAGGGATTTTCCATAGCAGCTGCCTAGTCCTTAGCTAACGTGTACTTGTTAAAGCGAATTATTCTTTTCGTCAGCCTTTTGACTCCAGAGAGCTGGAGTACAAGACAGAAACCACAAAAAACTTGCACTCTCAGAGCACCATTCTGGGAGCAGCATGGGGAGATCTAGCAGATTATACTGCACTTCTTTTCCAAACATTTAAGTAAATGCAGGATGTCAGTATTGATACGTTGGCCTTTTAGAGAGTGTCTTGCTTCTATAGTTATAGAACAGATGACAGAAATGAACACAGTAGAACTGAGCAAGTACAATTTTGAGAGTAACAGGCAATCGAAGTTATAGGTACGTCATAATGTGGGATAGATTTGTTTTCACACCGTGAATATTTTTTTCCGTTCTAGTACATGTGCTGCTTCTCAATGTATCCCAATCTATGAAGCTTTAGATATAGAAAGCTTTCCCCCTTTACCTTCAGAAGGAAAGCCTGCTGAATTTAATTCATATTGATCTGAGCTTCACAGTTAGAATGTAGAAAATGTGATAATTCCAAAGATACATTTTTATTCCTCAATGCTACCTGAAGTTTACATGATGATGTAATACCCACCATTGCCCAATTTTTCCTTTGACTCTGGAAAACCAGACTATGTTCTCCTTTTGCTTTCTGCAATTTATTGAATTATAAAATAACTCAGATCGGAGGCATCGAATGTAGTTTCTTGAAAAAATGTAGATGTGTATGAAGAACGGGTGCTAAGGGTCACTTTTTCCATTTCTATTTCCTGTTTTGATGGTTTTATCTTGTCCTGATTCCATGAGGGTGAAGCCTGTGTTGATTACACACCAATAAAAAAACAAAAACAACAATACAAAAAACTATGGTCCAAAGACTCTTGTCCTCTGCTTATCTTGACTGCCTCAATAGAGCAAGAGGAGAGTAAAATATATTTGCTTTGTCGAAGTATCACTAACAAGTTTACTATAATCCACTTACTGACGATCTAGCTGTCCATCTCTATCCATCTAGATCTTTATATCTCTCTCTACAATATAATCATAAAATGAGGGGTATGTAAAATGGTAAAACGTATTGCTCTAAGAAGCATATAATACAAAAATAAATCCACAGTAGAGTGAAATGTACTTTACATCAAATACATTGTATATTTATTGGACTTGTAGTACTCAACTTTAGTCGATGCCTATTTCTTTGTTACACAAAGACAACAAACAACCAAGGAAGAATGTGCTATTGAGACCATTCAGACAAACTGTTCATCGTAATTGATAGAGCATTTAAGTCCTTACCTTTGCTGGAAATTAGCATCAGTGAGACAGATCCCAGTGTTCAAATCAGTTATTGATTCTATTGTATTGTAAGTCAGCACTGTCTTGCACGTCTTCATCAATGTTTTGAGAAGTTTAAAAGCGTTCTGCCATTTTTTTTGTCGGATGCATAAGAAATTATCTCTGATGCTGTACATCACTCTAAATGTTAGCTTTCCCTTCAGAGAAAAGTTCCCCACACACTACCATGAAAACAACAATCTTTCATTTGCTAGCATTATAGACCAAACTCTTGTCAAAACCCAAAGTTATCACTACATTGGTTCCAACATTTTTTGAACTTATTTGTTTTAACATTTGACTTTCTTTTTCCTTAGAAATTTGCTCATTTGTATTTCCTCATGAAAATGTTCCATGGTTTTATTTCTACTTTACTGAATATCAATACTGTTAAAAACAAGACAATAGTCTCAATATGGAGTCACTTAGGCTAAGTCCCATAACGCCCCCCTGACTTAACACATAACCGAATTAGTTTCAGGTCTCCCAGAAAATGAATCTTACACCAGTCAGTGTTAACTACCTGGTCAGTACTAGTGAGGACATCTGTCTGACAGTCTCTCGCCATCCCCTAAAGGAAAGTGATCTTGCTACACCCAATCCATTCTCGGCCAGTTTAACCTCTTTGTTCCTGCTCCCTTTGCCTATAAAAGTCTTCATTATATATAGCTCCTCAGACCTCCTTTCTATCTGTTGGATGGCATGCTGTCTGCTCATGAATTGTTGAATAAAGCCAATACGATACATAAAATTTACTCAGTTAAATTTCGTTTTCTGACAACAATTTCATATATAGGTTTATGTTTAAATAAAAATAACCTTACACTAAAAACATATTTTCTAATTATTTTTAATCCTAAGATCTTGACGCAGGCAGTTTTAGCATGTGGTTGCTGGCATTTGTAGAAGGAAGCAAGAGCGAGATATGTGACACCTCTTTCTGATCCACAAAATTGTCAAGAGTCCCCTCAATCCTCTACTCCTTATCCTAGTAAAGATTTTCTCATGCAAAGAAATAACACAAAAAGGTAATAACTACCCATAAGAGGGTTCATTTAAAATATAAAATGCAATTGTCATCAACAAATGACTAAAATTGTTCTGACTGTTCTTCCTTGCAGAACGTATCTTTAATCATTAATTCCCACTAACCAAATTCCATTAGTCTAGGTTTGAAATCCTGGCAAGCAAAGATTGCTTTGAAAACACACCATTTCAGTTTCCTTGTCACCAAAACATTTTGTTGTTGTTGTTGAAACACTTAGTGTTGTTAATATGAGCAAAAGTTAAAGTATGAGTGGAAAAACATTCTGAATGCCTAGCTGTGCTGAAGGTCATACCCGTCATTCCTTCACCAGATATTTATTGGGCGCCTATTACATTCAAATCTATTGTGCTCACAAAATCTTTGTTGGATGAATGTGTTTTGTTAGCCTTATTTTTCTAAGTTCCCACTTCCTTCAGCCTTGGTCCTCTGTTAGTCAATTGCTTGCTGCTGAATATTTTATCTGAAGGATAAGATTGTTCATTTTAAGACAAAAGGGAAAGAATAGGAGAAAAAATGCCAAAGCTGAAGTCTGCGCTGCTCTTGACGAAATACCTGCTATCTATTAATATGATTCATCTGGTAAACCATCCCCGTTTTAGTTGATTAAACATTCATCATTAGGAAAAATACAGAAGCGAAGTATTCACACTTGTCTCCTGCCTTGCACCCTCCAGAATTATTTCTATGTCAAGGCTTTGGGTAAACCTTAAGATTTCCTTGAGTAGGTTTATGCAGCATTTTATTTCAGAGCCAGAAATCAGCCTCCTGAACTGATATTCAATCCTATTAAGAAAAAAGACGCTCAGAAAGAAATCCTTTGTAAAACGGCATGAAACAGACCCCAGTACCAGCTACTTTTAGCTTCTGATGGTATGTTTTGTATAACGTGCTAGTCAAGTTCCTATGCCAAATAGGGTCCTCAGCCCTTAGGGACTTTTGCAATAATTTCTACCGTGAGTCTATGAAATGAGAGCTTTAGAAAAGCCACTGTAAATCTCAGAGCTCCCACTGTGGCCAGTGACAGCTGATAAATGAGAACAGAGGAAAAGCAAGCAAAGCAATTTGCATGACTCCTGGCCCACCTGTAGGAGGCTAATGCAGGTGGTGCTTTATTATTTTCAAGTCACTTGCCTTGCAAACTGTAGATTTCTCCAACACTGTTCTGACGAGTGATGTGATGCCAGTACGCGCTACGAGGAAGAGATATCGATTTGGATAACGTCATTGGCTCAGTCAAGCTTGTCTGAAGCTAGAAAAAAAAGGAGATGTGTCAGGCTTCATGTAAAGTATTAGACTGAAATCTGCTCTTTTAGAAGTAAAGGGTTGGGGCACCTGGGTGACTCAGTTGATTAAACATCTGCCTTCAGCTCAGGTCACGATCCCTGGGTCTTGGGATTGAGCCCCGCATTGGGCTCTCTGCTTAGCAGGGAACTTGCTTCTTCCTCTCCCTCTACCCTCCCCTCCACTCCTGCTCTCACTCTCTCTCAAACAAATAAATAAACAAAATCTTTTTTTTTTTTAAAGATTTTATTTATTTATTCGACAGAGATAGAGACAGCCGGCGAGAGAGGGAACACAAGCAGGGGGAGTGGGAGAGGAAGAAGCAGGCTCATAGCAGAGGAGCCTGATGTGGGGCTCGATCCCATAATGCTGGGATCACGCCCTGAGCCGAAGGCAGACGCTTAACCGCTGTGCCACCCAGGTGCCCCTAAATAAACAAAATCTTAAAAAAAAAATCAGTTGAGGGTTAAATGTGGGGGACATATGACAGAATCTGTAATAGACACCTGCCTGATTTGCTGTTTAAGGTTGACTTAAAAAAAAAAAGTAAAATCATGACTCTAAACATATGAAATGAACACTTGTAGGCAATTTAATCTCATTCATTAATTTAGAAGGAACAAAAAAGATGGTACAACTGATTTCGAGGAGAACTCAAAGGGCAGAGAGCCAATCAGAAACACCAGACTAATAACCATTCGTACCCACGGGACAAGGGTATTTGCATTTCTATGAACAAGAATTATTTGCATTACTATCAGCTTTCTGCAATTTATTGAATTATAAAATAACTCAGATTGGAGGTGCAAGCCCTTACAGAAACAGGTACTCCCAAATGGCACCCCACACGGGATACCATTAATCCTTTTTACCCATTTCTGTGTCTTACAATTTTTTCCAGACACCTCCTCCCACCCTCACCCAATGGATCTTTTCTCGAATGGACCTTTTTCTGTGCTCCTGCAATAGGGTCTTTTACATATTAAAAGTGTGCTTTCCCTGAGAAGCTCTGTGCTGAAAGTGTGGCATATGTTCTTATTTGAAACATAAATTTTAACGTTAGCCCCAGAGATAAACACAATGTCACTCAGGTGCTTAAGCATATGATTGGTTCAAAGAGAACAACACTTTACATTGTATTTTCAAGAGAGAAACGTATTTTTATTGATTCACACCAGGTTTTAAAAAAACATCCAGAAATAATTTTATGTGGTCTAAGCACACATTTCTCTGATGCAATCTGAGCAAATGTTCACTTTTTTCATGGGCAATGGGCAATCCTCTAATTAATAAAACCCCACATTTCGTCCTTATTTAATACTTGTCTCTTGGCAGAAGTGGGCGCGGGGAAGATCATGTTTGTCAAGCCTAACCTTAGAGACTCCCATGCTCCCCATGGTCGGCCCTTTCCCACCGCATGCCACCCCCCCACCACCTTCGAGACTCTGCATCCAGAGTGAACAGCCTTCCTCCAAGACACTGTCAGGAAAGCATCTGATACACTATCACAGGCTCCTGAGCACCGTATTAAGCTAAGAGGTTTTTACATTTTAATGGAAGATGAAGCCAAAGGGTGTGAACACGTTTTCTCGATTTCACATTTTTTTTTTTAGCAGTGAGGCATTTCCAGATCGGCTATGTCTTGCTACAAAAGTACCCTACTCAGTGAATTTAATGGTCTGGCCCTGTTGAAGGCATTTTTTAAAAAGATGGCTCCAAGTAGCAAACGTTGTAACCAACTTTATATTTTTCAAAATTTGGTGTATTTCAAAGTTTTCCTTCTTATTGGGAAAATAGATATACTAACCATACCAACATCCCATGGTTGGTAGGTAAGGGGCCTGGGGAAGAAGACAAATTTCTGGGTTATAATAGGGCAGTGCTCTCCAGAATCTCTGGGGTGCTTGTTAACCATAGACACTTCTGGTTTTACCCCAGACCTAACAGTTGGGAGAATCTCTGTGGGTGGGGCTACGAGTGCTAAGAAGTACCCACATACACACTGAATATCCCCGGCTGTAAGGGCTAGAGGCAAGGCTCATTTTATGAAAGTATCACTGGGACAAAAGGTCTTTCACCTTGGAAGCCAATTTCTCATGTGAGGCATAAACTGAATTCAACACACAGCACCTTCAGTTAGTGTGAGCAATGCCCATTAATAAACAGCAATTAATCCATAAAGCGAGTCTCATATTAAATACACTTCTGTCTACCCTTTATTTTTCCCTAATAAGTTACAATTTGTTTATTAGCATAAAATAAGTCATCAGTGGTTAATTCCTCTTCCCCAAATTACTTTTCCTTCTATTTTTTTAATTCTGGGAACACATTTCTTCCCAAATGGTCAGTCTTTAAGCATCACGGAAACACAGTAAAAACATTTTTTTTCTGGAAATAAATAAGGTGAGAATTTCCTCCATAAAAATTTTGTCTGAATTGCTCTCTATTATTTCTTTGTTTTTAATAAAGATTTTTTTTATTTTATTGGACAGAGAGAGACACAGTGAGAGAGCGAACACCAGCAGGGGAAGTGGGAGAGGGAGAAGCAGGCTTCCCGCTGAGCAGAGAGCCTGATGCAGGGCTCGATCCCAGGACCCTGGGATCATGACCTGAGCCTAAGGCCGATGCTTAACGACCGAGCCACTCAGGCGCCCCTGAATCGCTCTCTATTGTTTCTTCACCTCGTGTCTCTATTTCTTGGTCTTCAGGGTTTTCAGATTATAGGAGACTGTTAACCTTCCATTTCTTCCCTTGTTTCTTTAGTTCCTTTTATGCTACTTCCATAATTAATTCAGAAAAATGAAAAGTCTGTATTTGAAAATGTGAATGTCCATATTCTCCCGACCTCTGTCCACGGTACAAATCTTGTCCACCATACCTTGGATGTTTAAATCTCCTACACATCAGAGAATGCATTCCTCAGTCAATGTTCAAAACCAGGCATTGAGTCTGTTCACAGACCATCAAGCCATTCTGCTCCATGTCTTTCAATGGAGTCCTGTCATCGGGAACACTAAACATGCATTATTTTTGTGGAGGATTGAAGATGGCTGCATTCAAACACATGGTGTCTGGGCTCCCTTCTCTTAAATCTGGGCTGACTGATGACTGCTCTGATGAATAATGCAAGGCAGACATGACATTATGTCTGTTTTGGTTCTGCCTTTGATGACCTCTAAGGCAGGCTCTCCTTCCCTCCACCTGTCCTGAGTTACTGTGGAAGTCTGACTACTTGGAGACCGTCATGGTTGGAGGAAGCCCAAGCTTACCGTGTGCGCGGGCTGTGTAATTCAAGGTTTGAACCCTTCTTAGACAGTCCAGCAGTTCTCATTTTACAGATGGAAAATCACAACCCACCAAATTCAGGGATTCGTTCAAGGTAAAATCCCAACTACAGAACCTCTAATAGAAAACAGTTCTCTTGATTTCTGAGTCCACTGCCCTTTGGACTTTGATGTGGATCTCTCTTGGGAAAAATGAGTTTCCTCTCGAACATGTTACAATATACAAAAATACAGCTTTGTACTTTGAAAGCACACACCCTGCCAAGAAAAAGCAGGGAGGTCCTGAAAACTGGTGTAATTTTTGTCAGGGTACTGGCCACCAGCACCTTTTCCTGCTTTTACCAAAATAATTATCCAGGTTACCTTACTGACTTTTGCAATTTTCCTTTGTGGTTTTGACTCTGCCTCCTTGACTCTGTGATAAACATTAATGCTAATTTGTGTTCCCCTATATAAATTCATCTATATATTAACAAAAAACTTGCTAACCAATTAATTTTACTTTTGCTGTGTATCTCCCCATTTATTGACTAGAAAATTTAAAGTCATATTTGTACAAATCTCAACAACTGGGAGAGGAAAAAATTAGCATTTATAAATGAGCATTTATGAGTCATTCCCTACGTGCCTGGCAATATGCAAACTGGTTTCATATGTTGTTCCATTTGATATTCATATAAATTGTCAGTAATTATGCCATCTGAACTTTGCAGACAAAGAAAATGAGACTCAGAGGGATAATAAAATTTTTTTCATGGTGACACAGGCAGTGAGTGATGTCTCTGAGGCATCAAAGACCATGATGTTGAAGAGAGAGAAAAATTCTTTCCCTGCCTTCCAAGTCTTCTAGCTGGACTAAAAATTAAATTTACCTGAGACAGGTTCACAGAGAAAAAACCCCAAAGTTTTATTACATGTGCATCGAGGCCCAATAATGAAATTGAGACCCAAGGAAATGATCAAGGCCAGAAGTTTTTATACTTTTAGACAAAGAGACAATAAATCTTTGAGGAACTGGCAGGACAAAGAAAACTTAACTTTGGGAGCTTCTGTTAACAAGGAACTCTAACCAGAATTTGGGCTACCGTAGTAAATTAGTAAAAAGTAACCGGAGGTGCTGACACAGCTTTCTCAGCTCTGAATTCCCTCTCTCTGGTGGTAAGAATGTCTCCCTTTTCCCCGGAACAGGGAGGGTGCCTTTCACATGGGAGATTTACTTCCTGCTTTCAGGGGGACACAGGAGGGTCGTAGTGTCCTTCTTGCAATGCTGTTTTTTAAGTAGCTTTAATTCAAAATAATCAATATGCCAATGTGGCACGTTTTGGAGCAACCTGCCTTTGGTTCCTACAAGGTCATGTCCTCTTCACCACAGTTTACTGTAAAATAAACTACTGGACCCACCTTCTTCAGGGAGCAGATATGAGGAATGCTGCACCAACTGGGTCAATTCCACTGGACCAAGGCAGGAATGCGCATGACTCTCCCCTATGTTGAGAGGAGAAGGCCATGATGGGTGCGGCCCAGTCCCGGAGTTGTCATGCACACACACCGGCTTGGCTGTCTGCACACCTGTTAGCAAACCCCAACTCTATTGCTGCCTTGTCATTTGACCGCAGGCAATGACGTACTAACATTTTTTTTTAAGACTCAGTTTTTCCTTATCTCTAAATTGGATTTAATATAATCCACCTCAAGTGTTGTTATAAATATTTCATAAGATGATTCTTTTAGAGTGAAGAGCACAATGTTTGTCCCACCTGAAGTGCTCAGTAGAAACTGCTGGCTTCCTATGGCGACCAATACATGGGAGAGGCGGCCAACATCAGAGGCATCTCTGTGAACATGTATGTGGTCAAGACATGGAAATGTGTCCAAACTGAGTTATCAAAGGAATGGCAATGAAGGAAGTCACTGTCTTAGATCCAATTCTAAGAGCTTAAAGGAAGTACAAAACCCAAGAAATATGAATAGATGGTCAGTATGGGCAAATCGGAGAGGGAGGACACAGATGGGAGATGGTGAGCGATGCTGGTAGGGTGGTGTGTGTGTGTGTATTTGTACACACACATAACATTAGCCAGGAAAGGCTGGTGTCAGCTTTTCCAGTATGACGAAGAGTTAAGAGATGTGAGTGGCTACGTCAACATGTTCGCTGGTGTGTCTGAGACAAGAGGGACTGGGTAGGGAAATCCACTGTGGAGAAGCAGCCCTAAAATATACAAGTGGTCAGGGGCCACGCTCAGGTAACGTGTGGGATGTATGTCAGAGGTAAGACAAAAAAGTCATGCAGCCTAATAAGGAAATGGTGAATACAAGTACGGTCCCGGTTGAGAACATTTAGTTTATTTGTTCTTGGAAAAGACCTCATGAAACTTGAAAACTGTATAGAAATAGAAACTCCAGAGACCTTTAGGCAGCCAAGCTCGGCACTGTTTGGATTTATTCAAACAGTCCTCTGAAGTTTGAAGGTTTATGGGCAATTGGTTTTTCACAGACTTGACTTAATTTTCAATAGGGGACAACTCACTTAATCTTCCATTTTATTCAAAATAAATGAAAAGGAATTAGAAGATACCTTGGTGAGTTGGTACAAGACTAACAAACACTACATCGTTTGTAGAGTCATTTAATGGAAGTTGCTAGATGTCATTTAGAATTGGACTTTGAAGAGTAGTATTCTCTTTAAACTTGAACCAAAATGGAAGTTATCATTATATGTTTTAAATATGTATTGACCACCATACTTTCAGGGACTGTAAAAAAGCTGAGCTTTAGAATAACATCAGAAATTATTACAAACATACGCATAAATACTTTGAACACCATTCTTATCTGTCATCAATAATGTTTAAGAATATGTATATTCTTTACTCATCTATCAGTCTATTATTTGTAAGTAGATGCATTTACAGAATTACTCTCTAAATACAGGAAATATGATGAATACATATTGAAAGATTAAATTTTACATCTGTTGTAAATAAAATGTTACTATCTTTTGATTTTGGAATGTGTAAATATCTAGAGGCTGTGTTAAAGTTTATATAACTACTTTCCAATGTCTGCACATAATGAAAGCTGGGATGAACTTTAAACAGTGGTTATAAAATTCTACCCACTTAAAGATAACGCTAATTTTTTTCTTTTGCCAGCCTTTTTATGACTTAGCTAATAACTGGGCTTTTACTCAAGACCAGCTCATATTCTAACACTCTGAGTAGATATATTATTGCTCCTTCCTTCCTTCTTTTAAGAAAAGGTAACTAAAGCACAGCAAAGGTAAGTGTCTTACACAAGGTCACACAGCTCTTTCTTTCTCTAGAGCCTACCTGGTTAAGCCACTATGCTGCCCTGCTTCAACTAATACATGTGCCTTCATTGAATACATCCCAGAAATTGACAATTACACTCATACTTTTGAAAGTAAGCTTAATTAACTTCCCATGTGATTCTTACATCAATTTTGTAGACTTTGGTTTGCCCACTACTGGTCTACCTTTTTTCTTCTATTTCACAGCACTGTCCCAAAGAGAAGACGGTCTGATTCTTTGGGTTGTCTGTGTATATGCCATAATTATATGTTTGTGTGCTGAATTATTTTGATTGACCTTTGAAATCTATTGTTTTCTTTAAGGAAATCATTCTCATAATTGCCATGAGCAGATTGTATGCCCATGAATAGGTAAGACTATCATAGTTAAAAAGAGGAAAATCATGCGTATAGAGTTTCCTCATTATTCTTTGATTCTAGAAATAGAGATAAAAGAATAAAATTGTATTTTTTAACATGAAAATTGTACTCTTGCCGGGCAGTCATTTTCCTTACACATTATCAACTCTAATCAAGTTGATTAAATATAAAATATATATATATATATATATATATATATATATATATAAAATGAGTTTTCTGAAGTGACATCCAGAGCACCTACAACTAATTTTAAGAAAACAAGAATATGATATAAATAAAATTTGTGCTACTATATTGTGTTACAGCACCACTCGCCAGAAAAATTACACATTGACCTCTCCCCATTTCTGTCTCATTTGTGCGTTTATGCAGAAATGAGTATTTTTCTTCATGTCTGTGTGTTTGTTTAGAGACTACATTTTCTTTAGTGTTCTGACACTGGAACAACAGTAAGTAAATAGATTAATTAGAATCACAGGTCCACTTTCGTTATCAACTACAATCATTTCCTCTAATTGGGCTTGTGTTGGTTCATTACAATCAGTGTCTATCAATCAGTAAAAGAAAATTTCACAAATATGCAAATGGCGTTTCCCAGCAGGGAACCGGCATTGTCAGTAGCAATGAAAGCTCTTGTCTTATGATTAATAATTGATAATATTGAGCAACATAATCATGAATAGAACTTTGAAGATGAATTTATTAGCAGGTATTCCTATATATTAGATATGACACGCCACTTGCGATCACAAATCACACATTTAAACTTTTTCAGAATTTCTTAAAGTTCTATGAATATTCCTAGAAAAGAAGTTGTAAAAAGTGTTAAAATTTTTTCTGTGTACCACTCATCAGAGTATTTTGCTTCCAAATTTTTTACATTTTCAGTGTAGGAAAACTAGTTATTATTATTTTTTGTAGCAGATAGAGATTCCTGTAAAATGTGAGTATGAAGACTGCCTTCACTAGCAGGGGAGCCAAACTGCCTGGGAGAGAGCCCGTTATGGAAGGCTTTCTCATTTATTCACCGAATTATAAATGAGCCCACGGTATTCATGTTCTAGAAAGATATATGTACTTGAGATGAACTGAAGGATATTATTTGGCTATCCTTGGGAATAACAACTGAGTGTTTTCATAGTACTCCTTAAAACAAGTATTACGGTATTTTGCACACTCTAAGATGCCATCAGTTGAAAGACAAAACACTATTTTATGTAGCACTATGAAAGAATAGAGCTATCAATTAAACTGTAACTCATATTTGACTTGAGAGATGTTAAAATGTGAAAAAAAATGTGCATCTTGGAATGAATGGAATGCAATAGTATTTCCCTATTTATGCAACTATTTAGACAAAAAACATCATTTCAGGGGCTTACTTGGGTAAGTTCTGTGATACACTTTAACTCTAGGAGGGCAAATTCCCTTAATTTCTCTTCGCTACCTGAATTAGTTTTCCACAAAGCCAGCTTCATTCTTTCTCTCTTCTCCTGTGCTCCCCTCCCTTTATTTTTCCCTGAGATGTTTTTGTCATTGGTAACATCTTACCACCATCACAAAATTTCCATCAAAGATACCAAAACCACCCCTTGGGCTTGTTCCTATGGGTAGTGTAAGACAATGCCACTTCTTCAGAAAATTCTTTTCATCTTACGTTATAAAAGGAAATAAGAGAATTTGTTTTCAAATGGTTATTGTTCAAAAGGTTTATTGTTCTTGGAACAGTGAAGTTCTTCAGTTTGTTAAGTGTGTGTTTAACTTGCTTTTATTCTGTATATTTCTAGTAACAAGAGCATGTAAAACGACAAACAATAGAGAAAGAAAACACTCTTTGTTTTCTAAGCAAGAAGTTTTACATGAGACTCTATTATTCTTTTTTTTCTATCCACCAGAGCTTAGGACAACCACAGGATTGATAGCTTTGGACAACAGTGCATGCAGCCAGCCCTGCTGGTGGTGTTTGGGGCGTTAAAGCAATCTTGCTATCTTGCTGGTATTTTAATAACACTGATGCTATTTGTCCTTAAACTACACGGAGTTCTTCTGGTGACCAGGTGGCAGAAATTACTGGAAATAGGAGCATTCCAAACCCTGTTTTTAAAAGGATACACTGTAATTCTTATTATGGGAGGCTGTCCTTCTGCAAATAGGCTTTTAAATTACTTGCAACATTACAAGGTTCGAAGTTACTAATGACAATACCCTTCCTTTTATTTATTTATTTCTGATAAGATATCAGGAAAATTCATTTAAAAAATTTATTCATGTCTTCTCAGTTGCTCTTTATCTATTGGCATTTTATAACATATGGAAAGCTTACGAACACAAAAACCAAATTTAAAAAAAGGACTTCTTTTCATATCGTGTGTGTGTGTGTGTGTGTGTGTGTGTGTGTTATGTGTGTAACAGATCCATGAAAATTAAATTATTTCAGGGCATTTGAGGCCTTGTCATCTCCGATGATTTCAGCCTCACCAGGCAGAATCACAAGGGCACATTTGTGATATGGTTCCTGATAAACAGCTTCTATCACAAAGACAAGAAAAATTTCCTTGATAATGCTGCACCCGGGTGGTGGAGGACCTATAAGTGTTTTTAGTAATAGCATTCAAGAACTCTGATGGTTCTAAGAACAAGAATGATCTCCGTAAAATGGAAACAAATTCTAGAGGTGCCATTTACTTACACATCTAGCTTTAATAATTTCCTCAACGACTTGAATCTTAGTGAATCTCTCAGAAAGAGTTCTAGTTCAAAATTTACTACTGTGGCTTCAAATTCCCATGCACCTCCCAAAACCAAAACCATCCTCTGAAATAAGATGCTTTGGTGTTAACAGGTAAAGAAAAAACAGAGGATTGTTAGCCCCTTTTATGACCATTTTCTGATTCCCACTTGGACAGAAGAGTGAGAAGCTGAAGCTTACATCTGAATGCGAAAGGGGAAGCATGTCGTCTTGTAGTGCGGAACTCATTTTTTGTGGAGGTTTAGTTAAGGACCTTCCAATAAGCTGGTGATTTAAGAAATCTGTCAGGGTCCATTGAGCCCAGGGGGTGTTTCAGTAACACTGACCAAAATCTTGAGATGGCATCATCTTACCAAACTGATGAAGGCATGGAAAATGTTTGACATTTCAAGGAGTAAAAGGAGTGAGATCATCTTTACTCAAGCTGTATAAATTACTTGATCCCACAAACTTCTGGATCACGTGAAAGAACTTTCTTGCTCTTCCGTATATTACCAGGCAGCTTACTGAGCAGCGTAAGCCGTTTACAAACCTGTGAATGGTTAACCCACGGCTAAGCTCTACTTAGAAACTTCTTGGGTCGGTTAGTAGTAATTAATTCTTTTGTTATCTTTCTCAGTGAAGGAAATAAAAATATTTTTAATAGCCTTACAAATTTAATGATTCCTATTATCCAGTATTCTATAGTGCAAATATACCATTTTATTCACAAGGTTGGGGATTTTTTCTAGATATGAGATTCTCAAACAAGAACAGAAACATTGCCTAACTTAGATCATGGAGATATATCAAAGTATGTTTATTCTTGTGTCCCTCCCCAACCCAGGAAGGAGGGTAATAAACAAGGGCCAACCCAGGTTTTAACCACACATGTCGTGTCAAAAGATCATACTGAATTCTCTGTTACAGTTAAGAAATGATTGTTGAGATTTTATTTTTCATTCAAATTTGTTTAAGACAGTAACACTGTTAAATCACCTCTCTTTAAAAGGATGAACTAAATGTATCAGTAGCCTGAATAACAATTGGGGGGCTTTTACTGCTTATGTAGCTCGTTCCTAATTTGATCTCGTAATGTAATAAATGTAAATGTAATAAAAATATGTAAACATTTTCTATGTGCTCAGTAACAATCTCACACGGCCCATTTTTAAAACTGGAAAGCCAATGAGCACTGTCATCTTATTTTGTAGGAGATACATAATAAATAAGATGCATCAGTTTTATATCTGAGGTTTGGGGGTATCTTTCCAACTCCCAAGTTATACTTCTGCCTGGTTTATAGCACAAGCTTTCATTTTATTTAAATAAGCAAATGAAGACTTAGAAGGTGTTTAACTACCATTTCATTATTGTTGGAACTTCTTTTTTCAAAGAGATTTGTGCATGTAGAGGCAGCCTCTTCAAAGAAAAAGTAAAAATTATGTCTGGGAGACCTGGAGATGTTTACTTATGGTCCCAGAATTTGAGGAATTTGGGCAGTTGTCAAGTTGTGGTAGCATGCTCTCTGAAAAACATCAGCTTGGCTTACTCTGAAGAATGCACTAGATATGAAATAATCTTATTAGTCTTAACCTTCAGAGAAAAGCATAGCTGTGGCAATTGAGTTTGAAATTAAACCAAATGCTCTATTTGCGTGTATGCACCAAACTGATGGAGTCTGATTTTGTGATTCTTAGAAACATTTGGTTTCTTTGGTGAGCCTGCTATTTAAACACCTGCCCCACTTTTCCATCTCTGAGCGCCCAGGTCCATGGCGCAACCCCCCCCCCCCCCCCCCACAGCTGTAGCCTGCCCGAGATCTTGTCAGTGGACAGCTGGTCTCTAACCCCTAATAACAATTGCTTGGCTCCGCTCCGGGGACATGCTTCTCAGACGCACAGGACATTATCATGTTTATCACACACGACAGCATCAATAGCAAATGTAAATTAAATTTTGTTTTGCAAATTTTTTGGCACAAGACTGTTAGACATACTTGAAAGGAATTGAAAGATATTATTTAGCGACAGTTGGGAATAACAATTTAGAGTCTTTGCAAACATTACAAGTCTTATAATTATTCAAAATCACTCCTACAGATGGATCACAATCGTAATAATGAACCTTTTCATGGTACTTGCCATGTGCCAGGCCTGTTCTCAGTACTTTACAGATTCTAATGCAAAAATACCTCATAACAACCAAAGAAGAAGGACTATTATATCTAAAGGAAACTGAAACATTTAGAAGTTAATAACCCAAGATAGCCGAGATGATACAGCCAGGAAGTGGTGGATTTGAGTTGTGAACCCAGGACACGTACCAAATGCTCTCCTTTACAGCAGACAATATGGTTGTCAAAGAGCTCTTGGCATCTCTTTCACGACAATACAATTAAATGACCATACTCATGAGCATTTTGCCTGTTCAGAACAGCTATAAGTAAAGCTACAACTGTTGTTAAGCGTCGTTAATTGTTAACTGTTAACTAACAGCAAGTGACATCACAACCGTTAATTTTGGTTGCAAACATCAGTAGACTCTGAAATAATTTGAAATTTGGTAGTTATATTTGCTCATTAAGCCCCTGGATAAATGTCATATTAATTAGATAATTGTTACAGTGGTTTACATTTAACCCAAATCTTTCTGGAAGACTAAATTATACCAATGTCTTAGTAATGCTTCTTCAATTAATCACACAGTCATATTAATAATCCTACTAATATTCAAGCCACTCATTCATCCCTATGAAAAGCCAAATGTCCCGTAGAAAGCCTGGTTTTCACTTGTCATGCTTAGGCATTAGGTAAGCTCTTTAAAGCACTTCCTAGATAGATAAAAATGTGTGTGTAGTATTGACAAAATTAGAAATGCATTAAGAATAACATAAGATCACTTGTTAAATTACTTTTTCTTTTCTTATACTTAAAAGATAAGTTTGTATGTGCCAAAATATTATGTAATGGAGAATTTAAAAACTCAAAACAAATATAATATTACATATAAAACTCTGTCGTCTTTAAGCTGAAACAGAATTATGAGTGTCATTCCGGTGAGTGACCCACCTATTTCCCAAAACTCTACCTGTCCCCTCATTAATGAAATCCAGTGCATCTCTATAAATCTTGAAGAATAGTCACCTCTTAAGATTATGGCCAATAATCATTCCACTATTTACTTTTCACAGAAATTAGTGGTAAAGCAAATAATTTTTTCTCAGCTACTTGAAAAAGTTACTATTTCAGGTTCTTTACCAAATTATGTCTTAGCTTGACCTCAAAGCTGTAGTATAGTTCCAGGACAGGATGACAAACAAATCATTCTGTTGGTAAACAGTATAAGCTCCTTCTGTAAATATTTTATGATTGACTCTGAAACACATACAGAAAGAGAAGTTTCAGAGAATCTAGGACAAATACAAAGACAAAGAGAAAGCAGAATCCTTTCTGGTAGTAACTTAATTTTCCTGATTATTTTGGGCCCACAGTTGAATCTCTGATGATCCAACTGTATGCGGTGATAAGCAGAGAGCAATGTTTCGTATTTCATTCTCTATGCACCCCACCCCTCTTTGGGTAACTGTGCCAATAGGTCATGGGGAGATACATGGAGCACACAGCTCCCTACCTGTGGCCACAAAGAACTTCTTTGGGCATATGCTGAATAGGGCATTAGAAGCATGGGATTCGGTAACTGGGGCGAGCTCTTGGGGCTAGGGGTAGGGGGTGGACACCAGGGTGCTGATGTGAATGGGCCCACATATACATGATGCGCATCAGATCTCAGTGACATTCATTTCCAAGTTACCAAGGAAGGAGCCTTACCCGGGCCTTCTGCTCCATTTCTAGCATTAATCTCTCATGCTGCTCAGCTATGGCCAGTGTCGCAGAATGGACCTTCTGATAGATCATTTCTCCTTCCCTTGTTTGAAAAGTGAATAGTCCTTCTCCTGTGTCACACATTCTGTGAGAATAGAGATAGGGAAAGAGATGGGTCTTCACGTGTTCAAGTGCGTAACAGTTCTCCATGTAAAAGATATCCGTGCCCTGTGTCACCCTCCTCCTTGACTTCCATGGGAGTTAGGGAAGCGGATTCAGCCTTGACCAAGCCAACCAACCAACAAGCATATCTTTAAATGGTACATGAGACAGAACGAAGGGTAAAAACCCATGACTATTTGGAATTTTAAAGATGAAGCGTTCACAACCCTACAGAGAAACAGATACAAGTGGGTTCAGTCACGGCAGTGCAGCACTCACATGTCTTATTATACAAGCAAATGGTTGTTTTCTTTAAGGATTTTCACATCGTGTTATCATAACCCTGTTTCTTATGATTTGAGAGCTTTTGAAATGTAAAGAACTTGAGAAAAATCTGCAATTTTATACTCACTCTGGTAGGAACCAAGAAGACTACACATTTTTTAGTTTATGGATTTGCATACATAGGCTGAATCTTAAACCGAGTGATCCTTAAGCAAATCTTGTGCATCCTAGGAAATGACCTGGCATAAAGACCCTATTTGGATGTGAGGATATTTGGTTGAATTTTGGTTTGGCACTTACCAGCAGTGTGACCTTGGGCAAGTTAAATACCTTGCCTATACCTCCTTTTCACATCTCTAATATAGGAAAAATAGTACTCATCTTATAAGATCTTTATGATAGTTGAAAGACCAATCTAAATATCCACTGTAGAGAAACGAGTGACTTAATTTTAGTATTTTTATCTAATGGACTATTACACAGTAATTACTATGTCATTTCCGAGAGCATATAATAACACTAAAAGTTCTTACTGTGTACGTTTGAGAGGAAAAAAATCAGAATAAAAATTTTTTTGATTATTTAATTATAATTACCTTTTTAAAACATAATCTTCTTGGAAGATTATGTCACCTTGTGAAGGCAAAAGGATTATAGGTAAATTTTATTAACAAAGACTCATTCTAACACAAAAAATATTTCTAATTAATACTTTAAGCCAGCCTTTAAAAATAATTGGAGGCCCTCAGAAAGAGTCACTCTCTATCAATATGATGTGAACTACTCAGATACTGGCTATTAGCTGGATGGCTGTGTCGTTGGTTTTCAGATTATAACATCAAAAGACTTGCACAAGATGTTCCTGAGGCCAAGCTATGTCTTCCAGCACCAAAAGGATTTTGGATTCTTCTCTATGACTCTCCAAGGGGTTTTCGGTAGAAAAGAAATGTCTCAAGGGTCTTCAGACATTACAGAGGCTGCGAATGCCATCCCGTAGGGCCCTATAATAGCCAGCACTTAGCTTCTGTGAAAAAGATCTTAATAAAATTCACACAGCGTGAAATGGAAAGTCTGGGGGGAAAATGAAGCATTTTCACAAAGTGAAACAAATGAGCTTTCTTTGTTGATTCAGAGGAGTAACGAAGTCCTACAGCCCGAGTGGGCGACGATGGACACGTGGTGAGCCAGCCTGTTCCGACGTGAGTTCTGTTCATTGTCATCTGGAAAGCACTGCTTATGAGCCCTCGGAAATGAGATAATGAAGACACCGACTGTCATTTCTCAGTCATAGAAAGGCAGAGGGCTAACTTCCTGGGACTCAGCCGCCCAGAGAGGATCTGAAAGCTCTCGGAAGGTTTCCTCCAGCCTCTGAAACACAGACTCCTATCAACTCCAGCCTTTCACCAGCAAACAAGGAATGAAAACGTGCTAGCTTTGAAAAGTGAAGTCATTTTTGGTCAAAGGTGGTCTTTCTTCAATGCGGGTCGCTACAGCCAAGCTGGTCACACTTCTAAAGTGAAATCAGTTCAGACTTACTGACTTTTGTCTGCAGTGTTGGAATAAACAGCTTAGGTTTCCCTGCTTATTGTTTAAAACGTGTCCTCTTGGGGCATGTAGGAAACAGATAGATTTACTCCTTCTTATATGTCCGAATAGTTTTGTGGGAGCAAGCCAGTACTAGAGCAGATGGGGGGAGAGATGCCGTCATTCGGACTTGCTACTCCATGTGTGGTCCACACCGGCCTCACTGGGAGCCTGTCCAGATTACTGGATCGGAGCCTGCATTTTCTAGATCCCAGGTGACTCCTCTGCACATTATAGTTTGAGAAGCACTGGCCCACAGAGTTCTTTCTACACGTCACCATTTCATTAAACAGGAGCGAGAGATGACACTCGGGACCCAAATGAGGACCGATCAGAAGCTGTGTTTGCTCAGCTTTAGATGGTGACATAGGTCACCAAAGGTCAGAAAGGAAACACCATGACAACAAGGACAAAAAACCTAAAAGAATCCTTTCCTTAAGTGGGGAAGAGCTGAGAGAGAGGTGCTACCTTGAGTATCCTAACCTCCTAGCCACTAACATGCGCGTTCCTCAATTGCATTTATTTGGAGATAAGGTGAGAATGCGGACACTGTATGCTTGTCTTGGCTCCAAACTGAATTTGATTGACATTTATAGACAATTACAACTGTTAGCTCTCTTTCTACTTAACAAGGTATTTTCACAAATTAATACTTTTTCTTATCAAAAATTCAATGTTAAAGAATATAATCTCTAAGATCCCTTCAGCTTTAAGGAACAAACTAGAGCCTCATAAAAATGCTAAGTAGGACGGACACACTCATTTCCAGGGTGGTTTTTGTTTTTGTTGCTTGTTTTCGACACTGTGACCTAGGGGACGTTATAACAGTACAGGATCCATAGTCAAAGGGCACAGATTTCAACCATCACGTGGCCGGTCATGCCCATTAATCCCTTAGTTCACTGTAAGGCAGGCAGGCAATGTTCTGACCCGAGGATGAAAAGGATGGAAACATACAGGACTCATTGCCTCTGAGGCTCTGCAAGGAGTGGGGAAGATAGGCATTGTTGTGAGAAGGACACACTTAACCGCAGTGAGTGCTAGCAGGGTGAAGCATGGGGGGCTGACCTGAACACATTATTTTACCAATTCAGTCCCTTATCTATAAAATGGGGGCAAAAAGACTTGTTACGAGATTGTTTCCTTTTGTCTTTTAATGAAACCAAGTGACAATGGTCAGGAAGGGATGAACTCAGTAGGCCATGACTGCCCAAACCCTGCACAGTCCAAAGAAAGGCCTGTGTTTGGGGGGTGGGGTGTCCCTTGGCCAGTTTCTGGACTATAACCTATGAGCCTTTGGAATATTCAGCCTGAATATTTTTGTGTGTCTGAGGCCTTGAGCCATGCTGTACCAATTTGACCGGATGAGTTTATCCTAACTTTATGCCTGTTTGGCTCTGGTGGAGGCTGGAGGCTGAGTGGCTCACATTGATCCCGTGGACTCTGCCTGCCTATGTAACTGATCCTTAGTAAAACCCTGATGCTAAGGCTTGCTGTAGCTGCCCGGTTAACAAGGCTTCCCGTGTCTTTCACACATCATCGTGGGGGAAACAAGCACATCCCGGGTGATTGCCCTGGGGGGTCCTGGAAGCCTGAGCCTGTCCCTACTGGCCTTCCTCACCTGCACTTCCACTGTAGTAACCATAACTATGAGCAGCTTCACCTTTTCTGAGTCCTGTGTCTTTCTAGAGAAACACTGAGCCTGAGGGGGTGTTGGGGACCCCTCCACACAAGGCAGCCAGCATTTGTTAGGTTGTCAATAGGGTTCGATAGAGTAAGAGTCTAAGAAAATCCTAGTATTTTCCCTCAATGGCTCTTTTTCTTTCTTTCTTTCTTTCTTTCTTTCTTTCTTTCTTTCTTTCTTTCTTCTTTCTAGATTTTATTTGTTTGAGAGAGAGAGCGAGAGAGAGCATGAGCTGGGGGAGAGGCAGACTGCCCACTGAGCAGGGAGCCCGATGCGGGGCTGGATCCCAAGACCATGGGCTCATAACCTGAGCCCCAGCCGGACGCTTCACTGACTGAGCCACCAGGAGCCCCTCAACGGCTGTTTTTCAAATTCCATTTATCCTCTCCTTCTCTATCCCATCTCCCCACTCACTTCCACAGTCTTTCAAAATAACAGTACTCCCAATCTAGTCTCTGCTGTGTTCTCATAAGGACCAACCAGAGTTCACTTGAATGAATGTCTTTGTTCAAAGGAAACAGAACTCCAAATGAGGTGCTGCACTATGCAGGGTTCTCCCAGTTCCCCTCAAAGAGGAGAAACCGCTCTAAAAGAGGGTCCCCTGGAGGCAACTTCACTTGAGAATATGCCCTACATACCATGTAAGCTATTAATGACTGCCCTCCTTTTCCTGCCTTTAAATCTCAAACTTAACTCTGTATGGTTAAGTTCCAGTCTTTTTCCAAATGACAAACAAAAGAAATTCACCAAATCAAAAGTTATGGGAACACTTTACTTTTAAAAAGTGAACACAGATACTTTAAAATACGTATCTGTGAGTCTTTAGATACAATTTTACTACAGATGAATCTGTCCACCTCTGGCAATGTTGTCCACGTTCACGGCTGTATGACTTCATTCTCAGTGTAAGTTTTGCAATACTGTAGACATATTTCACAGCCAAATATTTACCCTATGTGAACACAAAAATTTTTTTTAATGTTTTTTTTTATATTATGTTAGTCACCATACAGTACATCCCCGGTTTCCGATGTAAGGCTCGATGATTCATTAGTTGCGTATAACACCCAGTGCACCATGCAATATGTGCCCTCCTTACTACCCATCACCAGTCTACCCATTCCCCCACCCCCTCCCCTCTGAAGCCCTCAGTTTGTTTCTCATAGTCCATAGTCTTTCATGCTTCATTCCCCCTTCTGATTACCCCCCCTTTCTTTAACCCTTTCTCCCCCTACCGATCTTCCTAGTTCTTATGTTCCATAGATGAGAGAAATCATATGATAATTGTCTTTCTCTGCTTGACGTATTTCACTTAGCATTATCTCCTCTAGTGCCGTCCATGTTGCAGCAAATGTTGAGAACCCGTTCTTTCTGATAGCTGAGTAATATTCCATTGTATATATGGACCACAACTTCTTAATCCAGTCATCTGTTGAAGGGCATCTCGGTTCCTTCCACGATTTAGCTATAGTGGACAATGCTGCTATGAACATTGGGTGTGCACACAAAAATTTTAAACTCTCAGCAATGCAGAAGAGCGGAGCACTTTCCTGAAAACCCCGTGGTGTTATCTATTCAGTATTTAAAATTTAATGTTTAATTATAGGAAGTAATGAAATTCTTCAAAGCACAGCCTTTCTGCAGAGCGGTTAAAACCAATTAACACTTTTATTCCATTAACAGTTTAATCTTTATTGTCATTTAACAATGCAGGCATTTACTTTCTTTTTAGCAGCTACGAAAAGGCTGAAGTTTCTATGAGCTCTTGTGAGTCAGACTTGGATCTGGGGTAAGAGAGTGCAAGCAAAATGGACAAACAGACAAAAGCAATTGGATAGCAAGTCCAGAAATAGACCCAATTCATATGAGAGGTAAATATGTGAAGAAAGTGTCAACTCCAGACTGTAAGGGAAGCTGCACTCTCCAATAAACTGTGTTGGACACTGGTCATTAGAAAAAATATTGCATCCACATCTCTACCTCCAGTGATAAAAACTGCAGAGAAAGCAAGTGAAAAAAAAAGTAGTAGAAGAAAATACGGAAGAATTCCTATATAAACTCAAAGGAGGAAGGAGTTTCAAGCTGTGATCCAAGCCAAAAGGTGACAAAAGAAAAAATGAATGAATCTGCCTGTAAAAAACTTTTTTAAAAAAGACAAAAGATATCATACATATTAGCAGGCAAATAAAAACTAGGAAAAATATTTGGAACTCACAACACCTGATGACTTGTCATCTACAAAGTAGGTATATTGTGTCAGTACTTTTTTCAGAGGGTTGTTTGAACATTAAATGAATTAATATATGTAAATCCGAAAACAGTGTATGTTATTATTATTATTCATTAAATAATAGTACTATTATCACTAATACTGTCAAAATAGATACCTAAAACACAGTGCTAAATGAGAAAAGGGTGACAGTAATATGTATAGTGAACTAACGTTTTCGTAAAAAAAGTATGTCTTTGCTTGCATGTACATGAAACTCCGGATGAATGCACAAGAAAGAAACCGTATTTTTTTTTTAAAGACTTATTTATTTATTATTGAGAGAGAGAGAGAGAGAGAGAATGTGCGCTGGGGAGAGGGGCAGAGACTGAGTCAAGCCGACTCCATGCTGAGCAGGGCAATCCCAGGACCCTGAGATCATGACCTGAGCCAAAACCAGGAGTGGGATGCTTAACTGATTGAGCTGCCCAGGCACCCCTCACTAATACTTCTTTATGTAAATGGTCAAATTAAAAAAAGAAGTGCTATTAATTTATTAATTGAATTTTAATTAATTAAAATTAAATCAATGTTGAATTCTAAAACAAGGGTACTCGCACAGGGTTTTTGTGAAGATATACTGTATATAATGTGCCTAGCTTGGTCTCTGTCACTTAGCAAATACACTTTTACTGTTACACTTATAAAATACTGTGCTGATCATTTGGGGCCTCCCTTCCAATTGACACCCACCCACCCACCCCCACACACACACACACTCTCTCTCTCTCTCCAGTTTAGCACAGACATCTGATCTGATTTTCAAGACAACCAGGTTTGCCGAGTTCTGGTTTGTAATGAGCTGAAATAACAGCACCAATTGTAGCAGTGGTGAGAACAGCAGCCAGAGCTCAGGGGCAAGGACTTCGGCCAGGCTTGGGGTTGAACACAGCACGTGCATTACCTCACTGAGCCTCAAACACCTGCAAGGACCTCACTGCTTTCCCTTACAGAAAATACCATCCTAAGTAGGTGAAGGAATCTGCCCAAGGTCATTGAAATGTAAGTGGCTGAGCTGTGGTCTGAACTCAGACCTGTGATTTTAGAGGGAGGCTCATTATCACTAAGCTAGATTTTGTTCATTCACGATGAGAAGCAGAAATGCATGCATAATTCTTTAATTATGAAAAGCTCTGTAGTGGAGAGAAAGAGAGAGCTCAGCACAGGGCCTGGGATAGAACAGTTTGAAGGTGCTCTCTCCCTCTCCAATGCTGTTCCTTTTCTGTCAAACTAAGTTCCCGAGAGTATTTCTCAACGCTGTGCCCTTACAATGCATGTTAAGGTAGATCAGTCCATTAATCAATACAACAGGTGAATTGCAGTCAAACCCTCCCTGCACGCCCAAATTCATGTCAAATCCTTTGTAAGGGGGAAGGTACAGTAGAACATTTGCCAGCCTCTCTGCCTCCTGACTGTATTATTGTATGGCTCCAAACATTTAATGCATATAGTGGCTGTTGGTTGATTTCACTGTTGGGACCTTAGGGATACAATGTTTCCCTCAAACAAGCTGAGAAACCTGATCCTGCAAGGAGATCCTGATTTTAGTCCAGGACCTGCTGGAAATTAGTTTTGTGAAATACCTTTTTGATCCTTTATAAAACTAAGTGTGTTTTTTTTTAAATGAAAGAGTTGATCTAAGTGATCTCGAGTGTACAAATCTGTCTGAAGATCAAGTCTTCTACTTGTGATGGCCAAATCACAATCACATTAGTTAAAATATTGCCATCTTTTTGAGTATTTTCAAAGTTTTAATGTTATTCTATTTTATTTACCTTTTCTTACTTTTGAATTTTCTCCTTCAGTTTTTCAACTTAATGCAAAAGTCAATAGAGTATCCCCCAAATTTTGGCTTTAGTGAATTCTTAAAAAGAGATACCTATAAGATGCTTTTCTACTTACCTTCCTTTCTGCCTCAAAAATTTAGAACTGAGAAATCCACCAGGTGGAGATGTGAGGTAAGTCATAACACTTTAGTTGCTATTTAATTACTAATATATATGATCACAAATTACTACCAATATCATTATTATATTGCTACATTAGATGTTCATGAGGGGTTAGGGCAAAAAAAATTTTTAAAGGCTTACAGCTAATTTTATATTCACCCTGTATACATATCTTCTGGTGGCTTTATTGGGAAAATATTGGATACTCCTTGAGGATTAGGGGTTTAACATCCTTAACCCCCAGGGCAATCACAAAAAACACCTAATGTACTCCATAGGCTTGTGGACTGAAAGACTTGAAAATTATCAGTATGATGGCTACCTGACAAGTATTGATTTTGTAGTCCCTGAGAGTGAAAAATAAAACAAAATAAAATATAAGAGAGATTTTTTTTTTCTCCCTAAGAACAGTTCCCTGGTGTTAGTGTTAAGTTCTTCTGAATGGAATAGGCCAAACCATCACAAAGAGAACAGAGAACTGATCCCTCTTATGTTCCTGGCTGACATATACTAGTTCTATTTTAAAACCATTTGGGGGAGGCTGGGTGTAGATCATATGAAACAGCTACCGACATAGACTCAAGCCGATTTGTCTGGGAAAGAGCTAATAACAAAAGCAAGTCGAGCGAAAACTTAAATTCTGTCATTTAGAAATTATACTTCCCTTTTAAAGTGAATTTGACTGCCAAGATATGGTTGGGAAATTTTTACAGTTTAACATGTAAGTTACTAATATTTACTCACTGAATTAGAGGAGTTATGCTTCTCCTCACCATTTTGAGAGGAGCCTAAAAATGAGATCATTATATTCCCTCAGAGCAAAAGAGCCTGTAATCAGGGCTTACAAATTATGTTTTTATTCTCTTTTTGCACCAGACATAGTTAATGAAGGTAATTTTTAAATTAAAGATAATTTCAGTGTCACAAGCGACTGGGGAGGAAAGTGTTTAAGCTATAGCCAAAATAGAAAAGAAATGCAAGACTATATTTGATTTTACTATACTTGATTACAATCTTTCCTTTTCTTTTTACGTTTTTTTTATGCATTCATTGACTTTTTTTGGACATCAACCAATCACATATCAGGCACTGATCAGCTTCTGGAAAATATTTTTAAAAATCATATTAAAAAAGAAGTAAATAGTAAATATTAACTCATGAGTTGCATTTACTCACATATATATTTACCTTTTCATTTAAAAACTTAGCAAATGAGTAGGTGATTATATGAAATACAGAACATAACACATTTTGGAGATTAAAAGCTAATGAATTGGTTATCTTTATTGTGTTAAAATTTTCTACAGAGGGTTTTTTTTTAAGATTTTATTTGAGAGAGAGAGAGCACAAGCAGGGGGAGCGACAGAGGGGCAAGGAGAAGCAGGCTGCTCACTGAGCGGACAGCCTGACAGGGGACTCCATCCCAGGACCCTGGGATCATGACCTGAGCTGAAGGCAGACGCTTAACCCACTGAGCCACCCAGGCGTCCTTCTCTAGAGGATTTTAGTTGACAGATCACTGACACGGTAAAACATTTAGTCTTTTATTGCCATTACCAAAACAAGCCACCCAGTAAAATGACACAATCATTCTGACATACTGAGGGCAAATACTGATGGGTATTACAAAAGGTGTGACCATATCTTCAAGTTAACGCTGTTTCATTTGTTTTGAAACAGAAATGAAACTTTAGTGCCATGGTGAAAACATGAATTTACTTAAGTTTTAAAAATTGAAGAATTTCAAATGCAACTACCTAGATCCAGGTTAATAGATTTTAAACCTTAATTTTTAAACTCCATTTAAACTTTAAATTGAATCCTTTAAACACCTCAATTGGGGATATAGTCAGTGCTATTGTGATGGTGTTTTATAGTTACAGAGGGGCTCCACTTGGGGCAAGAGGAGCAGAATGTGTAGAGATCTTGAATCAAAAGTTGTATACCTGAAACTAATGTAATCCTGTGTGTCAACCAGACTCAAATAAAAAATAAATAAAAATCTGAATTGAAAATATGGTGAGCAGATCATTTGAGTCACCTTTAAAGTAGAAGCTAAGAATTGGAACCAATATTTCCCCATCATACATACAAGTGTCAAGCCTTTTATGTTATCCCTTGGTATCTTTGACCTCCTTAGGTGTAAGAATTTGGTACTCGTCAAGGTTCATACCGATGTATTCTAGGTAAGGGCTGACCAACCATCTCTGTGTTTCCCCTGATGAATCCAGTATAAATCAGTATTATGGCACTTCTAACATCTCAGCACTTTTAATTTTACATACCTTCTTCCTAACTTGGTTTTTAATATAAGACATGAAAGAAAGGAAAATCACATTGGCTCAAAAATCTTAAAAATCTAGAGACAAAGCAGAAACGATTCAGGATTTTTTAGGGGAGCTGACTTCTGAGAATATAATTCCTTCTACTGTTTGAGCAGGTTTTCCATCCCTCCCCCCTCCCACTCCTGATCCACCTTCATCTCCCATCTACTTCAAATAGTTTCTAGATTCCTACATACATCAAGTCATGGAACAAAGCAAATGACAGAAGACATACTAATACTGAACGTTCCAAAAAAGAGGTAAAGAAATGGAAGTTGCATACCTGAAAAAAAAATTACTTATTTTATTCTTACCCAATTCAGGTTTTCAGTATTCCTGTTTTTAAAGCCAGAAGGTTTGGCTACATGATAAATAAGGTCTTATTTCAAATATATTAGTTCCTAACTAAGCTGTGACTTAGTTCCATTTGAGGGGATAGTTTGCTTTAAACTCCATTTAGTAATAGCTGTGTTTCAAGAGGTGGTTAATACCAGTAAAACATGATTTACTATGTTGTTTCTTCAGTCCCGACTTGGGTACTTTTACTTTTCCTTAGTAACTTCCATGCAAAGGTTAAGAGAAGGGAGGTGTATAGAGTCATCCTGCTACTGCCCAGGTGTTCATGGAGAAAGGGCATGGCCCCATTACAAACCTGCAGGTCATATCAAGGTTCATTTACATCCACCTCAGACCAAGTGCAATTTATCATTTATTGAGCTTCAATAGTCACTTGACTGCCATCGGAAATTCTCGCTCAAACTGTCTGCCTCACATCCTGAAATCACCCTTATAGAACCAAGAGCCCACTCTTCATGGCGGGCGTGTTGGATTCTTTTACATGCCAACTTGACTAGGCCACAGGGTGCCTAGACTTTGAGTTAAACAATGTTCTTGTTGGGGGGGGGAGGTTTATAGATGAGATTAACGTTTGGATCTGTAGACTAAGTGAAGCAGACTGTCCTCCCCACCGTGGGTGGGCCTCATCCAATCCACTGGAAGCCTGAACAGAAGAAAAGGGCATAAGGGAGAATTCATTCTTTCTGCTTAACTATTTTTGAGCTGGGACATTAGTCGTCTCCCACACTTGGACTAGAATTTACACCACCAGCTCTCCTGGGTCTCCAGCTTGCTCAGTGCAGATGGCGAGACTTCCCTGCTTGATTAATCCAGCCGTCACATCTCTGTCTTCGAACCCTGCCAGCGCTCCCCTGTGCCAGTGGAAATCCCACATCCTGTCTCTGGGCATTTGCAAGTGGTGAGTGGGATCCATGTCCCTGATGTGACAAAAATCATGTGGGTGGTGGGGAGAGCAAAGAATGGAGAAAACTAGACTTTACAAGAGGAATGTATTTCTGTTTTCATTTTTGCTTCACTACGGACGTAGCTCTTCCAGTTCTTTCTGCTGAGATCTAAACAGACTTTTGCTTTCTGAGTCAGTGTGTGGTGAAAAGAGAAGAAAACTACTGCCCACCACACCCACGAGGTGCCACTTTCTATTCCCCCAACACAGCCCTAGACTCAGCATGACTTGTCACGCAAGGGCACCTTGTTACTCAAAGGCACTTTCTCCCTAATCTGCCAAGGGTTTTTATTTGCTTTGAGTACTATTATTACAGCAAAAGAAATATGAAGTCATTATTCTGCTTCCGAAATTTAGAGTTAGATTTGAGTCTCTCTAGCAGGTTTTTATAAATTTTCAAAAGCCAGGTCTAGATGACTAAGTCTGAGTTTTATTATATATCTTGGCTAGAGAGAAACTGAGACATGACTTAAGAGAGGACTCTGTTCCTTCCAGATCTGGGTGATGGTGGGAAAGAGAAAACAAAAAGAGAAAGCACTGGGTGAGGCTTACATACCCTGATGTCTCCTATCTGGAGTGGAAATTCTGGAGAAGACAGGAATTAATAAACTGGCATCTAGATTGAGCCAATGGCCCTATACTTGTGACTCAGTGTAAGGCCTCAGCTAGAGGCAAAGCATCTAGAAAGTTCTGTGCAGAGGACTGGGGTTGAAGAAGAGGATATGAACCTTCTAAGATTAAGGAAAATGCTTTGATCAGTGAATCCAGTGACAATAGCCAGTATATTCCCCCAAAAGGCCAAAATGGATAGATTAAGCAGATTCCAGTGTGGGGCAGACCAGACCAGATGGTGCTTGATCTGAGCTTCCTTTACTACCTAAAGCCATGTAAGTCGGCTGTCTGATCAAAGAGCATACTACATAAAACAGAAGAAGGCGGAGGAAACCAGTATATTACCAAGATGACACACCCCAAAAGGACAATTGAAAATGGCAAGTTAAAATGACCTCCTTCTCATTGGGAGGGGGCTTATGAAAAATATTAAATAGAAAATAAAGAATCTCCATTATCTTCGTTCAACTGAGTTGTATTAAATTCTAGAGCCAGCCTTAGTTGGGAAATAGTTGCAAATTCAAATAGCAACATCCTCACTCCCTTGCCTGTGAAACTAATTGGCAAAGGTTTTCATCTCCTGTGATCTCACATTACCTAGTCCTCGGGTCAGATCTACAGGCTTTCCAAACATATGTGGGGAAAAATCTTTCCAAGTTTCTGCCAACACACTTTCCAGTTCCTCCACCATATCGTTCCTAGCTTTCACAATCATTTGAGGGTATGGAGTAAAATGAATGCATTTTATTTTGATTGGTGTTATTACTGAAGAGGCTTTTGCCATTGATAGAAAACCACAGGAAGAGCCAAAACCAAAAAATGTATTCTTAGATGTTGAGCCTAGAGGTTGATTTGTGCCAGAACAACCTCCAAATGGCCTCAATGTCAGGAGAGGCCAGCTGAAGAAGGGGTCACTAGGGAAGGCACACGTGACCCTCCACACCTGAGTTAAGAGAGTGTGAGTGAGCCAAACACAACCTTTCAGGTGGCATTACTGCTGGTAAGAAAGTGGAGAGAGAGTATGGGGTGAGAGAGAGAGAGGAGAGAAGCAGCAAATACACACACACACACACACACACACACAAGATGCATGGGAAAGGTCAGTGAGTCAGATGGTGATAAAAATCGACAAGGACTGAGTCGAGAAAATGATTATTCAAACAAGCTCTTGTTCTCATCCTTCAGTGAATGAGCTGGCTGTAGCCTAAGGACAGAAAAGGTCTCAGGAGCCAGAAGGAGAGAGTGAAGATCAAAACAAGCAGGGAAAACAGTCAACTTTACAATGTAAAAGTTATTTTCAGAGTCCCATGTGCAGAGAATATTCTAGATGGACCTCTCCTTGCTTCTTCTGCCCACAGTCCGGGCTGAGCGGACTGACCACATTTCCCTGATAACTTAAGCTGCACAGGGGCGAGACTCAAATTTTCCCATCAGTGACTTAAGCTAGGAGGAGACAAGGCTGTGCCTCAGTGTTAGTGGCTCAGTGGTGGAGACTCAGGAGAAGGTGAGCAGGGTCTTGGGGAGGGTCCGTGGCCTCTTCCTGAATTTTCAGCTCTCTGCTCTATTTTGTCTAATGTGAGGTAGGATTTACTTCATGTGATGGATTCCATAAGGCTTCAGATGGAACTGATTCTGGGACTGATTGGGACTGATTCTGTATTTTAAATAAACAGTTTAGTCTGTGACTTGTGCACGCCTAAGTTTGAAACTAGAGATCTTAGAGCAAGCCGGACAGTTTCCGCTCCATGCAATGTAGGCGAGAACTAAGGACCGCGCAGTCCTCTCTCCCAGGATCAAATCCTCATGCGCTTGTTCACTCCCTCCACATTTCTCTATCATTCACGGTGTGCAAGCACTTGGCCCGGCAGCGGACAGCGGACAGGCTGCGCGGTGACAGGTGGTGATGTGGGAAAGCTACGCAAGGGAGATTCTGGTGCTTCTGCACGTAGTTCCTACTCTCTCCACCGCCTCCGGTTCACCACATCTCCACGCCTGGGCCCAAATCCATTCCTCTCATATTTCCAGAAATATCTCCAATCATTAATTAAGCCCCTTCAAGAGAGTTGAGGCAGGCTGGCGGTAGGAATGAAATTAATTACTTATGTAACTGAGAGGTATTTCTAGAAATAGAGTTTTTGATTTCCTGCAGGGGGCAATTTCAAGTCTGTGGAGGGGAAAGTCAGGACCACGTGGATGTTGCTAGCCAGAGGGCTGCCTGGAGATCCTAGTTTCCTGGTGTGTCAGGAGGAGAAAAGGTGATAAGAAAATCCTAACCTAAAGACATGCCAACTTAACATTCCTTACAGCTATGGCAAGAGCTGGTCAAGGCACCTGATGCAGCTAATTTAAGAACTGGCCCCCCTCAGAGCTCCCCAGCTTCCCTGCATGAGTGGCCAGGCAGAGAGAGGGAGACGACAGAAGAGCGGGCTGCCCAGCATTCTCTCCGCCACCTGCTCAGCTCAGGATGACATGCTGTGGAAGCCCCAAGGAGGTGGGGCTTTCTGGCAATCTTCTCTGCCAGTCTCAGCCTGGCACCAACTGTTGTGAAGACTGGAATAAAAATGCCATAAGGAAAGTAGTTGAGAGAAATTTACTCGTTTACCCTTGAGACCTAATGGGGATTCAAGCAGTATGCATTTTATTTTATTTTTCTTAATGGTCAAAGCCCTTGGCTGCATAGTGTAAGTACCTATCATGGATCAAAGCAATCTTAGTGAAAAATATTCCTTTCAGCTTTGCTAGTTGTTAAAGCTCCATGAAGTGCTCATTTTAAATGCTATCTTCTCGATGAACAAAAAGATCATTTGTTGTTAAGTTGTATCTGTATGATTTCATTTTTTTCTTATTGCGTATAAGGATGTTTACAGAATCTCAATTATATAATGTTTTGTATTGCTCTGTTATCTACAATTCTAAATGCTGGAGCTATAAAGTTATCTTATGTTTATATAATTCATACCATTTTTTTTTCTACCTAGGGATTGATTACTCATTTCAGTTCCCAACAGTTATTTCTCTAGCTACTTTAATTAGGTTTTCCTACAAACTGAAGGGGAGAAGGCATAAGCAAGGTAGAAAACAAGAGAATTGAAGAGCAAATCTCCTGTTTCTTTTCAATTTATGTCAAAGGAAGTGGTAAAGGTTTTGAGAACAGGGTTAGAAGATTGAGTGGCACTGGGGGGCCCCTAACAGCGGGAAGGAGAATGTGCCAGGCTAAGGCGATGTGTTGGGAGGCAGGCGCCATCCTGGGAAACACATGGATGAGGAGCCCGAGGGCCTGAGCTCAGCTCTGATGCTTTGGAAAAGTCACTTGACCCCGAGTCTCAGCTGCTCACCTATAAAACTATTCGCCTTACGCACTTTATGGGATTGCTAGGAGGATCAAAATGTGAAAGCATTTTGGAAACTGTCAAGCACTTTGAAATGAAAGATATTATGAGTGTGATTATGAGAGATGGTTTCACAAAAGCATACAGTATCTGGAGACTAACACTAAAACATCCTCCTTAGCAAATGTCCTCCTGCTGTGCTTCTGAATACCCTTGGCCTCTGCTCCATCCCCGGATGGTGCTGCATTTTCTGTGTTTGGAGGTGGTGTTTCCTGGTCTCAAACTGTGACCCACAAGGCCTCTGACAGGCCAATCACACCCTAGTGTGTGCTCTGTCAAACCAGCAATTGTCCCCGTAAGAGAATTTGCCTGTGAAAAACTGCTTCCCCTGGTAAAGTGGCAGCCTTCCACGGGGGAAATCTGCCTTCTGCTTCCACCAACACAGACTGTGTTGGAGACGGGAACGAAAACCACTTTGCTATTTCACCAGCTCATGTAAAGGTCATTTTTCACCCTGTTTCTCCTGCGGTGGAAGGTTTTGATTGTATAGCTCTGGTAATGTTGCCTTTTTTGAAATTCATTTTTGTTCTCAGGGGCTGTGCTATCTTCCCCTCTACAAGTTTCATTATATTTAGCGCAGCAGAGCATGGAGATGGTGTAGTTAGAATGGCAGGCAAAATAGCCCATTACTATACCTATTGTCAGCTTGCTGCATATTTAGCAGAAAATGCAAAAAAATGTTTATAGTTAGTTGATCAGGACTGGAATAAATGGACAGGCTTAGTTTCTGATTTTTGATTTGGGTGACTTTATGTATTCTTCTCCGGGGTTCTATTTAAAACATGGCAATTTACCTTGGTGCAAAGAGTAAGAAAACAACTTTTTCTAGCGGGAATTTCTTATTTCTTTAGAGTTTCTACGTTCTTGCAGAGTTCACTTGAACCAGTTTTACTAGTAAATAGAGCAATGATATATATTCTGTCAGGATCCTGTGCTGTCATTTTAGACATTTTTGTTGCATATTTGTTATTAATACTTTAAATCAACATGAATATGATCGAATTTAATTTTAGAGACATGAAATATTTTGCCATTAATGCAAACACATGCCAAAGAAAATAGTCTAATCATTCACCACTTGAATTTTCTAGCTGAAAAGAAGAGTTCTGGATTTAGGCAGGAATTTCTTTTCTGGACGTGCTCATAATGACTTGCGTGACCTTGAAGGTATTGATTGCTTTCTATTTGTACTGATACGGATTCTGTCCTTTTTCTGTTGTGTACGTCTGGCCTTGTGCCCTGGGAAGCTGACTTCTACAGGCCCAGCCTTGCTTCCCTTCTGGTTTGGCCAAAGGGGGCGCTCCCAGAAGAGAGTGGGAGTGAGCAGGAGGTATTTTCCCTCACCCCTTCCTTCCGGTCTCAGCACTGTGCTTTTGGCAAGCTTCCATCCTCCAAGGATCCAAGTTCTCTCTGGGTTCTGGTTTCCTTGTTCCCTTAGGCACTGAGTAGATAAAAGCTGCTCTCCGTTGCTAGTCTTGGGATGCCCACCACCCTATGTTTGTTCCATAATCACACCCACACCTCTTAAAGGAATTCCTACACTGAATTCTCCCCAAATTCTTTGAGTGGGTCATTTCTGTATTGCAGGGCTGAAACTTAATTCATAGCAAGTTATTTAATCTCTCAGACTCTCCATTTTCTCATTTATATAATGGGGAAAATAATGGCAGTACATCTAAGAAGGCTGCTGTGATGAACATTAATAAGGATGGTGACACTAATCATAATATGATAATAATAATAAATACAGTGCTTGGCATGCATGATTACCTACTCCAAAGCTCAGCCTCTATCCACAGCATCACGGTACATTGCCCAGGTGTGTCAACAGACGATCTTGGATATTGCATATTACTTAAAATTAGAAATTAAAAAATATATATTGTATAATAAGAACCCGAAGAGTGGGAACTAGATAGCAGAAGAAAAATGTTTTGTGAACTATAACCTGAAGAGAAAGATAGCACAAAATTTAAACACACCAAGGCTTTGGCTTAGAAGACTTCTCGAGTTAGGTCATGGAGTCTATCTAGATGAAAGCTAGTGCCATATGATCTTGTGTTTGCGGCAGGAGGGTTATAGCTCTTGGCTAAGTCAAACAGAATATGACAACAAATGTCACCCAGATATCTTCTATCCTGAGCCCTGAATACCACAGGAGAATGAGCTTATAGTGTGCAGGCCTGAAGGATTCTCCAGAAAATTGTGATAATGACTAGGCAGAAGAATTCAAGGGCTGTGCTTTTTCGACTGGATGTTGGGTACATTCAAAATATTGGGCTGGCCCAGTCCATGTCAAGTCTCTGATGGAAGTACTAGCAGATGGGCATTTTGGGGAAAAGACATCATAGTGGATCATTAATGTCCTCCTAGCTTTAGATAAAAAGGAAAATACGTCTAGGCTGAGACATCAGGCCAACACTCAGTACTGCTGTCCTCTACGTCAATGAGGTGTTGCTAGGCTGTTTGAAGGCACGCATGTGAAGATAAGAATAATAACTCACTTGGAAAATACCTTCTTTTACAAATATGGACCCACAGTTCAAAGGTGTAAGTATGAATGGTGTAAAGCGTAATTTTCTTCCCTGAAGAACTGTTAAGAATCTCGATGCTCTTCAACAGTGACCCCAAGTGACACACAGACCCAAACATGATCTCATTTTATGAGGTGGAATTGAATTAAGATCTCCATTTAAAAGAGGTTTGAAATAACACCTTATCTTTCTTCAGGAAGCTTTCAATTTCCCCCATGTTACCATAATATTCCAAAATCATACACACCCTTGAGCTGACCCTATCCAGTCTAAAAATTCTCTCATAAATTAAGCTTTTTTTTGTTTAAAGACAGATCAAACAGGTTTTATCCAGGATACACATAGTTCTTACTACCGAGTATAAACTTCCATTAATCCTTTCACTTAATTCTATTTAAAAAGACAGCGTTGTTTACATTATTTTTAAGACATATTTTTAAGTTGTCTTTTCACAAACAAGAAAAAATAATTCTTTGGTGGATTTTTTTTTCTATTTTTTATTCTCATCAATAAATGTATGAAATTCATTCTTTAAGTAAATTCATAATAATGCTTCCACTGCATTTTAAAAATTCTTTCCAAGGGAGCCAGCTTAGGAAAGAACTAATATAATTAGCATTTTTTGATGGATGACTAGTGTCAAGACAGAGAGATGAAAATGCTTATTGCAGTTTGAGAATACACGTGCACGTGCCCTGCATGCAACAGTACAGTGTGATTGGAGAAAGTGACTTACACTAGCTGTTTTGTCTTAGATAACCAAAGCGTCATTGTCCTAGTTCTGTAATTTATATAGTCATAAACTTGTTTTTATTGAAAACCTTATTTCTATCTTAAGTTTTGGCCAGATCTACCTTGGAATCTTTGGTGAGTACTTCATCGAGCCCCTGCCATTTGGAGAGAAAGTAAGGCAAAATAAAAAAATTCTCATTTTTCAAGTAAATATTTGACTTAGGCTACAAACTTTCTTCAAACAATTAAGCAAATTTTGTGTGTGTGCCTACTATGTGCCAGAAATACATATGCTTGTTAGAGAGGGGAACTTCCAGACAAGGACTTTAGGTATATATTCTTTAAAAAAAAAAAAAAAAAAAAGATTTATTTATCTTTTATCTCTCTTTCCCCACTCACCCTGCTGTGGTGTTCTCCTTCCTACCCCACCCGCCCCAGGCCTGTCCCCAAATCGAGGCTCCCTCCTTGCCTGTGGCTTGATTGGGGGTAAAGGGTGTTTTAACTTCTTAGGGACGGTTCCTGCTCTGGGTCGTTATATCTGATCCTCGGGAAGAACAAAGCTAAAGCTGCCTTTTGTCTGTTATTTTATTTTTTGAAGTTTAATTTATGTTTTTGAAGTTTAAATAAAGTTTACTTTATTTATATATTTGGTAAGATCCCCAAATGAAAATAATCTGAATGTGATTCAGCAGTAAGAATGGAAAAATAATTTAGAGACAGAGCGTGAGCGGGGGTTGGGGGGCAGAGGAACAGGGAGACAGTCCCCACTGAGTGGGGAGCCCGATACAGGGTTCAATCCCAGGACCCTGAGATCTTGACCCGAGCCGAAATCAAGAGTCAGATGCTTAACCAACTGAGCCACCCAGGCGCCCCAGGTATATATTTTATAACATTTATTAAAGTGATTTGACAATTAACACAGGAGGGAACATTTTAATCTAGACATTGTATAATACCCTGGGTATGTGAGGATAGGCTCTTCTTATGTATGGTCTGATAAAGGCAAGTTTTGGAATTTATGTGCAATCTTTGTGCTAGTGAACACAAGCAATATCCAGGAGAACAATTATAAGAAACTCAATGCTGAATCTACAAATACACTTTTGGAGCAGGTTGAATACAGGGCATTTCTGAGAACAAAAGAAAAATCCCTCCTTTCTGTTGTTTCAGTCCTTTATATAGGAGTTCACTTATTCCGCCTCTTTAGATTTTAAAGTGTGTTCATTTGATCAAAATTGTTACTCCTGATGAACTGCTTTACAGGAAATCTTTCAAGCTTTGATTTTGATTTCAAGAAATAGTGTTTTAAGGGACCATAATAATAAAATCACCATGCTCATTTATTTTAAAGAACAGAACCCAACAACTGTGAAATCTTGTGACCCTATGAAGAGATAAATGAACTGATGAGCATTATGTCCATGTAAATTACGGTCAAAGATGGAAGACTTTCAACTGTATAAACTCATATCTGCCTATCCTTCAGGAAATCAATCCACTTTGATATTCTGTGCCAGTGATAACCAAGATTTAAATGATCTGCATTTTGTATTAAGATTTTCTATTTTTCAGACACATTTAAATTTAGAATTAACATGTAGGATCAAAAGGGAAATATAAACATCAAACTGTTCCTGACTTAACCACTTGCCATAATCTTATTACCTAGCAAATCGTCCTTTCGTTAAAAAACTGAGAGGTAAAGATAATGAGTTCAAAGCTGGTCTAATAACATAATAACAAAATATTTTAACAGATATGTACTATATAATTATCATGTGTTCTACCTTTCAATATTCTGAAACAGGATTCAGAATATTTTGATATCTGAAAGTAACAAATTTCTTAGAAATATAATTGTAATATTTTCATATTTTTTATTTCACATTTTTATTTCACAACTTTTAGTTTTAAGAAACGTGTACAGAAAAAAAAAAAGAAACGTGTACAGAAAAAAATGAGATAAAATATAAACATGGAGCTCAATGATGTATCAGAAAGCAAACACAAGTATAACTACCACTTGATCAAAACTTAGAACATAGTTAGCATCTTAGGATTTTCTGTTTCCCAATTCTTACCATCTTCCATTCTATATTCTCATTTAACCAGTTGCTTATGGCATTAACTTCTTGGGGTTTTTTTGGTTTTGTTTTTTTAGTTTTTCATCTAAATATGCATTCATAAATACTGTAGGTTAGTCTTGCTGATTTTCCAATTTTACTCTTTTGTGTTTGCCTTATTTTCCTCCCTCAAAATGATATTTATTCATCCATGTGGCTGTGTATAGTGTAGGCCATTCATTCTTATTGAAGTATTCTATTATTTGATTATGCTAAATTATTTTTCCATTCTTACTGCTGAATCACATTCAGATTATTTCCATTTGGGGATCTTACCAAATATATAAATACTTGAGTCCTGTCTCTTGATAGGTGTGTGCAGCATTTCCATAGAGCATATACCTAGAACTGGAATTGCTTGGCTATGGACTATGCATATGTTCCATTTTACTAGGTAATGACAGACTACTGCTTGTACAAATTTCACTCCTACTATAATGGGTGAGAGTTCCAGTTGCTTCACATCTTCACTAACATTTAGTATTGTCAGTCTTTTAAATTTTAGCCATATTTGAATGTGGACTATCTTATTGAAACCTGAATTTGTAATTTCCTGAGTAATAATGAGATTGAATGATCTTACTATTTGTATTGATGATTTGGATATCCTCTTTTGTCCAGTGCCTGTTCAAGTTACTTGTTAATTTTTTTTATTGGGTTATCTTTTCCTTATTGCTTCTGTTTAAGAGTTCATTCCATAGTCTGGATATGAGCCCTTCATCAATCATATATTTTACAAATATTTCTTTCATACTATGCCTAATTTTCATGGCCTCCATGGTCTTGTATGAACAGAATTTCTTAATATTCCTTTCCTTCATTTTTTAAAAAAAATTTATTTATTTATTTTAGAGAGAGAGAGAAGGAGAGAGAGCATGCATGAGGGAGGGGGAGGGGTAAAGGGAGAGAATCTTCAAGCATACTCCCTGATGAGCATGGAGTTTGAGGCAGGGCTTGATCTCAGGACTCTGAGATCTTGACCTGAGCCAAAACCAAGAGTCGGATGCATAACCGACTGAGCCACGTGGGTATCTCAGAATTTCTTAGTATTCTTAATCTTAATGTGGCCCAATATACTGATTCTTTTATTAGTGTTTTAGGAGTTCTATTTAAAAGGTATTTCTTCTTTGAAATCATGAAGATATTCTCCTCTGTTTGAGTCCAAAAAGTATATCATTTTAATCTCATATTTTAAATCTATAATAAATATTACTAGTGTTTATATATGTAAGGTTAGATCAGTTACTCTTTTTTACTATTAAAGTATAATTCACATACAACATTATATTAGTTTCAGGTATATCACATAGCGATCTGACAGTTCTGTACATTATTCAATGCTCAACACAATAAATGTAGTCACCATCTGTCGCCACATAACATTATTACAATATCATTGTGAGTCAGTTACTCTTTATTCCATATAGCTATCCAGCTGACTTAGGACCATTCATCAAAAAGACTGACTAAACTTCATGCTCAGTGGGGAGTTTGCTTGAGATTTTCTCCCTTTTCCTCTCCCTTTGTACCTCCACCCACTTGCACATGCATGCGTGCTCTCTCTCTAAAATAAATAAATAAAGTCTTAAAAAAAATAAAAAGACTATTTCCCAAATGCTCTCCATTACCACCTATGACATAAAACAAATATCTATATAAAAAGTCCGTGTTTCTTCCAATGGCCAGAGATTTATTCTTGTGCTAATGTTACACTGTCTTAAACAGTTCAGCTTTATAATATGTCTAAATATCTGGAAGGGTATGTCTTCTCAGCCTGTTCTTCAACAATGAATGGGCTAATTCATATGAGGTCTTCCATGTTAATTTCCATACAACTTTTGGAATTAACTTTCACAGTTTCACCTCTTTACTATTTTCATTTATCTTTATTCAGTACTGCATTTCTAATCGATCTGGGAACAGTCTTTTTTCATGACAGATGTCTTTCGGCATGTCTGTATTCCCTTTGATGAAGGTCTGCTGGGGAAGATTTATATCGGTTTCGGTTTGTATACAATATTTTAATTTCATGTTTAATATTAAAGAATATATTCACTAAGCTTGGAATTTTAAGTAGACAGTTATTTCCCTTTAGCACTATTTTATAGGTATTATTCCATTTTTTTTCTGACTTTCATAATTTCTGCTGAACTATTAGCTATAAATTACATTGTAACTTCTGAAAATAGCCGGTTTCTCTCAAGAGCATCTTCCTTTTTATTTATGATCCTTAGGTTTAGTAGAAATTCCTGACTGTATGGTATGATGTCTTTTGATATTTTTGAAAATCCTCAGCCAATATATCTTGAAGTTTTCTATCTGTCCACTTTTCTCTCTTCTCTTCTTCTAGGATTCCAATAAAACATAAGTATCGTATATATGTCTCATGTTCTTTCCCAACCTTTTGTCTCTGTGTGCTTTTATTCCCTCTCCCCTCCTGGATATTTTCTTCTGAGATCCAGATGACATCAACTTCTAGACATGTGAGTGAGGAAGCCTTTGAGAGGACTCCAACCTTGGCCTCCCTCTGACTGCAAACACATGAGAGAACTGCATGAGCAAGAACTACTTAGCTAAACCCAGTCAACTCAGAATTGTGAGAAGTAGTGATGATGATGATAATTTTATTAATACTAATGATGATAGTAATAGTGATTTTTGCTGTTTTACACCACTGTTTCAGATAGAAGAAAAGAAACTGCAACTTGGAGCTTATTAGGTCTGAAATTCTTATTTGTTCACTCTTAAAATAGCTTCCACTTTTTTGACTAAATTCTCAACTTTGTCATTTATCTCTTTACATGTTATAGGTGTCTGCATCTTGAAGTCTGTCTAGGGTAACTCCAGGATTGGTGTCTCTTTGGGTTGGTTATTATTGTCCGTTGTTCCTTCCAGTTTTTCTTCATCTCTAGTTGTTGTCTCATCTCAGTCTTGCTCTTTTTATTTTTTATTGTGCAATAGACATTTTATTGAAATAATTTGAGGCCTAAAATGCATATTATCTTTCTCCTGAGATGATTTATGTTTGTCTTCTCCAAGATTCTACCTTTGTAAATTCTGCACTTTGAATTAGAATTGTTGACAGAATGACTCACTAGATGAAGGATATCTTAGTGAATTATAGCATCAGAACTTTACCTAAAATAAAAACAGTCACTTAAATCTTTTGAGAAATAAATGTAATACAAATTAAGGCTTAGTTCTTTGCAATTAAAAAATCATAGTACTTTGAAATTCCATTAATTCTAGAATCAATTTATATGTACATGCACTGAAGACACAGAAACAAATAAGTTATAGAGTAGCATTCCAGAGCTTCATCAGTAGGCGACGCCACAAATAAGTAACTATAAAAATAATCTGAAATAGTAAGCACTGTAACAGAAGTAGTAAATGCACTAGGAGAGTGCTGGAAACTGCTAGGCAAAACTTGGGCCACAGATTGGGTTTACTATTGAAGGGATTACCTGTATAAGGTGTGGTCCTTGCCACACCTTTATAAACAAACAAAAAAAAAGAAAGAAATTTAAAAAGCATGTATATATATATATATATATATATATATATATATATATATATATAAAGAGAGAGGTATCACTCAAAAGTATAATTATAACATTATATCATCTTGGGGAGCCAATAGCTATTTATTATGCTTAATAATGTAAATCAGGTTTTAAAATATAAACACCATCAGCACAAGTGTCGTGCTTCCTAAATTATGGTTCCATGCTTCATCTTTAAAGCATGTTTTGTAAGTGAGAATTAATGCTAAAATAACCACTCATCAACGGCATGGGGCCTAGGTCTTTAGGTTTGATTACATTTTGCTTTCAACAATTTAATTATAGTCTTTCCTCTTCTAAGATTATAGAATTATTAAGACCTGGAATATATTAAACCATTACTGTGTACTCCCAATGTCTTAGCTATTTCGATTTTGAGCAGTGTCTAGTGTTCTTTTTGGTCGGAGTCTAGTGTATTCATGTATTAATTTGGATGGTCATCCTGATTCTCTTCCAGTATTCACCCAGATCCAGGTGGTCTCTGGACACACTAAACAAGGAGGGGCAAACAGAGGACCAGCACATTGGAGATGAAGTAAGTGTTCACAGTGAATACTATTGGGCTTATCTGAGTGGTAAAATTCACGAGCAGTACAAAAACACCAGGCAGCTTCTCCTCTATTTATGAGACATAAAGCTATTAACACAATAGAAATTGATTATTCACTCTTGATGGCCTGGCATAAAATATGTCTCCTTTTTAAAATTAAACAGGGGCCTCATCACAATAGTAGAGAAACAATTTTTCTAACAATTTTACTACCTTGTTATTTCCAAACCCTGTCTCATAGTTCCTTTCTTGAGAAAATGTTCTCTATTGTTACTTCCAACTCACACAAGAGTTTCTGCTTTCTGAACAGAGGATTAAACCACTCAACGCCTTCTTGCTGTATGGAAATTGCCTATTTCCCTCAGCTTTCAATCAGCTCCTGTGTGCTCTTATTCCAACTCTTTGCTTTCATCTACCCCAAACTACTTTAAATGCACAAAGAGGCAAATCTACTCTTCAGTGTCCTAAGACTCCGTGTGGGCACCACAGATGCCGCTGCCCTTACTCCCATCAGCTGCAGTCACGTGGAATTCTGCTACGTTACATTAGACTACTTCCTACTGATTTCAAAGAGCATCGAACATGATATTTCTTAAAAATATATACTTAGGAAGCATATTATTGTATAAACTATGTCTTTACTTTTCTGTGTCTTTTGCTTTGACACCTAGGGCCTTGCTGACAATGAAGGGCCTGACCCTCCCAGAATTGGCCAGTTCCTAGTAACTCACCTGCAAGCATGCTTTTCAAATGTAAACCAACCAATCTAGAACCCACATCTTCAACCACCTCCTTTACTGGGCTCTCATACTCTGGACTACTACTAACACTCCCTGGCCAGATACTAGACATGGGGGACAGCCCCTATGTCTCAGAGCCCACTCAAATTATTCAAACTACCCACTCCTAATCCTGTTTACCCTGCATTACCCATTCCACAAAGGCTTTTGCCTACAGGTCCCCACCTCCCTCTGCCTCCTGACCAGTCCTGGGACTTCGCCATGTGGCCTGCCATTCCATGGCATGCCGCCCCCCACTCCCGGGAACTGTAAGTGACAATCTTTTCAACGGCAATCATCTCCTGATCTGTTGGCCTTATCACACCTAATAGTAATAAAACCTATCAAAACCATTACCATGTACACTAAATAACTTTTTTTTGTTGTTTATAAGCACTTATTAGGTACAATAGGAAATGTATTTCCCATTTTTTTCTATTGTTTTGATAACATACTTTGTTATTTCTCAAAGCTTATATTTTATTCACAGAGAAAGAGATTTTAAATGGGGCTTGATGAATACTTTTACACATTAATTTTTGTATTGCAAAAGCTTTTTGTCATGAAATATTACATAGGGATTAAAATTCAGAAATATATCTACATTGGATTCCAGAAATTCTTGAAGAAAATGCCTGTGGTGCAGAAAGAATAAGAGAGAATTTTTCTTTAAAACCGGAACTCACAAGTTTATGTGAAGCAAGAAACTAGAGTATGTTTAAAATTCTCAACTGGGGAATGGATAAAGGAGTTGTATATTTCCACTGCAATAAAAAAGAATGGACTCCTGGATATGAAACACCACAGAAGAATCTAAAAGACACTATGCTAAGGAAAAGTAGCCAGACATGCTTTAAATGACATTCAGGAGAAAAGCAAATATACAGGGATAGAATCAGAAGAGTGTTTTCCAGGGGCTGGGGGTGGGGTTGATGGTTTTGCTCACTCGGTATACATTTGGAAATTAGAAATAATTCACAAATTATCCTTAGAAAAGAGGCATAATTCAAAACACCATTCCAGGACAGAAATTACAAGTAACCAGGGCAAGACATTTTTGTCAATTTTTCAGGGTCTGTTATCTAAAGCCACTTTGAGCAACTGAAGGCACAATCTGAAAATTTTCTTTAAATGGCAGTAAGGGTCCTGAGACAACGTAGGGACATTCTAAGGCAGACGAGTATAGGAAAAGAACAGTGTGGATAAAGTAGAGTCAGCAGAACCTGTACGAATAAAGACACAAACCAAAATAAACCCTGGCTCTTTGGGGTTAAGGTTCTTACATTTCCATAGTGAAAAGGATATAGAAACACCCGAGTGAGAACTTCATGGAGACACACTTACAGCTTGTCATTTATAGTTATAATTAATGTTAATTGCAAGTTACTGGCCCCATAGTGACTCATTCCCAGCTAAAATTTTCTAGTTAACTCCTCACGGTGGAGCTTTACAGTACAATATGAATGAAGTGGGCTTCGAATAACAAATTCCCTCAATGATCTGACAGGTAGGAAAGAATGCTTCCTCCAGGAGGCACAGTTTACTCTGGGTGGGCATTGGAGGGTTCTGTGTTACACTCTGACCTCCCTAGAAGGGAGAAATTAGTTTTTAGCCTGCTCAGCAAGGTTGGAGGAAACAGAAGCGAATCCATTTGAATAGAACTGGGATTCAGCAATGAAAATGATGTTGCTGAAGCATTCCTTTTTCTCTTGATTAGACTTTATATTTACAAATAAAGTAGTTAATTTCAGCAGAATTACTAGTGTTTTCGTTTTCTAGCTCTCTGCTGAATGAACTAGTTTCTGCCAATTGTCCTAATAGTAATACGATGAATGCAAATATAGTAGCCTCAAAAATCACCGTGCACAAGTAGAATGTGCACAAGTAGAATGGGTTCAGAGTGGTAACAGGAAAGCAAATAGAAGAAAGTCAATGGGGGATTTCAATGCCTACATGACGGAGTCAAACCCTGATTTGACTTGTTTCAAATACAGTTATAGAGCAATGAAGCATGGGGTCTTTCAAATGTAACTGCAGAGAAACTCAGGAAGAGAAAGTCCTTTATTTCAAAGACTGTGAGGTTGGAAGAATTCATTCATCTGCAAAGCCAAATGTCAAGAGTTGTGTTTCCCATTCCTGGTTGACCAGGTGCCCGATGGACAGTTCTGCCACAGGAAACGGCCGTGAGGTGGGGACCTGATGCCTTCAGTTTGAAAAGGTGTCAGGCTGTGTGCTGCCTTGTTTAGCAGCACCCTGGGATCTGATTTCTCATTTCTCTTTTAAAATAGAAAATTCAAGTTCAGATACTGCCTAAATTAAAAAAAAAAAAAAAGAAAAGAAAAAACAGAGAGAGAGAGAAAGCTCACTGGGTCCAATGAAAACCTGTGGCTCCTATTCACCACGTGCTCCCCTCATGTCAGACACTGTGATACTTTCTTCATATCTGCATCATCTCATTTAATTCTAAAAACAACCCCATGGACTGGGCAACATTAATCTCCAACTTTCAGATGAGGAAATGAGTACTCAAAGGAGGTAATTATCTTGTGCAAGGGAATTTTAACTCAGAATCGACTGCCTGTGATTTCATATTGTAGTCTAAACTATTTCATTATATGACTCTAATGTGAGAAATATATAATGTCATAATGCCAAATTCAGTCACATAGAAAGGTTTTTTTCATTCTAGTGCCTTTTCCTAGGAAATAACTTGTTTCCCCCAAATTACATTTATTACAATAAAAATAACAAATAAAAATAAATATACAAGAATGAATTTCTGTGGTATGATCTGATGAATGCACATATATATTATTCATATCAAATCCTTCTTGATTCATGTACTCTTGGAGTAATTCTGTGAGCCAACGAAAACATAATTCAACTTACCTAAGTTCTTTATATATTGACAAATACACTCATCACATTTTGGGGAATGTCACTGCATACATAAAATATTTATCATATAAAAATATTCCTAAATATTTAATGATCAGGATGAATGGCCCTGTAAAATCTCCTTCTCAGCTCTTTTTATCGAACTAGGTGGTATATGGTGTTAATAAACATCTATTTGAAACATCCATTTTATTTATTATTTTTTCACCTGACCCATATAATATTGCTAAAAAATTTTATATTTAGGGATTATGCATTTATAAGAAACATTAACAGGCCATAACTTCTGTTCCAAATTTATTTTACTTAGTAACTGTGAGATAGTTTGGAGGTGAGGCAACCCAAAGGGTGAGGCTGTTAAGAGACTTTACTAAGGATCCGATTATATCACAATCAAGGGGCACACACAAAGCAGGAAGAGGTCTGGGACACTCAAGGCAGCTCCTCAGAACGTTTCTCTGGTACTGGATGTGCACCATTTGCCCCAGATACATGAGGTCTCTGAGTAAAGAATGTGACAAGCACACCTAGCAGGGAGTATTGAGTAAGGAAATATCTTTATATCCCAAATATTTCGCTTCTAAAGTGGCATTCTCTAGAGAGCTCTGTCTTCTAAATCCATAGGTTGTGGGTTTGTTTACCAATGTCAACCCTAAACTAGGAGCATCCAGCTAAGACATTTGGGATACATGGAATCTCTTTCCAGCAATATAATTAGTCTATTTACCAAGAGGTCATTCAGTATATCATATTACAAGATTCGACTGGATCATTTGTTTTCTTTCTGTTCCCCTGGAGGTCCCCTTGTGTTACTCAGGAAAGACAAGGATCACGGACCAGGCACTTTAACTCCCTTCCCCATTGTGGGATACATTGTTGAGTCTATAAAATATTTTTGTTGCTTTGCTTGGAGTACTGATGAGGTTTAGGGCCAAGATCAGTGGTGTCATTCCAATGTGATCCACACAGCAACATTTCATGGCAGGTAAGTACCATGCATGACACAAATGCAGGCCACCATCTTGGGGATAAATTTTATTGATTCCATATGGAAAGGTGTGAAAAAGGTAAATCTATTTATACAAATCCAGCACTTCTTTTGGGGAAATAATTCAATAGATATGTGTAAACACATCCAAATCCAAGTTTATATAATTTCAGAGTCCCTTTTACTTTGATTAGAAGGACAGAAAAATATTTTACGTGCAATTTATAAAGTGTCAATTACATATGTGAACTTATGTTGTGTATCCCCTCTTTTCAGAGGTCCTAAAGCCACAGCTCATTAGCGTCTCAGCAAAATCCGCCCAGAGGTGAATGTACTTGTGCCAAAAGAATTGCCTTCAATGTAATGAGGCCCCAGAAAACATAAAATAGCTAGAGGAAATGGTTGTGCCTCCAGACTTTTTTAGTGAGAGGTAAAACAGAAATAAAAATATACCAAAAAAATGTAGAGAATAAAACAAAAGCATTCATACAAGGTCTACTGCTGGCTACTAATTATTAAAATACCTCATCATATGCCTGGAGCTTTTTAATTGTCACAATAACATAAAAGTAAATATGATAGCTTCTGTCACACAAATATAGGAATTCAAGCATAAAACAGTAATGTGACCCTGAGTTACAAACCTAGCACCTGATGGGAGCAAAGTTTCAGATCACGTCCCTCTCACTCCAATGCCCTGCATGCTATCTTCTGTAGTACTAGTTTCCTAATGTTTCTATGTGTCTAATGTTTATAACATGTGTTATAATGACAGAAAGAAACATTTTCTGACTTCGTTGCCTGCATGCCTTTCTTCCCTGACTCAGCAAAACTATTTATGAATTTTAGATCTTATTATATTATAGTCATAGTGAATTCTGTTTTTTATGTCTTTGTCATGCTTTTCCCCAAACCAGATGAATCATGCTAGATTGTGAGCTGGGCACACCAGATAGCCCTCAAATAGGGAGTCAGTAACCATTTGTGATGGACTGATTGACACATTTCACTGTATGTAACCTGGCATGCGAAGTGTTTCTATATTTCTAAATTATAATTTCAATTTCAAGGTGAATCTGGTATCTTTTGAAAGCTGTACATCTTAGTGTCTTTTCAATGTGTGTAATTGAATCACAGAAATATAGTGCTATATTTTGCACTTCACATGTTGTGGATTTGTGGGGAAGTAACTGGCATGCCCAAAGACTTTGGTGGAACACAAATATCTAATAAAATACATAACATTTAGTTCAAGGTTAATACTACTCATGTTATACTATTATATACTAATAGTAATAGTGTTATATTAGTAAGCTATATAAAATTGAGCTTATTTTAAGTTAAGCAGCAAAAACCAAACCAAACCAAACCAAAACACCTGCTTCTCTGAGAAAACACCCAATGGGGGATGATAGTTTTGGTATTTGTCTCCAAATTAGATTCCGAAAGACACGTCAGCCTGGGTGTTAAGTGCTCCAGGGAGGTAGCCAGCGCTGTCCTTGGGGGCTTCATCCTCACCAAGCTCTCCATTGTCCCCATGTGGTGAGGCTACTGGGGGAACAAGATGGCCAAGCCCCACACCATTCCTGGCAAGGTGGCCTGTGCTGCATGCAGCTCCGCTTGTGTGCCTCATCTCTGCTCTGGGGGTGCCGCTGTCTTTTAGCCCCTGCGCCCAAGGAGCTGCTGCTGATGTTGGGTATCGATGACGCCACACTTTGGCCACCACTGCACTACCATGACATTCTGGAAACTTGCCAAGGCCACCTTTGATGCCATCTTTGAGACCTACAGCTATTCCCCTCCCTTCTGCCCCCACCCCCCCAAAAGATAGAGATGTGTTCACCAAGATTCCCTAGTGGGAATTCACTGACCATCTTGTAAGACCCACACCAGAGTCTCCATGCAGAGGCCCTGGGCTCCAGCTGTGGTCACCACATGATTTTTAATATAAGAAAAAAGAAGTGAAATAAGCCTCTTATAAAAATAAATATGCAGTTTACTAATATTGAACTAACATATATCTTTGGTAGAATATATATATATATATATATATATATATATATATATATATAAATGCATGTAATATGTTTATGTATGCATTTATTTTTATTTGCTGTCTGGGTACTTCTTTCACCTGGAAAATCATTTTTTAAAGAAGTTTTGAATGAAGAGTTAAAAATTAGAAACTTCCTATTTATTCTGAGTTGTAACTTGCATTCCTTCAAAATAAAGACAATAATGTTCATTGCCTTTTTTAACAAAGTATTCCTTCACTAAACTGTTTTTTAATAAATATAACTCAGAAATTGTATTTTATATAAATGTCCAGAAATATATATAATCATAAGTATGATTTTCTCTGCCAGCAGGAAGAATGATTAATGAGTAATCATTTGGGTACTTTGAATTTTTCAGGGTAAATTAAAAAGTACCTGAAACTCATAGAAAACAGGTATCAGGACTAGTCTACAGTATCCGCAAAGGACTAATCGTCAAGAAAGGCTTTTTCTTCTAGTACTTCTGATATGAGGTGATATAGTATCGTCTTGTCTACTTGATTTGACAATAACCTTTATGAAACTGGATGGATTTAATTGATATTTGGCACTACTGGTGAGTGCCTACAGCACATCTAGTAAATCTGAGACACGCACAGCAGCGAATGCTGAAGACAGTGTGGAGCAACAGGAACTCTCATTCCTTGTTGATGGGAAGGACGAACGGTACAGCCACTTTGGAAGACAGTTTGATGGTATCTTACGAACCAAATATACTTTTACAATATGGTTATGCTCCTTGGCATTTAACCAAAGGAGGTGAAGACTTACATTCATGAAAAAAATCTGCATGTGGATATTTATGGCAGATGTATTCATAACTGCCCAAACTTGGAATCAACCAACATGTCCTTCAGCAAGTGAATAGATAAATTGTGGTCCACCAGACAATGGAATATTATTCAGCACTAATAAGAAATAACTATCAAGTCAAGAAAAGACATGAAGGAATCTTAACTGCATATTACTAAGTGAAAGAAGGCAATCTGAAAAGGCTACATTCTGTATATTTCCAATTATATGCTATTCTGGAAAAGGTACAACTGTGGGACAGTACAAAGATCAATGTCTGCTAGGGGTTGGGTATGGGGAAGGATATTCTGGATGACCCCATAATGATGGACACATGTCATTATACATTTGTCTGAACCCACAGAATATACAATAGTGAGCATGAAACTCGGTGTGAACTATGGGCTTTGGGTGATTCTGATGTGTTGGTGTAGATGCATCAGCTGTGACAAATGTCCCACTCTGGTGCTGGCTGCTGATAAAAGGGGAGGCTGTGCATATGTGGAGGAAGGGGGTATATGGGAAACCTCTGTACCATCCCTTCAGGTTTTCTAAGAACCTAAAATTGCTCCAAAAATTAATATCTTTAATAAAAATGGTTAAGATAGTACATTTTATGTACTGTGTACTATACCACAATATAAAGTAATTGGGGAAAGAAAGAAAAGTGATTTTTTTTTCTGACAGTCTTTTTTCTTAAAGATAGTGGAATTCAATTTAAATGTAGGGCCCTGTGGCTTCATACTTAAACAGATGTTATAAATTTTTCTGCTTCAGGGTTCTAAGAGACTGGATATTTAGAGAGATCGCTTTACATGAAATTTTACTAAGTTTTTAAAGCTTTCAGGAAGTTTGACATTTTGGAGGGACTGGATTAGGCTCTGTCAGGTGGAAGGAAACAAGAAAGCCAAGTAGATATCATCTACTAAAAAGAAGGACTATAAAGGGGTGGAAGGGGAGGAAAAGAACAGGGAGGAGGGAAGTGAAGAGAGAAGAGCAGAGGAATGGGGAAGGGGAGGGGGAGAAGATGGGGAGAGGAGGAGTAGGGAGGAGGGAAGTGAGGGGAGCAGAACTGAGGACTGGGGAGGCAGCAGGGAAGGGAGATTCTGGTAACATTCTGTTATGCGTAGGCACAATCTCACACGGTCTGGAATACAATTATGAAAGGATGACACTAGGAGCGTGTTTCATTTCTGGCAAATTCACCCTCACTTAAGGAAACAGGATTATGTTTTGATTGTACCCAGAGACTAATACACTTGTTTTATAAGTCTTTAGACAAAAAAAGAAATGAAAAAAAAATACTATTTCCTCATCTTTTTCATGTTTCTTGTGATTTATTATGCTGCTTCATTTTCAGATTCTGTGTAATATGATCCTGAACTGAGCCCCTTTGTTCCTATTCAGGGAAGAAAGTATCTGACAGTTGGTTTGTGCTGTGTTTGTGCTCACTGATGTTTGTGCTCACTTCTTTTGCCTCATAAAGTGGCATAATTGTTGGTATTATCCATGCTGTCTCAGGAGAGTAGAAAGAGTGTGACTAAGAGACTGTTTTCTGCCGGGCTGAGCACGAAGGGGCTCTTACAGCAGGACTGCTTTCCATCGTCCACCAGCCAGGGTTCGCCTGCCCACAATTTCCCTTGCTCACCTGTCCTGTCACCCAGTTCACAGCTGGTGAGAGCAGACACCAGGGCTTTGCTACAAAAACGTCTCTTCCTAAGGACTAGCAGGCAGCGGGGAGTACAAGGAGGGGACAGGGCGTGGCGATCTGCGTGCGCGGTGCTTCAGCACAGACCCCACGTGCAGGCGCTGAAGGAGCGTCCTCGTGGGAGCACCGCAGGCATGCAGTCCCAGTGCCGGGATGAGGGGAGACGATTCCAGGGAGATAAGAGGGCTCGGACAGGTGTGAAAGTGAGAGGACAACGATGTGTGTTTGGGTCGGGGGCACTTTAGAGATGTTCGGATATTTGGGGGACCCTGAGAACATTATAAACGGGAGCACACATCGGGGAGGCAGCAGCCTGCCAGGAGAACCCTCACATCTGCACAGTCATTCTGAGTGTGCAACAGGAAAACCGACAGAAGAGGGTGTTCAAAGTGGGTCTGTCCATGACCTGGAGCAGTGCCTGGCTCCCTGGAGCTGGTTGGGGGGGGGGGGGGTGCCCTGAGCCCTGCTGATGAGAAACAGAAGACTCGAAGGGCAGAAACAGGGGTGAGTTTGAACCCCAAACCAGAGGAAAACGGGTAAGACCACAGGGTCCTCTGGTGGTTACAAGAACTCTGCTGTGGTGTTAACTGACCTTTTTACTCTAGTTCCTTGGTGGATTTACTCAGTCTCTTAAACAACCACATCACACCTTCTCTTGCATCAAATCTTGAATATCTCTTTCCTCTAGCCTCACAGCCTGTTAATCCTACTTTCTATTTTAACAAGAAAAGGGAAACTATCAGAAGACAACTTCCCATGCATGCTTTCTATCATGACCCCAATGCCCGCCTCCACTTATACCTCCATTATACTTTCCTTTTCTTTCCCCTTGTGGCCTCCTGACTTGTTCACTAGACACCATTTTCTCTCATGAACTCAAGAGATACTGATTTAGAGATGTATCCTCTTCCTTCTGCCTTACCATTTTTTCTCCATATAGTATGATTCTTATCAGCATGTGAATGTTTTTAATATATCCTATCTTTTAAAAAGATTAACTTCACATTCTCTTCCACCTACTTTCCTTCTTTTTATCTTCACAGCAAAACATGTTGAGGAACCTGTCCTTGCTGACTCCAATTCCTCTCCTCCTGGTCTCTCTTGAACCCATTCCAATCTTCTGTCCACACTCCTCCACCCAAGCAGCTATTTTGAAGGCCATCAGTGACCTATGATTTGCAAAAACAACATGTCACTTCTCAAGCTTCGTTTTGCTCATTCACTCTGCAGCATTTAACACGGTTAATATCATCTAATTCTTGAAGCGCTTTTCCTCCAGGAGTAAGTAATGGATATTTGTATGTTCTCTTCTTCTTTATCTGTGTGTGCTTCCCGAGTGGGGCACTGGGTACATAATGCTGGTGACTCCCAAATTTACATCTTCAATCTAGGACTCTGTCCCCACATCCAGATACATATATGCAGTCACCTTCTGAAATTCTACTTGGATGTCTATAAGGTATCTCAAACTTTCCATGCCAGAAAACAAACTGATTTTCAACCCAATCTTTCACTCCTTCTATATTTTTTCTGTGTTACAGTAAATGGCAACTATATTTCTTCTGGTTGCTTGGACCGACTCTTGAAGTCACATATGATTAATATATTTTTCTCACTTTCCACATGTGTTGAGACTCCAACTTTTATTTATTTATTTATTTATTTATTTATTTATTTATTTATTAATTATTATTTTTTAAAAAGATTTTATTTATTTATTTGACAGAGATAGAGAGCCAGCGAGAGAGGGAGCACAAGCAGGGGGAGTGGGAGAGGAAGAAGCAGACTCATAGCGGAGGAGCCTGATGTGGGGCTCGATCCCATAACGCCGGGATCAAGCCCTGAGCCGAAGGCAGACACTTAACCACTGTGCCACCCAGGCGCCCCCAGACTCCAACTTTTAATCTGGCAGCTTTCCCTCTTCTCCCTTGCTAAACCTTTGGTCTATCATCTCTTGCCTGTATTCTTGCTATGGAGCCCTAACAGTTCTCCTTGCTTCCACCCTGACCTCCCTAGTCTGATGTCCATACAACATGGGGAGTAATTTCTTTTATAATATAAGTGAGATTGCATCATCCTTGACCTAAGTACCCCAGTGCTTCCATTCCATTCAAAGTAAAACCCGAAGTTCTTAATATGGTTCAAAAGGTAGTAAGAGATAGTGATATACGTATCACTGGCCCATAGCACTTGTCTGATACCATCTCCTAAAACTCCCTCACTCTGCTCTGGCCACACTTTCTGTACCTTAAACATGCAAGTCCAATACTGTCCTTGGCCGGGCTTTAAGACCCTCAGCCAAGAATCTTATTTCTCAAATAACTACCTACAAAGCTTCTTACTCACTTCTTCAGACATATCCTGGAAAATCACCTTATATAAGAGGCCTTGTTTGACCACTCTGTCAGACAGCACCCATTCACAACATGCCTATCCCTTTACTATGTTTTTTGCTTACATAAAACTCCTCAACACCTGAAAAGTTTATACTAATTTGTTTATTTTGTTACTCTTCTGCCTAAATAACCTTTAAATCTCATGAAGGCAGGGACTTATCCCAAGCACCTAGAAGAAGGCCTGGCATTTAATATAGGCTCAGTAGTAACAATATTCTGTCAAATATAAAACACTGAAGATTATAAGACCCTCCCTCATTTTATGTATCACTATGGGAAATATATGCCAATTATACTCATGCAAAGTTTTTTTTTTTTAATCACATAAAAATTTATGTGTTGAAAGACTTGAGCTCACTTGTGATGGATTATTGTATATTACTCTTATACATGCATAAAAAGAAAATATATGTAAAATAAGTTAGCTAAGGGATTGCTAAAACTTTTGCACATACAGAGCTGAACTCTCAGGAATCAACCCAGAATTATCAATGTCCTTTGTTTTTCTTTTTTCATAAAGAATCATTTGCCACCAGGAGTGTTAATGATATGCATTTCTTCAGTAAAGGATATGCTGTTTTTGACTTGAAGATTTTCTTCCAAACCACTAACACCTATTATACAAGTTTTTTGCTGCTTGGTGCATACTTTATCTACCAGAAGGTGTTCATATTAAGTTTTTAGACAGCACCAAGGGCTCATGTTCTTTTTTCAAATGGTCCTAAAAAGTTTCTTGACTGATACCTTGAAGGTTTGCGATTACACTCAAGAAATGAAACACTAACAATGCTTATAACTTCAGTGGCAGTGAGGAAAACATGAGCGTCCGTGACCAAGGCTGTATGCACGCAGGCAATGGCAATGAAATCACTTCCACCAGTTGGTGGCCATGACTGAATTCATTCATTCACTCACTCACTTATTCATTCACTCACTATAAGATGTCAAAATAGTAACAAAATACACCTCAACTTCAGAAATGTGAAAATGCATGCATCTTCTAAATGAATGGATCAATAATTAATAAATGAATCACTCGATTGTTCTAATAAAGCCAGCTGTAAGTAGTCTGGGAAATGCAAGTCTCACTAGTAGAGGTGGTGACCCTCCACCAATCTGAGGAGATCAAACCAGAACTTCATATCTCTCTCCATTGATTTTTATCCCTTTGATTCCAGCAATAATTCCCTGATTTAATGACTATTACTAAAGTTTAGGAACTTTCTGAAGGAGAATAAAAAAACCTAAAAGGAAGGCCAAAGCTGTCATTGGGATCCCCATAGACCAATTAATGAAAAGCAATTCACACTAAGTATGTGTGGGTTCAATAAAAATGTATTGAACTTTAAAGTTAATGGGCAAAAATTAAGATCAGAGCCTCCATTTCTTGATAAGAACAGTTTCCTAAGTCATTTAATTAATGTTTTCTCCTAGGGGAAAAAGTGAGTCCCAGCGTTATAGTAGGAAGAGATTTACTAAATTAGACACAGGAGAAAAAAAGGCAGTAAGTTCCTAAAAGGCTTTGTTTTAGCTTTACTTCTTTGGAATTAGAGGAAGAATTTAGACAGATATATGATGTTTAAATATCACATATATCCCTGATGCAAATTTTTAAGGAGGAAGCCTTCCCTATTCCCTGTAACATGTAACTGAAACTCAATTGAACATTATGATTTAAATCTTTTCGTGACATCAAAAACCCCATTTATTCTCTGGGATCATTTTTCAAATACCTGGTAAGAACTAGAGAAACAGAGATGTCTAAAACATAATCTCTGTCTTCGATGAGCTCATAGGGTACTTGGAGAGGCAGATCAATCGATGATTACAATATAATGCAGAAATTGTAATAAAAGATTTAATGAGTGGGTACTGAAATCATAGAAAGGTTTTGTATTAGGAAAATAAGTGAATTTATGCTGCTTAATTTAAAAAATAATAATAATGCTAACTTCAAATCTCTGTGGCTTAACACAACAAAGACAGATTTCTCACTCAAGCTATGTCTTGTGGCTCAGACAGCTCAACAGTAGACCACTGCTGTTGCCACGGTACGTAAAGTGTTAGAAAAATGTTAGAAAATTCTCTTGTGGTTTTGCTCTGGACTGAAATGTGTTCCTAAATTCGTATGTAGAAGCCTCAGCTCCCAATGTGGCTGTACTTGAACTGGGACCTTTTTGGAGATAATTAGGTTAAATGAAGTCATAAGACTGTAGCTCTGATCCAATAGGGTTAGTGTCCTTATATAAGAAGGACACCAGAGAGCTCGTTTCCTCTCCCTACCTCTCCACAATGTGAGGACACAGTGAGAAGGCAGCTGTCTGCAAGCTAGGAATAGAGCCCTCACAAGGCACCAAATCAGCTGTCACCTTGATCTTGGACTTCTCTGCCTCCAGAACCGTGAGAAATAAATGTCTATTGTTTAAGCCACCCAGTCTACGGGATTTTGTTATGCAGCCCTAAATAATTAATACAAGACATCTAAATACTTTGGCACAGGGGCAATGAGTGCTACTGCCATTGGCAGCCCATGGTCCCGAATACTATCTCATATGGCCCCATCTAACTGCAAAGGGGCAGGTAAATAGAGGAGAGTCAGTGGATATTTGGTATGCACGACTGTCTGCCACAATCATCTCTTCTGGCCAGCACAGGGCCCTTTTCTCCCTTCTTCCTACACATTTAATCCTTCCCTATGACAAACCAAACCAAAAAAACCCAACAAACCAAAAAGCAACCCATCCAGTCATTGATTCTAGCTCAAAGTCCAGAGTCTGCAGGTGACAGCTGCATCAGTTCTAGAGAGGACGTCTCTGGGTTCCAAAAGATGACCTAAAAAGTGCTTCTACCTACTCTCACCCAGTGAACAGTGGTTCAAGGGGAAAAGGAAGCCTATCACGGCGAACGCTCCCTGTCAAACAGAATGAAGACGAGACAGAGGCAAGGCAGAACCCACCGGGGGAATTCTGAAGTGCTGCTTACCAGATAACCTGAGGATCCTTACCCTAAGGGCTCACAGGGATCCTAGACCTTCCTTCTGCTCTTTGGGGGGAGTTGGCTTAACCTCCCTTCCCCTTGGCTCTGCCCTCTGCTTCAGGACAACTTTCCTTTTTCACTATCCTCCTTGGCCATATCTGAATTAGACACTGGGGGAAACGGTCCCCTCGAGGTTCTGCGTGTTTGTCAGTGTCCTTCCTGAACTGCCAAGTGTATGTAAGAGATCTGATTATCAAGTCCTAAAAAAGTCATAAATATCCTTAGTTCAGGTGTTTGTATTTCCTCTCCTGTAAAACTTAGTCAAAATATTCTTACGTTGCTTATGTATTTAATTCTAGTTGATCACATGTCCCAAGGGCAATATCCACTATTCTTGGGAGTGTTTTCTGAGACACACTGCTCAGATTTGCCCTAATATTCTGTTTCTTCTTCCCTAAAACTCTTTCCATTTAAAGGTGCTACCTTGACCATATATGAAGTTCTTGGAGCATACCACCCACTTAATCAATTCTTCACCCTGGGCCATTCGCTTTTCTAATTAAAAGATTATACAAGGCACTGTCCCCTAAAGCTGTTTTTTATCCTGACACACCTTAGTCAATTGAGACGTTTTAGTAAAAGGTATGGAGACTACACACTTAATCTGCTTTTCCTTGAGGCTGTTTTAACTTGCTTTTGTCACTTGAAAACTTTCTTAATTTTTATCTCCTCTTCTGTGGTGACTCAACATAATTATCCTTTCCAATTTTACAAGGTTTTGAATTTTTCAAATCCTTCTCCATTTTGCTTGCAGGTTCTCAATTTTTTCCTGAGATCCTTTCTTTATAGTACCTTGCCAGCCAACCAACACTATGAACATTTTGCTTTCTAACTTCTCCCCCTTGATCCTGAGAAATAGAATTAAAAACAAAATCTTCTCCCAATCCAGAAATCCTTTCCACAAGCATAGTAGAGAAAGAGAATACTTCTTATTTTATATGTATTAAACCACAATGTGACGTGCTTCACAGGCTATTGGCTGAGAGACTGCAAAGATGGAAAAACATCTGATCCTTTTTATACTCAAGCAGGTATAACCCACTACCTACCTGTTCTCAAGATAAACAATAACAAGTTTTAAATGAGAGGACCCGATAGCACCATTTACCATATGCAGTCATGTTAGATTCACTTGGTAATTGGAGCAACCATGTGTGTCAGCTACTTGGCTTGACCCAAAGGAAAAACAAACTTCTCACAGCTTTATGACAAAGTTGTTTTGCAATTTGGAGCAAGGTGCCCACTGACACTAGGCTCCTACCCTCCCATACAACCTGGAAGCCAGGGGTACTCTCTCCTTTGATGTTTATGTTTCAAAGACTTGGTTCCTGAGTCCTTAAGAAATTACTCCAGGGTCCTAAAGCTGATGAAAGACCTATTTAGTCTTCAGAAGAATTTATACCTATTTCAAAGAGAGAAAGAAGTACTTACAATGGTAAGTTTTTGAAGTAAGTGTTCTTGGAAAAAGTCGGGGAGATAAAGCTTCTCCCCATTTTCAACAGAGAGAATTAAGCCTCTTATTTTTAATTTTTATTTGTCCTTACAAATTTGTCCTTATCTAGAAGCTCATTACACATGCAGTCAGCCCACAAGTTATCATAAATTACACCAAGAGGCAAGAGTTTCACCAAATGTCTAGCCCTGCGTGATACCACTCTCCCAGTGGCCATACCATTTTCCTTCTATCCTTGCCCAATCACTGTTACAGTGCTTATTTTAGGGCTATTTATTACTGCAGCATGCCTCCTGCTATCCATTTCTGTTAGGACCAAACAGATTTATCCTTAAATAACACACAAAATCTCAGGGGTTGAATGCAATAGGAACTTCTCACTCATGCTAATACACTTTGGTTCTGAACAATTATCTTGTGCAACCAGGACAGGACCTGCATCAAAAAATAAAGCACACATATATCCCTCTGTTCATAGCCCTTTGTTGGAACTGGTCATGGGGTTCCCCAGACGGCACTGGATGTTGGAAAAGTAGGGGAGCAAGGAAATAAGTGGAGAGCAGTACTATCCAAGCAAAAGGGCAGCAGATCCCATTTTAGGAACTTAGCAAAGGTTCACGGAAGGAAATGAGTTGGAATTACTCAAGCTGCGGTGAGCGGGTGGCAGGTGGCTGGCATTCGGGGTGGCTGGACGCACGAGCAAAGCACAGAGATTCTTTATTATCCTTTTTTTTTTTTTCCTTCCCTGCTGGAGTTCAGAGTAAGAAGCAAGGAAATAGGCAGAGACTGTTAGAAAAGCAGATAAAGTCATGCCCCCCCACCCCCACCCCCCTGGCCAAAATGTGGTCTTTATCTTATAGGCAGTGCCTTCAGCACAGACAAGTAAACTTAGATTCGAGCTTTAGATATATATATATTGTGGGATATCTTAATAATGAATCCTTTAACTTGCTTAATAACTTTAAATAAATAAGAGTAGCTAGGGGTCTTACTCCATTTGGGCTGCTGTAACAGCATAGCATCTATTGGGTGATTTATAAGCAAAAAACATTTACTTTTTTTCTCACAGTTCTGGTAGCTATAAGACTAAGATCACGGCACAGGTTGATCTGCTGTCGGTAAGACTTCATGGTTCCTAGATGGCCGTCTTCTCACTCTGTCCTCACATGGTGGACAGGACCCCTCTTGGGTCTCTTTTATAAGGGCAGTAAATCCCATTCATGAAGGGCTCCAGTAGGCTTTGACTTAACTCACCTCCCAATGGCCCCACCTCCTAATAACGTGTGAATTTGGGAGGGGACACAGACATTCAGATCATAGCACTAGATCGTTGTTCTCTGAGCAGTCACGGTGTGATGAAACACGGGAGCATGAATCAGACAAACTCAGACTAGACTTTTGCATCTGCCAGCCACTTACTTTCCATGTGACCTCAGGGACACTTTATTAACCTTTCTGAGACTTGATTTTCTCATCCATGAAAACTTGATAAAAATGTTTCTGTTATGTCCTCCTTCTGTGCTGATATGGGCATAAAATGAAATAATATACTTTGAAACGAGGGCTTTGAAAGCTATCAGATGAAACATATATAAGGGTTGATTAAATTCAGCAAACACCTATTTTTACATTCATGTCACTGTCCAAGGCAATATAGGGAGAATCAAAAAGGGTCCCTTCCTTTGAAGAAATCAACATTCTTCCATGAAGAAAGCTAAAACACCAGGGTATGATTTTGTGGTTTCAGCTGCAGAGTGTTAATATAAAACAGAGATTGTGGTTTTTTTTTGTTTTTTTTTTAAAGATTTTTATTTATTTATTCGACAGAGAGAGACAGCCAGCGAGAGAGGGAACACAAGCAGGGGGAGTGGGAGAGGAAGAAGCAGGCTCATAGCGGAAGAGCCTGATGTGGGACTCGATCCCGTAACGCCAGGATCACGCCCTGAGCCGAAGGCAGATGCTTAACCGCTGTGCCACCCAGGCGCCCCCAGAGATTGTGTTTTAACAAATGTGCTGAATATAAACATACAAACGGATTCCATCTGGGAAAGTGGTCACCTCTGGAGGTGATGCACATATCACTATTTTATCCAAGGTACTTTGATCGATCTCTGAAACCTTCTTTAAGAGGAATATTCAAAGTGAATTAAGATGTCACTCAAGATCAATCTTGTGATTTAGGGTTCATTTATTTTAATGCCAGTGATAACCACACTCATAAGCATCACAACACTGGGAGGCTGATGGACTGGGGAGGAAAGAAGGGCTAAAGTGGTTGTTTTTCTTTTTTTCCTTTTTTATTATTTTTAATTATTTTTTGTTTGTTTTTCAATTAAACAGCCATAGTCCTATCAAAATCCCACACAAATGAAAATATTCTAGTTCTCCATTAGTCAAATGAACTAGCCACTGACTTGAATGTTAAATTTTTCACATTTTAAAAATTGTAATAGTTTGCTCTTTAAAAAAAAATCAACAGATTGATACATGTGCACTCAGGTCATCTAGTTTTGATGGACAGATGTTAAACCTCCCACAACAAAAATCTGGGAAGAGAATCAAAATTATATCTCCACTTACATACACAAGGCAATATTTTTCTTGGTGTTGAATAAATTCTAGATAAAGATTGTGAACTCATCAGTATCTTTATCTGTTAGGGTCACACATGTGACCATGACAGTAATTAATTCATCATGTACATTTTAAGCTAGTATGTATTTCATTAAACTTAAAAGATTTAGAATTATGTTTTTGTTTGTTTTATAGCAACAGCAAAAGACTAAAGAAAAAAAACAAAATTTTCACGTTGTGAAGGAAACTGAAATTGTGTCAAAATCAGCTGCTTTTTTTAAAAAAAAGTATTTATTTGAGGAGGAGGGGAAGGGGCAGAGAGAGAGGGAGAGAGAAACCCAAGCCACCTCTGCACTGAGCACAGAGCCCAAGGCTGAGCTCCCATGACCCTGACATCACAACTTGAGCCAAAATCAAGAGTCAGATGCTCAACCGACTGCACCACCAAGGTGTCCCCCAAATCAGCTGTTTTGAAACAGTTGTTTCTCTATTCCCCTTGAAAAATTTTTTTGAAAACATTTTATTTATTTGTCAGAGAGAGAGTGCACAAGCAGGAGAGTGGCAGGCAGAGGGAGAAGCAGGCTCCCCACTGAGCAAGGAGCCCAATGTGGGTGGGACTCCATCACAGGACCCTGGGATCATGACCTGAGCCAAAGGCAGACTCTTAACCAACTGAGCCACCCAGGCTTCCCGTCCTTTTAAAATTTTTGTTTAGATTTTCATCATTTTATAGTTTCCAGATCATTTGATTTTTTAAAAACTGTAAATTTACTAAATTAAATAATTTTAATTATCATAAATAAAACAGATCAGAAGACGTTAAAGATTAAAAGAGAAAAATAAAAACCTGGGGCACCTGGGTGGCTCAGTACATTAAGCGGCAGCCATTGGCTGGGGTCATGATCCCAGGGTCCTGAGATGAAGCCTCATGGAGGGCTCCCTGCTCAGCAGGCAGTCTGTTTCTCCCTCTCCCTCTGTACCCCCCCCCCACTTGTGCTCTCTCTCTCTCAAAAGTAAAATAGAATAAAATAAAATAAAATCTTTAAAAAAAGGGGGGAAAGCCCTAAATATTTTGAACAATGAATATATTTAACACTTGCTATTTCTCACAGACATCACAAAAAGCTACAAGAAAGGTATTCCCTTCCTTATTGTCACAAATGAGAAGTATAAAACCAAAGATGAAAATCAATTTGCCTAATATATAGAAGAACTGGTATTTTAACCCAATAGTGCTAATAGTGCTGGAAAAACATACGTTCTTCCACTATAAAGTAGCTTTACTAACACATCTCAGGTTTCATGAGGCAGGTCAAAAGAAACACTTGGGCTGTGAATGCTCCTTGTTTCTAGCAGAAATTACCAGTAGATGTTGGAAATCTATCATATCTTTTGACACAATGAGGTATTAGATTACTAGAAAAGATACTAGTATAAAACACAGAACAAAAATATGTTTCAACATTTCCAGACACTAGATTTCTTCCCTCCCAGCTTTACTGAGGTATAATAGACAAAAGTTGTATATATTTAACGTGTGCAATGTAACCTTTTTTATTAAGACAATTTTTTAGAGTAGTTTCAGGTTCACAGCAAAAATGAGGGGAAGGTACAGAGATTTCCCATAATACTTCCTGCACCCACACATAAATAGTCTCTCTCATTAGCAACATCCCCCACCAGAATGGGACATTTGTTACAATTGGTGAACCTCCACTGACACATCAAAATCACCCAAAGCCCATAGTTTACATTAGGGTTCACTCTTGGTGTTGTACATTCTGTGGGTTTAGGCAAATAGATAATAACATGAATCCATCAATATGGTATCATCTAGAGCATTCTAAGTACCCTAAAAATCCTCTGTGCTCTGCCTATCCATTCCCCTAACCCCTAGGAACCACTGACTGCTCTTTTCTTCTGTGTCATTGCTTTGCTTTCCCACAATGTCATATAGTTGGAATCATATAGTGAGTAGTCTTTTCAAATTAAATTTCACGTACTAATATGCAATTTAAGATCTCTCCATGTCTTTTCATTGCTTGATAATTCATTTCTTTTTAGTGCTGAAAAATATGCCATTGTCTGCATAGACCACATTTTTTTTTAATCCATTCACCTACTGAAAGATGACATCCTGGTTGCTTCCAAGTGTTGGAAATTATGAATAAAGCTGCTAGCAATATCATGTGCATGGTTGTGTATGGACATACATGTTCAACTCCTTTGGGTAGATACTAAGGAATGTGATTACTGGATTGTATGGTAAGAGCGTGTTTAGTTTTATAAGATGCTGTCAAATTGTCCTCTAAAGTGGTTGTACCATTTTTGCATTCCCACCAGCAATGAAAGAGATGTCCTGTTGCTCCACATCCTTGCCAGCATTTGGTATTGTCAGTGTTCAGAATTTTGGCCATTTTAATAGATGTGTAGTGATAGCTAATTATTGTTTTAATTTGCATGTTCTTGATGACATATGATGTGAAACACCTTTTCAGATGCTTATTTCCTTATCTTCTTGAACAAAGTGTCTGTTTAGGTCATTTGGTCTGTTTTTCAATTGGGTTTTGTTTTCTTATTGTTGATCCTTAAGAGTGCTTTGTATAACAGTCCTTTATCAGATGTGCCTTTTGCAAATGCCTTCTCCTAGTCTGTGGCTTGTCTTCTCATTCTCTTGACATTGTCTCTTGAAAAGCATGAAGTTTTTAATTTTAATGAGGTCCAGCTTATTGTTACTTTTTTCATGGATCCTGCATTTGGTGTTGTACCTAAAATGTCGTTGCCATACCCAAGTTCACTGAGGTATTCTCCTTATGCTATCTTCTAGGAGTTTTATAGTTTTGCATTTCACATTTAGGTCTATGATCCATTTCTGAGTTAATGTTTGCAAAGTGTGTAAGCTCCTTGTCCACTGTCTTGCCTTTGCTACTTTGTCATAGATCAGTTGACTTTACTTATGTGGGTCTATTTCTTAGCTGTTCATTCTAATCCACTGATTTATTTATGTATTCTTTCATCAAGACCACAGTCTTAATTACTTTTATAGTAAGTCTTGAAGCTGGGTAGTGTAGGTCTTCCAACTTTGTTCTTTTTCTTCAATGTTGTATTGGCTGTTGTAACTATTTTTAGGTATACAGTTAGTGGTGTTAAGCATTCATAATACTGTACAACCATCACCACTATCCATCCCCATCACTCTTTTCATTTTGTAATTTGAAACTGTGTATCCCTTAAACAGTAACTCCCCATTCCTTCTCCCCCAGCTCCTGACAACCACTATTCTATTTTCTGTCTCTATGATTTTGGCTACTCTAAGTACCTCATATAAGCAGAATCATATAACATTCATCTTTTAATGACTGGCTTATTCCACGTAGCATAATTTACTCAAGGTTCATCCATGTTGGAATAGATGTCAGAATTTTTTCCTTTAAAAAGCTGAATAATACTCCATTATATGTATAGATCATGTTTTTAAAATCCATTTATTCATCAATGGACAGTGGGTGCTTCCAGATTTTAGCTTTATGAATAATGCCACTATGAACATGAATATACTAATATCTCTTTGAGACCTACTATCAGTTCTTTTGGGTGTATACTCAGAAGTATAATTGCTGGATCATATGGTAATTGTATTTTTAACATTTTGAGGAACCTCTATACTGTTCTCCATAGCTGTTCTACCATTTTACATTCCCATCAACACTGCAGGGCTCCAATTTGTTTGTTTGTTTTTGATAATTGCATTTCTGTTGGGTGTGAGGTGATATCTTATTGCAGTTTGCATTTGCATTTCCCTAAGATCAGTGATACTGAGTATTTTTTTCATGTACTTGTTGGTCATTTGTATATATTCTCGGAGAAATATCTATGTGAGTCTTTGCTCATCTAAAAAATTGGGTTGTTTTGTAGTTGTTGAGTTTTAGAAGTTCTCCATATATCCTGGATATTAATCCCTTATTGGATATATGATTTGTACTTATTTTCTCTCATTCTGTGAGTTGTCTTTTTATTATGTTTATATTGTCTTTTGATACACAAATTCTTTAAATTTTCATTAAATCCAAGTTGTCTATTTTTTTTTCTTTTGTTGCCTATGCCTTTGGTGTTATATCCAAGAAATCAATGCCAAATCCAAAGCTGTGATTTTCCCCCCATGTTTTCTTCTAAAAGTTGTCAAGTTTCAGGTTTACATTTATGTCTTTGATTAATTTTGAGTTAATTTTTTTATATGGTGATAAGTAAGGGGCCAACTTCATTCTTTTACATTTAGATATCTAGTTTCTCCAGCACAATTTATGAAAAGACTGCCCTTTCCCCATTGAATGGTCTTGGTACCTTTGTCAAAAATCAATTGACCATATATGAGAAACTCTTTCCTTTTAAAAATTTACTCTTAAATTTAAAAAAAATTTACATATAGTAACATCTGTTCTTTATGCTATACAGTTCTATGGGTTTTGACAAATGTATGGAGTTACATATCCACCACCACAATCAAGATAAAGAACAGTTTCATTATTCCCCAAATTTCCCTTATGTTGTTGCTTTGTAGTCAATCCCTCTCTGCACCCTACCAACTGGCAATGCTGGTCTATTTTCTATTGCTATAGTTTTGCTTTTTCCAGAATATCATATAAATGTACTCACAGAGTATGCTGTCTTTTGGATCTGTCTTCTTTCCTTTAGAATAATGCATTTGTGATACACCTATATAATTGTATCAGTTGAATTATTGCTATCACTCTATTTATCGATTTACCACAGCATATCCAATCGATGAAGGGCATTTGATTTGTCCAGTTTTTGGCAATGATGAATAAAATGGCTACTCATGTGCAAGGTTTTTTTATGAGCATATATTTTTACTTTTCATGAGGAAGTAACTTAAGATTAGCATTGCTTGGTCATAGGTGAAGTGTATACTTATTTCATATAAAAATATGTCAAAATGGCTTTCCTAAATGGCTACACTATTTTGCATTTTCACCAATACATATATGAGAGTTCGATTTGCTGTGTATTCTTGTCAGCACTCAGTACTGTCAGACTTTTCCTTTTAATTTTAGCCATAAAAATAAGTTGAGAGTTGTATCTCATTGTGATTTTAATTTGTATTTCCCTAACGACTAATTAGGTTTGGCAACTTTTAGTGTGATTATTGGTCAACTATATAACATCTTTGAAGGAATGTCTGCTCAAATGCTTTGCCTGTTTTTTAAATTACAGGTTGTGTTTTTTTCTTATTAAATTTTGAAGTTCTTTATATATTCTGGATACAAATTCTTTGTCAAATATGTGACTTCCAAATCTTTTCTCCAGAACTGTCCTATCTTTTAATTCCCTTAAAAGTATCTTTTACAGAGGCAAGTTTTAAATTTTGATACAGTTCAATATATATATATATATCTGAACATAGTCTGATGTCCTATTTAAGAGCTCTCTGCCCTACCTTTCCCTTTAACTAATTTATCATGCAGTAGAGAAGGAAGGATTTCTCTCTCCGTTTGTGAATCAAAAGGTTTAGGAATAAATTATGTCTACCTGTGACATCACAGAATGCTTGATTATAGCACACAAAACTGCTTCCATTAACCATCTTCACAAAAGGACTACACTGTAATAAGCAATGTTTTACATTTCCAGTTGTTAAAATCTGTAACCAGATTTTTCCTAAGCTTCTAAATAAAGATATTATCAAAATTAGTAAGATATGTATTTTAAGGGCCGATTTTGTGATATTAAGCATTGTGCTGAATAGGGAGGTTATGTTTTGAACAATAATTTTATAAAAAAAAAAGGATTTGGGGCTCACTTGAATTTTGTTATGCAGCCATTTGAACCCATTCTGATGTTTGCTTACAATATTTATGAAGTTGAATGAAGTGAAGATGCCACATCAGCAGTTAAAAACATAATTTTGTCTTTCACAGGATAAAATTGCACATAATCAGGAATCCTATGACTTCCTCTGCAGGTCTGGAGAGCTTTTCTGATTTTTTGAGGAAAAAATACGCTGCATAGCAAATCGGTTGCTTTTTACTCTTAAAATGCAAACTTACAATCATCATGGTAAAAGAGTGATTGCTCTAAGCTGGCATGAGACCATGAATTCATCTTCCAAACACCATGCGTCTCCAGGGACAATTCCCACTGAAATCTTCCTGGTCCTTGTTCTCTTTCTGTTCTCATACCTGCCATGTGCTCCCTGAAGTTTATGGTGTATGATTATAATTATGAGGATGTGTGAAGTATGTTCCTCCAGAAAGAACGGTTTAGGTCCTCCCCTACTATTTATTTTTTACATTTTGTTGGTACAGTGGAATTTAACAATGCATTTGAAAAAAAGCCTGTCAGTGAAAAAGAGTATTTTGACATATCCAATTTATTACTTTCCAATACATGTAGTAGTATAAATAAACGGCTAGAAATTGCTACCAAGTAATATGCTTTCTGCAAAAAGCTAATAAGATAAAACCCAGGAAATACAGATCTTCATCTGCTAGGATGACTGGCTGGGTCTCACTTGCCAATCTGTCCTTTAAATTGTCTTCATCATCCATGCCCTCCTCTCTCTCCCTAAGCCCCAGTCCTGAGCAGGGAATACAATGTCTTACTTTTATTTCTCTGGATCAAGCATGGGCAAACCTTCCACCTTTGACTCTCTTTAACAAGAGTGAGGTAGTCTGGAATTTACAAAATAGATGCATAGAATAATGGTCAATAGTCCAATTATTAAAGAGCAAAGGACATCCAAATTTAGAGAAGGAAAAAAATACAAATGAACAGTATATGCAAAGCCAGACCTCCAATCATAAAGACACAAACAAAAAGAGAAAAGAAAAAAAAAAAAAGAGAAAGAACTATCAAAGTCCTTGATCAAAATAGAAACATCCTAAATCATCGTTTTAATGCTTGTGGTTGTAGGGTCACAAAGAGCATTCTCTTTGTACCATTAGGGGATGTATGAATTGACACTACTTTCCTTGAACGCAATTTGCTATATTGTGAAGAACCTTGAAAACATTCACATCCTTTGACCCAGGAAGCCTTTAAAAAGGCTTTGCTAAGGAAATAATCAGAGATTTGCACAACTTTTCACAGATGGTCAGTGTGGCTTTATTTATATCAGTTTATTTTGGAAACTTCTTAATGTTAAATTAATGATGGCATAGCTGTATGTTCAGAGGCCATACAGCCATTTGAATCTTGATCTTAAAGGACTCAGAGATTACTTCTTGGTATAATATTAAGTGAAAATGAGGATAAATATCTTTACTTGCATTGACTTTAAAATACACTGGAAAGAAGTACATCAAAATATTAAAAGCAGTTATCTTAAGATGGAAAGAGTATAGTGATTTTAAGCTTTTCTTTCCAACATCTCCTTCAAAAGCTTGTATTAACTTTTTAATCAGACAATATAGGTATCTAAAAAAAATAATTCTCAATACTAAGGGGAACAATGGAGATTTACATACACAATGTAGAAAGTGTAACACCTGGCCAGGTTACAAAAACAGATTTCTGACCTTGTAGTACCTCTCTAGCAATAAAAGCCTAGTTGTATCTCACAGCTTCAAGACTCCTTGTCCAGACAATGCTGAGGCTCTCTTTCCTTTCTTGGCCCCATTCCTTCCAGAGAAAGTGTTTTATTATAAAAGTAACAATGCTCATTGCCAAACATCCAAACGGTATGAAAGAATATAACATAATTCCTGTTAATGTTCTATTTTCTTTCCCAACAACTTTTTTCATGTTGAAAACACTTGAGTATAATTTGCATATAATAATACCAATATTTAGTAAACAGTTCCATGTTTTTTCATGAACGTCAGAATGCAGGACATTTTTCATCACTCCCCAAATTTCCTTAGTGCCCCTTTGCTGTCCATTCTTTCCCAACCCCAACCTCAAACACAGGCAACCACTGATTTGCTTTCTGTCACTACCAGTTAAGTTTTGCCTCTTGTAGGATTTTCTGGAAATGAAATCATAGATATTGTTTAGAATAAAGTTTTTGAGATTTAACCATGTTGCGAGTCACTGGTAGGTAGTACTCCCTTGTATAACTACATTATAATTTGTCTTTCCACTCATGTACTGATGACCATTTTTAGATTGTTTCCAGTTTTTGACCCTTATGAATAACTCTCCCAACACAAGTATTTATATGTTGCTTTGGTGGGTAAATATCTAGAAGTGAAATTGCTCTGTCATATGGCACACACACAAAAAAATGCCAAACTATCACTTGAAAGGGTGTTCTTTTTCCCACTCACATTATCAATGAGACTGAGTAAGAGTTGTTCCTTCTCCACTCGACAGGGTCAAGGTTTTGTTTTATTTTGTCTTTTGGCAGGGGAGAGAATATATTGGTGTCTTTTGTGGTTTTAATCTGTATTTCCTCATGACTAAAGATGATAATAAGCATCTTTTCTTGCTGGTACGGTTTATCAGCATATCTTCTTTTATAACCTGTCCAATTTTTTTGCCTATTTTATTAATGGATTATTTGTCTTCCTATTTTGGGATGTAAGAATTCTTTAAGATTACAAATAAAAATTCTTTGTCAGATACAGGATTTGTGAATTTTTTTTCCCCTGTCTATGGTTTGCCTTCTCATTTTTTCCCTTCATTTTCTATAGGATGTCTTTTGAAGATCAGATATTGTTATTTTTGAGGAAGCCCAAATTAGCAATATTTTTTTGATTGTGCTTTCAGTTTAATATTTAAGAAATACCTGCCTATTTCAAGGTTAGAAATATTTCCCTATATTTTCTTCTATAAATTTTGTAATTTTAGCTTTTACATTTAAGTCCATATATCCATTTGGAGTTTTTTGAGGGGTATGGTGAAGTGTATTAGCTCGAGCTGCCATAACAAAATACTGTAGACAGGGGGCTTAAAGAACAGAAATTTATTTTCTCATAGTTCTGGAGGCTGGAAGTCCAAGATGAAAGTGCCGGCATGGTCAGTTTCTGGTTAGGACTCTTTTTGTGTCTTGTAGATGGCCACCTTCTCCCTGTGTTCTCACATGGCAGGAGAGAGAGAACAAGCTTTCTGGTATCTCTTCTTGAAAGGACATTAATCCTACCATGATGGGCCCACCTTCATGATCTCATTTAAACTGAATTGTCTTCCAAAGGCCCCGAGGCCCCATCTCCAAATACCGTCACACTTGGATGAGAACTTCGCTATATGAATATTGCAGGAGGAGGAGGTGGGCACAATTCAGTCCATGGCAGTGAGGTAAGTGCTGTTCGTTTTTCTCCTTAATGGGTATCCAGTCGTTCTAGCACCATTTATTTCTTTTTCACATTGAATTATTGCAGCATATTAAAAAATAAATAAACTGGCCATATATGTGGTGTCTATTTTGAACTTTTCATTCTTTTCCAGTGATTGTTAGGTCTATCCTTATGTCAATATCACACCATCTTGATTATTGTAGCTTTATAACAAGTATTAAAATCAGGTAGTAGAAATCCATCAAATACATTTTCCCCCCAATTATTTTGGCTTACTCTAGGTCTTCTGCAACTCCAAATACATTTTAGTATCAACTCGTCATTTAATTTAGAAAAGTCATTTCGGATTATTATTGAGATTACAATGGAATACATTGATTTGGAGGATTGTTATCTTATGAATACAGCATCCTCCAATTCACAAACATGGTATAGATCTCCATTTATTTTGGTCTTCTTTAATTACTCTCAGCCATATGTTGTGGTTTTCAATGTACAGGTCTCACACATATTTTGTTAAAACAACCTATATATATTTCATATTTTTAAGACATTATAAGAGATATTAAAAACATTTTCCCTTTCAATTATGCATTGCTTGTAAATAAAATAAAACTGATTTTTTAATATTGACTTTATATGCTGTAACCTCACTAAATTTACTTCTTAGTTCTAGTAGCTTTTTGTTAAGATTCCTTTAGGTTTTTCCCTTAATCTACTTAAGAGTAAGGAAGTTTGATTTTCATTGCTCTACACTCTGATTTTCCCACAGCAATACTATTGGAGTGTAACTCTTTCCAAAGTATTACACATAGTAAATTAGAGAGTTCTTGTATATCTCCTGACTCTTCAATGAAATAGGCACCTAGTAACCCATAAAATTATGCTCCAAGCACCAGTTAGCATAAAGACAGCCATTCAGTATTTTCCCCTTATTTGTACTCCAGTCTTGCTGCACGAGTCCCATTTTCATCTCAAATTCCTGACTCATGACAGGTAACACTGATTTTTAGTCTTAGACATCAAGTTTCTAGTGATCATTTCAGTATTTGAATGCTGGCTTCTCTCAAGCTTTTTGCTTGGCTTATCTCTCCTCACACTGCCAGTGTTTGGCCGAGGATATACCTTCACAGATTATATGATTTCTGAGGAAGAGTACATAATCACAATTTCTTAAATGCCCATTATGTGACAATACTGTGCCCGGTGCTTCTTCATAGTCACAAACTCACTTAATCTCTCCAAATTTATGTAGGAAGTAGAGTTTATAATTCTAATACAAAGAAGAAAACCAGAAGACAGACGGGTCAAATGCCCCATGCTAAGTTATTAACAAGTGACAGAGCTATGACCTAAATCTTGTTCTCTCTGATTCCCAGGGCAGGTAGGAGTGTGTGTGTCAAGATGATTTTTAAATATTGTTATTTATTTTTTTAAGAAGTTATTCTGACAAACAAAAAATGTAGAAAAAAATATCTCCTAAACCAACAAAACTAAACAAATAGCAAAACAAAAATAAAACAGAAAAAACTTGAGGATTATAGGCTTTACCTACTTTGGGATATTTTGTTTTTTTTAATGTACCTTAAGATTATTAAAAATTACCAAGATCATAGAAGACCAATTAATATTGACTGTCAGATAAGCCAAGTTACATATCAGGTAATTTGATATTTTGGTCGAGAATATCAATTTAATCACTGTGGAGAGCCAGTACGTCCCCCTTATAGACTTAGGAGGAACAAGAAATTGGCAAAAACTGTTGCACAGGTACAAATGGAATGAAAATTCTACATAACCACCAGAAAAGAAAAAGAAAAAACCTTACTTGTTATTTAAAATCCTGAGCAGATGCCTTCTGAAATGAGGGAATAGACAGGTAACAATATGGAGGTTCCTCAGAAATTAAAAATGGAAATATCATATGATCCAGTAATGCCACTGCTGGGTATTTACCCAAAGAAAATGAAAACACTAATTCAAAAAGATACATGTACCCCTACATTTAATACATCATTACTTGTAATAACCAAGATGTAGAAGCAACCCAAAGGTCCATTCATAGATGAGTGGAAAAAGATGATGTGGTGTGTATACACACACACACACACACACACACACACACCCCACTGGAATATGACGCAGCCACAAAAAAAGAACGAAATCTTGCCATTTGCGACAACATGGATGGACCTAGAGGGTATTATGCTAAATGAAATAAGTCAGATAGAGAAAGACAAATACCATACGATTTCCCTTATATGTGGAATCTAAAAAAAACAAAACAAATGAACAAACAAAAAACCGAAGCAGATGCATAAATACAGAGAGCAAACTGGTGGTTGCCAGAAGGAAGAGGGTAGGGGAATGGGAGAAATAGGTGAAGGGGATTAACAGGTACATACTTCCAGTTGTAAAATAAAATAAGTGAGTCATGGAGGTGAAAAGTACAGCACAGGGAATATAGTCAATAATATTGTAATAACATTGTATGATCACAAATAGTGACACATTTATCATGGTGAGCACTGAATCATGGACAGAATTGTCAAAACATTATGTTGCAACCCTGAAACTAATATAACATTGTATGTCAACTCTATGTCAATAATGAACATTAAAAAAATATAGACAAATAGGAATACCTAGCAGAAAAATCCAAAGGAGGGAATTCTGGAGGCAATGTTATTACATAATGAACATAAGCCATTACTTTTTCCAAACATACACTAACTTTTATGGCCAGTAAAAAAAAAAAATGTGTATCATAAACCTTAGGCCAGTGAATAAGTTGTAATTCCTTTTTCATAACCACATAATTTTTAAAATAGTGTATATACCTAAAAATATTCATTTTCTTAAGAGAATTTTCATTTCCTAATAGATATCTAGAATTTGATTACTATTATTACTGTCAGGATCTAGGCAGACTGAAAATAGACAGTTGAGTGAACTCATAGCCACTAAGTAAACATAGAATTGGAGGCTCTTAGAGAAATCAGTGTGAGAGAGGGCTTAATATTACCTAGAAAAAAGGGTCCAGACTGGTAAAATTACTTCAGCTCAGCTCAGGTTTTTTCCTTAACGTTTTAAAAGACATATGGCCTTGGCCTAACCTAGATGGATATTATTAGAATCTGACCTTGAATAAGTATATAATAGTTTTGTAAGAATAAAGTTATGAAATTAAAATTGCTGTATCAAGTACAACAAAACTTCATTATAATTGTCTTATAATACATGTTCAGAATGTATAAATCATGTTCCCAGTGTGAAGACTACTACATTAAACATCTCTTATACAGAATCCCCAATTCTAAGTAGGTCTTGTCTTGGACGAATGACAGCAACATCACAAAGGGTCACTGCACAAAGACATTCATTTAGCTGGTTGAAGCTCATGTCTAAACTCATGTCTGTAAATAATGATTATGAAACAAGCATTCGTTTAAGACATTTATGGATTCCAACCATATGCTATGACCAAGAAACCAATGTATTTGATTTGACATATTCTACTTAAAATCTGGGTTATGCATTTCATATACTACAGATTTGCCAACATTTCTTCACTCACTCTGAATTAACATTTACACTTAATTAATGTTATTAACATAAAAATCTGGATAAATGAATTTTGAATTAACATATCTGAAACCTAAAAAGTAATATATAAACAATTTAATATAAAAGTCCTTTCAAATTTTTTTGCTTATAAAGGGACATGTTGAATTCCATGGGAATCCTACTGCACTGAAAGTATTATAGGATACACCCAAAATACAGTATTATAATAATATCATAAAATATATTACATGATTAAAATAATTATGAAATTAGTTTGCAGTCAGTGTAAAAGACTGAACTGTTTTAAATGGGATAATTAACCTGTCATAGATTATCAGCAAAAATCTGAAGAAATTATATATTTGGTGATTTCTACCCTTTCCAAAAACAGCGGTGATCCTGGGCACTAGTGGACAGAACCTGTCCTTCAGGTGTCTATTTGTCACCCACCTCCTGATGTTGGTTGTGGCACTTAGAGCTTACCTTCCTGACTCAAAGGTAAACCACGTTGAGTCCCGTCCATATCTCCTCAGGGAGCTGAGAGGCCACATCACCAGTTTGACTTTGGCGTTGTGGATATCCCAGAGATAGATATTCTCATGAGTGATCTGCATTGTGCATTCACCATAAATATCCAGATTTGGTGTAGGCATAAGATAGACATTGAATCTCTCTGCAAAGAAACAAAGAATGAAGCAAATTAAGTGAAAAGAGGTCTGACTCTTGATGGTAGCACTGTATTATTTATATACCTACCCTACAACCTTTAGAAAGCATTACTATGTCCCTTGGGAACATTGATACACAGTACAAAACACTACCCTTTCCCATTGGATGTATGAGAAAATGAGCTAATTAAAATATTCTTACTCATTAGTTTGTTCACTCACTCATTCTACACTGTGTTGCATATATTCTCTATGAAGAGGATGAAATGGTTAAATTGTACCATGGAAACGTAAGGGTAAAAGCTAAGTGAGGTCTCTGCCAAAATAATGCTTACTGTCTGCTTCTTCACACAACCTTAAATGCATATCATATACCTAACTCCTGCAAGGAATGTCTTATTTAATTTAAGCAGGAATTTACTCCATTTTACTTTTGTGTTATGAAGTATTTAATGCACACTTAGACTGACTCTCATAATACATTGTGTTCACAGTCAAATTCAGCACATAAATGCAGATACTCGTTACTACTTTCGGCAGGACCTCAGATACTGTTTTGGTAAGCAAAATAAAAACACAGTCACTTTCATTCTTGGACATTCTAGAGTTCAAAGTCTGATTGTTAGACAATGATTCCAAATCTTGCTTTATAATTTTTTGTGTATCTCAAAGGCTACTGCAAAATTCTCAGCCCCTGATCCCCATTTAAAAGCATTAGATGCACTTCATAAAACATAAGGTTAGTTCATAATTTCCAGGAAGCAAAGAACTTGGTATGACCTATAAAGTATCCTATAAAATATCCCTAATTCCTAGCACTGTATTCTTGGTTTATAGTAAGTAATTAATAAATATTGGTTAATTATATGAATGATAAATATATCCCATGATGAATATGCACCACAAGAATTGAGGAATTATAAAAAAATAATGTCACGATAACAAAAAGTTTAAGAGTTATTGATAGATACATCTTTGTGAGTTTGAATTTAATTGTGAATCATGCTTGATAGGCAGTGCTGTTGAATTAATGATTTTGAGAGGCATAATGGTACAGCTGTAGTTGGAAAAGAATTAATATGTTTAGGAATGTGCCATCATCCATCATAATGCCACGATCTTAAACACTGAATGCTTGCTGGTACTAAGCTGGAATTGTCTGTATAACAGAAAGAATCTTTTCTGTGGCAGGTACTTTGTGGAGTATTGCTTTGCTGATGCCAAAAAAAAAAAAAAATTCAGATTCTCAATGGGTTAAGTTGAATTTAAGCACGATAGCTTGAAATTTAGTAACCATATGGACAATATTTATATTCAAGTGTCTAGATATTTTTGTCCAAATAATCTAATGATTCAATTTTTTACTTAGATCATTGACCCATAAAACTAATATGTATATGGATTTCACATCCATTTCCTACAGAAAGGAGAACAAGGTATATAGCTGAAAAAATGAAGAAGGATCACTGCCCCATTAATTATCTGCAATAAAAAGTATATATATGTATATATATACACACACACACACTATAAATCTTAAAATTCTTGTGTGCAATGGAGTAAAATCTCAATATTTCCCATTAAAGACATCACTCACATTGCCACCACAATTCCCACTCCAATAGAATTACAAGTAGCCAATCAAAGGGGTCTGATCTCATGTAAGAGTATAAATGAAAGTTGGACCCAACAGAGTGACTCATGCCTATAGATAACACCTGAATAGAAATCTTCTTTTCTTTGGTCAAGACCCTTTTGATGAAGTTCAGTTTTTACATTTGGAAGTAATCATGTCAGTGGCATCTGTTGTGCAGAGGTAAAACATTTGTTATGAAAGTGGAATGTAAAACATTCCTCTAAATTCCTTCCTCTCCATCAGTTAAGAGTCTGAAGATAGCAAGCAAAGAATCATTGTCAAAATGTCAAGAAATAACACTTCTTCTAAGATATTGAAATAAACATCATTAGCCAATTTTAGTGTTGGTGAAGGCTGCACTGACCCTTGAAATTCACACCCATAGTTTGATATTGAAAAAAAAATGCAAAAAAATAACCCTGGCATCAAGGACCCTGTCCACCACATGGATGATAACATGGTAAATTACCTATAACTTATGGGGTATTACAGAGGACCCAAAAGAACCATTGCATTTTCACTGAACTATCTATGTGCTCTAATGTTAGCAGATAAAGCCTAGAAAAAATAAACAGAGAAAGAGTACAATCATCACAACAGACATTGGGGAAACATGGAACTAAAAAACAGAAAAATAATGAATTGGATTTAATAAGATTCACATGAGGTAGGGCTCTCAATGTCAAAATCAGTGAGGTGCATTTACAAACAAACACAAAGAGATTGGATAACCTGCCCTGAGGGAGTCCTTCCACGGGCCTGCTGTGGGCTCTGTAAAGCAGGTGAAATTTATCTTCTTGCTACCTTCTACTTTCCTAGTCTTACCTAGCAATCCACATTAACCTCTTCGTGTTATGGTTTGGAATGCTCCAACCTTCCTTTTGATACTATTTCTTTCATCCTACAAAAGGAATTATTCTATGGAATTTTATTTTCCATTTTTAAGTTTTCAAAAGCCATCTTATCCTAATGGCTAATTTCCAAGGATTTGAGATTCAATTAAAAAGTAGACTAATTTAATCCAGCAGAGGATGAAGGCAGCTCAAGTTATCTAGTAAATTATTCTTCTTTGATTCCATTGTCATCGGAAAAATGTTTCTGCATTTACTGTGAGTAAATTATTTTATGCCCGTAATAATGTAAAATTATGTTGCTTCATTAAAATTTGTTACGGTTTCCACTGGAAAGACCATTTCAATATGTAATAGTTAAAATTGGCTCCCCTGAAATGACTTTTTTAAATGTTTAACTTTGTGAAATACTTGTATGAAGCAGGTGTTTTAATCACCCTCTAATCACGTCACTTTCTTATTTAAAAGCCTACCTTTGGTTTTTACTGCTGAGAGCCTTAGTGTGCATCAAAGTTACCTGGAGGGCTTATTTAAACACAGCTTGCTAGGGAGTCCTCCATCCTTATTTTTTTCTGATCCAGTAGGTCTGGGCTGGGGCAGGACAACTTACATTTCTACTTGTTCCCAGAGGCTGTTGATGCTGCTGCTCTGGGGACCAGACTTTGAGAACTGCTGATTTGCAAGGCTCATTTTAGAGTATTGTCAAGGAATTAGTGGCACTGGAGGAACTATGAGGGATGTTTTTGAAAGTGAAGCAATGTTCTAATAGAACAAACCAGCACATTTAATTCAAAATTGTCCCTTAATCTTTGCTCAAATAAAGTAATCCCATCTCAACTGACTCATGACTGATTTGGCAGGAAAGAGTTCTTATGTGAATTAGAACACAAGAAGTGACAGGCACGGGGCACCTGGGTGGCTCAGTCGGTTAAGCATCTGCCTTTGGCCCAGGTCATGTTCTCAGGGTCCTAGGATGGAGCCCCACATCAGGCTCTCCACTCATTAAGGAGTCTGCTTCTCTCTCTCCCTCTCCCTCTCCCTCTCTCAAGTAAATAGATAAAATCTTAAAAAAAAAAAAAAAAAGAAGTGAGAGGCATAGAAAGGAGGTATATGAAAGACAATTTTCAATTCATCAACGTATGTATGTATATTTGAATTATTTTCTTTTAAAGTAATCAACAATAACAATAAGAACGCTGTTAAGGAGCACCGAACAACACACTTCCAAGTACCCAAAAGAATTAGAAAAAAACCTAGCTGTTTAATATATATGCTGCTGAAGCAAGTACAGAAATTAGCTGTTTTAGATAATGATAATAAGGGGCACCTGGGTGGCTCAGTCGGTTAAACATCTGACTTTGGCTTAGGTCATGATCTTGGGGTCCTGGCATCGAGCCCCATAACGAGCCCATGTGGGGTTCCACACTCAGCTGAAAGTCTGTTTGTCCCTCTCCCTCTGTTCCTCCCCTTCCTTTTGCTTGTGCTCTCTCTCTTAAACAAATAAAATCTTAAAAATATTAATGATAATAATATCCTGAAACATGAATAAAAATTCTACTAACATTAGGTATTGTGAAGACTGCTGAATGTGTGAAGAAATAAATTTTTGCAAAGGTTATGTAAAAAATATTAGATTAAGATGTATTCACATATGTGAACTATAGAATTCTAGAGTGAAAAAAAAAATCCCAAACACATTACCTATGAAATTGTATTTTGATAAAATTTAGGTTTGTATAATGGCTGATGTATGAGAAAGCATCATTTTATTTTAAGTGGCTAAAAACAATAGCAAGGTGAAATATTTACAAAACTAATCGTCATGTCCAACAAAGATGTCATGTCCAACTATTATTGAAACTGCAGTTCTATTTACAAGGGCATTTCTACTCTAGGGTTGCATGAGGAGGTCCAAAGGAATCGACCATGCAGAAGGCCTGGGACCAGAGTTAAGGTGGCAACCACAAGAACAGTCTCAAGGGGACTACAAAACAAGGTCTGCAAATTGAATTAGACGAGGTCTGGCAAGAAAGGGTAGCTACACTCAGAAGAAATGGTCTTGGAAAAGGCAGTGAGACCCCAGGTGATGTGTGGAGACTGAATGGGTCATCAGCCCCGAGAAGGACCGAAACCTTTCTTTCTCAGCCAATGAGGTTTTAAACAGATCTGGTTTAGGGCAGGAACAATCCAAATATAGCTCTGAGCTTGAGCCTGACAGGTGAGACAAGTGGAGTATGTAGGGGTGGCAGGAAGCAGAGGATCTGAGATATAGTTTCTAACATGACATGAAACATCATCTCATGAGTAGAAATAAATAAACAGAACACAAAAGCATGATGAGCTCTTTGACCAGTTTCTTAATAATTTCCGCCTTGTAACAGTGCAGATGGAAAAAACTGGTTTTAAGAAAGAGCCATACTAAAAACAAATACATATGCTCCCTTATAATTAGAGTCCTTTTTAAAATACAGGCTTTTGGAATGTATGTATTAAATAATTGTGTGCATCTAGCATATAGTGAACATTCCATGCACTGTGACTACATGAACATAAAATGCATCTTTTGTATCTCAGTTACTTATAATAAATTTGGGAAATGTGGACTGGATGTCAATTCATTTCCTTTTTTTCAAAGAAGGGCTCTGGTACGTTTTAATGGTCAGCTAATTGCTGAACATTCATACTCACTCTACCCACTCCACTTCTCCAGCTACTTCAGAAGTTATGGACTTGAAGGTTGCGTCAAAAAAAGGATGGGAGATGGAACTAAGTATAATGCCTAATTATTTGAAAACCAAGAGGTCCATAGATATTAAAATCCATCAGGTGTTCCACAGGGAGAGGTTATAAATTTTATAGTAGGTTAAAATTTTATAGTAACTTCAGGTAGGTGGGTGTGAGCTCCTATACTTTTTCTTTCTCTTCCTTTTAAAACCCAAGAGTAGCTCAAAAGGAGAAGCCCCATGAAAAAAAAAAAAGCTTTCTTTAGCTCACTGGTGATATACCCCATGTTCTGAATTTCAGTTCCAGGGTCTTCCAGAGAGTGCAGGCTTAAATATTTGTTGAAGTCCATTAATGAAAATGTGTAGGTATTATTAATTTAAATGACTTAAAGAAAATTAATAATTACATATAAGATACACATAAAATAATTGCATATATAAAAAATGGCTTTGTAATGATTAGTAATAGCTATCAATAACTGGTTAATTTATTTATAATTTTGGATTTCACTTAGTTGTTTCTATCAACCAGTGATCCATAAAGTAAAACTCACTGTATATGCAACTTGCTGTTCAAAAGAACTTCATTTATTTACTTATTATTATTATTTTTTTTTACAAAATGACTTTAAATATTTGAGATTTTCTTATGGCAAGAAAATTCAATTGCTTTTTTCCCCTAAGTAGCATGTCATCAGGAAAGTCACTATTTATGGAAAACATTTGTTTAAATTAAATTTGTTACTGCAGCTGGTTCATTAAAAGATCCAAACTTTGTTGTCTCATCAAATGTGGAAATGTATCTTGTCTAGTTGGTGACCTTTATCTTCTTATTTGGCTAGCATGAGCAGCTGTAGCCTGTATCTTGCATCCTGCCCTCAGATTTATCACAGTGGAAAGAGAAAACACTGTATCTCTAAACTCAAGTTGTCCCCCAAATTCTCTTGCACACTGCTGTGGCACCAGGCTGGGCAGGACTCCATGATTCCAAGGCTCCATCAACCTGGGCAGGTTGAGGGGTCAATCGCCCAGTCCGGCAAACAATCCAAATTCTGTGAGTAATTCTCTTGCCTCTCCTCTTTCATCATGCTTGGGAGGGGATGTATCCCTCCTTCCTGCCCTTCTCCTATGAAAGACCTTCAAACACTCCTCTTCAATTAATCATCCAGCCTGATCTTTAGAATTTCTTGGTGCTTTTCACCCATCACCCACTGCTCTGGGGCTGCAGTACATTTTTGAGAGAGCAAGAAAGTCCCATTCTCTGATCTGTATTTAACAATGATTACATATCAATTCAAAACATGAAATTTTAATATTAATACTAAATTAATAAACAGTTCAGTAGATATTATTTAGTCCCAGGACCAGAACCATTGGTCTAAAATTAAGCATTAATGAATAAATCCACAAGAATCTGGTATTTGAGAAACTGACCATACACTCCTAGAGTATGGAATTATTACTGAGTTTTCATCTGTTTGGATTCTAGGTTCACCCCATTGTTTGATACATTCTGCCTTGTTTTAACAGTTATATGAAGTGCAAGGAATTAAACAGAATCAGATATTACTCAGAAAATAATGAGATGTTTCAAGATCATTCTGAACTTTATATTCTTATCTCTAAATTTCCCTAATATTAGGATATTGCAGTGGTCAGCCTTCAATTTTAGCAGCTTTAGAAACGGAGCCACGCTGAGGAAGCAGGCATTTGCACATTCAGATACATCCTGATATCTGTATAACGCAGTTATACCAGGAGTGAGACAAAGCATGATTTATACTCATCAAAATGTGTGGAAGTCCTCAGGAATTGTGACTTCATTTCTACCACGGTACTGCAATTTGTCAAAATTTATTTTATTATAATGTGGCGATAGCAATAAATTCAGTGCCATCTGTCCATTGGCCACTATGAATTGGAACCCCTGCATTTCTTCGATCAATTGGCAGGACTTAAAAATAAAAAAAAATTAAAAAGCCATATTTTTTAATGCCCCAGGGATTAATTAATTTTCCCTTTTTCTTTCTTTTAACAAAAAAATGACTGTTGACTAAATTTTATCTGCATTGCCAAGTAAATCATGTTCACTCTAGTAAATACAGGAAATCATTTAAAAAAATAAAATAAAATCAACTGCTATTATACCTTACAGAGATCACCTCTGTTAAAATAGCAGTTATCTTAATATGCAAATATATTCACATACAGTGGGGATTATACTAAATACAAAGTATTGAACCATCTATATTGTATTTACTATTGTATAAGAATTTTTAGATGCTGTTAAATATTCCTTGGGGGTATAATTTTTAATGAATCCATAATATTCCACTGTATAGCTATGCCATATTTTATTTAATAATTATCTACTTGATGAATATTAAAGTTAAGCCAATTAGGCTTCAGTAAAATAATCAACTTTTAGCTCAATTTGCTGAATAATTCAGTCATTTCATATTGAGTCATAGGGTTTACTTTATTCTTGTACGTAAGTTTTGGATCACTTTAATATCCTTAATTATTAACTTATGCTGAGCACCAAAATCTGAATCATTAGATTAAATGCCATAAACTCTTTTAAGAATCAGACAGTGCCAAATTGATTTCCAAAGATCCTTACCAATATATATCCCAATTAAAATATCTACTTTATATATTCATTTATATAAATGTCCTTTGCCAGAATTTTTTTTAATTGAGTTTACTGTTACTTGCGTTGACTGTGAGAATTCTATATATTAGAAATTGTTCCTACTGTTTTTATGACAAAGACTTCATCTCAGATTTTTATTAATTTTGTTTATAGTATTTATGTAAGTCCAAAAAGTGGAAAATAGTTTTCTTTAATTTTTCTAATAAGTCCTATGTTCTTGAGAGAAACTAAATATTCTCCTACACTTTCATAGCAGTTTTAACCTTTTATTTTTTATATTAACTGGTATACTGAACTATACTGAAACATAATGAAATGTTTGCATGTTACTTATAATGTTCTTTTAGTTTTGACAAAGGCACATTAAGATACACAACTTTTCTGCTCCCCAGAAAGTTCCCTTATGCCATTCTCCAGCTGCCCATGCCCCAGAAGCAACCACTGATCTGATTTCTAACATTGTCTCTTATTTTTGCCTGTTCCAGTAGGTTCTTGTGAGCTAGGAACATCTAGCTTCACCACATCACTAATTTTTTCCCATTTCGTGGCTTTCCATTTTTATTTTTTATTTCCTTTTTAATTTTTTGATAGTGCTTTTTGGATGAGCAAAGTTTTAAATTCTGAGTAAGTCCAAATTATTTCTTTCTATAGTTTGCTTACAGTGCTTTATAAAAGAAATGCTGGCCTATTTCAAAGTCATATCCATCTTCAATTGGTATTTGAGTAGTGTGAGGTAGGGGTTGAGGTTCATTGTTTCCCCTATAGATATCCAGTCACTTTGAAACTATTTATTAAAGACATTTTCCTTTTGTCATTGAAATTACCAATAAGCCTGTGAAAGAGGACTTTGGTGTCCTCGTCAAAAAATTACTAATCCACATATGCATGGATCATATTCTTTCTGTTTTGTTCCATAGACTATTGTCTATTGTCTGTCTTGATTGCTGTCAGTTATAATAAATCCTGAAATTAGAAAGGGTACCCAATCCAACTTGGTTCTGTCTTTTCAAGATAGTTTGTCTAGTCTTAGGCCTTTTCATTCCAAATGCATTCTGAAATCATCTCATCAAGTTCTAGAAAAAAGCATCTGACTTCTAGGATTTTTTTGGGGATGTGTCAAATCTATGGGTTAATTTAAGGAGAACTGACATCTTAGCAAAATTGACTATTGCAATCATAAACACAGTTTATCATTCCATTTATTTATGTATCTTTAATCTCTCTCAACAATATTTAATTTTAAGTGTAGGTGTCTGTTTATATATTTTGCCAGTTTTATCCCTGAGTATGTGATGGTTTTTGATGGTACTGTGGTATTTTGTATTTAATTTTGTAATTGCTCATTCATAATATATATGGGAATGTGGGTAAGTGTGTGTGTGTGTATATATATAATCTATATATAATCTATACAGTGTTTATACACACACCCCCATACATACAAATTTTTGCATATTAAATTTTTATCCTGAAACATCACTGAATTCACTTAGTTACAGTTGTTCTCTCACAGATTCCTTAGGAGTTTCCAGGTACATTATCTTAGCTTCTTATTCTTTACCAATTTTTATGATTTTACTTTATTTTCTCGTCATATTACACAAATCAGAACCTTAAGTAGAATAAGCAGAATACTGAACAGATTTGGTGAGAAAGGATATCTTTGTCTTATTCTCAATCTTATGAGGAAAGCATTCAATATCTTAACCTTCAAAAATTATATTTTCTGAATGATTTTCATTGATGTCCTTCATCAGTTTGAGAAAGTGTCCTCCTATTCCTAAATTTTTAAGAGTTGTTTTTATAAATAAATATTGTCTTTCATCAAATGCTTTTTATGGATCAACTGTAATAATCATGATTTCTCCCTCTATCTATTAATATAGTGGAAGATATTGATTAATTTTGGGAAATGTTTGCATTTCTAGCACATACCAATATTGATCATGGTGTATTATCTTTTCATGTAATACTTTAGTGTTCCTTTTCTAATTTTTAAGACGATTTTGTACTTACATGCATGAAAGATATTTTTCTGTAATTTTTTTGTCTTATATTGGCGTTGCCCGTTTTTAGCATCTGGGTTACAGTGGCCTCGTAAGATGAACTGTGGAATAATTCCTCCTCTGAAAGAGTGTGCATACAATTGGTATTGTTTCTTCCTTAACTCTTGATAGAATTCAACATTGCAATTATGTGGGAGTAGGTTTTGTGTATGGAAAGTTGTATAATAATAATTTTAATTTCTTTCTTTTCTTTTCTTTTTTTTCAGAAAGGAAGAGGGGAGGAGGGGCAGAGAGAGAGGGAGAGAGAGAATCTTAAGCAGCTCCACACCCAACATGAAGCCCGACACAGGGCTCGATCTCACAACCCTGAGATCATGACTCAAACTGAAATCGAGAGTTGGACACTTACTGACTGAACCACCCAGGCACCCCAATAATTTTAATTTCTTTAATGGATACAGGGCTCTTTAGATTTCTATTTTTTTGTGAGTCAGTTTGGGTAATTTGAACCTCTAGTAAGTGGTATAAAATTAGGTTATTTTTAAAAATTAGATTATTTTTAACACAACATGAGAAAGGCTATAGTCTAATAAAAGATAACTTGTTAAAATTTATTATCAATTTATTGTCAAATTATTAATGCTTTACTTATACTGCTTTGTTTTATTTTGTATGGTTCCTAACCATTTCCTTTATTATTTTTAAAATATTTTTATCCAGTGAAGTTCAAAGATTTAAATTATATATTAGATTTTATTTATGAAGGCTGTAATCAGAGATAATATTTAAAAAACTTTTCCTTATGGCAGATGGAAATTAAAAACATTTCCCACAACACTTTCCCCTCCAATTTTAACATGTGTTATAACCTGAGCACTAGGAAAGATACTGTTGCTTTTGGAATTTTAAATTGTGCTCAAAGAAAAATGTAGAGCTTTACAAAATATATAAGAAAAATTAAAAGCTAAAAATTGATGATCAAACATCCATTTCAAGAGATTTGAAAAAGAACCTGCAATTAAATCCCAAACTGTGAAGCAACTCATATTGAATGAGAGCAGAAATTAATACAATTTAAAACATAATGAAAAGAAGCCTAACAAAGCAGTAAATCGCTAATGATGCTGATTAAGAAAACAAAAGCCACACATAACCCATATGAAGTAAAAAGGGGCTATCATTATGATGTGAACAGGTATTAAGAAGATAATACAAGGATGTTGTATTTAGTCATTCTGAAATGACTAAATCCTAAAATCACTGACAGATTTGTTTGAAGCTAATTATAATTGAGTTTATTACCCCAAGTTTTCAAATGTTAGTGCACGTTAGGGTCACTGAGGTTGTTAATATATAGACACTTGGCCCTGCATCCTAGAGATGTTTTCTTTGTGGGTATGGGTAGGGGGCCCAGAATTTACTTGCATAGCACGCACCTGGTGTGAATGTGACGGTGACGTTCACCTGTGTCCCAGACACATACTGACTTTCCTGCCAGGCACTGTGCTACTTGGTTCCAGTGCTGGGTTTTACTTAATCCTTACAACAATCCTATGAGATACATACTGTCATGATCATTCTCAAGAGTAGGAAGCTGAGATTTAGAGAATTTCTGTCCCTTGATCGTGACCCCAGAGCTTAGAAGTGGAATAGAACTTGATGATACACTAAATTTGTCTGGCAACATGTGTTGATCAGGTTTCATGTTGGACTTTTATGCTCGATGCTACTTTGTTTTAACTGTAGCAGGAAAAAAATGGCTCATCAAAACTTGGCTGTATCAAAAAGTGAAATCTCATTCATTTAAGGGTTTCTTTTCTTTTTTTTTGCATGTTTGTGTTTATTTTCTATCGAAGGAAGTCTCATTTAACCCAATCTGTGATCAAATTCAATCCTGGATCTTCCTCCCCTTGTCATCTAGGCTGAATTGACATAGTCACAGGAGTCAACTGAGGAAATGGGAATCCTCTTATCTGGCTTGTATGTATCCACATCCCCGTGAAGTTACATCACTCTGCTTTCCTATGATATGGCAACTTCTGCTCCCAGATAGTGTCTGGAGTCCAGGATGGGCACACAGGAACTCGGGCACACCTTCTAGGCCACACTGCATTTTAAGACAGCTGAGGCTCTCTTTGTCTTCTTAAACCTCTCTGGGCACTCCTGACATCTCCCCATGATTCTTTCCATGCTTATCATCAAACCCAATATGGAGAATCAAATTCTAGTATTTGCTCTTGAAGAAATCTCCAGTTTATAGGAGGAGATATAAACATGTGTCTCTGTCTACCCAAACTCCCATGGGAAGGGGAAGGGCAAGGCATTTACTTCTTTTTTTTTTTAAAGATTTTATTTATTTATTTATTTGACAGAGATAGAGACACCCAGCGAGAGAGGGAACACAAGCAGGGGGAGTGGGAGAGGAAGAAGCAGGCTCACAGCGGAGGAGCCTGATGTGGGGCTTGATCCCATAACGCCGGGATCACGCCCTGAGCCGAAGGCAGACGCTTAACCGCTGTGCCACCCAGGCGCTCCGGCATTTACTTCTTACTCTCCAGAAAACTCATTTTCAAAGTCTCTCTTTTCTTCTTGCCTGAGGCTGGGAGATACCAGTAATTCTGGATTCAACATTCTCCCATCAAAAGCGTTTTCTTTCACATAACTACAAATGCTTCTGAAATTTGCATCTTTGTTCTCACTGTGTTTGTACAGGGAATGTTCCCAGGGCAAAGGAAACAGGGCAGGTCCTTTGGTGTTTCAAGATAGTTCTTCCAATATGCATCTTACTTTGCAATGACATGGTTACAGTCTGACAAATGGATCATTTCGATTTGGCAAGAGAAGTACTTAAAGCATTTTTGACTGCTCTGAAGCATTTATTGTAAAAAGAGGCAGAATTATATATGGCATTGACCTTTATTCCATTGTAGTGCATGTTGAAGACCACCAAATGGGGAAGGTGGCAGTTTTAACCAGGTTTGTTAATTATATGCAGTGTCAATATCCATCAGATAGTGAAATTAAAGCAATGCAACACAAGGCTAGGCAAATAGTGTAGCTTATTCAAGACCTTGTGTTGCATTCATGAATGCAATCTTATTCCTGATGCGGTGGCTCTTTCCATCACCATCACCTTTCAGTTTTCCCTATAGATAATCACCTCTGTTGGCTATACTGGCATTTTCAGATGTGTTTCATAAAAGGTAAGTTACACAGGGTATGAAGAAGGTTAAATTTCACAGGATTTGAGTAAGTGTTATGTGTAGAAAGAGACACATAGAAAACTGAGTTTGGGAAATGTTACATTACACAAACTTAAATAAGGTTTTTACTATAGGACACCTCAGTAACTTTATTCTGTTAATGTATGTTGTGACCATTATACAGAGTTGGTATTAGTTTCCTAGAGCCACTGTAACAAAGTACCCCAAACTCAGTGGCTTATAACAACATAAGTTTAACATCTTATAGTTCTAGAGGCTAAAAATCTGAAATCAAGGTGTTAGCAGGGCCATGACCTCTCTGAAAGCTCTAGGGGGAAAATCTATCTCGCTTCTTCTAGCTCCTGTTGTTTTCTGGCAACCTTCAGCCTCCCTTGGCTAGTAGGTACATCTCTGTAGTCACATGACCATCTTCTTGCTGTGTATCTTCACATCATCTTCCCTCTGTGTCCAAATTGACCCTTTTTATAAGGATATATTGTAGGTCATATTGGATTAGCATTCATTCTAATGACCTCTTTTAAACCTGGTTATCTTTGTAAAGATTCATTGCCTCATTCTGAGGCACTGAGGTCTAGGACTTCAATATATTTTATTTTGGGAGGGGACAATTCAACCCACAGCAGTGTTCTATAGTATTAAATTCAATCCACTGATAACCTCATTTCAGAGACTATGTAGTAGTAGTAACAGTAGTAGTAACAGTAGTAGTAACAGTAGTAGTAGTAGTAGAATTTCCTGGAACTCATTTTGGGAAATACTACAGTATGTGGATGGCATTTTAGAAGCTCAAACACACGTATGTGTAGGTTCTTTTCCCCATGCAAAAGTTGGTTTTGCTCAGGGTTATTCTATGGATGAAAAAAATAAATAAACTTGGAAAACTTTTCATTACTGGTTATAAAGAATGTGTATAAGAGTGAATATGATTTACCCCAGATCATTTTTGAAAAATTGGGGAAAAGAGCCTTAAAATAAGGAGACGTTTGTTGTTACTGTTGTCATTGTTTTGACATTAACTGGTCATTTTCGACTTGAGTACAGTTCTGCAAATATTAGCTTTAACTACTCATGAGCATTAAGAATTCAGACTTGCCTGATTGAACAAGCTTGTTTGGGGGAATAAAAAGTAATTTTAAAAAAGAAGGTAGGCTGCTCTGATTTGAATTGATCGTATCTATACCACAGCATTTTCCTTTTATTTTTATTTTAGCATGCACTTATTATACCTCAGATGGTAGACTGGGTCATTTTTTTCTCAATTTTTCATTTCCTCTCCATATTAGATCATAAGTTCCAACTCATGTCATGGCCTCCCAGGTAGAGCGTCCTGTTGGCCTCCTGACTTTGGGTTTGGCCGTAGGATTAGCTTTGGACAATGGAATATCAGTGGACATGAAACGTGAAGAGGCCTAATTTGTGTTGCAGGTTTGGGCTTGTTGCTTGTCCTACTGTTTTTTGTTTTGAGAATATGTCTTGGGCAGCCATTACTGTAAGGAGGGTAAGAGACATAATGGAAAACACATGGACACCGTATATGCTTGGGGCCAATCTCAGCAGAACCCAGCCTAAGTGAGGAGAATCCTCGCCAACCCATCTGTGCATGAATGATAAAGGTCTGTGCTATTGAGATTTTGTGTGACAAGTAACACGGCATTATTTTAAAACACAATCATCTACACACCTTGTTTATGGGTTTGTCTCCTTTACTACTTCACGAACTTCTTAAAAGTAATGACCATATTTTCTGTAATGCTACATTTCCTCAACCTAGTTCTTGCATATCATAGCCTCAAAATGTTTGATGGGTGAGTACTGAATAACTGAGTTACATGCAAGAGTGTCTGAGTAGAACGTAAGAAGCATGGTTAACTATGGAAACCCAGGTAAATAATTGAGAAAAAAAAACACTGGAATACTGCTTTGGTTCTGGAGGAAGGTTATACACATTCTTAGGCTAAAAGTAAAAATTTGTACCAATTCTAGTCCATTCATAAGCAGGGCCACTAGTTCCTAGATAAAACCAAACCTTCAGACCTGACTCTGCATTAACTAGACAGCAAAGTCTCAGGTTACTTTTCCATTTTGTTCCAAATGGTGATCTCTTGCATCAAGAGCAAGGTGGCATGCCCTCTGAGTCCACTTCCAACAACAACTGCAGGAATTTCCTACAAGTGCATTCCTTCTTGGTTATGATGCTTATTTCTGCTATCAATGATTAACATGTAACATTTGTTTCTTAAAATTGCTATTATGTATAGTGAATCCTTCATAAATGACCATTAATTGCAACACCATACATTCTAAAGTCAGTGTAGGCTATCTTAAATATTATGGAAAGATGTGAAGATTCTAGATGTTGTAAGAATTTAAAGTTCAAATGTCGACTTAATATGCACTTTCTTGTGGCAGTGTTATCTGAGGTCTAAGAATAAGTTTGTGTGCGTGTGCGTGTGTGTTTACTTTCTCCTACACTATGTGGGATTCTGAGTCGATATGAAAGCAGCTGACAGCACCAGATAAAGATGATTACAGCGAAGAATTTAATCGATAACCACTTTTATCTCAGCAACACACATTACACCTTTAAAAATTATTTGCACAAATGTTTATTCTTAGCTTGTGTCAGAGTAAATAAGACCAAGCTGTGTGAAGAGTCAGAAAAACATTAGAGGAGAAGGAGCAATTCTGAATGTCAAAAAAAAAAAAAAAAAAGCTGTGGTCAAGCCTGAGCAGCGAGTCTCTCCTTGATGATAGGATACCACAAGATCACCTCAAGCCACAATGATATCATTTCTGACATCAGTTTTGCAGGCATATCTATCTCATCTCTTAGGAGCAATTTCAAATTAAATCCAAGCACATCGTCGATAAAATCGTAAAATAATATTTAATAAATTTATTATATAATTTTTTATAATTTTTTACATTGCTACCTCTTAATGTTTTATTTTTTTAATAATAATTTTTTATTATATTATGTCACCATACAGTACATCCCTAGTTTTTGATGTAATGTTCCATGATTCCTTAGTTGCGTATAACACCCAGTGCACCATGGAATATGTGCCCTCCTTACTACCCATCACCAGCCTATCTCTTTCCTCCAACCCCTCCCCTCTGAAGCCCTCAGTTTATATTATATAATTTAATATTAAAGTGCCTTAAGAAAAAAAACTGAATCTGTAATGACAAATCTTTCAAATCTATGCATATTAATGACTTAAAATATGTATTAGGAAGTAAAGAATTTTATTTGTTTTAGGAAGTGTTATGAGTCTGGAACAGTGACTGAAAGACATGAAAGGACAGTTTTAAAAGATAACATTATTTTTAAAAGATTAGCTAGCTAAAACAATAAATACTTTCCCTACACATAGTAAGATGAACAGGTGTACTGTCTTAGGAAGAGGTGTGTCTCTAAACCAATCATGAGGCCCAAGGGCTCGGGCTGAAGTTGGCCAAAGACCATTCTTAGTCTCTACCATGAGAAGCACTGGGATTTATTTCAGGGAACCCTAAAATGGAATCATCATATTTATAAGAGAAGTCTGTTGATCAGCAAGTGAGGAAATCAGGGTACGCAAGTAACCAATCGGGTCAATCTGTGTGTGTTTCTCTCCTAGGCAGCAAAGCATGTGTGTACACACACACACACACACACACACACACACACACACTGAAATTTTGGAGCTAGCAATAGTAAAACCTGTAATCTTGATATTCTGTCAAGATTTATGCTTTTCATATTCTCCTGTGGTATGAATGACTATTTTAAAAAGTTTTAGCTAGCCTCCAATGGGCCAAGACCAGAGGAAAGATGTTACTACCTGAACTCAAGGCACTTTCAAGAAAGTGTATGCAGATATGAAAAGCCTGAAGAGATGGTCCTGTCTATGGCCTTGGGACTCAATGAGAAATTCACCCAAGTGGAAGGCGATTTCTAGGGAAAGGAGACCCTTCCATTCATGAAGTTTCCTTTTACTGCTGAACACTCTAGAGTCTCAGTGATTGTGTGTGTGTGTGTGTGTGTGTGTGTGTGTGTGTGTGTGCGTTTAAGGAAGGCAGCTGATCTCCTTATAGGGTACCATGTACTTTTAGGGGGTCATTTAAAAGAACCAAACACTACCTTCTCTAACTAACTAATTGCTCATAAATTTCTAAATTATATTTTTAAAAGAACATATATCCCTTTGTATGAAATTAGACTATTAAACAAAATAAAGCTAAGAAAACCATTTATGGCATCAAATGTTAATATAATTTCAGATCTTCTCTAGCATACACAGGAATTATTTTGGATTCTTTCGTTTTTACTTGTACTTGAAAATACTTGGGCCTTTTTAAAAACTGAATTAAGCAGGAGAGTTAGTCTTTATTTTGCATCACCTCACTAGAGCATCATGAGTTAATTTACACTCATTAGGAAACTAAAATGAGGAGAGTTAGTAACTTTTCTGAGCCTAGTAAGGGGTGTAGCGTGCATTCAGACTATGTCCTGAAAAGTTCACTTGGCAAGCCATGTCTGCTTGTGCTATCTATCTCAGCAAATTATTCTGACATTGTTGTGAAATTAAAAATAAACCCATAATAAACCAAAGAAGTACATTATCCATTAGTCCTGGTAGAAACCATATACAAGCCCAAATCTTTTTTTTTTTTTTTAGGATTTTACTTATTTATTTGAGAGAGACAGTGAGAGAGAGAGAGAGAGCGAGAGCGAGCGTGCGCCCGCACGAGCAAGGGGGAGGGGCAGAGGGAGAGGGAGAAGCAAGCTCCCTGCTGAGCAAGGAGCCCAAAAGGGGCTGGATCCCAGGACCCCGGGATCATAACCTGAGCTGAAGGCAGATGCTTCACTGACTGAGCCACCCAGGAGCCCATACAACCCCAAATCTTTAAAAGCATACAATTCACAGTAAATGAGCCACGCAATGAAGCTCCCACCCTCAGGCCTAATTTATTCCCTTTCTTCATATTTCTTTTATGAAGTACTCTACGAACGTTCATCCGTAAGAGTTTCTTTCCTCCTTTTCTTAAACAGTGGGTGAGCAGCATGCTTTAAGCAGCACGATTGTGGATGTTCCGTAGGCAGCACAAGCTCTCAGGAAACAGATCCGAGGGAGGCAATGCATCCAGGAGAGTGTGGGAGAGGACTGCACTATGAAATGGAAGCTGGGAGAAGGGCTGCAGAAATGCCTCCGTGACTTTCTGAAAGCTGCCGGCATCGGCAAAGGTGTTGTGCCCACATGTGTTCTTGCCAATTAGCAGGGAAACCTTGTTATTTTCAGGTTACCAGCAAACAAAAAAATAATGCTTTCTAACAGGCTATAAAAACAGTGATGGCTGCTAGCATGTTATTAGTCATAACAAGATCATGATCACCAGTGCTGTCCTGGTGCACTTTTACCTGTGGTGTCTAATTCACAAGCCACAGATAATTCCAGAATTTCTTTTTAATAATTAGGGGCAAGCTTCACCAATGTCCTTTTTTCAGAACACTGGCTATCAAAAATTAGCAATACTGAAAAGTTTCTATTTTCACACTTTTAGGTCATCGAGTGACGACGGTAATTATTTTAAAAAATGGAGAAAAAGGAGCTCCTCACATTACTCCAATTTCATAACTGAGAGGTGCTGGTCAAGAACACACAGAATTTCAGAAATGCCTCTTAGGTTAGATAACAGTATAGTAAGTAAACTGTGTATCACGTAAGCCTCAATTTTATTATACCCTGATATTTCATCATCACATACTTATAGTATGCTATGGACTGAATTGTGCTTCCCTAAAATTCATGTCGAAGCTCTAACCTCTCAGGTGATTTAGAGATGGAATCTTTGGCAGTAATTAAGTTTAGATGAGGTCGTGAGGGTGGGCCTCCCATAGTGGGATTAACGCCCTTATAAGAAAAGACATGAGAGAACTTTCTCTCCCTCTCCCTCCCTCTCTTAGCCATGTGGGGACACAGTGAGAAGATGCCTGTCTGCAAGTCAAAAAGAGGATCCTCACTGGAAATCAACCCTTAATCTTGGATTTCTAGCCTCCAGAATTGTAAGAAATTAATTCCTGTTGTTGAAGTCACTCAGTCTTTGGTACTTTGTTCTGGCAGCCTGAGCTTAGACATGGTATTAGCCAAATTCCCTAAAATCTATTGATAAGTAACATGATAAACCAATTTGTTAATTTAGACTCTTAATCTTCAACAACTCTCAAAGAAGAAAATGTAGAAATGTTGTACATTCAAAACTTCATATCTCGTGAGTTAACTTATTGGTTATTTATTTAGATAAACTGCAACGTCCCAGAGCAAAAAGTCAGGACATCTGGGTTGTACCTTAGGATTTTCTCCAGGTTGCTATGCAACCTTGGGAAAGCCTCGTCACAGCTCAGATGGATTAGTTTACTTTCGTCTAAAAATGATTGGTCTGAAACATTTCTAAGGCCCTTCCAGTCTCAAAGTTCTACAACCATTAGTGCACTTTAAATAACGGAAGGCAACTCACACTCACCATTTTGTTCTCGCTGCACGCCTGCCGCCAGCAGATCGGGCTCGCCAAGGCTGATGTCATTCAGCCGGGTCCCCAGACACTCCATGCAGAGATGCTTGCACCACTCCTCGGCTTCCAGCTCTGAAAATGAGCACACGCCACCAAAGTCAGGCAGTGCTGCAAGGGATGACACAGGAAGGTAACTTCCTGAACCATTTGCCTAGCTACGTGGTAAGAGTTAAAAATCTACCTGAAGATAACAAAAAAACCACAGTTTGGCTATTGTGGACATTGCTGCTATGAGCACTGGGGTGCAGGCGTCCTTTCGGATCACTACATTTGTATCTTTGGGGTAAGTACCTAGTAGTGGAAAGAGCCAAGATGTCCACCAACAGATGAACGGATAAAGATGTGATCCATATATACACAATGGGATATTACTCAGTCATCAGAAAGGACGAATACTTACCATTTACATCGACGTGGATGGAACTGGAGGGTAATATGCTAAGTGAAATAAGTCAATCAGAGAAAGGCAATTATCATATGGCTTCACTCATATGTGGAATATAAGAAACAGAGCAGAGGACCACAGGAGAAAGGAGGGAAAACTGAATGGGAAGTCATCAGAGAGGGAGAAAAACTGTGAGAGACTCTTACCGATAGGAAACAAACTGAGGGATGCTGGAGGGGAGGTTGGTGGAGGGAATGGGGTAATTGGGTGATGGGCATTAAGAATGATGTGATGAGCACTGGGTGTTATACGCAACTGGGTGTTACAAGGACCGGGTGTTATGAGCACTGGGTGTTACACGCAACTGATAAATTACTGTTACATCTGAAACTAATGATGTACTCTAAGTTGCTTACTTGAATTTAAATTAAAAAAAAAAAGAAAACCAAAAAAAACCCCTATATTCGAGAAGTGAAAAAAATCCCCACAATTATTCCCCATGGGCTGACATTATAACATATTTTAAAGTGATTCTAAGTTACCAATGTACTTTATCTTATTTACAAATAAGAGTCTGAGAATATGGTTTACTATCTAGCATATTTTAGATTGATTTAATTTTTGGAGAGCAAGTACTCAGAAAACTTAATTAAATATAAAATAAAAATATATAAACAAATACTTGAAAAATGTCAGACTAAAATAAACGAGAGGATGCTTTCCTGAACGTGACTTAGATTTGCGTGGGTTGAAGGTCTGCTCCTTCATTCTGAACTGCAGTGGATCAAAGATCAGCACAAAAATGTGATACCTTTTCTTTTGTAAACATCAAAAATGGTTCATCTTTACTTAAAAAAAAATTGGGATAGGATATTCAAAGTAACTTTCCCTTTTAGAAAACTCCAATTATCTAAGATACTGGTTATCTTCCAACTTCTTTATATTCTCAAGTTTATTCTTTGCTTGAAACATTAGAACATCTTACACCTACACAGAATTTCGTAGTATCTCACACTTTCACAAACGTAGCGATTTTGATTCTTACATAAGCCCAGTGTGGGTGAGGCGGGTAAGTATGTCCCACCTGGATCCCATATCACTAGTCAGCACCAAGACAGAACTGCAGCCCAGATCTTGTAGATATTATAATATAATATGAAGAATCTGAAAAAGGGTAAGAGGTTGAAAATTTGGGGCCAAGCCCCAAAACTGCTGCCCAGAAATTGGATGAGAACTTTCCACTGACACCTGCCCAGAGAAATTTCCGACTTTTCCACGTAGCATAAATCTGTATTAGAACAGTTTAATATAGATTTCCTTCAAATCTCTTGTTACTCTCCGTGGATGACATTCCAACCTTTGCCTTGGCATTTTAAACTCCCCATAAAAAGTTATCTGTGACAGGTTTTCTTGACTCTAGGGATCTGAATACCAACTGCTCTGCTCGACGGTCGACACCATCAAACCTGGGTAATGTTTTCTTCCTACGCTTCGTAGGAAGCCTTAGCATCAAAGATAGATTTAATCAATGACGTGTCAAGCCAAATTTGTCATTTATTTTTAGTTTTATCAAGACCATAAAATACTGTTTGAAAATAAAGAAAAAGAGCATGTAGTCAGTCCTCCACAGGGTACTATTCTAATGAACACAGTAGTTCCCATGTGTAGGCATGAAAGGTGTTTCTTTACAGAAGGTACGGTTTGCATGTTTCATGAACTATCGTCTCCATGGGTGTAGACACACCATCTACCTAGGTCAGGGAGGAAGTAGATTCTTATGTGAGCCTGACCTCCTGCTCAGGTGGAATCAGAGCCTGGGCCTAGCTGCTCAGGTCTTTCCTTAGGAACCTAGAAAATAATCCTTTCCAATCACAAGGCCACTAATATACAGAAGGGGCACTGGCTGAGGCTCTCAGATTTCCACGAAAAATCTTTTCTACTGAGGGAAGGCCAGGCTTCCTGAAAAAAATTTTGTAGGAGCAGCAGCATGTACTGAAAATCATTTTCTTTTTTTTTTTTTTAAAGATTTTATTTATTTGACAGAGATAGAGACAGCCAGTGAGAGAGGGAACACAAGCAGGGGGAGTGGGAGAGGAAGAAGCAGGCTCATAGCGGAGGAGCCTGATGTGGGGCTCGATCCCATAACGCCGGGATCATGCCCTGAGCCGAAGGCAGACGCTTAACCGCTGTGCCACCCAGGCGCCCCTGAAAATCATTTTCATCAGATAGAGGAGTCTTGGTTTATAAGATTTATAAAAGTTTTGAAAGCTTTTTTCAACAACAAATCAAAATCTCAAGCCAATTTCCATGCCATGTCTCTAGCAATGTTTGACATTTCTGTTAAGGGAGACAATATGACTATATTTTTCCTTTTTTAACATTTTTTATGTCTTGAATATTTCTCAGGACTCCACAATTTTAAATCATCAGGAAAATCACATGCAATTAACATCTCTTCTGGACAACTCTGATAGTATTTCTGGTATTCCATAGATGGAGCTGAGAATACCTCGTACGCTGTTTGGGATCAAAATAAAAATGTTAAATATGACAAACACCTTTGTGCCAGTGTTCCCTTTAAATACGAAGTCAGCGCATGCCCAGAGGTTAAAGAAATATGTCACTCATTTCTATTAATTCTTTTGTGTTGGGATTCAGTAAGACAAAACAAGCATCCAGGAAAGGGCTTCTATGAAGCTAGAGCTCATTCTCTCAAGGAGAACTTAATGGGGCATTTGTGTAAGAATTAAGGAGTCTCCCATGACAGAAATGAGAGGTGTTCCTGGGCTTTTTACAGGCAGGTAAAAATGTCTTTTGCATCATATCCTAAGAATCACAATACTTTAGCATTTTAATAGTGTAGCAGCATAGAGGAATAGAAATAGCAAAAGTAATAAAAGTAGAGGTTATACAGCTACATTAAAGACAACTGCAAACAATTTCAGAAAGACAGAGAACAGAGAGAGGGAGAGAGAGCCAGAGGAAGGGGGAGAGACAGACTTCCTTGCAATTCAGGCATCAGCAGAAGTGCATTTCTTCTTTAACAAAAATTTACCATGAACTTCCGATAAGCGAGGCCGTGTTCTGTGCCAGGAGGTTATATGAAAAACACAGTTTCTGTTGTCTGTAATGTTAGTCTAGTGGGGCGGGCGGGTGAGTTTAGGATGTGGTACCCTCCACGGCTGTGGGTTTGGTCCGTAGGAACTGGGAGCTGTGGCAAAGGCTGAGCAGCTTGGAAAGAATGGGATCAGGGACCTGCAGGACGAGCAGAGAGAAGGGGAGGGCATGTACGTGTGTGTGTGTGTGTGTGTGTGTGTGTGTGTGTGTGTGTGGCAATATACGTGTGAATGTGTGTGTTTGCTAGTGTGGAGGTGTTTGTGAGTGTGTGTGAGTGAGTCGGTGACAGTGTGGATATGAGTGTGTGTGTTTTAGTGTGTGGGTGTTTGTGACAGTATGTTTGTGTGCTTGTGTCAGGGTATGAGTGAAGCTATGCGTCTGCATGTGAGGGTATGTGTCAGTGTGTGTGTGAGCGTGTGAGAGTATGTGTGGGTGTGTGAATGTGTTTGTGTGAGTGTGCTGGAGGAACGATGCTGGACTGAGGAGGGTGGCCAGGGGCCAAGACGGAAAGGCGTCTCTGGGATTTTGTGAGCAGCGAGGGACAGCCCTGAGTTCGTGCAGTAGACCCAAGGGAAACAGCCCTCTGTCTGTTCTCATCATAGTTTTGCAGTACAGGAGGCCCCCCCAGATCCATGCGTTCAGTTACTCAGACGTGGTTGGAACCAGATGATCCTCTGACGCAGCATCAGGAGGTCAGGGTCGCCTAATACGACCTCACACGGTCTACATCACTCACCTCCCCTTATCTCATCACGTGGGCATCTTCTCATCTCACATCATCACAAGGAGAAGGGTGACTACCGTACAAGGTATCTTGAGAGAGACACAGTCACATAACCTTCATTATAGTGTATTATAATTGTTCTATTTTATTATTAGTTATTGTTGTTAATCTCCTACTGTGACTAATTTGTAAATAAAACTTTATCATGGGGGGGCGCCTGGGTGGCACAGCGGTTAGGCGTCTGCCTTCGGCTCAGGGCGTGATCCCGGCGTTATGGGATCGAGCCCCACATCGGGCTCCGCCGCTATGAGCCTGCTTCTTCTTGTCCCACTCCCCCTGCTAGTGTTCCGTCTCTCGCTGGCTGTCTCTATCTCTGTCAAATAAATTAAAAAACAACAACAACAAAAACTTTATCATGGGGGTGTGTGTGTAAGAAAAACACAGTCTAATAGGGTTTTGTTCTATCCCTGGTTTCAGGCATCCACTGGTGTCTTGGAACGTACCCCGCCATGGAAAAGGGGGGGGGGCTGTTGTACTATTTAGTTCAATGAGATCAGCCCCAAGCCTTTATCTCAAAAGTATTAGGCTTTGTAGTTTACATACTTGATCGAACAGTTTTGCTGTAGATAAGCTGAATTTAAGTATTATACAATGGTTTTTTAAAACCCGTTTTTGATAGCTACCTTTCAAATAATTATACCTATGCTTTTTATTTGTTCTTTCTTAGGAAAACTATGTATTAAAGTCCTTTAATCTTTTATGGCGTGTTAATTTATTTGGTCCTATCATTATTTAACTAGTGTTTTTTGCTGAATTATCTTCCATCTTTTACCTCCTCTATCTTATTTTTGCAGAACAGAGGAGATTAAATACAAATGCAATCATCTAAACCCACTGCATTTTAAAATGTTTATTTTCCCACAGACTCGGTGCCTTTTGTCTTTCATTTTATCTTTCAAAGTTCTACCTACATATAGTGTGTAAACAATCAAGTTTCTTTATGGGCGCCTGGATGGCTCAGCTGGTTGATCCTCCTACTCTTGATTTCTGCTTAGGTTGTGATATGGGGGGCGGGGGCGTTGTGGGATCCAGCCCTATGTTGGGCTCACTACTCAGCGGGGAGTCCGCTTGTCCCTCTCCCTCCCCTGGCTTGCATGCTCATTCTCTTCTCTCTCTCAAATAAATTTTAAAAAATAATTAAATTCCTTTAAAGAGGAATACAGGCACAAAAATGTTCCATGATGCTTTCTATGTTTTCTCTTCATGATGGAAGTGCCTTTTCATTAAGATGTCTTTTTCAGATAGCTTGCAGGTGTGCTCAAATTTTTAATTCAGGTAAGTAACTTTTTCTCTAGAACTGACACCCAAATAATGTTTTCATTATGTATAAAATTAGTTAAATGAAGAAACTTGGTAACTTCCAAAAGAAAAAATTGGAAGATGTTTGGGGTTAGCCAGTCAAATGGAGAAGAGAGACTGAGCTAAATGAGTGAATTATGAGATGAATGGGTTTATTGACTGTAGGGAAAAAGATCAGAGAAAATGAAAAATAGAAATACAGTGAAAGGTGGAGGGCTCCTCCCTGAGTCTCTTTCCATCCTTCCTTCACAGAATTCTGGGGAGAGAATAGCGGTATCCCTTTGAATGAGAAGAGGTCTTTACGTAGAAGAACTTTAATTAATGCCTACTGAATAAATGATTAAATTTGAGCTTTATTACTTTCACTAAATTTAGGCATTAGGTTAATTATATGAAAGTTAAATGATCCAAAATAGGCTATATTTGAAAACAGTGAAAAATTTTTCATCATATATACAGAAAATAGGCTATCCGCCAAAATCATATAGCACTAAATAAAATAAAACTTAAAAATAGCATTAAATCACATTCGTGGTAATTTATTGCAAGATTCAGGATTAGTTTTGTATGGAAATAATCAATTATTGCATTTAGTCCTCACTGGGTTTAGCTTTTCTTAATAATCTTGGGAAAATGTAGGTAAAATAATCCTCAGGTCTTCACCCAAATCAGTAATCCCTAGGTATTATATCTAATTCTTATCTTCTGTGCAGATTTGCTATGATTTGGTGATAAATGTTGTTTTTATATTTATTAACGTCTTTTTAAAATACATGCTTTGCTGGAAAGTGAAGAAAAATGTCTCCTCACGCAGCCTCGTGCTTAAAGAATACAAACATCCCTCACATTGCTATTGGAAATTCACAGAGCTGTTAAAATAGATGATGTTTTGATGATAATTTTCATTTCTGAAAATTGGCACCTATTGGTTACTTAAGTGGCCTTATTGATATTTTATGAACTTTTCTTTTTCTCTTCACTTTTTTCTGCAGTAGGAAGACAAGAAACCAGTTAAAACCTAAACACGTGTTTCAGCAAACCTGTGTCTCTGTTTTGAGGTCACAGGAAAGAGCTTGATTCGTTGGAGTCAAACCAGTAGAATTGAGTTTTAAGAATGAAGAACTTCTAGTTTTCTTTCCTGAGTAGCAAGTGCATTTATTCCTTTTCCCTGAAGTGCCCTCCTTCATCTCTTAAATGTCCACATTCCCTCACACCCAGTAACCCTTTAAAACTTGTTTTCAAATAGGATATCTTCGGTTTGGCTTCTTCAGACCCATGTTTGGATTGGACACCTTTCCTCTCTATTTCCACAGCGCTCTGGACATACTTTTCATGCATCCCCGATGTATCATGAGTTATCTGTCTGCCTTCTCATCAGTATATGTAAGATACTGGAGTGTGGGAGACACTGATTCAGTCGTTCTAGATCCTGGCACGGCACCTCGATATGGAAACTAATTAATAAATGTGGAAGAAGTAAACAGATGGGACTTGCAGTTAGTTCCCAGAAATTTAGGACACATTCTAGAACCAAACGCAGGTAATTTGGGCAGTCGTCACTTGCTGGTTGTTCTGAAGTCTCTATTCAACCCCATTTAAGGGAAGATTATAACGTTGCTATTCACAGCTCGCTTATCGAGATAAAACACATCTTTGATTAGGCAGGGGAAGGGAGAAATAGCTAATATTGTTCTCTACTGAACTTCAGTAATTCTAAAATATCTCCTATTCAACATGTTTCTGATTTTATTGTCTTTTTCTTTTTACCTTATTAGTGGTATTTATGCCAGGATGGCAGTCTTGTATAAATCCTTTGGATTCTATATGTGATAAACACATGATCAAATTTTTAGAGATATGGCGATGGAGTTTTAGTAAAGGTCAACTTAGAAGCAAGGAAATGAGATATTACCTAAGTTAATTCCATTTTTTATGCACACAATCATAACTTATTTTCCTTTATTTCACAGCAGTTTGAGATCAGATCTTTGAATTCAGAATAGCACACCTTATTCTGCTATTTCTCTCCTTTTGTGATTTGGAGGAGTAAGGTTAGGCTTTCAGATGTGGCTAAAGAGAAAATTGCTCCTGCCTACCTTCAAAGTAACAAATGACAAATAGCAGCAAATGACAGAATCATCAAATGCACTGCTCTTTAGCCTGGCAGGAAATTTGTTGCAAAATGCTTTAATGTAGAGGTTAGTAAATGACACAAGACCTTAAAACAATTCAGAGAAAATAAGAAAGAACACAAATCAACAGAAATAGTCTGAAAATGATGGTATATTCTCTGTGTGTGTGTGTGTTGTAAAGCTGGAAAGAGGATGTTACACACTACAAGAAAACAAGATTAAAAAGAAGCCTTGCAGCAACACTGAAGCCCAGCTTGAGAGTAAGTGCATTTCTGTGATGAAAGTCAGCATCAGGACGGAACTTTCCAATCTGTGGAATTCTTAATAGATACCAATAGAATATTTGATGCGCACATTTTAAGCTTCTCACAGAACAATTACGAAGCAGGGAACTTTTTGAGGAAGAGATGCTATCAAAAGATTTCATCTTAGCTGTGCTCTCATAAGGCCTACAAGCAATTCCTTTCTATGTAACAACCATGAGGTGCTTGGGATTGGTAAGGAAAACAAGAAAGAGAAGAGCTATATGCCGGAATATGAACATGTTGCCAGTGCTGTGGTTTTTTAAGACTACAGTCTAAAATCATATAGGGATCTGAAACTTTCTTTCTACACAGCCAAATTTATTACAAAAGCATTTGGCAATAGCTCATATTGAGTATGGAATTGAATTTGGCCAGTAATCCCAACAAGCCTGGAAGCGTATGCATCCCCAGAGCTTCTAGAAAGGAACACAGCCTTGTTGACACCTTACTTTTTGCCAAGTGAGAGTCGTGTTGCACGTCTATTCTTCAAAAATGTGAGATAGTCCATTTGTATTGTTGTAAGCTGCTGTGTGTGGTGATTTGATATGTTAGCTGCTGAAGACTGAAACCAATACAAGGGTCAAACAGTCTATTCCTCTCTACTATGAAAACCTCCAAGCAAACAAATTAATTTAATGGAATTTGATTCAGAAAAAATTAGAAATACACGCACACACATACACACATGCACACAATAAATAAATAAATAGAATACAATGTGATTAGATTTGCTTGAAGCTTAAGAAATTAAGGATTTCTTAATTATTAAAATTGGGGTAATGAAGTCTCAAGACAGAGAACACAGATGCTACAAGAGCTAAGGAAAAAAACCCCAGCAGGGCAAACAGAGGAGGGTCTGAGGGAGAGTTGGCTCCACCACCAGAAAGATGAGATCCACTGTGGATCTACAGACACTAAGAGAGGACGGGGTAGGTGGGTACAATCTGTAAGGAAGGGATATGAAAGAGTGTGCGAGGTAAGGGACCAAATGCCATAGAGCAGGCACCTGTGATTTAATGGCACACACTGGGTTAACAGGGGCCCGAGTAATTTTCAGGGGCAATCTTCCAGTTTCATGGCCTCTGAGGGAGAATGAAGGCAAAAGGAAGGAAGACGTCCCCTGCAGCAACTGGGTAGTAAAAGGAAAAAGAAGAAAAAGTAGAAAATTTAGGGTCTTGTAAGACAAAAAGTTGCCACAATATCGGAGGACTCACAATCCCTCCTCCATCAAGAAAGCAAACAAACAAAATTGTTGAAATACTACCTGGACCTCGTTACACTAACAGAAAAGGGTTGAATTAAGCTAGACTGTTAAAAACACCCAGTCAGAAGAACCAGCAAAGGAAATAAGCCCATGGAGAACTATTGCAGACATTCAAGACATGAAAATTCACACAAGTTCAAACCACTTTAGGAAAACCACCTCTGACCTCATCCCATTCCTCAAAAATGGTAACATGAAGCAGAAGAAAGCTGTAAGTCTACACTCCAAAACAAACAAGCATTTGTGGGTATAAACAATCAGCTTGAATTAGAAATTCAAAAACTAAGAATGGAAATGATTAAAACACAAGAGAAATGAAGAGTGGATAAATCTAGAGAAGCAATGGAAGAAAAAGAAAAAACCTCTGAATTGAAAAAACAAACTGCAAGGTGCCTAAGGCAGAACAGACTCAAATAAGAATTTATTAAGAGGTGTTGATCAAAGTAAGAAAACACAAGTGTCAAAAAGAAAGAGGTAAAAAGAGTCAGAGAGAAGCAGTGGTCATGGATAAGCAGGCAAAGGAGTAATAGTGGCTTGGACCAAAGTCCAGGAGAGTGGGCATGGAGATGATGAAAACTATGTAGATTTAGGATTTAATCATGAGAACCTAGGATGTTTGCAAGCCTGCAACAATTGGAGAATGAGAAACACAATATTTTTTTTTGGCTCTGCCATGGGGAGGATGCAGCTGTCTTCTAGTGACATGGTGAAGGCTTGGGGAGAGGCAGATTTGGAAGAAAACAAGAGCTCAGTTTTAGAAATAAGTTTTAGATGCTTGTTAGATAATAAAGAGAATAGATGAATGGGATATATGACCCTGGTGTTCAGGTTGGAGCTTCAGACTGGACGTATAAATGTGGGGAGAGCAGCATGGAGATGTTAAAACTATGTGTCCATGCGAGACCACCACAGACAGAACGTTTGCACAGACATAAAAGAGAAGACATTTAAGGACTAAGGCCTGGGCTGTCGCACAATTAGAGATCTGGGATAAGAGGAGGAAGAAAGGCTTAGAGTAACAGGCATCTAAGGAAGAAATAAGAAAGAGTATATTATACACTGGAAGCAAGGACAAAAAGGGCAAACTTATTCCCAGATCAGTGAGGTATTTCCTCATGACTGCAGATTAAGTCCTCTATGGGTGGTCTTGTGCTGAGTTCACAGATAGTCTTCTAATCCCTACTGACAGCAGGCTGCCGAGGGCTGTCTTCATGATTTTTACAGAAGGAGACTGGGCCATCAGGAGGCAGTTATTTCTTACTCAACCTGTTTAACAAAACTCGGGGTCATCTTCAACTTCATTCCATACCTTCCATCTCGTATCATTCAGTCCAATCAAGCAATCAGTAATTTTTGATCTGCGTTATGTGCACAGCACCATTTAATGTCCTGGGAATAAATAAAGTCTCTGTTCCTCTTTATCTTGCTCACATTCAACAGGCAATGTAGCAGCAGAAAGGATTCATTTAGGTAGTAATAGAGTCAGGCATTGGTGGTAAAACCTTATCTTTTTTTTTTTTAAAGATTTTTCATTTATTTATTTGACAGAGACAGGGTCAGCCAGCGAGAGAAGGAACACAAGCAGGGGGAATGGGAGAGGAAGAAGCAGGCTCATAGCAGAGGAGCCTGATGTGGGGCTCGATCCCACAACGCCGGGATCACGCCCTGAGCCGAAGGCAGACGCTTAACCACTGTGCCACCCAGGCGCCCCTGGTAAAACCTTATCTATTGAGATGATTCAGTCAAATGTGACATTAAAATATTTCTCACAAATTACCCCCCCCCCCATTTCCACTGCTACGGTTCTTTGTTTCCATATCACTGCTGGACTAAGATAAAAGCTTCTTCAGGACCTTCTTAGAGTGATCATGCCCACATCTAATCCATAGGAAACACTTCAGTGCCTTGAACTGATGCTGTCATTCTATTTCCCATTTTAAGCCTCTTTGTACTTCCTAATATTTATGTATTTTATTATTGTATCTTTTCTGGAGTACAGAAAACAGCATTCTAACATGTCTCCTTTGTCTTCAGTTGCTCCCTCTGTAACAAACACTAATGCTATTCACCAAATTTTTTAGTTCCTTTCCCTCAGAGCTTGTAGTATGATGGCACTTCCTTGTACCATTAACATCTGGTTTAGTCACTGATTTGACCAATGAATTATGAGTAGAAATGCCTTGTGATACTTCTGTATGAAAGTTGTTAAGAGCTAGGTGTACAATTCTTTCTGTTCCTTTCCCATTGACGCAGGGATATAAAAGCAAGTAACAAAATAGTGCTTGTGTAAGTCTAGATTCCTGATGTCCATGATTATCAGAGCCATTCCACAGACCTCAGGGTACGTGAAAAAAGGTTTTGATGGGTGAAGGCACTAAGATTTGGGGATTTTTATGGCTACATACCTAGTGTTTCCTAATTTAAAAAAAGATGGACAAGAAAAATAGAAGTGGGGTGATGTTATCACACACACAAAATTAAGTGGTGTCATTGTCTTGGTGGTCAGTCGGCAAGGGATAAGGAAACTATCAAGGAACATGGGAAAGATGCTGATCCATCATGCAGCGGTAAACTATTTGGCTAAAATATCACCCGCGATAACTTGGTGATGGCATTAGAAAATTCCATGCAGTATGGAGAGGGGTTGGAAATAGAATATTGGCAGCAAGTGTCACTGGCTGTAGCTGCATTTGGCAAGGTATTAAGGAATTGGTCAGTTCGCACATAAAAGGACTAAAAGGAAGCAGACTGTATCCAAAAACCTGGAGGCTTTCCAGGTTGAAAAAGGCAACTGCTTCTCAACTCCAAGTCAACCCTAATAAAAATAAAAATGGTAAGACTGAGTTACATACTTTTTCTTGAAACCTCTGAATAACTGAAAATTCCTAGGAGTAAGGGTCCAACCAAAGGTGTGATGCCCAGCGTATCTGTTCATTTGGAAAAATGGCTTTGGGAGAAGATACCAAGGGGCTGGTTCTCCTACCAAACCTGACCACTCAAGGTGTGAACAAGAAACAGCAGGAAGACTAGAATTCTAGGGAAGCCTTTCTAGGAAAGAAATGCGGACATAACTATTGGCACATGGAGCTCAATAAAATCACATAAATTAAAAATCTAAAAAAAAAATCTGCTATGCTTTAAAAAAAAAGTTACACTATGAAAAAAATATGAAGCTGCTCTAATAACAGTGAATGAATGGCTTTTGGCGCTTGTATACCACACTTGGGTTTCTAGGGCAGAAAGCTGTTGGAGAACATTTCTCAGCTCCTAAAGAAGGTATGTACTCCCATGTTTACTTCAGATGTGGAGTCAAAGCAGATAACAGAAATCAGGGAGATCCCAGAAGATTATGGGTTTCAGGTGACAACGTACTGGTGAAGCCCCCCAGGCAGAAACATTGAGCCTAATCAAGTAAAAAACCCCATCCGCACACAACAGGGGGCCTCTGCACCAGTGTTTGCCCTGCTTCATGCCATGTCTCTGCATTGATGTGGGGGCCATAGGTTTCTGCCATGAACAGCCCCATATGGACCCACTGCAGGGACAACTGTGCATCCAACTGGATGTCGGGAGTCAAAGAAGCACCAGGGCTGTGTCCTTTGGGGAGGAGTGAATGCATTTTGTGTTTAGGAAGAAAATTCACCGGATATTTGGTAATCAGAAGCATGGATGGTGGGATTCCTTCGTGTAGTTTATTTGGTAACCTTCTTCATTTAGGCACATGGCAAAATGGCATTTTTCTCCCTTTGGAATTAGTCGTTGAGTAAATTAGAAAGAATAAAATATTTCTAGGGCATCTGGGTCGATCAGTCAGTTAAGTGCCCAATTCTTGATTTCCACTCAGATCGTGATCTCAGGGTTGGAGATGGAGCCCCATGTGGGCTCTGCACTCAGTGGGGAGTCTGCTTCTCTTCTCTCTCCCTCTCTCTCTGCCCTTCCGCACCCACACTCTCTCCAAAATGAATAAACAAAATCTTTAAAAAAAGGAAATAATAAAATATTTTCCATAATGTTCCCTCTAAGTACACACAGTTTGAGCCATTCTGAAAGCATACAGGACAAACACTGTCTGCAATTAGGAGACGAGATGAATATGGTAAGTATCTCTGCTTATCTCTGAAAAGAACATGCTAATAGTTTTGACCATTACATTAACTGGAATTCTTATTTCATTCTAATCATACATTCATAAAAGAAGAAAGCATGAGGACCACTCATGTTGAAATTCAAATAATTAATGAGGAACATAAAAGTGATAATTATTCTGATAATTTGCAGCAAGACGATCATTAAGATTTATATGTTCTATTCATATGATCATAAGTATTGCACAGCTTATAAAGATAGCTTTTCAAAAGCCAGGATAAAAATGAACATATAATAAATATTACATTGAAACTAATTTTACATTCGTTGGGAATAAAGATCATATATTATTCACAGAAAACTATTTACTTAGGTATGAAAAATTATTTAGTAGTAAAGATTTAAAAACAAAATACAGAAATCATAAAAGAACCCAACTGATTAGTTGTAATTAAAAAAAAAAAACACTGCAAGAGGGGTACGTGGCTGGCTCAGTTGGTTAAGTGGCTGCCTTGGGCTGGGGCCATGATCCCAGGGTTCTGGGTTTGAGTTCTGCATGGGGCTCCTGCTCAGTGGGAAGTCTGCTTCTCCCTCTCCTTCTGCCCCTCATCCCCACCCCCTGGCCCCCGGCTCCTGCACACTCTTTTTCTCTCTCAAATAAATAAATAAAATCTTTAATAAAAACTACAAGAATTTTAAATATTAGATCCTGAAATTAATATACCTTTTTGATGCATAGATTTTAAATTTCCATCTTTATATCACCTTTGTGACCCAATCCAAACATTACATAATAATTTATTGAAAAACATATTTGTTCAAAACTGGTGGCATCATAATTCCAGAATTAAAGCTCTATTACAAAGCTGTAGTCATCAAGACAGTATGGTACTGGCACAAAAACAGACACATAGATCAATGGAACAGAATAAAGAACCCAGAAATGGACCCTCAACTCTACAGTCAACTAATCTTCAACAAAGCAGGAAAGAATATCCAATGGCAAAAAGATAGTCTCTTCAACAAATGGTGTTGGGAAAATTGGACAGCCACATGCAGAAGAAGGAAACTGGACCACTTTCTTACACCATACACAAAAATAGACTCAAAATGGATGAAAGATCTAAATGTGAGACAGGGATCCATCAAAATCCTAGAGGAGAACACAGGCAGCCACCTCTGTGACCTCAGCTGCAGCAACTTCTTGCTGGACACGTCTCCAAAGGCAAGGGAAACAAAGGCAAAATGAATTATTGGAACTTCATCAAGATAAAAAGCTTTTGCACGGCAAAGGAAACAGTTGACCAAACCAAAAAACAACTGACAGAAATTTGCAAATGACATATCAGATAAAGGGCTAGTATCCAAAATCTATAAAGAACTTATCAAACTCAACACCCAAAGAATAATCCAATCAAGAAATGGGCAGAAGACATGAACAGACATTTCTCCAAGGAAGACATTCAAACGGCCAACAGACACATGAAAAAATGTTCCACATCACTTTGCATCAGGGAAATACAAATCAAAACCACCTCACACTAATCACAATGCCTAAAATTACCAAGTCAGGAAACGACAGGTGTTGGCGAGGATGTGGAGAAAGGTGTTCATGGGAATGCAAGCTGGCGCAGCCACTCTGGAGAACAGTATGGAGTTTCCTCAAAAAGTTGAGAATGGAGCTTCCCTATGATCAGCAATTGCACTACTGGGTATTTATCCCAAAGATACAAATGTAGTGATCCGAAGGAGCACTTGCACCCCAATGTTTATAGCAGCAATGTCCACAACTGCCAAACTATGGAAAGAGCCCAGATGCCCACTGACAGATGAATGGATAAAGAAGATGTGGTATGTATATACAATGGAATACTACTCAGCCATCAAAACCAATGAAATCTTGCCATTTTGCAATGACGTGGATGGAACTAGAGGGTATTACGCTAAGTGAACTAAGTCAATCAGAGAAAGACAATTATCATATGGTCTCACTGATATGTGTAATTTAAGAAACAAAACACAGGATCATAGGGGAAGAGAGGAAAAATAAAACAAGATGAAATCAGAGAGGGAGACAAACCATAAGAGACTCTTAATCATAGGAAACAAACTGAGGATTGCTGGAGGGGAGGGAGGTGGTGGGATGGGTTGATGGACATTAAGGAGGGCACATGATGTAATGAGCACTGGGTATTTTATAAGACTGATGAATCACTGACCTCCACCTCTGCAACCAATAATAATTTATGTTAATTAATTCAATTTAAATTTTTAAAAATGGGAGAAAAAAGAAAACATATTTGTTGACCAGTTACCCTTTAAATTAATGGCTTCTGAAGTGATATAAATTGGAAGTAAACTTTCATATATTGCAGAAAAAAATGTTATTAAACTTTTTAATACAGTTGAATAGGATGTGTCCTCTTGTGTTTGGATCCAGCTAAAGCTACTACCAGAAAACAGCATATATTCCACATTCTAAAAACATTCTAAAGAGAGCTATCATACACATTCACACAGGGCCTAAAACTAGAGGTATGAGAACAGGCTACTTTCCTTCACTTGTTGCAATCCTTTCCCATGTAAGTGCTGAGTGAAAAATAACAAGCAAAAAATGATCTGACAGATTTGGCTGCCCAGGAGAGTACTATGGCAATTTCTACCTCTCCATCTCTCAAGCCAAGGGAGAGTGTATTTTTGTGTATCTCTGAGTGTATGTGTGTGTATGGGTGGGGAAGTGGGGTGGTAAGAGAATTTCTCCCTAGAGCCTAGGAGTATCTCTAGGATGCATAAGAAGTAGGACTGGAAATCCGCTTATGCAGTAGATTTGCTCTTTTGCATTATATTCAATTTGGTGAGGGGAGAAGGGAAACTGGAGAGAGACCCAAAGTTGGCATGGGTGGGAGGCCTGCATTCTCATGCACTGGGTGGCAGAAATGAAATAGTTTAGTGTGTGCCAAGTGGTCCCTGCTGAAGCCCAAGAGTGCTGTCTGCTGGGTAAGGGCTGGAGAAGAGACCCCAGCAATAGAAAGTTCTGAATAGATTATGATGCTAGATGCCAGGCAGAAGTCAGTAAAGATGAATGTAGGTAGGGTAGCTGAAGCCCGTCAGCACTCACACTAGGGTCTGTGAGAAGGACATCTTCAGGACTTCCCAAAGACCTCACAATTCCCAAATGAAAAGAACCTGCCACACAGAAACCATGGCCATCAGGACAAAACGGTGGCTATGCCAGCTAACTAAAGAGGTGTTGGCACCTTTTCCTCTATCCTTTTTCTAAAGACTGTAGAACAATTATGTTCCCATCTTTCCTGAGGCTTCAGAATTGGATCTGTGTCTAAGTTTGATAGGTTTGAATTTTAAGACCAGAGAGTGAATAGGGAATCATGATTTGGTTAAGAAGCTTAAAGGGCAATATGACCAGGCACTACTGACAGCGACAATTGGAGAGAAAATGCCAAACCCCAAAATACAGACTCTTTACTATTTCTGGTTCCATACTTTGTTGTTGTTGTTTTGTTTTTACCATATTCTTACCAGAAATGAAATACCCTTGCTTAAGAGGATTTCTTAAGCATATAACATACAAAAATGGCTAAATGATGTTTTCAGTTACTAAGAAGTTTTAGGAGATTATATATAAGAATAAATGGGATTTATCAGACAAAATCGTTAGGGAAATATTGTCCAATATTAAGGTATGATTTTATTAAAAGCTCCACTGTAGTCAATACAAAATATATTACTACTCCTGGGGAAAAGGGTAGCAAAATCCCCCAATTCTTTTCAGAATTATACATCTCCAAAATTTCTCAAGTGAAATTTTTTCCAATTAGCAGTGCTCCACAATGTATTTCTGCTATCTTAGACAACCTGAGGATTATACATGGACCATCTGATTATTATCTATCACTGGGACCTATTTTCATATTCCAGGTGGATTTTAGGCTGGATTTTAGTCCTTAAAGATTTCTTGTGCTTAACTCACCTGTGATTTCTTTCTTTTTTTTTTTTTTTTAAAGATTTTATTTATTTATTCGACAGAGATAGAGACAGCCAGCGAGAGAGGGAACACAAGCAGGGGGAGTGGGAGAGGAAGAAGCAGGCTCATAGCGGAAGAGCCTGATGCGGGGCTCGATCCCAGAACGCCGGGATCACGCCCTGAGCCGAAGGCAGATGCTTAACCGCTGTGCCACCCAGGTGCCCCTCACCTGTGATTTCTAACTTCTCTTGCAGGATCTTAAAATAACCTGTAGAAGTCATGGACCTTCTTGCAGAACTTGCAGGAAGGGATCAATGTGAAATCACTTCAGAATACAGCAAGATTTAGGGATTCCCTGGGACCAAAGGAATCGGCCAGTCCTTCCAGGTTCTTAACTATGTCCCTAAGAATAACGCTTTGTCTTATTGAATCTGCAGGGAGAAGATGGCTTTCACCTACATTTTTCTGTTGTTGTTAATAACTGCAGTATCACCTAAGGGACCTCAGAAACAAGACACTGTTCCACAGCGATAGCGTGGAATGATTTCTGAATGGTTTAATTTCTTAAAGAAAAGGCATCCTTTGGTTTTCTTCATTGGCTTTGGCACTAATGTGAAGATGTCACCTTGAAGGCTGGATCCATCCTACTACTTAAATTCATTTGTCTTTAGTAAGCATTTCCATGAAAGCAACTATTTTAACCTGAAAACCAGTTTTGTACCAATAAGTTTAGTATGACTGTTAGATCAGTGCAGAGTTGGCATAGGACAATATTGCATAGGCATGGCACAAGAGATTCATCTTCAAATCATTACCATTTTGCTTATTTAGGGATCACAGTGGATTTTTTTCTAAAGTACAGATTTTCAAACTGACTATAAAAAGTTTCATTGGACACTCACGCAAATTTTATCTTGATTAAAATGGATCAATGTGAAACTCTGTTCAACTATTTTCTATTTGTTCAAAGACAATATCCGTCTCACAACAAAGACATTAAGAGAAAAGCCCTAAATAAACAAGAAGGAAAGAGCTTAGAATTTGGAGAATATTATAGTTAGGGTAGGAGAAAAACATTTTCAAGCAAAGAGCGCTCTTGATAAAAAATGGTGGCAAATAAAGCAACAAATTACAATAGGAGCAAGCTTTCTAAAAGTTACCTAAGATAAATGTACATCCTCATTAAAATCTGATAGTCTCAAGACAGAACTCTGGAAGAAATAAGAAGGACAGAGAGAGGAAAATAAGCTCCTGGAATTCTGAACCAAAATACTGATAGTGAGATTAAATTCTATGTTTATTTAGAAGAACTAAGGTGAAAAGTAGGTTCATTATCCCTCTCTTGATTACTATTTGTTTCTGTTCCAAGTTCAAAAGTTCAGCTTCTCAGAGTGGGTATAATTCAGATTTCTGATTAGGACAGAGAAGTAAAAAAAATGTCTGTAATGCGTATTTACAGTGGGGAGTCACTGGTGACAGTGCATGTCCTATATCTCACATAGCTTTCAATTTTTCCTTTATATTGTATCTGTGTTTGCATTCACTTTAAAAATTAATTCAGTAAATTGAAGTTAAATTTTCATAAACATTTTTTTAGATAGGAAAGTTAACTAGATGATCATTAATCATGTTACATTTTGATATTCTTTGATAAGAGTGGGCTAAATTTTGGAGCTATGTATCAGTAATTGCACATAAGTAATTGCACTGTTATGACAGAGTGTAACGGGAAGGGCACATCACTATTTTCCGTATGTGCTCCCGAGCAAGATCCTTAGGATTTCTGAACTTCAATTTCTTGTTTAGGAGATGCCAATGGCTTCTTCTTTTTTGCTCTTAGTTAAGTGCTTATCCATATAACTGGATAGATTTTGAAGTGCCATTCTACCTCCTAAGACTTTCTGCATCAGCTCTGTCCTCAGTTGAATTTACAACTCAAACATAAGAAATATCAAGTATAGGTTAATAAAATGTCTTCATGATAAATAGGAAAAAGAATGCATTGCTTCTCAGGATCACTGTGAAAACTCCAAAAATCGCTCAATTTAGGTTGGGGGTGGGAGAATCCTTCAAAAAATTTTAGTCCTGATGAATGTATCATTTGAGATAAAAACATGAAATTATTTTAGTGATTGCATTAAGACCAGTCTCAAAAAAAGGTCAATACTCCACAAGAACACACACCATCCTAATACAAACAATGAGAGAAAGTGGTCAGCCCCTTCAAGATTTATATGTTAGAGTCAAAGTTTACAAGTTAGTGGAAATTTTACATTTGTTAATATCTATGTGAATAAATATACAGAGACACTTGCATTAGACTCCTCTTCATATAAAAGATAACACATCAAACAACTGATTAAAGTCTATGTCCCCAAATACGAACAATTTACATAGGTTTGCTTCAGGAGCACGGATACCATGTGCAAGAGTTCAAGGTGACCTCCAGGGGGAGGTGCCCCTTCCTGCAAAGCCACCACTCACCTCCATCCTAGGATCAATGTTCTCTCATCATTGCTTTACAAGGATACACCAGGGTTCTGACTGCTCATCTAATAATATTTAAAATCTAGCATTTATTAAATGTTCTCTTAGATTACAGGTCCACTAAAATTAAGGTCCTTTCTCTGAGACACTCCAAAATGCATCATGGCTGTAAAACACTAGCAATGCGCAAGGTCGCTGTCGGGATCCTTGGCCAGTAGTGGCATCCACTGACCTGCTAGCTCACACCCACAATGCCCTTGACTTTATTCCAGACTGCTTAATTGACAAAATTCCATTGGTAAATGGGAGCAATGTCCCAATTTCTCAGGGAATTAATTCCTGAATAAAACATAAAAGGGGCGCCTGGGTGGCTCAGTTGGTTGAGCATCTGACTCTTGCTTTTGGTTCAGATCATGATCTCAGGGTCCTGAGATCGAGCCCTGTGTTGGCTCCCCACTGAGCAGGGAATCTGCTTGAGATTCTCTCTTTCTCCCTCTCCCCCTCCTCACACACACACTCTCTCTCTCAAATAAATAAATAAACCTTTAAAAAAAAACACAACGAAATACACTGCACAGAAACACATTATTATTATGTGATCTTCTTTTGTAAAATGACAGCACATAACCTTCTTTACTTTTTTCTTTTTTTTCATAGCCTTTTTTTCAATGTATTCCTGGTCTCTTTAGCTCTTTCTTATGGACACTATTCATTTAATGCTTTGTGCCTCTTTAGAAGATCACATGCATGTAGATATGAAGACTGATGACTTTTTTGTAAATCACCATATGTAACAGGAATGACAGGGATACTGAGAGAACAGGCCACAGAACAGAGAGTGCGTGTGGACCAATTCCCGTGGAGGACGACCAGCAGGAACTCGGGCTCACCTCTGGGATTCAAGGGCAGCAGAAGCAGACCCAGCGATTGAATGTTTATATGGTTCCACTGTTTTACTGCAGAGTGGAGAAAGTTTTCAAACTCTGTGTACCTGGTTTTGTGTGTTTTCAAAGGTTCATTGTAGAAAAAATATCTTCCTTAAGAAAATGAGTTAGGACCATGCTGTAACTCTGAGGGGCTAGTCTTTGCCATGTACAGCATGTTGAGAGGTAGTGTTTAGTGATTGCATGCAGGTTTATTTTTACAGCTGCTGCAAGCACCAAACCGGGAATATTGAGAAGAATGAATTATTGGAAACCCAGTTGCCAATACTTTTTTTCTTATTGGGAAAAAGAAAGTTATGAGTGCAAAAGTTAAGCATTTTGAGTCTCTCTAAATAAGCTTGTGTTGTATTCTGGAATATTGAAAAAAGACACCAGAAAAATATTTGTTTCCATTTGTATTCACAGAGAGCTGCTCCTGGGACATCTAAGGAGCAGAGCCAAGGAGGCAGAGGGACTCCTTTATTCTGATCAGGAAAATTGGTAAACAAGAGGCAACTCTTGGCTGCGGTGTCTTTTCCATATTGTTCTGCAGTGGAAAGAGTGTGGGCTGTAATCCTAATAGCAATAATCACTAGTAGTAGTTGTCTGCGTTCCAACCATGAAAATAATAGTTATTTGTAAAATATTTACTGTGTGACAGATATTGTCCTAGGAATACTGCTATTAAACTCCTGTAAGCATCCCTCCAACGCTGTGAGCTAGTCATACTAGTTTCCCAAATGTACAGATGACGTAACTGAGGCCAAAGGGTTTAAGAAACCTCCCGGTCACACATCTAGCCCAGGAGGTCCTGGAGGCTCACCTATAACAAGAGAGCCCAGTTAAATTTATTTTAGATCTGATACAATTCCACACCTCATTCCAGAATTATGAGACATAGGTGGATATCTCTCATCATGCTGGTGGATTTATCATTTCCCTCATGGATCGGGTCAGTTTCCATGTTGTAATGTCATCAACATGCAGCTCTTATTCTGAGACTATTCTGTTAGGTGCTCAAGGGCTAAGGACTATTCAATTCTATTTCTAATAAATATTTTAATGTCAAAAACCTCATTACATTACACCAGCTTCCACTGGTTTGCATTTTTCTGTAATATTTTTCTGTATCAACCAAATTTTGCTTAGGTTATGCTGTGGTAGGAGACAGCCTGCTATCTCAGAAGATTTCTAGAACAGAAATGCTTACTTCTTCCTCCTGACCTTGTTGGATGCAGGTCAGCTTCAGCTCTGCTCCAGGTCTTCTCCTTCTGGGACCAGGCTGAAGGGGCAGCCTTTACCCCAGTCTCAAGGTAGAGAGGATAAAAGTGAAGACAGAATCATGCGATGCTGTTAAAATTCAAATGTGGCATATGTCACTGCTCCCATGTTCCACTGACAGGAGAAAGTTAATGGAAAAGGTTTAATATTCTAGCAGAGAAAGGCAGGCAGTAATTGGAAACAGTAACACGATCCACGGCATGCGATTCAGCTTTCCCATTCCTTTACTTTTATTCGCTCTGGGTCCTTTTAGTGCATTTATCTGGCAAGATGTATGTAACTAAATTTTAAAATCCAATTTGAGATCTCTTTAAAAAAACAGGTAGGTGTTTTATATTTATTTGGAGTTTTATTGATCATCTTGTGTTTTCTCTTTGTCGTGAGATTTTTCTCACCTTTTTCTTTGTTCTCTCCTCTTCTAGAGGTTCTCAGACTTTACTGTGCTTTAGAATCACCTGGAGTGCTTGTTAAAGTGGATTCTTGAACTACCACCCAGAGTTTCTGATTTAGCAGGTCTGAGGTGGGACCTGAGAATTTCCATTTCTCATAGGTTCCCCAATACACGGATGCTGCTGGTCCAGAGATCACACTGCTCTATGGTATCCAATGTATTCTCTTTATTTTTCCCCTTCTCCAGGTGTAAGAAGAAACATGATGATCTTGAAATACTCAAAAAATTTCTTCTCGTCTTTGTACTGTATTATTTTCCAATATCCTATTTGAAACATTTTATTTTTCAGATCTCAAAGTAGTTATTATTCTTAGCATTTTATATCAATGCTACTTCAAATTTGTCAACTTATTTATTTTTTAGTCAACATCTATTGAATTTGCACTACGTGCCAGGGCTTTGCAAGTATTGACTTGTTTACCTCCCATAAAAAGCCTATGATGTAACTGCTATTATTTTTAAAATTCTCATTTTACATGTGGAAACAAGCACAGAGAAGTGCAGGAATTTACTCTTGGTTACACAGCATGGCTGACTCCAGAGCCAGTGTCCTTAACCACTCTACCATATTGCCTCATCATGGTGATTTGAAGCCACTCCCCCTTTCTGTCTTCAGTTTTCTTCTTCCTCAAAAATATATTTTTATACTTTCTGTGAAGACTGAGGTTAGTAAATTTCCTTAGTTCTTTATTTCTGAAAATATCTTTCTGTCTTCACTCTTGAATGATCATTTATCTTGAGAGTTATTTTTCTCTAGTATTTTGAAAACATTTTTCTAGCGTCTTCTGCCTACTGTTGCTAATATTGAGTCATCTATTCATCCGTCATTTCTTTCTAAAAGAAGTCTGGTTTTCTTTGGGCTTGCTGTTTTTGTGTGGAGCCCAACGTGGGGCTTGAACTCACGACCCTGAGATAAAAACCTGAGCTGAGATCAAGAGTTGGACACTTAACCGACTAAGGCACCCAGATGCCCCTCTTGGAGCTTGTTATGAAAATTTTTTTTTACTTTACATTTAATTTTGCATATTCACCATGACGTGTCTATTTGTTGGCTTGATGGAACTCTAGGAGACACAGGTCTTTCTTCATTTCTGGGATTTTTTTTCAGATATTATTGAGTTTGCATCTCTTCTGTTCACTTGTCCTATTCACTTGGACATCCTGTCCAATATATGTCAGGCATATTCTGGACTTTCTCATTCCTTTCAGATCTTAGTATTATATTTTAATAGTTTTCTCTCTTCACAGTTTGTGCTGCATTCTTGATTTGTTCAGATTAATCTTCCAATTAACTAGGAATCCCTTCAGATAGCCTAATTTTACTCAATTCCTTCCATTTCAATGGTTTAAAAAAATCTAGAAGTACCAGTTTATTTTGCATGTATTGTTTTTATATTAGGATGCCCTTCTAATATGATGTCTAAATTTCCTGTATTTATTTATCTTAAATATAGTTATTTTTATATTTTAAAATGTTTTCCTGTTTGCACTTCTTGGGGTACTAATTTATTTTCCTCTCAGAGTGATTCATTTATGTGTTTTGTACTGCTTTATTTTAAGCTCATCTTCAGAATGCTTTTCTCTCCTCTGGCAATCTCATAAGCCTGAAATCCTTAAATCTTCTCAACAAAACTACTTCAACTTTGCCTCCTTCAAAGCCCTACAGCAGTGAGCAATTCTGGGTGAATTCTGAGTTTAATATCAGCTTGGAATTCTTCCTTATGCAAGTAGTTTACATTCATTCAATAAATATTGACTAAAACATGTAAGTAACTCTACATTATATTTGTGTGGGGTGAGCCTTTGTTCAGATGACCCTTCTCCACTCTTAACTCTGAGACAGATGTCAGCCCTTCTCATTCACTGCTTTCTGAGGGGATTGAGTCAGGGTGTGCTATTCCTTCCTCAAGAAGGGAAGAGCAATTGGGTAGCCAGATTTTACGAAAGGAATTCAAGTCCCCAGCACCTACTTCATGTTGGTGCAATCTCAATGTCTTATTTCCTGCCCTAGTGATACAACTGTGTGTGTGTGTGTGTGTGTGTGTGTGTGTGTGTGTGTGTGTTTGTCTCCCTCATTCAGAAACATAACTCTTGAATTGTTTGTCATATTTGGACAATTCTCAGCCATTTTCACTTCAAATATTTATTCTGCACGTTTTTTTTTTTTTCTCTCTTCAACTTCTGAAATTCCAGTGACATGCATGTTATGGTATTTCTCTTTATATTTTAATCTAATTTCTCTTTTTTTTTTAATTATTTTTCTCTGTGTTTAGTCTGGGTATTTCCAGTGACCTACTTTTCATTTTACTGATATACTCTTCAGCTATTTTTAACAGATATTAAATCCACATATCAAATTTTTATATCCATTTGTAACGTGTTCCAGAATTTCCATTTGATTCCTTTTTGTAAGTTTCAGTTCTCTGCTGAAGTTTTCCACCTTGTCAGTCATATTTTGAGCATATTAATTGCCATTACTTTAACTCCCACATTGGTCTCTTGGTTAACTCCAATGTTGGATAAGGTATAGTCCTGCTTCTACTGATTATTTTCTTCTCTTGCTTGCTTTATTTGGTATGATTGGTAATATTTGATTGAATGATGAAAAGTATATCTGAAAAATTATAGAGATGATTCAAGGATCTCAGTGATGTTATCTTTGTCCAGACAGGGTTTAGTTCAGCTTCTTGCAAGTGGTTAGAGACATCAAGTTCATTCAATCCAGGACTCAGCTAATTGAAATCTAGGTTTCGGTCTCTGTTAGGACTGATTTATATTCAATTCGCCCTTATCCATGGGGTAAAGCACTTCTGGATCCCACCAGAATCTGGGATGTTTACAAGGACCCCAAAGAGGACCCCTCTTCCTTGGTGGACCTTGAAATCCAAATTGGACTCCCAGTATCATGAAGCTATTGAAAGCTCCCATCCATCATTTTTAGCCTGGCTTCTTGGCCCCTAGTGATTACTTGCCCATGGGTAAGTACCTTGTGAAGCAGAGTCAAATTACAGGCTCATTTCCCTGTGCTTCCTTCTATTCAAGGGCACATAAGCAATATCCAGGCATTTCCTGCATTGTTCCTTTCTATTTAGGACCGCAGGTCTGGCATGGCTCACCCCGTTATAGGGGAGATGACTGGCATGTTGCCTACATTCCGTAGCAGATTTTGTATAAACAGAACCTGGGACCCTTGCTCAGGGCAGGAGGCATCTTGATCTCTTATCACTTCTTCTAGCTCAGAAATTGGAACTCTCATTTATGAGTATATTAAGGTCTCTGACCTACCCAGAAGTAATATTCCTTATAGTTTCTTGACATATATATCAATTTTTGTATACAAAAAAAAAATCAACCAACTATATTTTTTTTTAAGAAGAAGGAAATTTTAAAAGAAATTTTCAGAAATTCTTGTCCAACATACTGCTTGTCACACTGCCCTACTTTACCTAAGAACAACAGCTAATAGGCACAGAGATGTTAATTCTTTGTTCCTATTCTTGGAAAGGAAATTCATTACATGGTGGTTTCTGGGCATCTAGGTTTCATGTAGGGGTCTCTCGAAAGGTGTGTCCCATGAGAGAATTCTTTTAGGAGTGGTTGTCAAGTTTTATTATTTTTTAAATGCTAATTATTGGAATTGCACTGCACAAACAGATGAATATGGGAAGATATGATATCTTTATTATTGTATAAAGCTTTATAATTTGTTGTTTAGGTCCTGCACATTTCTCAGATTGTCTACTCTTAACAATTTTATGGAAATTTTTGTCACTGGAAAGAAAGTAATTTGTTTCCATTTCCTTTTGAGATACGTATTGCTTCTTTCTAAGGAAGTCCTTAACTTCTGTGTATTGATCTTTTATCAAGCCACCTTACTGAACTCATTAATTCAAATCCATTTTCAATTGATTTGTTTTTGCATTTTCTAATTATACAATCATAGAGTTTGCTATGACTCAACTATTTAACAAAACAGTTACCCAGAAAATTTCCTCACAGCAATACAAATTAATTGCCAAGCTCTGAGAATATTTAGGGAGGCTGATAACTTAAGTTTCTTTGTCCTAAGAGAAGTGAGCAAAACCCTGGCAGTGAAGGTATGCAACCACAGAATGTAGCCCTACCTAACAGACTCTCTTTCTCATTATTTCCATGGACTTGTGGAAATTCAGTCCATACAATGAAGGGTGTCAGTTTTTAGTCCTCTGACAAGGAGACTTGGTTTATATAGTCATGAATTATTCCTCTTTGATAGGACATTTTTATTGCAGAAAAAAAGGCTTTGAGAAAAGCCTTGTAACTATTTTTTAAATGAACAGAGATTTACTATTTTTCTTCTCTATGATTAGATGGGCCTTTTAAGTTTTGTGGGTGATAGATGTTGAAAGAAATATTGGTGTCCTTCTCATGCCTAGGGTGTGCACAGATTTTAGAGGGACACAGTCATAGTCTTCTCAAATGGTAATTTGAATGGATAGGAAGAAAAGTCAGGAAATGTTGAGGACTCAAGAATATGCCATCTGGACGTTCTGCTCTAATAAGATCATATCCGGTGGGATTATGTTCTTAATAGTACAAACCATGACTCTCTCTCTCTCTCTCTCTTTGGTAAAATTCAACTCATGTTCTCTCACTTAATTTATAGATTTTTAAAATAATGTACATCTGAAATTGGCCAGGGATTCAACCTCTGTATAGGAACCAAGAAATGGAAAAGAATTTATTACTTTTCCCAATTGCATGAACAGCTATTTTACTACACACGGTAACAGAGGCTGTTCTGATAATTTTTGACAAACTGTATCAAGGCACACACTTAGCCAAAGGTAACTTGAGTGCTCAGGACTGCTAAATCACAGGCATTGATATTCTACCTACCAGTTGACAAGGGATACTCAATGTACACATTTTCATATCCTCATCTCTTCCAATTCTAATCCTTCTTCTAGATATATTAACAAGCCATTTATCTGGCAGATGGTCATTTACGTAAACTCTCAATAATGGATGAAGAATACATCCTTTCATTCCTTCACTGGAAAATAGAAAGGAAATGTACCTTTGTTTTGTAAAGAGCAAATACACTGTAACCCTGGTTTGCACCTAACTTACAAATATTCTGAAATTCAGCACAATAATATTTTGAATTTGTTTCTTTTTCATAGTCACCTCAGCTATTATAGTAAGTACCTGTAGGAACTAAAACGTTAAAATGTTTACAAAGACATGAATGAGACCACGGTTGCCCTTTCTAGGTGTGCTGAGGAAAAAGTAAAAGGTAAACTTTGAAAAGTACTCTTCAACAAGAAAAAGAGAATAAAAGGAGGTGCCAAGCTTCATGATGATTTTAAATCTAAGCCAAGTATTTGATAGCCTTAGTCACCGTGAATCAGTTCTCAAATAAGACAGCAGATAAACAAATGAATAAAGATAAATTCATTCTGATTCAAAGTGTAGCCTTCACCAGAAGGGTCCTTTTGACCTGTCCCTTCCTGTGTTCGGATAAAGAATTTCTCATCCAATTTCCAACTCATCCATTTCTACTGTCATCTCTTTCCACCCTGATGGCATGGATTGCTCTATGAGATTTCAATTTTCAGAACCGTTTTTAAATATAGTTGAAACCATATCACTAAGGACTCTCTGATGCTTTTCATTCCTTCTTTCCATACATTCACTGCCAAAATGTTTATGGGAGTCCAGGCAGTGGGAGGTGCTTGAGTGTGTGTGTGTGTGTGTGTGTGTGTGTGTAGGGGGTACCATGTTGAAGACACAAGGGCACAGTATGTCTCATGCACACACAATTATCTCTCTTTAAAGTCTGAGGAGTTTTATTGAGCCTGGTGGCATCCATCTACTTTCAGATCTCATGGCTCTGTCTGTTTGCATTTTCAGGTAACTATGTAGTTACCTACTGGAAGTGATGTGCTTTGGGACTTCCTGTTTCCAGTAGGATAATGATGGCTGCCTTATTTCTCCACATATCTGCAACATCACATCCTTCAACCAGAACAGCAAATAAAACCACATGTTTATAACATAACCAGGAAACAGCGACAACTATAAACTTTACAAGCACAGAAAAAAAGAACAACAGAAAAAAAGGGGAAACATTGGGAAACTGGCTGAGAGGCTGCAGGATGGCAGGCGACCAGCCCCAGGAAAACCCTGTCCCAGGGAGAGAGAAGCAGCTCTCTGAGGGTTGATGGTAAAGAAGCAGAATTAAGCAGGTGGTGAAGAACAATGTTCCTAAAGAAGCAAAGGGAGTTAAAATAGCAGATGCACAGCCTCAGCCCACCTCCATCAAGTGCATACCTAAAGAAGAGGCCCTGAAGAACCAAACCAACTAAGCCAGTCAATTCCCTGATCCTTCCTTTCACCTGTAATTTTTTGGAAAATATGGTATTTTTAAATTAATAAAAAGCAAAGCAAGATTGATACAGAACTACTAAAGGAAGAAATGAGGAAAAAGAGATGAAATATATCAGTTGGTAAAAATAATTTTCTTAAAAAAACAAGGCATAGGAAAACTGGAACATAGTACCCATATCTGCATTAAATACCCCCAAACAGGTGATTGTAGACATAAGAAAAACCACCAACTAATATCAGAATGTCAAATCTTGGGATAGATATGGAAAACATAGACATGCACATATACAAAAAGGAAAATAAGTAAAATATGCATAACTGGAATCTCTGAAGAAGAAAAACAAAACAATGGAACGAGGCTCTAATATTTATCTACAAAAACTTGCCCAACATTAAGGAAATCAGAATCTACATATTGAAAGAACCTATTGTGTACTGGGGGAATTTGAAGAAATGATCGATTCTTAGATATACTCCAGTAAAACTATGGATTTTAAGAATAAATAGAAATTTCTTTCAGCTCTCAGGTAAGACTAAGTCACTTAAAAAGGAAAGAAAGCCTGAGATCAGATTTCTCAGCTTCTAAATAGAAAATAAGACAATAATAGAACATTCCCAGAAGAATCAAGAAAAGTAAGTGTGAAGGAGTCTTAAGAAATCTCCAAGAGGATAAGCTTTACTGGATAAAGGTAAATATCAGCAAAGAACTGATGCTGGGAATTTAGAATATTTAGCTGGATGTTATAACTATAACACAAACTCAAATCTTTCTAATTACTCTCCAAAAGACACCCTCCACACATACACACCGAAAGAAAGAAAGAAAGAAAGAAAGAAAGAAAGAAAGAAAGAAAGAAAGAAAGAAAGACTGGTATCACATAAAGAAAGAACATAGTCAATATAATATACACAGTGAACAAAATATAGAATAATACGACAAAGTAGAGACCAATTGTATCAGACATAGCAACGATTTTAAATAATTTATTTCATGTATTAAAAGAAAAATATTTTCAGATTGATTTACAAAGCAAAATACATGCTGATGGGAATGTAAAACTTTACAGATACTCTGGAAAACACTCTGAGAGTTTGTCTTGAAAAACCAAACACATACTTCCCATGTGACTCAGAAATGGAATTCGGAGCCTTTATCCCAGAGAAATGAAAATCTACGTCCTCATAAAACCTGCACATCATTGCTCATAGCAGCTTTATTTCTAATACCCCAGAATTAAAAACAATCAAGTTGTCCTTAGTAAGTACATGGTAAAAAAACAAAACCAAACAAACTCCGGTGAATCCACGCCATGGAATACGGCTCAGCAATGAAAATGAATAAATTACAGATATACCCAACAACTTGAATAAATATCCAGAGAATTCACTTCTGATACACGTGGATAATTTGGATGTGACTATCTTCGGCATTGTGCTGAATGTGAATACTTACAGAATTGTGCTACTCTCAAAAAAGGTCACGTGATTCCATTTAAATAATATTCTTGAAGTGATATAATTGTAAGCTAGGAAACAGATGAGTGACTGCTAGTAGGTGGAGATGGTCAGGGCCCAGTGACTATTCAGGAGTCGCCCAGAAAGGTCTTGTGAGGGGCAGTTCTGTATTTACACAGCAGTGGTGACTACAAAAATCTGCACATGTGATAAAACCACACAGAATTATAGACACACATGGTATCCATATATTACATTCTGGCTTTGCTGTTCTACTGTATTCATGTAACATATAGCCATTGGGGGAAATTGAGCGACTGATATCAGAAGCTCTCTCTATAATGTTTATAACTTCCTATAAATCCATAATCATTTATAAATAAAAAGTTTAAAACACTATTTTAACATTGGTCCTTCCAAAGCACCCACTTTGTGTTTTCTAAGAAAAGGAAATATGTGTCAAGAATTGTGAAGGAGCTAAGATTTTGCTTTACTTAGAAGCTAGCAATTCTATGTGTTATTCTTACATGGATCCTGGCAGATGACAAGAGGCTCCAGGGTCAGAGAAAAAAAGACTTTTACTCAAGACACAGCAATCAACATGAGTATCAGCAGGTTTTGAACAGCTAGAAAATCTTGACAAAGAACAGCACCATGGGAGGAACCACACTGCCCAGTATGAAGGTTTATGCTACAGCTGCGGTAATCAATGGTGTGGTCTTGGCAGGGGAGATACATAGATCAAAGGAACAGAATACAGAATACTGAAATAGACGCTTATAAATATGCCAAAATTATTTTTGATAAACACGCCCACATAATTCAATGGAGGAAGGATAACCTTTTCATTAAATGATGCTGGAGCAACTGAACATCTACAGGCAAGGAAACCTCATCCTAAGCCCCCTACTTCATACAGAAGTTAGTCCAAAATGGCCCATGAACTTAAGTGTCAGATATAAAACTGTAAAACTTACTAAGAAATAGGAGAAATGTCATCAGGAATGAAGACTAAGCAAAGAGTGAGAATGAATAAATCATAAAAGGAAAAATTTATAAATTGAGCCCCATCAAAATTAAAAGCCTTTGCTTTGTAAAAGTCCATGTAAAGAGGATGAAAACGACAGCCACTGGCTGGGAGAAAATATCTGCAAACCTCCTATCTGACAAAGGACTAATATCTAAATTATATAAAGAACTCTTAGAACTAAAGTGAAAAAAGATTTTTAAAATTTCCAATTAGAAAGTGGGCAAAAGACATTTGAATAAAGAGAATATATGGATGAGAAAGAAGCACACGGAGTTATGTTCAACATCCACTTGCACTTATGGAAACACAAATTAAGACCACAATGAGGTATCACTACACACCTATTAGAATGGTTAAAATAAAATAAAAATAATGACAATAGTAAATGGTGGCAGGGATGTGAAAAAACTTGACTACTTATAAGTTCTGGTGGGAATGTAAAAGGATATAAGACTCTGGAAAAACTCTGGCACTTCTTATAAAACTAAACAAGAATCTACCACATGAACCAGCAATTGGCCTCTTGAGCATTTACCTACAATAAATAAAAACTATGTTCACGGGGCGCCTGGGTGGCACAGCGGTTAAGCGCCTGCCTTCGGCTCAGGGTGTGATCCCAGCGTTATGGGATCGAGCCCCGCATCAGGCTCCTCCGCTATGAGCCTGCTTCTTCCTCTCCCACTCCCCCTGCTTGTGTTCCCTCTTTCGCTGGCTGTCTCTGTCCCTGTCAAATAAATAAATAAAATCTTTAAAAAAAAAAAAAGATATACTCAAGGGAATTGTGTTGAGTGAAAAAAGACAATTCCGAAAGATTACATACTGTATGATTCCATTTATGTAATAATTTGAAAGGGAAACATTTTAGAAGTGGAGGACAGATGCCAAAAGTCAGGAACAGGAGTCAGGCGGGGTGGGAGGGAGTTGGGTGTCCATATAAAAGGGCAGCAGGAGAAATGCTTGTGGTGTTGGAGCTGTTCAGTATCTTGACTGTAGTGGTATAAACACATGCACAATCATACCGATGCATGCACACACGAGTGCAAACAAGATTAGGAAAGTCTGAAGACTGGTGAATTGTAACAGTGCCAATATCCCGGAGGTGATTTTATATTATCATTTTGCAAAATGTCACTATAAAGATTTCTGTTATTTCTTACAACTGTAGATAATGTACTTCAACAAAAATCTCAATAAAAAAGAATATTAATGGTTTATAAAACATTGAGTATAAAAGGAATCCATGAGTTTATAGTGATACTAGAATCATAAAATTATCAAAGAAAATGTACATACACAATGAGGAAAACTCTTGTTTAAATACTAAAGCCACCAAAAAAAAAAAAATAGAAGAATGATAGAATCTCTGTATTTCAGGTATCAACGCGATATTTGATTCAGACAAGATCATCAATGGATTCTTAATTTACTGGGTTAATGTTTGTGAGGAAAAGAATATTAATTATAAACACAAACAAATTTTACAACAGGGAACTCTGGCAAAATCTACCATATCCAAGTGACTGAAGTTATCAACACCCACAAGGGGACAAAGCCACAGTGTGTTCCTTGTAATGTTAGGCTGTGAGAAACTTAACATCACTTACGCAGCTGTTCTTGGAAAAATGTTTAACCTGAGGAACCAATATGGCAAATCCAGGTTGGGGGATAGTGTAAAAGACAAGTTCCTGTATGCTTCCAAAATGTTGAGGTCTTGGAAGACAACAAAACAAAAAAGCAAAACAAAAAAGAGAAAGATAGAGACAGAGAGACAGAAAGAATGAAAAAACGCAGGCGAAATAATCTAAATTAAAGGAGACTAAAGATGACAAGTAAATGCAGTGAGTAATTCTTGAGTGACATCCGGAGCAAAAAGCAAACGCTCTTCACCAATTTGGGGAGAGGGAAACATGGAATACGGACTGTATTATTTTATCAGTATTACGTCTTGAATGTGATCACACAGTGTGTTTACATGAAAGAAGATCCTTTAATGAGATAAACATCACAATATATAGGGTAGGTATTATGTCTGCCATTTACTTTCAAAAATTTACTTAGAAGTACAGAGAGATGAAGAGGACAGGGAGAGTGAAAGAAAAATAAATTTTGCAAAATAGTAACTGCTGAGTTCAACTGCAACTGGGTCTTTATATTTCTATTCAACTTTTCTGAAGTTTGTGATCTTCGAAATGAAAAAATTTAAAGGTTATTAAATGCCCCCAAAGTAGTAAAAAATAGGCTGGCATGTCTGCTTTCAACAACCTGAGTGAGGGTGGTGGGAAGGGAGGTGAAAAACCAGGCAGTTTCACACCTCAGATAACCTTCCTGCAGGTGGGTCCTCAGGTTTTCCGTGCTGTTGCTTGCATACGGCAAGATGGCTGCCGTGGCAGCTGGTTGTGTGGGGATTTAGGAGCCTGTGTCATTCAACACTACTACCTTAAAGAGCTAGTTGGAAATTCAAATCAAGAGACCATGTCTTAAAGTAACAGTCATTTGGGAGCAGCGTTCTCATTGCAGAGATTCCCAAGCAATATAATTATCATGGACAGTGGAAATCTAGTTCATAAGTCAAATAATGATTATGTTAGGTGTCAAAAAACACAATAATAAAAAGCTTGAATTACTGTCACAGTTTCAGCATCTGCTTCTTTGAAATGTTAGTTCCTAGGCCTTGTTCCAGACTTCATGAATTAGAAACTCTGGGGGTGGCTCCAGACTAAATTTTTGTCTAATTCTTCCAGGAACATTAATCAGCTAAGGTTTGTGGACAACGTTATTGCTATTGTTGAAATATAAAAATAAATCCAATTAAATTTTCCCATGAAATATTTTCATAATCAGTCTAGTCAATGATTACACGGAAATTGTGGAACAGCAGTAACAATACTTCCTATGTATTTTGCCATTAAGGTAGAGCTCAGTTTTTATGAAGACAAGCAGAAAATCTATTTGAGAGCAAGTGGTTAGCATACAATTATAAATTTGTTCCTGGGATGCTGGCATTGAGAAAAACAGGTGAAGAGTCCACTGTTAAGAAAAAAAAAGAATAATGAAAAGCATCCTGAAAGAGATGTCTGAATGCTACATGGTTGTATTTCTTTATATATCCTTGGAATAAGGAGATAATCTGTAGTGTCTTGTTAGCCTTAACATCAAATAAAGATACTCTGTCATCTCTTTTAATGAAGTTTAAATGTCACAATTCTACAGCAGCAGAAGCCCATCTATGACCCAGCTGTCCCCACCATCACACTTCTCGGCCCCTGCATCTCTGCTCCCAATCTGATGTTATTGCTTCTGTCACTTTGCAGGCAGGTGGTGAAGCTTCTGCCACAAGCGGGGCAGTTTTTCCGTTGTGCAGACCATGCAAAAGTGAACTAAGACACTGCTCTCAGAAATCACTTTGCAGATTTGGTGAGAAGAAAGGCTAGGCAACTTGTCCAAGGGCACTGAGCTGAACGTAGCAGAGAGTTCACAGGTGTCTGACTCCAAAGGCTCTTCTCATGCAACTGGGCCTCTCATGAAATAAGGATGAGATACAAATTGCTCAACAGGGAAACACACACTGGTAAGAATTAAAGGCAGTGGGATTCTCTTTGAGACAGCTTCGAGAACCCATTTTGAATAAACAGATCAAGAACTGATGAAGAAAAGAATGGGAATGCCAGATTGAGGTGATATTTTGGTCCTGTGTGTGAACAGCAACTTCTCAGTCAGTTGGCAACAAGAGAACAGTACCAGGTAAGGCTAGAAAGTGTGTCTAGCAAAAGTACCTGGATTTTATTAGGCAATACAGAGACACTGAAGACTTTTTAAATTTGTTTGTTAGAACTGTGCCATAGGTTAACCCAGCATTTGCCCTATGCAACATGAGGAGAGGGGCTGGAGTCAGGAGGACCATTAAAATGACCCCTAAGAAAAGGCCAAGGTGCTCATGGTCACCCAGGAAACAAGCAATGGACCCTTATCATCAACGTATGATCCAGCTACAAAAACCAGAAGAAGCCAAGGGACACTGGGAGAGAGAATCCTACTCTCTCTAAGTGTAGGGACAGGAAAGAAGTAGGAGTATAATGGGTAGAAATACTCAGTTAGATACTCCTTGGCCAGTTAATGACGCTGATTTGTCTCTTGTGCCTTGCTGGCATTTGCCTGTTTTTCTTTCTTTCCTCTCTCTCTCTATCTCTCCTGCCCTCCTCTCCCTCCCTCCTCTCTTTCTTCCTTCTTTCACACTATAACAGCAAAGTTGAGTAGCTTGAATGGAATATATGATCTGCAAAGCTTAAAATATTTACTATCTGGCTTTTACAGGAAAGGTGTGCCAACCTCTGCTCTACAGAGACATCAAAGGATGATTATTGATCAGGGAATTGGCAACTCTGAGTTAGTTCCTGTTCGTCCAAACATCAGTGGGCCTCAGGTAAGACATTCTATCTTTTTGAAACCAAAGCATGTTGTCTATTAAGTAACTGAGCATGAACAACATAGAGGTCTCCTATCCTTAGACAATCATGGAAATAGAAGTCGTTTTTTAAAAAAAAGAAAGAAACTTAAAAATTTGCCAAATAAAGTATCAAGATCCTTTGATATTTTGCTGAATGTTTTATTAACCCACCAAAATAAATATGTGACTTATATTATCAAATGCTTTGAAAGGTGGATATATTTCCCTTTGCTAAATAAAAAAAGATAAATCATTATCATTTACCCAATGACCGATGGAGCCCTTCTTTCAAAACTTGTGGATATGGGGAGAAGTTAAAAAGTATAATGGTTTTTTTGTGATAAAATGTGAACCACTAGATAAGTCTCTAAGGTCTCCTTCAGTTCCAGAATCCTGTGAACACAAATATAACACATGGATGCTTCAGAGATGCTGTGATCACATCTCTCTCTTTTTCTTCCTGAATGATGAGACAGTGAGAAAATATCGGGGGGGGGGGAGGGGTGAGTGGTTAATACAAAGATAAAATGGAGTCAGTAAACCCCTAAGTTTGGTAATTGCTGAATTGAATAAGGGTAAGTGTCTTTTCATTGCTTTTTAACTCTCTTTTTAAAGCCTTTAATATGTAAATGTTCCTGATGAATTTTCAAAAGGGGAGACATATTACATTGTATTTCCCAAACTCATATGACCATGAAAATTCATTTTCCTGAACATCTCTTGTGACCTCTTCTCTACAGAAAACACTGCTTTAAATAATGGCAATCTGCTAGGTAGATTTATGACAGCATCGCAATGAACAGCAAGAGTAACTTTGTTGTAAGGCAGATCAGGAGGGTACGTGGGGGCACATTTGGGGGTGCTCTCTCCTGAAAGCCCCAGGTAATGATTTGGCTACCAGATGGCGGGTGCAGGGTTTGGAGGTGAGGAGGGAGCTCTGCCACTCAGGACAAAATAGACCAAGTTTTTAAGACACACACATACACAAACTCACACACTCACTCTCTCTCTCTCTCTCTCTCATACACAAACATACACACACACACACACACACACACACACACACACACACATCCTAGAACAGTACTAGCTACTACACCAAGGTCAAGTCACTTCACCTACTTACATCTTCACTTCCTGGGCTGTGTTTTTGCCTTTCCAACCTTTTTTTGCCTTTACGATTACTTCAAACTTCATTTAACCAGACTTCATTTGCATAAATGTATGTGTTCTATAGTTACTGGAGCACAAAATGTGACTTATGAGTATAGCATCTGGCAGCCCCGATCGTAGGTTTAGGAAGATCCTGACACTTGCAAAGAGTGGTTAAGTCCCTTTAGCGTGTAGCAGTCAGGGGGAGGGATGGTGAAGGTATGCAACTCCTGGGAGGTTGTGAGGAAGCATCTTAGTCTGTGTTACCCCAGAAAGCAAAGCCTGACGCAAATGACTTTGGTCACGGACAAGACTTTTCCTTACCTTGTCCTTCAGGGACACCACACCTGAGGCTGTAATGTGGCAGAAGCACATTTCTAGCTAGAACGGACATATCTTGCTAACGAATCTGAGAACCAGGCCCTGCTTGTTTCCTTCTCCTTTAGTTGGTCTTAGAGAATCTTCCATAAAGCCAAAGGTATGGGATGAAAGAAAGGCACCAGGGCAAGAAAGATACATGGTGTGCGTGTCTGTGCCACCTGTCCTTGGAGTATCTTGTGTTGTTGGAACCTGTTAGGACTTGTTCCTGAATATTTCCATTATAAAGTGCATTGCTGCTGTGTCCACCTCTCCTTGAGATCTCGTCAACTTATTAATCTCCAGCTCATAGAAGGTGCCTCCTGTCACATAGGCACTGGGTCCCCTGTGGTCCAATAACTATTCCCTACCAAGACAAGGATCGTGCTAGGGGCAATTTTTAAATGGAAAGCAGGTCTCCATAAAGGCCATGGACATGTTCCACATTACTAGGTCTCTGCACTGCAGAATTCCTCCTGGGGGACCCCAGCCAGCATTCCCGCATAACCCAGACGCCGACAGCACTTCCCCATCTCCTGGATCACAGTTCCACAGTCAAGAATGCCTACAACACAGCGACGGCATGCTGGAGAGCCCTTTCTGCTCTGGACTCCACTGAAAACTGGCGACTTTCCAAGCAAATCAAGAAATGGCTTGGAAAAATATGCTGAAATATGATATATGTTATATTCAAAATCCAAAGAAGCCCCCCAAACACCAAACCTCTCTCTGAGTGGCTGGGATGCTAAGTGTAACATCATGTCCTCCATCTAGGACTCTCTGTTGCCCCCCTGAGAATCCCACCACCTCAACTTCCATCTGTATCTCATCCTGGTTAACCACAAATGAAAGTCTGGGTAACTGCGATGCTACTGTATTCCAAGAGTAATCACCATGTGTTTATAACCAGAAATTGGATCCCCTTGCTCTCTGCCAGGGGAGTAACCCAACTCTCAAAATCTATCCTGAGGGTGTGCTGTCTAAAGCCTTTCTTGGCTCTACAGCAGCATGAGTAATTTAAAAAAGCAAGGCCTGAAGCCAAGGCATAAGTGGTACCACTTTATTAGAAAGTACTGTCATGAAGGAGCAGTGAAGGAGAGGGAAAAAAGAAAGCCCATAGAAAGATGTCCTACTGAGCTGACCACAGCTATGTGCAAGTAAGTTCTCAACCTGGCAGAGCTGTCTTCAGAGGTGTCATAAGACCTGTCTCAAGCCAATCCATGCGGAGACAAAAAGTGCAACACATTTAATCCCTGGCTCTCACCTCTCACTGGGGGAAAATGCTTTACATCAGGGGCTTTTAGCACCTGCTACAGTGTCTACTGCCAATCAGGATCCCATAGCATTTAAAGCCTTGATGTCAACAGCAAAGCCATGGGACCGAGTGAGAGCCACACAGTGTGTGCGCTGTAAGTCTGCCCCAGGCTGATGGCCATTGGAGCCCACCCAGTACGGGCAGCTGCAGCCATAACTAGAACAAGAGGCAGGTATCCCTGAGCCATCAGAGGCAGGAAGAAGCCAGCGAACACAGAGAAAATAGAGGATCACTGAGGAATAAAATTCAGCACATTGGTAGTGGGAGGTTACTTAGAAGGGAAGAAATTTTAAGGAAATAAAAGATTAACAAAGGATATGTAATTGTATTATTAGTAATGCACTCAGCAAAGTAATCTATGAGGAATTGGGTAAGAATGGTTAGTCTAAGCATTAAGAGCATTTCATCTTTGGAGCATCTGATGTGGGGAGTATGCTAGGAAATCAATACAAAATGAATCAAAAGAATGCAAAATAGCCATGAGGATCTGGTTAAAGTTAGAGTCACTTAAGCACTACTCCTTGACCCTTCTGAGCATTATGCCCTCGGAGGAGAAGACGGATAGGTGTAGCCGTGGCAAAGTCGGGTTTTACTGTGGGTACAGCATGCGCTGTGCAAGGCCAACAGGAGAACAAAGCTAGCAGAGCGTGCAGCTTTAGCCCTGGCACTTAGAGAAGATTAGGAAAAACCAATGAAATTTTGAAAAGAAGAACGTTGAAAGGCTTACACTACCCAACTTTAAGATTTAACTGCAAATAAAGCTCTAAGTCATTAAGACAGAGTGGTTTTGACATAGACTGACACAGAGATCAAGGAGGCAGAATAGAGTCTATATAGGGACCCACACACGGATGACTGATCTTTTTTAAAGCGCTTATATATTTCAAAGAGTAGGATAGACTATTTAAAATATGGTGTTAGAACAACTGCATATCTTTATGTAGAAAGTGAACCTCAACTTCTGCCTCACTCCATACACACCCTACACCTACAGACAAAAGCCCCCCCATCCATACCTCCAACTACTCTTCCCTCGCCCTGCATTAGCCACACCAGTCACCTTGCTGCAGTCAGACCTGCAGCTCCGTCTGCCTGAATCTCCGTAATTTACTGGCTTGCTTAATTCAGTTGTTTGCTCAGTTCCCACCACTGCAGGGAAGTCTTCCTTGACCACCTCAGGGGAATATGTCTGTGTAATCCTCACTCTCTTTCCAATCTCTTATCCTGCCTTATTTTTGTTCATTGCCCTTATTACTATCTGAAATGACATGTTCACTTATTTCCTTGTCTGTTGTCTGTCTCCCCATCTAGAATGTTCTCTCAGAGTCCAGGTTTTGTCTGTCTTGTCATTTTTCTAACCTCAAACAAGAGTAGGCAGCCGATAAATATTTATTAAGTGACTAAATACCAGCAAATATATTAGTTCTGATGAATAACATTTTCTCCTCCTCACTACATAACATCTAATTCATAGAAAAGGAATACATATCAGAGGTCACCTTATCTGACTCCCTTAATGTTATAGAAGAGGAAATTGAGAACCAGAAAATCTAACTGACATGCTAAGTTCAGCTTGGGTCATAAAGAACTCAGACTGAAGTCCAAATATCCTGACAACCACTCTACCAGATCTCCTTGTACATGGCAACATTTTCAGTTCTGTGACTTTCTGTTTTCTGGAAAAGGTGATGATGTAATTTTACAATGGTACACAAAAGTGCATTCAAATCTTAGAGAACATTTCAGTTGGTCCTCATGATCAGCATGATATATAGGTGAAAGAGGCTTATTATTCATTTAGAGACAAGCTTAAATGTCTAACCAGCTCACCCAAAGCCATACTATTATTTTGTGCTGGACATTTTTCTTCTTCTTCTTCTTTTTTGAAGAAGATTTTATTTATTTATTCGACACAGAGAAAAAGAGAGAGTAGAAGCAGGAGGAGTGGCAGGGGGAGAACCAGGCTCCCACCAACCAGAGAGCCCAATGTGGGGCCCGATCCCAGGACCCTTGGGATCACGACCTGAGCTGAAGGCAGATGCTTAACCAAATGAGCCACCCAGGCATCCCTTGTGCTGGACATTTGAACTCAAGTCATATAACTGCATTTTCAGAGATTTTATGTTTGGCCTTATTTTTCAAGAGGAGGGAATAGGGAGCCATGTTGTACTTTTTTGGCTGGAAGAGAACGTCCTCCTTTTCCTCTAGTTATGATTAGATTAAAGTCACTGCTAAATTAATAGCCTATTTTTCTGTCTTCTCATGAAAGACTGTCAGTATTACTTTCTCATGTTTATTCTTTTCTTTCTTCTTCTAAAGCCTAAAGCCACTGGTAAGCCAATGGCAGCTATTTTAAATTCTTATCCCCTTTTTCAACATTCAACAGAGGACACTTGTTTTGAGTTAAAATATTTGTCAAAGGGTCTCATAATCTTCTCTCCAACATCAACTACCCACTGTGACAGGTTTCTACTTAGCATGTTTTGCCAGAATTCCAGAGTGAGAATGGTACCCAAGATGTCACTGAGTGACTAGTTGGGTAGCTTCCTCTCATCCAGTAGGTAGGTGACTGTGTTTTATTAGCTAAAACCTATTTAGATCGGTTCTGCTTAATGTAAAATAGGTTTGAAAGGGGAAAAAATGGATCTTTTTAATTAATTTTACTGTTTGAAATCCTCATTCAGTAAAAATTTGGTATATAATTCTGAATTGTGGCCAAAATAACTCACAAGCCACAACTTAGTTGCAGGGCCTGTAATCTGGGAGAGGACAGGGAAACCCACAGGGAAACATATTCTGCAAGATAGAACAAGCTATATTTTCAGTAAGTGTAGGTTTTTAACGGTACAGGTTTTCATAGGAGTCTTCAGGTTAAAACTGCGGGTCTAAAAATAAAAATAAAAAATAAAAATAAGTCAATTGAACACTTGTCAGATGTATGAGCTTGGGCAATTTCTTAACTTTTTACATTCATTTTCTCATCGATAAAATGGGAGTGTTCACTGCATATGACTGTTGTGAGGAAAACCAGGCTAATTTCAAGCCAAAGCCTTGTAAGCATAATGACAAATAGCACGTTAATAATTGTTAGCTATTATTATTCTTTTTCTTGTGAGGGCATTACACCTACGCTGGGGAGAAAACCATTAGTTCTTAACAAATCAATGAAAACCATAGAAAGAAGAACCAGCAAGAAAGGTCAGGGGATTCATGGATTCTCTCAAGTTCATACATGTACCATAGATGGAGACTATCTGACTTCAAGCTGTACGCTTAGTTACTGCTGCTGGATGCAGGGCAGACAGGGCTGAAACCAGTGTAAACCATGATGCTCCCAGGACATCCAAACTGGGGAACTGGTAGTAGCCAGAGAGGTGGTATCTGACCAGGACAATTTCTACAGCTAATGATTTCTTCTAAGTAGTACTGGAAGAAAGAAAGATTACTCTTCCTTCCGGAATTAGCTGGATTCTAATACTATTTATTTATTTATTTTTTGCTCCAAATGATGCTTCTTTTTATATTTGTTGTATGGAAATTTGCAGGATGTATGTAGTTATACATTTATTGCCAAGTATGTTTCTAAATAAAATACTAAAAGGTGGCTTACTAAAACTGTAAATTTTTAAATACTGAGAAACATGTTTACGGAGATTTTCCTTTAAATATTGTGCTACCGAGTAAGAGGATGGTACCTTCCACTAGTAAAATCACTTTAGTTGTCAGAAGCCACCACATGATATACCTATAAAAGGATGTGGCCCCAGGTTCCATCCTATATACAGTATTCTGACAAAAGGGTTTTTCAACAAGACAACAGAACACCCTAATCCCAGAATTTAGAAGGTTGTTTTGGTAATATTTTAAAGGGAAAAAACATTGAACACAGGACTTTAGAAATTTTAAAATAATCACTTTTATAGGTCTCAGACAGGAAATTCAGAACACAAAAAGACTTATATTCAAAGACTAGAAAATACATGAATGTACTCCCCAACCCCACCCACCAAAACACCTAAGTGTTGATTACATAATACATTACAGTTTCTCATTGTCACAGGCACATCTATTAACTGGGACGATATATTCTCCTAAGACAAATGAACCAAATCTGGTGGTCAGTGATAGTGTGTACAAATTTTTATACTTTACTGCAAGATCATCAAGGTAAATGATCATTCATTTACTAAACTACCAAAGAATGGGAAATATATGCTTAAAGATGTATTTAACCTCAAGGTATATATTAAATGATATATAATAATTTTAAATGTATATATACATATGTATTTGCAGTTAATATAGAATTGTGTACAATATATATCTATATATAACATATGAAATACCTATCATATGTATCATATAACATATCATATATCACACATATACCATATAACATTACATATCATATAACCCATACCACATATAATATATGATATAGATGATATATTTACACAAATATATATTACTCATTTATATTATTTATTTATATTTATTTATTATATGTATTTATGTATAATATATGATAGTTTATATATTTATTATATATAAATAATACATTTGGAGCACCTAAATGGCTCAGTCGGTTAAGCACCTGCCTTCTGCTTGGGTCATGATCTCAGGGTCCTGGGATCAAGCCCTGCATCGGGCCCTGTGCTCAACAAGGACTTTGCTTCTCCCTCTCCCTCTGCCTCTACCCCTTGCTCATGCTCTCTCTCAAGTAAATAAATAAAATCTACCCTATGATCCAGCCATTGCACTACTGGGTGTTTACCCCAAAGATACAGACGTAGTGAAGAGAAGGGCCATATGCACCCCAATGTTCATAGCAGCAATGTCCACAATAGCTAAATGTGGAAGGAGCCGAGGTGCCCTTCAACAGATGACTGGATTAAGAAATTGTGGTCCATATATACAATGGAATATTACTCAGCTATCAGAAAGAACGAATTCTCAACATTTGCTGCAACATGGACGGCACTGGAGGAGATAATGCTAAGTGAAATAAGTCAAGCAGAGAAAGACAATTATCATATGATTTCTCTCATCTATGGAACATAAGAACTAGGATGATCAGTAGGGGAAGAAAGGGATAAAGAAAGGGGGGGTAATCAGAAGGGGGAATGAAACATGAGAAACTATGGACTATGAGAAACAAACTGAGGGCCTCAGAGGGGAGGGGGGTGGGGGAATGGGATAGACCGGTGATGGGTAGTAAGGAGGGCACGTATTGCATGGTGCACTGGGTGTTATACGCAACTAATGAATCATCGAGCCTTACATCGGAAACCGGGGATGTACTGTATGGTGACTAACATAAGATAATAAAAAATCATTAAAAAAATAAAGAATAAAATAAATCTATAATATATACGTATCATTTAGTTATATGATAATAAAGTTATATATAATTTATAATAATACAAAATAATATATAATTTATATAATTCGTGATTATATAAAATAATATAGAATTTAATGTATGTATAGACATATATTAAAAATAAATATTTAAGGTTGTGGACAACAGCATTTACTCAATAATCATGTAGCCAAGAAAACATGTTAATATTTGAATGCTGAAGACATCAAACAAATCAACCAACCAACATAATGATGTAGTCACGCAACCAGCATAATGATTTGCAAGTTGAGTAAATATTAGTGAGCTGAGATAACAAGAATTAGCACTGAGACTGAGCAGTGACAGAAAATGATGGAAGCTGGTGTTTCCAGTTAGGTGCAGAAAGTTACCATGTCATCCACTCAAGGTCTCCTGGGCTCAGCTAGAGGGGCACTGTCTGTCCATGTCTCAAATTCTACTACTTACAAATTATCCTCAGGATTCTGTTGGCTGACGTTTCTCTAAGGAATCCAGGAGGCTCATAAGAAGCTGGGTTAACGGATTAACAATTCTGTCTTCTCCAAAACCCCACTGATCAAATCTCCTCATCCAAAGAGACGATCAGCAAATATTTTTTTCTCAGACAGTCTTTGTTTTCTGTGTATTTCCTTAGTGGGTGCTCACTCTACGAGGGTCACTGTGGAATGTGCGTAAATGCAAAAGCTGTGTTTCCAAAGTAGACATCGCTAGTGACATCTTATTAGAACAGGAATAATTTCCTGGTAGAGAAATTCATCCCACTTCAACAACGGATGTAGTATCCTAAATGTCAAATATTTAACAAGTTGAGTTAACTCCTCCAGGTTGCCAAGTTACTCCACAGTTACTTACATTTCTAAATGTTGAAAGTTACTGGGCAATATCTACTTGTTATGGTCTTAAGAAGCCATCTTAAGAAAAGGCCTATAAATTTATATTTTTACAAATAACACAAAAGTGTTCAGCAATACCCAAAGCATTTTACAGAAGCATTTCATGGGAATTCAATAAAGATTTGTACTATACAATGCAATACATGCAGTCGGAGTATAAGTTGACCACTCAACAGAGAACAAAGAAATCCAAAATAATGCCTGGAGCTTTGCAAACAGAAATGAACATGATGATTAATGCTCTGTGAAACTTGGGGGACATTTTCTTGGGAAGAACTATATATCTACCCCCCCATTACTATGATTTCAATTTCTTATAGCACTTTACATGGTAACAGCAAGCCCCTTAGTCTAAATTCAGCCCTTTGGCTATATTCTGACAGTCTATTTGTGTTCTGATTTCATGAATAATAAATGATTGAACGTGAAGAAATATATAGCTCTCCTCAATCATGCAGAAAGTTTTAAAGTAAAATACATTTTAACATAAATGCTACTAAATGTTTAAAAAAAAGTCCAAAGGAATTAAAATTTGACAAGACAGGCCATTCCTTTTGCTGTTGTTCCTTCATTCCAAAGAAGCACGATACAATAAAAGGAGCAACGGAGTCAAGAAACACAGGATCCGTTCTCCAGTTGTTTAAAAACATCTCCTTCAAAATGATCAGCATTTGGCTGAATTTTTCCAGCCTTTCCTCAGTCCTCGCTGTTTGCATATAGATCTATGCCAGGCAATAGCATACAGGGGAAACGGGCATAGCCTAGTAGGTTTGCGTTAGCAATTAAGACATTGTTCGAAGCTACTATGAAGTGGGACTGAAATGTATATTGTGGTTCCTCCTGGAAATGAAGCTGCTTAAGAGCTGGAAGGATATTGAAGACCCAGTGCTGACGGAGGGTGTGAGCCAGGATGCAGGGTCCTGAGGACTGGCCCACCAACTGGCATCAGTCCCTGAAGATGGAAATGTTGGACACCAACGCCTAATTCTACAGAGAAAGGAGACCAGCAACCTCCTTTTAAATGTATCACTTTCTCTTCTTACTGCCATGTTGACATAATATCTCTAGTTTCATAGCAACTCTCAATTCCAGTCCCCCAAGTGATAGGAAGAATTGCTGTCACCACTGGGCCATCCCAAATGGAAACCTGCAAAGGGCAATGACTCTGTTCTGCTTGGTGATATAAAAGAAAAATGCTAACTATGCCTCCATGCCAAGTCCTGATCATCTTTTTATTCCACTTCTAAATATATCAATATTAAATTAAATTTATATTGCAAATTCTTTAGTCAAAAAGAATGACAGATGCAGGAAGCAAGAAAGATGTAGGAAAAGGGCCTGTCAGACTTCCATTCTTTGAATTAGGTACAGTATATGGGATGTGAAATATATCAGTAACAAGTTTAACACAGGACCATCTAGTATGATAAAAAAAAAAAAGCAACAATCATTTTTGATATCTTATTCTAAACCTCAGCAATCCATCTGAGCTCTTGTACCCCGAGCAAATTACAGAAATATTGCCACTTGCTGTGTCTCTGAAGACCACAACAGTCTTCTGTATTGCCCCAGGGAAGCCAGGCTATAAAAACCATAAAAATGAAGCTACCGCATAGATTTTGGAGCTGCCCGAATACTCTCAGAACAGCTGCTGGATTAATTTGGCAGGAACCAGGATTCTCAAACTAGCGGAGCCCCAACATTCCCCCTGACTGGCAAGGAGACCTTAAAACATTCTAGCCTTCGTGAATAAATCGGAGCAGTTTTACTACCAGAGGATCACTCCTCCAGCCCAGGGCTAGGTGCCCTCTGGTAGCTTGGATAAGCACTTAACCTTGATGTCTGTGGCTTGCATTATTACTCCACGCCAGCCCCAGCTGACCTCGGCCTTCAATTAACTCCATTGCACAGATGTCCTACTCCGGTTCACTGAAGACACTTTCCAAGTGAGGGTGTCAATTACTCTCAGACACACATCCAAGACACTCTCGAACCAACAAACGTAGAAATTGTTTCTGTATGTCTCTACAGAGTGTCAATTCAGAGACGGAGTCAAAGGTTTAAAAATACAAGGGAGCCATAGTCAAAAATGTGTTTAGGAAAGTTTCATTCCATAACCCTCTCTTAGAGAGGCACAACTTACCATAACATATTAAATGCGCTGAGAAGTTCTATAGTAAATAAAATTGTTTGACTCTGTTTAATCCAGTATTCCTCAGACATCTGATCACTCAACCATCCTCTCATCATTTAATTATTAACCTTGCGAAGGTTAATATTAACCTTGCAAAAAAAATTAATGGTCTACAGAAGACACTTTGGGGAAATACTAATGAAAATAAATTTCTTCAAGTATTATTTATAAAGGAATGAGAGTTAAAAATTGAACCTATAGGAATCATTTCAGGAAACAGCTTTCTTTTGGTACATTATGTATAAAGATCTTTTAAGGAGCAAAAGTGATCATCTTAAATTTTTCTACTTTATACAGTTTAGAAGTGACAGCTCTGTATTTTGCATACAAATGGAAGTTGTGGATAATTACACTGAAGAGTGCTGTCCCAAGGATAAATTCCATTAGGTTGCCAAGACTGCTGCTTTTGCTAAGTCTCTTTATCCTCCCTCGTACATGATTGATTGGACACCCAGGATGTTTGTGCCTGAAGACCATGGAGGAGTTTAGGAAGCTTAATTATTTACGCAGCATCTCATGAGTATCTCACTGGGCACGGGAGCACTCCCTCCAAAGCCATGCATACTGCTCCAATTTCTGGTTTAGCTGTGTCTGCAGACATTTTTCCATGCCTCTTTCCACCCCTCTGGGCTGTCATGAAGGCTGGATCCATTTGCAGTCTTTGGCTTGTTGTCCACTGAGGCTTCCTCCCTTGTCTGCCCACAGCTCTCCCCCAGTTTTATTTGAGTTTGTCTCTCTCCTTCTCTGTCTCCCTGTTTTGCTCCTGTGCCCTGCTCTTCTCTGTTGCTGAAACGTGACCCAGATCATAACGCTGTGGAGCTCGACACCCTCCAGTGCCTGCCCATCTCACCACCCCCCCTTCCCCCGTCTGCGGGGCTGTAAGGCGACATACCTTCTCCGGGGCTTGACTCTGATCTCCCACTCACCCCTGCCCTTGTTACAGAAACTAGATGGCACAAACCACAGACGTCCCTTCCCTGACTTTTCTTGGAGCATTTACCTTGCGCCTCCGGGCTGTAAATCTTTTGAAGAGCTCTACTGCCAGTTTTGTACCCCAAAATAACCTGGGAGCCACCCCGCTGAAATGTAGCCATCGAGGAAGATAACAAACACCCCCATCTCCCAGTCTCTGTGGAAAGATAAAACCTAACTTCCAAGGAGGCTTTGCTCCAAGTTGTAAAATTACCTCCCGCCATGAAGATAAGAGCCAGTTTATTTTTCCTTTGGTTAAGTCCAACTTTTCCTGCTTCCTGTTCATTTTCTTGGTAGCACTTTTCACCAGGTTATTAAACATTTCATTTGTTGGGCTTATTTTGAGTTTCCTCGCACTAGATGCTAAGTTCTTTGCGGATTTTTCTCTGCTTGCTCACAGCTATATCCTTGTCTTACACCAAGTCATTACATGGTTAACATTTAACAAAATTTTTTAAAAAATGAATAAAGAAAGGAAGAAATGCAAAAAGGTGAATATATTCTTTTCTCGGGTAATTATTGTCAACAGAAGTGAATGTGGAGGGGTTGAATGGGAGTTTTAAGGCGAGAGGTAAAAGGACACAGGTAATACCAATGTGTCTTTCTACTCAGAAGTGAGCAGTGGAATCAGTATTATCTCAAATCAAGTGCACTAGATGCATCTTCGATGTGAATCTTAACATTGGGCTGATTTTCACTTTGTCCAAACAAAGTGAAACACTTTTTCCCTACTCCATATCTCAGGATTCACTTAGTTCTGCCCATGAACAGGCCACTTTATCGCTGCCCTTTTAGTGACTTCATTTTCAGAGAGAAAATAGTTATAAATCAAGGTTTTGAAACAAAAATTAAACAGGTTTCAAAATAACTGAGGCTGAGCCTACGAACATTTTCTCATGGTGTTTCAATACTGTACACCAATACTGAGTCCTGGGCCTGGTCCAAAGAAAGCATCCAATAAATGGTAATGATGCTGTGAACACAGTTAACTGATCTGTATCTCTTCAGAAGCAAGTAAAATACTTGCTTAAAAAAAATACTTGAGAAGTCTTGGACACTTTTTCCTATCCGCAGGATTTGAACTACACATGTGGCATGCCCCTTTGGCCTTCTACCTAATGGATAATTATTAATAATGGCTATAATGAATCTGGCTGCAGGGTTAACAGGGTAGAGATGGGCCCTCATGATGAGCATGTGCTACTGCGAAATCTACTCTTAAAAGCAGAAGTATCAACCAAAGCAATTTAAGGTGAGTTACCCTTCCAAGATGGCGTTACCTGAGAACTTGATCAAGCCATAGATTTTACTTTACTGACAAATTATAAAACAAACTTGCTCTCTGGCCATAAAACATGCTCCTCTTAGGATTTTGACTCCTAAAAAATGTAATAAAACAACTCCAACTTGTGACCTCAAAGTGAATTCTAATTTGGTCTTGACACTAATATAGAGCTTACTGCATTCTTAGGTCACCTAGCGCACTGCTTTTTAGCCTTTTAAATGGCATTCTGGGCATTTACCAATACGATAAGGACACAGAAAATGCTAGAAAAAATTGAAGAATGCTAGTTTCCAGATATTCTCTAGAAATGCCTAGTCAAGTTGTTCTAAAATCTACCTCAGCCTTTGGTAGATTTTAAAAATGACTTTAAAAGCAGCACTTAATAAATAAAAATTTATAAGTGATGCCAAATAGAGTAGGATGTATAGTAGATTTAAATAACACTGATCTTCAAAAATGTTTAGAAAAGCAGATTGGGGAAAAACCATACTTAATAAGATTAGGTATAATCTGTGCAGCATAAAGTAAAAGAATACACAAAACACTATTTCTATATACAAGTTGGGGAAAAAATGGCTTCCAGCATGTATGATAAAGTGATTCGGAAGCCAGGATTCTTATAAACTGACTGGCAAATAAAATGGCATTGTTAAGGGGGAAAGTACACAGGTAGGAATCAGTTAATTAAATTGAAAATATAGCCCCTAAAAAGAATCAGAGAGTAATTCTTTCATGAAAGTCATCCCTGGCTAAGCTTTTGTTAGGTTAATTGCACGTGGTTTAGAAACCTAACAGGATGGTCCAATGATTAAAGGGACAGATCTCACATTCATGAAAAGTGATACCAAACAACTTTTTGCAAAAAGGATTATGATTACTTTGACATTTTCTCTGATTGCAGAAAAGTGCCTGATTTCTATCTGATTTTAGATTACAAAGGCCCAAAACTTGAAAGTTTGTATTTCTTTGCTGCTGGTATTTGATATAAAAGTGGCTACAAAAGCTTGCTATACTTAAAAAATTTTTATGAGGCAGTTGCCTTTCTCAACTAATAGGAAACAGAAGTTAAAATTATGATGATTTACTAAATCTCTGGGTTCCATGAGAGGATGAGTGTGACCGATGGTGGTGATGGTGGCGATGAAGGTCTTTAATATACTTAAGTAAAGACAGGTTCAGGAAAGGGGAAGAGAATTTTCCAATAAACAAAACAAATTCATTTCTGAACTGTTTCAGATGAACACAACATAAGAACTTCCCAAATAATGAAATGGCATCGTTCCTTACCCTACATCAAGAACTTATTAAAGGAGGGGCACCTGGGTGGCTTAAGCTGATGAAGGGTCTGCCTTCAAGTCATGATTCCAGGGTCCTGGGATCGAGCCTGTACTGGGCTCCCTGCTCAGTGGGGAGCCTGCTTCTCTCTCTCTCTCTCTCTGCTCCTCCCCCCTGCTCATGCTCTCTCTCTCTCAAATAAATAAATAAATAAAATCTTAAAAAAAAAAAAAAGAATTGACATAGAAGATGTAGCTATCTAAGGCCAAAATAATGGTAGCTAGCATTCATGAAGGGTTTAACTCTGTGCCAGAGTAGCCACCACATCTATTTGTCATTGGCACCGTGAATTATTCCCTTTTGCAGATGAAAACAGTGAGACTAAAATACACGTAGTACAGTAGCTGGGAGTGGAGCTTTGGGATTCACATCCTGGCTCCAGCACTTAACTAATTATGGGCATCACCTCTCTGCATCGTCATTTCCTCCTCTCCTACATCCCTTCCTAGAATGACGACCCTTCTAAGAGTTTTATGAGAATTACAAGGTTTAAGTGAGTTCATAGTGTAAAGCATCGTGTCAGAAGCACAGTGGTATTTGATAAATATCAGTAGACATAACTTAGAGGGATTTACTATTTTGCCCAGTCACAGAGCTAAGAGTCGGCTGAAGTTTGGATCCATTTATTTCCAGTGGCCTACCGTGCTTTACTTTCTTAGAAGACGAAGAATTTTTCTTGGGAATATGATTATGCACATTATGAGTCAACATCATCGAGGCAACACGGATGTTCAATAAATTATTTAGACCTAAGTTGAATTTTACTTCCCCAGTTATGCTTTAGGTAGATTTTATCACCTTCTCCATACATTGAAACCCTTCCCTGAATACAGCACATGCAGAAGCCACAATACTCATCCAAGTGTATGAACAAAGCATTGTCGGAAAAGGGAAAGGGACATTCCATTCCATTCTCATCTGATTCAGGAGTGGACACGAGTAATTAGCGTTTCCTTTTCCCAGTCAGAAACATTCCTATAAATTCCTACCTTCCTGAAATTCTTAAGTGGGAACTGGTCTCGAGGTTCATAATTTTTTTTTAAGTTTTTACTTTTGTATCCCTTAAACAATAATTGTTGCACCGACCAGTTGTTTGAATCTCTGAATCTCAATTTTCTTTGTGTCATTCTGCAATTTCCACTCAATGCCTGCAAGCTCCTTATCTATGGAGGCCTTGGTGACCTGCATTAAATCTAATTTGCTGCTGACATCTGCCTCGCTATTTATAAACAAATTCAGGACATTTAGTGAACCACAGCTATGTTGTTAGAAGTAGTACATTTAAAGACAGGAAAATACAACTTGAAGCAAATGGCAACAGGGTCTTTAAACACAAAATCCTATTGCTTTTTCATAACAGTTTTAGAGACACACTAAAGAAAAATGCTTTTGGCTGCAGATATTAAGGGGCAGCTTTGTGATATATTGTGTCCAAGAAATTATAGTTATCAAAACAAATCCTGCAGATGTCAACGTGATGTGCTTCCATAGTACAAAGCTCAAATTCACAAGAGACAAGGTTATCAAACTGTAGACTTAAATATAATTCTTTAGTCTCTATTTTCTCTCCTTATAGAGCTAGAGAAAGTCATAAAAAGGAGGTGTGGGTTTATAAGCTAATAAGAAGGTGCGTTCCTAGACAACACAATAAACAGGACTCATTTAAAAAATTAAATGAGATTTCCTACGTGATCTTTCTCAGGGGCAGGTATGAGGGCTACATGTTTCTGGCATCTAACTCTGTTGAAACCAAAAGATTCAAAAGGCAAATTAACACAAAATCTGCTACTGTATTTTGAGTATTTGTAAGTCATAAAATTAGATGAATATATTTCTCTGTAAAAATGAAATCCTCCCAAGAAGCCAGCTCAGGAAGTATAAGAGGATGAACTTTTAATTATATTATTTAAAATAAATTTTAAGGCCACTCTCTCCTTCAAAACGCATGGCCGGCAACAGCTTACTTAGTATGTGTGAGGCATCATCTTTTATTATTGAGGAATTGACTATTTCCCACAAGGAAAATTCCCAAATTATCAAAGTTCACACCCATCACTGAAACTATTTTCACACATTTCAACCTCAGACCAGCACTACTTACATTTCCAATTTACTCCAGTTGAGTATCTCAGTTCCAACACCATTTGAACTCCATCAAGACCACCAGTCCGCTGTTGCTCCTACCACATTTTCAAACTCAATCACCTCCCTGATGCCCTCAATCCCCTCCATATCCAGCTTAACCTCTACCATCAACCACTGCAACTCCTGGGCACATAAGTCCACTTCCTTGACTCTCCTCCTTACTTCCTCACATTCACCTGCCCAAACAATACAGGACACTACATACATGCTTACGCACTCTAGATAAAAAGAAAAAGAGAAGAGCGAAGAATACACAAGTAGACAATATTACTAATGAGAAGAGATGTGTATACAAGTGAAAGGAAATTAGAATAAAAAGTTATATAGTAATAGTTGATACTGACAAGCACTTCCTGAGTTCCAGTCACCCTGCTAGGTGATTAACAACTTTAGTACTTTCTATAATTATGCTTTTAAAGATGTCAAGGCCAAGGTTTATGGAAGGAAAGGCACTTTCTCCCAAACACATCACTAGAAAGTGGGGAGGCAACCCAGGCACTTGATGCCAGAGGCTGTGGTCTTGCCTGGTCAGATACAAATGAATCTGAGAATCAGGATAAAAGGACTGTACTCCAGGAAAATCAAATTACCAGAAAGCATTCAGATATAGAAAGCCTGAGTGGCCATGAAGTTTGTAAACAAAATACCCCTCAAAAATGTCCTAAGCTAAGATGGTTTAAAAAGCAACATGAACGTAGTATTTCATTTGTTATTTAAATTGCTCTAAAGCTTAAAAACAGAAACACTGAAAAACAAGTCATTCTTTTTATGAACAATGACAATATCCTGATGCCAAACTCTGTCTAGGAAAGTACGAGAAATTCACAGACCTGTTTCAAGTTGTGAAAATCCTATGTGTTACAGAAAACTGAATTTAAAAGTTTAAGATAATGCTTCAATATGTCCAGTTGGGACTGACTCTTAAAATATAAAGATGATGATATTAACTGTCATTTGCCAAATGATTAGTATATTACAGGCACTGTTCTTTTGATATTAAATCTTTATTACAAACCCATGATGTGAAATTACCCTTGGCCCCATCTACCAAGTAGGAATCAGAGCCGTGGGAAGATCTGAACTCCGTGTGGCTTCAGAGTATGCTCTTGACCATGACTTTGCAGGAAATATATTAATATTTTTCATCCTATTAACTGTTTTTTAAAAATTTATTTATTTGAGAGAGAGTAAGCACGTGTGTAGGGGGGACAGGGTGGGAGAGAAAGAGAAGAGAATTTCAAGCAGAATTCCATTGAGTGGGGAGTCCAACATAGGGCTAGACCTCAGGATCCTGAGGTCATGACCTGAGTCAAAATCAAGATTTGGACCCTTAACCAACTGAGCCATCAAGGGGACCCCATCCTAATAACTGTTTAAAGGGAAAGAGTCATGTAATTATATTGGTGGATGACAACTTTGAATGAATGGACATATTTTAAGAATATAACTTAGCTATCAGAAATACAGCAAAGCACATATAAAATGAACAAACTAGGGCCATATTTACCAAAGTAAAAGTTCAAATGTAACAATGAGAAAAAATGGCAATTTGCCCAAGAATATAGTGTAATTTCTATAAATTTCAAAAACACGTAAAATAATAAACTATGATTTCTAGACATAAATATAAATATGACAAAAGTATAAATCACAAATGTTTAGTAGATAAAATCTTAGGGATTATTAATTTTAACAAAGGCACACATCCCATATTTATACTGCATTTGATTCATTTATTTCTAAGTTGGTTGACAAGTTCACAGGTGTTTGTATACTATTATTTATATTATCTATGTATGATTTTAATAATACATAAAATACTAAAATCAATGCCTTCTAATTAGACAACTTTTAGAGACAAAGATATAAAAGGAACATCTTTGATATTCCCTTACCAAGGCAAAGTCATTGACATGAATTTTCAGTACTATATGCTTTTTCACACAGATATATTTGCATGTACATGTGCATGTGTTGTATTTGTGTATGCATGTGTATGTGTTTACACACATGTTCAAAATACTATGGTACATTTTGTGAACTGCATTTTTCACTTAATAGTGATCTGCATCTTTTCAAGTCAATGAACACAAATTTACATCATCAGTTTTAATTGCTGCAAGTTATTTTGTTTTTTTACATCAGTGAGAAACTGATGAACAATTAGTTCATGATTTTTTCTGTTTTATAAAAGGCACTGCAGTGATCATTTCCATACATAAATCTGTGTATTTTCCAACCTTTACCCATGGTGCTTGTTTGCTTTTGATTTTGGTCTTCTTTCCTGCTACATCCCTGTCTTAGAGGTTGCACATGGGAATCCTGAGAGGCACATGTTGCTGAAGAAAAATGACCAATTCTGGGTCATTTTGGCAAATTTCAGGGCTGAAGTACAAACTTCAGGATCATGAAGGTAGTGTAATGGCACAAAAATGGCGGACAGGTCAGGTGTGGAGTGACATGTTCACAGGGGCCTCGGTTAGAAGATGGAGTCTCTCAGTCATTTTTCTTTGATGGCATTTGAATTTTGTTTTCTTAATCACTTCTTATAGAAAGCTTTCAATTGTGTTTCCCCAACTTGTGGAAGCCAAGGCGCTGTCTCTTGCCCCGCATTCACAGCTGTGAAGATGCTCGCATGTTCCATGTTCATTACAAGATGAACAAAGGCTCCCGGTCCAATTTACTTCTCTTGAAAGCTTTCTCTTCATTTTAGCTTTTTGTGGCACCTCTTTTCTTTCTTATAAGCTGAGCTGTGCATTTAAATGTCTTATATTTTACTTAGTCCTTATTTCTAAGCATTTTCAATACATAAAGTCAGCCTTGTTTTTCAGATAGAGAGCTTATACCACTTTGATAACCGGAAAGAAAAACGTAATTTGTAGTTTAAAAAGAAAGAACTTTAATTTGCCCCATTTATGTTCAAAACAAAGTCCAAACTCATAAACCCTCCTCAGCTATTTCCACTCGTCTTCCTCTGCTCCCAAAACTACTTTAAAAACATGGAGGAGTTTCATTTCTTGTTTGCATTTATATACAGAATTTCTGTTCCTCCCTACCTACCTGTTGAAACCCATTCAAAGCCCTCCACAAATGATATGTTTTTGGTTTTTTTTAAAGCCTGATTTGAAAGAGCTATGTGCTGGGACTAGCACTGGCATCATAAATTATGACGGACTTGGTGGTTTTAAACAATAGCAATTTATCCTCAACAGTTGGATAGGCTGCACATGATGGTACCAGCCAAGCTAGTTTCTTCCGGAGGCTCTGAGGGAAAACTGGGCCATGCCTGTCCCCGTTTCTTGTCCTACTGGCAATCCCTGGTTATGGCTGCTTCTTTCCAATCTCTGCCTTTGTCTTCACATGGTTTGCTTCTCTCTGTTTCCTCCGTACTTCCATAGCCAAATCTCACCCTCTTTTCTCTAATGAAAACATCCGTTATTTGGATGTAGAGCCAACCCTAATCGACTATGACCTCATCGTGACATGATCACGTCTGCAAACACCCTATTTCCAAGTAAAGTAACAAGAGCTGGAACTGGAACATATCTTTCTGGGGGACACAATTCAACCCATCACAAGCTCTTTTTATTAAGATTACCCTGGGTTTATGCTACTAGAGCATTTTGATTAATACCTCTCCCTAATCTGTTTGCAGTGAATCTTTTACAAATATATGGATATATACGGGACAAGATTGGTTAAAAAAATATTCAACCTTGAGGCCTACTGCACTATTGAATATTAATCATTTAAAATAATTCTAGAAAGCTTAAATAAGAAAATCTTACACTCTGTTAGTTTACTGAGTGAGTTGCCGCTTTAAGAAACATACTCAATTTTTAAATCCTTATTCAACATTTCAAATTAAAGGGGTTTTTTTTCCACATAAAAATATTCAAACCGTTTTTCTGCTTCAAAGATTTCAAAAAGTCTGGCACCCAATTATAGATGGTTTGATTTCTTAGAAAAGAACAGTTCTGTACAACAGAGTGGCATATGGTACAATTTTAGAGTGACACCCAAAGGTAATATTCTTTATGTAAATCCTGAAAATAAAGCAAGAGTACATCTTCTTAATGTACAGGAATAAGGGATGACAATGACACTTCCCTATCTGACTATTTTCCAGCTGACACTATCTGTTAATGGTTCATAAAACTTGAAAACTATTTCGTAAATTCTTGCACAGATAGTAGCTAGTTCTAAACGTACTTTCTGGAGCTTGATTGACTTTTGGGGGAAACCGTGGCTCATGGAAAGGGCATAAGAGTTAGTGAGGGCTTCATTGTGTAAAATGATGGGCAGAAAGTCACACAGAGGCAGCGGGCAGGAAGGGCAGTGCGCTGGCCGTGAGGATGAGTGACCCGTGACAGAGTGCTGACACAGCCGATGGCCGGTAAGCTGTAGCTCCTTCCACTGTTCACAAAGGTCAAAGGCAGGGGTCTAAAGGAGGACCCGGGGAAACTGAAACAGCAAACCATTGGAATTGGGACATAAAGAGATACTCCAGGAATTTGTACTAGATTTTATTCTCCAGACATTAATTTCCAGAGCTTATCAGTCTTTAGTGAGTGATTAAATCACAATACATCAGTATTATATGTGTTACATTTAACGGTATACCCTTAAATTAATTATTCATTAGCTTGTGCATTTTTCTTTCATAGTGAATCAATTCCTCTTTGTTTCCAAGGCCCCAAATCCGAGAACTCTTTCAAGTTTGGTGCATTGGCCACCTTCATCCTAAGTGGTGTCAACTCACCTCAGTCATGATTTTGGGGACCAGGTAGGGCCTGACCTCAACTAAACGTACAGACCATTTCACGGACCTGCATTACACATTAGAGCCTGGACAGTGTGAGGGAATGAAGTCATAAAATGTTGCTCAAATCACTTCTGTCTCTAATTTGTGTATCACGCCAACTTTATAAAAAACCATGCCCAAATTTTACCAAATTAATTTAGTCTTTTTATGACAGGGTGCAATTTAAGGTTTGGTATTTTTATTCCATGTGAGACTACAAAGAACATTAAAAATTTAGTTTCGTTACACTGTCAGTGCCACACAGCACTTCACTTTCTCTAAAGAAATAACTTCAAAATCACAACACATTTCAGATCACACAAGGCCACTAGATGCTGTTTTTTTAAATGATTTCTTCCAAATCTCTTAGGAGAGCTAAGAACCAGATGGTTATAAACCAGCCATTCTATTCCACAGTGACTGAGTCAGCTAGAAATAGAAGTTGTTCCAGCTCCATTCAAGTTGTCTTTTGTATCGAACAATCAGTAAACAGAAATGTCTCCCATTATCCCCAAAGTAAATGGACTGCTCATAAAAAGTGCTGGGCTGATACCACTTTAAACTGAAGTATTATGTTTATCCACACACCGTGTAACTCTGAGCACAGCAGTGAATATTTTTTTAATGTCACACCCAAATTTGACTTCTTAAAAGCAATAAACTTGATTTTCTCCTTCGTATGGATATACACCAGCTGTTACTTTGGGTTCTATAAACCAAATTTTCATCATTTAAAGTCATATTTGACTATACAACTGAACAATTATCAAAAGCTACTAGTTGTTTTACTGGCTTACTTCTATTAAATTAGCTTTATTACCACAAATGTGAGAAGTTGTACAATCAGGGGTGAGTACCTCAAATAATAGAACCTTTAGGGGCACCTGGGTGGCTCAGTCAGTTAAGCGTCTGCCTTTGGCTCAGGTTGTGATCCCAGGGTCCTGGAATTGAGCCTCGTGTTGAAGCCCCTGCTTCTCCCTTTCCCTCTGCCCCTTCCCCTGCTTGTATACGCTCTCTCTCTCTCTCTCTCAAATAAATAAATAAATCTTAAAAAAAAATAGAACCTTTATATGAGGGACCTTTCCTTCATTCATAAGCATAAGTTGAACCCTCCCAAAATTAAATAATCTATGTGATTCAAAGGATTTTCTAATTGGGAAATAGAAATGCTTTCAAAAAATCAAATAAAAACACTTTTGGTGAAATCATACATGCACATTTTCTTCATTATAATATTCATGAATAATGATTGGACTTTATAGTGGGTTCTACTCACCTAACTCCAAGAACAGTCTCTTTGTCTAGTGTCTAAATCTTTAACACAGAGGCAGAAGTTCATTTACGTCTATAGATTCTATGGCAGAGGTGAGAGCCAACACAGGTTTTGTAATTGCCTATATAATAAAAGTGTTAATCAAAATAAAGACTTCAGTGCAATCTTATTACCTTTCCTTTTGAATCGAAGAATGATTTTTTTTTTTAAGATTTCATTTATTTATTTGACAGAGATAGAGACAGCCAGTGAGAGAGGGAACACAGGCAGGGGGAGTGGGAGAGGAAGAAGCAGGCTCATAGCAGAGGAGCCTGATGCGGGGTTCGATCCCATAACGCCGGGATCATGCCCTGAGCCGAAGGCAGACGCTTAACCGCTGTGCAACCCAGGCGCCCCCGAAGAATGATTTTTAACTGTATCCCTTTTGAACTTATTTGTGGTAGGAAAGATCATTTGAAGCATGAGAAGCAGAAAACCATAGAAAATCCTCTGGAAAAAAGATGCTTTCTTAAAGCAACCAGCTATAATAATGTAAGACACAAATATCTCTTATTGACTAATACAAAGGGTTATGGGGAAAAGATGTTATTTTAGAAAATAATGTTCTCTTAGAAATAAGGATATAGAATTTGGGAAATAAAATCTGGACAAATGGATACCCAGGTATTTTGGATACCACGTAATACTTACGCAAAAATTTTTAAATTTTAATTATAAATATTGGATATATTGGGACTTGGGATTTACTCAAATATTTTTCACTTTTAATATGGAGGAACTTATTCAATTCATGAATATTCCATTATATATTTTTGATGGAAGAAACTATAAAAATTGCTTCCTTATATTATGGAATAAATTCAATGCTTCAAAGAATTACTTCATAAATTAACCAGGTTGTTCAGACTTTAAATACAACTTGCCTTAAATTATTTGGAGATAAGTTGTCAGGTTTCATTTGCAGGCATCCCACATTCTAGTGTGCTTCACTTCACTGTGCTGAGCCAATGCCGAGTTTTTTACAAATTGAAGGTTCACTGGCAACCCTGCATCAAACAAGTCTATTGACATCGTTTACCAATAGCATTTGCTTTACTTTGTGTCTCTGTGTCACATTTTGGTAATTCTGGCAGAATTTCAAACTTTTTTGTTATTATTATATTTGTTAGGGTGATATCTGATCAGTGATCTTTGATATTATTGTAATTGTTTTGGGATGGCACAAACTGCGCCCAAACAAGATAGCGAACTTAACTGATAAATGGTGTGCGTGTTCTGACTGCTCCACTCGCTGGCTGTTCCCCTCTCTCCTTCTCCTCAGGCCTCCCTACTCCCTGAGACACAACAATATTGAAATTAGGCTTATTAACTAGTGGTCTCTTGGTGTTCAAGCGAAAGCAAGAGTCACATATCTCTCATTTTAAATCAAAAGCCAGAAATGATTAAGCTTAGGGAGGAAGGCATGTCAAAAGCCGAGACAGGCAGACACTAGACCTCTTGCACCAGTTAGCCCTGTTGTGACTGCAAAGGAGTTCTGGAAAGAAATTAAAAGTGCTATTCCAGTGAAGACATGAATAAGAAAGCAAAAGAGCTTTCTTGCTGATACAGGGAAGTCTGTAGTGGTCTGGAGAAAAGATCAAACCAGTCATGACATTCCCTTAACCCAAGGCCTAACCCAAAGCAAGGCCCAAACTCTCTTCAGTGTATGAAGGCTGAGAAGTGTATGAAGTTGCAGAAGAAAAGTTTGGAGCTAGCGGAGGATGGTACATAAGATTTAAAGGAAAGGAGCCCTTTCCATAACATAAAAGTGCAAGGTGAAGCAGAAAGAGTTGACACAGAAGCTGTACCAAATTATTTCGAAGATCTACCTAAGCTATTTCATGAAGGTGGCTACACTAAACAACAGACTTTCAGTAAATAGAAATAGCCTTATATTGGAAGAAGATGCCACCTAGGACATTCATAGCTAGAGAGGAGAAGTCAATGCTTGGCTTTAAAACTTCAAGGGACAGGCTGACTTATTAGGAGGTAATGTAGCTGTGACTTTAAGTTGAAGCCAGTGCTCATTTGTCATTCTAGAAATCCTAGGGCCCTTAAGAATTATGCTAAATCTATTCTGCTTATGCTCTGTAAATGGAACAACAAAGCCTTGATGATAGCACATCTGTTTACAGCATGGCTTTCTGAATATTTTAAGCCCATTGCTGAGAACTACTGCTCAGAAAATGGGATTTCTCTCAAAATATTACTGGCTATTAACAATACACCTGGTCACTCAAGAGCTGTGACAGAGATGTACAACGAGATCAATGTTATTTTCATGCATGCTAACACAACATCCATTCTGCAGTTCATGGATCAAGGAGTCATTTTGGCTACAGCTGCCATGGATAGTGATTCCCCAGATGGATCTGGGCAAAGTCAACAGAAAACCTTCTGGAAAGAATCCACCATCCTAGATGTCAGTAAGAACATTCAGAATTCATGGAAAGAGGTCAAAGTATCAACAACAACAGGAGTTCAACCCTCATGGATGACCTGCAGATGTGCTGGAAATAGCAAGAGAACTAGTGGAGCCTGAAGATGGGACTGGATTGCTACGAGCTCACAGTAAAAGTTGAATGAGTGAGGAGTGACTTCTTATGGATGAGCAAGAAAAGTGGTCTATTGATATGGACTCTACTGCTGAAGATGCTGTGACGATTGCTGAAATGACAACAAAGGATTTAGAATATTACCCATAAACTTAGTGATAAAGGAGAGCCAGGTTTGGAGAGGATTGAATCCGATTTTGAAAGAAGTTCTACTGTGGGTAAAATGCTATCAAAGAGTACGGCTTGCCGCAGAGAAGTTGCTCATGAAAGGAAGAGCCAATCGATGTGGCCAACTTCATCACCTTCTTTCAAGAAACTGCCACAGGCAACCCAACCTTCATCAACCACTACCCCAATCAGTCCACACTGAGGCTAGACGCTCCATCAGCAAAAAGATTATGACTCGCTGAAAGTTCAGATGGTGGTCGGCATTTTTTAGCAATAAAGTATTTTCAGATTAAGGTATGTATTTTTTTTAGTCATAATGCTATTGCACACTTAATAGACTACAGGGTAGTATAAACATCACTTTTATTTACACTGGGAACCTACAAAATTCATTTGACTCACTTCATTACAATATTCACTTTATTGTGGTGGTCTGGAACCAAACCTGCGATATTTCTAAGGTATTGCTAGACTGACACTGTTGAATTCTTTTTCCTTTTTTCTCTTTTCCTTAATGAAGGTAAGCAGAATCTATTAGCCAGATTCTAGGTTTTCAACATCTAAGCCATCTGCTTCTTCATTTTCTAGGCACTGAGTTGAGATTGGAACATATTCAGAAGAAGGATTAATGGGTCTCTTCTCAAGTAATGGGTAAACTCCTGAAAAAAATTCTTATTTGTGTTCCATAATATTCTACTCATAGAGTTATTGCAGCAGACCTGGTGGGCCTTGGAACACACACACACACACACACACACACACAGCACAATGATCATTTACTCCCCCGCACACCATCACAAACACACAACAATCTGTTATTTGGCAATTTAAACAATTTTTCCCATGGGGCTGCCAAATTAGCCTCTAAAACTCATTTAAAAAAAATATCTCTTAGGAAAAGCTAAATAATAAATATATTGTTTTATATCAAAACTTAAATACAGATTTTTACTCTTTCATTATTTCACTAATTCAACAAATTTTGATTAGTACTGTGTTTCTGGGTATTCTGAGGTGAAAAAGAAAATATGGTCATGTCTTCATTGAGCTTAAATCTGACAGAGAGATTGTGAATGGGGTATGTGCACTCTGAGGTCAGGATGCTGTGGATGTGGAGAGCAGAGGTACTAAGAAGCATGACATATGGTGCCAAAATGGAAGCCAACAGGGAGGTGGTTGGGAGATGTACGTGTGGCAGGGGCATAATAGGCTGGGGAGGAGCTCATGCAAGGAGTCCATCTTAGCAGAAGCAGCACACACATTTGCACCCTTGCCCATGTTTCTTTGTGCTCATAAAACGTACACAAGCTACATAGGCACACATCTAGAATTATTTTCATTATTTGTCTTTACTGTTGTCAGTTTCCTTTCACCATATTAGAATATGCCACTTTTTTTTTTCCTGCAAGTCCCTTCCTACCCTGTCTTTTAACTTAAAAATATATATTACAGATGACCTTAGAAAAAGTCTAGATATATTTTTATTGCAAAGTTTTTGAGATAATTGTAGATTCACATGTAGTAATAAAAAAAATATACAGAGAGACTTTGTGTAAACTTGGCCCACTTTCCCCCAATGGTAATATTTTGCAAAATTATAGCATAATATCACAACCAAGATATTGACATTGATAGTGTACTGATCTTATTCCGATTTCCCCAGTTTTACTTGTACTTACTCGTATGTGTCAATTCCATACAACTTGCCACCAGCATAGGCTTGTTTATGCACCATTACAATCAAGATAACTGCTCAATGCCAATACAAGTTCATGTGACTTTTATGACCATACATCCCCCTGGGTCCCCATACCCTCAATCCCATTCCTAACTTCTCTGACAATTTATCTGTCCTCCATATCTAAAATTTGTCATTTCACAGATGTTATGTAAATGGAATCACAAAACACATAATCTTTTGGGATTGACTTTTCTTCCCCTAGGCATAATTCAGTCAAGATTCATCCAGGTTGCTGCTTTTATCAATAGTTCACTCCTTTTTATTGCTGAGGAGGATTTCATGGTGTAAGTGTACCACAGTTTGTTAAAAGACATCTGGGATCTTTCCAGTTTGGGGCTATTATGAGCAAAGCTATTATGACTACTTTTGTATGTGTTTATGTGTATGTATGAACATAAATTTCCATTTTTTTCTGAGATAAATGGCCAAAGATGCAATTGCTGGATTGTGTAATAATGACATGTTTAATTTTATAAGAAGCTGCTAACCACATTCCAGAGTGTCTGTACCACCTTACATTTCAGCCAGCATTTATGAGTGATCTAGTTTCTCTGCAACCTCAGAAGCATTTGGTGGTGTTACTTTGTAAAAAATTTTAGCCATTCTGACAGGTGCACAGTGATATTGTGGTTTTAATTTGCACCTCCCTGATGACTTAACTGACTTTAAAAAATTGGATACATTCATTCACATGTTCACATATACATAATTTCATATAAATGGGTATTTTCTTCTGTTCATTGTCTTTTCTTTTCCTTTTTGGTTATTCCATTTTTTTCCTAGGTTCCTTTTCCACCCACCTCATTACTATTCCCTCTTACCCCAGGTAACTCTTGGTAAAACACACGCTATTTCTCTCATTGTTTCTTTTACAGATGTGATTATTCATGTACACTTCTCTGCTGGTTTGTTTTGCTTGAAGTACTAAAATTCACAGAAATGTCTTCCAGTTAATTGGCTTAATTAGAATGCTTTCTAGGGATTGCATAATATTTCATGATAAGGATGTACCATAAATTGTTCAAGTATTTTCTCGATAGCCATTCATTTGTTTCCAATTTTGTTGTCATTACACATAATTTGCTTAAACTTATGACCTCATGTACTGGTACGTATGTTTCTGCAGGGTATGCTCCCAAAGACGTTCACTGAGTCAAGGGGGTCCATACTTATTTAACAGCAGTTGCCAGTTTTCTTGAAAAAAAAAAAATTGAGGCAATTCGCATACTCACTAGTCATCATGAGAATACACTTTGACCTGCATTCGCATTAGAAATAAATGTGAGAGCTCCTTTTAATTTTGGCTTTAACCATATTGCTGTTTTGATCTTCACATCTGTGACTCCTTTACAGTTGGAGTCTTTTTTCCAAATGATTTTGCCATTTTATCAGGAGACATGGACTATTGATCTTAACATCAATCTAAAACATGTAATTTGCTAAAAGAAGTACTCAAATTCCGTTTATGTGTTTCAAAGTCCTTTCTTTTTTTCCATTGTCATGTGCCATGAAGTTAAGAAAATTTAGTAAAATCATGCCATTGCTTCTTAAACACTTTTACTACTAGCTTCTAGCAGACTGCTATATCTACACACATAAAAGTGATTTAAAAAACAAATAATTCAAATAAGTCATAATTCAAATGAGTTGAAAACTTTGCCAGGAATTCAAATAAACACATTCTTTTATTTTTACATTTGGATCTAGCTTCAGCTTCACTGTCTGGAAATTCTTCTCTTGCAAATTAAGGCCATTTTGTGTTAGGGAAGGAAGCTTCGTTTCTCCAAAACCTTACATGACCCACGAAACCACCACCACCACCACACACACACAAAAATAATAAAAATAATCTTATAATCTTAAAAAGCTTCCAATGTTAGACATGTGGGGTACAATTCTGTGTCTGAATTTCAGAAACATAATTCAATATCATTCTTATCTGAAATAACAGACTCCAGTATTGCATACGTACCCACAACATGGTTAAGGATAATTTCAAAACTGTAAGGCAGTAGTGAAAATTGAAGCATACAAACAATAGTGAAAATTATCTTTTATCTTTTTTGGAAAACCAATTTTCTGGTTGTTAGTTTTAATATGAGACATTATCTAAGAGCTCAGAGCAAAGTGAAGTGGTGAGACAGTTTTAAGACTGAACAAGAAGGCACAAATACTTTCGGATGTTAATAAATGATACCAGCAAGGTTGGGACAGGTTCTATGACGAAACGGAATTGATATCACCAGGTAACAGACTTCTATGCAATGCCAAAAGTCAATATTAAATGATGAAATGAAGCCAGATGACGAGCGAAGGAAAGTATGGCAAAAGGGATTAAAGGCATCCAAGGAAAAACACATTGGTAAATTCCAATTCAGTTTAGCAAAACTAAGAAAAATGGAGGTGAAGAGATGTGAACAATCTTTTTTAGGCAAGGTGACATTATCAATTTTAGAATAATAGAACCTGGTATTAATTACATCTATAAACTTTATAAATCCAGAAGCTTTATTTCCTTTAAAAAAAATACTCAGTAAGGCTTCTACTTAAGACTTCACTATAATTTTAAATTCACATATTTAAAAATTTTTTTTAAATAATAATTTTATATTATGTTATGTTAGTCACCATACAGTACATCCTTAGTTTTTGATGTAGCATTCCATGATTCATTATTTGTGTATAACACCCAGTGCTCCATGCAATATGTGCCTTCCTTAATACCCATCACCAGCCTATCCCAATCCCCCACCCCCTCCCCTAAATTCATATCTTTTGAAACTGTAGTGCTTTTTGCTTCCATCCATTATCAAACGAATGCACCGTTTCATTGAGCAAAATCTTTAAAAAGCTATAATAAGCCAACTAATACATAACATAGCACAGGGATTTCAAAATGAAAAATACTGCAGGTTCAAACTATAAACTGCCGTGTGTCTCAACGATGTCAGAGTGCTTTATGAGCTGAGATGCTAAAATTCAATCTGAAATGTATTTACTTGTAGTACTGAGAATCCATGAAAGCAACCAATTGCTCAAAGTTCTGTTTTGGAATGTCTGGGGACTTCAGCTGTGCTTTGCCACACTTTTGCATGGCAGCGTTATTATTTTCCCACCAAATGCCTACAGCTGCACCCAGCAAGACTGAGAATACAAGTCACAAGTTTGCCCTAACAACATCTCCCAGGCACTGTTTACTTAATTCTTCGAGCTTGAATAGAAACCTCAAGTGTCCTCAGACCACCTGGGAGCAAAATCCAGACACAGACAAATAAACAAGCACCCAAAACATCTGTAGAAATCAGTATGTTGAGCTTCTCCCTAAAGTCTTCTACAGCACCGTCTTATCACAATAAGCCTTCCTATTCAGTGGTATAACTTAATCCATCTGGGCCATTGTCTCTGAAGCAGTTCAATTTCCACAAGCTGTAGACGGGGCTATAATTGCTTACCTGACTCACAGGCAAATGTCTTTGACGTTTCATCATGAAAGATAATTGCCACTGCATGCTTCTTTGTCTCTCGAGGCAGTCTGGTTATATTTTTGATGTTGTGCAGTTCCGTTACCTTGAAAGAAAAATATTTTCCACTTAGTGTACCGGAGACGCTGGGTAACGGAGTGCTGAAGCAAAATGATCAGTTATTACTCTCTTAAACCACTTTCCACTGAATACTTATACCCTTTTCCAATTAACTGTAGCCAAAAACAATATAGAATGAAATAAACTTGTCTTCTCCTCTGCCCTCAATTTTGGTCCTTGTTTGCTGAATTTTGAAATAGTCTAAAAATTATGTAGAATAACTCCATGCAGTCAAGAACTCTGTTCTTTTATGAAAATTGTATCTTCTGCCAACAATAGCAGGTGTGGCACACAGAAGATTCCCAATACATTTTTGTTAAATACTCATTGGATTCAGTATCTCTCTTCTCTCCTAACTCCCATCCGTTGTGCAAGCTCCTGGTGGGATGATATGCAACTAACACCTGTTGACTGGCAGAAAAAGTGACTTCAGATTTGACATCATAAATATAAACAATGGACCTGCTTCCCAGAAAAATGCACATAGTGTTCAAAGCCCATGTACCCACTACTACCACACCCCGTTCTCTCACCAAGGTCCATCCATGATTCATGCACCCAGGCTAGCAATTCTTTATTTGTTTGGCAATTAATAAATACTTCATAAACTTACTTATTCTAGCTCCAAACTGTCTATGGGCACAAGTTCTTCTGCTATAACTTGTGCACCTTTTCTTATACTCCACAGTCCAGAGAAATGGGCAAATGTCTACTCTCTCAACTACTCTGCAAACCCATTGCAATAATAACATTACACGAGTGAACTTTTCTTTAAATCTACTTGTCAACATGCTGAATGTTATTTCTTCTAACACAAAGGATTTGAAGGCTCATTCTCATTTTTACTTAGTTCAAATATTTAAATATTTAAAAATCTCTCTTGAGGTTTCTTCTTGGACCCATGTATTGATTAAAAGTGTGTTGTTTAATCTCCACACATTTGGGGATTTTCCAGCTACCTCGCCATTATCGATTTCCAGTTTAATTCCACTGTGGTCTGGTTGTAGATATTGTACGATTTCTATTCTTTTAGATTTGTGTAGGTATGTTTCGTGGCCCAGAATGGGTGTATCTTGGTGAATGTTCCATGCGAGTTGGAAGAATGTGTTCTGTTGTTTGTTGATGTTGTCTGTACATGTCCATTATATCCAGTTGACTGATGGTGCTATTGAGCTCAACATGTCCTTACTGATTTTCTGCCTGCTGGGTTTGCCCATTTGTGAGGGAGAGGTATTGAAGACTCCAACTATGATAGTGGATGCATCTATTTCTTTTTGTAGTTCTATCAGTTTTTGACTCACGGTGATGCTCTGTTGTTAGGTTCACACAACTAAAGATTGTTATGCGTTCTTGTAGGATTGACCAATTTATCAATATGTAATGACTTTCTTTATCCCTGATAACCTTCCTTGCTTTGAAGTCTTCTTTGTCTGAAATTAAAATAACGACCCCCTTTTTAAGTCAATCTTAGTGTGTTATAGGTTTAATGAATTTTTAAATTAATATTTTTTGATTAATGTTAGCATGGTATATTTTTCAATATCCATTTGCTATTAATCTTTGTATTTATATTTGAGGTGGGTTTCTTTTTGAAAACATGCAGTTGGATTTTGTTTTTGGATCCACTGTGACAATCTCTGTCTTTTTAGACCGTTGATGTTCAAAGTGATCATTGCTATAGGTGTATTAATAGCTACCATATTTGTTACCATTTTCTGTTTGTTGCCCTTGCTCTTTGTTCCTATTTTGTCTTCTACTCTTTCTCTGCATTTTATTATTTTAATTGTGCATTTTATATGGTTCTATTTTTTCTCCTTTCTTGTAATTTTTTTCTTCATAGCCAGATATGATGTGTTGGGTAAAAGGAATTGCTATAACAAGGCCCTTAGTGGCACGGTGATGAGGTGTTGGGGAGGGGAAGCATTTTGTAGTCCTAGGGTAGGGTCTCTGTTTTGGACTTCACAAGTGTTTCTCAGTCCTCCCCACCTGAGATGGGAGAGCATTGCTAGCATGGGCAGGAACTGGGTATTTCCCTTGTCTTTGACAAGAGTACCAGTTTGGACTTGCTCGATCCATGCTCAAAGCTTGTTATGTTATGACCATGCTCTAACTGCAAATGAAGGATTTTGTTGAAGGGAAAAGACTCAATTCCATTCATGACTTGCAACGCCATCCTAGAAGCACCATCAGTCACCAACTAGTATTCTAGGTGGAGAAAAATGTACAGATACATTTCATGTATTTTTTAAATTTTAATCCTCCATTTTTGAAGATGATACCTTTGATGTTGATAAGGACATGATAGTATCAAAATAGTTAAAAGTATCAATTTGTGACCAAAAACTGTATGCATGCCATGTAAAATACTGTCTGTAAAGTAAAACTATGTGGCTACTTTTTAAAGAGTTTTGTGTTATCTGGCACATGCCCTTCTAAAATCTGTGACCTAGACTTCCAGCCTCATAAAATAACAAACCCATTACTCAGGGTTGCTGTGTAAGCTGTCTAGAGGAGCCCTTTTATTCTCTGTCACAATGAATTTACAGTTCTGTCTCAATGCTGAGAAGCTAATTTTAATATATCCTTTCTCGATATTTGTTTTTCTCTTACAATTATCTCTTTAAGATTAACATGCAAAATTAAAATTGGTAAGACAAGTCATTTTAAGCAAAATAACCTACAAAAGTTTTGCTTCATATTTATGCATATATACAAATGCATATCCACATACATATTCTATATATAGTTTTTATATCTATGTATACATGTATGCATCCGAAAATACTCATTTCCTCTTCTGGGAAAGAAAAATGAGACACCAATATTTTACAGTTTCTGAGGATTAATACCTTGGAGAGAAAGATGAGAATGCTTTTTCTGGAAAAATGATTCACGTATTATATTTAAAGTACCTAAAGCATATTCTCAAATAAAGTTAAACCCTTGAATTTTTAAATGGTTTGATAAGTGACTCACATTATATTTAAGCTGAATTTTATTCTAACATAGCACACTGAAGTTATATTTGAAAAAGAGATATTATTCTCAAGTGTTATTAATTTTAGCTAAACAAAGGATCTTGCCAGCATTAAGTGGAGTCTAAAAGCAATGAAGATTACATGTTGTCCAAGAATTCATGCAATTTATGGCAGATGAGCATAAAAGTGATACACGATCTAAGCTACATCATGTGTAACATCTAGTTGTACAAAACAGTATCATAAAAGTATTTATTATTCTGCTCAAGAGCCATTCCCAAATATTTTATTTAAATATAAAAGAATATTAGAACAGATATTGTGGGTCTCATCTTTTTTGTCCTCTCATAGCAAAAATCAACAAAACAAATTAATGGATAGCTTAGCAAAATGCAGCAAGCACCGGGGATTTTCTAACTTCTGTGCCTTAGGCAATCTGTCAGATGATGTAGTTTGAACACCATGTTCGCTCTTCTGTAAAATTTACATTTGGAAATGCAGACAACCTCTTCAAGCAGACATTGTTACACTGATTTCCAGAACAGCGCAAGACTCTTTGTTGCTGATCAGCAGTGTGATGCGATGCACTTTAGCCTGTGCTCTAAGACATTAAAGAAATGCCAGGAAAGCAAAATACTCATGAGGGGGATAAAATTCTGCTTCTCACGTTGTCTTGGTTAGGATGTTCAAGTGTTATACTTAATTATAAAATGTTATAAAATCGCACCAGAAGTTTTTTTTAAGAAGTTTGTATATCTCCAGAACTGCTCTTTTTAAATTTAAAATGCATTTTAAAAAGTACTGTGAATCACAACAATTTAGGTCAAGATCTAATATATCTGAATCTCTAACCCTCACTTTTCCCTCTCAGTATCTGGATTTACCCCCCGGGAAGGAACTTTGTATTTTCTTAGATGAGAAGAACTTTTAAAATATTTTTAAATTTCAAAATAAAAATGTTTTTATTGGTCTAAAACCTGTCAGTGTGACATAAAAATAATCAACATTTACTAAAATTTTGAAATCCTAGAGTATTTCAATAATATGTGTCAATAAATTATTGCATCACTTAACAATGAATATTTCTACTCATTATTCACATGGCTACAGAAGCACAAAATACAATTAAAGTTTAATAAAAGAGTTAATTACTTTAAATAAATATGAAATTAGCAGAATTTAATTGAAGGGAAATTACTTGCAAAGGATTCAGGCTATTCAGGTCTAAGTCAATAAATGTCATGGTCAACAATTTAAAGGTCTTATTAAGTGATACAATTAAAACCCAAATATACACATACCTAAATGGTGACTTTGCTAACTGGTGTTATTTAATTTCACTTCAAGGAGTAATCCCTAAGGAATTCAAGGTGACAAAGCTAGAGAGTTCAAAGATGAAACACATAACCTTTTTCCATAGGACTTCATAATTTAGTTGGGGTGATAAGATCACAAATAACAGTGAAAAATTTATGAAAGAATTAAAAACAGAGCTAAAGAAGCATAGAGGAACATCTGTATTTCTACAACCAGTCTGTGGATATGGTACCTCTCTACACAGAAACACCTCCCAAACCTTACTCTCCTGTCCTACTTTTACTCACATGGGTTGTATCACCATGAGAGAAATTAAAACATAAATTATTACATGTTTATTTGCATCTTCAAAAATACTAATAAACTCATCGCATGATAACACAAATAACATTTTAAAGAAAAAAATTCCCCAAATAGGTAAACAATGGCAATGTTTTCACATTTTTGCAAAACTCTTAATGTCGGACAGTTTGAAACTCATATCTGTTTCCGAATTCAGTCTGTTGCAATACATTGTTCTGACTAAGCATATACAGAAAATAAGGCCTCACCAGGATATGAGGTCGTAAAAGGGATGAATAATTTAAGAGCATTTTAGCCAATTGTGGATATTCTCTGATTCTATCTCCAAACTTGACAAATGCTTTCTTAAAGGTTATTGTCACTCAGAGTCACGTCATACACTTTTACACTCTGTTGCATTAAAATCCACAGAACTATTTTCAACTTTGGTCATTGGGAAAATATTGGTTTGCTGCATTATGAAGATCTTACATTGCCATATTTCATTATTAATATAAAAATATTCATTAATATCAACCTTGATTTCCACAGAGAAATCAATAACTTTTGAGAAGTTGTCAAGCTCAAAAATGCAGACGTAAGGTTCCCCGATTTTCACTTGAAAACTTAAATTTTAGCATTGTTAATAAATATTATCAGTTGTTTTCCTTAAAGACAGGTTCATCCGTTCATTTTTGAGAAAATGTTTGACACCCAAATCTGAATGGCCATAGTTTGTCAATGACTATCGTTAGAATAGGTGTTCTTAGAAAAGAAATGAACTATTTTGCTTGTAAATTCAACAATCGCACCAGTGCTCCTACTGGGGATAACCACTGCACGTCCGTATGTAGCAGGAGTGTTTTTTAGTTCTTACCATTTTTTTAAATAGAATATTAAAAAGATGTACTTAAGGATCTAGATTTCATAAAAGTAACCATTTTTACTTATTTCATCACGGTCATTCTTAGGTAAAATAAAAATAAAATTAGCATATGTATTTGTGTATTTACTTATATGGGCGAGTCCATGGTGGTAAAGAATACAATGATTTAGTCCCACTTATTTATTTTTGCTTTTGTTGCCTGAGGTTTTGGTGTCATTTTAAAACAAAACAAAGCCAAACAGAACAAAACAAAATAAAACAAAACATAAAAGTCATTTCCCAGAATAATGTCAAGTAGCTTTTCCCCTATGTTTTCTCCTAGGAATTTTATGGTTTCAGGTTCTACATTTAAGTTTTTAATCCATTTTGAGTTGATTTTTGTGCATTGTCTAAGAGGAGGATTCAGTTTCATCCCTTTGTATGTGGATATACGGTTTCCCCAACATTTATTAAAGATACTATCCTTTCCCCACTGTGTGTTCTTGGCACTCGCGTCGAAAATTATTTGACGATATATACTTTGTTTTATATATTCTTATATATATATAATTTATATATTATATTATATATGATAATATTATGTATTCATATATGTATGTATATATGTATGTATATAAAAACATACACGTGTTTTTCTGGGCTCTCGGTTCTATTATTGGTCTACTTATCTGTTTCTATGCCATTATTATACTGTTTTAATTACTATAGCTTTTAATTACGATATTTTCCAAAATAATTCAAAGTCAAGAAATAAGATGTCTAAAGTTTTGTTCTTCTTTCTCAAGATTGCTTGGCTATTCAGGGTTTTTATGGTTCCATATAAATTTTAGAATTGTTTTTCTGTTTCTGTGAAAAATGTCATTGAAATTTTGGTAGGGATTGTATTGAATCTGTGTATCACTTTGGGTAGTATGGGCATTTTAACAATATGAATTCTTCCAATCCATGAACACAGGATATTTCAATTTGCATCTTCTTCGATTTCTTTCATCAGTGATTTATAGTTTTCAATGACAGATCTTTTACCTCCTGGGTTAAAATTATTTCTAAGTGTTTTATTCTTTTTGCTGCTATTATAAATGGGATTGTTTCCTTGATTTCCTTTTTGGAGAGATTACTGTTGGTATAAAGATATTTAACTGATTTTTTGTATGTTCATTTTGTACTCTGTCACTTTACTCAATTCACTTATTAGTTCCAAGATTTTTTTTAATAGAGTCTAGGACTTTCTACATATAAGATCATGTTATCTGCAAACAAATAATTTTTCTTTCTTTCTTTCTTTCTTTCTTTCTTTCTTTCTTTCTTTCTTTCTTTCTTTCTTTCTTTCTTTCTTTCTCTTTCCTGATTTTTGATGTCTTTTATTTCTTTTCTTGTCTGGTTGCTCTTTCTAGTATTTAGTAGTATGCAGATTAGAATAGAAGTGGTGAGAGTAGGAATCCCGGCCTTGTACTAGATCTTAAGAGTAAAAGGTTTCAGTTTTCCCCCACTGATTATGTTACCTATTACCTTCTCATAAACATCTTTATTCTGTTAAAGAGATTTCCTTCTAAACATATTTAGTTGAGAGGTTTTTTTAAAATCATGATTGGATGTTAAACTTTGTCAGATGTTTTTTCTGCATCTGTATGTTTTTTACCTTTCATTCTGTTAATGTGGTGTATCACACTGATTGACTTGCATATGTTAAACCAACTTTGCATCCCAGGAATAAATCCTACCTGGACATGGTATGTAGTCTTTGTGATGTGTTGTTAAATTTGGTTTGCTAGTATTTTATGGAGGATTTTTGCATTTATGTTCATCATAGATATTAGCTTGTTGTTCTCTCTCCTTGTGGTATCTTTGTCTGGTTTTGGTATCATGGTGATGTTGGACTTATAAAGTGAGTTTGGAAGTATTTTTTCACTTATATTTTTATTTTTATTTATTTTTTAATTTGAGTATAGTTGACACACAATGTTACATTAGTTTTAGGTACCCAACATGGTGACTCAATGACTCTATACACTATGTTACGCTCACCAGAAGTGTAGCTACCATTTGTCACCATGCAGCACTATTCCAATACCATGGACTATATTCCCTATGCTGTAACTTTATTCCTGGGACTTATTCATTCCATAACAGGAAATCTGTATCTCCCACTCCCTTTCACCCATTTCTGCCCATCCTCCCACTCCTGTCCCCTATGGCAACCATTGATTTGTTCTCTGTATTGATAGGTCTGATTCTACTTTTTGTTTGATTGTTTATTCATTTGTTTTGTTTTTTAGATTCCACATGTAAGTGAAATCATATGGTACACATAAAAAAGCTTCTGCACAGCAAAGGAAATAATCAACAAATGAAAAGGCAATCTACAGATGGAGAAAATATTTGCAAACCAGTTAAGAGATTAATATCCAAAACATACAAGGAACTCATGTAACTCAAGAGCAAAAACAAACCCCCAAATAACCCAATTAAAATATGAGTAAAAGATCAAGGTGAAAAAGGCATATACACTGAAGTTACTTTGAGTTTTAAAGTACCTTTTATCAATTTACTGTCATGACAATTGAGATAAGCTACCTATTTAAGTGCTCAATTTCTTTCTATAAATTTCTTTATTTTGAAAAGTGAAAGTTAATATTCAGACTTTTTAAAAGTAGATTCAAATGAATTAGACAATAAATTGCACTCTCCTTTCTTATTAATTTACTAATAATTCTAGTTTACTAATCTTCTATGGCTAAGTCAAAGGTTTTATTTTTAAGAATAAAATGGTACATTTTAGGAATTGGTTTAATAAAATGTTTATTTTATTAACTTTATTATTTCTTATTTACTTAACCTTATTCACTATCACTTTATTAGTATAGAGAATACTTATTTTTCTAGTAAGAAAAGAAGATGGGTATTTTACTAATTTTAAAATTTTTACAGTTAATAAATCTCAATCTCTCCATGCTTAAGTCCTAAGCTTTCATAATAAGAATTAAATATTGGTATATTAACAAGAAGCTTGCAAACAAATGAATACTATTTGTTTGGAAACATAGATGAAAGGATAAATATCTAGAAAAATATAAAATGCCAAAAAGGTGGCAGAAAAAAAGTTAGAAAACTTGAAAAAAAACAATAGCTCATCTGCTAACAGTCCATTTCTAGACTCCTTCATAATTGAGCTTTACCAAACTTGCAAGGTATGATTAATTAATGATTAATTAAGATATTCTCTGCAAGATATCTCTGCAAGATATTCCAGGAGAAAAATATAAGCAAAACACCTGCTTTTGCTTTCTGAGTCTGCGCTAATATTGATTCCAAAATAAGATACGAAAAATACAAAAAAGTCATATGGTTACATTTTACTTACTAATGAAAAACAAATCCCAACATGCAAGTAAGGTTTATTTGAGGAGTAAAAGTATAGTTCACATCAGAAAGTGTCCAAATATATTTCTCAGAACTGACAGACTACATGAGAAAAATCACATGATTACTTCAGCAGATAAAAAATTACATCATTGATTAGGTTCAACATCTTTTGTGAGAAAATAACTCTTGGCTGTATCAAGAATGGAAAGGAATTTTCTTTGTTTAAAGGTGAAGTACCAAAAAATATTTACTTCATACATAAGCATTAGACACGTTCCATTTGTTAGTAGAAACATGGCAAAGTATGCTATCACTGCCTTAATATAAACAGAAAATCCTAGAAAATAAGGAAAGGATAAAAAAAAAAAGGAAGGAAGGAAGAGACAAGGAAAGATATAAATGAAACTATCAATATTTGCATGCAATGACGACTGACATATAAACACTAACAGAGTCAACAGAAAAATACACTATTCAAAACAACAAAAGCATTCAAAAATACTGTCAATGATAGTAAACACAAAAAACCAACAGGCTTTCTCTACACTAGTAATCATTAATTAGAATATAAAATAAAATAATACCTTCACAAGAACAAGAAAAACTATAAAGTATTGAGGGATTTTGTGGAGAAAAATTTAAACCTTAAAAGAGAAGCTGAGTAAAAAAAGGGCATTAAATGTTCTGAGACAAATTGCTAAAGTAACTTCAGAAAATGAGAACCGAGTGTGTGGGGGGAACAAATGCCCTACCAAATGTCCCAACACCGTGTGATACCATGGTAATTTAAAACAAGATGCATAATGGTGTTGGAACAAACAAGTAGCACAGAATACAGAAATCAGAGAAAAATGTGTGTGTAATGTATGCCACCATAATAATTGAGAGGACAGAAAGTTTAATATGGACTAATGAAAACTCACCCCGAGTATTTTAAAAAATTTAATTCCATATCCAAATCTGGATACTGGATAGATGAAAGGCAAAAATATTAAAGGCAAAACTAGAATGTTAACTGAATAAAATGTAGGATAATATCTTCATGACATATGGGGTAGGTAAGGACTTCTTAAAGAAGGGACCAAATGAAGCCCAACTCATGAAAAGTTTGAAACATCCAAATTTGCAAATATTGGTTTCGTGCCGACTCCATAAAGTTATAGACAGATGACAGAGGTGAGAAATTATTTACAATGTCTAATAGTAACGTAATCTAATATTTAGAATAGACAAAGAATACTCACAAAACAGCAAGAAAAATGCCGGAGCTCTAGTAGGAAAGTGGACAAACGATATGACTGGGGAATTCCTGGAAGAATAAACCCCAAAAGCAAATAGACATAGGGAGAATTTTTCAATTAACTGGAAATAGAAAAATGCATGCTAAAGCACAACTGCATATCACTTTATACTCATCAGATTTGGAAAAGTCAATAAATAATGGAAAAGATCAATGAGAATGTGAGAATACAGAACCCTAACACATCCAGTGGATGTGAAGAATGGAGATGCGTTCTGGAAAGTCATCTGGCAATACATATTTAAGTATTCATGTATCCTTAACACAATGATCTCATTCTTTTTATATATCCTAGAAAATTTCTCACATTGGGTCATAAAAGCACAGTACAGAAATCTTAATTACTGTATTGTTTGAGATAATGAGAAGTTCTAGCAATCTAGTTTCTGTCACCAGGAAAATGGAAAAGTAAAATATAATGGATGCAAACTATGGGGTATCATGTAGCAGTTAGAAGCAACTGGCAAAATGGACACATAGAAATGCAAATAGGTCTTAAAAGCCATAATGCAGCATGAATAAAAATAAGAAACACAGAAAGTTATAATACAACAGTACTGAAGTGAATTAACAATGCAGTACATGTTCAAGAAATCAACAGTACCCATTTATAAGAATCCTACAGTTTCCCATCAAACATATTATGATTATCTATAGAGGAGGGGGGATAAATGGAGTTAAGGATGGGAATAAAACAGATCGATCAAATATTACAGAAAGGGATGATGATAGCAGCCATCAAGCAATAAAATTAACTCAGCCTGCAGCTAAGTCCTAGTATACCCGAAACAGAAGGAGGAAGGAGGGAGGGAGAGAAGGAGGGAGGAAAATGCACTCCCCCCCAAAAAAGAGTCAGCTGCATGATGTGTGAAATTCTAGCAAGTCAACCACTATTAACAATTACATGCCTATTACAATTTACCTATGCTCCGAATTAGTCTTAGCCTGGCTGTCTATGGCTTGGTATATGATAACACTTAACATAACTAATGGGCCCAATTATGTTCCTCTAGTAACGGACGCAGAGTGGAAAAGAGTATTGGTGTGATCATTTATATACATCATTCCAAAGAATATAAAAAAGCTGAAGGAGATTATGGTTACTTTCCTAAGCTTATGACCAATTCCAGGTGGGATCCGTTAGTTAACTACCAATCATGTTTAGCTAAGGTTTATCTATACACTTATAGCATCTAGACATAATATCCAGCATTACTATTTTTTGCTTAAAAGAAAAATTAAAAATATATATAGTTTCAAGTAATAGAAGAACCCAATAAACATTGATTGAAATCTCGAGGGATATAAACTGTGGCCTCTAGGCCAAATGTGGTCTACCACCTGTTTATGTAAACAAAGTCTTATCAGAACAAAGCCGTAGCCATTTGTTTACATATTGTCTCTGGCTATTTAATGTACCATGGTGCAGAGTTGAAGAATTGCAACAAAGACCTTAGGATCTGGAAAGTCTAAAATTTTTACTATCCAGCCCTTTACAGATAAAAGTTTGCTAGACACTGATTTGAACAAACAGGACGTATTTTTTTCACATAAGAAGTCTGAAGTAGGCAGTTATTAGTATTGGTCCAGTGGTTTATGATATTAGAGGAAGCATCTCAAACCCAAACATTTGTCTTTCTCTTTACATTTCTCTTAAGCCCATCTCATCATGGGTGCAGAATGGCTGCTGCATTTCCAACCATCATGCTTTCCATTTAGGAAAAAGGAATAAGGGACATTGCTGGCCATATCAGAACACAAAATCCTTTCTATACTTTCTAGCAGGCTTAAATTGATATTTCATTAGCCAGAAATGTACCTTTCTAACTGCAGGAAGTGTAAAAAAAGTGATCATCTAGTTTTTTCATCTCTATGGTGGAGATGGAAAAGCAAGAAGTGAGTTACAAATGGGTGTTGAATTAGCAATTAATTAAATTAAACCCCATGCTTGAAATGTCGAAGTCACATCACGCTTCACTTCAAATACCATGCTTTTAATGTATAGGCCTCCTACACACCAGGAAGGAGAAGTGGCTGTCTCACTTTACCAACCTAAAAAATTCTCTCCCAAATTAAAAATAAAACAAAAGTTAAAAATAAAACAACCCACCCCCCAAATTTAAATGATACACCACTAAAGTCAGATCACAGCACAGCGACTCCAGGTGTACCTGACCTAGTCACAGGAACTTTTTAAAAGCAGAGTTTTTTTCTCCAGCTGGTCACAGAAGACAAGGCAGAGTCAAAGCTTGAGAAAATTTGTTGTGCCTGTGCCATGCTGGAGAGGGAAAGAACCAAGGATATCGAGGATTTCAGGCAGCCTCATGCTGACAGCAGTCCCTTCTTGACAACCAGCAAAGAAACAGGGGCGTCAGTCTTGCAGCTCTAGGGAACTAAGATCACCAACTACGTTAGGAACTTCGAAGCGGACTTTTCTCTAGAGTCACCAGATAACTCAGTGCAATTAACTTCAGGGCCCATGAAACCCCCAGCAGAGAAACCAGCCATACTCTACCTTTTGCCCTACAGAGCTGTGAGCTCATAAACGGGTGTCTTTTGAACCCCTGAATTTGTAGTAATTTGTTGTACAACAATAGAAAATGAAAACTGTACTATAATTATTGTTTGGGATGGAACTGCAACCTTTGGGAATAATGATGGGTCCAACCACATTAGTTTATTTGCAAAACGGAAATGGAATAAAAGAAAAGTTGACTTTTTGGACCACTATCAGAGGTGGCTGTACCAGCTCTAAGACCAGGAACATATCATGGTAGCCCCAAGCTTACACCAAGACAATCTGTTCACAAGAGGATAGAAAGGATTAGTGGAAAATTCCAGGCTACTGCAAATCAGGTTAAAATTTAATTTTCTAGTACACTGGATTTGTAATACGATTAACTCGATTAAAAGATAGAGAAAAGGAGAAGTAGGAGAAAATATTTGCATTTTTAAGCAAACATGATCTCTCTTTCTCATTCTCTCTTTGTCTCAAAACAAAAAAGCAAACCACACAAACAAACAAACAAAATCTTATTTCCTTGGACACTGCGTAGCAAGAATTCCGCCATTTCTTCAGGAGGTCACATTATGTGTGACAATGACACTGAGTAGAACAAATGCATCCGTTATCATCAAAACAAGCAATTCCACTGAATCTCAAAACCCACAGTTCCCTAAATTAAGAACTTGCTCTCTAATCTTTAAAATCAGTTTAATGGCTGCTACTGATTTGTATTCTTGGACTATTGATGGCATATTCAAATTCTATCTTTGTTTTTTGTAGAAGTATTAGCAGTATAAAGACCTTAATATTTTAAAATATTATATAAATTAAGTAAATATGAAACAGCATTGCTCGTTACAAAATAAAAGTTTCTAGATAGATATTCATGGTGAGGTAAAAGTATTAATTCAAGAATAATTCTCACTGAAATATTTTTCAAATCCTAAGTTGTAAATGAATATGCATTCATTATTTGTGGAATAATATGTAATTTTCCATTAATGACAGAAAAACAATTTATCCTCAGTGAACATTGTACAATAAGCACGTCTCCTGTTGCATCTGTCAGATACTGCACAATTAGCCAGACGCTGGGTAAAAGAGAGATTTTTAAACCCAAAATGTACTGATGGTATTCTGAAATAATAAAGAGTGTTGGATCTAAATCCATTAAATAAATGTAAAAATGCTTCGCAAATGATGGAAATAGTCATAACGGGGTTGTGCTATTGAATATTATTTCTCAAATTACTATCTGATTTACCATGTAAAATGACATGTTGGAAATTACAAGTTACTTTATCAAGCAAATTGGTCTCAAAATTGTTCTAAAGTTGGTATGAATTATTTCCCTGGCTTCAAAGACGCAAAATCTGAGGCAGAAATGACTTGTACAAACACACTTGTTTTACGGGTTATGTAGTATCGTATATGAAATTATCACCTCATCTTGTGAGCTATGCTATTACTTACATTTTACGGATAGTAGAGTGAGAGAAACATACTGTTTAAGTCACACTACCATTTTTTCTGATGTAGTACCATTAAGGATGATTGCCTCACACACAACTGGATAGTTTTAAAAAGTCGAATAAAGACAATAATTTTGCTAACATAAATCATACTTCTATATACTCTAAGTCAAGCCCAGTCTTATGGGTATTTTCTAAGAGTCCGATTCCTTATTTTTCAGTGAACAGATATCTGCTATGGGGCCACAGGTTATGAACAAAAATTCTGATTGCCAAGTGATCTATTTTCCGTGGCATGCTTAACCTGAACAGACTGATGCTTACTGGAGATATCTTAGATATTGTAAAATCATAATGGACCTTGATTCAAATATTACAAACATCAAGTTTAACTCTGGAAGTTCCCTGTTATCTTGAAATCATAACTTTGCTGATGCCCTCCATGTGTGGGTCTTACCACCTGATCTCTCCTGCTCGTCTCTGACTTCAGAGTTGCCCATTCCCAAGGCCCACCCATCTCTGTCAGAGACACTACAAAGGTGACATACCATGCTGTGGGCATTTTACCCCTTCCTTCTATCCTACATAAGAACCAACTTTTCATATTCCCTTTCTTTGAATCTTTTCTGAGTCATTAGCATGTGACCAGATAGTATGAATAAAACAATAAAAAAATGATCATGGGTTAACGTGTGACTGTCCCAGGAACCAAGGTGTGTGTTAATAGGAGCTTATATTAAAAAAAAAAAAAAAAAAAAAAACAACTAAGACCTCTTCAACATAAGAGATTACAGTTGGATGAATAAATGAATGAATGAATGAATGAATGAATGAATGAACAAATGAATAAGATACCCTACTGTGAACGATTATCACTCTGGGACCTTCCAGCAGACATTTTAAGAGACACCAAACCTTTGAACACCCTTCACATCACACCGACCGTGTGCTCATCCAAGCAGAGAGCCACTGAAATCAAAATGAAAGCGTTCAACATAACACACCGTTCACATGTGCTGTTTACACACTAAACTATGGTTTTGCTCCTATCTTTAAGGATATATTTCCAGGTGGCTGTTTTTCATAAGGATGTCTTCATCTTTTCCCCAAATTTCGCAGGTGTTTGCTTCACATGAAGATAAATACTGACAACTCCAAAAAGGAGTAGAGCAGGTAGAACAAAATGATGTTTTCAGTGTCAGGTTGTAGGGGATTTAGAAATAAGATTGGTCCCCATACAGGCATTGCTTTTCTGGCATCATGTAGTCCTCCTCATAGGAAATCCACATCGTTCCATCTTCATTCATCCTTCTCAGGGATTTTATTTATACTTTCCTCCCTACAGACAGCACTCATATTTATTTTATTAAAATTTCTATGAACTGTTTCTTTTTCATCTGCTTAGAAAATTAAGGAAAATTTATTAGCTGATTCTATGTAAATTGCTTTAGTTCAGTTTTCATTGAGGATAAATTTGTTTTGAATATCTGTTATGACAATTATATACAGCTACATTTTCAACCCTAATGCATTTTTAATAACTTCCTTCGGCAGCTAGTGATTTGAATTTCAAATTTCTTTCTACCAAGAAGTAAAAAAAAAAAAAGTATATACCATTTTATAGCAGTTTCATATAAGAATTGATTTATGCAGCAAGATCTCTCTCACAGTAAACATATCAAATGTCTAAATGTTACCATTAATACTCATAAGCTTTACAATACGTATGCTCCAGACAGAGCATAGCACAAAGTTAAAAGCTGGCAAAGAAATAATTCTGTCCTTAGCTATTTTTCATAAGTCCCTCACTAAGGTTGGACACATTTCACTCATTTGATTATTTTGATTTATTGCTATTGAGGACTATAGCAGATTTTAGGGCATATCAAAATAACTGACCAATAACAAGTTTAAAGTACTTAATAATTAATAAATACAACAACTGGGGAAATCCACACTAGTCTATTTTAAGCTTTTCTTGAAAATGAAGATTTTTTTTTCCCAATTCTGGGGATCCAAGATTTGAACTGACCATTAATTGCTCAAAGGAAAAAAAAAAGATTTTAAATATATCAGTCTTTTTCATAAGGAGATCTTCCTTTATCTACCTGAGCACCAGAGGGAGCTGAGAAATTTACAGCTTTCCTCAAAAAAAAGGATTCATGATTCTACAAATGGAAGAAGCCATGGGAAGTGATGGTTCACTCTGATTTTACAGAAGCGAAAGTATATATATGTCGTGATAAAAATATCACAAGCATTCGTGACTGCTATTTTGCCTTGATGGCTGGTTGTTTAGGGCTGGGACAAATTAATGCCATCTGACCTCTCGGGTGGCGTCCTCACAGGGAGGGGCAGCCTCAGGGAAGAGCCGGCCACACAGCCTCTGAGGTCCTGTCTTCTCTCCTCTTCCCCTTTTCAAATGCCAGTATTTTTCATGGTTTTCTTTTTGGTAACATAAACAATTCTCTCTTTAGAATTGTTAAAACTTTCATTTGGGAAGTTCTAGTTAAGCAGTCTCAATAATTACTCTAAATTTTACTGTTTAGTATTTTAACATTTATTTCACTAGCATTTTCTTTCAAGTGCCACTTTTCGTAATTTTCTATCATTTTTTGGATTAGCTGGGGTTTAAGTCAAGTGTCAACTTTTTTGATTTGTAACTCTTGATAAACTTAGAATTGAAATACCTGTAAAACACCCTGAATGTCCCCGTAAGGCTGGTACCAAAGTCCACGTCTTGTAGAGGAAAGAGTTTTATTTTGCACTGATCAAGCTTTCACATTAATATACACCCACCTTAACATCACCATTCAGTAGATCTCCTGGGCTTCCGCACTACAGTCTGGCTGTGGTTCTAACTGTTGAATGAAAATATCTATCTGGATGTACCATAAAGAAACCGAATCTAACATGCTGAGAATGCCTTCTCTTCACCACTGAAAACCTCTCCTCCGCACAGGGTCCCTGTCTCTGTGACAGCATGACCACTCATCTGTCACCCAGTCTGGAAAGACAGCAACTCCTACTCCTCTCTCTTCCATTTCTTCTACATCCGATCAGTGAAGGCTTGTGATTTTTACTCAAAGCTCACTCTTCTAGTCTTTTCTATCTTCATGGATCACACCATCCTCTTCTGTTTGCTCAAACCCAAACTCAGGAATCTCCTTGAGTCCCACATACCTTTCACTAACACCCCCATCTAATCCTGAAGTACATCCTGCCAGTGTTCACCAACCATATCCAAAATGTGTCCTTCCACCTCCAGCTCCAACACTAACATCTTCACCCAAGTCACCATCACATCTAACCTAGACTAAAAATGGCTAACATTTACTGCAATTTACTATATGCCAGGTAAGTAGTTACGTACTTAGCTATAAAATTTAATTAATTAATAACAGCTTGTTATATTTAATCTCATTATATACGTATAGTACTATTTTATTCCTTCAATAACACTTTTTGTGTTATAATCTGTTATATTATTATAGTCTTAATCTGTCAGTGGAGGAAAATTAAGTACATGGAAATTAAGTAGCGTATGCAAGTACACCCAGCTCTTAAATATGGGAGCTCAATTCCAGAGCCTACAATCCTACCCACTGTGTAATGTTGTTAAGATTTTTTTATTCCAGCTCTATTATTGAGATATTGGTATATAACATTATGTAAACTTAAGGTATACTATGTGATCTTTTGATACATATGTACATTGTGAAATGATTACTAAAACAAGATTAGTTAGTATCTCCATCACCACTGGCTAGAGGATAAAATGAATAAGTTCCAGAAATCTAATGTACGGCATGGTAACTATAGTTAATGATACTATATTATATGCTTGAAAGTTGATAAGAGAGTTGATCTTAAATGTTCTCATCACACACACACACACACACACACACACACACACAAGTGATTAAGATTCTTGATCTTTCTCCACAATCTATTTTCCAGGATGATCTTTTTCCTTCTTGAGTATTGTGCCTGAGTCATGAGTGTTCGAACAGCATCCAGCCAGCATCCACCACTGACCAGCGGGCAGGGGTTCTGATGAGGAATCCAGAGTATACAGTGTGCTCAGTCTTTCAGAATTTTACTCAAAAACTAAAACTCACATTTCACAACTTTGTAGTTTTTCATTAAATCAGGTTTAAAAATATTGCCATGATCATAACCATGATACAAAATACCAGTAAAACTTAAGACGTCATATAATTTTTCATATAATTAGAATAGGCACCACTGTGCTGTTTGTTCTTTGATACCCTATCTCAAACAGTGTTCAAAGGAGACATGTAATGTAATACATACTCATGAGAAAACCAAACTCCCATAAGCTAGTAAGTGACTGGACAGGAACTTGAACTCAGATTCTCTGATAGCAAGTCTATATTAATATACAGAATATATAGAATCCCTCATAAAGAATTCCAATGCTAAGCCCTCAGATAGAGTTTCAAATATAATATAAATGATGGCTAGATATTTGTGTAATAGAATTAGTACGTGTTGTAGAAAAATCTATTTTTTTAAATAACCTTTATTTTTTAGACAGTTTTAGGTTCACAGCCCTATCCAGCAGAAGGTGCAGAGATGTCCCTATAGCCCCTGCCTCCACACATGCACAGCCCCCCCCCCATTATCCACATCCCACAGCAGACTGGGACATTTGTTACAACTGATGCATCTACTTTGACACAACATAATCACCCACAGTCCATATTTTACAGTGAGGTTCATGCTCGGTATAGTACATTCTACACATCTGGGCAAATGTCTAATGACATACATCCACCATGATGCTGTTGTGAAGGACCGTTTCACTGTCCTAAAACCCTCTGTGCTACATCCGTTTAGCACTCCCACCCCCAACCCCTGGCAAGCACTCTGTTTTTAATAAAAGGAGGAATTAGACAACATATCACATACAATAAACTCCACAAAATCATCACATAATTCACGGTAGCTTACTCTATATTACCAACCATGAGGAATTAGAGTCTTTATGGAGCTTTATCGAGGCCTTTCGTCAACAAACAATCATACCGCTTCACAATTCTGAGTTCTGTCCATGAATTCTCCACGTAATTATCAAATACTTCACTGCGTTTTGCTGGTATCACCGAAGACCACTTTAGGCGGCATATTTAACATCATTCTAGGGTTATTTCCTACACACTTTCAATCCTTAGTAAATTGATATTTCATTCACAGAATGTATGGCCACATCCTACACATCAGCATATTTGATGGTCCTTTCTTGTTAAAGCTATAAACAGCAACTACTACGCACATTAGCAGAGTCGTTAGTACGGCTAACACCAGCCTCCAACGTTTTATCTCCTCAATATTGCCCACAGTTTAAATCAAAGTAACAAACGCACAATTAACCTGAACAGAGGGAAAATGTCTACTCAGCACGTTGGGAAATGATGTGGTTGAATTATGAGTCATCTCATCTCGCAAAGTAGCAATAAAAATAAGTCTTTCATTTTGCCGAGGTACCACTGGCATTTACAGCAGATGATTAAAAGAAAGGAGAAAAATAACTTTTGCATTTTATCAGAACAGGGACATTTTATACTGGTCATGCATTTTTGCCCGCAGATTTCATCTATCAAAAGAAATGTCTCCACGAGTTGTTGCCAAGGGTCCACTTATTCCCTAGCGATTCCGAACTCTGTGACTTACCTTATGAAAGTTTCTGAAATACGCTGCCTTTTCATCCGGAAATTTTTCTAGCCTTCTGGGTCCTTTACTAGAAGCCTTCTTGAAAACCAACCAGCATCGTCTGAAAATCTGAAAGCAAATGAAGGAATCTGATTATCTATCTTTTCGCGTGAGTTTTGTAATGCCAGGAATTTATCTATTCAATTAATCCATTGGAAAGAATTTTTTCTTTTAATGTACTTACAGAGAGAACAGTTTTTGAGTCCTAACCAGGTTATTCATTAAAATTACAGTGAACTTTAAAAAATATAACATTTAATATAAAAATGACTTTTTTGTGGAAAGATTTTGTTATGAGGTTTTCAATGTGCTAGCTTCATCAATGGTCTTTAATCTGATTAGATCATCTGGTGTCAATACCATATAAAATATTTATCTCAGCATGCCAGTGACAGGGCGATTCTCTGTTTTCCATGATAATGCAGTCACAATTTATAAGATCAAGCACTTTCATAATGCTCAATTTTCTATCTTTCAAAAATCACCACATTTAAAAATTAACTTGCCTTGTAGGATTAATTTACTTTAAAAGACCAAATATTCATTTTTAATTTAGAAAGCAGGAAGATATGTGTTTTTATAATGGAAACATCTGCCTTACCCTTTCATATTTTTTCAGTAACTAGCATTTGTTAAATGCTTATTATATGCAATACATCTAAACATTTACATACATATTTAATCCTCATACCTACTACATGAGGTAGTTTATCCCCATTTTAGGATTTAGTGACCGTGGCAGGATTTGAACACACTTCTGTCTGAACACACATCTCTTCAGCTTTGGTAAAAAAAAGCAGGACCACTAATTCCACACACACATGCCGTCATTCCTGGACTCTGCCCTTGTTTATAGGACTAATTAATATCGGACCTTGAGCTTGTCACATGATGCCCCCTCTGTCACCCTCCCTCCCCAGGTACTTAAGGCAAAGTAATAAAACGAGTCTCCTTTCAGTAATTGGAAAGGTCTAGAAATGCAAAGTGGCCACAATTTTAAATTTCAACATTTAGCACAGTTTTGTTGGAGTATATATTGTCTATAGCCATAAACGAATGCACTGAGGGAAAACTCAGGAGACCTTGATTGTTGTATTTCTCTTCTATTTCTTTGGTCAAACTGCAAAATTGCTATACTGTATTCCTTCCTCCCTTCCTTCCTCCCTCTTTTTTTCTTTCTTTTCTTCTTTTCTTTCTTTCTTTCTTTCTTTCTTTCTTTCTTTCTTTCTTTCTTTCTTTCTTCTTTCTTTCTTTCTAAGACTGGCCAGATAATATAATTTCTTTGGAGCGTTCATCATTCATTACTCACTAGAAGACAGTGTTTCCCATGTTAAAAGGCACTCTTAGAATAATTAACACAGAAGTCCTCTCATAAAAACAGAATCAACAGAATAACAATGCACACACTTTCACTTGACTCTTGCTACCTTTCTTAGCTTCTTCCTATTAGCTTCAAAAAGCATCTGAAGGATAACCCTGAGCTCTGGCTCACGTCTGTGTGTTCTCCTCTCTAGCTGGAGTGAGATGCACCTCCTCTGTGATGTGATTCCTAACCACACATCTGGAAATAAGGTCTTAAATTACCCCCCAGGTCTGCTGCTGTTCCTCCTACACACTTGTTTTTAGCACACTGTGTTCCAGCTAGTTATTTACTTGTTGGCCCCTTACTGATCTGCACCCCCACGGTAAAATATTATTAAAAATCATTGTGAATGCTGGTTATGATATAATATCAGCATATGGTTTGTTTGGCTTTAACTCAATTCTATGTGGGTTTATTTAGCGTTATAGATTCTGCCTTTTAAACTTTAAAAAGGTCTTTATATTTTAAGTAAACTTAAAGTAATACATTTAGAAAACACAAACATATAAGAAAAGGTGGTTTGGTACAGTGGAAAATGAATAAAGCTTTGTGTTAGTTTGCAAATTCGGGAGTTCCTTGGGCGAAATCTGAAACTGGCCCCTTTCCATAGAGGGCAAGGAGATACCCAAGACTGAGGCAGGCCACCCCAGGTTGGTAGGCGGCAAGTTTAAGGAGCAAGGGAGCTCACATACAAGTCTTGTCTTGGGTAGCCACAAGACAAGCACATCTCAGCAACCCCTGCCCCCACCACCAAATCTTAAAAATTCATAGAGAAGCCTTAGAGGGGTTTAGTCACACATTCAGTCCAGAGGATCTCAACAACACATCACTCTCTCAAGACCATGTGTTTGAAATGGCTCTGCCTACAGGCAGGGTGGGTGGAAGGTATCCTCCACGGATGGGGTAGGGTGAGGTCCAGCTCTCAGGCCAAGTGGTGATAATAACGTCCTCACAATGACCTCACCCAATGTTTTAGAATCCAACATATGGGTTTACATCATGGTTTTGCCATTTACTAGCTGTGTAACCTTGGACAAATTATTTAATGTCTCGTGGAGAAGGGTACCTCATGGGACAGGGGCAAGAGTCTCCAAGATGGGCCCACATCCTAGTGCACAGTAGGTTCTGTACATGGTCAGCTCCTCTCTCTGTCTCCTTTAACTTGCGAAGTAGGTGCAATTTGCCGAAGTCATATGTAAGGACATTTGTTTTATTAATGACACATAATTCTAACAAAATTCAGATCCAGAATATTCAGATCCAAATATTCTGCAGCCAGAACAATTAAACCACCATACAAGGATTTTTAAAAATAAAAATGAATATATTGATGATCTCTGAAACTCGGACTATGGACCAGGAAGACTGGACTTGGAATTCCAGCTCTGCCCCTTGTGAGAGCCATGTAACTCAGGGCAGGTCACTGAACCCTCTGAGCATATATCTTTCTCTTAGCTTGTGGGAAAATAATGCCTGTATCATAGGATTGTTGTGACAGTGAATAGAAATAAAATATACAAAGCTCATGCCTCTGTAAGGCTCCAGAGGAGTCATGAACTAACAGACGGTGGTACAATCCAAAATAGATAAAATACTCTTAGAAATAGACTTTGCTCAGCACATCCATTGCCACTGTGGATATTTACATATATTGTAAAAATCATTGCTTGTACCAACATATTTTTAAAGGTTTCAAATAATTCTAACAATTATGGGAATTGTTATATATACTATTAACAAGCCGTCTAAATACTGTGTTGAATGCAAGTGAGTTACTGTTAATTTCACAATGGTTTGGATATTCTTAACCAATATGGCTATTTACATTTATTAACACACAGCTGAAAAAAATAGAAAAAAAACCCTCATCAGTTTACTCTCTTTCTAAAATTACTCCTTCCACAATACAGTGTGAATTAATTTTTGCCCAGAATGAGTCATTTCAGTCATTAGTGTAAATCCCACACATTTGTATTGGAATTGAGGGTATTCTATTGTAATGCCTAGAATACAGAAAATAGTGTTTTAACCAGAGCATCTTGATTTTCAGTGCACATTCTGCTGTTTTAAATGTCTTGTCTTGCAGGGATTATTTTAACTTCTCTAAGATCTAACTTCTTTTTCTATAAATTCAGATCAATGAACTTGCTATTTGAGGATTTAATAAGAGAGCTCACAGAAAGTATCCAGAATATGTGTTTGAAGCATAGCCCTTACACTATTATCTGAAACTCTTGGGTTTTGAACACTGTTATGGATTAAACTATGCCCCTCCTAAATTCTCATGTTGGATTCCTCAACCCCCAGTGTGATGGTATTTGGAGATGGGGCCTCTGGGATGTAATTAGGTTTAGATGAGGTCATGAGGGTGGGGCCCTCAGGATGGAATAAGTGATCCTGTAAGAAGAAACCCTACAGAGCCTGCTCTTTCTCTCTCTCCCTGTGCTCCCACACACACACAAGAAGTCATGTGAGCACACAGTGAGCTGGTGGCCATCTAAAAGATGGGAAGCGGGTTCTCCCAAGAACTTGACCATGCTGGCACCTTGATTTTGGACTTCGAACCTCCGGAACTATAAGAAAATAAATGTCTGTTGTTTAAGCCACTTAGCTTATGGTATTTTGTCATGGCAGGCCAAGCTGACCAAGACAGAAACTTTTAGATTTGTTATTAGCAGAAGTGGTGATGGTTGATAGTGGATGTAGTTGCAATAGCAGTAATATTGTAGAAGTGAATAAATTACATGAATCAGAGTAGAAATTTGAGGGACTGGAGCAGATAAATAAAAGTATCATTTGCAAAGTGGGATGTATATAGATTTTCAATATTTATCTCCTATTTATTAATGGATTTAGAATCCTAGTTAAAGTAGGAAAACTCTCTTTGAATGGAATTGAGACCAGATCCCTGATAATATGGCCTTGGTTCGTTCCTACAGAAGAATGCTTTCCCCTATGCGCTTTGCACTTCATTGCTCATAGCTCAGGAGCCATGATGATGTCAAATGAAGCCTTATAATATTCATGGAAACACAGAAACACACTCACTGACCGTAATACCCATCTTGTGTGACTACAGCTATTTTCTATTAAAATGTCAAAATGAGTTAAATATAAGTTGGAAAGCATAAGTGTTTCCACTTTGGCGCTCAGTATTACTATGGAATAAATCCAATAATTGATAATAAAGAAAAAAGAGTGGGTATTTTCATTAATATCTATTTGCTATTACATTAAGAGAGGCAACCACATAAAGATAAAAATTATTGTTGAAGACTTAATTTAATAGACTGTTTACCAAGCAGAAAGCCCTTAAATTATTAGTTTCTTATTTTATAATAATGTTAGGTTTACAAAACAGTTCCAAAAGTGGTACAGAGAGTTCCTACATAGATTTTACCCAGCTACCCCTAATATTAACATTCTAAATAACCATGGTACATTTTTCAAAACTAAGAAATCAACATGGATAAAATACTACTACCTAAACTGAAGAGTCTATTTAAAAATCACCAGCATTTCCACCAATATCTTATTCTGTTTGGGGATCCAATCCAGGACACCACATTGCATTTAGCTGTCCTATCTCCCTAGACCCCTCTGATCTTTGATCTTTTTTTGCTGTTCATGATCTCAACAGTTTTGAGACTACCGACCATGTATTTTGCAGTGTGAAAATTACTACACAAAAATCTCACTTAAAATGGGAGTCAGGAGGCCAGAACAGGGAGCCCTCACTCACTACCACTCTTGGTCAGTTACAGACCTCACAGGAGGAGACGTACCACCTGGCAAGTCCAATACTGCTTCACCAGTCCAACAGGAGGAAGGAACATTTCCTTCCTTGCCTGGCAATTCAGCCCATGAAACACCGTCATCAGCCTGGACCCTCCTCGTCTTCCTCCGGCAGACTTTTGTTCAAAACAACCCTGCCAACTTCGTCCTTTTTCTTTATAAAGTAATGTCCCTCTCCTTTGCTGTTGGACCTGCCTGTGGATTTCTCTATAGCTTGTTTATCCTGACTTGCAAATCATCTCCTATTCCCAAATAAACTCATTTTCTGGTAGAAAAAATAACTGGCTGCCTTACTTTTAAAGTGTCCAGAGACGTATCCACAGATCTGTACCTGTGGTCAAACTGAATAAAAGATCTCTTTTAATATGAAGTCAAAGGCCAGAAGGGGGAGCTCTGACACCCTACCACTCAACAAGAAACACCTTGCATTCCCAATAGGGAAATGCCTCTACTCTACTACCCCAGCAGAGGAAAGGAATATTTTCTCCTTGCCTGGCAACAACCCAGCCAGCGAGAGATGTAACAACTCAGCCAATAAAGAGCCACTATACTCTGAACTCTCAGTTTACTCCAATGGACTTGTTTATTATAACGGCCCCTCCCACAGCCCCTTTTCCTCTATGAACTAGGTGTTTCTCTCCTTTGTTCTCTGGACCTGCCTGTGACTCAGGATAGTTTGCTTGTCTCAAATTGCAATTCCTCTTCTTTTCCCAAATAAACGCATTTTGCTGGTAAAATAACTGACTGTTTCACTTTCATGGTCAACAGTAAGAAATTTCTCAATTTATGTTTGTCTCAGTAAGTTACTTTTGATATTTCAAAAATCGAATGAAAATCTCACAGTAAAGAGATTAAAACAAATAGTTTATTGGGAAAAATAAATGCATCATAGCTATTTGGACTAGTTATATTTTGATTAGAGATCTAGTTGAATTTTCAAACTCAAAGTAGTGAAAGAATAATTTAATAAATGCTAATAAAGGCAGAGGTTTTTCATTTTATTTTCTTGTTCGATGCAGATTTTCAAAATGTTTTGCTCTGTCATCAGAGTAAATAATAAAAAGGGCCCTGGTGCTGAGACTTTGCAAGACTCACTCCGTGTCAATGTGAAGTCAAATTCAGCATGAATCAGCATTCTAAAAACAACCTTCATACTAGCAGCATAAATAAGTAGAAGCATGAGGAAATCACTTCTTTGTTACGGTTCATCAAACAGGATTTTAATAGTGTACTATGTTCTGCTTTAGACCCTAGAAGTGATGCCTTATATAATAAGTATGTTGGAGAAATTCCAAGGAAGAGCAGCAGAAAAGACTGCTTGAGCCCACGAAATCACTCCTCTGAGAGAAAAAAATATATAAAGGAGTAGGTTTTATTTTGCTTATAAATGAAAGATATGAATTCTTCAAGTCCATGAAAAAGAATCACATAAATGAAATTAGGTACCTTATTTTTATTTTTGTCCCACGAGACAAAATAAATAAATGCCCTTCATTAAGCAGTATGTGGGAGGGGATGGTGCAGTCTCTTCTGCCTGGCTCTTCAAGGGCATCTAAAGATGCAGGGACCATTTGGCTGGTTAGCAACAGAACTTACTGCTTTCAAGAAGATGCATTTTCCTCCTGTTCTGTCCCTTAGCTGATGACACTCTTGCCTGTCCCCATCATGGCTCAGGAAGCTGCTTTATTCTCTCCTGAGGGATTGACTGATTTCACCTTCTCTGTCAGAGTTATCTTCCAAACATGCCAGTTAGCTCACCAAACAGGTTCCTGGGTACTCTTCAGGTTTTTCTTCTAGAAAATTCCATGTTGTTGCCAGGACTCCAGAAATCCCCACAATCCCCAGATGTTCCACGGCCTCAGCTTTCTACTGCATTAGCCAGCTGGCCAGCTTGCCATAATTACATACCCTTTTAACTCCTTTCTATCCGATGGAAACCCTTTTACATCATAACAATCTCTTTTCCTTAGTGCTTTCTCTTTTCAAGGTGATTTTACATCTTTTCTCCATTTCGTACTCACTGTGAAGTAAATGGTGATTTCTTGGCTTTAATTCATAGCCATAACTATGTTATTTAGCTAGGACTCATTCAGAAGCTCTACCTTAACCAAAAGTCGGATATAATGGACCTTTTCCATCATGTTGACGTAATGAACTCTCCACCTCAAAGAGGATTTGAGCAGAAACTTGGAAGAATTTCTGACTGTAGGAACTGTTCAACCCGAGCATCCACTGCACTAAAGGAAGTCACAAAAACTTCATCTCTGGAAATTTTAAAGCATATAGAAGTAAGTGGCATGTCTGGGAGTGGCTTATATTTGCATTCCCTTCTGAAAGTAGGACACTATATGAATGATAACTTGGGATATAGGATTCAACTATTTATTTATAACTTGTATTAGACGAACAAATGAGCAAAGCCCATCCAGGAATAGTTACTGCAGGCTTATGTTATGAGCAAGTGCATTGTCCTGGGTCTCTGTCCTCCCACAAAATACGTACGGTACTAGTGAAAGGCACACTTTGCTTTTGTAAAAAGTAGTTACTACACAGCCTAATGCTGTGATGCACTGATGAACTTTGCTTTAGCTATCATTTCAATCTAGACATGAACTTTGGTATCTTTCAATTTAATTGCTGTTAAATATACACCAATACCAGAATCACTCCCATCCATTCATTCCACAAATACTGGAGAGCTTTATGTTCTGGGGATACAGTCATAAAAATAAATAAATACATAAATAAATAAAGTAAGTGATAACAACAACCACCGAGTTTCTGTCCTTATGGAAACAAAGTTCCTGCTTCAGGGAACTTCCATCCCAATGGGTAGATAGGTGATAGCGGATAAGTAAGGACATTTGTAAGTCATCTTTTCAACAGCGCTAAGTGCTGTGGAGGGAATCGTAGCACAGGGATGGTGAGCTGCCCATTCAGTCCTAGAGGAAGAAAGGAGTGACAGGGACATCTAGGGACAGAGCGCATCAGTCAGAGGGAACTGCAAGCACAAATCCCAGATGTGGGAGCTTGCCTGAGCTACTCCAGGGACTGCAGGAAGGCCGGCATGAAGGGCAGTGAACCAGAGGCCAGTAGGAGATCAGAGCAGAAAGATACGGGAGAGCTCCAGGTAAGTAAGCATCTTGGCTTTGAGACTACAATCAGATTCAGAACGCGAAGCTGTAGCAACTCTTTAGTGGGTTAAGGTAGACATTCTTTTTTTTTTTTTAAAGATTTTTATTTATTTGACAGAGAGAGAGAGAGAGAGAATGACAGCAGCAGAGGGATAGGGAGAAGCAGGCTCCCCACTGAGCAGGGAGCCTGATGTGGGACTCAATCCCAGGACCCCGGGATCACAACCTGAGCCGAAGGCAGATGCTTAATACCTGAGCCACCCAGGCACCCTAAGGTAGACATTCTTAAGTAAACTGATACCTAAGCAATTTAGGATTCTTAGATTAAGCAAAAGTTACAAATGAAAACAATTTTTAAAAATAACTGTACAGGGCCAAGACTATGCCAGACCAGTTGGGTGACTGGGTATTTCAGATTGACTTCTATTAAATGCCTAGATTTTTCAAGACTTGCAGCTATCATTGCAACATCTATATTCTGTGGCTTCTGTTTGCCAAAAATGGGAGTATAGACTGCTAGACCAATATATCCATTGTGGGTCCTCCTCTGGACACACCTACATTAGTCTGCTGAGTTCTCTGAAAAAAATGCAATGGCTCTCTGATAAATGTAAAACCCAAAATGTTTTTCTCTTCCTGGGTATTTAGTAGAAATACTTAAGAGTATAAAAGATATGGGGGAAAAATCAAACAAACAAGCCAAAGGAAACTATAAAGGTGTTACAAGGGGCACCAAACAGTCCACAGGGTAAGAAGGCAGAAAGGCAGAGTATATTGCTGGGGAGGTGGAATGTATATGGATTTTCTTGAATATTCCACAAGTCCAAATACTTTTTTTTTAATCTAATAATTTAATTTAGCAGAAAACTAATACTGCATAAGGTATAAGAATCCCTGTCACCAGTTCAAGGGTTTTAAATGTTCTAAAAATATGTTTACTGTCCATTTCTGTTTTAGGTTTAATTTGTAACTGAAAAAAAGCAGAGGCAGAGGTGAGACCTTGAGGACACAGGCGCACTGTCATTTTGTGTATGGCTGCCCATTTCTATTTATACATACATGCATAATATAAGTACATTTGATTTTTAAATTTTCAGTTTATGCATGTATATAAATAATACACATAAATATATATGCATCCTTCCCTGTGTAAACACACCTATTTATAAATCACAGGACCAAAAAATTAAAAACTCTCCTTTCTCATTGGGGCATAATTTAAGCTCATCTTTATGAGAAAGTTCTCACCAACTCTGTAAGGGAAGAGCTCCGCATCATTCGCATTGTCTGATGCAATGTATCAACACTGCTGTATTAACATTGAAATGATGTTTAAAGAGCAATATCTAAATCTCGATTTTTCTCATTTCATGTAGTTGCAATGACCAAAAATGAATGTGTTAGTTTTTTCTGTTTCTATTATTTCGTTTCCACTTTATTGTAATTGTCCCAAAAAACAATCATGAAATTCAAAAGGGCGAAGTATGATTCCCCAGTTCTCACCAGTGGCAATCTGTGAGGAGGCCAAGTGTTTTCTGTTCTTTGCCTGAATACATATAGTTCTGTTGACTGCGTTTGTCTACCGGGCCATTGAGGAAATACCGGGAGAGAATACACACATGGTTTAGAGTCCCAGCCAGACATGAAATGCTTCACTGCAGTAACAAGTTTTAGGTTGAGAGTGTGAAATTGCCATCATTATCATGAGAATGAAAGCGAGTTGTATATCAGACCTACTGGGCACTACCCCGAGCAGGTGGCAGTTTTGGGGAACAATCATAGCGCTGGAAGGATTCTCACAAAGATACTCTCAGCTCCCTGCTTTCAGACAGCCTAACACTGATATGACAGAGAACAAAAATCCTTTCCCTTTGCTCGAGATCGCCAGGAAAGAGCCATGTGTTCTGAGTTTTAGTTCCTCCAAAATCAGATTATTCTTTGGCTCTCTGTCAAATGTGTGCTTTTTGAAATTCATGGTATTTTACTTTCCTCACTCAGCTGTACAGGTGGAATTCAATAATCAGTGAACTTGGTATTCCATGAACAACCAGTTTCTTTTTATTTTATGGGTCCAGTTAGGACAGGGTTCAATCATGCCAAGAGTTTCGGGATCACAGTTTTGATCTGATACTTTGACCAGTAAGTATAAGTCAAATGTCCAAATCAAAGCTGAACGTATTTCCTCTTCATTTTACTTCTCCTCCTGGGTTTTTTATTTCCTCCCTTTGTTAAGCATGTTTTTAGTCACACACAAGCTTCAAATCTTGGGGTTGCTTTTGACCTCCTTTCCTTTACGTAAACCACCCCCAAATCTATGGGCAAAACCGAGAAGAGAGGCCCCTGTGATACTGTGAGAATGACTTGAATTGAGGGGGGGGAAAAAACACATTTAGGAAAGAAATAAAGACTAAAAATAAAAATGGGAGAGGTCCTTAAAAATCAGAAGGAGCTTTCTTTTTTTTTTTTTTTTTTTTCTAATTGTTTGAATTCAATGTAGTTAACATATACTGTATTACTAGTTTCAGGGATAGGATTTAGTGATTCATCAGTTGCATAGAACACCCAGTGCTCCTTATATCAAGTGCCCTCCTTAATGCCCATCCCCCAGTTACCCCATTTCTCCACCCACCACCCCTCCAGCAACCCTCAGTTTGTTTCCTAGAGTTCAGTGTCCCTTTACCTCACTCTCTATTTTCATCTTATTTTATTTTTCCTCCCCTCCCCTCTGTTAATCTTTTTTGTTTCTTAAATTCCACATATGAGTGAAATCATATGGTATTTGTCTTTCTCTGACTGACTAATCTCACTTAGCATAATACCCTCTAGTTCCATTAGAGGGAGATTTCATTTGCTGCGGCAGAAAATGGGAGTCAATGATCAGTTTATTAGGGGAGCGATATTATGGAAATAATATTTAAAGAATACTTGACCAGCAGCAGGGTTAACAATGACTATGACAATACAAAAATGCCCTCAGGTAATTAGTACATTCCCACCAGAGAAAGAGATTAGAACTAAGCCAAGGTTGAAGACGACAGTGGGGACAAAAAAAAAAAGAGCCCGAGATGAAAAACATCACAGGGGAAATTTACAGCTTTTTTGGTGATGGATTAAAGCTACGTCTAAATTTTCATACCTTCATGACTAAATGAATGGTGGCATTACACAATTGTCAGAAAACCTGAGAAATGACTGTAGTGGTAGGTTTACTGAGTTTGATAGGCCATTTAAACGTTTACATTATGAAAACTGCTCTTGACAAAGTTATAAACTGCAGCTTTCCTGTAAAATGGAGGCTTTCCAGTCTACCTCTTATTAACTATATCCTCCTCGTGAAAACATTATCTTTTTCAGTTTCTTGATACAAATTTTCAGACTCATCCAATGTTGATTCCTCACCTGCTACTCAACATTTAGTGCTTTTTTGCTTTAAAACTATAAAGTTTACTATATTTAAAATATCAAATCAGCAAACATGTTTCCATTACTTCTGTTTCAAGCTGGTTTATCAAGTTGGCTTAACTTTACATACCTTTTGAATTTCTTGAATGAAATTAT